>NW_026294584.1:51007049-52207049 GCF_007827085.1 Peromyscus californicus insignis
TATAACACTGCACCCATAGGCTGAGGGAGTTTGGGGTGTAGCTCAGTTGGAAGAGAGTCTGCCTAGCATGCAAGAAACCCCTGTGTTATAGCCCCTGCAATCCCAGCACCTTGGGAGGCAGAAGCAGGTGAATCTCTGAGTTCAAGGCCAGCCTGATCTACAGAATGAATTCCAGGACAGCCAGAGCTATTATACAGAAAAACCTTGTCTTGAAAAAGAAAGAAACATTTGAATTAAATTTTATTCATTTAGTCTAAAGATTATGTAAACATATTACTGACTAATGTATATGGTTTTTACTTTTTTTTTTTTTAGAGATTTATTTATTTATTATATATACAGAAGAGGGCGCCAGATCTCATTACAGATGGTTGTGGGCCATCATGTGGTTGCTGGGAACTGAACTCAGGACCTCTGGAAGAACAGTCAGTGCTCTTAACCTCTGAGCCATCTGTCCAGTCCCGGTTTTTACTTTTAGAATACCTTTATTTTATGTGTGTTTGTGCACACACACACCTGTGGGCAAGGGGTACTATATGTGTGCAGTCCCTGAGGAGTCCAGAAGAGGGCAACAGATATCATGGAGCTGTGGCATGGGTGTTGGGTGTTGGAACTAAACTCCAGTCCTATGGAAGAGCAGCAAGCATTCTAAGCACTAAGCTAGCTCTCCAGGCCTGTAAAGTTTTTAACTTTAACTTATTTACTAGCCTGTTTTAGGAACTATGAAGGGAAAGAGCTGGTGAAAGGAAAACCAGCCCCTAATCACCGCCCTCCCAGTGGACGGCACAGCCTCTCTCAGGAAGGCTCAAGTAGTGGGTCTCCATCTCTACCATCTGCATCTCTGGGTAGAGCCCAGGAATGTTTACATCATAATGCTACCCTAGTAATCTTGATAAGCACTTAAGATGGACAGCTATCACCAAGGAAAGCCTTGAAACAGCTCACTCCATGAGAAACCTAGGCAATACCTTAGGAGTGGACATGAAGCTTCCCGGACTTGAATTCTCCTGACCCAAACTGGTTACGGAAGCAAGGTACACGCATTGAATAGTGGCGATGGCACTGGACTGGATTTAAAGTGCTTTTGTTTCTCTTATTTCCATGTTCCCTCTTCCCCCTCATCCCCTCCTCTACCGCAGTTCCTTAAGGCAAAAGAATAATGAACACAAGTAGTCGAAGCTAGTTCCAAACCCAGTTGTTGGTGCTTGATAGCGTGAAGTGAATTAAACTCTTTCCTCGCCAGGAGTATCGCTCCATACAAAGGCAGCGAAGGATGCAGCTATAGATTGAAACAAATGTGAGCTTTTCAGCACACAGGAAGAGAACCCCGAGAGAAGCAGTAGCCTTCACGCTTCTCTGGCAAGTGATCTGTCTTGGAAAGCTGACCCCCCCAGTGTGGTCATTAAAGATGGTGCCCTCAGCAGTAACAATACCGTCTCCTTGGCTTTCATACCTCAAATCTCATCTTGTCTGGATTATTAAACATTTGCAGCCATTATTTGCTTTAACAGTAAAAGATTCATCTGTGGTCACAAAAGGATTTTCCTAATGAGAAATACTTATATGAGTAGGATTTGGTCTCAATTATTATCATTACTATATAATGTCTCTCAAATGCTGGGTCATGTATGTGTCTAAGTGCCTCATCCTCAGAACAAACCTATGCAAATGTGCTGTTATTCCTCTCTATTTTAGAATGTGGGAGGCACAGGAAAGATGAGCTACAGCCACCCAGAGTTAGGAGCCACTTTGTGCCCAGGGTGCCAAGCAGAGCAGAAGAACCCTTTGGCCTCAGGACTCAGCCCAAATTGTGATCATTTCTGATCATTGCCAAAGCTCTTAGAAGCAATGTGGCCTGTCGCATAAATGGTCCCATGTCCCTAGGGAGAATGCTACCTGGGACTAAGAACCCAGAGACTCCATCCCCATAATGCTGGGGAGAGAAACCCAGCCTCTGTGTGCTTACAAGGGACAGGGTGGTTATTTCAGTCCCTTTCCCTGGTAGGCTCTTCTCCGAGACAGACGAAGTGGGTAGAAAGGAATCTTAGAAAACAGCAATGCAAGACAAAAACAGTACTCATTTTTAAGACAGGAAACACTTTCAGGAGAATTAAAAAAAAAAAAAAAACTACTTTGTAGTGCCGGTCAGTGGTAGCACGTGCCTCTAATCCCAGCACTCAGGAGGCAGAAGCAGGTGAATCTCTGTGAGTCTGAGGCCAGCCTGGTCTACAAAGCAAGTTCCAGGACAGGCAGGGTTGTTACACAGAGAAACCATGTCTTGACATCAAAAACAAACAAACAACAACAAAAACCCACTGTAGCCACAAAAAATCCTTCTGTTAAAAGATAGGAAACATCTACTTCACCCACAGGACTGTCTTCCATGGAAAATGCCCCCCTCCCATACCCTCAGACGCGATTGTCTGAAGCTCTGGATCTTGATAATGTGGTTCAGACATAGACCAGCAAGCTCTAGGCCAGTGACAAAGTCATGTTTGGGACTTGTGAGAATGCCCCGTACACAGGGAGCAAATAGAGCCTGCACGTTGAGGGTGGGGGATGATCTCAGGACCCAGAAAGACAAGTCAGGGCCTGGTGTCCTGCTAGGCCCCCACAGCTGATGAGGCACTCCAGGACCCAAGGCCTATTTCCTATTTCTGTAGCAGGAAGAGCAAATGGGCCACTGCATTAGCCTGTGTTCTCTGTTTTTTCTCCCATGGTGCCAGGTTCCCTTAAATTTTATCCCAGCCTGCACCAGACTTCAGCCCAGCCCCACCTCCCCATATCTAGGCTCTGCCTTACTGTTCTACACCCGACTCCCCACTCCACCCCCACCCCGATACTCTTGTGTTTCTCAATAGCCCATCCCGGCTGACAAGCCCCCCAAGAGGTATAACTCTGAATTAAAGCCTATAAGCAGTTAAACATTCACGCCCCCGAAGAAAGCAGAAACCTATTATATCCTTACTCTGATGGCACTGGGTCCCTGTTTCCCACCCCCACTGAGGTTCAGTCTCCCTGCACACCCTTCTTGGGTACCTGGGATATAAATGGCGCAACCATCGCCCCGATGCGACACAGGGAACCGCTGGTTCCCATCCCCAGAGCGCGCATTGGAGTAGGGTAGACCTGCAGAGGAGAGAGGCATAGAGAACACAGACTATAGGAATACAGGACGGATTTCAGGGCAGAAGATGCTCATTGTCTTTGGTGTCCGGTTTTGAATTTTAAAAAAGTTACATTTATTCATTTCTCGTGTGCATGGATACGCACGCATGTCGTGGTGCGTGTGTGGAGGTCAGAGGACAGCTTGCAGCAGTCAGTGCTGTCCATCCATGTGACTCTCAGGGACTCAACTCATATTGTCATGTTTGGCAGCCAGTGCCTCTCCTCCATGAGCCTTCTCACCAGCCCCGTGGTGGTGAATTTTGATGTCAACATATTTGAACTGAGAGCTGCTTAAATTAGTAAAGGGCAGAAGCATGAGACCTGCCCTAATCAATTGTTTAGTTCATGAATGGACTCAAAATTTACATAGACTATTGGAAGGCAGAACTTCGGAAGCCTGGAGTTGTTAGAGGAGGTAGTCACTGGGCATGTGCTTTGGAGGGTGTACCTTAGCCCAGGTCCTGGTTAGAGGAGGTGGTCACTGGGCATGTGCTTTGAAGGTTATCTTAGCCCAGGTCCCTTCCTGTTACTTCTTTGCTTCCTGGCTGCTATGTGGTGGCCAGATTTTCTCTCCCAAACCCTTCAACCATGGTGCCTCTGCTACAGACCAAAGGGTAAGGCATGGACCAGGACAACTGAGACTGAACTAAAATGGATCTTCACGTCCCTAAATTATCTCAGGCTTTTGTCATAGTGACAAGTTAGACTAACAACCCGATCTCCCTTGAAAGGGAGGAGGCCCTCTCTTTCCAAGACTGAATTTCAATAGACTAAATGGGAAAGGAAAAATCCACATCAAGCTCTCTAGTGTCATTTGCATAGAATTTCACAGTTTAAGAAACTTGGCAAAGGTTAACAGAAGTCAGGGATGCATTACCCACAGACTGGAAGCTCACCTGGCATGCCCTGGTGTAGCCACGCCACCCCCCAATGCTCACCTCAGCGGTGTAGATGTAGATGGTGTTGAAGTTTGCCGCCACCAGGGCCCTCAGCATGAAGAGGAAGCCAATGAGGCCGGCGCTGAGGAGGAAGCAGAGGAAGTTGCAACAGGAGACACAGAAGGCCTCACGAAGCTCAGCGCCTCAACAAGGTGCTTCTTCTCAGCTGGCCTAACTGTGACATCCTAAAGTCAGTTTCCTCACAATCCATTCACCTAAGGGGGGCGCTCAGACCTGATGCTCCCAGATGAGCACATGCCTTGGAAAAGGGATTTTCTGTAGTACGATTGCTTTGCCTGCATGTATGTATGTGTACCATGTGTGTTCCTGGGAGGTCAGAAGAGGCATCAGAACCCCCGGAACTAGAATGCAGGTGGTTGTGAAACACCCTGTAGGTACTGGCAGCCCAATCTGGATCCTCTACGAGAGCTGCAAACGAGATAAGCATGCTCTTATCTGCTGTGCCATCTCTCTAGCCCCCTCTGATATCCTCTTTAAATCACTAGATTGCCTACAATCCCTAGTAACACGTAAATGTTGTGTGTAAAGCGTTATTTGGTATTGTGCAGAGAACAAGAGGTCATGTGGTACCCGGGCCCAACTGATACGCCTACCACACACTTCCTCCACCTAAGGCTCATGTGGAAGAGGGCTCAGAAAGATCGCAGGGACTTTGCTGTGAGAGTATGTCTCCTAGAAATGTCAGGGACGCTACATCCAGGAAGTCTCGTCATCACGGCTGCCTGAACAATGACACAATGGACATGTTAGCGTGGGAAAAAGCTCAGGTGACCTCAATCCTAGACCAAGAACTGCAGGCAACGGGAATCCTGAGAGCAGGAGAGCAAGTCTCCCCACCCCCATTAGTCAATATCCAATACCAAATGGTCAACCCTGAGATCATAAACATACAGGTGCTACTATACGGGCTAAGCAGGCTGTATTTATGTATTTAGGAAAGAGCGTGAGGTGAGCGTGAGCGTGTGCGTGTGTGTGTGTGTGTGTGTGTGTGTGTGTGTAACAACAATGAAAGAAAAAAAGGCCACGAAATTAAAAGGGAGCAAGGGGGCACATGGGACAGATTTGAGGAAGGAAAGTGAAGGGGGAAATGATCTAATTATATTATAATTTCAAAAAATTGAAAATTATAATAAAGGACTGGAGAGATGGCTCAGCGGTTAAGAGCACTAACTGCTCTCCCAGAGGTCCTGAGTTCAATTCCCAGCACCCATATAGCAGCTCACAACTGTCTGTAACTCCAGTTCCAGGGGATCTGATACCTTCACACCAATGCACATAAAATAAAGTTAAATAAATTTTAAAAAATTATAATAAAAAAGAAACATTCCCAAATCTAAAAGAGAGGACAATGGCAGGCTGTCTTGGGGTTCCTGTTGCTGGGATGAAACATCATGACCAAAAGCAACATGAGGAAGAACACAGTTTATTTGGCTCGCTCTTCCACATAGTAGTCTATCACTGAAGGACATCAGGACAGGAACTCAGACAGGGGAAGAACCTGGAGGCAGGAGCTGATGCAGAAGCTATGGAGGAGTGCTGCTTACTGGCTTGCTCAGCCTGCTTTCTGATAGAACCCAGGACCACCCACAATGGGCCAGGCCTCACCCATCAATCACTAAGATCTTATGGAGGCATGTTCTCAACTGAGGTTCCCTCCTTTCAGATGATTCTAGCTTGTGTCCAGCTGACATAAAACTAGCCAGCCCACATGTTCTATACAGATGTAGTTTGTTTTCATTGTCTGGGATGAAACTTTTTTTAAATTTCAATCTATGGTCAGTTGGCCTGTAGGTGTAGAACTCACAGATCCAGAGTCAACCATATTATTGCTCAGAGTGCCATAGGACTGCGGACTTGGGATGATATTGTTATCTGAGGCAAGTACTCTACCATTGAACTATTTTTCCAGCCTTCAGATACACGTTGTCTGTGTCACTGCATTAGCTCATGTTGGTCCAGATAATTTGGTTTTAAAGGGGGGCGGGGCTGCAGAGATGGCTCAGAGGTTAAGAGCACTGTCTGCTCTTCCTGAGGTCCTGAGTTCAATTCCCAGCAACCACATGGTGGCTCACAAACATTTGTAATGAGATCTGGTGCCCTCTTCTGGCCTGCAGGCACAACACTGCACGCACATAATAAACAAACAAACAAACAAACAAATAAATAAATAAATCCTCTTTTTTAAGAAAAAGGTGGGGGGCTGGAGAGATGACTCAGCAGTTAAGAGCACCAACTGCTCTTTCAGAGGTCCTGAGTTCAAGTCCCAGCAACCATAAGGTGGCTCACAACCATCTGGTGCCCTCTTCTGGCCTGCAGGCAAACATACAGGCAGAACACTGTATACATAACATATAAATAAATCTAAATAAAAGAGAAAAGAAAAGAAAACTAAGGCTGTTTTCCAGTTCTCCAAGAAGCTTTGCATAAAGTGAACATCCTGGTACTGTCTCCGCATCCCATGACAGCTGAAGGAGGCAGGGCAGAGGAGAGGGGAGGGGCCTTGTAGTCTAACAGACAGTCCGTTCTCTCCTCTCCCCTGTGGCTGACATCCCCAGGAGTCAGGAAGTCCGGTGTGATAACCAGTGCACACCGCTTGTGTAGAAGCAACCGCGGAGTACGTACCTTGAAGTGCAGATATTGAGGAGAAGGAAGAACAAGGCCGTGCATCCCATGGTGATGGACAGGCTCAGGCGTCTGCCCAGGAAATTGATGCCCAGGATGTTCAAAGGGTTCACTGGGAAGTAAACAACAGGCACAGGTAGCGACACCTTGGAGCAAAAGTGGCGAAGACACCAAGGGGCCCACGTGCTGCGTCATAAGGAAGCAGCTCGTCCTGAACCCAGGCGCACTGTCATGGAATCCATGACTTCTTCAATGTGCTTCTTCTTCTTCCTCATGGGCCCATGAGTGACCAATACTGGTTTTACAGAAAGGCCTTTTTACTGTTTTTTAGTTTTTGGTACAGGGTCTCCCTACATACTCCTGACTGTCCTAGAACTCACTCTGTAGACCAGGCTGGCCTCGAACTCACAGAGATCCGCCTTCCTCTGCCTCCCGAGTGCTGGGATTAAAGGCGTGCGCCACCACACCTGGCTTTATTTTATTGCTTACTCTACTGTTTTGTAAACCACCAGTTTGCTAGCACTAAATACCATATACCATTGTCCAATGAATTCAAGGCTCCACTGATTTTTTTTTTTTTGAGACAGTCTCACTATGTAGCCTTGTGCCACTCTTCCCTGGACCTCTGACTCTTTTTATTTATTTAATTTTTTGAGACAGGGTCTCATATATCCCTGGCCTCAAATTTAGCTAAGGATGACCTTGAATTTCTGATCCTTTTGCATCCACTTCCCAAGCACTGGGATTACAGGCACATGCCATACCACTACACCCAGTTCACACAGTCCTGGGGATTTCATGCACACACTCTAACAACTCCAATATATCCCCAGTTACACTGGCTTTTTTTTTTCTAATGGGTCATCATTTTTGTTGGGAAAAAAACAAAACAAAACAAAAAACTGCTGCCAGTTGAAATCTAACAAGTCATTGTAAAATGTTGCCATTTTAGTTATTATGTATCTTGACATCCGGCTCCAGGGTTTATCCAGGTAAATAGATGGAACTAGAAAGATCATAGTGAGTGAGGCAATTGAGTGAGGACCCAGATCCAGAAAAGCAAACCCTGCATATTCTCTCTCATCCGAGGCTCCTAGGTCCAAATCATCAGATGTGAGCATATAACCCAAAGGAACTGCAAAAACCAGGAAAGTGAAAAGGAACTGTTGTGGGGAGGGGGGGCGGGGGGGGGGGAGTAGAGGGAAGTACACGTGACCTAAAGGGGGGAATGAGAAAAGGGGGAACGTATTACGGAGGCAGGCTAGAGAGATGGCTCAGCAGTTAAGAGCACTTGTTGCTCTTGCAGAGGATGGCCTGGATTCTCTTCCCAGCACCCATCCCCATGGTGGTACACGACCATCCATAACTCCAGCTGCAGAGGATCAGACACCCTCTTCTGACCTATGAGGGCATCAGGCATGAACATGGTGCACATAGACACAGGCAGGCAAAATATTCATAAACACAAAAGAAATATCTAAAAAACCCATTAAAAAGAAATAATTAGGGAGGGGGAGGGATATTCAATACAAAATGATGGAAGAAGGTAAAATAACAGTAAGAATATCTGAAAAAGTCATAAAAACATACTACTACCTATCTACCTAAAAATACCTATAATACATGTAAGCTGGTGTATAAATATACATACATAGTTTAAATGAAATTTCCCCAACTGGGCTGACGATGTTCACCTAAGAGTCATAGACTGTCTAACCAAAACCCTAACACCAGGCATGAGAAGCCCTCTTTTGAGTTGTTGGTCAGGATCGTACAAGAGACTATCAAAACAGATCAGATTATACAAAAAATTGGATCAAACAAAATATTATAAACTATATTATTGCCCTTGGTTGCCTCCCAGAGGTGAAATATAAGTCCCTGTTGCTGAAGACATCATGTACCTCAGACACAGGCCCCAGAGGACCTGAGCTGGATCTGGCCTGAATGCATCCTCGCTGAGGACTAGCTTTCATGGTACCAGAAGGCACCAGGTGAGTTTCCAAAGGAGGAGAGCAGCCAATGGTCCTAAGCAGCTGCGATGTTACAATGACCAGAAGGGCATGATAACCCCAATGGTGCAGTAGGGGCGTGTGGACCTCGGCACTAACCAAAAACTCTCTAATTGGACTGAAGGCCTATTCAACGAGAGGGAAACCGTGCTTGGCACGGGAAACCTAGCCAACTATCCAAGGCTGGTGAAGTCATGGATCTTGGAAAAGAACCTGCAAACACCACTTCACTAAGCCAACATAATCCCTAGCCACACTATAAATATTTCTCCTTCTGCCCACAGATAAATGTAATCTTCACCCCTCATCAAGGAAACTTCTCTGCAAGAGATGGAGCCAACTCCTGACAACCACATGCGATCAAAAGGCGGAGTTGTGGAGCCAAGTCCAAACAGTTAGATCTACAAACCCACTCCTGCCCCTAAGGTTCAGAAATCACTCTGGAAGAGGGCAGAAAGGTTGTAAGAGCTGGGGGAAAGGAAAGTTTGCTGTTAGAGAAATAAAAATAAAAAAGAAGGCCATGAATTTGAGTGTGGGAGTTTGGGGGAGGGAAGAGAGTTATATTATAATCTCAAAAATAAATGTATCTTTTCATTTGAGACAGGGTCTCACTGTGGATGTAGCCCTGGCGGGCCTAGAACTTATTATGTAGATCAAGCTGGCCTGGAATTCACAGAGGTCCACCTGTTTCTGCTTCCTAAGCACTGAGATTAAAGGTGTGCGCCACCACTCCAGACTAAAAATGTATTTGGAATTGATAAAATGAAACAGTTCAAAGCTTTACTCTCAGGCCCTCCTCCCCACAACAACCAAACTGGGAGGTGTAGCAGCGTGATCTGAAGACCCATGGAGTTCTACTAGACAGGAGCCTCGCCACAGGGTCAGACTTCTCTTTGACCTGAACTGCAGGACCCCTGCCTGAAACAGAGAAGGTGCACGGGCAGTCTTACAAGCAATTTCCCCGAGCGTGCTGATGATCATGGTCCTGTAGTCAGAGGGTGCAAAGAGGTGGCAATAGCAGGGGCTGAGACTTTCCTCTGCGTCCCCCGTGGTCACCCCCACCTCTGGTTCTGACTCCGACTTCGAACCACAGACCAGATCCCGCTCCAGCAACTCAGCACTGGCCAGGATAACCCCGTAGTAGGCAAAAGAAATTCCCAACCTGGAAGTGAGAGGAGAATGTCATCAGTACTCAGGAGGTAGAGGCAGGCAGATCTCTGAGTTCGAGGCCAGCCTGGTCTACAGAGTGAGTTCCAGGACAGCCAAGGATACAGTGAAACCCTGTCTTGAAAAACAAAAAATAAAAATAAAAAAAGAATATCATTAGCAAAAACTTTCACCAGGCTTGGGGGACAGAAAAAAGCATGGCAGGCAAGGATAAGAAGAAAAATGAAGCCGGGCGGTGGTGGTGCGCGTCTTTAATCCCAGCACTCGGGAGGCAGAGGCAGGCGGATCTCTGTGAGTTCAAGGGCAGCCTGGGCTACCAAGTGAGTTCCAGGAAAGGCGCAAAGCTACACAGAGAAACCCTGTCTTGAAAAACCAAAAAAAAAAAAAAAAAAAAAAAAAAGGAAGAAGAATGATCTATGTGGAAGGCACAGAGCAAGAGCAACAGGAAACAGTTCACACAGCATCCAGGTATCTAAAGACAACTTTAGAGAAACATATTATATAATAGCATATATTATATTATATTATATTATATCATATATATGTATATATGCATACATAAATGCATATATATGTATATATGTATGCATTTTCTCGGATATGAACTTTGGAATAGAATAACTGATTCCTAAGATGTGTTGGAGAATATTATTTTAAGGTATGTGACTTTTGTTTATGTTGCATTTGTTTAACTCTGTGAAGCTGTGCTACTGTGCCTGTTTAAAACACCTGATAGTCTAATAAAGAGCTGAATGACCAATAGCAAGGCAGGAGAAAGGCTAGGCGGGGCTGACAGGCAGAGAGGATAAATAGAAGGAGAAATCTGGGAGGAAAAAAAGAAGCAGCCAGAGAAGGAGGAGGACTCCAGGAGCCAGCCACCCAGCTACACAGCAAGACACAGAGTAAGAGTAAGATTTACAGAAGATTTATTTGGGAGCTGGTTGATGGGTCCCCCAAAAGAGTAAAGAACCCCAACAACAAAGATATATATTTTAACACTAATAGGTACTCCTAGACAGGTTTCCTAGACAGGCAGCTGTGTGGGGAAACGTTCCAGTTACTTTGCATCCTTGCGAACCCTTGGTACAGGCAGTCTTTTTAAAGATTTAGTCATTTTTATTTTATTTGAGTTTTGCCCACATGCATATATGTGCACCATGTGTATGCAGTGCCCTTGGAGGCAAGAAGAGGGTTTGGATCCCCTGGAGTTGGAGTTAAGTGGTTTTGAGCTACCATGTGGGGTGCTAGGAACCGAACTGGAGTCCTCTGAAAGAGTAGCCCGTGCACTTAACTGGTGAACCATCTCCCCTGCCCTGGGATCTTTTTCATCATGGCTGTTCTTACGCACTGTCGGGTTTATAAGAATGTGTAAGGTTTTAAATTGCATTTCCTTGGTGACTTTATGGTTGAGCATGTTTTGACATGTGCTGCAGATTGACAGTGTGGGTGACATACCTATTCGAGCCTTTTGCCTATTTCTAAACTCAGTTGTCAGGGCTGGAGAGATGGCTCAGTTGTTAAGAGGATTTGCTGCTCTTCCAAAGGACCCAGACTTGAGTTCCCAGCACCCATGTTGGAGGGCTCACAGCCACCTGTAACCCTAATTCCAGGGGATCTGACACCCTCTTCGGCCAACCATTCACGTGCGAAGTACAGAGAAATATACACATATACATAAATTTAAAAAATAAAAATAAATCTTGCCGGGCTGTGGTGGCGCACACCTTTAATCCCAGCACTCGGGAGGCAGAGGCAGGCGGATCTCTGTGAGTTCGAGGCCAGCCTGGTCTACAAAGCAAGTTCCAGAAAAGGCACAAAGCTACACAGAGAAACCCTGTCTCAAAAAAAAAAAACAAAAAAACCCAAAAAATAAATAAATAAAAATAAAAATAAATCTTAAACTGGACTATCTATCATAACTGTTGAAAGACAATTACATATATAGCATATGTGTTTTATATACATATATGTATATTATATACTGCAATATATCAAATTTCTTCTCTTTGTTGATAGCTTGCCATTTAGGCTTCTCCTCATTTTGTATGGTACAGAGACACTAATTTTTGTCTGAGGCAGGGTTTTGTGTAGCCTAGGCTGGCTTCAAACTGGTAGCAGTAGATAACCTTGAACTCATGGTCCCCCTACCTCACCTCCCTAGTGCTGACATTACAGAAATGTGCCAGGAAGCCCTGCTCCAGAGATGCTAGTTCAATGCCGCTCAAGTCCTCAGTCCTTCCCTGTATAGTAAGCACTTGCTTTCGAGTCCCACTTTGCAATCCTTTGCTCACTCAAGGTCAAAGCTACAAAGGAATGAAGCACAGAGAGGCGCTCACAAGGCTGGGCCACTGAGCCTGTCATTCAAAGGCTCAGTCCCTATCGTGGGGTAAGCCCAAAGCCCAGACTACGGAAGGCCAGGAAGTGACATGTTTAGTCTTGTCACTGGAAAACTATGTAGACTACTAAGGTTTCCTTTCTCTTTTTACAGTTTTATCATTGGGGGGGAGGGGGGTAAGAGGGGGGTATTAGAAAGACAAGACATTGTGGGAGGAACTATTTGATGACTCCCTTGTGTATTTTTTTCTAATACTCCCGAGAGTGGATTTGCAGTGGTCTGTCCCTCTTTATCCATAGAAGATGCAGCTAAGACACCCCCCACGCCCCAGTGGACACCACAGATCACACCATGTAAGTTCCTATACAGACTTAAAACAATTTACAAGATGCCATAAAAGTTACACGTAAATGTGGTCTTTCTGTTGAAGAAGTCAAGACGAATATGACTTTGGTTGACAATGGATAACGGAAATCATGGGAGGCAAAGTGAAAAATAAGGTATATTTGAAAGACTACTCTATTCCAGTGGGTTTCCTTCAAATACCTGTTTATTTCACATTGGCCTTGCAGTAACCAGGGACTTACCATATGATCCAGATCTGTAATGTGGTCCGGAGATATTTAGAATCCAGTAGATCTGCAAATCTTCCTCTTTTCTCCTAGGAGAATGAAGGCGGGGGGCAGAATATAGAAGGACATATTTCTATGATATTCTTGATCATACAAATCAAGAGTTACACAAGGAATATGGTGTGGTGAGATCATCCTGTGTGGCTCAGTTATAAAACAACCCCCGCCCCCGATCCAAAAGGCTGATGTGTTCAAAACCAGGACCTAGGGGCTGAACAACAACTCTGCTCTTGCAGAGGATCAGTTGGATCCTGGCACCCACAGGGCAACTCACAAGCATTTCTAACTTCAGTTTCAGGGGGTCCAACACCTTCTTCTGACCTCTGGGGGCACTGCACACATGTGAGGTGCAGACATACGAAAGCAAAACACCCAAACACACAAATTTTTTTCTTAAAAAAAAAACAAAAAACTGGCGCTGGCTAGTGGATCCAGTCACTGAGAATTGACTTGCTCATGAGTGCTCTGCTTAGCCGAAAGATTAATCCACAGAAGTATTCATAATTAGAGGGCATTTGGACCCTGATGAAAACTCTCAGAGGCGGGGCCCACCATTTGTTCCTGACCCCCTTGATCGCTCTTTGCTTCTCAGCCGCCACGAAGTGGGCAGTTCTGCTCCAACATGCCTTTCTACCATGACGCTCTGCCGTCACGGGCCCTAAACAATGAAGCCACTGGCTACTGACGGTAACCTCTGAGACCGAGTTAATGAAACTTTGCCCTTCCTGTTATGCCGATGTCTTCGTTACTGCTCTGCTGACGTAACAGCACACCAGGTGATTTACAGAAGGGAGGCTTTAATCGGGCCTACGGTTTCAGAGGGTTAGAATTCAGTCCAAATGCGTGGACTCATTTCAGCGTGGCCCTCCTCGGTGTGGTCCCCTCTGCACCCTCAGGATGAAGCTGCTGAGCTGGGCCGCCCGCGGCACCAAGGGCAGCCTCTTGGGTCAGCCCGCTCTGTGCTGGCTCCTGGACACACCGACCTCCATCTCAACTCCATCTCTCATCTCTTTCCTCGACTGAGACTTCCTCTCCTTTCTGTGCTATTTCCTGTCTCCTCGTGCCCCATGGCGATGGCTCAGACAGCAGTGGTTCAGCTCCCCCTGCTCCTACACGCACTGTGGGCACAGGTACCAACTTTGCAACCCACTCTTCCATGTGTGACCGGCTTACTTTGATTTAAATAAACTTCCTTTCCACTCTGGTCTAAAGAGTGAATTCTAAGCCGGGCGGTGGTGGCATGCGCCTTTAATCCCAGCACTCGGGAGGCAGAGCCAGGCGGATCTCTGTGAGTTCAAGGCCAGCCTGGGCTACAGAGTGAGTTCCAGGAAAGGCGCAAAGCTACACAGAGAAACCCTGTCTCGAAAGACAAAAACAAAAAAAAGAGTGAATTCTTTGACCAAACCACTAATGCCCTATCCCCCAAATTGCCTGTAAGGGGATCAGGATTTTAATTTCTAAAAACATAAAAGCGGGGAGCTGGAATATGACTCAGACATTAGTGCTCTTCCAGAGGGCTGGAGTTGAGTTCCCAGCACCACATCAGATGGTTCACAACTGCCTATAACTCCAGCTCCAAGAGATTTAACATCTTCCTCAGATCCACTAGCACCTGCACACACACACACACACACACACACACACACACACACACACCCCTTTAAAAACAAAAGAGGGCTGTTAAGATGACTCAGCAGGTACAGACACTTGCTGTCAAGCCGGATGTTACGAGTTCAATTTCCAGAACCCACAAAGTAGAAGAGAACTGATGCCCACAATTGTTCTCTGACCCCCACATTCATGCTGTGGCATGCACATCCATACCCATACCCACAAATGTACACATACATAAATGTTGTAAAAATACTTCAAGCAATAAAACTAACCCACTAACACAATATGTGAACCATATACTAATATGTAACAATATATCCCCAAATAGGCGGTGGTGGCACACACCTTATCCCAGCACTCAGGAGGCAGAGGCAGGTGGATCTCTGTGAGTTCGAGTCCAACCTGGTCTACAGAATGAGTTCCAGGATAGCCAGGGCTACACAGAGAAACCCCGTCTTGAAAACAAAACAAAAAGATAGCCCCAAAAACCGAAATAGACTTTATTGAAATAATCTTTTGGGGTTTTTTTGTTTTTTTTTGGTTTTTTTTTTTTTTTTTTTTTGGTTTTTTTGGTTTTTTGAGACAGGGTTTCCCTGTGTAGTTTTGGTGCCTGTCCTGGATCTCGCTCTGTAGACCAAGCTGGCCTCGAACTCACAGAGATCTGCCTGGCTCTGCCTCCCGAGTGCTGGGATTAAAGGCGTGCGCCACCACTGCCTGGCCTATCGAAACAATCTTATCAAAATGAGACAAAGCCAATACAAAAAACAAATAAAATGATTATTTTAAAAAAAACACATATTATAAGCCATGAAGGCAAATGGTGTGATCAGTTCTGCAAGGTAAGAAGCATTGTTTATGTTTTCTAGACGACAAAAATGAAGTCAGGTAATTTACCAGTATTACAGGGCAGAGAGGAGCTAAATTAAGCCCCATCTCTGCTCTTTCTAGGCCATCCAGACTAGAGAGCTTCTGGACTACTGGTGGGGGATCACGGGCTGTGAACTCACCAGGATGGGCTCCACCAGCTGTCCCTCTGGCATGACTGAGCGGTTCATCTTGGCAATGCTCTCCAGGGTGTGCAGCGCAGCCTGTGTGTTTCCAGTGGAGACGTTGAAGCGAGCAGATTCAGGGATAAACTGGGCACAGATTACAGAGACCATCAGAGCTGCAGGTACTGTAGACTGCCAAAGGTGCCATTGTTACTATTCCACACCTTATTCAGTCCTGGCTGCCTCCCACACCCAGGACGGGTGGCAAGCTCTGAAGGCATACTGCACATCAGGCATGCTGATAAATGCAATGCTGACTTGGAAATTTGCCTCTAGGGAGGGAAAGCTAGGGAACAGGAGTCTCTGGACTAAAACCAAAGGACCGACTTTAAATATTTGAGTAGAATGTAGATTTTTTTTTTTACAGCTATATCAGTTATACAATGGGCTTGAGAGCAATTCATATACAACCAATTCCAGGCTGCACTTGAACCTAGGCCTTCAGAACACCCAATGGTGGGCTGAAGTTAGCTGAGAAAGCAATGAAGTTTTAGTCTACAACCACAGAGACTGTGGTCTTCCCACAGGAAGCAACAGGCCTGAAAGCCACTGGTCCCAGAGCCCCTGAGGGGTCTGGGTGTCATTCTTGGTGTATGTGTTGTGGGGGGTGCGTACTGGGGATTGAACCCAAGACCTTGTGCAATTGAGGTGTGCATTACACCACTGAGCCACACCCCAAGCCCTCAAGGGCCAGGGATGGGGGAGGGGGATTCTGAGCAACAGACTGAAACTAACCATCCTCTGAGTTTGTACAGAGGAGAGATGGGGGTCTGGCTGTGGAACCAGCCACGGGAAAGATGTCGAGGTCATGATTTTGCTTCTTGTGGAAGAGGAAAGGCTTGGGAGATTAAGTATTCTTTAAAAAAATAATGCTTTAAAGCTGGGCAGTGGTGGCTCACGCCTTAAATCCCAGCCAGCACTCGGGAGGCAGAGGCAGGAGGATCTCTGTGAATTCGAGGACAACTTGTCTACAGCGTGAGAGTTCCAGGACAGCCAGAGCTCTACAGAGAAATCCTGTCTCAAAAAACCAAAAAACAAAAACAAAAACAAAAAAAAACTTTAAAAGATGCCAGGTGAGAAGACGGACCTCCACGACCTGGTCACAGGCTTCTAAAGCTGGGTATGTTCCTGCGGAGACCCAAATTAGGTTGAGGTTTGGAATAAATGGCCACTCAGGAGCCTTCTCTTCCTCCATTCTCTACCTCTCTGCCCCTTCTCTGGTTCTCCTCTCCCTTCGCCCTCTCCTGTCCTCTCTTCCTCCTTCTCCTTCCCTCCTTTTTCCTTCTTTTTCTCAGGTGTCCCAGCATGGCTTCAAATCAGCTATGTAGCTGAGGGTGACCTTGATCTTTCTGCCTCTGTCTCCCGAGTACTAGGATTACAACAAGCATGTGTTACCTCATCCAATTTATGCTGTGCTAATGACCAAACCCAGGGCAGCTCAACCATCTGAGCTTCACACATCCCCACAACTGAATGTTACTACAGTTCCGGGGGATCGGGCACACTATCATGCACATGCAGACACACACACACACACACACACACACACACACACACACACACACACACTACATAATTATAAACAAAAGGAAATCTTTTTTTTTAAGAGGCTAACATAAATACATTTGTGGGGAAGAGGTCAGTGGTCCAGCAGAAAGGGAGCATGCGGGCAGTTTCAGAAGCATCACCTTGAAGGCCATGATGAGGATGATGCCAGGGATGGAGGCAATGCGGATGAGCCAACGCCACCCAATGGTGGGGATGACCACAGAAGCCATGCTGATGATGAGCAGGGAGCCAGCAAGCCAGAAGACCTGGGGAGAGAGACCTGAAACATGACAATTCCTTCTGGCCCGTCTCCTTGTCATTCCCCCTTCTCCGGAGCCTTGGAGCCGTCCTTTTGTGTTATGTGTGGGCAAGGTGGGAGTTCTGAGGGGTGACTATTGGGTTCTACTCCCAGGAAAGCTCTTCTGATCTGAGGAGCTGATGGGTCACTCTACTTCATGGCTCAGTTTCTGTCTGTAAACTGTTTGCTCTACCTTAGTACAGTATAAAGCCATCAGCAATATCACTAGAGTTTAAAACAAAAACCAAAAAGTTGAATGCCCTAGAGGTCTTCCACATGGGTTTGTTTTCTTACAGATAATGCAATGCCCCGGCCATAAGAGGTACAAGAGGAACAGGGACTGCTCTCTTCTCCCAGTGCTCAGGCGTCAGCTTCTCTTCTCAGAGGAACTGACAGTTTACTGTCTGCCTCCAATGCTCCTTTAGACACGCTGTTTTCAGAAACAGCCCATAGTATAAGTGAGGCCTCACACTTTTGCTCTTTATGCTTATGGACTTGATATCAAGTAACGTGGGCCCCGATGGTCAATAATTATTAATAGATGCCAGGCAGTGTTAGCACACACCTTTAATCCCAGCACTCAGGGGGCAGAGGCAGGCTGATCTCTTTGAGTTCAAGGACAGCCTGGTCTACAGAGAGAGTTCAAAGACAGCCAGAACTGTTATACAGAGAAATCCTGTCTCGAAAAACAAAAAAGAATAGAATAATTAATAGACCCATCCCCCATTAGCCTGAACACTCCTATTCATCTAAGATGGGGGTTCACTCCATCTCAGAGAGAAGGAAAGAAGGCAGCTCCTTCACGGAGCTGCTTAAGGGATGGTTTTGTTTTTAATTTGTTATTTTATGTCTATGGGTGTTTTGTCTGCATATATGTTTGTATACCATATCTGGTGCCCAAGGAGGCCAGTAGGTGACAGATCCCCTGGAACTGGAGTGACAGATGGTTGTAAGCTGCCATGTGGGTGTTAGGAATGGAACCCATATGCTGGTTCCTCTTAAGCACCTAGCCATCTCTCCAGCCCCAAAGGATGATTATCTTATCAAAGATAATTACGCCAAAAATAGATTACTTAAGAAAGTGATAAGGCTATAAAGAAAATAGAATAATGTATGGAGAAGGGCTTGAGTGACAAGGTACAACTTTTCCCAACAGTCAGTAGATACAGATGCTGTGTAAGAGTGACAGTTGAAGCCGGGCGGTGGTGGCGCACGCCTTTAATCCCAGCACTCGGGAGGCAGAGCCAGGTGGATCTCTGTGAGTTCGAGGCCAGCCTGGGCGACCAAGTGAGTTCCAGGACAGGCGCAAAGCTACACAGAGAAACCCTGTCTCAAAAAAAACAAAAAAAAAAAAAAAAAAAAAAAAAAGAGTGACAGTTGATGTGGCACTGGGATGGATCTCAGTAGTAAGAGGGCAAAAGGGTTTTTTAAATGCACTTGTCACACATTTCTGAAGATAAAAGTGACAAAGTTTATTGACGGACACTTGCACTGTGGGTCCATGAACTGGGGATGAGCCAGCACAGCCCGGCCATTGAGTAGGGTGAGGGGAAGGGTGGGCTCCACTGAGACTCCCGCATTCAAGCTCGGATAGCAGAAGATGAGCTGTTTGCTGTGACCTGAGATAGAAACATGGAGATCAGAGGTCCCGGGGGAAGGTGGAGAGGTGAGTTCTAAAACGGTGGCATTTGAAGACCCCCTAAGATATTCTAGTGACTGTTGGGGAAATGGTCACCTGGCTCTCAGTTCGGGGAGGTGTTCTTGGTTTTTTATACATATTTTTGGAGATGGAAAGAACACATAGGTAGAGCTGCCCATCTGCAGGATTCGCACCCATGAATTCACATCCATAGTTTCAGCCAACTGGGGATGGGTATTCAAAATCAAAAGGCATCTGTGCTGGACAACTGTATACCTATGAAACACTATTAGACAACTCATCTCTTGGTGATTTAAAGTATATCTAGAGGGTATATCTATGTACCATATCTGGTGCCCAGAGTCCAGTAGATGTTGGATCTCCTGGAACTGGAGTGACAGATGATTGTATACACAAACCTGAAATATAACACCATTTTCTATAAGGGACTTGAGCCTCCAGATTTTTGTATCCTCTATGATCTAAGAGCCAATCTCCCATGGATACAAAGGGATGACTGTGTGTGTGTGTGTGTGTGTGTGTGTGTGTGTGTGTGTGTGTGTGTGTTTATGCAGCCACTGGAGTTGACGATATGACCCAAGGAAACATAGACAAGGAGGCGGCATGTGAGGAAGCCTGCTACAGTACTAGACGGGTGGAAGAGTAGGACCTTGATCCTTTAGTATTAACATGTAAAGTCCAGATGCTGTGAATTAAGATGCATTCCTGGTCATGAAATGCTGAAGACAAAACCTGGAGAGAATGTGGAGTCACCATTGGGTACTTCTGGTTCTTTTGGTTATTGTTGCCTAAATTACATGTAAAAATAAAACTGTAAAACAATCTCCTGTAGGGATAAGAGAGGGATCTGTGGTTGGTACGTAAAGTGAATAAAGAATTTTTTAATTAAAAAAAATCTCCTGCGTTGTTTATTGCCAAATACATGAAGTCTTAGTGGAAAGGATCATCTTTTTCCTGGACATTCCCTGGAGTTGGGACTCTAGGATCTGGGGCCTCAGAAACAGTACCGGGGAGCAAGATTGACAAAGATTCTAGATGTGAAACCTCTAGTCAAGAGCCAGCCAGGGTCGGAGGAGGACCCTGGAGGAAGAGCAGCTGTCAAGACACATCATGGCGCCTTCCTCCAGGTGGGGCCAGTGTGGACCGGGAGACACCAGCATCCTCAAAGAGAGATGGGGCACCCCAAAAGAGTAGGAGCTGTCTCCCTTCTCTGAAGTCTCACTGAGGTGAGAAAGGCCATCTGAGATACTTTCCTGGTGTTTGTCATCCTAGTGAATCCAGCCACTGAACTACCCCCTGGCTTTTTTTTTTTTCTGGTTTTTCAAGACAGGGTTTCTCTGTGTAGTTTTGGTGCCTGTCCTGGATCCCACTCTGTAGACCAGGCTGGCCTCGAACTCACAGAGATCTGCCTGTCTCTGCCTCCTGAGTGCTGGGATTAAAAACATGCACCACCACCGCCATGCTATTCCCTGCTTCTGAGAAAGGTGGTCCAGTTCTTAAGCGTCTCTGCTGGTTGCACAAATTCCCAGCTCAGAAAACCTTCATACTGGACCTGTGGCCGTGGACATGTTTCATGCTCATTAGTTGGTACCAAAATAATAGGCAGTGCCCCCAGCCAATCAGCTGGCTGGAAGGAACCCACGTGTCCTATCCTTCAGCTGCACTAGCTCCTCCGCAGAGTTCCCTTCACCTTACCTGAGACAAGGGCAGCATGTAGCCTCGGTATTTTGTGGGCAAAAATTCAGTCTTTATGATTAACCTGCACAGGGAGCGAGGAAACACAGTAATTTTGTTTTTAGAAAACCAAGCGACTTGCCTTTAAACAATCATAAATTTTCACCTCAATAAAGACGTTGTAAGCATAAAGGGAGGCTTGAGCGATGGCTCAGCAGTTAAGGACACTTGAGGCTCTTGAGTGGGACCTGGGTTTGGTTCTAAGAACCCACACAGTACTCACAATCGTCCATAATTCCAGTCCCAGGGGATGTGACACCCTTTTCCAAGCTCTGTGGACACCAGGCACTCTCAGGGTACACGTACACACATACACACAGCAAAGCACTCATACACATAAAGTAAATCTAAAAATTATTTATGTATTTATTTACTACATACACCTTATTATTTAATTTTTGTAATTAGAAGAGTTCATCATATATCAATCTATGATTGTTACAGTGACTGTTCACATCAGCAAGCAGTGAGAAGTGAGTTCACAACCACTCCTCTCCGGTCACTTGCTCTGACAGTCATTTTAAACTCTGTCACACAGGGACATTGGCCTTATCGCTTGGGCCAAGAGAAGCTTTGGAAAATGGTTTCATCAAATCTAATCCCCTTTTGAGAAATCAAAATACACCCCAGGGAAGGCAAAAACGTTCACCGATGACAGCCACAGCGCAATTCCCAATGAAGTACATAGTGATTTTTAAATAGAAGAATAAACAGAGCAAAATTCCGTCAGTTTTAGCGTGTTAGCCAGGGCTGGGTTTTCTTCTTATTTCTTTAACACATTTATTGGACTGTTTCTTGCAGGAGATCTTAAAGCTCTCTCAGCATCTACTCCTATCAGGCTCTCAGCGCAGAGAGACACTTAACTAACGCCCCAGGGAGGAGTGAGTCTGTCTTCAGCACATTAAGGCAATGCCAGGTGCTTCGACATCTCCTGACGTGATTGAAGGAGAACGTGCCTCAAGGCACCCAGGAGGGAATAGCCTGAGGGGCTCTGTGAATTTCCAGCTGGCCCCAAACTGGGACATTAACACAGCAACTCTCCACCCAAACATTGAGACCTTGTGCATTTACCTAGAGGCAGGAGACAGGCAGATGCATTAATTCTATCTCAGGATTTCTTACTCTGCTTTGCAAATTCATTCTGGTATGGGTTTTGTTGTTGTTTTTTAATCAAAGTATTTTTCTATTTTCAATTTTATTTTTAATTAATTGTGTGTGTGTGTGTGTGTGTGTGTGTGTGTGTGTGTGTGTGTGTGTGTGTGGTGTGCAGGTGCCCAAGCAGGCCAGAGGCATCAAATTTCCCCTGAAGCTGATTTGAATGAACTTGGAGCCTCTGCAAGAGCAATGCATGCTCTTAAGCCCCAAGCCATCTCTCTAGGCCATCGGGTATGGTTTTAAACTATAGGGCAATGGCACTTTGTAATAGACCGTTATTCCTGGGTGCTACAAGTGCCCATAGCCACTTGTGTTTAGCCCTGGAGTAAGCCATCTCTTATCCCCGTTGAGGTGAGAGGTGGTGATATGGGGCAAGTCCATGGAAGGGAAGGGTTGGGAGTACACAGCGAACAAAGCCAAAGCCTATATGCCTTGACCTACCTTCAACCCAAGACCTTGTCCATGCTTGGCAAGAGCTATGGCACTGAGCTACATCCCTGGTCCTGGACTGACCTGTGCTTCACCTACCTAATGTAGTTCTGTGTGTGTGTGTGTGTGTGTGTGTGTGTGTGTGTGTGTGTGTGTGTGTGTATGTGTTACATCCCTGGTCCTGGACTGACCTGTGCTTTACCTACTTAATGTAGTCGTGTGTGTGTGTGTGTGTGTGTGTGTGTGTGTGTGTGTGTGTGTGTGTGTGTACCTGGGGCATCCACATTTCTCTCCCACAGACTCTCTGGAGCAAGTCTTACCCTTGCGCATGGCCAGACACTCCACAGCCTACCATGGTCCTCAGAAAGACAAACCAGATGTAGGATGGGGAGAAAGAGGTCAGCAAGGAGAAGTAGGCTCCCCACAGGAACGAGAGCAGCAAAATCTGATGCAAGGAAAGAGAGCTTGTTATCAGGACCTGCCTGGGGAGTAAAGGAGTCTCTGATCCCTTCTGAGGTGAGTGTTTCCTCTGTCCAACCTCGGCTTCCCTGGAAGCTGAGCTGTAGCACCCAGGCTCTCTCAGTTTTCCCTGGAACGCTGAGCCGTAGCACCCAGGGCTCTCCCACCAGAGTCTTCCCTGGGAAGCTGAGCCACAGCACCCAGGGCTCTCCCACCTTCTTCCCTGGGAAGCTGAGGCACAGCACCCAGGGCTCTCTCAGTCTTCACTGCCATGGTCCAGGCCATTCTCCTGTTTGAAAGTGTCTAGTGTGTCCACCCTCCAAGGTAACAAAAAGCAAAGCCCTGCCCTCCCTCCTCCAGGGCTGTTGGGAGCACAGGGAGGCCTTGGATTGGAAAGAGTAGAAGAAGCAAACTTAATGCATCACCTTTTCTTATTTACAAGGAAACCAGAGGTTTATAGTATGGACTAAAGTTCCCGGGAAACACCACAGCTACACTGACGATTCCACAAAACTGGAGACTGACGAGACTGGTGACTTTAGAAAGCCGGACTAGTGCAGAGCCAGAGCCCAGATATCTTAGGGTTATCCTTGGCTCTCTGAATAGCCATCTTCATCCACCCCTGTATCTGATCCAAAGGTAAAATCTTAAAATCTTAGGATTACATTAACTTAACACAAGACTAGCTTTCACTGTCCCCAAGCTAAGAACGTCATCAGATACATCTGAGTGAGCCCTATAGCAGAGATTCCCCTGCTTTGCCGTAAGCCACCAAATCTAATGTCCCCAACCCATGTATTTGATATTAAATAGCAAGACTAAGTTGGAACATTGTCTTAGTTAGGGCTACTATTGCTGTGATGAAACACCACAACCAAAAGCAATGTGGGGAGGAAAGGGTTTACACTTCCACAGCACTGTTCACCGCTGAAGGAAGTCAGGACAGGAACTAAACAGGGCAGGATCCTGGAGGCAGGGGCTGATGCAGAGGCCATGGAGCAGTGCTGTTTATCGGCTTGCTCGCCTGCTCTCTTAAAGAACTCAGGATCACCAACCCCAGCAATTTCACCACCCACAATGGGCTGGGCCCTCCCCCATCCGTCACTAATTTAAAAAACGCCTCACAGGCTTGCTTACAGCCCGATCTTATGGAGGCATTTTCTCAGCTGAGCCTCCCTCCTCTCTGATGACTCCAGCTTGTGTCAAGTTGACATAAAACTAGCCAGCACAAATGTGGTAATTGTGGTATCCTGAATCTGTGTTTCCGTGGGCCATAGTCACTTGTGTTTGACTCCCGAATAAGCTCTTTTATCCCCTTTGAGGTGAGAGGTGTTGACATGGGGCAAGTCCTTGGGAGGGAGGGACTGGAAAACGCCCAAAAGAGTACAGGTTGGGGAAGGGGGTTAGGGGATGGGGATGGGAGGTGGGGGAGGGATGAGTGAATTCTACATGGCCTTTCCTACCTTCCAGCGGCCATATCTGTCAGCCAGGAGACCAAAGAGGATGCTGGACACCATGTAGCCAAAGAACACCATCTAGAGTCGGGATGAAGACAAACAGTGCTCTAAGCAGAACACACCATTTAAGATGTACACTGACTATGTTAAGTATATAGCCTTCCTAGCTAAAATTAGGCTGGAGATAGGCTTCCCAAAGCACCCCGGGCTCAGGGAGCACAGGCAGGTTCCGGAGGTTGGTGTCTCTCTATTCTTCTTGTACAAACATACCTTCCCAACATAGCCCAGGTAGAGACGGGTCCACAGAGCAGGGAACTGCTTTCTTCCCCCATTCCCTGGCCTCCGTGCTGTGCCCAGACTGAAGCTGTGACTTTCTGCTGTGATTTAAGATCTAGTCATGCCTGCTAAGACCCGTTCCTACACAAGCCGCCGCCACTAAAGCAGTCTCTCTTGTATTATCACAAGCAAACACAAACTTTAAATGAACAACTGAACCAAACATCCACCTAAAAACTTCTCAAGGCCTGGGGCCAGGGCTCAGTTGGTAGGATATTTGCTTAGTATGTGCAAAGCCCTGGGTTCTATCCCCAGCTCCACATAAAAGCAGGCATGATGGTTCTGAGAGGATGCTAGGGTTGCAGCCATCTTAGAGAAGGGTCAAACAGGGACAAACTTGTTTAAAAAAAAAATCCACCAGAGGATGTGCTGCCCCTCCACCCCTAGACCCAGACAATTAGGAGCTGCACACCAGACATTTCCTGCCATAACCTAAAGGATATGATATAACATAACTGGCATAATAACCAAAGCACCAGATATGTCCTGTGGGATGTTTTCTGCTGTTATAGATTGTATACCATAGCTGTCAGAGGGAATGAGTTTCCTGCAGATAAAAATGGGATGTCTAACTATAAGAGAAAACGGGTCTTCTGGTGATATAGATGTGAGGACATAAACTACTAGAGGAGAAGGCAATTTCCTTGCAGCTGCAACTCTCCAATCAGTTCAAACCAAGCTTCACTACCCTGAGGTAAGCACCAATCCTGAGCTTGTCACTGTATAGAGTTGGAATTCCCCCAGATCCCCTACCCTAACCATTACAGAAACCCTGCTTGATTGATACTCAGGGTCTCTCCTGCTCTGCTGCTGCATCAGATGGATGGAGAGGCCTGGGTTAACTCACAACTATGAAAAGACTCTGCTTTTGCATCCGATTTGATCTCTTGGCAGTCTTTGGGGGACTCTGGGTACACTCCAGAGGTGGGAGAAAGAGGGTCAGAAATCTAAGGTCATCTTTGGGTGCACAGTGCATTGGAGGCCAGCTCGGGCTACATGGATGCAGGAAATCATGGAGTTGGCCTGGTCTAGCTGCCTGGAGAGGTATGAGTCACATAGGTTCTTTAGGTTAGAGTTCATGGCTTCTGGGCACTGTGTGCCTTTCAGTTCCTGAGAAACCAAGGCACCCCCTCAAGCTGTGGAGCACTGGGGCCACTGTGTGTCTCTGCACTCCCCAGAAGTCAGCGAAGCATGGAGAAGCATGGCTGAACTGTTAGTCCTCGACATTAACCTTGAGTACCCTGTACAGCTTGCAACAGTCACTGTATCCTGACAGCTACAATTGTATTCTCTTTCTTCCAGGGGGGTTTTCCGTGTAGCCGCGGCTGTCCTGGATCTCACTTTGTAGACCAGACTGGCCTGGAACTCACAGAGATCCACCTGCCTCTGTTCCTGAGTGCTGGAATCAAAAGTATGCACCACCACCGCCCAGTGTATTCTGTTTCTGAGAGTGTTAGTGCAAGTCTGATTCCTTGCAATAAACTTGTCTCTGCCTCATTCTTGCTGAGACCTCCTCCGACCCCGGCCTGGTTTTCATTCCCACCAACCATATCAGGAGACCCTGGTTTAGTAAATAAGTGCTGCCACTTACACATGGAGACCCTGTCTCCGTAAACAAACAAATAATGAAATCTCTGGACTATAAACTGTAAGGTGGAGCCACCTTGTTTTCCCTTCCTGTCCAGCACTTCACTCAGCCCTGACTGTGTGTGTACACCTGTGCAGGTAGCACCTACTTCTCTGCCTTCCAGACGATTGCTCTTTCCCTCTGGAGTCCTCCTGGCCGATGCCTCCAGGAAATCAGAGACACAAAGCCAGTTTTGCTTCCTCATCTCAGGGAAGATGCTTTCTCTCTGCTGCCTGCTTTGTCTTCTTTCCTACCCCTCCTAAGACAGACTCACAGGGAACTCTTCGAAAGCCATTGTCCATGCATGTTGGCCCCACCCCACTTCTGTACTGCAGATCCAACCCAGGACCTCAGGGTCCCATATATTCTCCTTTATTAGATTACTTAATTAGTATACAAGGTGTATGCAATGGGTTTTGTTATAGCATTTTCTTTCTTCTTTTTTTTTTTATTCTTATTTTTCGAGACAGGGTTTCTCTGTGTAGCTTTGGAGCCTGTCCTGGAACTCACTCTGTAGCCCAGGCTGGCCTCAAACTCACAGAGATCTGCCTGCCTCTGCCTCCCAAGTGCTGGGATTAAAGGCGTGCGCCACCACCGCCCAGCTGTTATAGCATTTTCACGCACTTTAAAATAACATGTGTATGCGTGTTGTGCATGTAGCTGTCCAAGGAGCCCAGAAGAGAAGAGAAGATCCCTGGAGCTGGAGGTTGTGAGCTGCCCAGCATGGGTGCTGGGACTCAAACTTGTGTCTTCTGCAAGAGCAGCGAGTGTTCTTAACAGTTGAGCCATCTCTCTGGCCCCAAACATTTATGATTCCTCCTTCCCTGCTCCTTTCCCTCCTCCCCCTGCTTCCTGCTGGTCCCTTTGTCCCTCTCCTGCTGTCTCATCACATGTATTCTATTACCTTCATGTTTATCTTCCCCAACACTCCCAAGACCTCTCAAGGTCCTCAGCTTAGCTTCATGACATATATCTACCCTAAACACCTATTTAAAAATTAGAATCTAAGACCCACAGATGAGAGAAAAATCTGAATCTGGATACTTGGCTCAACTTAATGATTTCCACTTCCATACATTTCCACACAATGCCATGATTCTTTTTTCCTTGTTGCTGAATAAAATTTTGTTTTGTACATGCACCACATTTTCCTGTGCATTCATCTGTTGATGGACATCTAGGATGGTTCCGTCTCTAGCCATTGGGCACAGTGCAATCATGGACATGCAAGTGTCTCTGCAATTGGACCACAGGTGCTTTGAGTATATACCCTGGAGTGGTATAGCTGGGTTATATAATAGTTCTGGTTTTAGGTTTTTGTTTTTTTTTTGAGACACCTCCATACTGATTTCCATAGTGGCTACACAGTGAATAAGGGCTTCCTTTCCCCACATCTTCACCAACATTTGTTGTCACTTGTTTTCTTGATGACAGCCACTGTGACTGGTGTACGATGAAATCCCACAGTTGTTTTAATTTTCATTTCTCTGATGGCTACAGACGCCGAATGATTTAAGTGTTTGTTGGCTGTTTTGTTTCTTCTTTTGAGAACTGTCTATTCAGCACACCAGACCACCTATTGGATGGGAGATTTAGGATCTTGGTGTTTAATTTTATTTCAGTCCTTTACATGTTTTTGGACATTGGCCTCCAGTCTGGGCTGGCAGGGATTTTCTCCCTTTCTGTCGGCTGCCTCTCCACTCTGCCAACTGCTTCCTCTGCTGCATAGAAGCTTTTTAATTTCACATCATCCCACGTGTCAGCGGGGTTATATCCCGTGTTATTGGAGTCTTTCTGGAAGTCCTTGCCTATTCCTATGTCTTGAAGTAGTCTTCCTGTTCCCCTCAAGCGATGTCAATGTTTCAGGTTTTCTATTAAGGTCTCTGATCCATTTTGAATTGATTTTTGTGCCAAGTGAGCTGTGGTTCTAATTTCCTTCTTTGTGTGCATGCGCAGTTTCCCCAGCACCATCTGCAGAAAGGCTGTCTGCTTCCCAATGGATGTTTATGATACCTTTCTCAAAAACCGAGTGGCCATTGCTGTGTGGGTTCATGTCTGGATCCCCTGTCCAACACTCTTGGTCTACATGTTGATTTTGTGACAACACCATGTTGTGTTTGTCATTGTGGCTCTGTATTGTAATTTGAAGTCAGTTATTACACTGCTCCTTTCCCTCCTGTATTGATCTTTCTGCTTAAAGTTGCTTTGACCATGAGGAACCTATGTGTTTACACATTAGTTTTAGGATTGTTTTTTCTAGTTCTTCAAAGAGTATCATAGAAATTTTGATGGGGATTGTAATGAATCTATAGACTGCCCTCACCAATACAGCCATTTCCTCAGCATTAATTCTATCAATCCACAAGCATGGAGTCTTCCCATTTGGGGGCATATTCCTTAATTTTTTAAATCAGTGTCTTAGTTTTCACCCCATAGATCCTTGAGTTCTGAAAGGCATGACTTTTGCCCTGGGCTCTCTGATTTCTGAGACAGAAACCTTGATTCAAAGCCTGTGTGAACCCTGAAGCCTGCCTTTCTGGAGCCCTGCTGGGAAAGTTCATCACAATGGGACACTGACTTTAGCCCTGCCCTCCTCTCTTCCCTTCCTCCTTCCCTCGCTGTGGAGCTCTGCTCTTTTATTTAATATAAAACATGATTCGGCCAAGTGCAGTGGCACACATCTGTAACCCCAGCTCTCAGGAGGCTGAACTGGGCAAGTGTGAATGAAAGATGGAGGGCAGCCTGAGCTCTAGTCTCAAAAACCAGCAGCAGACACCCTTCCAGTCTAAGCACTCCAGACACCTCTGCTTCTTCAGAACAGGACAGGTGTGCTGCTGTGACTGGACACAAATCTGGGCTCCAAGTCTTCCATCCCCCAAGGCACAGAAAGAAGCAGGCTTTGAACTTACTACACATTAAGAGAACGCAGAGCAGTTCGGAGGAAGAGACTGGGGGTCCAGCACAGATCAAAATCACAGGCAAAATTCAGAGAAGGCTGTGAGTGGAAAGGCAACCATCTGTCCCTACCATCCCACCAAGCGATCCTTGCAAGCTCAGAAGGATATAAGCCAGGGGATGGGGAGGGGCGGTCAAAGAGAACACTTCTGGAAGTTTCCACCACCGCTTTCAGACCCTAACGTTAGCTCCATCTTAGGGCATCGTGCCCTCAAAGCCTCTTCCGTCTGACTGCTACAGGTCACCACTTTCTCGTCTCCCAGAGGGTCCTCTCAGTCTGGCCGCACCCTGGAATCTCTTTCTATTGTGTGTTGTCTCCATTAAAACCAGTTTTAATGACGAGTAAGTCAACCCTTTTCCCATTACCCTGTGCTTCTCTGGACCTCCAAGACTAATACTATTGCCTCAGTAATTCCTGAACACAGAGCCTCACCTCCAGGCACTGCCATTCACCACTAGATACTGTATCCCTGGTATCTGGCCCTTCAGCCACATTTCCCAGAGTTCTTGGAACACCCTATCATGGCCCTCTTTAAAGCCCTTCAGTGGCTGCTCACATCTGCAACATGGCCCCCACATTTTTAACATGCCCTCTTTGCATATTAGCCAAACCATGTGGCAGATAGAAAGCATACGTTAATATCCATTTCATAAGAAACATAATGACTATGAAGTCATGAATTCTGTATGGAAGGTTGCTTTTTGTGACATGGAATCAAATCTGAAAACTATGACACATCCTGAGTCAAAGTATTTTTCAGGGAGGACATATTGTTTTGGCCGATGTTGAGGACCAGTGGAGATCAGCTAGAGGACCAGATGCAGAGAGGTGGGGCTGGGGCTGGCAGTGCATGGAGGTGAGGCTGTTCTAGAATTCCTGGGGAGGTAACATCAGCTGGGAATGCTTGGCTACTCAAGGTTATTCACTAGAGGAAGAGAGAGAGAGAGAGAGAGAGAGAGAGAGAGAGAGAGAGAGAGAGAGAGAGAGAGAGCATTGAATGCTAACTACGTTGGGGTCTAGAAACCCATGAGCTCTGGAGGCCAGCACTCATCATTTTGGGTGGGACGAGGGTTTGGCTCTCAGCTCTTGGTTTACTGGAAGGGAAGTCAGGTTGTTCATTTACACAGCGCAGGCCACAGGTACTCACCGTGGTGACAAATGCCACCTGCCAGTTCTCCAGCTGCCATTCACAGCGGATAACAGGAGACACAACTGCTATTAACATGATCTCCATGGCCTCCACAACCTTAAAGAGAAAGCGGGAAACAACGCCACATCTGTGAATCAGCTCATGTCACCCACACACAGGCCTGTCACCCAGTGTCCCAATGTCCTCTTTCCCCTCCCACTAGATAAATAAAAAAAAAAAAAAAAACTATGGTAGAGCCAGGCACAGTAGCATACACCTGTGATCCCACTACTCTGGAGACTGAGGCAGAAGCATTGTGGGTTTGAGACCAGCACTGGCTTCATATCAAGACTGTAACTAGAGAAACCACAAACTGAATAAAACAGAATGAAAGGAAAGTAGATTCTGGTAATAAATCCTCAGCTTTCATAGATGTAACAGTTTGTGCAACTTGGGAGTATCCCTAAAGATTGAGAGCGCATATTCCCTGTGCTTGCAGTAACACTGACGGAGGGGCCAGTCACTTAGCTAGCGGATGAGCCTGGCTAGCCATGGCATGCTATGAGGAGGGTAGGACACACCTTTGCAAGTGAGGGTTTGAAATAGCTTCTTACATCAGGAAGCTGGGGTCTCAAGGAGATGGGAAGGTTTCTGAAGGCCGGAAAAGACAGCATGGGCGTGAGCTAGGAGGACATTATCAGGGAAGAATGTCTACGCAACGGATGGTGTCGGATGCGCTACTGAGTACTCTGAGAAGAGACTGGATAACCAGTGTTCTGGTTTGCTCTATGTTGCTGTGATAAACACCGGGACCAAAAGCAGCGAGGGGAAGAACGGGTTTCTTTAACCTACAGGTTGTCGTCCTTCATGGACAGAAGGCAGGGCAGGAGCTCAGAGCAGGAACCTGGGGCCAGGGACTGAAGCAGAGACCATGGAGGAGTGCTACTACAGCCTTGCTTAACTACCTTCCTTAAACAGTCCAAGCTCACTTACCCAAGGTCAGGACCACACACGGTGAGCTGTATACCCACCCACCCTTACATCCACCAGCAACCAAGAAAATGCCCCCCAAACACGCCCTTAGGCCAATCTGATGGGACCAGTTCCTCAGCTGAGGTTCCCTCCTCCCAGCTGTGCCTAGGTTTGAGTCAAGTTAGCAAAAACTAACCAGCACAATTAACTTTTGTCCATATCCTACACTTAGTTTCAGGGTGGGTTTATCTTCCAGGGAAAGGAAGTGGATAGCAGAAATGAATGAGTAGGAACAGGTGAACTATAAAAGAAACAGAGATTGGGGATTGGGTTCTCAAGGGAGAGTTGCAGAAAGAGACATACCCAAGTGTGGGTATGGCTCCTCCAAAGAGAGTCACCGCTACCTTATTTATTTTTAGTATTGTGTATATCTATGTGTGTGTGTGTGTGTGTGTGTGTGTGTGTGTGTGTGTGTGTGTGTGTGTGTATTTACCCGAGTGTATGCATGTGTACCACATGTGTTCAGGAGTCATGGCAGCCAGAAGGTGGTACTGGATCCCCCGGAACTGGAGCTGCAGATGGTTGTGAGCTGCCATGTGAGTGCTGGAATCAAACCTACATCTTTTGCAAGAGCAGCAAGTGCCAGCCCTCCAGCCTTATTTTTTTAGACAAAGTCTCTTACTGAACCTGCGGCTCGGCAATTTGGCTTGACTGGATGGCCAGCATCACCAGGGACCCTCCTATATCTTCCCCTCCTCACAGCAGGGATTGCAGGTGCGGTCACCACCAAATACAGCTTTTTCATGGCTGCTGGGATCCAACTCAGGTACTCGTGGCCTAAGGTTTGTTTTTGAGATAGGGCTGGCTTTGAACTCTTAATCTCAGGTGATCCTCCCACCTCAGTCTCCTGAGTCGCTGGGACTACAGCACCTACCACTGTGCCCAGCCAAATCTGAGGGCGTGCACCTGCTGGACGGGATGAACACAAACATCACAGACAAGGACAAGGACATCGGGAAGAGAGAAGAGAATTAAAGGAAGAGAACCCATTTGTCTGGGGTTAATCCTGGTGATGGCGCTGCTGGGATAGTCATAGGGGACAGTCATAGGGGACAGTCATAGGGGACAGTCATGGGGATAGTCATAGGGGACAGTCATAGGGGACAGTCATAGGGGACAGTCATAAGGGACAGTCATAGGGGACAGTCATAGGGGACAGTCTAAGGGACAGTCATAAGGGACAGTCATAGGGGACAGTCATGGGGACAGTCATAAGGGACAGTCAAAGGGGACAGTCATAGGGGACAGTCATAAGGGACAGTCATAGGGGACAGTCATAGGGGACAGTCATAGGGGACAGTCATAAGGGACAGTCATAGGGGACAGTCATAAGGGACAGTCTAAGGGACAGTCATAAGGGACAGTCATAGGGTCAGTCATAGGCTTGTTTATTATAATAACGCAGAGGTCTGGCAGGAAATGGAGGAGCAGTGGTCCCCAAGCTGTGGGGTTTTCTTGTTAGTGTGTTGTTTGTCTCCTCTAGAGAATTGCAGCTGTGCTGAGTACAGACATTGGGATGTTTCAGCACAGGACTGAGATGGCATGGTCATCTCAGAAAGATGTTCGGATTACTAAACTCATCCTCCTTAGTACTACAGAACAGCTGGGCAATGTCCACCAGGACTGAATGTCTAAAGAGTTGCAATGGAAATACACTAGTTAGTAACACTGTTCCTCTCCAAAAACAGAAGTTATTAAACCCTGACACATCACATCTACGTGACTCTCGAATGTGGAACTGTGAAAACGTGGACTGAAAGACTCTTCCCTTTACAGATAAGGAAGAGTCCTGCATTGCATGGCATGTTATCATGAAAGGCGGGGCATGATACTTCTGACATGCCCCTTTCTATGCCAACTTCTCTCTTTAGAGAGCACATAGCTCTGGAAGATGCATCAGAACCTGTGGGCTGCCTCTGTGTTGTATGACTCTTTTTCTGATTTTTGGTCTTTGTTTTATTTGTGTTTTAGAGAAAATTTCACTCTGTAGCCTTGGCTAGCCTCACAGTAATCCCCTTGCCTCAGCCTTCTAAGTGTTTCAATTGCAGTCATAAGCCATGACACCCAGGTTTTGTCTGTCTTTTTTTTATTTATTTGTTTTTGAGACTGTCTCAAGTAGCCTAGGTTGGCATTGAACTTGCAATGTAGCAGAGGCTAGCCTTGAACTCCTAATCTTCCTGCTTCATGTGTGTGTGTGTGTGTGTGTGTGTGTGTGTGTGTGTGTGCATGCACCCATAAGTGTCCATGTGAAGGAAGCAGTTCTCTCCTCACACCTTTACATGCGTTCCAGGAACTGAAGTCAGATCTCATGTATCCCTAGCTGGCCTCAAACTCAATGCACAGCAGACGATGACCCTGAACTCCTGATCTTCTCATAACTACCTCCCTGATGAATGCTGGGATTACAGGTACCTCCACCATGCCTCACATACACACGCCGCTGGTAGAAGGAACTGACTGAGCCTCTCAGGGGATCTAGACTCTCCCTGACAGCAGGTGTTCCAGGTGACCCCAATGCACATATGCTCAAGAGCCATGTGTCTACTCCACGTGAAGTAACTCCATGGTCCTCTCCCTTCTCCCCAGCAACTCAGTGTGAACCAATGAATCTTGAATTGCCAGAACAGACACATGCATTCGAGTGTTCCCAACCAACCCACGCCAAAGGCTGATAAAATGATTTCCACAGGACTCCTACTACCTGGAAAACGACAGTCCAGTGGTGGAGGCCAGCAGAAAAGTTGGTGTCCAACAGAGAGGTCAGTGCCACAGGCGCAAAGGCTCTCCATGAGTACTCACCCCGGTGCTGCCCATGATGAGAAAGAGTGCGATGTGGAAGCGTCCGAACCCGATGGTCTCCACGGCATCCTCCACGGTGAATGTCTTTGTCTCTGACAAGGAAGGCAGAATACAAGACCACTTGAGTGGGAAGAGAACCCCTGGGGATTGTGGCTCAACTTTGGAGGTGTGTGCAACATTATTATTATTATGTCCTAGGGTCTTGTGTCACCCAGACCGACCTCAGACTCCTATGTAGCAGAGGATGACCTTTGACTCCTGACCTTCCTGCCTCTACCTCTCCAGTGTTGGGATTACAGATATGGACCACCATACCCAGTTTATGTGGTACTGAGAACCAACCTAGGATTTCATGCAGGACAGGCAAACATGCTACCAACTGACCTACAGCGTTGGCCCCTAACTCATTATTATACCAATGCTAAGCATTCGTTTGAAAGCCGGGCCTTCCACAGTGGTCTTACCTTTCTGCTGCGGTTCTGGGGTTGCCTGGCTCAGCTTCCGAAGGCTAATGATTGTCACGGGTTCTGTCTGCTTGGCTGCCATCTAGGTCACTCTAACTCCCCACACAGCTTCCCTAATGAAGCCAAGGCGAGTGGCAGAGAGGGAATATAATGGTTATAAAGTACATAGACAGCAAGTACACTCCATGTAAAATTGCCCTGAGCCCCCAAAAGTCCTAGGAGGGAAGTTAGGAGGTGGTTCAGTCAGGAAAGTGCCTGCTGTGCACACGTGGGGAGCTTTTCCTACACACAGAACCCAAGTTAAAAAAAAAAATCTGGTGTGGAGACAGGAAGACTCCTGGGGCTCTTTGGCCAGCCAGCCTATGAGTTCCATGCCAGTGAGAAACCCTGCCTCAGAAGAAGGTGGACAGCATTTCTGAGGGACCACATCCAACGTTGACCTCTAGCATATACATACTTATGCACATTCATGCATGCATAGACACCTAAGGTTGACCTCTGACCTCTACACACACACACACACACACACACACACACACACACACACACACACACACACACACACGAGTACCCACACATGCGCACAGTCTTGGGAGATATTTTTTTCCTCTGTCATCCATTTCCTCTGCAAACAGACTGCTCTTGTGTTTAGATTGCCTTCTTCTATTACTAGGCACCTGTCTTGAGGAATTTATCTTCTTCTGAACCTCCTTGTCCTCACTCCTAAAATGAGGATTATACAGTAATTGCACCTAGCTCTCAGGCTGGTGTAAGGAGTAAACAAGTTGGCTCACAGGAAGTGTTTATCCTGCACCTGGCATGCCCTGCCCTGCTGAGAAGAAGCTGAGAACCCCAGTTACTCCCGCTGTGAGTTCTGCTTATAAAGGACACATTTGGTGCCACAAAAAAGAATGATGGCAGTGGTGGCGCACGCATTCAAATCCAGCACTCGGGATGCAGAGGCAGGCAGATCGCTGAGTTCAGAGTTCAAGGCCGCCCTGGCCCACAGAGAGACAACCAGGACCATACAGACAAACCCTGTCTAGATAAAGCAAACAGAAGCTCAGGGGCACACGTGGACTGAAATGGGAGCCTGAGGACAATCTGTTAGAGTTGAAGGAGAAGGCCAGGCAGGCAAGCTGTGAATCTCACATCTGCCAGGAGGAGACGGGAGAAAATAAGCAGGAATGGAGGACAGCTACCCGCTGGCAGGCAGTGTGGGGGGCAGTGAGCTTTAGGAAAGGAACAGGAGGGCTGGGGAGATGCTCAGTGGTTAAGAGCACTGACTGCTCTTGCAGAGGACCTGGTTCAATTCCCAGCACCTACACAGTGGTCCACAAACATCTCTAACTCCAGTTCAATAGGATCTGACACTCTCTTCTGGCCTCCAAGGCTAACACACACATACACACACACACACACACACACACACACACACACACACACACACACACACACAAACACACACACACACCCAGAGGTATGTAGAGGCCAGAGAACTTTGTGTGCTGTCTTTTTTCCCTATGCATTCGTGTGCATGGCGGGTGCGGAGGACAACCTCAGGTGTTATGAGGAATGTCATCCACCACCCTTGAGGCAAGGTCTTTCCTCGGCCTGGAGCTCACAGATTAGGCTAGGCTGGCCGGTCAGTGAGCCCCAGAGTTCCTTCTGTTTCTGCCTACACAACACTGGAATTACAAGTACATGCTACCACACCTGGCTTTTTATAGGCATGCCGGGGATCTGAACTCAGGTCCCGTGCTTACGTGGGCCAGCCCTTTACTGGCAACCATCTCTCCAGTCCCTAGTGGATAATTTTGAATGAAGTAGTGGCAATCAATTATAAAATGGACTTCGTAGCACACGAAATAACCCCCCTCCCCCAGCAGCTGCCAATTGCTCCTCAGCTAGGTGGGCTCTCACGAGGGAGAAGAGAGAAGGGAGCGCAGGACAAAGCTGAACCACACTAACCCGGGGAAACAAGGAGAACTGGGTCTCTTGACTCAGCATCCCCAGCCAGCCCTTCCTCAGACACCGAAGTGAGGATGTGATACACGACCCACCTTCAAACGACCTGAAAGTGTCTGTGGATGGATGTGGATGGGTTAAGGATTGACGCTGCCTCTCAAAGGCCCAGGGGGAGCCCTGGAGTAATCAGACTTCCAACAGACAGAGTGATGCTTTTTTCACCTGTATTTAGGTGTATGGATTTTTTTTTTTTTTAGCCAGAAATAATTGAGCCCCTGAAGATCTTTTCCATGCTGACTTGTATGTGTGTGATATGATTTTTTTTATAGTGTCATCAATAAGAAGCTGGGAGAATACTTGAATAAGGACCTCAATTCCCAATTCCTAGAACCCATGTGAAAAGCCAGTGTGGCTGTGGGTCTCCGTAATCAGCACCAGGGCTGAGTGCAAGGGCAGGAGAGTCATTGGGTTTTGCTGGCTGCCAGCCTCGCTCCGGGTTCAGTAAGAGGCTGTCTCAGGGAATAGGTGGAGAGTGAGAGCGTGACACTCAATGTCCCCCTCTGGCTTCTGGGAATGTGCAGAGGGCACAAACCTGCGCACACATGTGCATATACCACACACATACACAAACATACTAACGTATATAATACACACACACAAGTTTTCAAAACCATGAAAGTTTCACACTCCATTTGCCTCTAGCAACACACGAACAGTTGGCTTCCCTCCCTACCCTGAACAGCAGCAGTAAAAGCCGATACACACCTGTTGCCAAAAGTGTCTCACCTGTGTATTCCTTGGAAAGTGTTACGACTTCGGGCTCCTGTACACTGTATCACCACAGCCCGGCTGGCAGCTCTGGAGGCCTCTCTGTCTCTAGACTTACCTTCCAGAGAGGCCCGGCCCCTGCCCCTACCTCCCTTTCACCTCAGTTCTCCAAACAAGATTCATTAAGGAGCCACCTGGAGTTCTGGGTGAGTGACATGGAGGGCACACCCCCTTCGAAACAAACCTCACCTGATCCCTTGTGAAAGAGAAAAGAGCAGTGCTCCCTGACACAGGAAGCAGCTGCCAAACCTTGGGGGATGTCAGCATGTCCCTCTCAGGCTGGAGGGGCATTTCTGAAAGAGCTGGGGGGGTGCCTCTGAGCCATCTCTGCAGGGTGCATTCTTCAGATGGATGCCCAACAGGACACCAGCAAGCTGAGAACCCACCCCACCCCACCCCACCCCACCCCGACGATCATGTCAGCAGAGTCGTGGGCTTCTCACAGGACTTATGATCGATTCTTTCTGGCAGCTGTCATTGGCTGGGCCTCCCCTCCACTGCCAGGTCTTACAATCTCTTTTCCACAGTCCCCAGGTGGACAGCCTCCTATGCACTTGGCAGGGGGAAGAACTCCACTTCTCATCCAGTGACGCACATGATGAAGTCTCACAGCTGGAATACAAACATCATCCTTTGATCCAACCTTGATAAGTGAACACCTTAAAAGACAGGCCTCACATTGCCGGGCAGGCTGTGACACAGACAGGAAAGGGCCACAACCACTTCCTTTTAGGGTTGAGTATTGCTCTTAACTTTTAGGGTTGAGTATTGCTCCTAACGACACTAGTCAATCTGGGTATAGGGCAGCAAGTGGGATCTAAAAGATAAGAGTAGAACTCTGGGAAGATGGCAAGTGAATAAAGTACTTGCCAGGCAAGCGTAAGGACCTGAGTTCAAATCCCCAGAAGCTATGTAAAAGCCAGGCACAGTTGAGTGATTCTATAATCCCATTGCTCCTGCAGCGAGATGGGAGTCAGAGACAGGAGCGTCCCTGGAAGCTCACAGGCCAGCCAGCCTGGTGCACACAACAGCATGGAAAGTTGTCCTCTGTGCGTCGTGGCATACATGTGCCTGCACGCATACATACACACAACCACATTTGGATCTGATCCGCTCTTCAGGTAGAAAGGACAGTCAGTGGGAAGCATACAAAAATGTGGCTTATCCTTAGTCCCGCTCCTGTAGTCACGAAAGAGACAGCAGTTCACCTGGATGCGGGTCATTCAGACAAAACAGCCCACGGGACGAACCTCCTCGGGTGCTTGGGGGATCGCCAGTCCAGGCACCCTACGAAATTGGTTCTGGGGAGGGTGAAGAACTCGACTATGAGGTAGTCTCCTTCCCCGTACACTGGGTTCCAGAACCTGGCTAAGCCTCTACCTCTCCTTCCGCAGTCACTCCAGCTCAGTGTGTGGTGACAACAAGCCGTGTCCCAGGAATGATGTCACGTTGTCACATTTCACTTCTCAGAACTGAGTGATGCCGAGAGTCAGGCCAGGGCTGAGCCTCCCACTCACTACCCAGAGGGCGTTAGCTGTGCTTCTGGTGGGGCGGGGGGCAATGTTTGAGAAAGCCCCTAAGCTTGTAATGCTAAGCCCCTGACCAGGGGGAAATATGGGGAAAAACATAAACCTGATCCTTCCCTGGGATTAGGTTGTGTAACTCCATTGTCCAGTGTTGGCCTCTAACTGTAGATACTAAATGTCATGGATTAATTTTGAATAAAGACATCTTAAAGAAACAGTGAATAGAGCAGACATTTATTTTCATGATTATAATCCTTGAAATACTGCGGGAGATCCAGGTGTGGTGGCCCGTGCCTGTCGTCTCAACAAAGTGGAGGCAGGAGGAGCCGGAGTTCAAAGCCATCCTTGGCTACGTAGCTATTTCCAGGACAGTTAGAGCTCATGAGACCTTGTCTCAAAACAGACATACAGTAAAACAAAAATAAACTATTACAAGATAGTGGTCTAGTGCCCCCTCCCCCGTTTCCCAGTTATTTTGGTATTTGATCATTTGACTGCACACGAAGTCCAAACAAAAAGCAGCCCCTCAGTTACGTGGTTAAATCCTGCCAAATCCCATGCCTCACACAGCTTCACACTTCAGGTAGCCAACAGGGCTGCTTCTGGGACACCTGGCCTGGGTGGACATCAGAGACAAGAGTGAACTCCTTCAGCTGGCACCAGCCTACTCCTCGGCCCCTTCCAGGACGTGTTTGAAGGAGAATGGGGAGAACTTGGAGCCAGCCCCCTCATAGAACTTGTTCTGGAACTCCACCCTGTGGTGATGGGGAAGGGAAAAAAAAGCAGATTGAAATGTCAGAGGCTGGCAGAGAACACCATGGGAACCAGAAGACCTTTTAAGCCTCCCTCTTACCACGCCCCCTCCTCCCAACCTCTCTTCCTCAAGCTTCACGGGCCACAGCACACACCTCCCCCACGTTATGAACGTCCACAGCCTCCACCCAAGCAAGGATGCCTCCCCTCCACGCACTATCTGATGATCGCAGCGCGTGAGGCCACAGCTCCTCATGAGGGTGCACGTGCCTTCCCATGTGCACCCTGACTCCCAGTTGTGGAGTCCTGGTTGGGACAGCAGGAGCAGTAGCTTGGCCTGTATTTTCAAAAATCATCTTATAACCAATCTCACCCGTGGTCATTTCTGTTCTGTGATGTTACAGAGGCACATGCTTCATGCAGTGGAGGGAAATGTTAGCATGGAGACAGGGGACGCTCCAGTTTTCTCCACTCAATATGCAAACATAAAAATGTTTCCTAAGGCTAGAGAGATGGCTCAGCATTTAAGAGCACTGACTGCTCTTCCGGAGGACCTGGGTTCGATTCCCAGCACCCACATGTCAGTGCTGTGGGATGTTCTGTATGGCAAATGTGTTGCTAATTAGTCAATAAATAAAACACTGATTGGCCATTGGCTAGGCAGGAAGTGTAGGCGGGACAAGGAGCAGAATAAAGCTGGGAAGTGGAAGGCTGAGTCAGAGAGACACTGCCAGCCGCCAGGATGACAAACAGCATGTGAAGATGCCGGTAAGCCACAAGCCATGTGGCAAGGTATAGATTAATGGAAATGGATTAATTTAAGCTGTAAGAACAGTTAGCAAGAAGCCTGCCACGGCCATACAGTTTGTAACCAATATAGGTCTCTGTGTTTACTTGGTCAGGTTTGAGCGGCTGTGGGACTGGCAGGTGAGAGAGATTTGTCCTGACTGTGGGCCAGGCAGGAAAACTCTAGCTACATGTCAGCTCACAAGTATGTATAACTCCAATCCCAGGAGATTTGATGCCCTCTTCTGACCTCCACAGGCTCTGCATACACAAGGAGTATAGACACATGCAGGCAAAGCACTCACACACATAAAATGAAAAAAAAAAAAATCAAGAGTTTCCTAAGAGCGGCACCCCCAGTATGTGCTGAGGATGTGAAGGGCTTGCTGTGGCACTCCCCCGTTTCCTCTGTAGAGTTCAGTGGCTTGTTCTCCTGATGCCACTCCTGCCCTCAGCAGCCACACAGCCAAGCACACCTGTTCACTAACATGCTCTCCAAAAAGCCTGTTCCAGATCTGTCCCCGCACTTCTTTGGAAGCCAACTGTACTAACAAGTCAGCACAGAGCAAACGAAAGCTACATGACAGGGCAGCCAGCATAGCTGCATACATGTGAACATACGTTACATCACGCACATCACATAAACAGATGACTAAACTGAGGTTCCAAAAATGTAGCCAAGTTGTGACTCTGGTCAGTCAGCCAGCCCTGCAGCCTGCCCTTCCCCAAGCTCCTAAGGGACAAGCAGGCTTACCAATGCAGCCGGAGGGCATGCAGAAAGGCCGAGAGCCCCTCCATGATGAGGAGGATGGCGACCGTCAGGACGGCGAAGACGGCAAAAATGATGAAGACCCCAACGAGCCCTCCCCAGCCCCGAAGGCGGAGGCCAATGTTCATCACCATGGTCCAGAGCACCTCGGACAGCTCTGTGGGAGCAAGTGGGACATCCTCAGCCACCAGGTATGTACCCATCATTTTCCTCCATCACCTCAAATGCAAAAGCCCCTCTGAGGGCCACGCAGGAGCTGGACTCCCATAGCTTCGATCAGAGTGGTGGGCCTTCCAACAAGAGGACGCAGACAGATACTCCGTGGCACACTGATCACCAGGGAAAGTACCCAACTAGAGCTATCAGCAGCAGTAAAAGGAACCAAACCTGAATAACATGAGACAGGCACAAAAATGCGAAACCTAAAAGAATGCGGGAAGCCTGGTTTGTGTGTAGCCCTCCCTGGGGTCTCAGAGGGGGGTGATTAGAAATATGAGAGGGGTCCCTTTGCCATGGGATTAGGGAATTTAAGGGCGTATTCACTCTCAAGTTCCAGCTCTCCCTCCCTCACCCTTCTGAGTGGGGGTGTTGGAAAGCGGCCTTCCACCCGAGCCCCCCACGCTGGCACTCTCATCCCAAACTTCCAGCCTCTGGAACTGTGAGGAAAAAAAGAATCTGCTTATGGCTGGAGCCACCCAGTCTGTGGCATTTTGTCATGCCAGGCTCACGTTAAGATTCCGTTCACACAAATTCAGAAGCATGGGAAATTATCGTCAGTTGCTTAAGGATCTTCGGAAAGACACCCAAGAAAAACATAAATAGTTATTATCTGGCAAACATACTGCAAATGACCCTAAGAAAGCACACTTGCTCACTTGCTCATGAGTAGAATAAGCCTGTTCTCGGGGGGGGGGGGGGGGGGGGGGGGATGATTGCTAGCCTTGACCTCCTGGGTTGCGCACTCACCTGCATGAGCCAAGCTGAGGGCCCAGAGCCGAAGGTACGAGGCTGTGTTGGAGATACAGCCTAGGCAGTACTCAATGGTATGGATGGCCTGGTGGACAAAGATGTCTCCAAAGTTGAACTGTAACAGAGCATTTTCTGTCTTATTTCATTAAGTTCTTTTTCTCCCTTCTCTCTTCCTTTTAGAGTGAGAACGTTAATTTCCTTTTTCATTACAGTAATAACTACATACTTATGGGTACAATATATATCTCAATGCACGTACGTAATAAATACTCATCATATCAGGGTAATTGGAGGCTTTGAGCTTCTGTCTTCCAAGTTAGTTACAGACTGTATCATAGATTACCATTAGCCATAGTCTGCGTGGGGCGGGATAGAAAGGGGAAGTTATGGAGGCATGGGAAGGGAAAGGGGTCCCTCACCCAGGAATCTAGTTGAAGACTGATGACTCTTGCCAGCAAGAGTCAAGAATTCTGAGTGCTGGGATTAAAGGCGTGCGCCACCGATGCCCGCCCTGGGCGTTCTTGAACCTGCTGATTCAGGAGCCACAAGACTGACAGCAGCAGACCCTCCAGCTCGTCCCTGAGTTCATCCCGCACCCTCGTGACTGGACAGATTAGATCCCAGTTCTAGACTCTGCACAAACTGAGAAGCCGGCCTTTGGCGCTCTTGCCTCAGATACCTCCTCCTCGTGGCCATCCTTAGTCCCGTGGGCACCTGTGGTCTTCTTCTGAGCAGAGGTGCTCGAGTGGCCACCTTCAATGTCATCCGCGTGGATCGTGAAAGACTGCAGCTGTTGGCAAGCAAGGAGACCAAGACAGTGTTCCACTTGGCCTCCGGGTTATTAAAGTATTAACAAGATAAAGGCCCCTTCAAGGTTAGTTATGGACCCATCTATCATGTTGTAATTGTTTTGGCTTTTTTATTATGTCATTCTCTTTCTCCAGACCCCATAGGAATGCCAGTTGAGGTTAATATCCACCTTACATTTTAGAAAAGCAGAGTTTAATGCCTACAGCCATTTAAAGCATTTGCCATCTCAATACAATCCGTTGTATCTTCTATACTAACAGAAGAAAGCAGGGAGTCATCTCAGTATAGCTGGACCCAAGGTTCCCTGGGAGGGGTTCATCTCCATAAGCCCTGTCTGCTTTAGGTTAATATGTTCCCTGAGTAAATGAGGCTCAAGGCAGTTTAGACAAAAAAAGAAAAAAAAAAAGGAAGGAAGGAAAGAAAGAAGAAAGAAAGAAAAGACAGATATTTGGCAATAGGAGGAAGTTATTCATAAATTAAAACTGGATTTTTGAATGTGCCTATCCCATGATAGCCTATAGCAACATTCTAAGGGAGTAAAATCACAACCTTAGAAAAGTCACTAAGAATAATTTTAATATTCATTTTAAAAATAGAATTATCTGGGGGGCATGGCGGTGTATGCCTGTAATCCTAGCACTGGGAGGCAGAGGCAAGAGGACTGTTTTGAGTTAGGCTAGCCTGGGCTACATAACCAATGCAAGACCAGCCAAGGTGATATAGTGAGACTCTGTTTTTAAAAAACAAAATATAAAGTATAAACTCCCCCACCCCCCCACCCCCGTTTCCATGTCTAACCAATAAAATAACTTTTTTTATTTTATAATAAAATGCTATAATGCTTATAATGCTTATAAATCTTCAGTGCCAACCAGATGGGACACACACCCCCTGAGCAGAGTGTGAGGAACTTCAGACTTACTGTGTTTGGGAAATGGAGGACCACTGTTCAGGAAGTAAGGGGTCCCGGCGGGACGCTACTGAAGGACACACGCTTGAGTCCAGCCCTGCCCTCCAGACCTCCCCAGGCCTCGCAGGGGAGCCCACTGCTCTCTCCCCACCCCAGACTTCCATTTCTAGGAAAGTGTGCTGTGACCCACAGTGGGCAGACTAAAAGGCCACGCTTACCTGAGATTTCTGGTGTTGGGCTCTGAGAATAAATGGCTTAATCAGAAGCATCCACGGCACAGAGACCAACGCTATAATGACAAAGAAAGTTTGGACTTCTTGCTGCAAAATCAAAATTGGTACCAGTCACTAAGATGGCCACAAAGCATTCTTCCCATGCATAATGGGGCTTTCTATGCTCGGGGGCGAAGGCAGGCACTGCAGCGACCCTCTGAGTAATCCCAAGCATTCCGATTCTGGTCACCCTCACTTCCGCTACACTCCTAGTGTGGACAGAGAAATGGCTATCCCGTGGTGCTCCGTGCCCAAGGGAGGACAGAAACCACTTCTGTGTTGCGGATGTGCTATGTAGTCCTTTGTGACACTCTCACACATGGAGTCTTCAAAACAAGAAGTCCTGAGACACTACCATGCTTCTCTCACCCTTAGCTGCTCCACGGACAAAGTTAGTCTAGTTCCAGAAGAAGATTGGCAGGTCACATGATTCCAACCATCTCTCTACCGGAACCAACCTTTGGGTCATTTTATATTAAATCAGAAATTACCTATTTCCAGTGTGAGGTAATTGTTGGGGCTCTCTCTCATCCTCCCTCCCTCCTCCTATCCCTCTACCCTTCAAGAAAGAAACCAGGAGTTCCCACACCCTCTACCTGACTTTCTGCCTCTAGTCCCCTCATGGGTTGGGATACTCACTATGTACTCAGAACCATCTCAGGGTTCCCCATTTGACCACTGCTGAGACCCAAGAGGAACCCCCAGCTTCATGTTTCCTTCCAGGTCCCTCCCCACTTCTTATCTGACACACTCCTCATCCGCATTTCCCAGCTCTGAGGGGTGATTCAGCTACATTGTGGAAAGCTGCTGGGGGAGCAGGGTGGCGACAGGGACAGGAAACTGCTCGCAGGCTGAGGAAATACAGCTTGTGAGCCTTCCTGCTTCCTCGCCTGCTCTTGCCAGCTCAAGATCCATGTCAGGAGATGGTCTGTGAGCAACAGCGGTAAGACATCTTACCCAGCGGGAACACTTTACCTGCTCAGCTCTTATATGGTGATATTTTATTTGTACTGAAATGTGATTTTATTTGTATGTTAATAAATAAAGTTGCCTGGGGGGTCAGAGCTAATAGCAAGCCATAGCAGAACTCTGGCAATGGTAGCACACGCCCTTAATCCCCATCACATAACAGGCAGATCTCTGTGTGTTCAAGGATACCACCAGCATGGAGACACACGCCTTTAATCTCAATATCAACCATAGAGACCTGGAGGTCTGTATAGATAGGCAGTGACAAGGAGGTCACGTGGTTGGGTTTACAACCAATGAGAAGGCAGAACAGAAAGTCTATAAGAAGACAGAGACACAGGAAGGAGGTCTCTTGTGGAGGGAAGGACAGGAGTGGCAGTGAAGGGTAAGGTTTTTAGCAATTAGCTATTACTCTGACCTCTTGGGCTTTCATCTCTGCTTTGGCTCTGTGTTTCGTTTTTAACAAGACGGTTACATCTACACTCTCACGCTGTTTTACAAGCTCAAAAGAGGGAAGGGCATGTGCCCCGCCCTGTACTGACCAAATGAAGCCCCTGCACAGGAAGGTGCTCACTGCCACGTGTCCGTTTTTACAGCCAGACCTGCCGCCCCTAGATGACAGACAAAGCACCCATATATGCTTCTACGCAAAGACAGCCAGAGCAAAGCTGAGGAGACTTTAGTGTCGGCCATTTCCTCTAACCACGTGACCCCAGACTGAGGTTATGGAAATCCCAAGCCATGTCAACACAATTAATCTTCATAGCAAGCTGTAGGGAAAGCAGCCAGTTCTCAGCAATGTTTGTTAATTCAACAAGAAGCTGGAAAGGCGCTCACTCACGGCAATGCCTGGTGCCTTTTCCAGAGGCAGCGAAGCCCCGGGCCTCTCTACAGGCAGTAAATACTGGGTTACTCTAGGGCTGATGCCTACAAGAAAGGGCTTGTTTGGGAAATCCAAATAAATGTTCACTCTGATGCCAGCACGGAGTAAATGAACCTTTAAAACACACTCAACTTTGTGCCAGCATTCTGGGGCCAGGCCAAGGTTGTCGTGTGTGTTTAACAAGTCAGACACAAAAGGGCCCTCTGAGGTATGTTTCCTCTCTGATTATTATCTAAAACCATCTCTTACAAAAGCCTTGTCGGGCAGCACGTTTTCTTCTTGTTTGATGCCTCTGGAAGGAGGGGAACACAGCTAGCGGGGGGGGGGGGGGGGGGGGGGGGGGGGGTCAGCTAGGAATCCAGTGTGTGCAGTCCCCGGCAGAGGACGTTTCCATGGAAGAGCGACCTGTGTGATCCCAGTCACAGAGCTCTGTCCAGTGAATTAGGACAGAAGTGGATCTTCCATTCATAAAAAAAAACCTGCTGGGTGAGGCTAGGGTAAAAGATAGTTTGTGTTGGACAAGAATGATTCACTGAGTTCATTTTACATCCAGTTCCAAGGGGGCATTTCTACTGTTTCCAGATGAAATACACTGTATGGGGAGCAGGAAGGGACAGGCTGGAGGGGGGCAGTGAGGGAGGAGGGCAAATGAGAGCCCAGTACAATGACATATGTGTGAGGATGCCGTGAGCAAACCCATGACTTTGTATGTTCACCTGAACATCTTCTAAGATCCCTAACAAATGCATATGTTTAAACACACTGGAAATAGTGAGATATACTCGACCATCTCTGCAAGATCCACATCTGCATATCCAGCCCATCAAAAATACTAAAAGAAACTGTACTGAACACATCAGACCCTTTTCCTAGTCATTACTTCCCTAGAACTGGTACAACAGCAGTTTACATAGCATTTGCATTTTGCATGGTGCTGAGTGAGTGTCTAAGCAAATCGGAGAGTAACTAAAGAACATGGCACATGGGGGGGGGGGGGGCGTGTTAGATAGTCTCTACACAAACACTGTACCACTTTGTACAGGAGATCTGACCATCGTAGGTTTGGGGATCTACAGGGGTTTTGTGTGTCCTAGAACAATCCCCTGCAGGGACTCAGAGACAGCTGTTCTTGGCTGAAGGAAATGGGGAAGACTGGAGTGGGAGCAAAGTCCAGCTGTTGGGACATACCAGCCATGGACGAACAGAAAGTGAGGGTAAGTTCTGGCTGACTTTGAGAACCACGGGCTAGCATGAGCCTGGTCCAGTTTCCAGAAACCCACCATTCCTGGAAACAGCAGAACTTCGGTTCCTGGTTTTATTTGTATTTCCTTTCATGTGAGCCTTAGCTAGAATTTAGTGGTTTGGTTTTTGTTTTTTTTTTTTTCTTTTTCTTTCTTTTTGTTTTTTGTTTTTGTTTTTTGTTTTTTTGTTTTTCAAGACAAGATTTCTCTGTGTGACAGACCTAGCTGTCCTGGAATTCACTCTGTAGACCAGGCTGGCCTCGAACTCACAGAGATCCACCTGCCTCTGCCTCCCGAGCACTGGGATTAAAGGCATGCGCCACCGCCACCACCACCTGGCTTAGAATTTGCCTTTTTTTTTTTTTTTTTCCGAGACAGGGTTTCTCTGTGTAGCTTTGCGCCTTTCCTGGAACTCGCTTTGGAGACCAGGCTGGCCTCGAACTCACAGAGATCCTCCTGGCTCTGCCTCCCGAGTGCTGGGATTAAAGGCGTGCGCCACCAGCACCCGGCAGAATTTGCTTTTTTAACAAAAGATTTTTATTTGTTTTTGTTTGTATTTAGACAGAGTTTCACTGTGTGGCCCTGGCTGTCCTGGAACTCTGTGTAAGACCAGGCTAGCCTTGAACTCACAGAGATTTATCTGTCTCTGCCTCCCATGTGAGATTTTTGTTTTTACATTTACTTACATATTTATTTTGTGTGCATGTGGAGGTCAGCGGACAACTTGCAGAAGTTGGTTCGTTCCTTCCGCTGTGTGGGTCCCAGAAACTGAATTCCATCATCAGGATGGCAGCAAACATGTACCTGCTGCTGAGCTATCTTGCCAGTCCACGGTTTTTCAATCTTTAACATTCAAAGCTTAAACTGGAGCATTTTCCCACTCAAGCCAATCCATCTGAAGGTTCTTTTTCCCTCTTTTCCTAGCCAATTTTCAACTAAACAATAACGTCCCTTGTGCATTACCCCAGCAGGAAGAGTGGGAGCCTCGTAACGGCTGTCTGTGCCTGTCCCTTTACTTAATAAGAACGTAATGTTCTTCCCTGAGATGAGCTTAGTCTCACAAAGAACTACTCTCTTCAATAGTCAAAGAGCTTGAGAGAGATCTTACAAAACCGAGTGGGTCAGAGGAGGTTTTCAAAGCAGAGCTACCTGATGGCTGTACAGGGGTGCATTGGAATCATCGTAGTCAAACAAAAACATGCTGATGAAGTGGATGAGGATGCTGGGAGCCTTCTGGGATGTGTGGGCATCATACCGGCACCACTTGAAAATGATCATGAAAACCAGGTATCCAAAGAGGCTGAGCATAAAAATCATCTCAGGGATGAACTGCAGAATGATGTTGAGGGTTCTTCTGAAGTAACTAGGGGTGGAAAACACACATATAAGACAGAACATTAACAAAATGTTAGTGCTCAAGCACTCTCCCCAGGCACACAGTGTTCATTCCCTTCTTGAGCTGCTGGCAAACGCTTTACTCCCCTGGCAAACACAAACGTGTATGGAGAGGAAAGAAAAGAGAAAGGGAATACCTGGAGAGTGTTTTTGCTTGCACAGATTCAGGGAACCTAGGTCTAGAAAGTACTGTGTGGTGATCTGGCCACAGCTTCTCATGAAGATTTCACTCCCAAGACACATTTGAAGACGAAATGAAGCAATAATAGACATTTGGAAGCTTTTCTGCTACTAAGACGGGTGTTGCCAATCTACAGCCTGTGGACCAGATGGAGCCTGGAGATGAAGAGTGATTCTAATATGGGGCTGGAGAGGTGTCTCAGTGATTAAAAATACTTTCTGCTCTTCCAAAGGACCCAAGTTCGATTCCCAGCAGCCACATCAGGTGGTTCACAGTCATCTTTAACTTCAGTTCCAGGAGTTCAACACCATTTTCTGGTGCACACACATGTAACCCCCCCACCCCACCTCTCTCTCTCTCTCTCTCTCTCTCTCTCTCTCTCTCTCTCTCTCTCTGTCAACTCAATGGTTCTCACCTTTTCATGGTTGGGTAGAAGAACATTTAACACTGTGTCTGGTAGCACAGATCCGTAATCACAGACACTCAAACGGCTGAGGCAAGAGAATCACAAGTTCTTGCACTGCCTGGGGTACACAGTGAGTCACAAGGCAACCTACACAACTTAATGAGACCCTGTCTCAAAACTAAAAAGTTAAAAAAAAAAATGGGCCTATACTCCCAGAACCTGGGAAGTGGAACCAGGAAATCAAGCCATCTTTGTATATATACCGAGTTCAAGGTCAGGCTAGGCTACATGAGACCCTACCTTTAAAAAGAGGAGGGCTGAGGCTGTGGCTCAGTAATAGAATGCTTGCCTCGTGTGGTGGCTTGAATGAGAAAAGCTCCCAAAGGCTCATATATTTGCACACTTAGTCTTGAGTTGATGGACTGTTTAAGAAGGGTTAGAAAGATTAGGAGGTATTGCCTTGTTGGGAATAGGTGCGGCCTTGTAGGAGAAAGTGTGTCATTAGGTGGCTTTGAGGTTTCAAAAGCCCACACCAGACCTCTGTCTGTCTGTCTCTCTGTCTCTCTCTGCCTGCAGATCAGGATGTAAAGCTCTCAGATACTACTCCAGCACCATGTCTGCCTGCCTGCTGCCATGCTCCCCACCATGATGATAATGGGCAAACCCTCTAAAACTGTAAGCAAGCCCCCGATTAAGTGCTTTCTTTTTTAAGAGTTGCCTTGGTCATAGTGTTTCCTCACTGTAATGGAACAGTGCCCAAGATACCTAGCCTGCGTGAGGCTCTATGTTCCATTCCTAGTACCTCAAGAAAAGAAAAAAAGGGGGCTATTTTATGATCCTGAAATTCTACAAAAGTGAAAAATCCTCTCAAGACATGGTGCCAAGATAGAGTAATAAAAAGTTCACTGCCTTTTGCTCTAAAACAGAGCCCTACCAGGCTAAGAAGGAGCTCTAGAGATGAACTGTCAGAAAAAGCCCTGGTGCATAAGGAGGCCAGTGACCATCAGCTGGGAAGCCCTTCCCACACATCTTTGGCTTCTCTCTCACAACACTTCCCACAGCGCACAACATCCTCAGTTTTCCAAGTAGAACTACTTCTACGGCCTCTCAAGGTTAAGGCCACCCTACAACTGGTTCTTGCCAACAAAATGGGACCAGAACTAGTCCCCTGCCACTTTGGGGAGAAGCTTTAGGACTCACCAAGTAACTCTCTACCTTTTCTCTGCCATGGCACCTGCAGGGATCCAGGAGTGTCCACCCATCCTCTTAAGTCCCCTGGGTGGAAGGATGACAGACATGGGACCCATGTGGCCCTGCTGCTATGATTCATGGCCTTAAGCCATTGAGACTGGAGTTGTTCATTTTCCTGTAACCTAACCCATCCTGGTTATGTATTCCCATTCTCTTCATCTCCCTTTCTTTCTTTACTTGCTCCTTTCCTTTTTAGACAGGCTCTCCCAAAGCCCAAGCTGGCCTTGGACTTGCTATGTAGCTAGACCTTAAACTTCTGGTTTTTCTGCCTCCATCCAAGTGCAGGGATCACAGGTGTGCACCACCACCACACCCACTGTATGCAGTATTGGAGACTGAACCCAGGGCTTTGTGCATTCCAGGCAGGCACTCTACCAACTGAGCCACATCCCCAGCCCCCATTCTATTTTCTTTACCATGTTAACAATCTCAGCAATGTCAGGCATTGAGGCTATGATCACCTTCATTAGGAGCTGAGGCTGAGACTTAAAGTGACTGATCACAAGCTCTCCATCCTTTCTGTGAACCCCAATGCCCCACTTACTCCTAACCTAAGTAGTAAGTGGGATTTCTGGGCACTTGAAGTCAGCTGCCAAGTTCAAAAGGCACACTGAGTGAGCATGTTACGCTATGTCCAAACACACTTTTAGCATCAATAAGTTTAAGAAGCTTTCCAGTGATGGATGCTGACAGAGGAAAGGAACAAGGTGCCGACATGAACAGGCAAGAGGGAGAGAGGCTGCTACCAGCCAGGAGAAAGGACACCCAGGATGATCCAGGATTGGGAGCACCTTGGCCAACATTCATCCAGGTCCTCCCTGGCCCACTGGGTGGAGAATGAGATGGGTACTATACCAACCTTTCCTTCTAGGCAGGAGGAACACAAGCTGCCATGAGTGAGCTTCCCAGCACCCTCATGAACCCTAAGGAATTTCCCAGGCAGAAAACACACATTTACATCAACAGACTCTGCATGGCAGAAACAGAGGTGCTCCTGATTCTGGCCAACCAGTCTGTCTCAAGACGAGACCCACAGGGAAGCTACCTGCCACACGAAGGCTCACTGGTGGCCCTGCCTCTTCCTCATCAGTGTCATCAGATGGGCAAGCAGAGGGTGAATCAAGAAGCTCGCATGTAGGGTGGAAGATGGCTCATTAGTTAAGAGTCCTTGTGTTCTTGCAGAGGACCCAAATTTGGTTCCTAGAACCCATGTTAGGCAGCTCACAATCACCAGTAACTTCAGCTCAGAGATCTGAGTCTGCACTCACATGCACATACCCACAATCAAACACACATACACATGTATACATAATTAAAAATAAATCTTTTTTTTCTTTTAAGAAGAAACTCACATGTGATTGAAGAGGCTGAGAATAACACCGAAAGTCATCTGAATGATTCCCAGGATGACTGACATCTTCATCTTATAGGAGTTTAAAAATGTGAGTTTGTTTGAAGCCAGGTTCCAAATCTACATAAGAAACATGACAAGAAAGACATGAGGCAGAACCGGGCAGTCTTTAGGAGTTCGGCTACAACGCAGTCCCCCAAGGATGTTGCTTGACGGGGTGGGGGGGAATGACAACACACACGTTTATGGTGATATTTTATTTGTACTAAAATGTGAATTGTAAATAAAGTTGCCTGGGGGTCAGAGCTAATAGCAAGCCTTAGCAGAAGCTGGGTGGTGGTGGTGCACGCCTTTAATCCCAGCTCTTGGGAGGCAGAGCTAAGCGGATCTCTGTGTGTTCAAGGATACAGCCAGCATAGAGACACACACCTTTAATCTCAATACCAACCATAGAAGACCTGGAGGTCTGTACAGACAGGCAGTGACTAGGAGGTCATGTGGTTGGGTTTACAACCAATGAGAAGGCAGAATAGAAACACTATAAAAAGACAGACACACAGGAAGTAGGTCTCTTCCGGAGAGGTAGGACCACAGCGACCGTGAAGGGCAAGGTTTTTAGCTCTTAGCTATTGCTCTGACCTCTTGGCTTTCATCTCTGCATTGGCTCTGTGTTTCTTATTTAATAAGACGGTTACATCTACACATGTTGGGCTCAGAAACGGGAAAGAACAGTTATAACCACAACTGTGGTGACAAAGTGTGAGAGTCACTGATGCCATTGATCAGATACCCAAGTCCTGGAAGAAAACCAGAGATAAGGACTGCAGAGATGGCCCAGTGGTAAGGGTGCTTGTGGTCAAGCCTGGCTACCTGTACTGGCTAGTTTTTGTCAACTTGACAAACTAGAGTCACCTGTCACCTGTGTCAGATTGGCCTGTGGGCCATTCTCATCATTAGTTATTGATGTGGGAGGCCCAGTCCACTGTGGGTGGTTCCATCCCTAGGCAGGTGTCCCTGGGTTGTATATGGAAACCAACTAAGCAAGCTGTGAGGAGCAAGCCAGTAAACAGCTCCCCTCCCTAGCCTCTGCTTCAGTTCAGGCCTTAGCTTCCCCCTCAATAATGAACTATAACCTGTGAGGCTAGATAAGCCCTTTCCTCTCCAAGTTGTTTGTGGTCATGGTGTTTATCACAACAACAGAGAGCCAACCGAAACATGACCTGAATTCTATCCCTGGAACCCATGTAAAAGTGGAAGGAAAATACCAACAAAGTCGTCTTCTAACCTCCACATGCATTCTATGGCATGCATGCCTCCCCTCGTAAATCACACACACACACACACACACACACACACACACACACACACACACACACCTCACACAACACATACCTCACACAACACACACACACACACACCTCACACAATACATAACAAACACAACATACACACACACACACACACACACACACACACACACACACAAACCAAAAGATGCATGGTTTGTCTTGTGCCAAATGGAAAGATATTCTGAATTACTATGGAGAGTCTCAAACTTGCCTCTGTTCCTTTACAAATGGCCTGCAGAGTGCTGACTGAAGAATGGACCAACTCCTTTTTTATAGTAGCCCATTTTGCTCTGAGTTCCTGGAAAACTTCACAGGGCAAAGCATTTCCCAGAACCTTCTTTTTCATTAATTTAATTATCTTTTTTAAAATTTTTAAATATTTATTTATTACATATACAGTGTTCTGCCTGCATGTATCCCTGCAGGCCAGAAGAGGGTACCAGATCTCATCGCAGGTGGTTGTGAGTCACCATGTGGTTGCTGGGAATTGAACTCAGGACCTCTGGAAGAACAGCCAGCGCTCTTAACTGCTGAGCCATCTCTCCAGCCCCTCCTAACAACATCTTCATCAATATTCCCTTGTCGGACTTTCTCTCCATTTCCTTAAATTCCATTCGATGTGTGTTCTGATTATTCTTCACCTTTTCTTCCATGTTTCTCCCCGCTTCCCCTTACTTGCGAGTCTGAATACAAAGGGAAGCCTGCTGGAGTCTTAGGTGGGGATCTGTAGGCTGGCTTCTCTCTCGGGCTCTCATTGTGAGCAATAAACCCCACAGCAGAGTGGCTGGAGCAAAGGCACCTAAACACCACCCTCCCCTGACGTCCACCCCTGGGGCCTTTTAAAGACCCCGTGCCAGTGCTCCTAAGCTCTGACCATCTGTCCAGCCCATCCCAGAACCTTCTTAAGCCATCTTTACAATCAATTGTCAGAACCACTATGGATAAGATATGACGCCTGCCTTCCATACAGTCCTGGTCCGGGCATGACTAATAGTGACTCACGTTCCTATCCAGACCTAAACAAAGATACAGAGTAGCTAGAGGACTAATCAGGGTCTCGCTCAGGTTAATGGTCCTCCTTGTTCCAGAAAGCTCATTAACCCTGTGGTCTCCATTCCCATCCCAAGTCCTTGTTCCGACCCTTGACCTCACATGAAATCCAAGCGCATCCCATAATGCCTGCGAGATGTACCCTCTTAAAGATAACAAATCCACACAGCCTTCTCACCTTCCATCACAAACAACCTCCTACTCCAAAATGCTTTCCTTCTCAGAGGCTGTATTAGTTACTTTTCTGCTGCTGTAATAAAACACCACAACCAAGGTAACTTACAGAAGAAAGAGTTTGACTTACGATTCCTGAGGGATAGGAGTCCATCATAGCAGAGAAACATGGTGGCATGAAGGCCAGAGCAGGAAGCTGAAAACTCACATCCTCAACCACAAGTATGAAACAGAGGGACCTTTTCATCTCAAAGCCCAACCCCTAGGAATGTACTTCTTCAGCAAGGCGGCACCACCTTCACCTCCACAACAGCACCACCAACTAAGGACCAAGTACTCAAATGCCTGAGATTACAGGGGACATTCTCATTCAAACCACAACACAGGCCAATATCCGGTTAGGCCTTAGTCCATCCTCACTGTGTGTGCACAACCTCATAAACAGGGGAACACAAACAAACGTGCTGTTAGAAGCTCCACACAGCTCGGGGGCTCTGCAGTCTTCTGAGCAGCGGTCAGCCGGCCACCGGGAGACCAGTAGGATGGAGGGAGAAGGGACTGCTATCACGGATTGAGGTCCAGCCCCTTGATAGCCTTTTCCCAGGGTCCATGGAAGAATCTAACAACCAGCTGAGGAATCTAATCATAATGATATCAAATGAATCTATGTGCATGAAACTCTTTAGTCCATTCTCTTTATTCTTCTGAGTCAATTCTCTCTCTGCACAGCTTCTATTCAGCTCTCTTAGCTCCTTTCTTGCCTGATTTCTCTCTACATTTTTATGCTGTTCCCTCCATGTGCTATTTTAATTCCTTCATCTAGTTCTGCCCCATCTAGGTTCTCATCCATCTAGTCCTTTCCCATCTCCTTAGTTCTTCCCATCTCCTTCCTTCTCATCTAGTTCTTCCTCATCTTGTTCTTCCCCATCTTCCATCTCGTTCCTCTAGTCCTCTCTTCTAATCTCCCCTTCATCTTCCCCCAGTCCAGTTAAAATACACATAACACCCACAGATCTCTGACTCCCCTGCTTTCTGGTCAGGTAGGGCAAGTCTGCTCCATAGCTAGGCAACCTGCATCCCAGCTCAATGTACCTGATAAGTAAAAGCCCTTTACTTCTGGGTTAATGGTTAAAGGGAGATCTAGAACTAAGATGGCCCTTGGAAGGAAGGAGGTTAAGCTTAATCAGCACATCTGCCAGGCCTGGGCAGTTGTCTCATGGTAGATTTTATCTTCCCTCAGGAACTGACCGATAGTCTGGATGCTGCAGTCTGTTCTTAGAAAGTCTGGGAAGAATCTCAGATAAGATACTTTCGTCCAGAAAAGATCCTGGCCGGATGTTGCTAATGACAGTCTGAAATTAAGGGTCTGGCTGTGTGACTGCTGTTAGCACAGCTGGAGGATGTTATCCAAATACTTTAATTGTAGAGGGGGAAATTATGCCCAATGAGTGATCAAACACACTGTTCTAGGAATGTAAGAGCTACAATAGCATGCAAGAAATTCATTGCAGGAGACAGCTAATATTCAAGAGCCAATAACACCAAGACTTCCTTGAGTCTTGGCTCTATCCTCTGGAAACGCCCTTGCTTTCTTCCAGGTATAGCTTTGTCCTAGTCAGCTGAATTCCTACTTCATATTTCTGCAGCTCACAGCAGACTGCAGTGACTGGTATCCCAACACTAGAGGCACCTCCTCTACTTCTGGCACAGCTACCCTGGCATCTAAACTATCCTAGACTTGCCCTCTGACCCTGCCTTTTTTGGCCATCAGGGTAACCCATGTCTGCAGCATCACTCAGTGTAGTGAGGGTACAGTCTGTAACAAACTATAGATCCAGCCAATCAGATAAACTAGAAATGCTAAAGGTTAAGTACCAAGCACATTCCAGTCCCTTTAGATGTACTTATCTCATTTAATTCCAAAAGACTCTGAGATAGATATAAATATTCTAGTTATACAGATAAACTTACAGAGAATTAATCATAACCTTAGAAAGAATAAGTTACCGATTGTGGTAGTTTGAATAGGAATGGCCCCCATAGACTCATGTGTTTGAACGCTTGGCCTATAGGGAGTGGCACTATTAGGAGGTATGGCCATGTTGCAATAGGTGTGGGCTTGTTGGACGAAGTGTGTATTGTGGGGGCAGGCTTTGAGGTCTCCTATGCTCAAGCTATGCCCAATGTGGCACACAGTTCACTTCCTGTTGCCTGTGGATCAGGGCGTAGAACTTTCAGCTCCTCCAGCACCATGTCTGCCTGCATGCTGCCATACTTCCCACCATGACAATAATGCACTCAACCTCTGAAACTGCAAGCCAGCCCCAATTAAATGTTTTCCTTTGTAAGAGTTGCCATGGTCATGGTGTCTATTTATAGCAATAAAAACCCTATCTAAGACACCAATGTACCTTGAAAGAAAATACAGCAACAAACACATATGACGTCCACGCACTAGACTGATCCACCTGCTAAGCAATCTCAGGGCTAAGGCTGTTATAACCAGTCTCCAGGTGACAAAATAGACACACAGCTGTTCAATTGTTCAGAGTCATGAAGCAATGAATGGAAAAACCAAGATTTAGACACAGGCAGCCAAATTCCAGAACACACGTTCTTAACCACTGTGTCTCCTCTGAGTGTGGCTCAGGACAGAGCACTTGCCTCCCAGGCACAAAACACTGGGTTCAGTCCCCTTGCTGAAAAGGGAAATTAAAAGCACTGTAAGGCTGCTGTGCTATGATGAAGGCCAGATATTTTGTGACCCAAGTCACAGGAAGATGCTCAACACAGTGAATGGACGCGCGGAGGAAAACTTATGCTATGCAATGATTAAACCCCTCATCCGTCTCTGACTCAAACACTGAGAAAAATGTAAGAAGCACTGCCTGCTAGACCTGCTGCTCTCTATAACGTTTTATAGTTTGTGGATTTTCAATCACATGTGTATGATTTTAAGACAAGAAATTGTATGTGTGTGTGTGGTGTGGGGGATAGAACTCAAGGTTTCCCGCATGCAAGTTCTAAACGTTTCCAGTTTCCTCCTTACTTAGGCCTCCCGCTTCTCTGACCTGGTCATTCTATTTTTCTCCCCTTTCAAAGTTGTGGTCAGGTGGCAAAATTGCATACAGGACAGAAACTCTGGACTGCTTGGCTGTTTTTATTTTGTTCCTCTTTTTAATATTACTTTTCTATTAATTGAGAGGCTAGAGAGATGGCTCAGCGGTTAAGAGCACTGACTGTTCTTCCAGAGGACTGGGGTTCCCAGTACCCACAGGGCAGCCCACAGCCATGTGTAGCTCCTCAGCCCCAGGGGATCTGACGCCATCTGCGGGCCCCTGTGGGCAAGTTAACAGTCAAAGGAATTGGTTTCAATATGGCGCTCTTCACACGAATGTGTCACCATACCTTGCTCCACTTCCTTCCCTTCAGGCTCCATCCTCCTCCGGGGCACACTGCTTCCCTCTCCGCCTGGTTCCCTTCCTGCCCCCCAGACAACCATCACTTTCTGCTTTTATGTCGGTCGGATTCCATTACCATCTGTCCTCCTGTTTCGTTAACTTGACGCACACTAGCGTCATTTGAGAAGAGACCATCAACTGCCACCACCGGATTGGCCAGTTGGAATTTTCCTGATGGATGGCTGATGTTTAAGGATCCAGCCCACGATGGACATGCCAGCAAGGGCGGGTGGTCCTGGACAGTGTCAGAAAGCAGGCTGAGCAAGCCTGGGGGAACAAGCCAGTACGCAGCATAACTCCACAGCTTCTGCTTCAGTTCCTGCCTCCAGGTTCCTGCCCTGACTTCTTTTGATGGTGGACTGTGATGGGAAAGTGGAAGCCAAATAAACCCTTTCCTCTCCAAGCTGCTTTTGGTCATGGTGTTTCATCACAACAATGGAAAGCCAACTAAGATGCCCTCTCCTTTTCTCCCCTTCCCTTAAGACACCATGTCTTTTCATGATCGCCCTTCTCGTCCCACCCCATGCCCCTGCACACACTTTAAATCTAGGCTTTGTACAAGAGAAAACAAGCAGCCTTGGTCTTTCTGCAATAGGCTAATTTAGTCCAACATAGTAATTTCCAGTTTCATCCATTTCCCTGCCAATGCCGTAATTTCATTTTTTCTTTATGGCTGAATAAAACCCCATTGTGTACATGTACTACGTTTTCTTTAGCCGTTCATGTGGTGATGGACATCTAGGCAGGTTCCCTTTCCTGGCTGCATGGATGTGCAGGTGTGTCTGTGGTATAGCCAAGCGGGGGCTAGCTGGGTCATAGAGTTCTATTTTCAGGTTTTTGAGGGATGGCCATACTGACTTCTGTGATGGCCACACGTGTTTCATCCCCCTCCCCCACCCCCAGGGTGTGTAAAGTTCTCCTACATCCTCCCCAGCACTTGCTGGCCCCTTCAGTTTGTAAGTGTTAAGTCCTCCATCCTTGCTGAGTCTGAGGCACAGAACTGGACAGGTGGGGTTTGTTGGTGGGTGGGTGTGGGCTGTGCAGAAAGAGAAGGTAGGAACAATGAATGGGCTTCACAGCAAAGGAAAGTCACCAGACCCTGACATCTCCTCCAGACTCCCCACTGCCTGCTTCCTGGTCATGCCGTCCTGACCAATGAGGATGCCTTCCACTCTGCAAAGCCAGCAACACACTGCATGGAGCTGGAGAGACGGCTTGCGGTCAAGAGCCCATACCGCTCTTTCAGAGCTTGCTTCCAGCACCCACATCTGGCTCACAACCACCTGCAACTCCAGCTCCAGGGGATCTGATGCTTCTGGCTTGCTAGTGCACCTACACCCGTGTGCACACACCCACACAGACACACACACACACAGACACAGAATTTAAAATAAAATCTTTAAAAAAGTATCAGCGGCCCGTTTGTCTTTTACACTTTGCAGTTTACAAACTGGCTTTCAAGGATTTTACCTGTTTTGTTAAAACTCAGAATGTAACTGGAACTGGCCGTAGGTCAGAAAATTCCCAGGCAATGCGTTCTGCTTTTATGGGGGCGAAGAAAGGAGCTGATGGGGAAAACCCAGGGAAATTGAAGGAGATGACCGCGTGAGGGAAGCGACTGAGAGGGAGGCTACTGGAGAGCTGCTGTCAGACCCACGCTGTCCTCCACCCCTCTCCCCCGCAAGACAGGGTTTCTCTGTGTAACAGTCCCGGCTGTTCTGGAACGCAAAGAGATTCACCTGCCTCTGCCTCCCAAGTGCTGGGATTAAAGGTGTGCGCCGCCGCCGCCGCCGCCGCCGCCACCACCACCACCCCACCCACCCACCCACCCCCGGGCAGACCCACAGTGTTTACTCCCAGCTGCTGAAGCTGAAACTGGCTACTCAGGCTCGGTCCCACACAGAGCTGAGAAAAACATGCAAGTTCAAGCCCACAGGAGGCATGGTTGTTTGGAAGCACAACACTGCCACCTGGTGGCAGTGTGCGCTGGCTTTCTATGAATGAACGTGTGTATCCATTCACAACTCAGGTATTTTTTCCCTCAGAGATCACACAGTATAAGGCTTTGGGAGATGCCACATCTTAGCTGATTGCAAGATATAACAAACAAACAAGTAAAAGGAACCATTTTAAATCCACAGGCGCCTGGGGAGATAACTCAGTCTGTGAAGTGTGTGCCGTGCGAGCGCGAGAATCTAGGTTTGATCCCAGAACTCATGTAAAAATGGGTGGTGGTGTGTGCTTTTAATCCCAGCACTGGGGAGGTGAAGACCGTGAGCCCCGGGGCTCACTGGCCAGCCAGTCTAGCTTATGGGCAAAGCTCAGGTCTCAGTGAGAAACCTTGTCTCAAGACACAAGGTATGCTGAGGATAACACCCAGTGTTGACCTCTAGCCTACAAAGAGGTCATACTATACAGTGCAAAAGTAAGATGTTACTCTCTGCAAAAAAAAAAAGCCAAGTAGGGGACGTCATTAGGACATTAAGTAACTTATCCTTTCTAGGCAACCAAAGTAAGAGCACATGCACGACTCCAGGAACTGTCCACCAGCTTTTCTTTTTCCTTTTTTGAGGCAGGATCTCTCACTGGCCAAGCAGGCTAGGGTGGGTAGCTAGTGAGTTAGCCCCAGGGATCCGCCTGTCTCTACCTCCTGATGGTTGGGATTCCAAGTGCATAGCACCATGTCTAGATTATTTTTGTTTTATTCTTTGAGACAGGGTCTCACTGTGGAGACCAGGCTGGCCTCAAACTCATAGAAATCCTCCTGCTTTGGCCTCTGAGCGTTGGCATTACAGGTGTGCACCACCACGCCCAGCCCACATCTGGCTTTTGACATGAGAGTTTGGGAGGCCAAACTTGGGTCCTCATGCTTGTAACACCAAGCATCTTGCCAGCTGAGCTTCCTCTCCAGGCTGCCAGAGCCTTGCCAAAGTTAGCATTAGCCAGCAGAGGGAGAGCTGCCGGAGAAGCAGCAGGCAGGAGGCTGTACAGAGTCCAGGACAGTGGCGGTCACCTACTGATCCCAGCTCTGCCTGTCACACAAGCCCCTGAGTTACCCCATTTCACCCTCGGTTTGTGTTCCATCTCTAGTCAGAGATCTCGACAACATGTCCACCATAACTGACGTCTCACCCTGGAAGACGTTCTTACCGGATCAATCCCAAATGGGTAGGGATTTCCAGAATACACTCCTGGGATGGCCGGGTCCAGCTGCAAATACTGACTCTTTTCCATGGCATGAGCACTACAGAGACAAAGTAGAGAGACAAAAGTCATAGACCGATAATCAGTCAGGGGCAGGAATACTACAGTGTCATCGGTCATGAGCTTCCAAGCCAACCAAAGCCCAGATGCTGGCAAGGCGGCAGTTTGGTTCACTCATTGGCTCCATGTTTGGTCACAGAATAGCTAACCATGTGTCAGGTACTGTCCTGAGCCCTGAGGCTTCTGAAGTTACCCTCTTCAGAAGTACAGACTGGGCCGAGGGGAACAGACAGTAAAGGAGAAGGGGTTAGAGCAGGTCTGAGCCATGTGACACCCGGGTCAGTCCTGATGGGCAGATGGACTTTTACACACAGACCTTTATCGCTGTGAAATCCAAGCCCTCCCCCAAAAACAAAGCAGAAAAAACAAAAATGAGGAACTTGGTCTGGCTACCTCTGTCCCCCAGTGGCTAGGTTACAAATCTGTGCTGCCATGCCCAGCATGCCCATCCTTTGAAGTGGATACTGGGGATCTGGATTTGGGTCTGCATGTTGGAACAACAAACCAGGCAAGAAATGTTCCCAGCCCCATTGTTTTTTTTACAAGGCTCTATAGGAAACCCAAGGAGTATGTGTTTGAAATTAAGAACAGAAGACTGACCACTGTGACAAGATACCCAGAAAAGCACTCTCCTCCTGCCGCATCACTGTGCCATGGTCTCAGACAGTGGCTTGGGACACCAGGGAGCCTATTTGGGCCACTAGCATGCTGCCTTCCTTATTGGGCCATACACCCAACCCCAGGGACCACAGGAAGTCTCCAGAAAGACAAGTGTCAGAGGAAGCGGGCCCAGGGCCCAGGCTCTGCCTGAGAGCACTTCAGCTCTGGTGATGGAGGACTGCAACTCTCTCTACCTCACCAAGAACACGGTTCTGCTTTATGCTATCTCAACGCTGGGGTGTATGCTGAGCACTGTCCACCCTGACTCTAGGGTGTCTGAAGAGCCTAGAGCCAGAAGGGCCGTTTGTAGGCACATTAAAGATATACACTTGTACCCACTCCATGGGGGAACAAAATTTCATGTAGTTTTGGGAAATCATACAGATGTAATATATTTTGAAACAGTTCTTCAAGGCGTCTCTTCAGGTGCCTGTTCATCATAAGGGGCAGACCACAAATACAGTCATGTTCTAGCTTCGGTCTTAGCTTTCATTTTTCTTCATCACTTTATCATTGCCATCCTCTACCCCCCAGAACTCGGGCCGTTCACCAAATGAGATCTGCGAACCTCCACATGTCAAGCTAAAAATTGTCACCTTCTGGGCTGGGGATGCAGTCAGTAGGGGCCCACTTGCTTGTAGCAGGACCTGATCTCAGTCCTCTTACTAAAAAACAAAACACCTTCCATTTTCTCCGGAAAGCTTATTTAAGCCTTCTAACAATGGTTTGCAAATAAAATGCCCTGAAGAAAGTTCCCTCGAGCTAATCTCCTCACATGAGACTGCTTGTTTTCTCTCTCCCCTCTTAGATGTCCTCTATAGGCTTGAGTGGAAAAATAAAACCCTTGGATTTCCTTAAATAGAAATGTCATAGGCTGGGCACGGTGAGGCAGAGGCAGGCTGATCTCTAAAAGTTCAAGGCCAGGGCTATGTAGTGAGACCTTGTCTCAAAAAAGGGAAGGAGGGAAGGAAGGAAGGAAGGAAGGAAGGAAGGAAGGAAGGAAGGAAGGAAGGAAGGAAGGAAGGAAGGAAGGAAGGAAATAATACTCCCGTGATAGGAGGAGAGGGAAGAGGCAGGACCGGAAACAAGGCTATAACTGCACCATTTCTGTCTCTCTCAAACTCTGAACCCCCTCTCACCCCAGACCCCCATCCTTGAAGTGTTGTGCTTCCAGTCTGATTAGCTGCTAAAACAGTTGTGGAAAGTACGTGGGAGATGCAGTCCGTGCAGTTGAGAGCTTCTATATGCCTGCTTCCACCCGGCTAGCTCCGCCCACCCTCCTGACTGTCAGCCACAAGCAAATTCAGGAAGCTGCAGATGCAAACTCTCAATCTCCTCCCTGCTCTTAATATTGAACTCTGGCTTTTCTGGACAGCCTAAGGAAATGTGGCGCTGCAGGGGGTGGGGCCTGGAACACTGGAAGTGAAGGTCTGCTACTTTGTCAACTGTGCCTGCCTCTTGTAAGGCAAAGACTTCACTAAACTCCCAGTTGGTGGTTGGAGATTTCATTCTCCCTCTACCTCCACACAAGAACAAAGAACTCTGCCAACCTCGCCCTATTCTCTGTGAAGCTATCTCTCTGCAATACAATAACCAGTTCAGTGGCTGGGGTAGTGGTACAGACAGGTCTTGCACACAAAATAAAACTGGATTACTCGGACTGAAGAGCTGGCTTGGCAGTTAGGAGCACTGGCTGCTCTTGCAGAGGACCCAAGTTCACTTCCCAGCAACCAAGTGGCAGCTCAGAAAAACCATCTAACTGCAGTTTCAGGGGATCCAATGTCCTCTTCTGACCTCTGCTGCACACACATTGTACACATACATACATGTAGGTAAAACATTCATACACGTAAAGTACTAATAAATAAATCTTTTTTTAAAAAAAGGTGCATTAGGTGAAATTTCAGGGGCATCTGTGATCAGAGCCTTGTGGAAACCCTCTCAGCTGTAGAGGTCTTTGGATGACCAGTCAACAAGCACGCCCTGGCAGGCTGTAAACTTACTTCCATGTGCCATTTCTGAACATAGGCTGGACGCTCCAAGAGGATCCAAAGATGTTAAAAGATTTGGAGAAGCAGTCATTGTAGATCAAGCCAGTGTAGATGGAGAATACGCCCATGAGCAGGATCAGGTAACGCCCATTGAAGAAGGTGTTCCAGATCTGGCCCAGGGAAACAGACAGGGCGAGTTGTCAGCGGGGTCTGAAGAGATGCAGGAGATGGGATGTCACCAGCATCAGTAGTGTGGAGAGAGATGGCCAGACCAAGGCAGACATCATATTCCCACATGCCAGGGTGACCTGATCTTATGCAGGTTAATCAGAGAATCCCTGGCCTGTATTTACTGTGCAAACAAAAATGTGTAAGCCTCATGTTCTTTCTTTCAGCAGAATGGACTGCCATGCACGCTGAGGCCTCATCTGCTAAGGAAGGGACTGTGGTCTCCAGCACCTCCAGGAGGGAAGCCTGAACTGGCCTCTGCTCCACTGTCCCAAGTCAGATCTGTATTCACTGGGGGCTTTGTCTTCAGAGCCGGGCTTTTGTCTGCCACATCTGCCAGGGAAAGCAGTTTCCTGGGGCACTGGATATAGGTTATCATTCATTCTAAGGATGCTAGATACAGATATCATTCATTCTAAGGATGCCAGATATAAGTATTCATTCTAAGGATGCTGGATACGGGTATTACTCATTCTAAGAACTGTTGACATGTTGTTTTCCAACTTTAAATGTTTCTATAGGAAATGACATCTGTTAAAAGCTTACCATGGAAGACTGAATTGGTCACAAGACTAACCTTGCTTATGATTAACTCACAATGACATCATGGCACTTGCTCTACCAATCCAGCCTGTGCCAAAGGACTGCAGCCATCTTACAGTCTGGAACATAGCTAAGGGCATGTTTCCACTCTGTTGAGTGCATTACCATGAGCACATCTGCCATTAACTGACTGGCAGACAAATTCCAACCCTCACAGGCCCCCATGGGCTTCTACCTCCAAAGCAAAGTGGAAGGGCACCATGCCACAGGCAGAGAGACTTCAAGTCAAGTGTGAGGTTCCAATGTCAGGAGCCCTTGGGGATTCTTAAAAAAAGATTCTGCCATGAACAAACATTCATGGTATTTTAAGACAGGTTTTAAAGGAAGCTACAAACAATGTGTAGTTCTTGATGGCAACTTTTGAAAATTACATATCTGCAGATAAGCACAAAGACACAAAATGGAAATATATTCAAAAGTATTCATCACCATCTTTCTCTAGGTGGTTGGACTGTAGTCCAAACTAAGTTCTACAATAAATGTTTTGCTTTTATAATCAGAGTAAAGAAAGTTTTTTAAAAATTAAAAGAAGGCTAGGTTTAATTCCAGCACTCCAACGGCAGAAGTAAACAGATCTCTATGAGTTTGAGACCAGGTTGGTTTGTATAGTGAGATCCTGTCTCAAAATAATAATAATGATGATGATGGGGACTGGAGGGATAACAATGGTAGAATCCTTGCTAAGTACACACAAGTTCCTGGGTTTATTTCTCAATACCCCCAAACAGGAACAAAAATCAGCACTTTAAGGTTGCCTAGTATGTGAGACTGTGGGAGTCCAGCTCCCACCTATTCTGGAGTTCTTAGGAGGAGGAAAGGGTTATAAGAAAATATTAGATAGAAAGAGAGACCTAGCTAACGAGAAGAAAGAAACACAGGATAGCTTCGGAAGGGCCTGAATCAATACCCAACAGTCTTGTCCTTTATTGAAAAGGGCTTTTTATAACAATGCCAAGGGATGGGGTAAAAAACCTCCCCCTTGCAAGATCAAAGCACACCTCACAGCCAAGTGTAGACCCTTCCAAACAACTGGTAAACACGCCCGTGGACAAATCATCCCCTTATGCAGCCCTGCTGGGTAAAGCAAGCTCAGATTTTCGGACCCTGAGTAAGTTCTCACTAGGAAACCTCTGTGGGCTCCCACAGCCTAGCATGCATAATCTAGTGTCCAACATAGACCTGACATAGCATTTGTATGCCTGCAATCTAAGCTTCCAGAGGTAGAGACAGGAGGCTCAGAAGCCAAAGGTCAACCTTGGCTGCACAATGAGTTGGAAGTCAGGCTGCAATACATGAGACTCTGTCTAAAAAAAGAAAAAAAAAACACAAAAAAACAAAAACAAAAACAAGTCAAAACCCAATGCCTTGTTATGCCACAGACAAAATCCCAAAAGACCTGATGAACTTACTGCAGCAAGCCACCCAAAGGAACCATCATGTTCAAAGGCTTTATGTTGAATTGGGCTATTGGTTTTTTTGAGATAGGGTTTCTCTGTATAGCCCTGGCTGTCCTGGAACTTTCTCTGTAGATCAGGCTGGCCTCGAACACAGAGATCCACCTGCCTCTACATCCTGAGTGCTGGGATTAAAGACAAGCACATGAGCCATCACCACTTGGCTGAACTGGGCTATTTTTAAACTTTATATTTTTTTTCTTCTTTTCACAAAATCTTGTTATTCCTTATAGTGACAGTCCGCATACACATTTTTTAAACAGATTGATTCTTATGTGTATTTTTTATGTGTGAGTATATGCCACATGTGTTCGGGTACCTAAGGAAGCCGGAAGAGGGAGTTGGATGCCCTGGAGCTAGAGTTACAGGTGGTTGTGAGCTGCCCAGCAAAGGTGCTGGGAACCGAACCCAGGTCTTCTACAAGCGCACTTCGAACTCTTAACTGCTGAGCCATCTCTCGAGCCCTTCACATATACATTTTGTTTTTGTTTTTTTGTTTGGTCAAGATAAGGTCTCACTGTCTCTTGGTCTGGCCGTCCTGGAACCCACTATGTAGCCTAGGGTAGCCTTGAACTCAGAGATCTTCCTGTCCCTTCCTCCCAGGCGTGTGCTACCACGACCAACACCTCGAGTACACATGTTGATGTGTTCCCTCTGGCTGACCGCCTACCTCGTTGGTGCTCTTCTGAGCCAGCAGGCGCCTCTCGTTTAGGACCATCCACAGGGCTGCCATCAGCATCACCATCCCGTGACCGCAGTCTCCAAACATCACGGCGAACAGGAAGGGGAAGGTGACGATCGTGTAGGGAGCTGTAGGGGTGACATCCACAACAGCTGAGGCCCCTGAATGGGCCCTCACCCCTGAACCAAGATTTCTCTAGAGAGGCCCCTCCTGCTGCTGGCGGGTCCCCACAGGCCTTCCTGATTGTCTCTCCCCCACCATCTCCACACAGTCCTGGCGTGGTTCCCGTGTGCCCGAGCTAGCCCATGAGCACAGGTTCTCCTTTCTCGGTTTGTGGCGGCACTGGGTCTCACACAGGTGACTCAGGCTTGAAGCCTCCCACGGTCACAAAGCTAGATGGCATTTGTAATGGCTGATCGTGACTGCTCGCTGGATCAGTCCAGTGTGATGGTACCCCAGAGAGAATGAGATCCTGAGGGCCCTGACCTAACCCCTGGATTAATCCCTTGATGGATTCATAGGATGGTGGCATTGGGAGGGGGTGAAAGGTATTGCATGTGGTCTAAGGCCTCATCTGCTAAATAAGGAAACTGTCAGGCTGTTGTCTAGGGCATCTCCACAGGACAGTCCCTGAGCTGGCCTTCAATGCCTGCTCTTCCCTCATTGGTTGGATCTGTATTCATTTGAGGAAATAGGTCACTGGTGGGGACTTGTGCTGGCTAGTTTTTTTGTCAACTTGGCACAAGCTAGAGTCATTCTAGGAAGAAGCCTCCATCAGATTGGCTGGTAGGCAAGTCTGTGGGGGCATTTTCTTATTAATGAGAAGGCCCAGCCCACTGGGAGCAGTGCCACCCTGGTGTTTTAGAAAGCAAGCTGAACAAGCCATGAAGAGCACGGCAGTAAGCAGCCTTCCTCCACGGTCTCTGCTTCAGTTCCTGCCCTGACTTCCCTTTACGATGAACTACAACTATAAGCTGGACTAAACCCTCACCTCCCCAAGTTGCTTTTGGTCATAGTGTTTATCACAGCCACGGAAATCAAACAAGAGTAAGATTCTGGGCTGGAGAGATGGCTCAGAGGTTAAGAGCACTGGCTGCTCTCCCAAAGGTCCTGAGTTCAATTCCCAGCAACCACATGGTGGCTCACAACCATCTGTAATGAGCTCTGGTGCCCTCTTCTGGCGTGCAGGCATACATGCAGGCAGAACAGTGTATACATAAATAAATAAATCTTAAAAAAAAAAAAAGTAAGATTCTACCTTGCCCTGGCCCCTTCCCACATTCCCCTTTTCTCAGTTCTTGTTTCTTCTCCCTAGCATGCTTCTGCAACCATGATGCTCTGCCCAAGGGACCAAGCATCCTTGTACTGAACCCTCTAAAGCTGTGAGCTAAAATAATCCTCCCTCCCTGTGGTGAGCTGAAGGACTAATGTCCCCCACAGGCTCACATATTTGAGTACTGGCTCTCCAGTTGGTGGGACTATTTGGGAAGATTATGGAACCTTTAGGAGGTAGAGCCTTGATGGACTTTAGATTTTATAGCCTTGCCCCACTTCCTGTTCTCTTTCTCCGTTTCCTGTGTGCAGATGAAAATGTGGTGCCCCAGCTTCCTGCTTCTACTGCTCTGTCTGTTGCCATGATATACTGTCCCTCTGGAACCATGAACTAAAATAAACCTTTGTTTCCCTAAGTTTCTTTTTGTCAGGGCATTTTATTACAGCAACAGAAAAGTACTAATACAACCCCATCTGCCGTCAGCTGTCTATGGAGGTATTCGGCCAGTGTCATGAAGGCGGCTGACAGGACTGAAAGCCTGCCTCTGACTTCTACAATACCATCTTTGGTCTGTCTCCACCACAGATACAACACCAGCAGTTTACTCACCAGCATTGGGACCCCTTCAAGCCCTGAATTATTGGTCACAAGTTAGAGAAGACTCAGGCAGGAGAACCGCACCGTTCTCTGTGTGGCTATGGAGCATCTGTTTTACTAACCAGAGAACAAGGCAGGGGACTAAGTATCTATTCTCCTGATCCCAAGTCCTTTCTCAGACAATGACTTCAGGATTATAAAGATGCTAGAGGGCCTTGACTGACTTGGAGAAGAAAATGAAAACTAGGGTTGGCTGCCATTTAAAACAGCCAGGTGTGGTATCACACAGTTGTATGCTCAGTGCTCAGATGGAAACACAGGGGATCACGAGTTCAAGGCCACCCTGGGCTACATACAAGAACCTGACTGTAAACAAAAACATACTCAAGGAGGGGTGAAGACAAAAAAAATAAATAAATCGTTCATGAGTTAGCATCTACAAAAGGCAAATCAGGGCATCAGGAAACCAAACGAGGTTGTAGAAGGTCACGGTGTGATTGGATTCACCTCTTGCATTTACTGAGAGGCACACCTTAGTAATTTTCAATTTCGTGCTACCTCATTGTGCAAGGCATCAGACCCTTACCTGGGTTGATCTCTCTGTAGCTGCCTACACCATACGCATCAACAATGTTCTGGAAGCCAGCTGTAAACTTATTGGTCCTGTTGAAGGTGGGAGGGTCTGTTTTAGTCTCCACTTCTGTCATGATGGGGACCATGGAAGAGCCACTGAGTTCCTGCAGAAAGAACAGGTGACCCATGTGTATATATGAGAGCTAAGTGCTGGCCCCCAGATCTGAACATGAACTTGGGACATTTCTTGACCTCCCTAAGAACCACGATCCCACCTATGAAAGGTGAATATGTCTCAATACTTACCTAATGTCTCTTACAGGAGTGTATCAAAAGGGCAGAGGCTGTCCTGGTTCTCTGGCCATCCTCCATCCCCCAACACACACACACACACACACACACACACACACACACACACACACACACACACACACACACACTTCTTCCCTCTCTCCACCTTTCTTCAGAAGGTCAACCATTTTGATAATTCATCTATATCTTTCAAGTGGCACCAACCTTCTCCCTCACTCTCTTCTAACTGCCCGATAGGTTTTCCTGACTCAGCAGCTCTAGAAAATCCACACTCCTGTAGCTGAATCACCAACTTGCCCTGGCTAGGTCCTCCATTTTCCCAGATTCTTAAAGTTCTGTAGCCACCATTTCGGTCCCATCTCCTGACTTAGTGGCCACCATTCCAGCTCAATACTTCTCCCTCCTGAATCCTGACTCCTGTTCTCTAAGTTGCCACCCTAGCCAGGCCTCACCATCTCCAGCCTAGGTGCCTCCTGTTGATTCACTCACCCACCTGCCCCGCCCAGTCCTGTCTAGAATGAAGGAAACAGAAGGCATTGTTCTTCACAGGCTGCTACAGCCTGAAGAGTGAAGTCCAAACACCTTAGGCTCACAGTAAAGGCTTCTTTAGGAGGTTGACGTCTTCACAACCTGCTCCTCATGGAAGTCAAGACTATGAAAGGCACCACCTCCATCTGCCCAAGCCTTCCCAACTCTCCGCACGTTCCATCCACCACCCCAAACCTCCACAGCGATGGGCAGAGGTGCTCTTGGTTGGACTCCACCAACTGAAGGGCAGAGTTTAGTCTCCATTCACCTGATTCCCAGAGGCAGACCTCAAGACAAATCCCAGTTCAGAAATAAGGAAACTGAGGCACAGCAGGGTTAAACTGTTCCAGGTCATAAGGCAGGGGGCGGTGTTTCCCACTGTATTGTTAAGGGGGACTAGGAATCTCCTCCTTAGCAGCAAGCCCCAAAGCCTCCTCTTCTTCCTGTACACACCCCAGGGCAGCTGACACAGGCTGGCAGAAGCCACAAGGGAAGGGATTGTTGATGATGACGACAGTACCCAGCACCTGGTCTCTCTTCACACTTCCTTCTGCCTCCCACTCACACAGCGCCTCCCACGCCTGTCTGGGGAAGCACCTGTGATATCTCAGGGGGTTGAAGAAACTGCTAGCCGGCCTTGTCGGAAGCCTAGCCTTAGGATGACACAGGGTGGCACTGAGACAGGGTCTCCTGTATCTCGAGGCTGGCCTGGAAGTAGCTATTACTCGAGGATGACCTTGAACTTCAGATCCTTCTGGGTCTAACTCCTGAGTACTGGGATTACGGGCGCGCTCCACCATTCGGCTGTATTCTGAGTTTAAGTCTCACGCTATCAGTGTGGCACCACCACCTCCCTGGTGGCCCAGCTCTCCCCATTCTGCAGTGAAAATGTTCCTAAAATACAGACAGGACTAGGCCACTCTGGCATGGAATAAAACTGTGCCCCTAAGCCACTAAATTGGCTCAGTAGGTAAGGGTGCTTGCCACCAAACCGATGATCTGAGTTCAATTCCTGGTGGAGGGAGGAAATCAACTCAGACAGGTTATCCTCTGACCTCCACATGTGCACACCCCACATACACACAAGTTAAATGTAATAAAATGTTCTATTCCCCCCCCCCTACACTGTTCTGAGGGCCACTTAGGATCCTCATCCTCCATCCTACACCAGCCCTGCCCCCTCCCTGCTCCTACCCTGCACCCACCCTGCCCCTTCCCTGCTCACTGAGCACTCTGCTCCGCCATTCCTCCAGAAAGCACCCCTGCTCGGTCCCATCGGAGGAAAATGCACCATTTTAAAATGCCCCTTCTGTGTGGTTTGGGAACGACACTTGCGGGTCACCAAGCACCCTGCACCCTGAAGTCCCGCCTCCCTGCCTCTGACCTGCGATTGCTCTCTGTGCCTCCATTCCCTTCGGCAGGAGCACAGACAGCTCTCATCTCCTTGGCCATGTCCACCACAAGCTCTCCCTTTAGACCCCTCAGCCTGAAAGCGTTACCTCACAGTATTCCCAGGGTACTCAGCAACATCTGCTCTGATTGCCACCTGCTCAGGGGGCTTGTCTGGCAATAGCTGCCATGGGTCGTGTCCCCCGCTACCAGATGTACCACCTGCCTAGCAGGAAGTCTTCCCACCTTCCCAGCTAGATCTCTATCAGTCAGACCAGCTTCCCTCCACCCGGCCCCTCAACCGGATAGGGTTACCACCCTGACACTCCATGCAGTGATCCGAGCAAGGGTATCACATTCTCCAGCAGGAACCCACCGGTCCACCCTGCTGACACCGCAGAGCCCATTCCCACTTGTGGCTCACTCTGGCCCTAGAGCCCTATGTGGCTCTGCATGGCACGAGGCATCCTCCTGCCTGGGCTTGGATGGCATTGCTACTGTTCTCACACACCCAGCACCAAGCGTCAGCCCTCAGGCAACTCTTTGGGCTGGGGCTCGCTCTTTCTTCGATGAGGCCAAAGGCAAACCAGCTTCTCTCCCATGACGTCCTTCATCTCCCTAACCCACGTTCACAGCTGCCCGCGAGCACATACTCAGGACATGTGCGGTGCTCATCTTTCCTTCTAGAAAGTCTACTGGGGGCGCTGGAGAGATGGCTCAGTGGTTAAGAGCACCGTCTGCTCTTCCAGAGGTCCTGAGTTCAACTCCCAGCAACCACATGGTGGCTCACACCTATCCCTAGTGGGATCTGACGCCCCCTTCTGGCATAAAGTTGCACATGCAGATGGAGCACTCATATACATAAATAAATAATAAAATCTTTAAAAAAGAAGAAAAGGAAATCTAAAGTCTACTGGGGGCGAAGTCCTGTCTACCCAGGGAGCTCTGGATCCACTGTGCCCAGTGAAAGTGTAGCAGATAAACAAGGAGGTAGTAACTAAACACCATGCAAGTGCTCCGTGCTGCAGCTGGCATGCCGCACTGTGTGTGCCTGAGGACAAGGGCTTGGCTGCTTGTCTCTCTAGCTAGCCTATACCTCCCTAAGGTGACAGGCGGCACCTATGTCACTCTATGAGCACTCAAAATGTACAGAAATGGTGGCAGTTTTTCAATTGCTGGGGGAAAGGAGTTTCTCTTCTATGCCTTAGCACTGAGTTAAGAATCAAAGGTAGCCGGGCGGTGGTGGCGCACGCCTTCAATCCCAGCACTTGGGAGGCAGAGCCAGGCGGATCTCTGTGAGTTCGAGCCCAGCCTGGTCTACCAAGTGAGTCCCAGGAAAGGCACAAAGCTACACAGAGAAACCCTGTCTCGAAAAACCAAAAAAAAAAAAAAAAAAAAAAAGGTACATTATCTCATTAAAGGCATAATTATTTAAAAAAAAAAAACAAGAATCAAAGGTAAAGGGGTTGGGGATGGAGCTCAGTCAGTGCCTGCCTAGCATCTCTGGGCTCAGTCCCCAGCACTGAATAAATCAGGTGTAGTGATGCATGCCTGGAGTCACAAGTTCAAGGTCAGCCAGCAGTGGTGGCACATGCCTTCAACCCCAGCTCTCCAGAGACAAAGGCAGGTGGATCTCTATGAGAGTGAGGCCAACCTGATCCATAGAGTGAGTTCCAGGACAGCCAGGGCCACACAGAGAAACCCTGTCTCAAAAAACAAAAAAGTTTAAGTTCATCCTCAGTTGCATAGAGGCGCTCTCTCTCTCTCTCTCTCTCTCTCTCTCTCTCTCTCTCTCTCTCTCTATGTACTGGAGGTACACGGTAGAGACAATTCTACCACAAAGTCACCTGTTAAGTTCACAACCCCAGACAGGATGAACAGGGGTCCGGGAGGTCGGATGTTATTTTCCTCCCAGTTGCCCCTGCCACTCACCATGCCCTGCTCCAGGGCCCTCTTGATGTGCCTGGTGTCTGCTACCGGGAACCAGATCTCGGCGATGATGCACTGCTGGGTGACATCGATGTTGCACATGTTCAGGACGTGGTAGACGGCCTTCATCTTCTGTACCTTGATGACCCAGGAGTGCCAGTTGGTGGCTGCTTCCTGCAGCAGGCGCTGTCGGTGAGAGTCTGTTTGGGTGATGACCTGGGCAAAAACAAAAACAGAAAAGCAATGAACATTCGTGGGGGTATTCGACACGACGTCCAAAAGGGAGGTTCGTCCGCCACAGTGGCGTCTCCTGCCCTGGAGAGAGCACGTGATCAGTTTGTTTCCCCTAGCCAAGGTTAGACCCTATGAACAAAGGCCTTTTCTCCTTTTTCCTCCTCCTCTCTAAACTATTTTCTTCCTCTTCCTCCTGCTCTGGGTTGAACTGGATCAGCATGACCCTGGATCGAGAGATCAAGGCACACAAGAAGTACACCACGGGAACGCGGCAGCAATGGGAACGATGCACCCACTAGCCAAGGGCATCAAGTCGCCAGTGGCCACCAGACACTGGGGAAGACAGGAAGGCTCCTCCCTCAGCCTTCTCAGCAAGAGCCCAGCCCGGGTGGCACCTTGATTTTGGACCTCTGGCCTCCTGAAAGAACTGTGTGTGAGAGAAGCAATGTCTATTACTTGAACCTACCCATTTTTGGTCATGTTACAATGTCTCCAGGACAGACCAATCATTCTCCGTAATAAAATCTTCGATAAATGCCAAGGGAGTCCATGAAGGGGCAACTTGGTGCTCATAATGATGGAATTACATTTCCTGCTTTGACAAATAAAGCAGGGTCATCTTTTCAGTCATCTTTCCTATGTTATAAAAGACAGACCATGAACGTGAGACCTGTAATACACAGGCCTGCACATGTGTCTTGAAGGGTCACTTGAGGGTGTGATGCAACCCGGCCTGAGGATTACCAGGAGACAAGACCACCTTTGGCACAGGTAAGTGTTCACTAACTTTACAACGAAGCTCACCCTAACAAGAACACTGTGCACTCTCCACAAAAGGAACACCTGCAGGCAAGAAACGGCTCAGTGTGTCAAGGTGCTCACTGTAAGCCTGACTTCCTGAGTGTGATTCCCAGAACCTACGTGGAGAAAACAACCCATTCTTAAAAGTTGTCCTCTGACTTCCACATGCCATAATACATGTGCTTACACACACACACACACACACACACACACGCACACACACGCACGCACGCACACACGCACACACGCACGCACGCACACACACACATATACACACACACACGCACACACGCACACACACATATACACACACACGCACACACACACGCACGCACACACACACACACGCACACACACACACGCACACACACGCACACACACACACACGCACACACACACGCACGCACGCACGCACATACACACGCACGCACGCACACACACACACATGCACACACACACACGCACACACACACACGCACGCACGCACGCACACACACACACGCACACACACACACGCACACACACACACGCACGCACACACACACACACACACGCACGCACATACACACGCACGCACACACACACACACGCACACACACACACGCACGCACGCACACACACACACACACACACGCACGCACACACACACGCACGCACACACACACACACAACGTAATTTAAAAAAATCCTGCTCACAGGCAGGACTGAATCCTAGAATCCTAGGATATAGAAACGCTGAGAATGGACTCCTTCAGTCGATCATGTGAGACCATGCCTACACATGCCTGTTTTCACAATTTGTCTTACAAGCTCGCTGCCTGACACAGGACAGAGTCTCAGATCCATCCTTGGCTTTGACTGAACAGAAGGGGAAAAGCTGGTCAATCAGAATTTCCCCAGATCCCTGAACACAACCACCCAAGTCCACTACACACAAACACAACCAGCCTCATTCCTTCCTCATTCTCCTCAGGATGCATCCCTGAGGTCCATCACAGAGCATTTTCATAAAAAGAAACGCCTGACAGAAAGAGTTGCTGGAGCCAGGCGGTGGTGGCGCACGCCTTTAATCCCAGCACTCGGGAGGCAGAGGCAGGCGGATCTCTGTGAGTTTGAGGCCAGCCTGGGCTACAGAGTGAGTTCCAGGACAGGCGCAAAGCTACACAGAGAAACCCTGTCTCGAAAAACCAAAAAAGAAAAGAAAAAAGAAAGAGTTGCTGGGACAGCGGCAAAAGAGAACAGAGAACATTTAACTACAGATATTCTGGAGAGTCAAAGTGTCTGCCGGCCAAAGGCTTTTAAAACACACAGGCCAAGTGTTGTGGCATATACCTGTAACTCCAGCATTTAGGAGACTGAAGCAGGAGGATTGACATGAGTTCAAAACAAGCCGGGATTCTGTAACAAATAGCAGCCCACCTAGGGCTATACAGCAAGACCCAGTCTCAAAGATGAATAAAACTTCATCTCTAAACTCACACACTGAAGATTTAAATTGTGCTAGCCTATCCAGTAGCCATGTGCAACTTTGGGAATCTAAATTTAATAAAAATTAAATAGTGGTCCGGCCCAATGGCTCAGCTGGTAAAGCACTTGCCTCGCACACATGAAAACATGAGTTCGATTCCCCAGAATTCACTTCAAAGTGCCAGGCCCCGTGGTATATGCTAGTAATCCAAGGCTGAGGGGATAGAGACCGGGTCCCTGGGGCTTTCTGGCCAGTCTGCCTACCTAACGGGGAGCACTGGTAAAACCAGGGGCCCTGTCTCAAAGAAGGTAGATGGCATCCCTGAAGATATCTGAAACTGAAATTGTCCCCTGGCTTCTGCACATGTGCACGCATACACATGTACCCGCACACACTCCTAAACACACTCGTGTGTGCACAAAATTTAAATAGCAATCAAAATTCAGTCCCTTGGTGTCACTAGCCATGTGTCAAGAGCCCAGCAGCCACCTGTGGCCCATAATGCCAGCACTGGCTAGAGCGGACTGCAGAGCAATTCTGGGGCATGGAAAGTTACAATGGACAGCCCTGGTACAGAATACGCCATCGTCAGATGGAGGGCCAGAGGACTTTAACAACCAGTTTCCACGCCGCTGCTGTTCAAGAGCATTCTAATCGCAGACATACGTGGCGTCACTGGGGATGATGACAGACCTTTCTGAGGAAATGTACCTGGGATGCCTCAAGTACTCACAAGGACAAACCAGACTAGAGTTTTCACAGTCCTTAATCGGTACAACAATTCAGTACGGGCAAACTGGTTGCTCCACTCCGTAGCTGATTAGCTGATTAGCTGGGTTGTAGACTCATCAGGCAAAGGCTGGCCATAAAGGATTCCTTTCATCAGATTAGGGCAGCTGCCTGAAGGTAAACTAGGGCTGTGCTCCGTTCTAAACTGAGCAGCGTGTGACAGGCATGCAGAATTGGCAGCCCCGGCTCACTGAACAGCGCTTTCTAATTGTGCAATCGGCTGCAGTTCCAACCAGAATTGCAAAGCAAACATTCCAGGCAGGGCCCCGGGACAGGACTCGGGAGGAAAGGCCCCCATCAGCTCATGGCCTGAAGCCCTCACTCACAGTGATCAAGTCTTCCAGCCTCACGTTGACACTGGCCAGCATCTCTCTGCGCTCGGCTGCAGGCTCCGGGCAGGGGTAGATGGTGGCGCGGAACCTGTGTTTAACACATTGAAAGGACACACATGAGTTACTACAGAAAGGCTTCCACAGTCCCTTTCTCACGAGGCCACCACGGACTGACTGACACCGCTCAAATGGCCAAGCCTTTGCTCAAATGGTCAAGCCTCCTGTGCGGTCGTTAGAAAATGATTCACAACAGCTGGGCACAGTGCCTCATGCCTATTATCCCAGCACTCAGAAGGCTGCTGAGGCAGGAGGATTACAAGCTCAAAGCTCCCATAGAGGGCAGTCAAGGCCGGCCTGGGGGTACACGTCAATGGGAGAGTGCTTTCCTAGCATGGGTTGAGGTCCTCGGCTCAATCCCCAGGAACACCATACACACACACACACACACACACACACACACGTAAAATTAAAACTGTTCTCCAGAAACAGCTGAGCCATGGTGATCACTCTCTTCTTTTCTGTTTATTCTTTTTCAGGGCCTCCGGCATGCCAGGCAAGGGCCCTCCCACCACGCTCCAGCCCCAGCCCCGGTCTGCCCACTCAACAGCAGCGAGAGTGGAACAAGCTCTGACCTGAAAAGGTCCTGTCTGCTTTGTGTTCCCTTTGTTCGTTCCCCCTCCCTGTCCGTACCCTCACAACTATTGACGTCGGTTGCGCTTCCAACATCATCTTAAACGGTCTTCGGAAAGTTATTCTAAAGCCCTAGCCGTCCAGGCACGTCCTTCTGCACGGCACAGCTCTTTACCTCATCCCGACCCCGATCACCATGACAGAGCATGGCAGTCTCTCTCACCCGTCACAGATCTTCTTGATTTTCAGCCTGAGCTGTTCCCCTTGATAAAATATGATGAATATATTCTTTTTAATTTCTTCTTTCTGGAAGATCAGGGGAAAAATTATTTTTCTTCCTTCCTTCCCCAGTGCTGGGGATGAAACCATGGTGTGAACACTCTCCCACTGAGCTACACCCTGGCAGAACATAAACTATAAAAACAGAAGGCCTCGAAGTAACAGCTGCACTGCTTGCTAGGTGATGGAGGCCACAGCTGGGCTTTGAATTCTCACCCCCATAGGGAAGAGCATGCTCACACCCAAGGAAGCACCTCTGAGAGGGGCTAGGATATTTCAAGGTTCAGAGCCGCAGCAGCCAGCCTGGGCATCAGAAGCAGCCGTAAACATCTGCATGTCACAAATAAGTCTACGTTTGATACTTAACAAAGGGAAGGCCGTGACTAAGTTTTGATTCATCCAGCTACTGATTAGGTGTCCTTAAGAGCACTGCTTAGGCTGGGTGTGGTGGCACACGCCTTTAATCCCAGCACTCTGGGGAACTCAGAGGCAGGTGAATGTCATCAGTTTCAGGCCAGTCGGGACTAAGTGGTGAGACCCTGTCTTAAAGGAACAAGCCGGGTGGTGGTGGCGCATGCCTTTAATCCCAGCCCTGGGAGGCAGAGGCAGGTGGATCTCTGTGAGTTCGAGGCCAGCCTGGTCTACAGAGTGAGTTCCAGGACAGCCAGGACTGTTTCACAGAGTAAACCTTGTCTCAAAAAAAAAAAAAAATGATATACATGATCACTCTGGCAGTTGCTCATAGGAACAGGTTAGGGGTATTTTAGGATTTCTGGAAACACCTGCTTTACACAATTTCCAAATATCCTCTACCCATGGAAACTGGTCATTTTCGGAATCTTTGAGGTCATCTAGACTCTAGATCCACTAGAATCAGGGGTCCATTCTGGCACCTGCTGGGCCACCCTCCATGTCAATGATCATCTTTCTCCAGACATTCCCTTTATGAATACTCTCCCACCAAGATGACCACATGTCAAAACTTGATTGTAAAGTGGCAATTCAATGTCACAATTTAAAATATCCATAGAAACCGGGCATGGTTGGACCACGCCTGTGATCTCAGCACTTGGACACCACAGGCAAGGAAGATCAGGGCTTTCAGGCCAGCCTCTGCTACATGGACAATTTGAGACTTTGTCAAAAACAAAAACAAAACAAAAACCACCCATACAAATAATAAGACTAAAGGATGCACAGGATTATGGGTAGAAATTCTCTTCTTAAGGGCTGGAGGATGGCTCAGGGGTTAAGAGCACTGACTGCTCTTCCAGAGGTCCTGAGTTCAGAGGTAAGTGCTCTTAACCCCTGAGCCATCTCTCCAGCCCCTACATGGTGGCTCACAACCACCTGTAATGGTGCCCTCTTCTGGCCTGCAGGGACACATGCAGGCAGAACACTGTATACCTATAAATAAATAAGAAAAAATTTAATTTAAAAAAAAAAAGAAAGAAATTTTATTATTTTAAATGAAAAAGCAGAAAAGTCATTTCTCTATAAAATTATAACTGCCAATGATTAGAGAGAAGCAATACAAGGAGATAATAGAATATATTGGTGTACTTACTGAAGAGTGTGCTTTGTACATTTTAAAATTATTCACAGGAGAGAACACAACACTGTCCCCCACTATCACAAATTATGGGGTCATTGGGGTCAGCACATCCCAGATGTAATGGGTAAACCTCACCCTGGGAAAACCCTGGCATCTCCTCCCCAGATACATATGTGTGATTTTTTTTAACTTATTTTCTATTTTATTTCAACGATGACTTTTTTCAATCAAATGAAATTTAAGATTAATGGTTTTAGCATCTAATCTGGAAGACTAGAGACTTTTGGCTTCTGGGAGAGAAAGGACAAGTGGGTTTAAACATTAATTGGGAGGGTGGAGGAAAGCAATTAGCTTGTGGAATTAACAGCAACAAACAGTAGTTTTCAGGGAAGAGCCTTCTCATTGGAAGGGCTGTAGGCAGCCACCATCCATCTATCTTATCAACATCATCTGGAAGGCTGTAAAACCTGCAGACCCTCAGGCTCCACCCCAGCCCAGCTAGATCCCAGGTGACTCTGCAACCTGTAAGCACATTGAAGCTTGAGAAACAGACTCCAATCAGCTCTGGGTGCATTTGTGATGAAAACAGCTTTGGCCCCTCACGGTTCTTGTATAGTAAGTTTCTAGAAACAAGATACCCATACACTTTGAGGAAGGAACCAATTAGGAGGTGTTAAGAAGAATTGGTCCTTAGATGGACCCTTCAAATGTATTAAGTTTAAAAGGTGGGGGGTGGGGTGAAATAAAGAGAAAAGAAAGGGGAAAGGAAAGGGAAGGAGAGAGGAGGCATGGGAGGAAACAGACACTGGCTGGTTGTGAGAGAGGTGTCCTTAGTGCTATGGACTCCAGGAAGCTCCCAGAACCCTTTCTGGAGGCCTGGACCACCCACCGTCACGGGATCCTCCAGAAGTGTGTCCATCTCGCTGAACTTCAAGTACACGTTTCCCCGGCAAACTCTCCACAGAAGCCTCTCAAAGGAAGCCATCCTCTCCCTGTGTATCACGCCAGCCGTGAACCTAGATGGTAGGAAGGGACACCACTGAGGCACAGGGCCTGTGGGAGGGAATGATGGGAGCTGCTCACAAACCACATATCCCAGCTCCAACCTGCCCACATCTTGCTGTTGTCTGTTTTCTTCAACACTCTGTATCCTTAATCATTGTTATTCTATCTATACTATAATAACATTATATACTCTAATACTATACATACGTATATACATATAAATATATATACATATATAATAGACCATTCTTATGGTACTGTAGCCAATGTCAGTAAATGTTCAATGGTCTCTACACACCTTTATTTATAAAAAGCAGTGTATTAAGAAACACTCACTGATGTCCAAGAATCTCTGTTTTACAGCATCCTGGTACTTAGATAATTATTGGCTTAAATATCTAACATGGTCTTCAAAAATGTAATTTTCAATGGTTTATTACTATTACATTGATCTTTTATTACCACCAGGTAAAATATTTATATAAATATTGTCTTCTTTCCATTTCGAATTTGGTTTTTTTTGTTTTTTGTTTGTTTGTTTGTTTGTTTTTGAGGAAGGATTTCTCTATGTATTCCCAACCTGAAGCTAGCTATGTAGACCAAGCGAGCCTGGAACTTATAGAGATCCACCTGCCTCTGCCTCCAGAGTGCTGGGATTAAAGGCATGCACCACCACAGCCAGCTCCATTTCAAATTTCAATAGGCTCACAAATATCTAGTGAATAAAAAAATTAGGGACCTCTAGCCACACTATTCATAAATGTTTTAAACTTCATCAGTCTCACATAAACACTGAATGTAATCCCATTTTGTATTACCACATATTTTCATGAGTATCGCATGTCATATTTCTACCATTTAGGGTTGATTTGCCTGCTCAACTCTGTCATTTTTAATGACATTTGAAAACTCCAAATGTATTTTATCAAATGTATGTGGGGGAAAACACACCTACCTCCTAGCTTTGGAACAAAGCTAGGAAAGAGTCACAAACAAATCATGAACCCACATCTGCCCCACATGGGAGCCCTGTACACAGGCACTCTCCAAGCTGAAGCCACGAATGTAATCCTGAAGAAGGGGCACTCCCTGCTCAACCCACCAGCCTTGGAGATTACCCCTGGCTCTATCCCTGTGTGGAAGCCTGGCATTCATTCACAGGCAACAGTTCCACACCCAGGAGTTCTTCACTCACTGATTCATCAGTCAGGGAGATTTATCAAATACCAGCGCAAAGGACCAGGAACCTACCCACACCCAACTCTTAGGACATGGAGTTACACTCACCCCAACTTCCCAGTCATGAATGCAGGTATGGCTCTTAACTCCAAGAGGCCTGAAGTGTCTTCAACAAAGAAATCATCAGCTAAGTTGGTTTCTGTCTGAAAGACAAAACACCAGCCCTGTCATTAAACACAGGGCTCCTTAGAAGCACCCAGACCTCAGGCTTTGCTTGTTTCCAAGGAAGCTTTAATCTTCCACAGACATTAACAGAAGTGAACAAGCAGAGAGCTCCTTGTCAGGACAAACCCCCCCGAAACCTTCCCACCCCGACCCTGAGTCAGCTCAAACCCCATCCTCCCTTGTTCGGGCTCCCCTTCTCTTGGGCCATACTTTTGTTTCCTATTGAGACAGGGTCTCACTATGTCACCCTGACTGGCCTAGAAGTTGGTCTATAGACCAGGCCCGCCTCTGCCCCCCAAGTGCTGGGACTGAAGGCATGCACCACCATGCCTGGCCTCAGCACCATCATTTTTTTAAATTCACTTGAACCAGAGTCGCTGCTCGAATACTCCCCCCACCCCTTCACTGATAGCCTGGCCACAGGCCAAGAAACAAAGTACTTCATTCATAGCCCAGACCAGCCAGTCTTCAAAATAGAAACTTGGGGCTCTGAGGAAAAGACCCTTTATCAACCCTACCCCACCCCACCCCCAAAAAAATACCTCAAAAAAGTCCTGGGTTTTCTTTAGGAGGTATTTGAGTTCTGTCAGTTCCAAAAAGCTCTTCTTCAAAGCCTGCTGGTTCTGGTTGGCTTCCTGTAGCTCTCCTTCCAATTTCTCTAGAGTACTCTATGCCAGGGAGAAAAAATAAGCCAGGTTAATGTGCTGTGACATTTATTCTACACATTAACCATAATTGATAACTAGACATCAAAAGAGGCAGTCCCCATGTCAAAATACAGTTGAAGCAGTCAGCTACAAATTAAGTATTCCTGTAGAATGTAGCAAAAGCCAGACGAACACTGTCCAGAGTGTCATCTTCTGACAGGGACAATTCAAAAGCACTCTGAGGGATGGAAGACAGCTCATAAGGAAGCCATGGTGTCTTATCCCCTTTTAGAACCCCCAAAAGGTAAAATAAAGTAATTTTACACATTGGGAATTTATTCTGCTCCAAACACACTGTAATGATGGTTAAATTGCAAAAAAAAAAAAAAAAAAAAAAGAGTATTCTCTCCTCCCCTAACCTCCCCCCACCCCCAGTTCTACACAGATCTGAAGAGCCAAATGGGAACAAGAGAAAAGAGAAAGGTGAGGAAAAAAGGCAGGAAGGCAGAAGTGAGCTAAAAAAAAATCCACAATTTATTTAATATAAAAATTTATTTATATAAAAAATCCCCAATGAGTACAAACACAAAAGAATAAAGCTTGTGATGAAACCTGATGGGAAAAATCACCAGCAAATCAGGACACACACACACACACACACACACACAAATCACATGTGTTAAATCACCTTCCACAGAACAGCCTGGTAAAACAACTTTTCAGTTTTTTTTCTTAAGAATGTTCAAAGAGGCAAGAGAGGGCTACCTTCACAATAAGAAAAATAATAAACGGTCAAACAATAATTTAATAAAGCAGGTAGGGGACCAGCAAGATGGCTCGGCAGGGAAAGGCACTTGCTGCCAAGGCTGACAGCCCAAGTTCCATCCCTAGGTCTCCTAGTGAAGGGAAGAACCAGCTCTGACAAGTGGTCCTCTGACTTCCACATGCACATCACGGCATGTGCACACATGCACACGTGCACACACGCACACACGCACACTCACTGAGAGACATAAATAAACGTAGTAATTTGAAAATCAGGTAGACATAAAAAGATAACTATTAGAAATCTGGGAAGTGAAAAAAATAGCTATTCAAAATCAAAACCCAATAGATGAGATCTAATACATTCTAGGCACATTTTGTAAATTTAGTATTGAAATTTAACAGCCAGGCATGGTGTTTCACACCTTGAATTCTAGCACTCAAGAGGTAGAGGTAGGTGGATCTCTGGGAGTTCAAGGCCAGACTGGTCTACATAGTGAGTTCCAAGACAGCCAGAGCTGTATAATGGAGAGACCCTGTCTAGGAAGGAAGGAAGGAAGGAAGGAAGGAAGGGAGGGAGGGAGGGAGGGAGGGAGGGAGGGAGGGGAGGTAAATTTAACAACTAATGTAAAAACCTGGAAGGTCACTTATCTAAAAAGACCTTTAAAATACAATGGAGAGTCAGGCAGTGGTGGCGCACACCTTTAATCCCAGCACTCAGGAGACAGAAGCAGGTGGATCTCTGTGAGTTCGAGGCCAACCTGATCTACAGACTGAGTTCCAGGACAACCAAGGCTACACAAAGAAACCCTGTCTTGGGAGAAAAAAAAATACAACAGAGAGGACTAGAGACGCGGCTCAGTGGTTAAGAGCATTTACTGCTCGTACAGGGGACCAGAGCTCAATTCCAAGCACCCACATGAAGGCTCACAACCATCGGTAACTCCATCCCAAGAGACGTGATGCCCTCTTCTGACCTCCACAGGCACCAGGCACTCATACGGTGCAGACCTATATGCAGGCAAAACAATCACACACATAAAGTAAAAAATCTAATTCAATAGTGAAAGCGTATTAGCAGAAACACTGCAACTATAGAAATGAATTGACTTCGGTAGCAATACGGAATCTTAAAAGTTAACAAGAAGCGGGGGCTGGTGAGACGGCTCCATGGTCAAGAGCGCTGACTTGCTTTTTCTTTTTTTAATGTGGATTATGGGGACTCAAACTGAGGTCCCTGTGTTTTTGCAGCAAGCACCTTAACAACCGAGCCATCTCCCCAGTCTCCAGTCACGTGATGGGTGGTAACCTAAAGAGCAGAGTCAGGAACCATGACTAGTAAGTCTCGGCCACGCTAGACCTGGAGGTGGAGGCAGGGGGCGCTGCAACTCCAGGTCATCTTCCACTATGTGGTCAACTTTGAGATCAGCCTATGAGACTCCAAAAAACAACAAACCATAAATAAATAAAATAAAAGGACTGTCATTCTCAATATGTTTAAACCTATCCAAGAGACACGCTTACCAAAAAGAGATTTAAAAGTAAACCATCAGAAAGGCTATCCAGGGGCTGGAGAGATGACTCACTGGTTAACAGCATTTGTTGCTCTTTGCGGAGGACCTGGGTTCAGTTCCCAGCACCCACATGGTGACTTACAGCCACCTGTAATTCCAGTTCCAAGTGATCCGAAGGCCTCTGTCCTCCATAGGCACCCAGCACACACGGTGCACATACATACATGCAGGCAAACACTCATACATATAAAATAAATGTATAAGAAAGGGTGTCCATAACAATGTTACCTTGCCCTCTGCCCCCTGAAAACAAATGTGTAATGTCAGACAAAACTGAATATTTTAAATTTGAACAGTTAGTTAAACCAATCATCTCACACTGAGTCCAGCTGGATGAACTTTTTTTAAGCTGAAAAGAGTCAGTTCACAAACCTTTTTGTGCCAGGCACATACCTGGAACACATCCCATTCCACCTGTCCTATGGAGCTACATAGGTAAGACTTCACTGCCTGTGAGAAACTGCCGTGCACAAAAGAAATCTTTCTTCAGAATGGGGCGAGTTGCTCAGAGCTGTGTTGAGAAAGGAAAACAGCTCCCCCGCCATCGGCCTAGGAAGCCCTAAAGTTGGACCCTGAGATTTTCCTAGGATAGTCTTAGTTAGGGCTTCTTTTGCTGTGATGAAACACCAGGACCAAAAGCAGCCCAGGGAGGGAAGGGTTCATTTCAGCTTACAGTTCCACGTCATAGTCCATCACTGAGGGACTCAAGGCAAGAACTCAAACAGGGCTAGATACAGGAGCTGATGCAGAGGCCCTGGAGGAGTGCTGCGTACTGGCTTGTTCCCATGGCTTGCTCAGCCTGCTTTCTTATAGAACCCAGGACCACCAGCCCAGGGATGGCTCCATTCACAATGGGCTGGACCCTCCCACATCCATCACTAATTAAGAAGATGCTCTACAGGCCGGCCTACAGCCCAATCTTATAGAGGCATTTTCTCAACTGAGGCTCCCTCCTCTCAGATGACTCTAGCTTGTGTCAAGTTGGCATATATCCAGTGCAGACACAAAGTAACCCCCAAAAGGAACTATCACCTACTTGCTCACATGTAAAGGATCCGGGAACCACTTGACCATCCTCAGCTGGGGAGATGGTCAAGTGAGGCTCTTACCTCCAGGGTGATCATTTCTCGGGGAAGAGGAGTTTCTGGCTCCTTCTCAGGCATCTGGATTAGAATCTCGTTTTGCATCTCATCTTCCAGAAAACCTGAAGGACAGCACAGGTGATGGTGACTTCCTGGACACAGAAGTGGGGGTCCAGCAGAACAGGCGCCTCCGGCCAGCTGAGCTCTCAGGGTTGCTCTAACTCCTGCCCCGCAGCTGGGTCCAGCCTCCAACCTCCCATCCCCTCTGCCTTGGGGATCACCTCAGAAAGCGTTACAATGCATGGCAGGGCGCTGTGAAAGCCAGCATGGTAATTAAGTTCTACAAACTGTTCCCTCTTTCGGTTCACATTAGGCAGTGAGGGGAAAGGGACTTACGGAGGATGCGCTCCAGGGACTCACACCTTCGGACTTCATTCACAAACTTCCTCTGGAAGCTGTTCACGTTTGCATTTAGCTGAGGAAAGGGGAACCACAGGCTTACATTAGGGATCCCGTGTCTTCTCTTCATCACTGCAGTACCTTCTGGAGGAGGGGATTGTTGCTAGGAATGTGTTAGGAATAAATATGGCTGTGCACGAGACACGTGGGTTACAGGCAAGTTGCACCCTCCATTCCTATACTCCTCAGTGGGGTCAGGAATATGAGGGGACCTTGAGCACTGCACAGGTCTACAGAGTGCCTCCCGATCATCAATGAGAATTCAGCCTTTGCTGTGGGGAACTCTCCCTTAGCCTAATAAATGTTAGGCCTAGAGAGAGGGGCTCAGTGGTGAAGCACACTTGCTGTTCTTCCAGTTAGGTTTCCAGCAGCCAAGTCAGGCAGCTCACAGCCACGAGGAACTCCAGCTCCAGGGCATCCAATGCCTCTGGCCTCATGAGCACCTACACTCATACACAGACACACACATACACACAACCTACTCATGATAAAAATAAGATCTTTAAAAAATCGTTAGTGAGGGCGGGCGGTAGAGGCGCACGCCTTTAATCCCAGCACTCGGGAGGCAGAGCCAGGCGGATCTCTGTGAGTTCGAGGCCAGCCTGGGCTACCAAGTGAGTCCCAGGAAAGGCGCAAAGCTACACAGAGAAACCCTGTCTCGAAAAACCAAAAAGAAAAAAAAAATCGTTAGTGAGGACTGGCCTTTGGTCAGGTGCTATGCTAACTAGCAATGCAAAGGACAAGATCCAGGCCTATGAGGGAGCAGAGGTTTGACTTTGACCTTGGTGAGGAAATAAAGGACTGATTTTCTAAATAGGACTCGGTAAAAGCTTGGCAAAGATATAAATGGCCCATGAGAATCGACATTCCAGATAGCCCATCCCTAGAGTGTCTGTGCGGTAACTCATGTCAGAAGCAAGTGCCGATTCCAGGGTGCGTTGCCTCTAGCCAGAGAAAATAGATTCTGTATCATTTTGAAAACTGGTAATTCTGTATTCACTGCCTAGATCCAGCATGCAGAGATGCTATGCAGAAATTGAAACACCCAGCCATTAAACTACAGCTTCAAAACTTTCCTAGAGAAGGCATGGGAGGAGGAGCTGAGGGTCAGGAGACACCTTAGCCGGAAGGTCAGAGCCATGGAATTCCACCCATCCTAGCTCTGGGCCCCTCTTCCAGCATAATGCGTTTTGTTGATTACCCAGAAGCATTGTGCAAGGGCTATCTATTGCCACCCCCACCTTCCTCTTATCTCCAAAGAATGCAGCACCTACATCTTTGAACTGAACCAAGCCAAGCTCTCCCAGTTCAGCTACACAGCAATAAGCAGCCTCCACCTGGAGAAACACTTGGGATAAATGCATCTCCTCGCTTCGAAACACAGATGCCATGTTGGCCCAGCCTTAGTCTGGAGGGAAAAAAAAGAGAGAGAGAGATTGAAGGTAATAAATATATAAAAATCTTAACATGATCCAAGTTAGGATTAAAAAAAAAATCAGGGCTGGGTTATAGCTCAGTGATAATAGTACAGACATAGCATATATGTTCAGTGAACACAGTCTAGTTCAATCCCCAGTGCCCATGACATCACTCACACATACACAGACATACAAAGACAAGGAAATAAACCAAGATTAACACCCCAAACTGAAACTTGGAAGCACCAATCTGATGCTATGGATGGAAAAAGCGCCCCGCCCCCTCCCTCCAACCTTACCTGCTAGGTCACAACTGCAACACATGTGCTCTGGAAAAAAAAAAGTGCAAATTTCCCTCCAGCTATGTGTATATAATGTATAAGTGAAACATGGATGAGTTTTGCATGTAGATTTGGACCCCACATCCAAGATAGTGTATTTTTTGTGTATATATTGTAAATATGGAAATCTAAAAGTTCTGGTGCCAAGCATTTCAGATAAGGGATGCTCAGGCTGGGTGATGAGACATCATCCAAAGCTGGTCAGGTGTGAAGCAGAGAAAAGGAACCAAGGCCCTGGCTCACACAGTTGCTTTCCAACCACTCGGCACACACCTTAAGGAGCCTTCCCGATGCTCAGGGACAATGCATTCCAAAGTGTGGCGTGTGATGTTTGTGACTCAACATTCCCCCACCTCCAATCATTCATCATGGGCCCAGGAGATTGCTTAGTGGAGAAAGGCGCTTGCCATCCGGCCTGATTTAGTTCAATCCCAGACACCACAAAGTAGAGGGAGAGAGCCAGGGGCTGTAGCACTCTAATCCCAGCACTAGGGAGACAGAGGCAGGTGGATCTCTGAGTTCAAGGCTAGCCTGGTCTACAGAGCCAGGGCTACATAGAGAAACCTTATCTTGAAAGACAAAAACCAACAACAACAATAAAAGGCATACATATACACATACATACATACATACATACATACATACATACATACATACATGCATACATAGAGAGAAAGAGAACAGACTTGCAAAGGGGTTCAATGAGCCCCAAAGTTTTCACTAAATAACACATCAGACCCAGGAAGGTCCCCACAACATACATGAGTACACACACACACACACACACACACACACACACACACACACACACACAGAAACTGTCCTTCCTGTCACCTTTCCGTCTCATCGCCTGTCACCACTACCTCATCTTACCCCATAACCCAAGCCACGAAACTCCTCTGGTTTGTAGGTTCCGGACTCCAGCCCTAAGGTCCTCAGCCTCTTTTTTTCCATGTCTGGCATACAGTCCTCTATTCTTGTTTCCATGTGACCCCCAGGGCTGGGGCCCCAGAACCCTTCCTGACTTCACTGAACAGCTCTAGACTCAACTCCAGATCCCGGGGGATCAGGATCCCTCTCCTCCATGGCTTGCCAAGCCTTGGCCTTTCCCCCGGTTCCATCCATGAGAGACCCCCCCCCCAACTCTCTTCCTCCTGGACTCCATGTCCAGGCCTCCCAGGCTGACACCTTTGGTCCTGGAGAATCTAGAGGGCTATACCTGTTCTAAACACAGCCCCTCACACAATCTGAGTCCCTAGACCACCACCCTGTCACCTTCTTTTCTGATTGTGAAGGGGAGGGGAGGGCACTTTCCCGGGTTAAGAAAAAAGGCCAAGATGCTGAGTCCATGTGAGTGCAGGCAGGGGATGGGGGCCTGTCCATGACAAACTGGTTTCCCACGGGAGCCCCCAAAGGGTCCCCATTGCTTTCCTCCATCATTTTCCTTCAAGTCACCCTAGAAAACCAGCTGTCCTCCAGCACAGATTTCACATCATAACACTTGGCAGAACCACAGCCTGCCAGCCCCTGGGCCTGTCACCCCAGCAGGATAAAGTCTAAAGGCCGTGAGCAGGCTGAGAGAAGGCCTCCCATGTGGCCTCTGTCTTCTCCGCTTCATCTGTCTTCACTCCCCTCTCACACACCTGTACCTACCTTCTCCGTGATCCTGCACCTACCCCAGGGCCTTTGCTCATGCTCCCCAGCTGAGTCTGGGATCTCAATCTTTCCTCTCCACCATCCATCCAACACCCCATCATCCCTCCATTCTTCCAGCAAACCTTCCTGACTATCCTGCCTCCCGTCTGCTGCCAGATTATCAGTCAGTGACTTGCTTAACAAGTGCCCTTTATCTCCACGAGCCAGCAAAATCTGGAGGCCGGGACTATCCCATCAGTTTAGCATAGAATGAGCTCAACATTAATCACAAAGTAATTGTCAAAAAATGATGTCCTGACTTACTTCTTTTCCTTACCCTGCGCTCCAGAAGTCCACCAACTGGAGCTACACTTTGCCTTTGGGCACCAAAATGAATCAAAGTTTTTTGGTTTTTACTATTCTGTCTGATAACCAAGGCAACGTGTCCACAGAACCGTAAGACATTAGCTTCACGCAGACCAAAAAGCGCAATGCAAAGACCTTTCTCACCTGAGTTTCCTTGGAGCTGGTTCTGAGTGGGGACCCACTGCCCAATTCCTGGGGCAGGCAGCGCCCGGCGGCAGCTGAGGCGGCAGCAGCAGCAGCCACAGTCAGTTGTGGCTTTCAAGTGGCAGGGAGGCTGCCTAGCCTCTCCCCCTCCACACACTGTCCCAGCTCCCTCTCCAGAGGCCACTCTGTTGTATCAACACATCCTGCAGTAGGTGAGCTCAAACCTGCCACACCGGCCAGCCCTGCTCCACCCCAGCCCCACCTGGGCCCCGCCCTCAGCGGCAACCTTGAGTCCCCACTGCCAAGCAAGAACGGAGTTCTCTGAGGGGGTAACTTGCCTCTCAGGGAACTGAGGTTGGGGACAAGGGCTCCGGGGGCCTTAGAAGGGCAAGGAAGGCAGCAGGCTAGTTCAGCTCCTACACAAATCAAAACACTCCTTCAGTCTCAAGAATGAGGCTGGGGTGTGGCTTACTGGTAGAGCACATGCCTAGCACGTAGGAGGCCCTGGGTTTGATCCCAACACTACACAAAACAGTAAGAATGAAATAACATTAGGAAGTAGTTTTGGAAGAGAACAAAGTATCTCATTCACCATCCTCTTAAGTACTTTGCCAGACACTGTATTTCTAAAGGCAAAGACGGGTGAAGCCGCAGAAAAACCCAGCATGTGAAGTCCAGCTTCCCATGCGGCCAAGTTAGGAGTGCTGACATTTATTTTGCAGAGTGATGAGAGGAACAGAGCGAGTCAGAGAGTTTCCTGGGCTCAGAGGCTTCCACTGCAACAGCCACCTGCCTGCCTTGATATGAACGACCTTTCCAGAACAGCTTTTCCAGGTGGGTGTGTACCCTCCCAGGGTCCCGGTACAATGTACCCACTGGGTCCTCAAATGGGAGGTGGTTTTCAGTTGTTGTTGTTTTTGTCCATTTTACAGTGTGTGTGTGTGTGTGTGTGTGTGTGTGTGTGTGTGTGTGTGTGTGTGAGTGTGTGTGTGTTGTTTGAGACAGGGTCTCATGTAGCCCAGGCTGGCCTTGAACTTACTAGGTAGGAGAATTTCTGACCCTCCTGCCCCACCCCACCCCGTGCTGGGATTACAGGCGTGTGCCACCACCCCTAGTTTATATGGTGCTGGGGATTGAACCCAGGACCTCATGAGTACTAAACAGGCACTCTGCTATCTGAGCTACATCCCTAGCTCTTGTTTTCCACTGTTTCCTATGGAAAACATTTAAATGTCTGTCAGAGTCGAAAGACCTCTTAGTACAAGGACCTTCCAGATACATGTCACTCAACTCCAACTTGAATTTTGTGTCATCTAAACTCCACTCTCCTCTAATTATTAATACTTTGAAGCTAATACCATATACATATAATTTCTTTCAAAAAACTGTCAACATATTGTACACTTTTTGTTTGTTTGTTTGTTTGTTTCCGGAACTGAGGACTGAGCCCAGGACCTTGCGCTTGCTAGGCAAGCATTCTACCACTGAGCTAAATCCCCAACCCCAATGCTGTATACTTCTAAAAGATAAAGATTCCTTCATAGAGACACACACACCAAGTCATGATCACTCCTCAAATTCAGCGATAATTCTTTCACATAAAATACCCTGCCAGGGATGTCTGCACTGGCTTTAACTGTCAACTTGACAAAGCCTAGAATTAATCACTTGGAAGTTGTTAATCCCACCGGTCAAAAATAAGACCATTACCACAATTTAAAGTCAAATTTGAAGTAAGCTTTAATTAAATACTGGCCAGGTGTATGGGCTCTGCCAGGTCTATACTCGTGTTCCAGGAAATGACCCTGAATCAAGGTTTGCAGAGGCTTGAGAAGGCAAAACCCATAATACACTGCATTTTCCATGAGGGCAAGCATACATCCTGATGTACTTCCTGTCTGCATACCTCCTGACTATATCCAATGTGGGGCAAGGGTACATCCTGACATATTTCCTGCCCACGTACCTCCCATCCACATATGATCAAGCATATCTGCTGCAGATAGGTCAAACAAACTTGTTTAGGGGAGTGAAAACATGTGGCTTGTTATCTCCCATAAACAATAGCCTCCAGCATTTCAGGAACTATCTGTCCTTGGGCAAGGGGCTTGCAAATCAGAGGCATTTTGTTTTATGGATCTCTAAGGCATAGTAATTAAAATTTAAAATGTAACTTTGGGCTGGGCAGTGGTGATGTACTTACTCCTTTAATCTCAGCACTCGGGAGGCAGAGGCAGGAGGATCTCTGTGAGTTAGAAGCCAGCCTGGTCTATAAAGTGAGTTCCAAGACAGCCAGAGCTGTTGCACAGAGCGTCCCTGTCTCAAAAAAAAAAAAAACCAACAAGCCAACAACAACAAAAGAACCTTTGGTTCTCACAAAGTAAGTTAATGAAAAATGATTTAGATCAAGTTCCCTGTGGGCATGTCAGGGGGTGTCTCATTGATGTAGGAGACCTAGTCCATTGCGGGGGGGGGGGGGGGGGGGGGGGGGGGGGGGGGGGGGGGGGGGGGGGGGGGGGGGGGGGGGGGGTACCATTCCCTAGGCAGAGAGTCTTACATAAGACAGCTAGATGAAAGCAAGCAAGGGTGCCTTTATTCTATGTTTGCTCTTGACTGTGGATGTGTTATGATCAGCTGCTTGAGTTCCTGCCTTGACGTCCCCAAAATGATAGAGAGGAACTTGGAAGTGTAAGCACAAGAAATCATTTCTACCTCTATGGTTTTTGTTTTCTTTGGTTTTGTTTTGTTGTTATTGTTGTTTTGTCAGTGTTTGTATTGTTGTTTTTTTCCCCACAATCACAGAAATGAAACCAGTAGAATATCTGAGGTGTGGATATTTAGCCAGTCAGTCCCATGATGCCCATGCATGGTCCAACTAGCAGCATTTTTTAAGAACCATGACAAATGGAACTTCATTTCAGGAGGCAGCAGGGAGGACAGAGTGTGGAAGGCTTGGGAATGCTGAGAAGAAGCTGTGGTTTCTAACTGGAAGTCCCGGTTTCTAACCGGGACTCAGAGGGAACAAAACTCATTCCGAGGTCTGGGAAATGGACACTGAAGCTTGAGAGACAGAACTGGACCGTGCCCTCTGTGCTGGGTTGAATAAGAATGTCCCCCATAGGCTCATATGTTTGAATGCTTGGTCCCCAGTTGGTGGACCTTTTTGGGACAGGTTTGGAGGTGTGTTCTTGTTGGAAGAGATGTGTCACTGGGGGTGAGCTGTGAGGTTTCAAAAGCCCATGCCGTTCCCAGTTAGCTCTCTCTGTCTCTCTGACTTGTGCCTGGGGATCAGACGTGAGCTCTCAGCTACTTCTCCAGCACCACACCTGCCTGCCTACCTGCCTGCCTGCCGCCACGCTCCCTGCCATGATGGTCATGAACTAACCCTATGGAACCATGAGCCCCGAATTAAATGCTTTCTTTTATAAGTTGCATTGGTCATGGTATCTCTTCATGGCAGTAGAAAAGCAACTAAGACACCCTTCTGCCCCTCCAGGACAGAAATGTCCGTAAGTCCAAACTCAGTAGAACGAAGTCCCAAAACTGAGGTCAGAATTTGCAAAACAGAACAGATGCAGGCTGAAACCCGTGCGAGGAGTCCTGAAGGCTGATGCTGCCCCCCTTGGAGTGTTAAATTAGCAGGACACTTCAGGTTGTAGAAAATGCAGTGGGAGAATGGCCAGCTTCAGAGAATGGAAGAGATAGTTAGGTCGGAGCTCAGGGAGGGTCCTCTCAGGAGGCGGCACTTAAAATGTGGCTTGGAAGAGTAAAAAGAGCCAGTCTGTTGGGCAGACATGGTAGTGCCCACTTAGAATCCCAGCATTTGGGAGGTAGTAATGGGGGAATTAAGAGTTCCAAGCCTGTCTGGGCTACAAAGCAAGGCCTTGTCAAATTCTCTCTCTCTCCTCTCTCTCTCTCTCTCTCTCTCTCTCTCTCTCTCTCTCTCTCTCTCTCTCTCTCTCTCTCTCTCTCTCTTGCTGAAATCACCCTTGGGTGAGCAGTCGTGTGTGATATGAATATCTTCACGTACTTCTCCCCTCCCCCCTCCCCAATTCAGAGAGGCCAATTTACCTCTTCCCCAGATTTCCTTGTCAATTTTTTGCTGGTTTTGGTTGGGTTTTTTTTTTGGGGGGGGATGTTTTTGTTTGTTTGTTTGTTTGCTGAGACAGGGTCTTGCTGTGTAGCCCTGGCTGTCCTGGAACTCTCTATGTAGAGTAGGATGGCCTTGAATTCACAGGGATCCTCCTGCTCTGCCTCCCAAGTGCTGGTCATCATCAATTTAAAATGATATTCCTTCCAACCCCCTGACCATCCATTCCAACCTGCCATAGCATATAGTCAATATAGAGCCATTTCTTCTGCCAAGCAAGATGCACAGCCAGATAAACTGTCCAAATTTCTCCCCAATGAGATTTGCCTTCACGGCTATCCAGGGATGTTCCAGAGAGAGGCTTTGCGTGGTACCTGTCCATTTTAAGGTGATGTCTGCACACCATGCAGAACCATCTCTAAAGCAAGTACATACCTTCTCTTACTCTGTCCATGGGTCATGCACGCACACGCACACGCACACACACACAGGCTGGACAGAGAAGGCAGATCATCCAGAGTGGAAACTATGGGCTCAGGGTCGCTCCCTCATCCTGTAACCTACTAGTCTTCAACGCTTGCTAAGGTCAGCTCACCACTTCCACTTGACAGTGGAGTCTGTGTGCGAGCCAACTTTACAATTTGCTTGATCAGATAACACACAGTTCATGATGGGCAGTAACTGGTATCTTGTGGGCCAAGAGCAGACTTCAGTGTCTGCTAAAGCCCAGGACCAGGCCAAAGGCTGTTTCTCTGAAGGAAAGCACTTTTTCTGTTGATAATAGCAGGGCTTTGCCTCTCAGTCCCAAGACCCTCCACCACAGCTCCCCTTTAGGTGCCTTCCTGAGTTTCAAATAGCTCTCTACCAGCTGCTGACAGTTCAGACCCTCTTGACTCTTCCAAATCACAAGACTCAAGTAGCAGCCCAGCAGCCCAGCAGCCTGGACCATCTTTTCTTCGGGCCCCACTTAAAACCAGGAGCTTGCTGGGTGGTGCTGGCACATGCCTTTAATTCCAACAGGCAGATCTCTGTGAGATCAAGGCCAGCCTGGTCTATAGAGCGAGTTCTAGGACAGCCAGGGCTACACAGAGAAACTCTGTCTCGAAAAACAAGCAAACAAACAAACAACAACAACAGCAAAACCACAGGAGCTTTTCAGGCCATTTGGCAAAAGGGCTACAGAATTCCAGATGAGGGAAATACCAGTCTCTCTGTAAAGAGGCCCACTAAGCATCATGCCCCATTCTTAGTTATAAGAGGGACCAGACGACAAAGCCTAGCCTTCCCCATAATCCTGAAATGCATACACCTTTAGAACGCTCAAAAGTGGACCTTTACATTGCAGCTGGACTCATTTAGCATATCTTCTGATATGCAAATGTCTTATCAATAAGTCTGTAATAGTTTGCTGCTTCCTGCTCACTAGATTCCACCAGCATGATGTTGCCAGTATGCTACACTAGGGTGATATTTGTGGAAGGGAAAGGTGATCAAGATCTCAGCAGACTAAGCTGCAACCAAGGGATGGAGAGAGGATACACTCTAATGTAGGACCGCAAAGGTATACTGGGGGCCCTTGTCGCTGAAATGTCTTCTGGTGGAACCTAAGGATGGAATGGAGGAAAAGGATTTGCATATGAAAATGTTTCCATTCCAATAATTGTGGTAATATTTTATTTGTGCTCTAATAAATAAAGCTTGCCTGGAGATCAGAGGAAAAAGCCAGCCATTATAGTAAACACAGAAGTCATGCAATGTTAGCACATGCCTTTAATCCTATCACTTGGCAGGCAGGGATCTGTCTGGATCTATGTGAGTTCAAGGCCACACTGGGAACAGAGCCAGACACATGCCTTAAATTCCAACACTAGTTAACCATGGAGGTCTGGAGGTCTTTACAAACAGACAGGAAGTGACAGAGCTGGGCAGGAAGAGGAAGTGATGTAGCTGGACAGAGAGAGCAAATCAGATGGCAGAACAGCAAGGCATATAGGCATGGGTAGACAGGAAGTAGCTCGCCCTTTGGAAGCTGCAGAGTTGGTGAGATGAGGTTAGCATATGGCTGTTCCTATTACTCTGATCTCTCTCAGGTTTTCACCCCTATGTCTGGCTCCATGTTTTTTATTTAATAAGACCGTTTAGAAATTCATCTACAAATAATTTTTCTTATTTATTCTTTCATATTTTCTTCGTAGACAAGTAAGTCACTTGTCAACAATAATAGTTTTAGTTCTCCCTTTCCAATAACTTTGCCTTTTCTTTCCTGTCATATTACATTGTCCTGGACTTCTAGGATGATGTTGGAAAGGAATGGGGAGAGCAGCCATCTGACTTGCTCCTCATCTTGATATTTAACAAAGTACAAAGTACTTTGAGTACAAAGGCTCAGTGATAGAAACATTGGAGAACTCTCGGGCAAGGTTTTGTTGTTGTTTGTTTGTTTGATTGATTGATTAGTTAGCAGTAACTCCACAGCAATGTCCTGAAAACTCAGTGACTCAAGAAATAGAAACAAGTGGCCAGGTGTGGTGGCACACATCTGTAACCCCAGCATTTGAGGAGTAGAGGCATGGGGATCTCAGTGAGTCAGAGGTCATCCTGCTAGCCTGGTCTACATAGTGAATTCCAGGATAGCCAGGAGTACACAGAGAGACAGTGTTTTAAAAAGGAGAAGAAGAAAGAAGGAGGAGGAGGACTGTTGTTGGTTGTTTTGCCACCCAGCTCCCAAATAAATCACACATGGAGGTTTGTTCTTACTTATAAATGCCCAGCCTTAGCTTGGCTTGTTTCTTGCCAGCTTTTCTTAACTTAGCCCATCTACCTTTTGTCTTTGGGCGTTTACCTTTCTCTATTTCTGTGTACCTTTCATTATTTCTTACTCTGTGGCTTGCTGTGTGGCTGAGTGGCTGGCCCCTGATGTCCTTCTCTTTCTCTGGCTACTTCTCAATCTCCCCCCAGATTTCTCCTTCTATTTATCCTCTCTGCCTGCCAGCCCCACCTACCCTTTCTCCTGCCTCGCTATTGGTCATTCAGCTCTTTATTAGTCCATCAGGTGTTTTAGACAGGCACAGTAGCACAGCTTCACAGAGTTCAACAAATGCAACATAAACAAAAGTAACACACCTTAAAATAATACTCCTCAACAGAGGAGAAGCAGCAGCAGCAGCAACAGCAGCAGCCCAGTGGTGGCGCACGTCTTTAATCCCAGCATTTGGGAGGCAGAGGCAGGTGGATCTCTGGGAGTTCGAGGCCAGCCTGGTCTACAGAGCAAGTTCCAGGACAGTCAAGGCTACACAGAGAAACCCTGTCTTCAAACAAACAAACAAACAAACAAAAAAGATAAGGGAGGGAGGGAGGGAGGGAAAGACAAACATAGACTCTGGCAGGATGAAAGCACTGGCCACAAAAACTGGACAACCCGAAAGGCTGGTGACCTGAGCAGGCTCTCCTGAGTAAATGGAGAAAACTGACTTCTGAAAGTTATCCTCTGGTCTCCACACAGGCACCACTCTTGAGTTTGTGTGCACATGTGTGCGCACATGAATAAAGAAATGTTCTAGTTTGCAGTTCTGGAGATTAACAACCGAAAGCCTTAGTCCCCTGAGGACTCTGGGGACGACTGTTCCAGGTTTGTGTCTGACTCCAGTGGTGCATGGAAGTCCTTGGTTTTTCTTGTCTTACAGACCTATCACTCTAATCTCTGCCTTCGTCTTTATTTGTGGGTTTCTGTGTCAGAATCCTTTTATAAGGACATGCAAGTACATCTGCTGCTCCAATAGAAACTCAAATGATTGCCTCTGCAGAGACCCCACTTCCACATAAGACCACCTTCTGAGCTACCAGAGGTGAAGACTTCAACTACTAAATTAGAGGGTGGGGACACAGTCCACTCCATAATATGGCAGTAAGCCCTGGAGCCCCAGGACTGAACATTAGAGAGATCAAAGGCTTTAAAGCTGGACAGAGACAACAGACACTAAAAGGACAGAGGATGGTCCTAAGTATAAACATGCCAAAGGAGGAAGTATCTCAGCAATCATTAAGAAGGTGGGGTTTTCCAGGGCCACAGTGAGCCTTACCTCATGGATTGGAGAGAGCAGAATCGGAGTAGGAAGTATGGAGTCAAGAAGTCCGTGACAGAGGAAGAAAAGATAGATGAGCAGTTGCAGGCATGTCTATCAAAAGATGCAGCTGTGGAAAGCAGGAGGGATTGGGCAACAGCTGAAGAGAAAATGAGACCTCGTGGAAGTGGTCTGCAGTGCCTTAAAATAGGCTCATATGTTTCAGTACTTTGTCTCAGTTGGTGGAAATATTTGGGAAGGATTAGGAGGTGTGGCTTTGTTCGAGGAGGTATGTCATGGGTCAGACTTTGAGGAATCAAAAGCTTCCCATAGTCCCAGCTCTCACTCTGCCTCCTGTTTGTGGATCAGATGTGAGCTGCCAGCTGCTGCTCCAGTGCCATGCCTGCCTGCTGCCATGCTCCCTGCCAGGATGGTCATGGACTCCCATCCCTCTGCAACTGTAGGCCCCAATCTAATGCTTCTTCTATAAGTTGTCTAGGTCATGGTATTTTTGTTTTTGTTTTTTGTTTTGTTTTGTTTTTCCCGAGAGGTTTTCTCTGTGTAGCCCTGGCTGTCCTGGAACTCACTTTGTAGATCAGGCTGGCCTTGAACTCAGAGAGATCCATCTGCCTCTGTCTCCCGAGTGCTGGGATTAAAGGGGTGTGCCACTGCCACCCGGCAGTCATGGTGTCTTAACACAGCAACAGAAAAGGTACTAAGATAATTTTATTCTTGGTCAAGGGAAGAGACACTTGATTCCATGTGTCCTGGGTGTACAGTCCATCTAGAAAATGAAGACTTCTACTTTTTCTGTCCCGTTGCATGCACTTAAGACAGTCCCTTTGAAACATGAGACTTTATCATTTAAATTTCCCTAGAGCTGCCAGACTGAGCTCATTCCTACCACTGCTGACACACAGAAAGTCAGAGCAGGGCAAGGGTTAGCAAGGCCAGTCTACCTCACCCCAAACCAAAGTAAACCTCAAGTCTGTTCTGCTGCTCTCAAGAGAGAGGGAAAACATGAAAGAGACAGAGCCCAGGCCTCCAAAGGGGTTTCCAGTGAGTCACGAGAAAGAGAGAAATGGACTTTTAGTCCAAGCCAGTCTTTGGAAAAAACAAAATTCGAAGCATTGCTCTGAGAGTTGGTGTGTGTGTGTGTGTGTGTGTGTGTGTGTGTGTGTGTGTGTGTGTGTGTGTGTGTGTGTGTGTCTAATACAGCACTGGGAAGGCAGAAAGGGAGTGAAAAATCCAAAGCCAACTTGGACTGTGAATAGTACATTCTTGTTTCTTTCTTTTCGTTTTGTTTTGTTTTGTTGGGACAGAATCTCTGGGTATTCCTGGCTGTCCAAGAACTCACTATGTTGGCCTCGAACTCACAGAGATCCTCCTGCCTTTGTCTCTCAAGTGCTGGGATCAAAGGCGGCGACACCAGGCCTGACTCACTCTTGTTTCTTTAATTATTTTTTTTATAGGAAAACAAAGACAAAAACCCAGGTAGGGGTGGTCTACAGAGCGAGTTCCAGGACAGCCAGGGCTACACAGAGAAACTCTATCTCGAAAAACAACAACAACAAAGAGTAGACAGTCCTCCTGCCAATCATTAAACACACGCCTATATATTTAAATTAATGCTTTTTTCCAGTGCCAGGGATGGAACCCAGCACTCTGCTCCTCAGTCACACCCCAGCCCCCCTTTGTACTTTTTCAAGGCAGGATCTCACTAAGTTGCACAGGCTGAACTTGAACTTGGATTCCTCCTGGCTCTCGGCTTTCCCAACTACAGACCCGCACCACCAAACCTGGCCAGCTCTATCCATATATTTGTATAGACTCTCAAAAATCCCCAACTCAGTGCATCGAAGGAAAACAACAGTTAAATTTGCTGTAAGGTCTTGAGAGAAAGAACTCTCAAAGGGCTAAATCCGAAGTAACGCTGTTTTGGACGCTGAATGCTCGACACCAGTGACACACTGTCAATCGAAGCCACTTCACACGAGCCCTCGAAGGTCTCTGGGGAGGCACTTGAATGGCCTGAGGACCTTCCATAAAATGGCTCTTAAGCTGGGCGCTCCACTGGCAGTATCCCTGTGCACAGAAGCCTCTTGTGTTCTCTGCCCTGGTATACCAGGATTCGAAGGATGTTGGCCACACGCACAAATTCAGCTACACAAGATCAATCTACGAGAGACTGGCACTCAGAAAACAAAGGGGTTAGGCAGGTGGCAAACTCAAATGCTCGCGAGGAATTTCAGCCCAACAAAATACTCTAGCTAGAAAAGTCCCACCGGCTTTTCAAGGACCATTGTCTAGTATTTTGGAACCAGATTCCAGCCAGATCACCTTCATTCAAATAGATGATTTGATCATGCACTGAAGTCTAGAGTTTCTGCACTGTTGGCCATCCCCGGTGAAGAGCTTGCAAGAGGAGGAGCAAGTGGTTTGAAGTTGCTTCACCGAGAGGCCCGCTCGCTTTCCTCCACCTCCCACACCTCACAATGGACTCCATTGATGGTAGCATTGCCGTCGAGTCTGTATTCCAGCACACAGTGATCTAATTTAAGGATCTTGGAAGCAGGATCCTTCCCGCCATGGAAATTCCCACTTCCTCCTGGCTACAGACTGTCTCTCACAGTGTGACTCAGTGACGCTGTGCCATCCAGTTGAACTTGGCTCTCACTGTTGTTTACACCTTTGTGTCCTCTAGGTGGTGCCCTGGGACACAGCAGCAATCACAGACAGAGACTTCAGCCTCTTCCACAACTGCAAGCTCATTCCAGGAAAGACCTCCTAGGGTGGAGTTCTCCAGCAGCCCTGTTTCTGCCTCAACATATGCCTTGGCCATGCCTGTTTCTCTTCAGACCAGACCTACTTCACAACACTAAGGAGAAGTAGGAAGGCAGCATTTCACCACAGAGAACAAGACGGCACACAGTTTTTTATGGCAGATTTTACCTGGGTTTCTAAGCTTTTCATTAGGAAGGGCTACCAGCAATTTGCCTTTGGTTAACAGTCTAAACTGCACTGGGGTTTCTTTCCTTTAAAAATTTCAGTTTTAGCTGGGCTGTGGTAGCACAGGCCTTTGAGTCCAGCAAAGAGGCAAGCAGATCTTTGTGAGTTTGAGGCTAGCCTGGTCTATAGAGCCAGGGCTACACAGAGAAACTGTCTTGAATCACAACAAAGCAATCAACAACAACAAACTAGTTTTACCTCAACATATTCATTTACCAGTTTCTTTTTTTCCATATTTACTATCATATACTAATTGCAGTCACAGAAAACTTAGAAATCCTCTAAGCCAACCCCCTCAGAGAAGAACCGCTGAAGGAGGTTAAGTTATTAGCCTGCAGCCCCAGAGCTAGGGAGCTGGCCGTAAAGCCAGAGGCAGCACACAGAGCTTCTGCCTCCTGGCCTGTTCCTGTCATCCTTGCCGCTTTCCAGTGGATGCTCCAAGGGCTGACGCATGCCCACCTCCATCTGCATTAGGCAATAAACTCCTTCTGAAGATCCTTTGTCTCCTCTGAGTGGGTTCTGAGGACCCCAGACAAAGGCCTTCCCACACAGTATTGAAGGCATCACTCTTCTGGGCCCCCCTCCTAGACAGTGTCCACCAGAGATCTTACGCAGCATCACTGCCAAAAGTTACATGACTTCAGTTTCCCTCAGGATGTGCTAATGTGCGCACTCGAATCCCAGGATGCCAGCAGGAGTTGGCTGTGTTCCCCAGGGGGCTGTGGGCAGTCTAGAAGAAGTAATGAAGGAAAGACAGAGAGTAAAGGAGGTCACAGAAGAGGCCAAGTCACCGCAGGAGGGAAGTCAGCTATTGGGAAGGCAGACCTAAAAGTGTCCGACTCCGCATCTGGTCCCCTTCGGTTTCATGTGGACAGAACTGGTAAGGGAAACTGGATGTTCATCATAAACATGTACCTTATTTCTCAAAAAACCTTAGCTTAAAGTTACTCTTGGAGGACACACATTTCTGTTTATTAAACAAAAATGAATCTGACCACAGCCACTGTTGTGCCAACACATACAGTTTGCATAGACGATAAGACGGAGAACCCGAAGTTGCCAATCACTGGGTTAGGGGGTTGACAAGCCCCTCCCCTCTAATTGTCTGTCAACTTCACCTTAAAATGCCCCTACTCTTTTTTTTTTTTTTTTGGTTTTTTTGAGACAGGATTTCTCTGTGTAGCTTTGCGCCTGTCCTGGAACTCACTTGGTAGTCCAGGCTGGCCTCGAACTCACAGAGATCCACCTGCCTCTGCCTCCCGAGTGCTGGGATTAAAGGCGTGCGCCACCACCGCCCGGCGCCCCTACTCTTTTGATGTTCATAACTTTCTATCCTCTGTAACAGAACCACCCCACGATGTGTTTGGCTCCCTTAAAAACTAATGAGAGGATGGCTCAGTGGTTAAAAGCACTGGCTTCTCCTCCAGGGGACCTGGGTCTGATTTTTAGCACACACATAGCAGCCCACAACCATCTGTAACTCCAGTCTGACACCTCTCCTCCACGAGCTCTAGGCACACATATAACACACACACACACACACACACACACACACACACACACACACACACACACGCAGACAAAACACTTGGATATATCAAATAAAAACACATACATCTTATTTTAAAGGCCTACAGATTCTAGTCCCAGGAAGTCACAGTCATCAGGATGGGTAGAAAAGATGAAAAGGGAGACACATACCCTGGATGATGAGGACCTCACTAGCACTCAGCCCTCCCTCCTGCCTCTCCTTCCTTCGCTCTGCAGTCCTGAGGCCCTCTAGCCTATCAGGAGTTCCAGGCCCTGGATGAACTTGATTCTTCCCTACCAATCTGTTATTATTTGAATCCTGGTCTTTGAAAAGCAGCAGCCAAGACCTGAACTCCAATACCATCCTCAGAATGGATCTTTACTTAACTAGAGATTGAAAGGCCCAAATTCAAAGACCAAAGATGGACATGTGGCACAAGGGCCTCCCACATCCACATGGGAACTGTCTTCAATGAGAAGGAGCCTTCTTGTAGAGGATACACTTTGCCCTTTCCCGGACTTTTACAAATGCAATCAGAGACATAGATAAAATGGGGTGGGGGGGACACAACCCCCACCCCCTTGGCCATCTACAATTCCAGCTACTACTACCATGTGACTGACCGATGACATAATTATTCCAAAGTGTTTGTTTGTTTGTTTTAAGAATGTGAAACCAGCTGGGCGGCGGCAGTGGCGCACGCCTTTAATCCCAGCACTCAGGGAGGCAGAGCCAGGAGAATCTCTGTGAGTTCAAGGCCAGCCTGGTCTACAGAGGGAGTTCCAGGACAGGCACCAAAACTACACAGAGAAACCCTGTCTCGAAAAAACAAAAAACAAAAACAAACAAACAAAAAAAGAATGTGTAACCAAACACTGTCTGAACTATTTGGAAAGAAAATCTTGTGAACGTTCCTACAGCATGTCTAGCTTTGAGTGATACAACTTCCTGGTACACGCTCCAAAGTAAACTCAGTACAAATACATATGAAAGGGCCACTGGTTCTTCAGACCTGTCAACTGCACACCTGTAGAAAACAAGTCGTTCTGGTGACTCTCAGAATCGCCCTGAAGTCCTTCATCAGAGGTTAGAGAAGCCAGTCCATCCTGTATTACGATAACAAAGTATACATTGATAATTGAATATTTGTCATTGTCTTATAAACAGTCTCAAATCAAACAATAACTGATTAAAAAAAAAGAAAAGTGGGGACTAGAGAGATGGCTCAGCAGTTAAGAGCACTGACTGCTCATCCAGAGGTCCTGAGTTCAATTCCCAGCACCCACATGGTGGCTCACAACCATCTGTAATGAGATCTGGCATACATGTAGCACAGAACACTGTATACATAATAAATAAATAAATATTTAAAAAAAGAAAAGTAGTGGCTGGACCATTACCCTCCCCCACATCCTCTGACTCACAGATTTGACAGGATGCTGTCAGTTAGGTGAGAGATGTGACTAAACCATCACCATAGCAACCACGAGGGGTCACCAAAATCTTCATAAGTCCCTGGTACTTACCATTTCTGAAGGATAGGTTCAACTCCTACCTAACATACTAAAACTCAGGCCAGAGAGATGGCTTAATGGGTAAGAGCACTGACTGCTCTTCCCGAGGACCTGGGTTCAGTTCCCAGCACCCACATGGCAGCTTACAACCATCTGTAACTCCAGCTCCAGAGGATCAGATGCCCTCTTTCACCTTGGGTTCCTGCACATACATGTACACATACACTCATGCAGGCAGCATAAGGAATAAAAATAACACACTTTAAAATATTAAATGTAAGCTGGGTGATGGTAGCTCATGCCTTTAATCCCAGCACTTGGGAGGCAGAGACAGGCGATCTCAGTGAGTTCGAGGCCAGTTTGGTCTACAAAGTGAGTTCCAGGAAAGCCAGGACTACACAGAGAAACCCTGTCTCAAAAAAACTAAACAAACAAACAAACAATAATAAAATAAATAATGAAATAAATTATATTAAATGTATCTGGGTGGTGAGGGCCCATGCCTTTAATCCCAGCTCTTGGGAGGCAGAGGCAGGAGGATTTCTGAGTTCAAGGCCAGCATGGTCTATAGAGTGAGTTTCAGGCCAGTCAGGGCTGCACAGAAACCCTGTTTTGAAAAACAAACAATATATATAATATATATATATATATATTATATATATATGTTAATTATTTTCTGTTTAAACATTTGAAATGAATGCTTGATTTTCACTTGCTTGTCATATTATTTATGTTGCCTCAGGTTTGTGGGTTTTTTTTTTTTTTATTGTTTTGTAGCTGTCATATTTTGGATGTGAGGACATTTTTGTCAGGTGTCAAGCATTTTGGAGACCCTTGAAGGTCTTGCAGATTCTATGCACTGCTCTCTCCTCTAACACCAACCAGAGAAATCAGTGCTGCTTCACGAAGCTCTCTATAAGGTTTACTGGAAGGAAGGCATTGAAGAATTTGTTCATGGCGGGGAGCGGATGGGAGAAAATAAACTCCTCTCTGGATTTGGTACTACCAGAGAGCAAAACTATCCACAATTTAAAGATCATAATTGCATTTATTTGTGATTCCAGAATGGAACACCACTTCATTCTATAACACTGAATAGGTTTTCCAAAGGGCTGAGTAGAAGAGTTGTCTATATGGACAGGAAAGGATGAAGGAAGCCCAGATGGGTCATTTCAAAATGAGTATCCTTGTGAGATGGAGACAGACAGACAGAGCAATAGGAAAATAACTGAGCAATTTACATCATGCTAACTTTTTTGGAAAGCATCAATGCAAGGGAATGTGGATAGAAACTGGCCCATCTCCTGATACCTTAGAAAGCCAGATAAGCAGCTTGGGTTCAGTTTGGTGGTGTGGAATGTTGGTATGAGCTGTTTGGATGGGAGCTCCACCCCTGGCACCCTGGCATTCCTATACCCAAAGAGTCTGGAATGTTTGGATGGGAGCTCCACCCCTGGGACCCTGGCATCCCTATACCCAAAGAGTCTGGAATGTTTGGATGGGAGCTCCACCCCTGGCACCCTGGCATTCCTATACCCAAAGAGTCTGAAATGTTTGGATGGGAGCTCTACCTCAAACCTTGGCACCCTGGCATCCCTATACCCAAAGAGTCTGGAATGTTTGGGTGGGAGCTCCATCTCCCACAGCTCCTCCCCAAACCTACCCCTTCAAAGCCCGCCAAACACAGCTCCTCCCCCAGAGAGGCTCAGGATGACTCCCACAGGGGGTATATAAGCAGCATCCCAGAAAACAGATTCGTGGTTCTTCTGGTCTCCATCTCATCCCCTTCTCCTCTCTGCGGGGCTGGGAATTGCCCAGGAGCGCTTTACCCATTAAACCTGGGCTTTCCAATTTGGTCTGATTTGGTTTGTCGAGACGGCAGAGAGGCCTTCAGGGGCCTTATCATGAGTGACCCCATTTTGAGTTTCAGTCTGTTCTGTTGGAGCACGGAGCGGAAGCCCGGTCCACAATGGTAGCTCTCCATTGTTTTCTTTTTACCTTAACAGAACTGTGAGCATTGAACATCGCAGCTCCTCTGTGTCGTGTATGTGACCAGGCCATCCAGCCACCCTCTCCACACTGGGGCCACAAAGTTCAGGGATCATGAGCAGCATGTTGTGCTTTGAAGTCACTTCCAGGTCCATCTTCTACAACCTGTGCTAAATTCCTCTTTGCTTTATTTCTTATTATATCAAACTCATTTTATCTCACTCAATTATTTATCAGTAAGCTCCCTCCAATCCTTTGTGGATCAAGGCAGCATAAAAATAAACCGATATATAAATAGCATTGCTGTTCCCTAAGACTGCCTTTCTCCCGTTTCTCTGATAGTTCGTATTGATGGCAAACTTTCTAGTAAAATGGGGCTTTGTGCCTAAGTTCTGACCACCCACCTGCTCTGTGCACTAAGTGCTTTTACACAGGTTACTTCGTTAAGTTATCCTGAGAATTCTAACAATATGACAGACACTAGCCTCCTATTTTCAGATAGGGAAACTAAGGCTGAGATTTAAATGACTTGCCTAGGACCACCCAGCCAATAAGAGGCAGGGCTGGAATTTGATCCTGGGGGTGGGGGGCGGGGGTCACTCCATAGCCATTGTAGAAGCCTTTACCCTTTCATAGATGCCATTTCTTGGATTCCCTGCAGTCTAGAAATGAGCTGGACTCTTGAAGCTGGAGCTGCTGGCAGTCACAAGCCACCCAGTATGGCTTCAAGGGACCAAGCACGGGCCATTTGCAAGTGCAGTATGTGGTCTTTTTAAAAAAAATATTTTATGTATGTGCCTGAGTATGTGTGTGTGTGTGTATATATATATAATATATATATATGCTATGTGCATGCAGCAGCCTGTGGAGGTTAGAAAGGGCATTGGATCCTTTGGAACTGGAATTATACACAATTATGAGCCATCATGTGGGTGCTGGGAATCAAATTCTGGAACTTTGGGAGAGCAACAAGTGTTTTGTTTTTTTGGTTTTGTTTTTTCAGAGCTGAGGACCGAACCCAGGGCCTTGTGCTTGCTAGGCAAGTGCTCTACCACTGAGCTAAATCCCCAGCCCCGCAACAAGTGCTCTTAACCACTAGGTCATCTCTCCAGCACACAGCACATGTTCTTAACATCTCAGCCACCTCTCTAGCCTCTCTTCTTTTTTTTTTTAATTAATTAACTTTGAGGTGCTGGGGATGGAACAACACAGGGCCTCTGGACATGGTAGACAGACATTCTACCATTGAGCTACACACTCTCACCTCTATCCCTTCCCATGACCCCTCATCCCACTCCCTCTCAAATCCATCCCCTCTTTTAAAATATTATTGTTATATATATAGACAGCTCAGGCTGGCCTTGAACACTATGTAGCCCAGGTTGGCCTGAATCTCATGATCCTCCTGCCTCGGGCCCATAGTCGCTGGAAGTGCAGGTATGTGCGCCGCTCCCAGCTTGGGATCTGGCCTCCCAAGGCCTCTCAGTTCTGTCGCCTTCTTCTCTATCCTCAACCCAGCTTCTCATTTCAGAGTCTGCTGATCTCCAATAGGGCCTGAAATAGCCTGTGAGCTGATCTCCCTGTATGCAGGTCTGTTTTCACACCTGGTCTGAAGCATGACATGCCCATATCTGTAAGTTCCATAGAGATGGCTTCCCACCATAAGTTAAAGCCCAGTCTCCTTTGCCATGGATTCAGGACCATTCACAATCAGTCCATCCAGATAAACTGTGCCCCTGACTTGTACCCCCAGAACAGTATACTCACTACCTAGACATGGGATCTCTGGAGACCCTGTGCATACCCCTATGCCTGGTGAGCTACACACCTTTGATGTGCTGGATCAAAAACCCATCTCCATCATGAAATGCTCTCGAAACCCTCTTATCCCCAACCAAAGACCAGGCACACAGTGTTGCTACTTGGACATTGGTGAATGTCCAAACAGTGGTTGGCTGGCACTGGACATTTTTGGGTAAGACCTGAAATTGAGCTGCCAGAAGCACAGGTACCCCATCCCCAAATCAGGGTACCACTAATCTATTCCTTTGGAAAAATCTGAAGCAAGTGCCCCTCTGGGCCGCTACACCTGTCCTTCCAGAGAGCTTTTCTGGTTTGTTTCACTTTGTGGGTTTTGTGGTTGTTGGAGCATGGAGACTTCTGGGGGAGGGGGAGATGCCTCATGTGGCCCAGGCTGGCCTCGAACTCCCGATTCTCCTGCTTTCACCTTGAAGTGCTGTGGTTACGGGAGTGAGCAACCAGGGGAGATCTCCTTCTCCAGAGCTTTCAGTGAGTGGGACTGCATCCATCACTTTCTCAGCAGGCTGGCTGTGTGCAAGAACACAGCGTGCAAACGTGTGGCCGGCCCGCCACACTCATGCAGCCCTCTGACTTTCGATGGCTGGATGGATGGCTCCTTCTACCTGAAGAACCCCTCAACGCCCCTCTGCACACACCAGCTCCCATACCAGCCCTAAGGTCACCTCCTCTGAAAGCCTGCCCCCTGCTCCTCTCGGCAGATTTGACCATTTTCTCTTCTATCTGCTGCTGGAGTGTGCTCTCCTCAAGGACAGGAACCAGGTCTCAGTTACTTCAGAGTCTCAAACACTAGGCTCCTGGGTGCCATTCACCCTCAAGGTGAGTGTGTAACACACTGCAGTCAACCCCCTCATCTCTGCTTTCACTTCTTAAAATTTCAGCTACATGTCATCAATTATAGTCTGATCACATTAAACAGAAAGTTCCAGAAGCAATTCTTATGTTATCATCATCATCATCATCATTTGTTTTTTTTTTTTTTTTTTTGAGATGGGGTTTCTCTATATCTCCCTGGCTGTCCCGGAACTTGCTCTGTAGACCAGGCTGGTCTCAAACTCAGAGATCACCTACCTGCCTCTGCCTCCCTAGTGCTGGGATGGAAGGCATATCCCACCACCACCCAGCATTCCAAAGTTTTAAATAGCTTCATAACATGTTGTTATAATTGCTGCTTAATTGTTAGTGTTAACAATCTCTTACTATAAATTAAATGCTATCACAGGTACGTATTTCTAGGAAAGTGTGTGTGTGTGTGTGTGTGTGTGTGTGTGTGTGTGTTTCAGCAGTGTTCATGGTCTCAAGCATCCACTGGGGTCTTGGAATGTACTGCCTTGGGTAAGGACACTTAGAGGAGAACACTATCAGTCAATCATTTAGACCGAAAGCAGCATTCCATTGTTGCTACTCAGCTCAGCACCTTCACACAGCCTCCCTCACCCTTGCCTCCTGATACGGCTACAAATCCTCAGTCTGTGCTCAGACAGACACTCAGCCTGGCTCTCCGGGTCTCCCACTCCCATCCTGACCAAGGTTTATCTATGCCAAGATCACAGTGGGCCACACACTTTGTGGCCTCGATGCGTCCATCTTCCCTACTCCGGCGCCTCTGTCTCCTCTTCACCTGTTAAAACACTATTCCCCAGGTTGCTCAGGGTCTTGGGTTTTGTAACAGCAACATCCTGAGTGTAGGTATTTGCAGGCTGTAGCATAGGACAGTGCATACAGTCAGTGCTCAATAAATAACAGAGTGACTGGTTTAGATGATGTACACTACACCTGCAGGTGAAGCAGCATCAAGGCCGGCCCCCAGGAACCAGCAGAGAACTGCCTTCCCTTTTCCTCAATGGGAACGATTTTGCCTCAAAAACAGAGGACAGGGATTACCCCTCCTCTCCTCCCCCAGCCACAGTCACAAAGGCAGAGCAGGTGTGACGGGCAGTTTCTTTGGCTCCGCCCTCTTTCTTTTCCCCCAAACACTGAACAGGTTCCCAACTCCCGCAGGACAGGAGTCACCTCAGACAGCGCACACACGGGACACATGGTCCCCAGCCCCGGGCACCTCTGTGCTAACATGGCCCAGACAGATGTCTCCCTCCGCATCCCTGGGTACCTCACCTCTGCCCCGCAAGCCACCCTGCTCCTCAGCCTGGTCCTGGCCTCCTTCCACTCGTCCTGCAGTACAGGTAATAGGTCTGAGCTTTAGTCTTGGCCACCTTGGGAAGGGGAGGGCAGGGCTGAGGGGGAGGGGAGGATTCCTCGGCCAGGGTTGGTCCTGCACAGTGGAAAGAGGAAATAGAAGTTTCCCTGGAGGATTAGGCAGGGAGCTGGGGTGGGAGTCAGCTGGGGGTGTCTTGGGTTTGTCTGTGACACTCAATTCCTTTGCTAGGACAGCAGCAGTCCACCCTGTTGACCCTTGCCACAAAAAAACAAAACAAAGAACAACCAAGAAATTTGCCGATTTGACAGTATCTCACTCATCACGGGACCAAAGTGGTAGAAAGGGATACGTGTGGTTCCCTGCTATTTCCTGAGGCTCCTCCAGGCTCTCTCAGGATGGGCCCTCACCTTCCCTTAGCGGCAGACAGGGGTTCCCTCTAACCCAGACTTCCTCTACTAAGTTCAGAAGCTAGAACGCCACCCTCAGCTCTCCACCCTTCCTGAGCATCCCCAGGGCAGGCATCAGAAATTTGGGATTCTCATCCCAGGGTCTCAAGAGGCCTGGCTTTCCCAGGCTGGGCTCTGCTCTGAGCATCTAGGGGTCTGGCTTCCTCTCTCCTGCTCCTGGCTTTGACCCTGCCCCAAGCTTCCTCAGCGTGGCCCCACTCCTGACACACACCTCTCATCCCCAGTATCTCCTCTGGGGACCCTCCAGAGCCACAGCCTTAACTCCTCTCTCCTCACCCCCACAGACTGGCTATGTGATCTTAAGCAAATTACTTCACCTCTCTGTGTCCAGATTCCTAGTGTGTGACACTAGGGTAAACAGAACTGTGATTTATGAGGTTACTTATACGGAAGAAATGAGTTAATAGCTTGTAAAGAATTTACAATGTTGGGGCAAACATACAATGAACAGAAGCAGATACGGCTGTTCCCAACTTATCCACCACAAATGAGGGAGTTAGTTTTTGTGACTGCTGTTTTTCTTCTGTTTACCATGTTGGGTCTCCCCTCTGCACCAGTCCCTGGCTAGTTCTTAGAATGCTGAAGGGTGATAGTCAAGTACTTGGGAATTCCCCTGGGCTATTCCATCTGAAGCACCTAAAACTGCTGATGTGGAGTGGGTTTTGACCTCTAAGAAGGATAAAAGGACAACTTCTCAGAGCGGTGGTGGCACACGACTTTACTTGGGAGGCAGAGACAGACAAATCTCTGAGTACGAGGCCAGCCTGGTCTACAGAGTGAGTTCCAAACAGCCAGGGCTACACAGAGAAACCCTGTCTCAAAAACTAATAAATAAATAAATACCAATAAATAAATGTGACAATTTCATAGGATTCAACCTAATCTGGCATCTAATTAAGTTTTTTTTTTTTCCATTCACTTACTCTGTCCCAAGAACATCCCCATCCTAGGTGGACAGATGAGAGATCAAGCCTAAGGAAGTGATTTGGTTTTGAAGGAAAATGCTAATGTCCAGGAATCAGTTTCCAAAACAAAGCTCAACCCCAGGCTGTGTAAATAATTTACAACAGTAGTCAGATTGTATCAAGGTAATTACCGTGCTTTTGGGAGGCCAGCGGGGCTGGGGACTGGGTGGCAGCAGTTCTGTGGCTGTGGTTAAGCAACCGTTCTCTTCCTCCTTCACCCTGCTGTGTCAACAGCGCCTCTGAAGGACGAGTTGACCCTCAGGCAGCTGGGCAGTGAGAGGTCTAAGCTCTCCTTCCCTTTTTCAAGGAAACAGCAATACCACTTCCCAAAAAGCTCTTCAAAACTCAGTCTCTTGGGCTGGGCAGGAGCTCTGTTGGGGGAGTGAATGCCTAGCATGAAGCCCCAGGTTCAGTCTCCTGTCATCCTAGGACTTGGCAGGCAAAGGCAGGAGAATCAGTTCAAAGTCTTCCTCATCTGCATAGCAGACTCAAACAGGCCAACCTGAGACACATGAGACCCTGTCTCAAAACACAAATGAACAAACAAAAACCTGCTTTTATTCTGCCTTCCTAGATTGGTATTTGTGTGGTTAGAATTTTCTTCCATGTTAAGTGCCTCAGGTTGAACTGTGCGTCCAATAAGGTGACCACCAGCCACAGGTGACATCTGAACACACTTCAAATTATGACTAAGGTGATGAAAAAGCTGGACTTTTAACTTAAATTCATTTTAAAAAGTCAACTTAAAGAGGCAAGCCAATCTCTGTGAGTTAAAGGCCAGTCTGGTCTACAGAGCAAGTTCCAGGACAGCCAGGGCTACACAGAGAAAGCCTGTCTCAAAAAACAAACAACAACAACAACAAAAAAATAAAAAGATAAGGGGGAAGCCGGGTGGTGGCGCACGCCTTTAATCCCAACACTCGGGAGGCAGAGGCAGGTGGATCTCTGTGAGTTCGAAGCCAGCCTGGGATTAAAGGCGTGCGCCACCACTGCCTGGCTATCTCATTTAAATTTAGTGTGTCTTGAAAATGTTTAACATTACTGATAATTTATAAATCAAATTTGTCTAAGAAGAATATCTGCGACAAAAACACACAGGTTCCCAGACTTCACTTACTTTTGTGTGTGACTGTGGGGGATGTTGTTTGTGGCGGTTCTTCCACTATGGGGGGACTGGGGACAGAACTCAGATGCCGCTGGGATCTTTCCAGACTTTAACAACAGACAACCAAACACACCCTACCTGTAGTCCACCCAGGATGGGCAGATGTGGGAGCTGAGCAAAGTGCTGGAGAGTCACTGGGAATCAAGTTACTAGACAAACAGGGCATCTTGCAATAACAAGGTTTTGGTAAATGATCTCCCTCGGGAGCTAGCCTGCTCCTGTTTCCCCTTTCACCTAAGCTGTGCTGAGCAGGGAGGGACAAACCGGGAGGGGGAGGGACAAGAAATGACCACTGCTGTGGGCGTGGGAGCAGCCTGACCTTCAAAGCTGAAGCTGTTCGTTCCTAGTGACTGCTCTCCTAGTACTTTGGACCTGTTTACATTCACAGCAGGTAAAATCTGGCTAGGTAATACATTCCATCGACTCCCTCAGCACTTCTGTTGCTTAAAAAAAAAGCCTCTCTTCATTACAACATACTATGATATACAGATATATATAAAGAGAGGTATCTATACAGATCTGTGTATGTATATTTGTATAGATTATCTCTTTATATATGTACATATCTATATATCTATATGTATATGTAATATTGTGGTATTAAGGGTCAAACCTAGGGCCTCACATGTACCAGGCAAGCACACTACCATTAAGCTACAGCCATGCCCAGTATTTATTAATGAAAACTGTCTTGATATATTGGAATATATGATCACTGCATATTCATGTGTGTTATTTTTCTTTGGAAATTTTTTTTAAAATTTGCTTAAACATTCATAATGTCCTATTCCTGCTATTAAATTTTGGGGGGTGGGGGATCGAGTCAGGGTTTCTCTGTGTAACAGTCATGGCTGTCCTGGAACTCGCTTTGTAGACCAGGCTGGCCTGGAACTCACAGAGATCCAGGGATTAAAGGCATGGACCACCACGCCTGGTTTAGACATTTAAGTCTTTAAATTTTTTTTTTTAATTGTGTGTGTGTGTGTGTGTTTTCACATGAATGGAGGTCCAAGAACAACATACAAGATTTAGTTCTTTCCATCATGTGAGTTCTGGGGATCAAATCCAGGTAGTCAGGCCTGGAGGAAAGTGCCCTTACTTGTAAAGACACTCAATGGCCAAGTTTTTTAATTTTTTTAATTTAATTATTTTATGGGTGGGGGTGTGAATGCAAGCACACACTTGGCCATGTCACACCTGTGGAAATCCCTGGCTGAGGCAGGATCTCTCTGTCGACACACACGCCCATCCTCAGAGCTTCAGGGTGACTGTCCCATCTGTGTCCCATCTGGATGTAGCAGTGCTGGGATCAGAGATGTGGGACACCACGTCCAGCTTTCTTATTTGGGTTCTGGACCTGAACGTGGGTCTTCAGATTTGCACGGCACCTTTCCTGGGCCATCTCCCTGGCCCACTATTAAGATTTTTTTTTTCCTTTTTTGTTTTTAGTGTTTAGAACTGAGTCTTCATATTGGGCTATGCTGACTGTTGCTGGTTTTGAGATTTCCTTTTGGTTGTTGTTATTGTTATATTATTATTATTATTTTGGTTGTGCTAAGAATTGAACCAAAGGCCCCAAGCATGCTACACTCAGCTATTAACTCTCTGAACTTCTGAGACAGGATCTCACTAGGTTGACTGCACTCACTTCAAACTCACAGTCCTCCTGCCTCAGCCTCTGGAGTGCCAAGATTACAGGTGTGTGCCATTGTACCTGGCTGAATGCTCCTTGAAGAGTTATTTCCTTGAGCCTTGAAGCTGGTAGCTCTGCCTTCACCATGAGTAGGAGCCATGCTCTCAAAGAAGTGTGGCAAGTCGTAGATTAGCATGCTCAGGGCAGGGCTGCAACAGCCATGACAATACCCTGTGAGCTCTCCCTGACAAGGTTAGTTTATTTGTGTATTTATAAATAAAGTTGCGAAGGGACAGAGAGGGTTTCTGTATCTTTTCTAGAGCTCCCCGTTAGTGAGGTCTTTTATACAAAACTGGCAACCTACAAAATCCAGTCTATGTACAGACTAGATTTTATCAGCATTGCCACGTTTGTGGTCCCAGGATGCTATCCAGGAGTCCATGTTTTTCTTAATTGTTGTGTTCCCCTACGTTCTGAATTGTTCTGCTTTCTTGAGGTGCCAGGGAGTTTCATTTTCTTGGGTTTCAAAAAACCACCCCTAGTTTGCCCTATTCTCCTTTCAAGGTGGAAGGAACTTTGCTCTTCTCATTTGCATTTTTAAACCATAGTGTCCTATTCTTTTCGATCTGCCTGCATCTGCTTAGAGGATGCAGCAGCTGGGCCAGTGGGCAGCAGGAAGTGGACGTGGCACCTCTGATGAGAGTGGGGACACAATTCTGCCAGCTGCACTGAGTGGAATGCTTTTGATGGAAGTCCCTGGAAACCCACACTAGGTGTTCTCAGCAGGCACTCAAAATCAAGGAACAAAAGGTCACCTCAGCTCAGGCAACCGCATTTGACAAACCACAAAACAACTGTGTTGCAAAGGAATAAACCAGAAAGGATCACTTCGACACCAATTCGTAGCATTTATTGACATTTCCATTTAAAATGCTAGGAAAGCTGTAAAAATTGTAAACATGGGAACCAAACACTGCATAAATTATCTCCAAACTCTACAGCACATTAGAAAACAGTGCAGCTAATTGAAGGGTAGAAACGTAACTGACAAATAGAAGGGCGGGCTCAATCGCTAAATCACACACCCACACTGAGATTTAAGTGCCCGTTTGAGATCAGCACACCATGATTGTCAAGTTGCAGTCTTGATGCCACAGGTGGCCCAATCCGCTCTGCAGTTTTGTATATTAACACGCATCATCTAGCATGAGGGTGCAAAGTCAGAACACGGACCTCAACCAAGCTGGAGACAAGTCGGTCCCGCAGCGGCCGGGCAGAGCAAGATTCCCTGCTGATGCTAGTTCTGCGGAGAAGAGCAAAACCCGGAGCCTTTCTATAACCGTTTCTGAACCAACTCCCTGATGCTCAGAACAACTAAATTAAGGACCAGACACCTTGGTTGCTCTGGCACCTCCTGCTTCTTTCTCTACTGCAGCGGCAGAGCAGGGTGTCTGGCTTTAACTTAGCACTATATGTCTCCCAAACTGTGTCTTTGGGAGTCAAGTCATGAGTCCTTGGTATCTGGTGGGCACGAGAAAAGACATCAGCAATGCTCCAAACACATCACTGAAGTGGCCCTGAAACAGAGAAACCCGTAGGAAGGAGGCAAAGCAGGGAGCCTGGATTGACCTGCCCTGTAGGACACCGGGGAGGAGCATCTCGGATGTAGACATTCACTGTTCCTCTTGCGTCCTGGCTGGTTCCTAACTGATTCGTGTTCCCAAAGGCATTTACTATTCCTTTTCTACACTTCAATGCTGCTGTGTGTTCTTAAGATAATTGTCGGGTGTCCTGTTACACACACAGGCATGAATTAACACTGTACCACGACGGTTCAGTTTTCAAGTCTTTTTTAGCATGGACAAAAGAATTCTAGTTTAATCCCCACAATCACCACCCCCCTCCAGACCCCTCCCCCTCAAAATAAACCACCTGAAATGTGCACTCTTGTTTACTAGGTGACGAGTGTAAGCCTATATATCTCATGAGAATGTTACAACAGAGGCCCATAGAAACCCTCTCACCTGTTCCAGGAATGTCTGTAATGGGCTGGTCTAAATGGTGGAGCTCAATGGACTGTCCCATACAGACGTGTTTGTGCTCACGGGCGTAGAAGCGGACTTCCTCGTACTCCTGCTTGGACCAGACGTGGACAAGCAGGCTCTGATGGTGAGCTCTGGAGCCTTCACTTTGGAGGTAGAAATGACATGGCGAAAACTCCACTAGCAGTGAGCTTGATAAATAGAGGAGCACCCTGCCCTGTGCCCAGAACCTTGACTGACACCCTTCCAAGTGTCTAATTCCTAAGGATCCAGGATGGAGGGGCCAAGGGAGGCCTAAGGAATGATTAACTCGTGAAATTCTGCCTAAACAGACTAGTGTCTGGGGACTGGCTGGGTTCCTGGCGCACTCACAGAGACCTGGAACTGCAGGGGACACTGTACACAAGAAGGCAGGAATTACTGGTTTCAGCCTGAGGCCTTCCAGGCTTACCAGCACCTGTGCTTTGGGTCACAGGCCTCATGCCTTCAAAAATTCTGCTTGGCAAAAGTCCTACTGCTTAAAAGTCATCTATGCCATCAAATCAGCACACACTCTGAAAGGAAACAAAAATGGGAGGAAAACATGGAGGTGAAAGAAGCTGGATGTACTTCTCCACAACCTGCTAAAGACCACAGAGGACCATCAAGATCTGCTAGAAGCTAAGGCCTGCGGGGCCAGTCTCTCGCCACTGACTTAGTTGAGACCAGACATCAGCAGTTCGTGGTACTCTGGCCTCCCTTCTGCGACACTGGGGCTCTTCCTAGGCAGGTCCTCACTAGCCTGCTCGCTTGCTTGCTGTGTTTCTGGACAGGTTTCCCCCCAACACTATTTCCTCCTCTTCGGAAACTTCCTGAACAGTGCAGTTAAGGATTGAGTGCTCACACTACCACAGCTCCAGATCAAGTTCACTTTCAGTGACAGAGTACCCCACTCCTAAACCCTGATCCCCTGCCGTACCATCACCGGCCGGAGTCACATCAAAGTGGTTCTGCAGCTGGCTTCTCCACTAAGATCTCATCAATGCCAAACATGCAACTTCTATGACTTCCGAATATCCAGCACAACTGTGCCCTTTGCATCTTATGGATATCTAAGCCATGCTGCTTATCTAGTGTCCATCTTTTATACCTGTCTGTACTATCCAGCTGAGATTCTAAGATCTCTTGGAAGACAGGGCTCATGTCTGCTGACCTATCTAGTGTCAGAAACTGCAGAAAGTTAGGAGCAAAAAAAAAAAAAAAAAGGAGACCTTTGAAGCTAACGAAGTGTTACGTTCGAAGCAGACCAGCAGGAAGAGGGGTCACACTGGGCTTTCAGCTTTGGTCTGACTGCCTACATGATGTGTACCCAGACGCTGGCAGATCACAGCATATCACATCATCTGTGCCAGAACATTGACACAGACAACATCTTACACATTCACAGTGACTGAGGCTCCATCCTCAAGGGATGTCTGCAAGCAAGATCACCTGATCCTTAGAAGCAGAGAGCCTATGAGGTGTGTGGGTGTGTGCATGGGTGTGTGCGTGTGTGCGTGTGCGTGTGTGTATGGGGAGGGGGACATGGTCTTGCTGATAACAAGAATGACATTCCAAAGGAACCAGACACAAGGAATGAGCAACAAAGGAGACAACAAAAAAAGCACTTCTCCAAGCACGCTGTCCTAAAACGCAGACTCGAACTTGCAGTTTGTGTTTCTCAACAGAACTTGTATAATTAGGAGAAAAGGACAGACATTAAAAACTTAACTTTTATTTTGGGGTGCTTTAATATGTGGGACACCAAAGTTACACACGTTGAACAGGACAGCCTTTTTCGGGGGAGCACACTGGCTGATTGGCTGGACGCCTGCTGGGCGTGGCATATCCCACAGCAGTTTAAGTGGGATAAAGCTGCTGTGTTTAGGGAAAAGGAGTGCAAACTGAGTGTGCTTTAAATAACCAACAACCAAGCGCGCTGGAGCTCCCAAAGGGTCTGCGTGCCAAACTACACCCCACCTTTGGCTGTAACACCTGTTTAAAGGTGTATCTGTTCTAGGAATAAAAATACAGGTAGAATCCCTTTATCATACTTCCTTTTTTTTGTTTTTTTGTTTTTCGAGACAGGGTTTCTCTGTGTAGCTTTGGAGCCTGTCCTGGAACTCACTCTGTAGACCAGGCTGGCCTCGAACTCACAGAGATCCGCCTGCCTCTGCCTACTGAGTGCTGGGATTAAAGGCGTGTGCCACCACTGCCCGGGTGTTACCATGTTCTTAAAACTTGCCTAGACACACAGGTTTTGATTAGGCTGAGCTCCCCAAACTCTACCCCATTATCTGTTGTTCAATAAAAAGTACTCATTCATCTGATGAAGAGGCTCCTGGTGGGACTCCCCTGTTAGTCTGCAATGTCCCACAGTCTCATTCAGGCACCAGAATACAGAATGTCATTGACTATAATGTCAGAAGCTGAGAAATGTGACTTCAGAATTATACTGTGAGATGACCTCTCTCTGGCCCAAAGTGAGTAAGAGTTTTCAGACAAGGCAATAATAGCAAAATCAGAAATGGGGGAAACTTCATTTCCTTCATGGTCTCAAAACCCTGTATTTCTTCAGTCATTACAGAGGCTGACAGGAACACAGTTCCACTTCCAGGCTGGAGCTCAGGGAACTTGACTACTATGGGCAGACTCATGGCAACCGGGTGGTCCTAAGAATCATTGAAAATAATGTCTGCTTCTGTAAGACTTCTCATTCAAACATAATCTGAGCAAATTGTGAGCCAAGTACAAGGACCTGGCAGTTAGGACACCCCAACAGCCTCGTTCTGCAGGCTGGACCTCATTGAGATGCGCTGCCTCATGTCACCAAGAGCTGGGTGTGCCCAATGAGCAAACAGCAAATACAACTAAGACTGGAAATCTAAACTCTGGTATGTATTTTGAATAACCAAATAAATATTAAGCTTCCCCCTCCCCAATGCAGGAGTTCTTTTTTCCTTTTCTTCCCCCACCCCCAGAACATAATGAAACCGCCAACATACTCTTCTCCTGCAAAAGCCACAGTTGTGTTTGACAGACAGAAAGGTGAAGGGCCCTCGGAGCTTAGCACCAGAAGAAGGAGAAGGAACGCAGGCAATGGCTTTGTTTGGAATCACCAGGCTCCACAACCTACCATTACGTTTCTCACGGGGAGCTTTTTTTAGATTACCAAACAGTCTCAGCATGTCTTGTTGTTAATATTACTATTAAAATAAGTTCCTATGGAGGAAAAGAGGGACCAAGCTGGTTCTAAAATGTCTTGAAATCTCTCTTCTTAGGAAACAGAGCAGCGGGTGTGTTGTACGCGCCGGTCAGACTCCCATGGAAACGCTGCCTCCTCCATCCCTAACCACCTGTAGGTTTTAATCTTTTGCCTCTGAAAGAGGAGACTAACTTAGCATTTTTGTTAGCTTAGGTCTGTGTTTTGGTTTTTCTCGTGTGTGTGTGTGTGTGTGTGTGTGTGTGTGTGTGTGTGTGTGTGTGTGTGAAGTGCTGGCTTTTGGCCCAAAGTACACACATTTTGACTGAACCCAAGTGGCCACCAAATTGCCAACCTAGCGGATGAACCATGAGTTGTCCGTGCGACTTTATGGCATCTTCTAAAATTGCAACTTGTTCCCTTCCTCGGGCAGCTTGCCCGGAGATGCTGCTTCCGACTCTTACAAACACCCACTCAGTTGATTTCCTTTTGGTCTTGCTTCCACAGGAAGCAGATACTTGGCAAACCTGCAAGGTGGGGGGGCTGATCAGCTGTGGAAGTTCTGTACTGAGCCCTGTTTCTGGGAGAGCCGCAGGAGCTCCTCTCGGATCGCCTTGATGAGGGAGGCGGAGGAGTGGCCGGGTTGGAGGTCCTCTGTGGAGCTGGTGGGGTAACCCAGCCCAGGGCCCTGCAGCCCTCGGTGGGTGAGGTTCCCGGGAGGAGCTGAGGGCTCCCTGCCCGAAGTCCTTGGCACCTGAAACAGCGGTGAAGAAGAATACTCTTGATGTCCGAGCATGTGGGTCTGAAAGACACGGTAAACATTATTACACTTCCCTGCAAGAACAAGAGATAAAGCCTGGGGATGCCAAGTTGCCCTCCACCCATCTCCCACCAACTCCCTCAGCTCTCCTGCAGCATGGCCCCTCCCACCCAAGACCCTGTGTGCTGGGTGTAGAGTGAGCGGGTGCAGACAGGAGCTGCTCCAGGGCTTCTGATTCATGGGGAGAAGAGAGAGGGAGAGACTGGGTGCCAGAAAGGAAAAGTGGGGGCGGGAACACACACATGATGATATCCCAGAGTGGAGCAGCTAAGGAGCCACTGGCAAAAGGCATGGGGAGAACCCATGCCTCCGTTCTGGTGCCCAGGGAGTGTGCATAAGAACATACTGGGCGGTGGTGGCGCACGCCTTTAATTCCAGCACTCGGGAGGCAGAGCCAGGCGGATCTCTGTGAGTTCGAGGCCATCCTGGTCTACAGAGTGATTTCCAGGAAAGGCTCCAAAGCTACACAGAGAAACCCTGTCTCAAAAAAACAACCAACCAAACAAACAAACAAAAGAACATACTGGAACCTCGAGGCCAAAGCCCATCGCAAGGTCATTTTCCATCTCTTCTGTTCCTGAGTCAGAGTCTTATCCTTAGAACTCATCACTCTCTCTCTGACCTTCACTTCTCAACTGCTGGGGTCACAGGCAAGTCCCCCCACACCTGCTCATTTTCTACCTTATCCAACTGGTATCTAGCAGGCACTCTGTAGAGCCTTTTAAAAAAGTAGGCTATTTTTACTAGAAGACGTTAATTCTTCTGATTTGGCAGACTATCAATTGATTTGGCATTATTTTAGCAAAAATGACTACATTTTTTCAGTGGTTTTTTTTTAATCTTTCCCCCCTTTTTTTTGTAATACAAAAAAAAAAAAAAAAAAAAAAAAAAAAAAAAAAAAAAGATCTCGGATCAGTGAACTACATCTGTGTACAGGTTGGTATTATAAAGGTGAGACAAGCATGGCCTCCCGGCCCTGACTACTTCTGCATTTCACTTCCCCACACTGTGACGAAGAAAAACTCGCAGTGAATGTTGCTGGATTTAGCAGAAAACCCACAACACTTCATGAAATGAAGCTGGGCATAACAGTGACAGGAAGTTGTCAATATATTTGAAGCAAACGCATGAGACTGACTGTGAGTCTAGCAAGGAAGGTCTTTTCGTGGAAAATCACTCACTCAAGAGGTAAACTTCCTTTCACTAAATACAAGTTTCTGATTGGCCGGGAGATGATGGCACACACCTTTGATCCCAGCACTCGGGAGGCAGAGCCAGGTGGATCTCTGTGAGTTCGAGGCCAGCCTGGTCTACAGAGTGAGATCCAGGACAGCCAGGGCTACACAGAGAAATCCTGTCTCGAACCCCTCCCCCCGCAAAAAAAGGAAAGAAAAAAAAAGCTTCTAACTGTGAGGAATTTAGTGTGCCCACCGAGAAGGTAATAAATTGAAATAAAAGTTGGCACACAGCAATGAGATTCAAACAGAGGACTCTTCAGGTTTGCATTCTCAAAATCAGTTCGTTTATACCAAGAGAGAAAATTCTTTAAAAAAAAAAAGTTATTTTCTTTTATTTGTGTTTGTGTGTCTTTCTGTGTGTGTGCATGTACATATGTGTGTTTGTGTGTGTGCATGTACATATGTCAGTATGTGTCTGTGTGTCTGTGTGCATGTACATATGTCAGTGTGTATCTGTGTGTCTGTGTGCATGTACATATGTCAGTATGTATCTGTGTGTCTGTGTGCATGTACACATGTCAGTGTGTGTTTGTGTGTCTGTCTGTGTGTGCATGTACATATGTCAGTGTGTGTCTGTGTGTATGTATGTGTGTGTTCCCACTGAGGCCAGAGAGGGCATCAGATCCATTGGAGCTAGAGTTATTGGTACTGGAGAGTCACTGGACAAGGGTTCTAGGATTTGAACTCTGGTCCTCCTGATTGAACAGCAAGTGCTCTTAACCATCGATAAGCTCTACAGCCCCATGAAATTCTTGAGAAAATAAAGTCCTTGCAGAGATGAACGGTGCTCACGCTGAATAGCTAGAAACCCAAAGGACGATGGATGCCTTGAAATGCCCCAAGTCACGTACTTATCATAAAACCATCCCAGGTGGTGGTCAAGGTGGGAGTATCATCGGCAAGCCAGTGAGGATACAGAAAAGGTAAGATTGTGAAAAGCTACAGTGACCACACCAAAGAAGAAGTCTGGATTTCATTCAGGTCCATGACTTCAAACCTGAAACCTGCCTCGGGAGGATCACAGCCATTCCACAAGTGGAAGGGACTTCACCCAACAGCACAACCAAGCTAGGGCAAGAAGAGTGAAGGGCAGAAGCCCCAGATACTCACGGCTTCTCTTCGCCCTGCCTCCTCCTCCCCGTACACAGGCCAGCCTGGTCCCCCGTACTGGCCGCCTCTGCTGGGAGGAATTTCCACCGGCTGGGCCCCAATTCGGCTTGCGATTCCCACCTGTGTCAGGTGCTGGATCTGGGAGCCTGGAAGGAACACAGCAGCGACCAGGTCAGCGTCCACAGCACAGCCGAAGGGAGGCTGCCAAGTCCCCTTCGGCTCTGACCACGGGCTCCATCGAGGATAGGGAAAAACCAGGTATTTTTCAAACTCTGTGCTGATCTTGAGCATCTCCAGAAGCGGCATTTCATAAGAAAGCAGATGGGAGAGAGAGCTGCTTTCATTCCCCCTCAACATGACGCTGATGCAAGGCTCCTAACTTCCCACCACCGCCACCAGATGTCTGGGGATGAGGGATCACAGATGTCTTGAAAGGGGCAGAATGTTTTGAGGCTGTAAAGAAGCTGAAGTCTGGCACCTTCCTGCTTGTAGCTTTGAGATTCACAAGGACCTGAATGTATGATGTGCTTTTTTTTTCTTAAAAAGCAGGTGATGAGATTATTTAAATTCAGAACATTCAAAGTACACTACATGTTTCCACGACAGCCACAGCACAAGTAACCCCACTCGCTAGCTTAACAGCAAGAGTTAGCGAAGGCAAGGCCAGGTGTGGGCTAACTCCCCACACAGGGACATCGGCTTGTGTGTGGCTACAAAAGCCGGGTGTTCCTTCTTTCTCTTGTCGGCATCTGGCACATGGAAATACAACACAAATACCCACATTGCAATCAAGGAAGAAAAGGAAGGATCTTTATTTTATTTTTTGGTGGTGCTAAGGACTGAGTCCAGGACCTTGTACTGTCAGGCAGGTGCTCCACCAGTGAGCTACATCCCAACTCCTAAAACTTGATCTCTGAGCATTGTGAAATACAGCACATAGTTCTCAACACTACTAGGATCATCAAGTTAACCCATGGTACAGAAGTTCTCTGGGGGGCCTTTGGGGTGGTGTGGCCTCTCTGTTTCAGCCCATTTTTATGCTTGGTCCAGTTACCCTCAGCTAACAGACTACATTTTAAAAGGAACTCTTCCATGGTCATATCTGGACATACAGCAATAACTGATGGTAAAAAAGAAGTCTGGGCCTCGGCCAGGGCAGCGAGCTCCACAGGAGCCCCAGTCTGCACCTGGAAAGAGTGCAGCGTGGAAACCATCGAGCAATGTCGGTCGGTCGGCACTATCCACTCCGCAGACACAGGCTGTGCCCATCTTCAGAGGTCACAGATGTGGCCCAGGAAGGGATTTAAAGCATACCTTTCGTGTCAAGCCACACAGTGGCTGAAATCATAATGTAGTCCTGACTTTGAATATTGCTTTGATCCCTTAACAAAACAGCGCCGGCTTCCAGCTGACTCGACTCAGAGCCTGGCAGATCCGCAGCTGTGACAAGCCCTGTGTCCTCCAGAGGCTGGCTCTTGCCCCTGCTGGGCGTCAGCTCCTTACATCTTCAGTCACCACAGAGGGTTAGTTCAAGGAACAGGAGATATAAGGTAGATCAAGCCCCAGACATGCAGGTGGTAACTGGAGGATCCGGGATCATTTCAAGCCTTTCCTGACTCTTTATTTTAAATAGCTGCACATGGCCAGATATGATGGCACACAGCAATAATCTAGGTACTCAGGAGGCAGAGGCAGGTGGATCTCTGAGTGTCTGAGAGCCAGCTTGGTCTACATGGTGAGTTCCAGGACAGCCAGACCAAAATAGTGAGAAATAAAGCCAGATGGATAAACAGCTGCACAATTTACTCACTGGTTATCCAGGGAGGTAAGTTTCCTTTTCTTCCTAACCCAAACAATGATGTGCTAAACATCTTCATGCATGTCGTTTTCCCGTCAGTATTTTGGATTTGGGAGCAGGGAATACACAATTTCTTGTGTATTCCAAGAAAAAAAAATTACCAAACCAACAGCTCATGAGTCCTACTTACAAACTGGTCCCCAAAGCCCTCACTACATGATTCTGCTTCCTAATTGCGTCCCAGCCACCTCACACTCTGCCACCTCGCCTTCCCCGCCAAGATGAACTGGAACCCTCCAAGTGAGCAGGAAAACCCGTCCTTCCTCAAGCTGCTCTTGACTAGCACTGAGACTGTAACTACCACAGCCACCAGCAGCCACAACACAACAGGACACTAACAGCGGCAGCTGGTGTGTACTGAAGAGGGTGACACACCACGCAAATCACCACATTTTTATGAAGATAATTTCATGGTTGTATTTATCAAGTTTAATCTATACTTCTCCAGTTATTTTTAAAACTAGGCTATCTTCCTAGTTCTTTTATATGGTACGCACACACACACCTACACTTTTGTGAATTGTTTCTTCCTGTTCTCTGCTTATGTCTTCTGAAGGTTCCTTACTTGTCAATTTTTAAGATCAATCCTCTACAGTAAGCCTCCTTCTCACAAATTCTTACAGATCTTCCTTTTGTTTATCTTTGGAGACAGGATCTCTCTATTTAGCTCTGGCTGTCCTGGAACTCACTATGTAAACTACACTGAACTCACAGAGATCTGCCTGCCTCTGACTTTCAGGGGCTGGAATTAAAGGCTAGGACACCACACCTGGTTTCTGGTAATTTTTAAAAACACACATTTGATAATTTATTGTTGTTAAGTAAAGGTCTCATGTAGCTAGCCCAGGCTAGCCTCAAATTCACTATTCAGTCAAGAATGACTTTGAATTGATCCTCCTGCCTCCACCTCCCACTGCTGAGATTACAGGTGTGCACATGGTTTATGCAGGATTGAGGAATGGCCTTGTGTATGCCAGGGAGACACAATATCAGCTGAGCTACACTCCCAGCCCCACATTTGATGACTTTTTTATAATTAAAAAGTAATTCTAGGAGCTGGAGATGGCTCAGCAGTTAAGAGCACTTAATCACACTTGCAGAGAACCTGGGTTCAGTTCCCAGCACCCCCAAAGTGGTTGTGATCCTTTGTAATTCTAATTTCCAAAGACCCAACACCCTCTTCTGGCCTCCCCAGTTACTGTACTCATGTGCACAGACAGACACACAGGCTAAACACCCATACACATAAAATAAAAATAAATCAATCTTAAAAATATTCTTCCAGGGCTGGACGGCAGTGGTGCACACCTTTAATCCCAGCACTTGGGAGGCAGAGCCAGGTGGCTCTCTGTGGAGACACCTGGTCTACAGAGCAAGATCCAGGACAGGCACCAAAACTACACAGAGAAACCCTGTCTCAAAAAACCAAAAAAAAAAAAAAAAAAACTTCCAATAGATAACATTTTCCATTATATACATTTACACAATTTGTAGCTGGGCAGTGGTGGCAAACACCTTTAATCCCAGTACTAGGAAGGCAGAGGCAGATGGATCTCTGTAAGTTTGTGGCCAGCCAGCTTGGTCTACAGAGCTAGTTCTAGGACAGCCAGGGTAGTTACACAGAGACCCTGTCTCGAAAAAAGAAAAAAAAAATTAAGTAAGTTCATTTTAGAAATGATCAGAAGACAGACTATAGTTGAATATTTGACACAACTTCTATGTTCACGGTTTTAACTAAAACTTAATGCATCTGATTTTGGTTAGCATGGACACAGTGATCTGAATTTGATCAGCACGGATGCAGTGATCTGAATTTGGTCAGCACGGACGCAGTGATCTGAATTTGGTCAGCACGGATGCAGTGATCTGAATTTGGTCAGCACGGACGCAGTGATCTGAATTTGGTCAGCAAGATGCAGTGATCTGAATTTGGTCAGCACAGATGCAGTGATCTGAATTTGGTCAGCACGGACGCAGTGATCTGAATTTGGTCAGCAGGATGCAGTGATCTGAATTTGGTCAGCAAGATGCAGTGATCTGAATTTGGTCAGCACGGATGCAGTGATCTGAATTTGGTTAGCATGGATGCAGTGATCTGAATTTGGTTAGCACAGATGCAGTGCAGCAAGGCCCGAATATACAATAACAAGAGGACTGAGGCTCTAGGCAAAGAACAGGACCTGGAAAGTAGGAAACCCCACAGAGCATCAGGACACACTGTTCTGTGTTCAACGCAAAATACAAGAATTTTCTAGAATAACACAATAGAAAAATATCTAGTGTGGTGGTTTGAATAGGAATGGCCCCATAGGGAGTGGCACTATTAGGAGGTGTGGCCTTGTAGGAGGAAGTGTGTCACTAGGGACAGGCTTTGAGGTTTCCAATGCTCAAGCCAGACCTAGTGTATCTCTCTCTTCCTGCTGCCTGCTGATCCAGATGTAGAACTCTCAGCTGCCTCTCCAGCATCATGTCTGCCTGTATGCTGCCATGATGATAATGGACTAAAGCTCTGAACCATAAGCCAGCCCCAAATAAATGTTTTCCTTTATAAGAAACACCATGCTGTGGCCATGGTGTCTCTTCACAGTAACAGAACTTTGACTAAGACATGTAGCAATCACTGAATATTTGAAATTCACCTAAACTACTTTCTTTTTTTTTTTTGGTTTTTCGAGACAGGGTTTCTCTGTGTAGCTTTGCGCCTTTCCTGGATCTCGCTCTGCAGACCAGGCTGGCCTCGAACTCACAGAGATCCGCCTGCCTCTGCCTCCCGAGTGCTGGGATTAAAGGCGTGCACCACCACTGCCCAGCTTAAACTACTTTCTTGATGTTACCATAGAAGTGTATATATATTCCACAAAGAGAAGCTTCAGGCTGGCTTCATAGGAGGGAGAGGGAATAACTGGGGAGGACGAAAGAGTGAATGGGCTTAAGCCATAAAACACACCAAGGTGTCTTTGCAAAATATACAGGGAACAGGATGAGCCTGGGAAGGGCCATAATCTCAAGTAGCACAGATGCTGGAAACAGGATGCATTCACAGACAGCCCTCAGAGCATTGGCTCTTCGTGAGTTGGAAAGCTATGAAAGGAGACAGTGATCTGGGGGGAGTCAAGTCTGAAGCTTGGGTAAACTGCTGGGGTGATACCAACAGCGGCTACAATGAACTTCAGCATCGCCATGGTGGCCACTGCTTACCCACCAAAGAGCAGTGTCCCCACCCCCACCCCCTCACCCCCACACTGAAACCCTAAAGGGTCTCACAGCTGTTCCACTTACACCTCTGGCGGGCCAACAGAGAATCATAAAGTACAGTCGTAGGGTGCAGGAGATTGCTCAGCGGGTAGAGGTCCCTGGCATGTAAGCCTGACCACCTGAGCTGGATTCCCAGAATCTATTGTAAAAGCCAGATGGGGCGGCAGCGCACATTTGTAATGCCAGCATTCTTAGGGAGAGACGGAAGGCAGAGACAAGTGCTAGCGGGCCAGCTACACTGGCTTGGCAGCAAGTGTCCTACCATGCAGAAATGCAAGCTCAATCACCATACCCACCTGTGGTGCCCCCAACAGGCCGAGGACGGGCGACCGACGGCATCTCCTCAGGGTAGAGCCCTCGGGCAGCAAATGGAGCTTCAGCTGATGACTGGGGCTGTGGGGGTTCAGGGGGGACCAACTCTGAAGATGGCAGCAACCCTGGGCCGAAGCTAGGTCTGCTGGGAGAGCACAGCACGTGTCAAAACCCCTTACCTGGCTCTGGAATTTTATTAGGCTAGCGCCCCCTACAGGGCTTTACCACGGCTTCATGTAATTATCTATCTCTTCTAGTGGAATACAGGACATTGTCTGGCTCCTTAGGGGCTGCAAGTTTCCTGTTAGTCCAGGGCCCTGCCTAGGTACTAAGTCTGAAAGACTGACAGGAGAAGAAAGGAGGGAGGAGGAAAGAGGAGGGGGAGGAGGGGTGGAGGAGAGGGGAGGCGTGTGACTGGAGCCTCGCTTTTCAGTCTGGCCTCCCACGCTGCACCCCAGAAAGATGCAACCCAGACCTGAGTTGTCTGATGTTTGCTTTTGGGTTTTTGTTTTTGAAAGAAAAATCTCACTTGTCCATCAAGACTGAAAACCAGTTTAAGAAGTGTTCTCTAACTTTTTAAGTTCTGAACCCCTTTAAACTTAGAAAAAAAATTACTGAGGGCTCTGAAGAGCTTCTATATGGATTCTATCCATAAATATTAACTTCATTGTAAGTTAAAACTAAGAACATTTAAGGATACTTCCTTTAAGAATCTATTAAAAACACAAGCCTATTACGTGTTAGCATAATAATCCTCATGAACTAAACCACTCTCCCCAACCGCTCACCTCCCAATTAGTGGGGTACTGCCTTAGATTTGACTCAAATGCCCTTCACAGAGGACATCTAGAGTCTCACACATTTTCTTCATTATCTAGAGAATACTTTATTAGTTTCTGTAATCAAACCCACACAGGTAAGACCTTACATATTTAATATAGTGTATCATCTCTGTACAAATGGGCAAAAAGTTAAGTTTAACATTTCTAGACCAACATGAATGTTGATTTTTGTATTTTTCCAAAGTCGAAAGCACAGCTAAAGTTTCCAAAAATCCAAATTATATAGATGCACATATATATTTATATTTCTACAAAAGACCAGTAACAGCAGTATGTTATTCATCAATAGTAGCAACAGCCTTTCCAGGTTCTGCATTCATTTCAACAAAATTGTAGATATCCAGCACACTTCATTAAAAAAAAAAAAGTAAAAAACAAAATCCCCCCAAATAGCACAGTTTCCCGTGTATTTTATATTGTCATCTGACATGTGTTCCTTTAGGAAAATCTGCCCTTACAGAGGACGTTCTCAGAGGAGCGAGGCGGATACTAACGATCTGCTAGAAAATCCTCAATCACCATTTCACACCCTGCTTGATTCCACACCAAACTCTGGAATCTCACACAGGACTCTGAAGGAACTTCCCATACTCTGTTCCATTAAAACCCACTGCTCTGTCTTCTGACATCTGTCATTTGGGAAATACAAATTATGAAGAGTCTACGGATATGGACACACTTAATTTCATAACAGTAAAAAAACCTCAATTGAGCTCATGCAGAAAAGCCTGTAGGTGCTCGGACACTGTCAAATTCACAATTGCAGATGCAAGTTAACAAATGCCTAATTTTCACTTGACTAGGCAGGATAAAATTCCTCTTCCTGGACATGTCTGTTACTATCGGATTAAAAAACTTTTGTTTATATTTACTTAATTTTATGCATATGAGTGTTTTGCCTACACGGATGTATGTGTGCCTGGTGCCCTTGGAGGCCAGAAGAGGGCACTGGGAATCGAACCCTGATCCTCTGAGGTGCTCTTCACTGTCAAGCCATCTCTCCAGCCCCGTCACTACCTGATTTTTATCTTTTAAAAAAATTTTTCATTACCTGATTTTAAAAATAACTTCTTGCTCATAAATATTTTGAACTCCGGTGAATTCTACTCAGCAAGTCTACTGAGCAGGCTCAGAGCTCACTGCCAAAATACTTCTCCTCTACGTTTTGTGTGCTAAGACTCTTAGCACACACGGATGTTGTTTCATCAAATGCTGTGTCTACTGAAATGGCACTTTTCCTCCTTTGTCCTCTTCGAAGGAGTATATTACACGGCTCGGATTTTAAGATGCTAAATCACCCTGTGTGTTGCTAACATCACCCCAAATTGGTTGTAGTACAATATCCTTTATATATATTGCTACACGCTTGTAAATATTTGGCTTCATGTTCTTTGTTCATGAGAAAAATGGCCCTTAATGTTTCCATTTTCACAAGGTCCTTGTTCTTCTAATTCATCCTTTCCTGGCTCTCATCTCCCTTCCCCACCTCTCACACAGTAGCAGAACTTAAATTCCAGCATTGCGCGTGCATGCGTGCGTGTGTGTGTGTGTGTGTGTGTGTGTGTATGTGTGCGTGCGTGTGTGTGTGCGCGCGCGCGCGCGTGTGTGTGTGTGTGTGTGTGTGTGCGCGCGCGTGTGTACGTGTGCTATGGCACATGAGGTCAGAGGGCAGCCTGCTGGAGTCAGTTCTCTTCCTTCTATGACGGAACTCAGGTCATCAGGCTTGGTGGCAAGCCCCTTTACCCACTGAGCCATTTTGCCTGCCCAAGTCCTAATACTTGATCTGGTTAGATCAAGAAAATATACAACCCAGAGTTTGGTAACTGTTCAAATTAACTAAAAAATATGAGTCTGTAAAATTGAAAAAAAAAAAAAAACAAAAAAAAACCAGTCTGCATGAGAAAGCCATGACAGGGTTTCTCCTGGAAATCTTACCTTGGTAACGGGCCTGATGGGGGCGTCATCCCATAGTCTTCGAATCTCTAGGGGAAATTGAAAAGAACATAAAAATAAACATTTAATACTTACTACAAATGACAATATCAAGCTTACAAACTTAGGTCAATTTTCAGGAATATTATTATTGCTATGCTGTTATTGGGGGAGTGTTTCATTATGTTACCTTAGCTAGCCTGGACCTTACTATGTAGAACAGGCTAGTCCTGAGAGATCTGCCTGCCTCTGCCTCCTGAGTGCTGGGATTAAGGGAATGTGTTCCCATACCTAGCAAGAACTGTTTTTATTTTGTTTGTTGCTGGGTTTTGTTTTGTTTTATTTTGAGATAGGGTCTCTCTACACAGCCCTGGCTGCCCTGGAACTCACTATGTAGACCAGGCTAGCCTCAAACTCACAGAACTCCACCTGCCTCTACCATCAAAGAACTCGGATTAAAGGCATGCACCACAATGCCCAGTAGGAACTGTTTTCTTATAAAAACTTAGCATGGTACTGGGGTCCTCCATCAGCAAGCAATGATGGACGCTTTCCAACTGACTAACTTACTTATAATTTTATTTTTTACTTTATGTGTACATGCCTGTGTGTACATCTGTGCACCATGTGTGCCGTGTCAGTGGGGCCAGAGGTGGCATCGGATCCCCAGAATTGGAGTTACAGAGAGCTGTGAGCCACCACGTACAGCTGACAGACTGTCCCCCATCCTGTAAGCTGACTCGTCACACTGCTGACTGTTTGCTTCACTGTGCCCAAGCCTTTTAATTTCATGTCATCCCAGCTGTCAAGTCTTGGGGTTATTCTGTGTGCTACTGGAGCCAATTTTTAGGACTAAAAATTCAAAACTGGGTGAATTTAAAAATTTAAAATGGGAAGGGAAGGGAAAAGAAAAAGGAAAAAGAGGAAAAGGAAAAGGAAAAAGGAAAGGAAAGAAGTGGGTTCCACGTGGCATTTTCATGCATATGTGCCGTGACACCTTGTTCTTACCTGTCCCTTCCCATCCCCTTTCCTCCCTCAAACAGTCTCTGCTCCGGCTTTCACGTCACTTGTATTCCACTACCCCTTTCTCCTTGGGACCTCTTCCTGCCCCTCACGGTCCCTTTTCTACTTTCATGCTCTACGTATACATAAAACTAGATTCTACATAAAGAGAAAACATACTAGATCTCTTTCTGAGGCTGGCTTATTTGTTTAACAAAATGATCTCCGGTTCTATCCATTTCCCACAGATGATTTCACTCTTCTTTACAGCTGGATAAAGCTCCATTTCATATGCACCACACCTTCACCTGTTCACCTGCCGACAGGCACCGAGGCAGGTTCCTTCAGCAGCCACGTGAACAAAGCAACAATAAACGTGGATGAGTGGGATTTCTTTGGTATGCCAACTTACAGTCCTTCAGGACTGAGGAACCACCACAGCAGCTCCATCAGTTTCCATTCCCATCACAAGTAAGTGTTCCTCTCTCCCCACATCTACCTCAACATTTCCGTCTATCCTTCCTTCCTTCACTTCAGGCAGGGTCCCACAGGGTCCCACTAGGTAGCTCTGGCTGTCCTGGAACTCACTATGTAGACCAAGCTGGCTTGGGCTCACACAGATCTGCCTGCCTCTGCTGAGATTAAAGGCACGGGCCACCACAATTAACTGATTATCTAGATACGAATCCCTCATCTCACGTGTTTTGAAGTAGTTTAATATTTACTATTATAAAGCTGTAACAACAACAAAAAAAACAACAGTAACAACTAGATGGAATGGTAGTTCTCCCACGTGATAGCAGCTGCCCACACCAAGGATCCCTGCATCTCTTGCCTTGAAGGAAATAATCTATGAAGAATCATACCAACCTCAGAGATAAAATTCCATACATATACACATATATACACACACACATATATGGAGAGATAGATAAGACACCCCCAGGATTACCGTAACACAGGTTTTAAAAAAAAATCAGAAAAACCCAGTACAAATACTCACCAACCAATGAACTTACATTGTGACCTATTAACTTCTCTCTGGAGTTAATAGGTCACAAACCTTTTAGTGCAATCATTTCATCTGAAACTAGTGGAAAGCAGTGAGTGTCATTTCCTTGAGCTTAACTTCTATGTCTTCTCTTTTTTTTTTTTTTTTTTGAGCTGAGGATAGAACCCAGGGCCCTGCGCTTGCTAGGCAAGCACTCTACCACTGAGCTAAAACTCCAACCCTATGTCTTCTCTTAAAGAGAATTTGGGGCAGGGGGATGGCTCAGTCAGTAAACTGCTTGCTGTCCAGGTTTGAGGGCCCTGAGTTGGATCCCCAGCACCCATATCATAATCCAGATACGTGATGGCACTCACGTATAATCCCAGTGCTGGGGAGGCGGAGACAGGAGGAAGAACCCTTTGGCTTACTTGGCCAGCCGGCCTCAATGATCTGAGAGTAAGACCCACCTACCTCAACAAAAAGGACAGCGCCTAAGGAACAGTACCTGAAACTGACCTCTGGTCTCCACATGCCTGTGCACCCACGTGTACCCGCATGTGAGCAAGCACCAACCCCATCCCCCTACCCACACCCACACCCACATACAAAGAAGAACTTGACAAAAACAGACAAGATATAATAAGTATAAGTGATTACAACAAAGGCATATGGACAGCCAACATTTGCAAACGGCTGTCCTTATCTGTGCTTGGACTTGTGCCCCTGCCCCCCCTCCCCGCCCCCAGCCTTGGGAACATCTCCAGGACCAGGTGGTCCAAGGACAAGTTAAACAATGTGAGGAGTTTCTATGCTGGTGCCTTTACTGAATCAACGAGAACACGCCCTGACAACGCATCTCCCCTTTGTGACCCTGTGAGGAAGCTGGGAAGATGCTTCCTGCACCATCATCACCCGCATCATCCCTCCTGCAGGAAAGGATGTGCATCATCACCCGCATCCCTCCTGCATGAAAGGATGCCTCCAACACCAAGAATTAATTGTAGTACAAGATGAAAACTAAGACCTACCAAGCAGCTTTAAATCTAAGCAAACGCAGCCAAAGTTTTGCAGCGAGCCTTCAAGTGATACAGTTAGGTAACAAAACTCAAGCCCCGTGCCCAGAAGAGAATTCCAGGAGGCTAGTACTTACGCTGCAGGGGTTGTTGGCCGTCTGGGCTGGACTGTAGAAAGACCCCCACTGCGTGGCTCGCCTTTCTTCCCTGGAAGGGGTACTATTCACAGGCAGGCTGGCCGGCACCCCAGGACCTGCTCCCGGGGCACTGGGAGGCTGGCTACTGGGGGCCACGAGGGCGAAGGCGTCATCCAGGAGGGAGTGCATGGTCTGGCGTGCCTCCTCGATGGACGGCTGCGGGGGGATGTACTGAGAGGCCGAGAAGGGCAAGCCCGGATACCTGCTCAGCTCTGCAGAGGATGGCGTCTGCACCTCAGCCGGAAGGTCAGGATCAGACTGTGGGAGAGGCAAGGAGGAAAATGACATGTGTGCTTCCCTGGGGGCTGGGGACAGAGCATGAAACAAGGTTCTGGCACAGAGTGGAATTTAACAATGGTCCTGCCGTGTGGGGAAGGGTTTGTCCTAAGAATTAAAAATCATCTACACAATATGTATCCCATTTTGTGGGAGACATAGACAACTGGAGAAAAAAACCAAGCGGGAATATTCAACTTCTTTTCTGTAAAACTCAACCACGTGAAATGGATCTCAGAACCTGGAGGTAGACATCTTCCCTGAGAACCTAAGCGGCCACAATTCACACTTGGAAGTGCGCACACCACACAAATCCAGTCAACTCTCCATGGGTGTACAAACCAAAAGGAGGAGCAGCCTATTAACAGTCAGAAAACACTGTGTCTATGGATAAGTAATTCAAAGAACTCTTTAAAAACCGCTTACATGGTAATTAGTGACAAATATTCAGAAATTATGTCTCTAAAATGGAGGTATCCGAGTCATTAAGAAAAGTTTAAGAAGCAAGAATCAGAGAAACTAGGTGGCTTTTTAAAAAAAAAAACAACTTTCTTCTTTTTCATTTTATTTATTGAGACAGGGTCTTACTATGCAGTCTTGATTGGCCTGGAATTTCCTATGCAGACCAAGATGGCCTTGAACTCAGAGAACCACCTGCCCCTGCCTCTGCAGTGCTTGAATTAGAGTCACGTGCCACCACGTCCAGCTCAAGATTATTTTATTTTACATTGTGTGTGCACCAGCACATGTGTGCGTGAGTGTGAGTGTATGTGTGTGTGTGCGCGTGCGCGCGCACTCACACACCGAGCGCTCAGATCCCAGTGGAAGGCGCTCACCTACACCCCAGAGCCCCAGCACTCCAGGCCCTTCCCATCTCATCCTCAGGGGTCATACTTTAAAGGAGACGGAGACACTTTAACCTCTGGAGCAGGACAGACAGGTCTGAGGCTGGGAAGGGCAGTTCCTTTGGGTTCCCCCCTGGCACGGGAATCCAAAAAACCAGAAACCCAAAAGGAGAGCCACCAAGTCAGAACTTCCCACTCCCCTGTCTCTTCGCTGCCTCTTCGGGTCCCAGCCTCTACTGTCAGAACCTGAAGGTCAAGCGTTCACTCTCCCACACGCCGCCATCATCAAGCACAATGCCTCACAGGGAGACAGAACCCAACAGATGACAACCTGAGGACCACAAAGGTAAGACTTCCTAAGGCGCTTGCTTGGGTTGGAATTTAAATTCTACTCTCTTGAATTCCGGTCTGCTGACCCTGTTCTGATTCAGTGCTGCTTCGTTCAAGATATGAACAAACATCAGCTCACCCCAGACAGGGCCCCAAGCCCTCAATTCTACTCAAGTATAGCCAAGTTTCCCTGGGGTGACTTACAGGAGAATTCTGTGAGACTTCAAGGGGCGTGGGCAACTGACAGACAACTACGCCCTCAAGAAAATCTGCCTCCTGGCCATTATTAATCCTTATACATAGTTCTTCAGAAGGGAGGAGCTTTGGGTTTCCTGAGCCCCTCCTGCCTGCCTCGGGATAAACACAACAGCTCTGACCTCCAAATGGCAACGCCATGAGGATGGCGCTTTACGGCAGACTCCTGTGCCTGTCCTTTTTCAGACGGGCACGCGGAGCTCCTCTAGACATCGTGGTTCTTGCCTTGCGGTGGCTATTTGGCAAACCTTAGTGGGCTCTTAAAAGAGCAACCTCACATCCTGGTTTAGGTTTGTGCCTGCTGCCCTGGTTTAATCAGTGACAGCACCTCCGTTCTTTCCCAAGAGCATCTGGTTTGGACTCTAACTGACGTTAGGGGGTCAACATTGGAGTGTTCTGCTGCTGCTGCTGCTGCTGCTGCTGTTGTAATGAGATAAGATCTCTCTACCTCCAAACGCCTGGGCTCAAGCACCCGCCTGGCCGCAGCTGGGACTGTGGAAGGGCACCAGCAGGCCGGGCGCCAACAAAAACTTTTAGTCAAGAGCCAGACAATAAATATTTTAGGTTCTGCAAGTCGTAAAAGTCTGTCACAGCGCAACTCCAAAAGCAGCCAAAGACAGCATTCAAGTAAGGGCGCGGCTACCTTACAAAAAGCCCAGTGTTGACCAAAACAGCGGCAGGCTGGATGTGGTCCAAGGGCAGAAGCCTTCCAGGCCCAAACTAGAGTGGAGACTGGCCAAAAGGGGTTGAGGATTCTGGAGGACAGCCCTCAAGGAGAAGTTATTTTGAGAGAAAAAGTGGAAAATTCCAGATAATTTAAAACTATGCAGTGCACATATGGTCTTGAAGGTAAAAAAAAAAAAAAAAAATCTAGCTAGGAAAAGGTGAATTCTGAGAAAGGCATGATTTGTGAAGCACACATCACAGAATTTCAGGCAGAGTCAAAAGTGAAGTACATCTGGGGAGGAGTTTCTGAGCAGGGAATCTTTGGAAAGGCAGTCCTAGAGACAGAGTCCAAGGAGGTTCCAGGAAGGTTCTTCCCATCAACTCTTGGAGGGACCCTGCACTTCCCGTGAAAGACGAAAATGGAGAAAACAAAGGCAAGTCCCAGCCAGGCGCAAGGGCATCTGCCTGTGGTCCCAGCACTCAGAAGGCTGCTTCAATTAGGATTTTGAAGCTAGCCTGGGCAACATAGCAAGATTTTGTCCCCCTAATTAAGTTAAACCCAAAAGGAGAGCCCAGGACACCATGAGGGGAGCCTGACATTTACCATCAATGAAGGCCATCAGTGGAAGGAAACATGTCACTCCCTACACAAAATTCAACAGGAGGGTGGAACTCCAGGGCTGGAAAACAAGGACCTCCTGCAGGCTCCCTTGGGAGGAGCCCAGGCTGGCCAGGAAAGGTCGTGGGAGAAGGGAAAGGGATGCGGTTTCTTTTCCTATGACTAGTTCCACAAAAGCACCAGGTGACCATACGGAAGGCCTCCGAGGAGGACAGTTTCTCTAGACTGAGCCAAACACCGCCAGTTTTGGATACATGCTTCCCAAACACTCCAGCAGGACAGGAACATTCATCTGTTGCAGAAAAAGCTGCTGTGTGTGTGTGTGAAAGAGAGAGGGGGGGGGGGGGTTCCTCCCCAGTTAGGGAGCACTGCATTCAGAGAGAGGAAGAGAAACTACTCGATTCCTTCGCTCTACAGTGGCATCGATAATTAGCCGCTCTAGCTCACAAGAACCCTCATGAGCAGGTTATGAAGGTCAGAGTCAGGCTTCAGAGCACACTGAACTTGCAAAGAAGAACCTGTTTCTTCCAGATGAACTTGATGGCATTAGACCACAGCCTTACGTCAGTACCGTGCTTGGTACATTTGTATACACATTTTGAATGTTTTTCCATATTAGGTGTCATTTAGGGGAAAAAAATGGAAACCTCAAATAACTTAAGTGCTACAGGGCAATTGTGTCCATCACAATGCCTTCTCTAGGGATGAGCTTGTTGCTAAGATCACACAAACAAAGCTGGCCCTCTAAGTTTGCTCAGCACAGTAGAGCTGAGTCCTTTACACTCCCCCGGCTGCCAGGGAGTTGTGTCCTTTGGACTCTCCCTCTCTTCCCAGGGCATCTTTGTGTCTTGTGCTAAAGGTCCCTTGAGAAGCTAGGTTTCCTCTTCAATGGAGCCTGTGTGTATATGTCACACTGTATCAATGTCTGCCTTCATCACTTCAAGCCACACTGTCCACTTCCATTTGAAAAAAAAAGGGGTTTCATCCTGATTTCTACTAAGCTCTTTTTACCATGAAAAATGTGTGTGTGTGTGTATGTGTATGTGTGTGTGTGTGTGTGTGTGTGTGTGTGTGTGTGTGTGTGTGTGTGTGTTCGAAGGCTGATATCCCTAATCTGAAATCAGAAACTTTCTGAGCTATGACATGACGCTCAGTTGGGGATTTTGAACATTTCACATTTGTAGACTTTCCTATTGGAATGCTCAACTGGTAAAGTTTGCAGACACGTTCCAGCGTATCCAGTATCTGAAGCAGTGTAGTTCCAGCATTTTGGATAAGGGAGTCACAACTGCATGTTCACTCTGTGAGTGTGTGTGTGGGTGTGCAGACAAAACAGGAAATATCCAACACCCCTCGAACAACCGTCAGAGCAGAGAGAAAACCTAGACATTTTTGTTCTTCCAATTAACCTCAAGCAGCTCCTATTTCGAAGGCAGATGGGCTAGCACAGAGAGGAAGGCCTGGGACACACTCTCAGGTGTCACCCAGCAGCTCCCGGGCTGCTCTGACTCAGGCTTTGCTGCCTGGTGCCCTGGCATCCACGGGGCACAGGGCAGCAGCCACTACTGTGCACTCTCCTTCCTCATCAGGGCACCCTCCTCAGAGCTCCCACCCTGGTTCCCAAGCGCTCGGGATTACGCACTGGGCATCCAATATAGGCGGAGTTGTGCACACCCGGAGGCCGCTTGTATGTGCCATCACTGTCTGTGGTGATGAGTCTGTCCTTCTCGGCATCAGCGGGACAGCCATTGACCTGGTGTTTCCGGCGTGGCTTAGGAGAACGTTTTATCCGTGAGCTGATGGGAAAAACAGAAATTATCTTCAGAGGAAATAAACCTGTTAGCCACTGGCTTATCAACGTAACACCGAATGTTTTCTGAATGCTTATGATGGGCTGGCCACCGTAGGAAAAGCTCCAGGGATTCTGACAAAGTGACAGCCACAGTCTGGGCCCTACGGACCAGACCGAACTGACACAGAGACAACAGAACAGTCTGTACTCAGATCATCATTTAATGACATGGCCAGTCAAAAGGTGGCAGGTCCAGCTGAGCGCTATTAATACCCCACAGGTGACCTGAATGGGTCGAACAGATCTGGGGCTGAGGAGGGACATAAGAGGAGCCTAGGAAGTGCCAGCCCAGCAGGCTGAGAGCCAGAAATGGCTGCAGAGGACCCTGGGGGCAAGATCAGAGGGCCGTCCGCTGTAGTCACAGCTCTGTGTGGCTGGCCACAGACAACCGAAATAGAGGAAGGCGCCACCTGCTCCAGGGGTACAGGTTTGGGCATAGAAAGACAAGCTTATTGTTTCATTTACTTCTTAGAGTGTAAGTGTTTTGCCTCCCAGAAAAGGGCACTGGATCCCCTGGGACCGGAGTTACAAATGGTTGCGCATCACCATGGAGGTGCTGGGGATCGAACCTATGTCGTCCGGAAGAGCAGCTACAGCTCTTAACCACTGAGCTATTCATCCAGCCCCAATGTATTTACAGAAAACATGCCTACATGATGGGGCAGGGGCTGTCAGATGGGGACCAAACTGTGAGAACAAGCATGGAGACCTGCCACACTACCTCGTGACTATCCAGGTGGTAAGACACGAGAGGTGAGGAGTAAGAAGGAATGAGAAGAGCTAAGTGGGCAGGGGAGAAGCTGGCTGTACAAAGAGAAGGTAGGTGCATGCTTTGATCAGATGGAGGAAGCCAATAGGGCTAAGCTGGGATATGGAGATAGAACCCCCTCCCCCCCCCAGTTCCTTCTCTCCCCAGGAGGCGGCTCCTCCACTTCCCGCACACCTACACTACCTCTACAGAAACCTCTTCAATTCACTGTCACAGACTATCAACCCGGATACGACCAGGACTCCTGTCGTCGGCCCCAGTCTCCAACCTGCCCTGTGTCTAGTCTGCCTGCCCACCGTGTCCCCGGGGCCCCTGCCCACCTCTTCCTGGGCTCTATGAACACAGAGGGCACACTGGCTGCGGGGTCCAGGATCTTGTCGATCTGCATCTGTGCCCTGCGGTACACTCGGTGTCGCTCCTTGGTGTCCCCGGAAGACAGGTCATCCACCACTGGGAACTCGTAGTGGCCTCGGCGTTTGGCACGCAGGCGGATCTTGTTGCGGTGGTGCTCGATCTCTGACTTGTGGCGCAGTGCGGACTGGATCTGTGCGCAGGGGGTGGGCAGCAAGAACCATCGCTCAGGGTGTTTTCTGGGGTCTCCGGGACACTTCCTCCGCAAAGCCCTTTGAGAGACGTCCTCCTCTCCCCAACTCTGCACTTGCTCTATGGGCTTGATGGAGGCACCCGTGCAGGGGACAGAGAATAGACACTGTCTACCCCGAGTGGCAGAGAGCCAGCCACCTACTCACCGGCGATCACCAGCTTAGGGAAGGCTGACCCCAGTGTTCAAGAGCCAGGGGTGGCTGAGGCAGAGAGCATGGCTTTCCAGAGGCAGCCTACTCAAGGCTGCCGTTTTAATGCTCTTCTGCTAATCTCGTCAGAATCCATCGCTGTCCTGACTAGTGTTGGAGTTTAAAAAGAATCAGGTGTCGGGGGAGGGCTCCAGAGGCCGCACCACGAGCACAGCAGCTACTGGCAGTTGATGATGTCTGAGAGGGGTACAGTCACTTTTTCTTTGAGGATGTGGCTACCGCTGGGTGGCCCTTGCCCAGTGGACGGAGCTTATTATTAATAATGATGATGATGATAAGATAAAGACATGAAGTTTGGAGGGAGATAGGTTAGGGGGTCTGGAGAGAGTTGAGGGAGTGGATACACTGTATGCATGGACCAAATTATCAAAGAATAAATAATACATTAAACAATAAAATGTAAGGTGTGTGTGTGTGTGTGTGTGTGTGTGTGAGACTTCTTGCTTGTTTTGTTTTTTGATTCTGAGACAGGATCTTACAGTGCAGCCCGAGCTATGCAGCCCCGGAGTGACCCTTCTGTCTCAGCCTCCAGGGTGCTGGGATTGCAGGCTGAAGCCACCATACCCAGCCTGCAGTGTTCTGAATCAGGTCCACCTGTAGCGGTGCATGCATTTGGCAACTGTCCAATACCGGGCCTTCCACTCACTGTTCCAGCACTGACTGAATCGGGACGTGAGCTTTTTTATTAATCGCTTTCATTAAAATCGAATACCTCCTTGTTGATTTTGTTGGTTTCTGCTACTCGGTCGGCCAGGACAGGGTGCTGCACGGGGGGGTGCTGGGATGGGCTGCATGGCGATGAGCTGGATCTTACTGGGGACCCTCCGGCTGGCCTCTGAGGTTCGGGAAATTCGGTCAACATGCTCGAAGATAGAGGCTGAGGAATGCTGCTCATTGCCTGAAGTGGGCAGGGGGGCACCTGGAACAGACAGGAGGCACATGAGCAGAAAAGCACCAGAAAGCAGCAATAAGGAGTCAAAATTATGCATCATCCCTGAAGGCATCTTTGGGCCTAGTCTTTGACCAAAGCAACCAAAATCTCTAGTTCAGCAAATATAATCTCTATAAAATTATCTCTTTTGGCTTCGTTAAAAATTACAAATGAGGAAAGGCGCAAAGCTACACAGAGAAACCCTGTCTCGAAAAACCAAAAAAAAAAAAAAAAAAAAAAAAAAAAAAATTACAAATGAGCCAGACAGCGGTGGCACATGCCTTTAATCCCAGCACTCGGGAGGCAGAGCCAGGCGGATCTCCGTGAGTTCGAGGCCAGCCTGGTCTACAGAGCAAGATCCATGACAGGCACCAAAACTACACAGAGAAACCCTGTCTCAAAAAACAAAAAAAATTTACAAATGAGAGGGGGCTGGAGAGATAGCTCAGTGGTTAAGAGCACTGGCTGCTCTTCCAGAGGTCCTGAGTTCAATTCCCAGCAACCACATGATGACTCACAACCATCTATAATGAGATCTGGCGCCCTCTTCTGGCCTGCAGGCATACATGCATGCAGAACACTGTATACATAATAAATAAATAAATTTTTAAAAATTACAAATGAGGACTGGCAAGATGGCTCAGCCGGTAAAGGTACTTGTGCACAGGCCTTATTGCTTTAATTCAACCCTGGATCTCATGAGGGGGCAGAGAACTGACTCCTGAAAGCTGTCCTGAACCTCCATACATGCCATGGTGCACACCTGTGTGCACACATACACACACACACACACACACACACACACATATACACTTAATAAAATTACAAATGCTTTGAGGAAAGATGTGAGAAAGTCATTATGATACTATGTGCCAAAGACCACTCAACTGTTTTTTTGTTTTTTCCTACATGTAGCTAAAAAATCTTCATAAAGAGACAGGAAGGCTCATCTGAGAAGAGTGTTTCGTAGCATGTTTCAGGGCCAATGTCCGATATCCAGAACCACGAAACAAAACATAGAACGTCTGAGCTGGGTATGCTGGTGCATGCCTGTAATCCTAGTACTCAGAAGACGGGGACAGGAGGAGCAGGAGTTCCACGACCATCTCCAGCTACATAGCAAGTTCTAGGCTAGCCTGGGCTACATGAGAGCCTGTTTGAAAAGGGAAACAGAGAGAAGGATGGGAGACGAGCTGTTCGGCGAGTCAATGAGCAGTTTGTAGAGTTTTCACTAAAAATATTCCCAGCAGCTTTGAGCTCCCACTATCCTCTGGGCGCCCACTGGCCTGCCAGCAATTAGCTATGAAGTCTTCCCTTGGCATGGGGTGGCAATCGGGTCCAGGACCCTGTAGGTCCCAAAGTCCATCAACTGGACTCAGCCTCTTCTAAAACAGTATCTGCCTGCACATACAACCCAAGCACACTGTCCTGCAAAATTTAAATCACCTCCAAACTACAAAGGTAAATGCCATGTCAATGGTTACTTTAACATTTATGGAACAGTGACAAGAAAGGTTACACACACATGTAACATACATGTAACTTAAAAATATGTATTTGATCTACAGTTGTTGGTTGAATATGGGGACCATGGATGTGGATGGGTTGGCTGTACTCCAGGAGGAGGGGGCGGGACAAAAGAGAGGACCAGAGCCACACAGGAGGGCACCAAATCAGCTGCCGATGCTCCAGGCTTTGGGCTCCCGATGTAGAAAGAAAAGCAGAAGAAGCATGAGAAGAACATCTCCCCCTCAAAAGGAAGTAGCTCCACTCTAATGAGGGCACTGAAGAGTGACAGGGGCCAGGTTCACGGCATGTACGTTTTACTGCAATATTTTAAGGAAGTAATCAGACCTATGAAAATGAAGAAATTTATGCACTCACAAAAAAATGATCAAACCATGCACTGTGGTGTACACCTTTAATCCCGGCACTTAGGAAACAGCAGCAGGTGAGTATCTGTGAGTTCAGTGCCAGCCTGGTATAGAGAGTGTGTTCCAGGCTAGCTAGAGCTACACAGTGAGATACTGTTTCAAATATATATATAAAGACAGTATCTTATATAATGACTGGCTTTCTCCAGTTTCTCATTATCAATAACGAGGAATTTCTCTAATGAATATTATATGTACTAGAAACAACCCCGGCAAAATTGAAGTTTAAAAAGAAAAAAAGGGGGCTGGAAAGATGACTCCGTGGGTAAGAGCACTGGCTGCTCTTGCAGAGGACCCTGTTCAGTTCCCAGCACCCACACGGTGGATCGTGATCGGCTATAACTCCAGATCCAGGTGATCTGCACCCTCTTTGGCCTCCTCGGTCACCAGGCACAGATGTGATACATCAACATATATGCACGAAAACACCGAAACACGTAAGAAAGAAAGAAAGAAAGGAAAGAAAGAAAGAAAGAAAGAAAGAAAGAAAGAAAGAAAGAAAGAAAGAAAGAAAGAAAGCCGGGCAGTGGTGGCACAAGCCGTTAATTCCAGCACTTGGGAGGCAGAGGCAGGCAGATCTCTCTGAGTTCGAGGCCAGCCTGGTCTACAAAGTGAGTTCTAGGACAGGCTCCAAAGCTATACAGAGAAACCCTGTCTTGAAAAAACAAAACAAAAAAGATAGGTAAGTAGGTAGGAAGGAGGGAGGGAGGGAGGGAGGGAGGGAGCGAGCGAGCGAGGAGTTCAACAGAGGAAGCAGGGTGAGAAGAAGGGAAGAGCTGCCTGGTCACTGAAAAACTGGTGCTTTCCCTTAGCCAGCCAACTGTGGACGCCCAGACATTGTTTTAAAATGAATAGCCAACGGAAGGGGTGTGAGCAGATAGAAACCGTTTTTAAACAAAAGCCAATGGTCTGTAACCTCTAGTGAAAATGGGAAGTGGGGAGTCTCCTGACTATAAAGGAGAGCACACATTGGCAAAGCAGGCTGTAGGAAACAGTGGCTGGTATTTCACCTAAGGAACGCACACCAGTGCACTGTGAGTTGTGGGTTTCCTCTGGATCTGAACTATATGTTATCCCAAGGGACTAGAAATGACGTGTACACCTCCAAACGAGCGGCATCTCCTAACGAGCAGACATTCTGACGCTCTTGGGCTGGATGACCTTGAGTACAAGCCCAGCCAGGCACCCCATTTAACCTATGGCAGCTCCTCAAGATGCAGGATGAATGACTAAAGAAAGATTAACCTTGCCAGCAGGCCAGCCTTGCTGATCTGAGCTTCTAAAGACACAGAAAAGTCACAAAGTTGGCATGTCAGTCCCCCTCCCCCAGGATGGCAGAGCACTCCCGCTGCCTTTGAGTCTAATGGCTGAGGTGGGGAGCTGCCCCCCCCCCCCCATCATCTCTGCCCAGGTCCCACCCGAACCGCAGCCTCCGCCTGGGCTCCTGTCCATCCTCTCAGCCGAGGTCACGGAGCTTCGATGAAACACTCACCAGCTACTACCTTCAAGGCAAGCAATGCCCAGACCTCAGCCTTCGCTGCCAGACTGCTGGGTAAAGGCAGAGAAGAAAAAGATCCCCAGCTCTCGCCTTGTCCAGGGCCCAGGTGCCTGGGAAGGGTTTTTAAACTTTTTAAACTTTGCGTTCAATTACAATATGTATTATATTATATAGTATGCAATGTAAAAAGATTACTTAGATAATAACAACCATGGGAAGCATAACAGATGCTTAGATGTGAATGTGTGAGGAATCCTGCCTTAAGGCAAGTAGGGATTTTTGGATTAAAAAGCCTTTCTCTTTCAATGTTCTTTTTAAAAATTAATAATATAAATTACACTGCACATTCAAGAAATCCATCGCCTATCTGATGACTGCAGTAAATAATATATTGTCTATTTTAAAATAGACAAGAAATGGCTGGCAAGAGGGCTCAGCGGGCAAAGGAGCTTGCTGCCAAGCCCGACGCGAGCTCGAGGCCCAGGCCCCACGTGTGCAGGGAGAGAACTGACTGCTGCTATCTGTCCTCCGACCTCCACGTGTGCTGTGGCAGGTACACGTGTGCACACCACATGCGCATGTACAACACACACAGCAAACAAACAAGGAAATGTAAACTTTTTAAACACTGAGGGAAATTTTAAGTGTTCTTACATAAAAACATGGCAATTGTGATCTTGTATAGTATCTCATATAGTGAATAACTCCATTTCACCAGTCTATAACATATGTATGCTTTTTGTTTTGTTTTGTTTTTTTTTTTGGTTTTTCGAGACAGGGTTTCTCTGTGTAGCTTTGCGCCTTTCCTGGAACTCGCTTTGGAGACCAGGCTGGCCTCGAACTCACAGAGATCCGCCTGGCTCTGCCTCCCGAGTGCTGGGATTAAAGGTGTGCGCCACCACCGCCCGGCTTTTGTTTTGTTTTTTGAGACAGGGTTTCAGTGTGCAGCCATGGATGTCCCGGAACTCACTCGATATACCAGGCTGGACTCGAACTCATAGATCCTCCTACCTCTGCCTCCTGAGTGCTGGGATTAAAGGTGTGTGCCACCAACGCCTGGCAGCACATTTTATATATATATATATAAACACAATGTTGGAAGAGCACTTGTTCTTGCTGAGGACCCAGGTTCAAGTTCAGCACCTAGCCACATGGTGGCTCACAACCATCTGCAACTCCAGATCCAGGGGATCTGATGACCTCTTCTGACCACCTTGGGCATCAGGCACACATGTAGTGAACACATACTGGCAGGCAAAACATTCATACACATAAAATTAAAAATGTTTTTAAAAATCATATTGTAAGCGTGTATTAAAATAATTAAATAAATAAAAACTTGAAATGAAAGGGAAAAAAAAATCCTGCCGTTTAAGATCCCAAGAGGGGGCTGGAGAGATGGCTCAGAGGTTAAGAGCATTGACTGCTCTTCTAGAGGTCCTGAGTTCAATTCCCAGCAACGACATGGTGGCTCACAAGCATCTATAATGAGATCTGGTGCAGACAGAACACTGTACACGTAATAAATAAAATAAATCTTACAAAAAAAAAAAAGACCCCAAGAGGAAGGCAATATATGCAGGATTATACAATGTCAGCCACAATATGAAAGAGGAGAGAGAGCTTCTCAAATGCTTCGATGGAAGACGATTTTAAGAAAGTATTTCATCATGTACAGATAAACATAGTTCATCCACACCATTCCTAAATCTGGTGGCCCTCCAGCCACAGTGAGGCTGAGATCACTGAGCTGTCTTCCTCATCCCATCTCCAGCAGCAAGCACATTCCAGACACTCAGGAGAAACGCTGAATGATTCTAGCTGACGGCAGTCACCATGACTCAGTTTACAATATTCTTCCTTGAAGAGGCCTCTGGGAATTGCCTTAATGAGAAATTGAGAACTAGGCTTAATGATCTCATTTCAGAAATGAGCCCTCAGCGCTACATATATGTAGCTAATCAGGTTGAAACAATGCGCTCACCAGGCAGAGACCTTACCAGGTGCCAAAATAATGTCTGTCAGTTCCCACGAGAGAACCTAGCACCTGGAGCTCGTGGAATTCAAGTCGATGAATTCTAACTACTTCAGAATCACACACTTGCATATGTGAGAACATCAAGAAAGCATTGGGGGAAAGGGGACAGTGTGGTGGCACACACCTTTGATACCAGCACCCCGTAGGTAGACACAAGTGGATCTCTGGGAGTTCAAGACCAGCCTGGTCTACATAGTGAAATCCAGGCCGGGCAGGGCTGCAGAGCCAGAGCTATGTAGTGAGACCCTGTCTTGGCCGCTCGGCCCCACAGAAAAGCACCTGGCAGTCCATTTCTAGGAGGTGTGTTCCTAAGGAAAAGGAGGAGTTAGGGCCCCCAGGAGGTCAGCCCTGACACCCTGAGCTTGGCTGCTCTTGCTCAAGGACACACACACACACACACACACACACACACACACACACACACACGCCCCCCGCCCCTTCACCTCTCTCCCCACATTCTCTTCAAGGATGAAAGAGGAAACAGATGTGGCCCACCCTAACTACAATGGCTCACACTGTACCCTGTGAGTCAGTTACCTCTGTAGGTCTCAGAGACGGACGCAAGGACCACGTGACGGTCTAGCTGGCACCTTCCCAAAGGCAGCGCGCAGGGAATGGGATCAAGTTTGAAATTACCAGAATACTAACAGCAGTCTGTTGTGAGTTTCTGTCGGAAGAGTGGGGCTGAAAAGGACTACAGGCCCTAAAGCCGGCTCCTGGGTGTGCCACACGCAGTGGTGACAGGGAACACTACTCCAAAGGCAATCCAGTGGCTCTCAACAACCACCTCCTTCCCACTCACACAACATGCAGCAGAAAATGGATTTTTACTCGAACTTTAACAAGCAATGCAGGTGCAGTGGAGTACACTTGATTCCCCAGAACTCAAGAAAGAATCACTAGTTTGAGGTCTAGCCTAGGCTACATGGAAGCCACTGTCTCCAAAGGAGAGGACACTAGAAGTGTAGCTCAGTGGGGAGCACTTGCCCAGCATGTGTACACACACACACACACACACACACACACGCGCGCGCGCGCGCTCACATATATGTTATTTAATGAAGCTCTATGCACCTTCTGTCAGCCCCAAAGCTGTCGTATGGCCCCTTTTAAGCGGGTGGGAACTTTAAAGTGGGTTGATATTATGGTATAGATTCTGGCATTGCTAACATCACACTTCCGATTATGGTAGCAGCGCCTGAGCTCACGGCACTCCCTGGCAGGGCCGACTCACTGCCCTGCCTCACGGGCAGGGAGGGGGCTCTCGGCCCACTGCTGAATGCTCACTACCTGAATTCTGAAGGCATGCTGACAGAGGCCCTTGGGTCTGTTCCCTTCACAGACACACTGGGTGTGCTAGTGTCGGAAGGGGCGGGGGTGCCTGGGCACTGACAAACGGCAAAAGCTAACTAGAGAAGGGCTAGGACTCTCTTCTTCAAATATTTCTTTCCCAGGATGGAAACGAGATTTTAATCCCACCATATCTGAAACATAGCACCCGTTACCATGGTGCTAAGTAAGCTTTAAGATTTTGTGAAACTGGATCCTACTCTAAGTGGGTATTTCCTCAAAATTACGAAAGATCCAGCAGGGAGGAGTGGCCAGGGTAAGTGACAGGAGCATGGGCAGGGACCTGCAGGGCCTTGGGGGTGAGGGCCTGGGGTATAAGAGGCCCTTAGGCTTTGGTCCAGAGTCTCTTCATTTATAGGATGCCACTCAGTATGTCTTGTATTTTCAAACACAGAAATAAGTAAATCTCACAAAGTGCATATGGGACTGGAGAGACGGAGCCCTTGCTGATCTTGCAGAGACCTGGGTTCAGTTCCCAGCACCCACACTGGTTCACAACCATCCAAAACTCTCGATTCTGGAGATCAAACACTCTCTTGCCCACCAAGGGCACTGCACGCATGCACATGGTGTGCATACATACATGCAGGCAAAACACTCACATGCTTAAAACAAACTAAACCTAAAAACAAAACGAAAAGCATTTTGAAGTAAGTACAGCTGGGTATGGTGGCATATGCCTTTAATTCTAGCACTTGGCACAGGCAGGTGGGGACACTGTGAGGCCAGCCTGGTCTACACAGTGAGTGCCAGGCCAGCCCGAGCTATATAGCGAGACCCAAAAGTCTCCAAAACAGTAAGTACAAAAACCATTATTAAATCCCTTATCTCTGAACTGCTGAGACATGATCCTGAGATAAAAATAAAGCCCCAGGCAATTCACCAAGAGCACGTTCACTTAACACAATCTGGTAAGCTGAAGCCAAGCGATGGGGCCCAGGCAGGATAGCTCATTGGATAACGGTGCTCCCCACCAGGCCAGACAACCTGAGGTCAATTCCCAGAATCCATGTGGCAGAAGGAAGACAAGAGTCCCATCAACTGTCCTCTGACCTTCACACATGCACCTTGGCACACACGTGTGCCCAAACACAGACACACACAGTCAATAAATATGAAGCCGCGCTGCCAAACAAGGAGTGTGTCTGTCACCTCAGCAGTCAGGAGGTGGAATCGCAAGATCCAGATTTTCAGGTAGAGCTGGGCCACATGAGACTCTGCCTCCAAAAACCCCATATTAAATAAAATAAACCCACAACACGTTGCCATCACTCCAGAAACTATAACCAAGGCAAGCGAGGCCTGTGGGCGGAGTTTTTGTTGTTGCTGTTGTTTCTGGGTTTTTTTGGTTTTGTTTTGTTTTTTTAGACCCATAGCAATGAACTTTACAGCGGGGGTGACCGTTGTTCTGTGCCGGGCCTGCAAAGAAGAGGTTAAGCCACCTGATTCCATCCAACTACCTGCTGGGAGAATGATCTAGAAACGGGACCAGACATGATGTGCATGAAGCTGTCACAGATAAACGTCTTCCCAGCGGTGACAGCTGTGACATCAAGTGGTCCCTAAAAAAGGCACTGTCCTAAAGGCAGCTTTAGGACGACCGCTTCCATTAAATTCTCCTCGTCCTACAGGCAGGAAATCTGTTCCCACACTACATTAGAATGAACTGCTAGCTTTGAGACACAGCTCAGCGAACCCCTAGTCTCTCCCAGGGCCTTCCCTTGAAGCAGACCCCAACACAGGGTTCAAACGTGACAAGGCTGAGCAGCTCAACAGGAGCGATGTATATTCCATTTTTGTAGATTGTTTGCTGTTCGTTTTTCGAGACAGGGTTTCGCTGTGTAGCCCTGGCTGTCCTAGAGCTCATTCTGTAGATCAGGCTGGCCTCGAACTCAGAGATCTGCCTGCCTCTGCCTCCCGAGTGCAGTGATTCAGGCCACCATGGCCCAACTGTAGATTTTTTTTTAAAGGTTTATTTATTTATTGTGTATACAGTGTTCTGCCTGCACTGCCTCCACACCAGAAGAGGGCACCAGATCCCATTACAGATGGTTGTGAGCCACCACGTGGGAATTGAACTCAGGACCTCGAGAAGAGCAGCCAGTCCTCTTAACCTCTGAGCCATCTCTCCAGCCCTCCCCCGCTTTTTTTTTTTTTTTTTTTGGTTTTTCGAGACAGGGTTTCTCTGTGTAGCTTTGCGCCTTTCCTGGAACTCACTTGGTAGCCCAGGCTGGCCTTGAACTCACAGAGATCCGCCTGGCTCTGCCTCCCGAGTGCTGGGATTAAAGGCGCGCGTGTGCGCGCCGCCGCCGCCGCCACCGCCACCACCACCACCACCCGGCTTTTTAAGTTTAGTATCTGCAGTAGGGTAATCCCCTGCCCTGTGGGACTCTGATCACGACAACGGGTAACACTGTAAGGAAGGACCGTGACAGACCACTCTGCGGAGCTCTGTGGGCCTTGCTCTCCTGCGCAGCGGCCGGCGTCTTCTCTCCTGCGTCCCTCTCGCTGGACTCCTCGCTGACAGTAGAGTCTGCATCTGAGGGAGAAACTCTGCAGAGAGGAAGCAGAACGCAAACATCAGAGAGGAGAGGCCAGGAAGGCTTTTAAAACGTCGCGTTCACTGGGAGCAGGCTTCCACAGAAAACAATCCACATCCACACTCCAGGACCACACTATGGCCACACTCACCGTGTCCTGAGGACAGACTGGCATGGCTGACTAACCGGCTAAGCAGGGTGCATTTCAACCAACGCTAGAAAACTAAGTGCCGGAGGGAGGCAGTCCCCACAGCTGCTGGGGCCCCAGGCTGAGCCCCCGGCGCCTGGCCATCTCCTGACAGACAGTCTGGGTCTAACCCAAGCTGGCTGGAAAAGAATCTGGGCTCCAGAGCTGAAGATGTAGGTAGTGTTTGATAACCAGTCAGTATTTGAAAAGTCCTGGGTTCAATCCTTAGTCTCACAAAAAAACAAACAGAACAACTTACTCTTAAAAACAGCGGCCTGTGAAATGGCTCAGCACGTAAAGGGGTTTGCCAAAAGCCTGCCTGACGGCCTGACTCTGATCTCAACTCTCGGACCTACATGGTAGAAGAGACTGACTCCCAATTACTGTCCCTTGACCTCCACATGTACACATACACAGACACATGAAGGAAGAGAGGAAGGGAGGGAGGGAGGGAGGGAGGGAGGGAGGCGAGGGGGAAGGGGGGAAGAGAGGGAGGGAGGGAGGGATGGGGGGGATTTAAAAAGAACCACCTGGGCTTCTGGCCTGGTTTAGCATCAGCTGAACCCGTGAACCTGAAGAGGCTAGAGAAGTTCTGGGGTCACCCCAAATAACTCCAAACCTTTGAAACAATGACCCCTAATGAGATCTGATCCCATGAATGAACGAACATTAAGGGTAACACAGCACCAGGACGTACCAGGCTAGGGAACGCTCCAGGCTAGGGAACGGCCTTAACCAGTGAGCACTTGTCTCCATAGACTCTCCCTAGCTGCAACAGCAACATGGATTGCTAGTACATTCTGGGGCCCTTGAGGGACTGTCTCCACAGCCATCCCTCGGCATCTGTGGGCTCTGGGCGCTCTCAAGTCCCTTACAGGAAATGACTCAGTGTCTTCCGGTAATTACACCGTGCTCTTGCAAGCATCCCGACATTGCTCAGAGCCCCTCACACAGCTGCCACAAACGGCTGTGAGAATAACAACAAGAACGACTACGTACATTCACCATCAACACTATTTCCCCCTAAGCTTTGTGACCCGCAGTTGGCTGAATCCATGGAGGTGGGACTGAAAAGCAGATCGTGATAACTGAATCTACCTCAAAGACGGCTGTGATGAAGACGCCAGCTGTTGTTTACCGTGAGGCTACTGGGGAAAGCCATTCTCTGAAAACTTTTACTATCGCATTACAGCGTCTCTGCTGATATGCTGCATTCTAGGCGTGGGAAATAATTAAGCCAAGAGCATCTCTCTGCATAATTCATTTTCTTTCCTAAGGACCAGGCTCCAACATCCGTTAAATTCTTCAACTAGGCCAGATCCCCGAGGCAGAAGTGATGCCATGGGTTTGGATGCTGAATGTTGATATGGACACGGGCTTTTTCACTACCAGCAGCCAATCAGAAGTCAGGATTCTGAATCTCAAGGAGAGGCTGACAGTGGGTGGCCTCAGGGCCTAAGCTATGAACTAAAGTCAACTCACAAACCCTGACCTGGCTGTCTTCTTCAGGGTCGTTCCAGCTCTTCCCACAGGCGGAGGGCAGCGAGGGCCTCCCTGGCAGTTTGGAAAACAAATACACAATTCTCCACAAGCTTTGTTTTGGCACGAGGGACTGGACATGGACTGGGAATGGGCAAGGAGGGGGGGGTGGGTGAGAGCCTGTGATGTGCATGGGCAGCTTGGGAAAAACAGAGCCATCAGGAGGAACTGATGAAGGTCACTGCAGACCAAGCAAGAGGTCACAGCCAGCCACCAGCAGAGCCAGCCCAGGAACCCTGCTGACTGCGTGCGTGCAGTGGACCACGTACTTGAACACACTTTTAATTTCATTTTTCGACAGGTCCTTTCCCATTTATTTTATTTTTTGACGTCTATCTATCTATTTTGGGAGGTGGGCAATGTGGACCACACCACCCATGTGGAGGTCAGAGGACAACTTGTAGGAATCTGTTCTCTCCTCCCACTATGTGTTCCAGGGATCGAATACAGGTCATCATACTTGGCAGCAAGCACCTTGAGCTGCTGAGCCACCTCACTGGCCCCTGCTCCTCACTTTTCATAAATTCTTTCTTGTATTACCTTTACAAAGCCTAGGACGTTCACCTCAGAACACACACAGTTCTTTCTAGCTGGCTGATCAAATCTGGGCCAACCCAACACGAATAAGCATTCTAGGGGAAGAAGTCACACAGCCTCATCTGGTAGCCCAGCAGAAGGGACAGAGATCTCTTTGGGGTGCATGTGTGTAACTGGACAAGTCAATAGTCTCCCAGGCTGCAGGCTCAAGGCAACACTCATCACAGGCGCTTCTGATACCAGAGTCAGATCTGCAAACTGAAACACGCTCTGCAGCAGAGAAGAGTCTAGAAAGCCCGATACTAACCTCCCCCTGTGGCGGATGTTCTTGGAAGGGATCTTGGACTTTGGGCTGGGCACATCTCCATTCTCGGAGGGTGTGGTGTGGTCCTTCACAGGTCCTGGCAGTGGTGCGGGCTCATGGATAATCAGTATGTCGTCTTTATTGTGCTGACCCAGGTGCTGCTTAGCAAAATCGAAGCCTTTCACGCTGGGGATCTGCAGCTAAAACACACAAGAACAAGGTGGTTAACGTGAGGTCAGAAGAGCATGACCCCTGACCCGAGACGGCCAGCAAAGCCACCAACCCAATTCAACAAACATCTCTGCAACAGATCAGGTGCCAGGTTCTGTTTACACTTAGAAATTCGTCACAGATGCTTATGAAAGATTAAACAAGAATACAAGGATTAAATAGCAAGACCACAAGACAAAACCCATTCCAACAGATCGCCTGCTCCATTGTCCCAGACCTGTGAAGTGAGACATTCTTTATAGGGAAAGGGGCACTTCCTCCAGGCCTTGGAAACTGTAAAAGCTTCAAAGAGCTTGCTGTAGATCAAACTGTGAGATGAACAGAGACTACCCGAGGCCTAGAAGAGATCACATTAGCCGCACTAAAGCAGCAGGATGCAGTGGGGAGGTGGAGAGAGGCCAGGCTCCACATGTATCATTCCAAACGGCAGCTTTTAAGGTCGTCCTCTGGGTACTCAGACAGCCTCTATTTCTAAAGAATCTAAGGAGACCAAGCACAAGGACCCAGTGATGCCATGAACATGAAATCAGGACAACCTGTCCAGATCCCAGCAAAGAAAACAGGAAGAAAGGACAGCTCTGGAAAACAGTGGAAGGGAGAAGCCAGGCAGACAAAAGAAACCAAAGGAGAACAGGTAGTGGTCCGAAAGCCTGTCACCAACATGGAGGTGACATTAAGGGCATGTCCTGAAGGAGAAAAGTTTCCAGGAGATAAAACACAGGTTTCCCTTTCAACATGATGAGTGTGAAAGACAGAAGAAGCCTCAGAGGAGAGCAGCTCCGGGGGCTGGACACAGCGGACAACAGCTTAGGACATGTTCAGTCTGGCAGCCATCCGTCCGGTGACATGTGGGCGTAAACGCAGAGTCTCTGTTAGGAGAACATCTGCCAGGTCGGGACTGGGGAAAAGAAAAAGCAGCACAGAAGGAAACAGGAGTCTTCAGATAAACAGACCACTCTGAAAGTTCAGTGCACCAGAAACCAAAGGAATCAAGAATTTCTAGAAAGGAGTGGTCCGCAGCAGAGAAGTCTTCAGAAATAGCATGTACTACTGGTGGACACAGTGTTCTCTCTGGGGATACCAGTGCACTCAATACCACACCCACAATCAGACCCTGGGAGCTCACCTTCTCTAGCCTTCAGCTTCTGAGCCTATGGTGAGGGACGAAGGACATTCATGATACCGAGATGCAGAGGACCATGTCTGGTGATGTCATTTTAATGACATTACAAACTGTCTTAACAGTTTCCTTAAATCCAGTCTGCATATAAAAAGCAGCCCTAAGGGGCTGGAGAGATGGTTAAGAGCACTTGCTGCTCTTCCAGAGGTCCTGCCTGGGTTTGGTTCCCAGCACCCACATGATGGCTTACAACTGTCTGTTAATTCCAGTTAATTCTAGGGATCCAATGCCCTCTTCTGACTTCTGTGGGCACCAGAAACACATGTGGTATACATACATACATACATACATGCAAGCGAAGCACTTACACACACACACACACACACACACACACACACTTAGAAAAACAAGAAGCTGTCCGGAGGGGTCTGCTCATTAGGAATGCCGCTGGACTCTATCATGGAGAATAAGGAGCATTCTCACATCCTTTCACGAAACACGTTATGCATAGGAGCAAGAGCTGCTGTCATAATGCATTACTTTACACCTCAAAAGTGACGCTTGTTGGCTCAGGTTTGTGACCTAAAGTCTCTTAATACTCAACATCCAGATGGGTAAAGGGGAAGGCAGTCTGCAATAACGACTCTTGCCAGCAGAGGGAGACAAACGGTATCGTAAGGATAGTTTACAAAGAGTTGCTTGGAAACAAAAGGCAGACCAGCTGGCAGCCACGTTCTCTAATTAAACGAGCTTCCTTTACTAGGGCAGGCCGCTGTTCCATGCACCCCTGGATTCGGGAACACCACATGGGAAATGGCATACCCAAGCTGCCTTTCCCCCACTGGTCACTTGGACTCCTTGGGGATGGACAAACGTTTCCTAGAAGCAGAGGCTCCCCTCTCCCACACCCCTCTAACAGTTCTGTTGCCCTTACAGAAGAGAAGCCCTGCCCTTATGAACACAGCTTCCTGGAGTACTCCATATAGAGAACAGAAACCTCAAATAACAGCGACTCACAGTGCTTAGCAGACCCCTTTCAGCAAGGCACAACAAGCCTGGAGATGGCTTCCTCTTTCCCTATCTTAAAGGCATCTCCTGTGTGCGTGCATGCATGTGTGATGCATGCATGTGAGTGTGTGAGCATTTGTGGGTGCATATGTGTGGAGGCCAGAAATCAGACTACATATATATATGTATGTACCACACACATGCCTGGCGCCCATGGAGGTCAGAAGAGAGCATCAGATCCCTTAGAACTGAAATTACCGAACCCGGGTTCTCTACAAGAGCAACAAGTGTTCTTAACCATTAGGCCATCTCCCCAGCACTCCACCTTAAGACAGGGTCTCCCATGGTACATAGGGATCTCAGATTCAGCTACACTGCCTGGCCAGCAATCCCTAGAGATTGCCTGGACCCATCTCCCCAGTGCTGGGATTACAAGCACACACTACCAATGCCTGGCTTTGGAGATGAATGCTGGGGACCAAACTCAGACTCTCACACCCGTGCAGCAGGCACATGGTAGTGGGAACCAAGCTCTGGTCCTCTGCAAGAGCAGGCAGCCAGCTTCCCAGGCATTTCTTTAATGGAGAATTCCACACTGGGATGCTGTGAACTCACATTTTGCAGAGGAAATAGCAGGAACAGGGTTGTTTCTACTTAACACCATCTCTACCGTTTCTGGATGCCTCCCTCCGGCCAGAAATCATTGAGAACAGAGAAAAGATGGAGGCCATGGGACATCCTGCAGGTGCAGGCTCTGTGCTGGTCTGTCCAGATTAGAAGGGATGTGCTCAAAATCTACATGGCAACCCTGGACACATGAAACGCACCCTGGCCGCAAGGTCACCCTTCTCCACAATCCAAGAGCTTGTAAGTACCAAGTTCACAAAGTCTCAGCTTGGCTTTTGATTGTTATGACTTGAATCAAAAGTCTTGCTATATAGCCCAGGCTGGCCCCGAACTTTAATTTTCTTGCCTTATCTTCTACATGCCAGTATTAAAAATGTACACCACTCTGCTGGGCTGAGTCTGGGTCTTTTTTAAATTTATTTATGTGTATGAATGTTTGCCTCCATGTAAGTACATGTATCTGTGTGCATGCCTGGTATCTGTGACTCCAGAACAGGGTATTGGAGCCTCTGGAAGTAGTTACAGGGGATTTTGAGGCACAGAGTGGGTGCTAGGACTCTTGACTGCTGAACCATCTCCCCAATCCTAGAGCCTGGGTCTTTATTTTTGCATCAAATGACAAAGGAGTAAAAATTTTCATATTCACTTCTAAAAAGATCAAAATTCCAACATAAAATCAAAGAAGGAAATAATAGAACCAAGACAGCATCTTTATTATTCAGTCCTGCAGGAAAATCTCATTAGCTTCTTTCAGTCCCTGGATACCAAGGCTGTGTTCCAGTCCCTTGACCCCCTGCTCAATGAGTCTCCCCAGGAGCATCCTCTGCTCATTCATCTGTTGTCCCTCTGTACTTATTAGACTAGCTGCAGAGTAACATACTTTAACTTAAGCATAAATAATGTGTTAAGTAAGGGGCTGGAGAGATGGCTCAGAGGTTAAGAGCACTGGCTGCTCTTGAAGACAACTTGGGTTTAATTCCCAGCATCCACAAGGGGACTCACAACTGTTTGTAACACCAACCCCAGGGGCTCTAACCCCCTCTTCTGGCTTCCAAGGGCACCTCCATGCATGTGGTACACATGCATGTACTCAGGCGTGCGCGCACACGCACACACACACACACACACACACACACACATACATAAAATAAATAAACATCTTTTTAAAAATAACATACTTAACAGCAATCTGCAATACATCCTTCATAAGGCCCACACTTGCTAGCTCAATATTTTTTCCTCATTTGTTTTAAGTTACCACAATGACTCAGCTGAGTTCTTTGCTTGTTTTTCAAGACAGAGTTTCTCTGTGTAGTCCTGGCTGTCCTGAAACTCAACTCTGTAGCCCAGGCTGGCCTCAAACTCACAGAGATCTACCTGCCTCTGCCTCCCAAGTGCTGGGATTAAAGGTGTGCGCCACCGCTGCCCAGCTTCTGCTGAGCTCTTAAAGGCAAAGCATCTATTGTACATATGGGTAGAGGAAAAATTAGGCAACCCCTGAACCTAAAACAACAACAACAAAATTTGTATTATTAGGATAGGTTCCTATATCTATCAGACTTAGATATACTATTCTTTTTTTTTTTTTTGGTTTTTCGAGACAGGGTTTCTCTGTGTAGCTTTGCGCCTTTCCTAGAACTCACTTTGTAGACCAGGCTGGCCTCGAACTCACAGAGATCCACCTGGCTCTGCCTCCCGAGTGCTGGGATTAAAGGCGTGCGCCACCACCGCCCGGTTTTAGATATACTATTCTAACTTAAGGAAATATGTAATTATTTGAAATTACACCTTGAAATTACAAATCTACCCATTCATGTAATTCTCAAGCATCTATCTATCAAGTCTTTTTAAGATGGCTAGAAAACTGACAATCTGACACCAATTACTTCCAGATAATGAGGAAAATCCCCAAATGAGCAATTTGCAATCTTATACCTATGTTCTACTCCAAACTCCATAGTCTTTTAGCTTCCTGAACGAAGTGCCTCTGAGTGAAAAAGGAACAGAAACAGTGGTCATCTGACCTGTGAGGCCTTCAGCTAACAAACAGTGCTCAGCTCCCTGTCGTGTGTGTCCTAGGAGAAAAGCACGTGCCTCAAAGAACTGGGTACCGACCGCGTTTACCCATTACAGCGTTTGCTGAAGGAGCGACAGACTGTCTCGCTAAGCAAAGGCCTCTGAAAGAACTGACGTCAGAACACAAAAGCACTGGCCTCTGCAACGCCATCCACACAGGCCATAGCCAAGCAGCAACCACCTCCCCTGAGAGAAGGCAGGGCTCCGGTCGGACACAAACATGGCGATAGATAGATGGAAACATGCTCTACCAATGCCAAGGCTATGTAAATGAGATCGATGGCGCTCTCACCGCTATTGGCTGACGAGATGCCAAGCGGTAAATATAAACAGTGGAGCCTTGAGGACATCAGTTACAGCTACCGATGGAAGTTTAGATAAAATACTTCGGGAGTTGCGATGTGACACACACTAGATGCCCCATAAATACCTAAGACCTGGGCTACAAGAAAATCAGGTGACGCACCAAGCTTACCAGCTTGATGAACCAAGAATCAACGTAAGACACAAGTCAGGTCGACCACTACCAAGCCCAACTCACATCCTTAGACATCCTCACTAGAGCTCATCTCACAAGTGGGAAGCCACCAACCTTCAACCACCGTAAAAACAGGGCACTCATCTGCGCTTAAACACAGCACAAAAGCCACCTACACACAGAAGGAAAAAATTACATGAAACGCCACCCCTCCCCCACCCAGGGAACTCGCCACTTTTAGTTTAAACCCTGCTTTCTGAACCATTAGGAACTCGTTTTTCCATCCCTTAAAAATAAAACCTAGACTAGAGCCAGGCTGGCACTGTAACCCCAACCTTCCGTGTGCAAATGGGCTTTAATCGGTTTTTCCTAAGGAAAAAAACCATGATGAATTCGGGTGTTCGGTATTCAAATTACGGCCAGTTATTTCTGAAGAAAGATGGTTCTTTTGTTCTTTCTTTTTTCAATATATCATCCGGGAGACAAGCCACGCTGTCTGGGCCCCACGGGAACACACTGCCGACAAGTCAGGGGGGTCGAGGCAAAGCAGGTCGGCCAAGTAACAAGAGAGACGCAGGATGAATTTTAAAACGCGTGGGCCGTAAATATAACAAGACCCAGGTGGAACACGGCGCGGCAAAGCCCCCAGTGCTAGGGTCCACCTGACCCCCAGGGAAAGATGACAACAGAAACCAAACAGCAAACCCCCAAAAGTGTCTGAACAGAACACCCTGCGATGGTGTGGAGAGTGCCATTGTATGAATTTACTACGTGACTGATAACAGCTGATGAAAAATCCCCACAGCCACCATGGTGTTTCCATTTTAAAAGTGAAGACAAGGCAGAGTTACAGCCATCTGTTGGCCTTCGGCTCCGCCACCCGGGGAGCTGTGGTCCCGGAGCTGTGGGAGAACACTCAAACGTGCTGGTTCACACAGGCCACACTGAACCAAGGGCAGCCTTGGACTGGGTGAACCATCCAGAAGATTCCGAGCCTGGAGCTAGGGAGGAGTACCCAGCGGCACTTCTCTTCAAGGAACTATCTGCACTGCCTTCCCAAGTGACCACTGCAAACAACAGTTGTCCAGACTGTTCCCCTTGTCGGATACCCTGCAATGGCTGCCTGTGGTACCAGTTCCAATCCCACAGACTTCTGCAAGGCTCTTGAGATGGGTCCCCTGTCACATGAGTTTCGGCTGTGCCCTTACAGGCTTGCTCCAGCTCTCCTTAAGCCTTTACACCCTTTCCGAGTTGTAGTAGTGGCTAAGTAAGAATGGCCCCCATCAGTTCATACATTTGAATGCTTAGTCACCAGAAAGGGACTCTGAAAGGATGAAGAGGACTAGGGGGGGTGGCCTTGGTGGAGTGTGTCAGTGGTGGTGGGCTCTGAGGTTTTAAAAGCCCATGCCAGGCCCAATCAGTCTCTCTCTCTTTCCACTGCCTGCAAATCCAGATGTAGAACTCTCAGGTTCTTCTCTAGCACCACATCTGCCTGTGTGCTACCGTTCTCACCGTGATGATAACGGACTAAGCCTCTGAAACTGTAAGCAAGACCCCAATTAAATGCTTTCTTTTGTAAGAGCTGTCTTGGTCAGAGTGTCGCCACACAGCAACAGAACAGTGACTAAGACGGAGGTCGACACGCTCTTACACCTCAGCTCCAGCCCAGCATCACCTCTCAGAAGGCAGGAGAATGCCCTCCCTCCAAGCTGCCATAGCCCACATTTGCCACGCTTGTATTGCTCCAGGTCAATTTGGGGAAGACTGGGTCTTCTCCATAACTATCACCCTATAAGACAGAGAGAGTGCCTGCTGTTTGTGCTTGTAATTGAGTCTGACCTGAACACTTAGGAGTCCAGACAATGGATGTTCATGGTGTGGGCAGCTCCTCCTGGCTGCCCACAGTGCCAACTTCAGTAGCAACTGAGGGTGTGAACCACCCAGGGGCTACAATTCTGTGATAATAATTGGTAGGGGCCGTTCCCATCAGAAGAAACACACTGCCGTGGGGCCCAGAAGCATCCAACCAATTATGGTGAGAAGGATCCACACCAGTTTTGTAGGTAATAATAACAAATGATGGCTTTGGGCAGAGATGAAAGCAAATACAAATAAAGGAAAGATCCATGGAGCCTCCCCTTTATTACTGGAAATCGGAAAGGCCTGCCTGGAAACCTCAGACACATTGGTCTCTCCCCCTTATCATATTTCAGAAATCACGGACCCTCAGACAATCTGAAGCAGTCTCTTCGTTATAGGACGAAGGGGGTGGGGAACGCAGGTCAGTAGATTTATTGTTTCCAGATGTTTGCAACTCTGAGATCTGCTGGAGGATTTCACAGAGTAACACAGGGCAGCATCAGGGGTGGGCTGAGCAGGATGGGGAGAGAAAGCCACAGGAGCAGGGACATGTCCTACAGTCACAGGAGGACAGCGCCTCACTCGTTCCCTCAGGGACAGGCGACAGACCCTTCCCCACAGCTGTGCAGGCTCAGAAGAGAGGAGAGGTTTGTTTTAAACTAATGGGACCGGGTCACGGTCTTCCTACTGCAGACCCATGGGAGCCTGCACAGAGAGCTGTAATGTCAGCAAAAGAAGACACAGTCTTGCCTCTGATGGTGTGAGCAGACAGTCACTTCCTTGGGGTCCTACCACGCAGATCTTTGCGGCAACGAGGCTGTAAGTGCATACACAAAGACCCCTGCAGCCCCTGAAGAAAAGAACTCCCCAGGCTGGAAGTTCTATTTGGAACCATCCATTTGATTTATAGCAACATCTGCCACATGGAAATGTGACAGAAGTAGAATTGAGAGGGGAAAGCTTGAAGGATACCCTGTTTTTCAGCTTAAGGACGCTGACGGCCGACAGTTTATAGTGGACAAGGCTTCTCCAAGGAGTGTGTATGGGAGAAACAAAGAACAGAAAAGACCCAAACACACAGCCCTCTGTACGGGTTAAGTCTCCCTGTAACAACACTCCTTCACCGGAACAAAACATTTTCCTCCCCATTGTTGATCTGATTTCATGCTGCGACTCACTGAGCACCATGGCAGGCACCTTTTCCACGTCATTTGTTACTGTAACAACTACAGACGCTAGCGCATGTGTAAATAAGTGCGGATGGGTGGGAAAGAGAATATTCATGTACAAAATGCTGCTAGCATACTGACAGCAACAAGCTTGCGATATAATTAAGATTTTTTCATTAGATTAATTCATAAAAAATACTCCTTATTTACTATTTTAGGTATATAATAAATTTAAAAATGAAACTTACTTTCTCATTTAGGAGGCTGAGGTTTGTAATATTTATGGTTTTTGTTTTGCTTTTGTTTTTTCCATGGGTTATGTGTGTGTGGTATGTGGTGGATGCATGTTCACGTGTGTGTGAGCTGATGTTGGCTGTCTCCCTGATCACGCTCAGGCTGGGTCTCTCCCTGAGCCCAGAGCTCGCAGATCCATCGAGTCTAGGTAGGCATCTTGTCCCAGAGAGCCGGTCTCCTCCCCAGGTGTTCTGGGATTACAGGCAGCACCACACTCCCCCAGCGTTTATGTAGGTGTGGAGGATCTAAACAGGTCCTTACTCGTTCTGGCAAATGCTTTCATCACTGAGCCATCCCCAGCCCATTTGGTTTTGTTTCTAGAAACTGTATAGTCCCAGCTGGCCTTGAATTGTGATATCCCTACCTTGACCTCCCCAGTGCTGGGACTGAAGGCATGCACCACTGTGCCTGGCTAACAGATTTTTTTTTTCCCTGAGACCATCTGAATAAAATCAGAAGGTTACCATGGCAATCTCTGATTTCTTGCTCTTTTGCCATTTGCTTGATCTTATCACTTTCAGAACAGAGCAAGCCTTCCAAGATTTACATGGTAGGCATGTGCTAATCAATGCAGCAGACGGACTGCACAGGATGCTGAAATGCATGCTGGTCAATGGCTACAGCTAGAGGCTTTCTCTGGAATGCAGGCGAAGTTTTTGTTCACACCAGGTGAGCTGCTGCATGATGACCCCAAGCCATTTTCTTTGCTATGAAAGCTCATGACGAAAAAAAAAAAAAAAAAATCACAGAAAGTCCCGAAATACTCACATAAAAAAGAACCGCTATTTCTACAAAACTGAATGCTTGGAGAGACAAATGAAAAGTGGGAGGCTGGAGAGATGGCTCAGCGGTTAAAAGCACTTGCTGCTCTTCCAGAGGTCCTGAGTTCAATTCCCAGCACCCACATGGCAGCTAACAACTGTCTGTAACTCCAGGGATCTGACACCCTCACACAAACATATAGCAATGTGCATGAAATAAAAATAAATAAATTATAAAAAAAAAAGAATTGATATTTCTACAAAACTGAATGCTTGGAGAGACAAATGAAAAGTGGGAGGCTAGAGAGATGGCTCAGCGGTTAAGAGCACTGACTGCTCTTCCAGAGGTCCTGAGTTCAATTCCCAGCAACCACATGGTGGATCATAACTATCCATAATGAGATCTGGTGCCCTCTTCTAGCACACAGACAGAACACTCTGTGTGTGTGTGTGTGTGTGTGTGTGTGTGTGTGTGTAACACTAATAATAATTTATACATAATATTATATATATTATTTATAGTAAATATCTTAAAAAGAAAGAAAGAAAAGCGGGGAGCTAAAACAATTGCTATCAAATTAGGTATGGGTAAATCAACTTAAAAAACAAACAAACAAACGGGGAGAGGAAACAAAAAAATAAAAACCCACTAGGGAGTTCATCAGGGCATGGGAAATGTGGAAAGGTGCATTAAAAAAAAACCTAGAGAATCTGCAGCTGCGATTCTCTGTCCTGATCTAAGGAATAACAAATGAGGAGCAGCAGCTGGCATAGGCCCTGTCTGTTTCAAGAGCAGCTCTGAGTCCTTCTCGGCAGACAACCACTGGCTGCAACAACAAAGAAGTGGATCTGCTGCAAGACTGAAGGCCGTCATAACACTGAAGTTTAAAACTCCTCGGACCAATTTTTAATGCTTAAATGGGCACTGGAGAGATGGCTCTGTGGTTAAGATCACTTGCTGATCTTCCAGAGGACCAGAGTTTGGTTCCCAGCACCCATACTGGGTGGCTCACAAGCACCTCTAATTCCAGCTCCACAGGATCCAACATTCTCTTCTGACCTCTTCAGGCACGATCATGCGCACGCGCGCGCACACACACACACACAAAAATGGGTTCCCAACATGAACAGAAAGAAACTAAGAGCCATCTAGTGGATCTGTGTGAAGAAAGATACACAGATCTGAAGGATGGCCACTGCTCTTCAAAAATAGCCAGAGTGAACAGATCACAATTAATTCACAGGATGAAGTGATCTACTGAGCCTCTCAGATTAAAATCACAGTGGACCCCAGGCTCACTCTGCATGTTTTTACAGGTCTTGTTCTTGGGTTGTATTACTAATACAGAGATCTGGGGCCATGGTAAACAGACATGAAGACAGAGGACCCCCGTTAGACCAGACCCTCCCTGTCCTCCCGCATCCAAGCCTGGACCTGTTTCTGCCCCACGAGGATGCTCACGTGGACACTGAGGTGGGGGCTTACCTTCTGCCGCTGCTGTATGTTGGCCACCGTGTCAGGCTGAAAATCCAGCTTGTCTGTGCGGCACAGCTTCCAATAGAGGATGACGACAATCACAGTGACCACCAGCACCGGGATGACCACGCCAACCACGACCCACAGGTTGCTGCTCTGTGACTCGGGGGACGGCCTCTTCATTCTGTCCACAGCTGCAGATGAGCAGAGGAGGGAGAAAGGCTCTCAGCAACATGCTCTTCACTCACTCGATGGATAGATTTTGCCTTCCTCCGAGAGACTCGGGGGTTTGTCATACAGCTCACGCCACGGAAATAACCAGACACATTCGCATGTCGCACAAGGAACACACCAGGGTTCACAATGACACATACAATGTGCCAGAGGACAAAGTTTGGTCGGTTCTAGTCTCTTGGTGTCTAGTTTATTCTTCCTGCTCCATAACATCTTATAAAAGAGTTCTGTACAGCCTCATTCAAAATGGTTCTCTTCAAATATGAGAAGAGCAGCTACGTGGTCAAGACACAGCTGTGAGCACCGTATCCAATGGGAGCAGGCATGACCCTCCAGGTCTCTGGAAAGAACGTGAGCTGGAACTTGGAGATCTGGGAAGGAAGCTCTTCCCCATTCTACCAACTCACTTCCCTCTGTGTCCTTACCTACAAATGTTTACTAATGGTGCCAGACACCATTCTAAAGGCAAGGTGTGCTGATGCACTAGCAGACAAAAGCCCTCGGAGTGCATTGCTTCTAATGGCAGTAGGGAAAGCTACCAAGCAGTGAATCCCCAAATAATGGTGTCTGAAATAATGGTGTCTGGAATAATCTTTTTGTATACTGTGAAGATGTATCGCTCTGATTGGTTTAATTAAAAAACTGAACGTCCAGTAGCTAGGCAGGAATTCCAGGCACAGAGGACGCTGGGAAGAAGAAAGGCAGAGTTGCAAGCCAGACAGGAAGGAAGCAGGAAAGCAGGATGGACAGTACGTAGATGAGGTAAACGAGCCTCGTCGGGGCAGCACACAGATGAATAGAAACGGGTTAAGTTACAAGAGCTAGTGGGACAAGCCCTAAGGTACAGGCCAAGCTTCCATAATCAGTAATAAGTCTCCATGTCATTATTGGGGAGCTGACGGTCCCAACAAAAATGTCCAACTACAAGTTACAGCACCATAACAAAGGCAACTGGGCACGTCCACCTCAGCACCTGAAAACCTGACGGAGATGGTGCTGTTCACGGCTGCACTTACCATTGTGTGAACGGATAGACAAAATGTGGTATGCCCAAACAGCAGAGCACTAGTCAGCTTTTCAGCAGGAAGTGGGGTACTGTGGAGCTAGCTGGCTCATCAGGTAAGCATACTTGCTGGATAAACAGAAGGACCTGAATTCAGACCCCCAGCACCCAGGTCAAAGAAGGTCATGGTCACAGTCCCACCTGTAACCCCAAAACCCTATAGAGCAGACAGGAGAATGGCTGGGCTTAACAGCCACCAGCCTAGCTCCAGGTCCAGTGAGAGACCCTGTCTCAGAGGAATTGGGTGGAGAATGACAGAGTGGGACACCTGTCTCGCACACAAACACAGAAGAAAAAAGAAGACCAAGAAAGGAACCTCAAAATAGCCACGACCGGAACGGACTCTGAAAACATGCTCTTCGAGAAAAGCCAGACACACAAGGATAAGCGTCGTACCAGAGAGGCACCTACAACAGTCAGATTTATAGAGAGAAGAAAATTGGCTTCCAGGACCTGAGGGCCACTACCCAGCGGGCAGAGCTTCTGTACCCAGTGGCAAGCTCTGGAAAAGAAGAGAGGAGGTCGCTGCAAACACTGAGTACAGCCGATGCCACTTGTTCATGTGTGTCAAGATGGTTTGGAGAAGGTCAACAGGGTTACAGGTGTCTTCTTTCCTTTTGGTTTTGAGATTATAATTACGTAGTTTCCCCTTCCCTTTTCCCTCCAATACATGTACTTTATCACCCCGCTCCCCATAAAGAAGACTCTTGGGTTTAACTAAAGGGAATGCTTGTTAGGAAACGGAAGTCTGAACATGGGGTTTCGGGGTGTTGTCTTCCTCACCTGTGACCTGTGAACCCTGGGAACATGGACCTTACTGGAAACTGCTTTATTAAAGGTGTCGATAACTGGATGGCATTAAAGCGAACTGTACTCCTTTGGAATCGCCTGTCTGCACTCACAGCCGTGCCCACACACCGCAGCCTCTCACCTTCCACGCCTCAGATAACCCTGCACGGACCCTTCTGCTCCCATCCCTCGCCAATTCCCTTCGCTGGCCGATCCTCTGCCCTGTGTCCTCATTCCTTGCTGATCCTTCTCACTTCCGGTGCCTTACTGCTCTCTTAAAACGCCCCTTCATTCATTCTCAGTCTTAGATGCTGTACAGCTCCTCCTTGCTCCGCTCACCCCAGCTTCCAACACTGTCTTTTCAAACACCCCTAAATTGTGATTGGCAGGGACGAAGCTCTGAGCTTCTTCCTGTCACGGTAGCTAATTCCTGCTCCAGGATCAAAATATGTCTGCTCAGAGATGGAGCAACAACACAAAAAGATTATATTATTATTATTATAGATTATTTTTATTTTGGATGCATGAGAGCTTTGCCTACATGTATGTCCGTGTACCACATGTATGCAGTGCATTCGGAGGTCAGAAGAGGGTGTCAGATCCCCTGGAACTGGAGTTATAGGGGTTGTAAACTGCTATCGGGCGCTGTGAATCCATCCCAAGTCCTCTGGAAGAGCAGCCAGTGCTCTTAACCACTGAGCCTTCTCTCTACCCCCAACAAAAAGTCTTAGAGAAGTTTATGTTTAACAGGGAGAGAACAAGGTCTGTATTTTAAAGTGTGGCCTGGATGGAATTTACATAAACAGCTCATGATGCCTAAGAACAAACAAAAATGGGCATGCTGACAGTTCAATGGAGGAGCTGAGAGAACTGGTATTCTTCTGAGTTCTAATCTAGGAAAACCACAGAGAGGCAGGTGTCCTCAAGGTCCCTCTGGCTGGCCCTGGTAGGAAGTGAGGCTTCTTCTACCAGCCCTGAAATCCCAGCATGTTTGCCCACATGGCCTGGAGCGGTCCTCAGGTCAGGAGACTCAAGTTAGGACCTGTCACGGACAAGGAAGGAGAGGGGAACAAGACCAGGGTGAAGTAAGCTTTTAATGAAATGAGCAGAGCACACCTTGAGACAGGAAGGTGGGCAGGTCAGAAAGACGCGCCCGCCCTAAGTCTTTGCTCTCAGGGCTTTTATTGAGAGGTCAGGCAGACTCAGGCGGACACCGTTCCTAGGTGAGGACACAGAGCCCCATGTGTGTGGAAAGCAGGCTGGGCCTTTTTGGGTCCTTGCACATGCATGTTTAGTATGGAAAGCCACGTCACGAGGGGTGGTATACATGTGTGCTGTGTAGAATTTACTGTGTGGGCTAGCGAAGCTATAGAAGCCCTACCGTGCACAGATAGGCCTGGAACCCCCTGTGTGGGTTCTGTAGGAGTCATCTGAACTTGTTGGGGTCTCACGGCATGTGTGTGGTCCAAGTCAGCGTGTGTATTTTAGATGGAGGAAATGGCTCACCACATTTCACTGTTTTTAGTTTACCTGCTCTCACTCCTTCCTGCCTTTGGTTTCTCTTAGCTTTGGGGCCAGCTAGAAGCTACTTGTGGATTTCTCATTATTTAATAAAGCCAGCACCGGTTAATCTTGTAACGCTGTGGTCAATGACAAGCACTTGGAGGATTGCTGACTTGCTTGGATAGGCCAGTACATGAAAATCTGCACCCCCATCATTTCCTAACTCCCTGCCAACCCCCAACAGAAAAGTGCCTGTATCCTCTCAAAATCAAGCTTGCATACACCATGGAGGGAGGCAGCCCTCTCATCGCCCGCCCCCGGCTCTGGATGCAGTGTTAGGAAGTGCTTTTTTATTAGTTCCTCACTGATTTGAAACAGACCCCACTACGCAGTCATCTCGGGCACACCAAACAGCCTACTAACGGTATCACATCATCTCTCTCACTGTCCATCAGACGAAGGAAGTGCACACAGCGGCCCTCACGCTGGTTAGTCTCCAGGGACAAGGACTGATTTCCCCCAAAGCCTCCTCCAAAGGGTGATTTCAAAGGGACTGTTTAAAAGCTGGGCTGGAGGCACACCTCGGTGGTTAAGAGCACTTGCTGCTCTTCCAGAGGACTTGGGTTTGGTTCTTAGCATCCACATGGTAGTTCACAATCCTCCATAATCCAGTCTCAGTGGATGCAATGCCCTCTTCTGACCTCTGTGGGTATTGCATATATGTGGTACACAGATACCTATACAGGCAAAACACCAGTACACGTAAAATAAAAAAATAAAATTAAAGAGTTTAAAACTGCATTGTTGACTTTATCAGGGAGAGCAGAGTGTAACAGCTTAAAGCTGATGTAACTGGGCTGCAATGTTCCAGAAGTTGGACCTGAAGGATATGAAGACAGAAACCAGAAGATGCCTGGGGGTGGATTGCCTCCATAGGGAACATCCTCATCCATATGGCTCTGCTAGAGTCACTCCATTTATCTTAGAGATGTATTTATTGTTATATATATATATATATATATGAATGAGTGTTTGCCTAGATGTATGAATGTGCCCTGTGTGTTTGGTGCCTGCAGAAGCCAGAAGAGGGTGCCAGGGTCCCCTGGAACTGGAATTATGATGGTCATGAGGGTGCCCGGAACTGAACCCAGGTAATCTTCAAAAGCAGCCAGTGTTCACAGCCACTGAGTCATCTCTCCAGCCCCATTACTCCATTTACATGAAAGAAACTGGGTATTAAATGAGGACTGAGAGGCACATGAAATGCCTGCTATAAAGAAGCTGGCTAATGATTTCGTCCAGAGAGTTGTAACTGACAGAGTGAACATAAAAGTTCCACTTGTTACAGACAAACTAGGCTGTAATAACTGATCTTCCTAATGAAACACAAAGCTACTTGAGAAGTACAAAAACATGTCTTGTGGTCATAGCATGCCCTTATGTCTGTGACGCTTGGCCTCTGTGAGTGTTCATGGATTGTAAATTATGCCAACTCTACTTTCTTACAAGTGTTAATTACAAGATTATGTCTGAAATGGGACTGTCTTAGTGGTCATTTCTGATTGCATCTTTATAGCTGTCTAGGGTATATTTGTGAAGAGCCCATTTTACGGACATCAGCATGCATCCACAATGACATTTAAGCACAGGTCTATCAGTCTATCTTTTTAATAAACATACTGATGAAGGAAAAAAAAACTTGCATTGTCTCCTACCTCTCCTCAGTAAAGTTCTTCAGTACTCGTCTGCTATTAAGACATCTGCCTATCCCTCTCCTTCGGGGAGCAGGTTTTCCCACACACTATCAAGGCTGCTCTGGATCATGGAGGGAAAACACCACGCGAAGACTTACAGCAGTCTGACTTGTAAAATCCTATTTACAGAGTTATTTTCTCCATGCTGCTCCCCATTTCTTCATTTTCGATACACACCCCAAATCTGGCATTTAGAAAAGAGGTATTGAGAGCAATCATTGCCAGAGGGCAGGGCCCAGTACCTTCCAAAAATAATAAGAACTAGCAAACACGTCTTTCTAACTGGGGAGCAGCGTGAGGTGAGGGAGAAACACACTGAGGAGAGAGTGAGGATCAAGGGACTCCTTTGTGCTAAAAGACCCCGAAGGAAGCCAGTCAACCTAGAGGGCACCTCCCAGCTTCCTGAGTGACTCACTGTCCCCACCAACATGCAGGGTGTGACATGGAAGATTTTGGAATAAAAACAGAATAGGTACATTATTTTACCTAAGACAGTTTTTAAAGTGAAAACTAGTACAGGGTAGGGAAAGGGTGTTTGTGTTGATGTAAGGTCCTGTGACTCACCAGTAACTCCATGAATATGAGGTGTGAGGTAGGAAAAACAACAGCAGTGGCCACAGGCACACAGATGGAAATAAAAATGAAGAGGGTTTCAGCAAAGAAATACAAATAAAGCCACGCAAGCCTGATGTCCTGAGTTGGAACCCCGGAACCCCATAAAGATGGAAGGAAAGACCTGAGTCTACAAAGTTGTCCTCTGATCTCCACAGAATCACCATTGCATGCATACATGTGTGTGCACACATGGAGTGTATACTTTGTAATTTTTAATAAATTAAGAAAAATATAAGAAAGTCTCAGCAAATGGACATCAACAACCAGCCTCTCCCGTAAGCACCACTTCAGGACAAGGTTTTAGGACATAAATCTACACACCGGTCAGAATGTCGTAGTAGTTCAGAGATCTCTATCAGAACACAAGAGGCTTTGGACCCCAGCATGCTCGACAGGGTAAAACTCCTGAACTTACGCTGGGCAATGGCGCCTTGAATCCGGTAGCCTAAGATGATGGCCGCTCTCTGAAGGTCTACCTTGTTGATCAGATCTGAAGACTCAGCTGCACTGAGTCTCTCTCCATCTTGATTCTCCACAAAGTAGATGAGCTGCACGGGATTGTCGTCTCCCTCCAGCCTGGACACGTTCACTACCTGCGACAGACGGAGTCCATCAGCATCAGGGAAGCTCAGGCTGCCAATGCCCCTTCTCAGGGCACTCAATCCCTAGTGTGTGACTTGGGATTTGTCCCAGCACTCTTCCAAAGCTCACTACCACATCCGGGAGTCCCAGAATCTCCTCGGTGCTCTCTACTGGTGGAGACAGAGTTACAAGGAAAGTCCCTCTGTGTAGAATAGCAACTATACTTTGTTTCAATGTCTTCTTTGAGACAAAGGGACCAACAGCATGCATAGAACAGCACCAGACAGTCTGGAATTGTACCAACAACCTCCAACAAGCTCACCATGCCATGGGAGTGAACCTATACTTCTACCCTCTAGACTAGAAAGTCTGGGGAATACAGGAGCTACAGCTTCTTCTCATGGAAATCACTCTCAGTGGTAGCCACTTTGATTAAAGACTGTGAAAGCTGTCCAGTCTAGAAGGAGCCATAGGAAGGTCTAACTCCAGCATTCTTTCTGGATGATGGCTAATCAGATATATATTGGGAACCACAATATACAAGGTATCTCCGAGTCAACCACTTGGGTGACTAAAAGTATGTGTGTATTATACAAAATTATGTGGCCCAATGAAGAAATTTTGAAAAACACATGTAAAAAACTATACAGAATAAAATGAAACCCTCTTGAAATTCAACCAATTACAGAAAACCACTCTAAAGACTTGAGCATAGTTCCCTGTGAAAATTCTGTATTACTTCAGGGTTGTTCTTCAAGTTCCTCTCTACAGCTCCTTTTCAGAGCACATTTCTGTATTACTAATTTTTTTAAATTGCTGGAGGACATTCCAATACATAAAGATTTACTCTTTACCCACTCCCTGATTCCTAGAGAGTTATATGTTGGCTCAATATTTTCTTATCTCTTTTGTTAATTGGGAGGGGGTTGAAACAAGGTCGCACTCTGTACCCTTGGCAGGCTTGGACCTCGCTCTGCAGACCAGGCTGACCTCTAACTCTTAGATCTGCCTGCCTCTACTTCCCTAGTGCTGGGATTAAAGGTGTGCACCACCATGCCTGGCTCTTTTATTAGTTTTTAAAATTGCACTTGTTTGTTTGTGTGTGGGCACACGTGTCCCTCCTTGTTTTACAGGTGGAAGTGTACAGAGGACAACATGCAGGAGGCCCCTGCACTCACACGCACGTGCCAGAGTCGGCTCTCTCCTTCTACCATGTGAGGCCTGGGGCTCAAACTCAGGTCATCAGACTTGGTAGCAAGTGTCATCTCACTAGCCCCTGTTCAGTATTTTCATTTTCAGAAGTAAGGTTCAGGCAGAGAGCCTTGTACTTCTGAACACAACACCCTTTGTAGAGACCAGAAACAGAGAGTGGCCTCCGGGCAATCCGTCAGGTGGCACTGGTCTGAGGAAGCTTGGTTACCTTCCACAGATGCGATGTTCCTACCTTAAGAAGCTGGAGTATCCAGTTTATCACCTGATCACCCAGGTTCCTGGTGCTCTGTAACTGCTTTACATGCACACTCAGCCCTTGTGGAGCCATGGGCTATTGGATAAGGCAAGGCCTTCATGATTCATCTTAATGTTTATTTTGTTGTATGCTTATTTAATTAACAGTCATTTACCAGTGCTTTTTCCTTTCTTTTTTATTAGTTTTTTTATTCATTTCTTAGTATTTGGGGCTGGAGAGATGGCTCAGTGGTTTAGAGCACATACTGCTCTCAGAGATCTGAGTTCATGTCCCAGAACCCATGTCGGGCGGCTCACAGCCAACTGTAACTCCAGCTTCAGAGGCCTCCGCAGGCCCCCGTACTCACATGCACGCACCCTTACACACATACACATAATTAAAAATAATAAAACAAATGTTTAAAATCTTAGCACTCTGTAAGCTTCCCCGGGGTGACTGCACCTGGCAAGGAAACCATTCGGGGAGCCTAAGAACCGCGTGTCCGGGCGGGGAAGAGAAAGCAAGCCCAGGAGGGACGCATTTGGTGAAGGCACTGGTGGACAGGGACAGTACTTCTAGGTAAAACTGGCACCCTGACCTACCCATGCCACTTCCCCATCTTGTTCTCACACCCCTGCCCCACCCACCTGTCACCCTTCACTGCTGGGTTTCACCCTAGTTCTGGGTTTCTGAAATGTTCTGTGATCCTCCAAGCCTGTAATTGACTGGTAGAGCAAGAGACTCATACCATTCACACTGAGACAGGAATTAAACAGCAGCTCCACCCCCAAAGTTCTGTGAGTATGTGTGTCTTTAAATAGGTCATTTTTCAATTCAAACAGATCTGCTCCTGTGGTCTGCCTGCCTGGTTCCCAGAGAGAAGACAATTTGGGTAACAGAAGACAACCAGGTTGGCGGGAGGTGGGAAAGATGAGAATTCTGAAAATGTCCCTCTGTCAGCTTACGACTCCCCCATCAAGGATTCATTTCTAAAATGCTGCTAGTACCATAAAACAAGGTCAGCTGCTGGTGATTTTAAAAGTTGCTCTTCAGAAAACAAAGCCTTATGATGACACAGGAACCCAGTGGTAAGTTTTCTTCCACACTCCCTGTATTCTAGGGCTAGGCCAATGAATTGCTAAGGTTTCTGTCTAGACTCTAAGTCAACTCACAAGGCTGCCATGTTCAGTAGAACAATCAGTTCACGTCAGGCTTTTCCCACTTGCATGAAAACAGCAGATTTCCAGGGGCTTTTCCTCCGCTCCCTACCCTCCTGAGTGAGTACCTGCACCACACTGTTCCCAGCGGCCACAGTGGCCCTCCGCCACATTCTTCTCCTGGTAGGCACCTCACTGAGCAGCTGGGCCAGTTTGCGCTCCATCTCCGCCGGAAACACTTCATTATGGAGCTGCTTCTCCACAACTCCCAGGAGGACTGTGTTCAACAAGAAACAGTGCACTCAGAGCAAGTCAGCATAGACAGTCATGAACATGGGGGGCAGGGACCACAGCATGTGTGCACATGTGCAAAATCCCATACAAGATTACCACAAAACACTAACTACTAGACGGGAGACATAAAGGGGGGAAACTCTATGGGAACAGGGTAAAGGGCCCTCCAAGTGGCCCAAGTCCATGGCAAACTGAAGAGAAGAAGCCCCAGGAACTCAGCAGTGGGAGCTCTGAGCACAGAGCATCTATTAAGATCAAAGGGTCCCGTCAGTCTGTGCTACCTCAAACTTCTGGACAGTCTGAGTTTTTATCTTGTCTTTGAACATAGACTTACAGTCTCCCTTAAGGAGAGGGCATCTGCCTGCTTCTTGCTATCTGTATCAGACAAAAGTATCTCAACAGATAATCGGCTTATCCTCCAGTTGATGGGGAAACAGCCAAAATGGTTTCAGCTCTCTCTGAGGTCCAATGCCAGGCAAGTCACTCAACACTCTGAGGTCTGGAAAACGGCATCTACACAATGCACGAAGAGCTGAGGTCACACAGGCGTCAGAGCCCATAAACGGCGACTGTCCATACTTAGACACTCTCTTTCCATATGACCGGTCACATGCTGCCTGCACACTGGGACCTGGGACTCTTAGAGAGCCGTGCACTGAAATATCATGTCCTCAGTCTAAATACATGGCCCTATCTGTGGGCGTATCAACCTGGATGTGCCCAAGTCTGTCTAAATACCTGACCCTGGTTCCCGAACTAGCAATACCCCATCTAGCAATACTTTCAGAAAAAAAGTATTTTCAGCTTGCTTCTGAGCTTCATCCTACGTCAGGTCAGGAGACAACTGCAGATTCCGGGCAGACTCTGCCCTGGACTTGATGTATGAGTTTTAAAGGAGTCCTTTCTGTGCCATAACTCAGTGGGACACATTCCCATAGCCCAAATCGAATCCCTTTTCTCATTCATTCTCTGCCAAGAATTTAAAGTACATCTTGTCCTCAATTTATGAATCAGGAAGGGTGCGTCGTTCCCCATATGCCCCCACAGACTTCTTACTGGAGAGGTCCCCAAACATTACGTAAACTGAACATACCTGTTCTGACCCAAGAGGACTTCAGTAACCGAGACAGGTTGAGCTGTGGGTACTGGAAGGCTACGAAAGGCAAGAGTCGGAGGAGAAAAAGACTGTGAGAAACACGTTTCCACTCAGAAAGGCAAGTATTCTGAGAGCATGGGGTAAATCATAGCACATTACCTTCCCTACACTATAGCACTCTTCGAGACCCCCAAATACCAAGAGTATGAAGACAGACAGACACCAGTTTCTGAGTCCCTAGGAGAGGGAAGGATAAAAGGAAAGAGAGGGGCTTCTCTGGCCTCATCACGGACCACTGCATCACACACAGGCCACTGCAACGTCTCAAAGCATTTGTAAGCTGTGTTTTTCAGAGCCAAGAGCTTTCTCAGTAATGCGTCACGGTAGAGTGAAGCATGTTCTGGCTTGCTGGGAACTGTCTCTGGGTGCTCCTGCTTATTATTTTAGCTGTATGTACATATATTGTACAAAAATAAAAACTGTTGTATATAAATAACTTCCTTGTCTATATACATTTTTTATGATTTATGTACTTTTTTTTTTTTTTTTTTTTCGAGACAGGGTTTCACTCCGTAGCCCTGGCTGTCCTGGAACTCGCTCTGTGACCAGGCTGGCCTCAAACTCACAGAGATCAGCCTGCCTCTGCTTTCTGAGTGCTGGGATTAAAGATGTGGACCACCCCACCCCACTTTATGGTTCATTTTTAATCATGTGTGTTTGTATGTGTATCTGTACACATGTGAGCGTGGGTGCCCCCAGCGGCCCCTGGAGAAGGAGTTACACAAGAGCACCATGTATGTACTCTTAATCACTGCACCAGGCCTGCAGCCCCACCTTCATATTTTATAGCTTCTTCTTAACTTAATTAATAATATATTGAAAGCCATTAAGAAACATGGTTTAGGATACTTGGCTGGTCCATTTCCAAAAGAATTTTATTTTATTTATTTGCCTGCCCTTAATTCTGGATGTACTGCTTTCTAAAGCAAACATCCCCCTCGTCTTCCCCAGCTGCCTGGCAATCTGACTGCTCCAACCAGGAAGGTTGTTTTCATTTATTACTTTTTTATGTATTTTTTAACTTAATGCACAGTAAAGTTCACTCTTTCTGGCATCCGGTTTCATGGGTTTGGGGAAATGCCCCATTGCATAAGCATCACCAAGTGAGGACCCGGAAGTTTCATTCCCTAGCCTCCATCCCCAAATCCACCTCCACTCCCCTTCTGCAGACCAATGTCCTCTCCACCTTTACCCCCGAATAGCTGTTCCCCATCCCTATGGCGTCCTGTTCTCCAGAACCAGTACACTGTTTATAGTGCCCCTTTATTCTCAAAAGCACACAGGAAAGGGGGGCACAGGGGCAGAGAACTGCTCTGAGCCTGCCCTGGCTGGGCTTGGTAAGTCCTGATTTTATTCAGGAGTTCAGTCAAATATGTCCTATGGAAAAGAAGGTCCAGTGAACCTACTGTGTACAACATTATGAAGGCAGGTGCACAGCACTACACATTCATTTCAACTGCGAAGCGTGAGCCCCACCATAAACCTACAGGCTCTGGGATGCCTGTGTCAGTATGTGTCCTCTGGTGATCAGTGGGCCACTCCGGCCAGAATGTTATGACGGAGACGTCGTACCTGTGAGTGAGCAGGAGCACAGGAAAAATCCTCTCTCCATCTGGATGTCATTTACTATGAGCCCCAAAGCACTCTAGAACAACTGGGTCTTTCTTTCTCTCTTGTTTTTTTTTTTCTTTTTCCGAGACAGGGTTTCTCCGTTGTAGCCCTGGATGTCCTGGAACTCACTCTGTAGCCCAGGCTGGCCTCAAACTCAGAGATCTGCCTGCCTCTGCCTCCCCAGTGCTGGGATTAAAGGTGTGCGCCACCACTGCCCCGCCAATTGGGTCTCTTTTTAAAGTAGAGATCTACCCACAAAAATCCGGGCAGCCCCTTCCCCAGCGCTCCCAAGGAGCCAGGAAGTACTCACGTTCTGCGATCTGCAGCACCGGGTACCCCAGGTAAAAGCTGAACTCCACCACCGTCAGGTTCCTGAGCAGATCGCTCACCTCCGACCCGTTCAGGAAGCCTTGCATGCCTTTAACAGCAAAGATGATATTCACCGGGCCCCTCCGAGGAGCCACCCGCGAGGAGCCAACGGTGACATTCACAATCTGAAAGAAGGAGGTCAGAAGATGCCTTTAGAATAAAACGTGGAGCTGAAAGCCTGACCGTGCTATCTACCACGAGTTCTCCGATCAGTGTTCTTCAAAGGCGGTAAAGTTTTCGAAGAGATGTTTTATTTTTTAAAGACGGTGTCTCACTAGACTGTCCAGGCCGGGCAGGAACTTCTTGCCTCAAAGTGCTGAAATTACAGGTGTGTGTCTCCAAGCCTGACTAGAAAGGAGGTAAACCTCTAAAGGGAGAGGAGCTGGCTTTCCAACCTTGTTCCTTTTTTTTTTTTTGGTGAGACTTGAAACACTGTTTACTGGAAACTTTTTTTTACATTAAGTGGTGAATTGACTGCATGCACCCACAGCCCCTCCCCCTCCAGCCCCAAATCCCAGGGAAGGACAGTAAGTCGAACAAAAGGGATAAATCCACCACAGCGCTGAGGAGGGAAGAGAACCAGAAGTTCTGACAAATTTCTAAAAGATGGAGTAAGGACAGGATGGCGCTGAAATAAACCAGGACCGAGAGAGCCAAGAGCCTGAACACACACAGGCAAAGGCTAAAACAGTCTCATTCTCCCCTCAGGGAGGCTGGGGAGGCCCCCCGGAGAGAGCTGAAGACCTGAGACCAGAAGTAGCAGGCATGGCTCAGCTCTTTAAGAGGAGGCGAGCCAAGGGTGAAGCCTCCCTCTTCCTGCCGAACGAACCCACACCCCACCCAGGCCGACCGATGCAGGCCCCAGCACTGCCACCTCCTACAACAGCCAAAGAACTGCCCTCAGAGGAAAACGAGCCCCTCCCAGAGGAGACCAAAGGCCTCCTGTGGGTTAAGACCGTCAGCAAGGGGGGCGGATGGATAACTCCAGTGTATGCCAGAGCTCACAAGACATAAAAGGCAGTCTGTGCCATGAAAAAAAAAAACAAAAACACTCACAGGGCTCCATCCCCAGAGGAGGGCCTCCTGGACTTGACACAGGGCAGGGCCAGCCTGCCCATTTCCTCTCTACCACAAGCTGTGCAGCGCTGCCTGTACAGAACACCATGCTCCGGTGTGGTCTGATATAGCCTACCCAGCCCCCAGAGCTCAGCTGAATTCTCCCATCAGGAGACAGGGCTGACGGAGAGGTAGCCTCCATAGCCAAAGAGGGCAGCCAGGCCAACACTGTAATTAATTAACCCCAATCTCCACCCCTCATCACCAACCAACCTCCTACCAACCAACAGCCCCCAAAGACACAGAAAAAGAGCACAAAAGCAAAGGACAAAGACTGGCATATAGAACAATACTACGGAGGATACAGACACAGGAAGAACACAGAAGAAAAACTGCTGAACATCCTACTTAATGTCCTCTGAGACTCGGAAGGCTACTCTCGAACATCTCAGCAAAGGATGTGATGAGAAAGGAGCAAAGAACAATGCAGGGAAATGACTAGCCAGAAATTTCAGTATGAATGAGTGCAGCTGAAGGAAAAATTAGTGACTCAGAGGACAGACTTCCCAAAATCTCCAACAGAGCATAAAGTTCCATGCCATGTGAAGGAAAACTAAGAGGCACAAAAATGAATTCCAAAACACCAAAATCTAGAGTTAATATACATTTCAGACAGGGAACAATGTGTGGGTGTGGGTGTGTGTGTGGGGGGTGTGCCACGCCATAAAACATCAGCGGTTTGCGTAGAATGTACATGAAGCCAGTCTGTTGATCAAAAAAAAAAAAAAAGCCCTCTTCAGAACAGTGGTTCTCAACCTGTGGGTCACAACCCCTTTGGGGGTCAAACTGTCCTTTCGCAGGGGTCACATATCAGGTATTCTGCATATCAGATATTTACATTACGATTCATAACAGTAGTAAAATTACAGTTTTGAAGTAGCAATGAAAATAATTTTTGGTTGGGGGTCACCACAACATGAGGGACTGTGTTAAAGGGTCGCAGGGTTAGGAAGGTTGAGGACCACTTGTTAGACGGAGACGCCACATCCCAGAAAAGCCCCATTACAGAGGTGGAGCATCTCAGGTGTGAAAACCGAAGTGCCCCAAAGTGCGAATCTTTCGGAGCGTCATCACTGATGCACAGAACGTTTTAGATTTTGGATCATTTCCTATTTTCAGGTTAGAGAAAAGTGAGTGAAGTCTATGCAGAATATCCCAAATAAACCCAAAGGCTCCGTCACCTGACACAATTCCAGCACCAAGCCCTTCAGATCTAGGACACTCACACTGTGGGGAAAGGAAAGTGCATTCACACATTGCCTCGTTGACGGTACAGTTAAGATCATTCCTTAGGGAAACATGATTGAATTTCCTGCATACGACCAGCTCTTCAACTCACTATCTGACTCCCTGATTCGCAGTCACTCTGAAATCTCTGAAGTCATGCTGTGGACTCCATGCCTTACCCAAAGTCAACCCTGGCCCACACGAGCTGGGTTCCCGCCACCGGAGGACACATCCTTTTCTGCACCTCCCTCCACCCCCAGGGTTTCTCTATGTAGCTCTGGCTGTCCTGGAACTTGCTCTGTAGACCAGTGTGGCCTTGACTTCACAGAGATCCACCTGCCTCTGCCTCCTGAGTGCTGGGATTAAGGGCGTGCACCACTACACCCAGCATGGAGGACGCATCTTAAATGAAACCCCGTGGAGGACAGGACACTGCCCTGTGGCAGTGACGCACTCACCTGCACTGTGAGGTTATATGGCCCCTGGTGTTTCCTCACTTCAAAGAGAGCCGTCATCAGGCCTTTCTCAACGCTCTGGGTGAAGTTGCAGAAGCCAGTATCCACACTTGGAGGCACGAACTGAAGTACTGAAAGAGAAAGAGCAGTCCAGTCCCGTGAATGAGGTGCTGTTTAAAGACCAGGGATGACAGGAGGGGACAGTACTGACGCAAACTAATGCATCCACTGTCTGACTAAGCACCACTTATTTTTATCTTATGTGTGGGGGTGTTTTGCTTGCATTTATGTCCGCATGACATGTGTGCAGAGGCCAGAAGAGGGCGTAGGATCCTCTGGAACTGAATTTACAGATGGTTGTGAGCTACTATATGGGTGCTAGGAACTGAATCCCAGGCCTCTGCAGGAGCAACAAGCGCTCCTAACTGGTGAGCCATCTCTCTAGGCTCCAAATTTTTTTTTTTTTTAAGATAGCCTTGTGAAACATACTTTTTGTTCTTATTTAACACAGTAATTATGGTGAGTGACAGAAGTCTGTTTTCTTTCTTCTGCATATTGATGGTTAGGCAGTAACATTTTAATACACATACACAATGATGTATTTGTTGCTCAGAAATTTATTATTTATATTGGGAATGTTCAAAATTCTCCCGCCGGGCGGTGGTGGTGCACGCCTTTAATCCCAGCACTCGGGAAGCAGAGGCAGGTGGATCTCTGTGAGTTCGAGGCCAACCTGGGCTACAGAGTGAGTTCCAGGAAAGGCACAAAGCTACACAGAGAAACCCTGTCTTGAAAATCCAAAAAAAAAAAAAAAGTAAAAAAAAAAAAATTCTCCCTACCGGTTATTTTGAAACACACAGCTGGGGGCTGGAGAGATGGCTCAGCAATTAAGAGCATCAGCTGCTTTTCCAGAGAACCCAGGTGTAATTTCCAGAATCCATGGGACAGTTCACAATTATCTAACTCCAGTTCTACGGAATCCAATGCTCTCTTCTGGCCTCTGAGGGCACTACACATACATGGTGCAGAGATACATGCAGGCAGAACCCTCACATACTTAAAATAAAATGAAGGTTTTTTTTAATTAAATATACAGCTTACTGTTGTTGAGCACGTTTCTCCTACTTTATCAGACACAAAGAAACTCCTACCCAGATGCACACTGGAGGGGTTAGCGCTCCTCACTCTATCTTTCCTCCCCAGACTGTCTGGAAATCACTATTCTACACCTGACTTTCAGATCTGCTTCCACAAGGTAGGTGAGAACATGTGGTAATGGGCTTTTTGTTCCGGATAGTTCACTTAGTATAACATCCTCCGGTTCCATCCATGCAAACTGGATAATTTTGTTCTTTGTGGTTGAATGATATTCCAGTACGGACATATGCCACAACTCTTCATCTGTTCATCTGTCAATGAACACACGGGTTGATTGCCTATCTTGCTTACTGTGAATATAGCTGCAAAAAGACACAGTGAAGACCTCTCTCCAACATACTACCTTCATTTTGTTTACGTGTGTGTGTGTGTGTGTGTGTGTGTGTGTGTGTGTGTGTGTGTGTGTGTGAGAGAGAGAGAGAGAGAGAGAGAGTGTGAGTGATTCCTGGACAATACAGTAAACTTCTCGTTTTCTATGATGCCTGTATAATCAACATTATATGATCAGGGGTGAAAGTAAGACAGTCTGAACTATAAAGCAAGACCCTGTCTTCAAAAACAAGACAAAAAAGCAGAGCCTGGAGAGACAGCCCAGCAGTCAACAAAAAGCCTCACTGTTCTTGCAGAGGACCTGGGTTCAGGTTCCAGGACCCACAGCAGGTGGCTCACAACATCCTGTCACTCCAGATCCAGGGGATCTGATGCCCTCGGGCCTCTGTGGTGCACATAAACTCATTGCAAACATATACACACTATGTGTGTGTGTGTGTGTTTGTGTGTGTGTGTGTAATTAAAAAAAAAAATCAGGGCCAGCAGGATGGCTCAATGGGCAAAAGCTCTTGCCATCAACCCGATGATCTGAGTTTGATCCCAGGAAACCACATGGTGAAAGAAAGAACTTACTCCTACAAGTTGTCCTGTAATCTCCATGTACACGCATGCGCGCGCACACACACACACACACACACACACACACACACACACACACACACAAATCCAAATAAACAAAACACAGCACGTGTGAAATCACCTTTCTCTGTGTCCTTAACAGCATGGGCTAATATCATCTTTTGGATAAGCTTTTCTGAGGCAAGAGGGTATCTCATGGTTTTGATGTACATTTCCCTGATTAGTGGTGCTAGGCATTTTTTTCATATCCTTATTGGTTATTTGTATATCCTGCTCTATAAAATGTTTATTCTGGCAATTTTCTCCTGGCCATTTTCCCATTGCTTGTGGGAGGGGTATGTATATACACACACACACACACACACACACACACACACACACACACACACACACATACACACACACGCATATGGATGCCAGAGATCAGCGTCAGGTGTCCTTTTCAATTGCTCTACACCTTATTTTTGAGACATGGTCTCTCACTGAATCTGGACCTTGGTGATTTAGCTAGACTGGCTAGTTGGCAAGCCCAGGGATCCTCCTGTACCAGCGCCGCCGCGCCCCCCCCCCCCCCCAGTGCTGGGGTCACAGGGGCTTTCCACCCAGCTTCTACATTAGTGCTGAGGGTCAAGTTCAGGTTCCTCACGTCTGCCTGCCGGCATGGCAAGCTCTTTACAAACTAAAGCCATCTGCTCAACCTGCCCATTTTTAAAATTAGATTACTTAAGGGGTTTGCTGCTCGGTTGCTTGAGCTCCCTTCGTATTCTGGAAACGGATGCCTTGTAAATGGTCTCTCCGTTCTGCAGGCTGTTTCTCCACTCTGTTCCGTTACTGTTGCTGTACAAGAGACTTAATGTGAACCCATCTGTCAGTTTTTGCTTTGGGTACCTACACTTTTGTGGTCATATCCAAAAAAAAAGAAAAAAAAAGAAAAAAAGTTCTTTGCCCAGACCATCATCCTAAAAGCATTTCTCCAGTGTCTCCTATCAGTTTGACAGGTTAAGATCCCACAATTTGGTCTCAATTCGGAGGGCTTTTTTTTTTTTTTAAGTATGGTGGGGCGGGAGGAGAAAGGGATAGAGAGAGAGGTCTAGTTTTTTTCTCCTTCATAAAGACATCCAGTTTCCCCAGTATGGTTTACTAAAAAGACTACACTTTCTTCAATACATGTTCTTGTTGTTTCTGTCAAAAATCACGTGTTTCTGAGCTTTCTGTTCTGGTGTTCTCCATGCCTGCCCTTCTGCAACACCATGACGGTTTGGTTATTATTGCTTTGTGATATACTTTAAGACTGGGTACTATGTCTCCAGTACTCTTTTGTTCAGGCTACTGTGCCTGTTCTCTTTGGGGGATTTGTTTTGCTTTGGGTTCCATACAAATTTCAGAAGCCCTCTTCCCCTATACCTGTGAGGACGCCATTAGCCCTCCCTTATACCTGTGAGGAACGCCATTAGCCCTCCCTTATACCTGTGAGGAACGCCTTTAGCCCTCCCTTATACCTGTGAGGACGCCATTAGCCCTCCCTTATACCTGTGAGGAACGCCATTAGCCCTCCCTTATACCTGTGAGGAACGCCATTAGCCCTCCCTTATACCTGTGAGGAACGCCATTAGCCCTCCCTTATACCTGTGAGGAACGCCATTAGCCCTCCCTTATACCTGTGAGGACGCCATTAGCCCTCCCCTATACCTGTGAGGAACGCCATTAGTGGTTTCACAGGAACTGCAACGAATCTACAGGTCACTTGGTAGTACAGACATTTTTCTTTTAACTTTTTTCTTTAACTTCTTTTCCAGGTAATCCATTAATTTCTTTTTCTTTAGGGTTTACTGTTAGAAAGTTACTGTGTTCTTCAAGGTACCACGCTGTCTTGTTTTTTTCATCTACCCCGTGTCCCTATATCAATATCTGCTTGCCTACTGGAGTCATTGCCTCTCTCATTTTTAAAATATGCTTTGTTTTTAATTACATGCAAATAAGGTGCAGGTGCCTGTGGAAGCCGGAAGAGGGCGTCGGATGCCACGGGGCACAGCAGCCACGAGCCACGAGACAGGTGCTAGGAAACAAATTCACGTTCTCTGTAAGAGCTGTGAGCATCGGCCGGCGGTGGTGGCGCACGCCTTTAATCCCAGCACTCGGGAGGCAGAGCCAGGTGGATCTCTGTGAGTTCGAGGCCAGCCTGGCCTACAGAGCGAAATCCAGGACAGGCACCAAAACTACACAGAGAAACCCTGTCTTGAAAAAAGCAAACAAACAAAAAAAGAACGGTGTGGCCTTGGAACTGCCTAGCCATCTATCACCATCCTATCGCTTTTATGGGATGCTTCCACAATCAACGGCTTTTTCCTGCCACGTGTCCTACAGTGCCACCTGGAAACATCATGCTGTTGTGCTCTCCGTACAGTGCCTGCAAAACTCCTTCACCTAGACTCAACACAGGCTGTCTCCAAGCGTCTTCACGGCCGAGGCTGCAGAGGCTATGAGACTGTACCACCAACTGTGGGCTACACGTCCATTTCCACAGGTTGTTTAGGAGAGAGGCTACCCGGCTGGGTCATGGTGGGTGACACTCTAGGTCTGAGGAGGCAGAAAGCTCTGGTGGGATGAAGGATACACACTGGATTTACTCTGAGGGCATCTCTGAGGGCAAAGCTGCTTAAGGTGGGCTAACAAGGTTGTTTCCCAGGTCACAAAGCAGGATGTGTGCCTGCTCCACAGAGGCTCAACGGGCAAGTTCCTGAGATGGGGCTACTCAACTGCTTCTTCAGGTTACAGGGTGATGCTGATTGGCTGCTTCCTGGAGCCAAGGATGAGTCCTATTACTTCTAAGTTTCATCTCATGAAAATGTAGAAAGCCAACTTTTTTACCACATGAACACATGCATGTGAAGGTGAATGGCATGCTTTTGGGCTCAGCAACTCAGGAGGCTGAGACAGAAAAACCACTTGGGACCAGGAGTTCAAGTCCAGTTAAAAATCTACACATTAGAAGATGTACTTCATAAACGTTTCAAATACATATAATATTTATTACAGATGAATTATTAAGTACATGTAGATGAAACGACATGACATCTGGCAGCATATTAAAATTTTTTTTGGGTGTCTTTGTTTTCGAGACAGGGCTTCTCTCTAACCTCCTTGGCTGTCCTAGAACTCACTTTGTAGCCCAGGCTGACCTCCAACTCACAGAGATCCGACAGCCTCTGCCTCCCGAGTGCTGGGATTACAGGTGTGAGTCATCACACCCAGCTCATTAAAAACATTCTTGTGTCTTCAAAAAAGTTTTATCAATTTTGCTTGAAAACTTGGTAAAAATCTTGATTATTTTTAAGCTTATTAAAACATATGTGAACTTAACGCTATGTATTCTAATTTGTACATGATTGAAAATGTCCATAATGAAAGGTTAAATAAGGTATTAAGCGATTACTATTAACTTTAGGGAGTGTGATGATACGGACAGATGTGCATCTGTGTTGAATAGTCCTTTTCCTGTAGAGGTACAGGCTGAAACACATGAGTGACATTTTATGGTCCTTTAAGATTTACTATAAAGTAATGGAAGGAGAAGTGAATAGGAGAGAAGGTACAAAAAGCTTGACTAAGAATTGAAAATTGTTATGATCGGGGAGATAGTTCAACCAATAAGGTGCCGTGCCTTGTACCCCCAGAACCCACGAGAGAAAAACCCAAACACAGTGGTGCTTATAATCTCGGTGCCAGGGCGGCTGAGTCAGGCAGGTCCCTAGTCGGTGAGTTCCAGGCCAGTGAGATAGCCTGTCTCAAAATACAAGGTGGACAGCACCTGAGCAATAACTCCTAGGTCATACTCTGGCCTTCACATGCATGCACACACATGTGCACCTACCTGCACATAATACACACCAAAAACAAAACAAAACAAAAACAAAAAGTAACTAAAAAATTGTGGAGACATATAATGGCACATGGGGTTTCGTTAAACTATTTTGTGTACCTTTGTATATGCTTGGCTTTTTTTCATAATTATAAAGCTGTTGTTACTGTTGCTAGTTAAGTAACAGGCCCAGGTGCAGTAGCCCATGAATGAAGTCTCAGCTACTCAGAAGGCCACGTCAGAAGGTTTGCTTAAAACCAGAAGCTCAAATCCAGACTAGGACCATGGCAAGACTGTCACAATAAATTAATGAATAATTTTAAAACAATACCCAATTTAAAAATTATTTGAGATTGTCTTTATTTTTATGTGTATGCGTGTCTTGCCTGTATGTGTCTACGCACAACATGTGTGCACAATCCTCAATCTTTACATTTATTGTATGTGTGTGCACACGCATGTGTGCACATGTATATAGAGATTAAAGAACAACCCACAGGGTCAGTTCCCTCCTTTCGACCACGCGGGTTCCAGAGATCAAACGTGGGTCTTCAATTCTGACAGCAAGTACCTCCGCCTGCTGAGCCCTCACCAGCACATAACCCGCCCCCCCAATTTTAAATACATATATATTTAAAAAAAATAAAAGCCTACACACAAACCCAAACAGCTATACTCAGTTGTCTCACCTGTTTGAACTTGAAACCTGGGCTCTGGCACGAGGAAAGATGGTTTCACAGATAAGATTAAAGGAGTCTGGTCACGTACAAGTTTACTATTGATGAGGACATTGATGACGGATATTGCCGTGTAAATAAAAGGACCGGATGTTACCAGAAAAGTGAAGTCTGTGAACAGTTCATAAACCTAGAGAAATAAAACATTTTAAAAAAGACAATTCAAACTTAAAGAAAACTGTTGGGTAGAAAAAAATAATGAGTAAAATTATATAATTATATATATACATATATACATGTATATATATATAAAATCAGCAGCTTAAATGGGTGGATAAATGCTTCAAAGATAATCAAGATTTTTATTTTATGTATTCCTTTTATGTTATCCCAACTTTCACAAAATAACACAAAAGTACAGGAACAAGAAAGGACAGCCAGTAATACAGATTGGACAGTGCGTTACGGAAAATTCAAGATTTTTGTCATGTTTAACCCACACCTAAAGGAGCAGTTGTTTCATTGAGTCTCACTGTTTAAAATAACACAATGACAGCCACTTACACAATCTTAAAGTATATGAAGGCCACAGTAAAAGCAGAGGAATGGGGGAAGCTAATTTTAAATGCATTTCACTTAATATGGGGAACATCGTTCCAATGTGTAGTCAGTAGAAAAAGTATTAGTGAGATAGTCTACATTCCTTTATTTGGTGCAGTTTTGAGATCTGGCATGCAGTTTACATTCACCATGCATCTTATTAGTTCAGGCCAGGCTCATGGCTCTGGTTGGACAGGGGGCAGGACTAGTAGAACACGGCTTTCTGAGTTCATCTGGGAAAGGGACACCATCAGTGGGTGTAATGTGACCAGTGTAGAAATCCATCTCAGTCACACTGAATGTACAGAAAGATACAAATGTACTCCACTCTGAAACCTAACATAAGCCCAAGTCATTTGTTTGTTTGTTTTGGGTTTTTTTTTTTCGAGACAGGGTTTCTCTGTGTAGCTTTGGTGCCTTTCCTGGAACTCACTCTGAAGACAAGGCTGGCCTCGAACTCACAGAGATCTGCTTGGCTCTGCCTCCGGAGTGCTGGGATTAAAGGCGTGCTCCACCATCACCCAGCCCCAAGTCATTGATTAAAGTAACTCAAGGATAGCAATACTGTTAAGGTCGCCCCAGACTATGCTGCCTCTGGTCTGAGAGCCTCCTCATTCCAACTCTATAAACGCACTCCCCACTGCACAGGGTAAAATGACATGTGAGCGGAGATGCGGAGGAAAACTGCATACCTGGAGAGGAGTGAGACAGAGAAGTCAAAGTGCAGAGCCTAGGGCTCTTACCCTGCCCCACGAGACCCAACAAGCACGTCTGACACCAGACTCCCACGCTCAGGGTCTCACCTTCAGCTCCACCGCACGGTTGAAGTGAATCCTCAACACTTCTTTGATTGACGTAATGATGTACTCCTGCACAGCTCGCCTGGCCAGCACTACAAAGGAAAGCCAACCACCAGACACATTTTAGTGCTATTATGAAGCATGAAGATGTCACCTCAGGAAGGCATGGCTGAGACGAAGCAGGCTAGCAGCTTGTTTTGAAATATAAGGCCCAGACTAAGGACAGAGTAGAAAGATCTAAGTGCTGTGAAGTATTGTAGGAAATGGACGTGTTGAGAAAGTTGGCGGGTAGGACCGGAGGGCAGCAACTGTGGTCCACCCAGGGGACAGGGAGCTTCCAGTCCCCACTTTCTTCTCAACAAGTAACAGAATTTCTCCAGCTATGCACCTAACGGCAAAGGTTGAGGCTTTAAAAGCTCTCAGAAGGAATATTTTTAAGATCATTAAGACGCTACTCAATGAACTGGTGATACCATCCTCCACAGAAGGAGGTGTTCCAAGCCGCTGCCGGAGTGCTAACCACAACTAATGGGAGAAAATGTCACTACAATGTCCAAGTTGTAACATTTTATACAGGAAATAAAATATTTCTCATTCCAAAGTCTAGTTTTTTCTGTTCACATAAAAGTCCAATTTAAAAATCTGTACTGGGGCTGGAGAGCTGGTTGTGTGGTTTGGAGTACACGCTTGAGGAGGACCCAGGCTGAATCCCCAGCACCCACGTCAGGCAGCTCACAACCTCCAAGGTCAAGGTTTAAAGCCCTCTCCTGGCCTCCACAGACACCTGTAAACACACAAAGTATCTTTAAAAAATAAATAAAAATATAAATCTGTGTCTGTGAGTGTCTGTAAACCTTCCCTTCTATCCCATGGTGCTTTTCCCTTCCCTTCCATTCCATAGGTACAACTGTAATATAGCTAATGTGGTTATTCTGTTTTAGATTTAATGTGTGTACGTGTGTCTGTGAATTACAAAGGGCTGCAGGTGACTGCAGAGAACAAAAGAAGTCAGATCCCTGGAGCTGGAGTTACAGGCAGTTGTGGGGCGCCCGGCATGGGGGCTGGTACTTGAATTCTGGTCCTCTGCAAGAGCAGCATGTTCTTTAACCGCTGAACCATCTCTCTAGTCCCACCATTCAATTTCCCATTATCCTATCTCAAATTATTAAAACTTGAGACAGAATCAATCCTCATTCAGTCATTATAAAAACAAATGCTTAAGCTATTTGACTGTTTCTCTGGTAAATCAGTGACATGTAGTAAAAAGGTGAGGGGTGTGTCTTCTTTAGTTCCTGAAGTCATCATAACAAATCTATGGCCTCCACCTAACTACCTTGGCTGATTCCACCAACAGCCAACTGCCCTGGCCTGCCAGGCTCTGAGAGGACCAGACGAGGTCATGAATGGTACACAGGAAATGAAATGAGAGGGGAGGAATGAGGGAGGGAGAGGGGAGCAGGAGAGGCCAAACTCAGGGAAAGCAAGGCGTAACAGAAAACCAAACTCCGAAGAACTCAATGGAGACAGGAGGTGCATACCACAAACAGCCCTGTGCAGCTAATGAACCACTCAGGATAGCTAAGTGCTACTCAAGGACCCCCACTGCCCACCACCAGAACTGCCACCTTCTCTGGTTAATCTGAGGAGGACAGGACACTGCAACCCTGTGAGATGGGGACATGAGTCTGGAAAACAGGAACCATCCAGAAACATGTATCACACAAATTGTTTTCCAACTATCTACAGTCTCTCCAAGGCCAAGAGAAGAGAGGTTCAGAGACCTTCAAAGGATGCCTGGCTCCCCTCAGTGGAGTCAGCGTCCAAGCATCTCCCTCCAAGCCATCAACACCCGTCACGGGTCTCTGCATTATTATGGAGCTCCACCCCCCTCCCCCCAAAAAACTCCTCTAATCTGTCTAGACTCTCTCCCTAGCAGACAGCTACCAATAAGAAAGAAGCCAGTATTAAAAATCAAACACGTTTTGCTTCAAGCATGCTATGTACTGCATATGCTGGGCAATGAGTTCCAAAGCCAAAGATACTACCAAAAGTTCTACAGCTCACTTAAATCTTTTATCTGTTCTTATGGTAATTACTAATACGCAATGTTGTGTGGTCATTTCCTAGGTGCCATGTACATTATACATTTAAATCCTTACAGTAACCTAAGAGAGCCTATGGTCCTGGTTTAACACTTGTGAAAGCAGATGAAGAGACTAAGTGATTGGACGACTAGCGTGAGGCCAGCAGAGGAGGAGGACTGCTACCCACAGGTTGTGTGAGACCAACACCTACTCTCATAACCACGATGGTGTGTCTCGTAAGTACCGCACACAAACACCTGAGAGAAGTCCCCTACCTCAGAGAGGTGACTGGAAGCAGGGCCTTACCAGTTGTGATCAAATAGGCATCGGGAACTGTAATATCACACACATATGGCGGCTTGGCTGTGGCCAGTGCTGGTGTACCAACTGTGGCTTCGAGCGTGGAGGTGGTCACAGGACCGAGGGAGGGCTGGGGAGGGGGTACACTGTTCCCCTGAGGGTTCTGACTCATAGGCTCGCTGTTCAGAGCAGAGTCCACAGTATCACCAGGGGCAGTGCTGGTATTGGGCATGCTTGGTTCCGGGAATGGACTTGGTTCTGGGGAGGTAGTGGGTGGTGAATCTGTGGGTGTCAATGATGAGCCCATGACTGGCTTTGTGGGCATAGGTGAAGGGCTTACTTCGGAAGCAAGTGATGGGGAGGTTGACAGGTATAAGTCAGAGATCGACTCTGTGCTGGTCGGAATGACACTGGAGGATATGGGTGAGACAGGTGTGGAATGGTCTGTCACACTCACACTGCCATCGGAAGGTGTCAGAGTCAAGAATGGAGATGACCCGGTTAAAATGGGTGTCAAATGGAAAACAGCTGGCAGTGATGAGAAGTGAGTCCCAGCAGTTGAGATGCCAAGGGTGGTCTCGGAGCTGGAGGGCACCAGTGTGCTGCCTGAGGACCCATGGGGAATGAGTGACAATTCAAAGACAGAGGTAGCTTCCGAGAAAACTGAGGTAAGATGAACACCAGACTCTATCAGTGAAACTCTCCACGCTTCGGCGAACTTGAGAGAATCAGAGGGGGAGCTTGAAAGTGGGGGCATTTCGGAGTGACTGGGAAGAAGAGTGACTGTCTTCATAAGAAGGTCTGAGCTTGACCAAGGCTGAGATGGCTCTAGACTTGTGGGCTTAAGAACAAAAAGCTGAGGTGATTGCAAATTGATAGAGCCGGACAATGAGAATGTCTCAGCCACGGTGAGAGGAGGCTGAGACAGGAAAGCTGATGATGGGTCGGTTGACGTCAAAGAGGGGTAAGCAAGAAGATCTGACCGTGAAGGGGCCGGAGTGCTGAAGTCCAGGAGCGGAGTGGAGTAAGAGCTGGATGTGGAATCCAAAAGACTCCCAGACTCCAGTTGCAAAACGCTGGAAGGTTCTAGGTCCGCAAAAACTGTAGACTCTACCGAGGAGGCCAGACGGTGAGAGGTGAGAAGGCTTGGGTTTCCACCCGGAAGGGATGGCGTGGTTTGATTTGCTGTCAAAGAGAGAGATGACTCAAAATGGACGCTAGGGATGACTGAGGACAACAAATAGGTCACACTGGATGGCATCACTAGATCTCTGGTGACGGAGAAGCCAGAGGTGGAATCAAGTGAACTTGGTGTGGAGAGGTGGCCATGGGAAGGGTACACCTGCGTGGTGGTAATGCCGCTCATATCCACCTCAGGTGACATGTCCAGGCCGACCTCCCACAACCCCACAGATCTGGAAGAAAGGGAGACGACAGGTCTGGAAGGGAAAAGGGTGTTAAATTCTTGAAGATCTTCAAGTTCAGAGAGGTCTGTGCCCACGCTGCTTGATGGCAAGAGATGGCCTGCTTCTACTGAGGCGGTAGACAGAGCTTCACGCCCGTCCCCTGATCCCACCTCCTTCTCTGTGAGGCTCCTGGACAAAACTTGCTGAGGTGATGAGAAAACACAGGACACACACCATGTGTGTGGTCTCAGGGAAGCCTCAGGGTTCAGGGCATGAGGATGGTCAGCAAAACTGGGGGCTGTGGAGCTGTGCGGTGATGCTAACGTTTCGCTGGCCTCGCTAGAGAGGAAGGGGTTGTCTGAAATGCCAGCTGGTTGGGTAGCAAAAGACACAGATGAAAGCGGGCTGGTAAAAACGGGATCTGTAGGGGACGTGGTCACAGTGGGGAGTGCTCTGAGAGAGATGGCTTCTTCCCGGCGTTCACTCCAAGCAGTGGTCCCATTAGGATTTCTGTCTGTGCTTGTGGCCAGGACACCCATTAGAGGCTGTGAGACCTCCCACAGGGGAACAGATGGCTGCTGAGTCATGCCATCGCCTACCGGCTGAGGCACAGAGATCCAGGAGCTGAAAAGGAGGTTTTCTGCGCCCTCTGTTATGGAAGCTACCATCTCTGGCAAAGCCTTGCTTGATAACTGGCTGTGAATTTCCGTAGGATGAAGCACCAAACTCCTACTAGGAGTTGGAATGATGCCCTCGGATGTGAGAAAAGCTGACCAAGAAGTGCTGAAATCACCGGAGGACTCCACGTGGACGGCTGCCTGTTGCGCTGTGCTCTGACATCCAGACAGCACTTCATCCTGCAGAGAAATCGTGGGTAGCAATGGAGTCATCCCAGGCTCCGGCATTTCCTGGGGTGGCTCTAGTGGGCTCGGTGAGACAGACTGCATTGGGGAAGCCACCCCTGAAGAGGTCCAGTGAGCATCTGGCAAAAAGTTATCCATCTCATCATCATCAATGGCCACCTCGTTACTCGTCACGGATCCATACTGTGCCGCAAAGATGCTGTGCTCTGCTGTACTTTGAGTCTGTTGTCTGTGGTTTAAAAAGGCTGTATCAAAAGTAGTGGCAGATGGAGAGGAGAGGACCAGGACAGAGAAGCCTGGCTGGGACCCTGGGGCAGTCTCTGATAAGGCCACATGAGCGCTGGGCATGATGCTCATCTCCGGCAGGAACTCCTCGGGACGTAAAGAAGGGTTGTGCTGTTCCAGGGAGAGCTCATCTAGCAAGAAAAGCAAAGTTGAGTTAGCTGCCATGCAAAGAGGTCACTTCAGATGTCAAAAAATCCACTCATTCAGAAAATACCCATTCACTAGGGCTGGAGAGATGGCTTGGTGGTTAAGAGCACTGGCTGCCCTTGCTGAGGCCCTGCATTCAGATTCTAGCACCCAGGAGGCAACTCACAACCTTCTGTAACTCCAATTCCAGGGGATCCAGCACCCTCTTCTGGCCTCTGCATATACCAGACACGTAAAATAATGCAAAAAAAAAAATGACACACATAAAATAAAAAGACATACAAAATATCTGTTCACTATAAATAGCCACAATTTGTAGAAATGCTAGTTGGAAGCTAGACAATGTCAAAAGTAGCATCAGGGCAATCTATACAAATAGTCACAAACCTGAGCACTTCCTTCATTTAAGCCTGCATGTGTACACACACACCCACAAACCTTACTTTATACTGTTATACTCACAGAGCCATTTGTCCCAAATGTGTGTGAAATGGTGCAAATAATCTTTAATCCGTTCTATTTTATGACTGGCATCTTAATAAGAGGGGGAAACGTGGATACACACATACAAGAAAGAGCATGGAAATATGAGAGTACATCACGGTGGTGTAGCCCCAAATCAAAGGCTGCCTGCCAATCATCAGGAGCTGGGAGGGGAGGGCCAGCATGGAGCAGATTCTCCTTCACAGCCCTCAGAGACAATCAACTGTGCCAATGCCTGACCTTGGATTTCTACACTCCGGAAAGGAGACAGCAAATTTAAGCCCCAAAGGAAAATGTCTACCTCAACTTGGACTCTTTGTAGCAATTTTGTAAAACATGTCCCCAGGTTTAGAACCTACATCATTTCTAAGGTCCTAATAAACTGTTTTAGAGTCCTAATTTAAGACAAGCCAGGTCTTCAATGTCTGTCAGATGGTGACATAAATTTTCCTGGGGCTAGGCATGGTATCACATGCATGTTGTCACAGTGGCAAGAGGATCATTTGAGGTCATCAGTTTGAAAGCAGCTTGGCAACATAGTGAGACCACCTCTTAAAAGGAAAACACACAAAAACGTGGTCAGAAGCACACACACACAGTCACACCAGACATCACTTTCCTTAGCTACAGATCAAATAACTAGGAGCACAGAAATAAAAGTTACGAAACACATAAGGAAAGAGGATACCATTAAAATGCTGAGAGGAAATCCAGGAATGGTGGCCCACGCCTTTAATGCCAGCACTCAGGAGGCAGAGGCAGGAGGATAGATCTCTGTGTGTTCAAGGCCAGCCTGGTCTACATAGTGACTTCCAGGACACCTAGAGCTACATAGTGAGATCTTACTTCAAAAATCAGACAAACAAACAAAAAAGGCTGAGAAAAACCCCAAATAAAAAGTCAGAAGGGACAGGCGGTGGTGGCCCACGCCTTTAATCCCAGCACTCGGGAGGCAGAGGCAGGTGGATCTCTGTGAGTTCGAGGCCAGCCTGGTCTACAGAGTGAGTTCCAGGACAGACTCCAAAGCTACACAGAGAAACCCTGTCTCAAAAAAAAAAAAAAAAAAAAAAAAATCAGAAGAACCCCCACATATGAGATCTACAGACTTCAAATACTGGAATTATGGGATATGTGTTTGTTTAATTTACATAAACTAACAAAAGGGCTAAATATACAAGTAATGAGAAAGAGACTATGAAAACTGGCCATAAATATTTAAAAAGGAAAGAGCATTCAGAAATGAAAAATATTCTAATTTGAGCCAAATGTGCTGGCTCACACCTTTAATCTCAGCACTCAGGAAGCAGAGGCAGGAGGATCTCAGTAAATGTGAGGTCAGTCTGGTCTACATAGAGAGTCCAGGACAGCCAGGACTACATAGAGAAACCCTATCTCAAAAAAAAAAAAAAATTATAATTAAACATTTACAACTTAGTATGCATGTAACAGCAGTTTAGACACTACTGAAGTGATTTTTAGTGAATGGAGGGAGAAAGCTAAAAACTATACTCAGAACTGGGGACAGAGAAACAAACAAATACAAAATAGAAAATAATAATAGTAATTTAAAAAAAAAAACCAGAACAATAGAGCTAGAAAATGCAGCCGCTAGTACTGCCTACTGCCAAGGCTGATAACCTGAGCTCAGTCCCAGACACCCACAAGGTAGAAGACAAAAACCAGTTCCCAAAAGCTGTCCTCTGACCTCCAAGAGCACGCCATGGCCTACTGTGGCACATGAGGGCGCACAAAGTAAATTAAAATGAAACAGTTAAAAAAAACAATTAGAGATATTAAATGGCATGAAGACAGAACGAGACGCTCAAACACGTTTATCAAAGTTTTAGAAAAAAGCCAATCAAAAGAGTAGTAGGGCCGGGCGGTGGTGGCGCACGCCTTTAATCCCAGCACTCAGGAGGCAGAGGAAAGAGGATCTCTGAGTTCAAGGCCAGTCTGGTCTACAGAGTGAGATCCAGGACAGCCAGGGCTACACAGAGAAACCCTGTCTCGAAACAACAACGAACAAGCAAACAAGCAAACAGGAGGAGGGTGCAAGGCAACCTTCAGAGACAGTACAACTTTCTAAACTTCCTAAGAGATACAAAGCCATCAACTCAAACAGGCCAAGAAGTCACAAGCTGGGTAATCATTTTTTTTGTTTTTGTTTTTTTTAAAAAAAAAAAAAACCAATAAACCACACACTTACAATAGAGTTCATGGGACACCAAAGACAAGGAAAACCACAAGCAGAGCCAGAAAACAGATGATGGCAGGTAAATGATCACACGGCCACTTCACAGGACAGAAGCCAGACCACAACGGAACAAAACTTTCAAAGTGCTGAGAGAAAACATCCGACACTTTAGATTTGCATAACCATGAAAACTCTCTATCAAAAAGACACATAAGAGGCTGGAGGTGACGTGACAGCCTGAGTTCTGTTCCCGGCACCCGTATAAAAAGCCAGGTGTGGTGGCACACGTTTGTAATCCCCATTCTAGAGAGTGGAGGCGGGAGGATCCCTGGGTCCCACCGGCAAGCAGCCTAGCCTAATTGTTAAGTTGCAGGCCAGTGAGAGATCCTGCCTCAAACAGTGAGGTTGGGCCAGCGAGATGGCTCAGCAGATAAAGGTGCTTGCCTTGAAAGCCTGGTGCCCTAAGTCTGATCCCTAGGACCCACATAAGGTAGAAGGAAAAGACTGGACTCCACACAGCTGTCCTCTGACGGCCACGACTGTGCTGTAAAACAGGCATCCACACGTGTCACACATATGCACTACTACTACTACTACTACTACTACTACTACTACTAATAATAATAATAATAATAATAATTTCATAAGTAAATCTCTCTTTTGTTTTTAGAGTAGATGGCTTCTGGGGAACAGCACCCAAGGTTGTCTTCTGGCCTCCACAGACACACATGGACTCGTGTGCACACCCCTGCACACACACAAGAAAATACATAAATAGGAAACAAGGGGTGGATATTATACCAATCAAAGACCGTAGGTAAAGGAGTCTCTGAACTAGAATACCCTTCAGGAAGGAACGCTATCATCCCTGGTGAGGGGTCCAGAAGAAAAAAGTCCAGAAGAGAATAAGTGACAACCTATGGTAAGGTACAAGCAAGGGGTGCCGGTATACATCTGCAATAATGCCGTGCATAACCAGTGTGGGTTTTTGTTTCAAGACAGGGTTTCTTTGTGTAGCCTCGACTGTCATGCACAACCAAAAATCTGTGCGTTTTTACAAAATACACTTCTTATCCAGCTACAACAGTACATCTACAGAGATGCTGAGACACAGACAGCAGAGGGGCTGTGTGTGTGACACCCTGCCCCGGCACCACCCTCCCAGCCCCGTGGAAATGGCAGCTGGGACGCAAAACCAAGTTCTCTGATCAATTTTGAGAACAGACAGTAACTTGTAAATAATAGTTAGACTTACAGGTGACACTTCTGATTCCCTTAGCATCTGAAAAGTCACAAACTCACACTAGATGTCACTCCCTTCGCTGTGGCATGACTTTGAAAAGTGAACGCATAGGAGTGTAGTTCAGTCCCGGAGCACAGTGAGAAGGCAGGAGGCCCTTGGTTTAATCTCCAGCACTGAAGAGGGTTTGAATGCCCTGGAACTGGAGTTACAGGTGGCTGTGAGCTGCTAGATGTGAGTTCTGGGAACTGAACCCAGGTCTTCAGCAATGGCAGCAAGTGCTCTCAACTGCCGAGCCCTTGACTGTCTCCAGCCCCTAATCAAAACAAACAACAACAACCCTGTTTCACAGTGACATCATTAAGCATTTGCTATCTTCTGTACAGCCTAGCTGTAGGGTTTCCTGTCTATATGCTTTTATGTCTTAACCTGCCATGTACCAAGCACAGGCCAAAGACTGGCTATTCTTCTCTACAGTTTAAAAAAAAAGCATACATTTAAAAGGTTATAAAATTCTGTCCAACTGTGTTAATACACATTTGAAAGTTTGTCTAAGATAAGAATTTATATGTCTGGTTTTTTGTTTGTTTGTTTGTTTGTTTGTTTTTTGTTTTTGTTTTTCAAGGCAGGGTTTCTCTGTGTAGCCTTGGCTGTTCTGGAACTCCCTCTGTAGACCAGGTTGGCCTGGAACTCACAGAAATCCACCTGCCTCTGCCTCCCGAGTGCTGGGATTAAGGGCATGCACCACCACCGCCCGACTTTGGTATGTCTGTTTTAAAACTCTGCCATGTGGGCTGGAGAGATGGCTCAGAGGTTAGGAGCACTGGCTGCTCTTCCAGAGGACCTGGGTTTGGTTCCCAGCGCCCACACGGCAGCTCACAACCATCTGTAACTCCAGTTCCAGGGGCTCTGACTCCTCTTCTGACCTCCAAAGTTTCCTGCACACATGTGGTACAAAGACATACACTCAGACACATACACATAATAAAACTTTTTTAAATAATAAAAACACTCTGCTATAACGTGCAAGAGCCAAACAGAAGACAAGACCCCTTCTAAAATGAGAAGCGCATCTTCGTGTGAACCAGAAGGGTGTAAGAGAGAAAATGCAAGGTGCCTTGCTCAGGAGCTGATTTGTGAACCCAAAGAGCTGACGCAAAAGAAAACTGAAGGGCCCGGATGAGGAACAGCCAAGTGGTCAGAAAGATTAAAAATAAACCTCAAAGTCCCCAACTGAAAAAGAGCAGGCACAAAAAAACTTCCCACCGAGGACGGGAAGGTGCCAACCTAGGAGGTTTTATTCTCTCTGCCAAGCCCCGGGGGAGAGTCACCAGCTCCGAAGAGGCGGCAGCTGCGATGCCATGGGGAATTACCTCTGCAGTTAATTCAGGAAGAGGTTAGAAATCCCAGGTGAGGCTCCCTCTCCACATAAAAGGCATCAGGGACTCACGTTTCAAGCCCCGGAGATCAGTTTCCAAGCTATAAAGGCTTTAGATTCCCTAAGAGTGAAAGGGTTTTTTTCTCTTTGATGACAGAGAAGGGAGAGAGGTTGGGGAGAGGTGCTGTTTCTCAGGCACTGACGTGGGCGTGCAAGTGACGTGGGCGTGCAAATGATGAGGGGGCCTTGTTAAAAGCTAACGCTGCCAGCGACGGGGCCGTATGCTTCTCTCCCCACTGACCCAGGTCTGAGCGCTCGTCCCCAGGGGCCAGTGTGGAGGCGGTGCTTCCCACATCCCCTTCCCTGGGTGCCCACTTGGCCATGCTAGATATGATTCCAGGCCAGAAACTGCCCATATGCCCTCTTCACCACGCCAAGTTTGTTCGCAGTGATTAAAAATTAGTGACAGAGACACCCAACTGTCTGTCTGAGACTCACGCAGGCAAAACAAAGTGGCATTCTGAAATATGTTTTTAAGTCGTTTTATTCTATCTCAACTCTCTTCTGACTACAGCAGAACGCTGTGGAATCATGGACTCTTCGTGCAAACGGGATTCCTTGAAGACCCCAGCCAATCCCCACCCGTCACAAATGAGGCTTGCTGAACACATCCCCACCTGAAGGTGTATGTGTTGGGGGACAGGGTGGTAAACAGGCTGGAAAGGCAGTTTGGTAGACGCTTCACAGCTCACCATGTTTTACCAGTCCATTTTACCAAAACTGTTGATACAGAAAGTTGAAAACATGTCAGACTGTGTTGTGTTATAATCGAGCTGAACGCACATGATAAATGTGGCTACTGGAATCTACACAAAGGGGCCTGTTTTAGACTGAGTCCCACTGCCAACCTATGGACACCTCCAGGCCACAGGCCTGAGGGCTGGCAAGAAAAGACATCTCTGAGTTGGCCTGGGAAACAGCAAGGTCACCCACCTCTAAAGAGCTTTAATCCAAATGGAACTACTGTTTTTGCTTCTCTGCTAAACTGTGTAGTTTCCAAAACATGATGACTCATCTCAACTCGCTGTGGATATTCAATCTACAAAACAAAACAAGCCCCCATTGACGCCTAAGACTTAAACACAAAAGCAGTCAGATCAACTGTTGAGCAACTTGGCAAATGTTCACCCCCTTTTCTCCTTCTCAGAATGTCCTGAGGAGGGTTTTCAGTGCCTTCCCGGACCTTTCATCTTTTCCCTCATTTAGAAAGCAGTACCTTCCCTCTCTTCCCCAGCCCCAGCATGGACCGGTACCCTCGGCCGGGGTACCCTCTCCTCCACCGGGCAGTGGTGACCAGATACTAAGTAGATAAGAAGCACTATTGTGTGTGTGTGTGTGTGTGTGTGTGTGTCATACGGATAATACAAAGAACAACTAGCCGCGCTGGCCACCCCTTACCCATTAGCCACAGGGGTAATTATTTTGAATTCTGTATTTCTCATATCTTTTTTTTAATCATCTGTCACAAAAACTCACGTTTTCGAACTTTATGAAGATGGAATACATGGTATGTGTTCCATCACAATTTACTCTTTTCATTCTATGTTGTTTTCAGATTTTTTTTTAAGACAGGGTTTTTCTGTGTAGCCCTGGCTGTCCTAGAACTCACTCTGTAGACAAGACTGGCCTCAAACTCTTAGAGATTTGCCTGCCTCTGCCTCTGCCTCTCAAATGCTGAGATCAAAGGCATGTGCCACCACTGCCCAGCTTTTTTTTTTTTTTCATGTAGTTATGGCTCTTTAATTGATCTTAGCCAATACACCAAGAAGCGATAGTAGTTATAATTCTTAGTCATGTTCACTAAACAGGAATTCTATCTCTCACACACAGACACACACAAAATGTATTTAATCCATCTACTGTGGATGAATAGTTGAACCACTGGCCATTATTATTATAAAACATTTCTGGTGACTTTTTCTATCCATATCCTGGGGTGTGTGTTACATACATATATACACAAATACAAAGAATTGGTGTGCATGTGTATATACCTAAGTTTAAAAGCAAGTTGAATTATGTTACGTTATAGGTGTGTGTGTGTGTGTGTGTGTGTCTAAAAATAGAATACTTGTGCTTACTGCCTCTCTCTAAAGATGTCTTGGGATCTCAATTTTAATATTGTCTAGGAGTGTCTTTTGGTCTCCATTTGATCAAATTTTTGCCTCTGAATGGTGTGTGTGTATGTGTGTGTGTGTGTGTGTGTGTGTGTGTGTGTGTGTGTGTATATGTGTGTGTGTGTGTGTGTGAGTGTGTGTGTGTGTCTTAAAACAGGGAGGTCTGGGCCAGTGAGATGGCTCCACAGAGAAAAGAATTTGCTGCCTGGCGTGATGATCTGACAAGCCCCAGGACCCACATGATGGAAGGACAGAACTGACTTGAAATTGGTCCTCTGTCCTCCTCATGCACACTGTGGCATCATGCACATGCCTACGAACAACAAATTAAATAAATAAATAAACAAACAAACAAATAAATAAATAAGCGTTTTAAAAGACAGAACGGTTTAAGAAACTGTCACCCCTACTGAAAGGTGTAATGATGCTTCTACACAATTTCCAACGTTTTTTAAAGTGTTTACTTTCCACATTTAGGACTAAATGAGCCTCGGAGTGTACAGATGTGTCTGTGCACACACTTACGTGTAAATGAGGTATGAACACGGGTAAGAGTGCCCCAGGCTGGTGTTCTGTAAGAACAGTCCTCAGGCTTTTTTCTACTGGCTTAAGGTGTAAGGAAGTGCTTGAGGCTGGCCCTGACTCAGCGCAGCCATCAGAGTTGGTGTTGCAAAGAGACAGCATGCCCCCTAATGGGACTCCTCTGAGGTAAGCCCCTGTTCTCCTTATTGTCGTTGTTTAAAGGACACAGAGGGTGTGGGATGTGTAGGAGACTGCTGCAGTGGAGTAGGGACAGGACTGGAAATACAGTCCACTGGCAGAGAGAGGAACAGAGGAGAACAGTGTGTCTGAAAAGTAGGAGAAAGCAAGCTAAAAAAAAAAAACCCTACCTCAGGACTAGGGAGCTAGCTCAGTAAGGGAAGTGCTTGCCCAGCAGGCCTGAAGACCTGTACTCAGCCACCAGAACCCACATTTAAAAAAAAGCCAGGCACGGGGTTGGGGATTTAGCTCAGTGGTAGAGCGCTTGCCTAGCAAGCGCAAGGCCCTGGGTTCAATCCTCAGCTCCGAAGGAAAAAAAAAAAAGCCAAGCGCACTGGCGTACATTTATAATCCCACCACTGGGAGGGACACTGGTCCCTGGGGCTCACTGGCCATCCAGCCTAGAACACTCAGAGAGCCCCGAGCCATAGAGAAAACTTGTCTCAAAGAACGAAGTGGGCAGTGCCTGAGGAACACCTGAGGCACCGAGACGTGAAGGCAAGAATGCCAAGTACTAGCATAAAGCATAGGAAGCCGATGAAGAACATGATCAGAACCGTGGGTCCTGAGGTCCATTCCCCTTGCTGCTGTATGAAGAGCAGGTCCACAGAAGCCAAAGAAGCCAGAGAGATCCCCTATGCAGCCACAGTGGCTGAGCTCGAGCTGACAGTGCCTTAGAAAGATGCACGTAGAAGCTGGACAACCGAGGTGGTCCAACAGCTGTGCCTGGCCGTGCTTCAGAAGCACAACTACTCAGGCCACGTGAAACCCCACTCAATCAGGCCCCGCCATTCACAAGGTTCCCAAGGGGCTCCAGTGCCCATTAAAGTCTAAGGAACACGAGCCTGAGGCTTATTCTGGGGAAACCCCTGCAGTGACATGGAGTATGCACATGGACACAGGGGCCCTGGGATAAATCTGCCAAAATGAGGAGCAGCCAGAGAGGCAGGGATACCAGAAACTGAGGTGGGACAAAAGCAGAATCAAGACTGAGACGGGTCACCTATGTAAAGGACCCCAAAAGATCAAGACAGAAAGGCTGGTGGGCACCTCAGGATGCTGAGGCCGGCTTCCAGGAATTAAAGAAGGGACGGACTTTGTGCAGACAACTTATGGCGGGAGAGACGAGACACATCTGGAGGGGCCCCCTGAGGCTGCTCGGTTCTTAGAGCTGTAAAAGCTAATCATAAGAAAACATCAGCCAAAATCAGAGATGTTCCACAGACGACCCAACTCCTCAAAAACATCAAGGCCATAAAAGGCAAGGAGCTCATCCAGGGAGATGGACCTGGGTCCGGGCTAAAGCCTGGGTCTGAGCCCCAGAACCCCTAAGAAGCCAGACACGGCGGTGGCGGTGTGCATCTGTGATCCCAGCGGTCCAACAGTGGAGTGGGAGGAAGAGACAGCAAGCCTAGAATGGGCAGCCCAGCAGAAACAAGAGAAACCAGAGTCAACAGGGCAGCGGGAGCAGGAAACCAGCTCCCAAAAGCTGTCCTCTGACCGCCACACAGATGTCACAGCATGCACGTGCCCACACACATACATAAATTGAACTAATTAACTTTATTTTTTAAGACAAGGAAGGACTGAAGACCTGTCGCTCGAGAAGACTAAGAAAGTATGGCAACGCCTCACAAGGTAGGGTTCTGGACTGGATTCCACAAGTGAGAGACCGGTGAACCCATGAAGTATGTGGTTTAAGTTCACGGTGCCATCCCAAGGGTCATTTCTCAGTTTCAATAACTCTTTTAGGATCACGCATGATGCTATTATTAGGGGAACCTGAAAATTGGCGCAGGAACTGTGTGTTAATCTACGTTTGTATATTTCCGAAATTCTTTTAAGATTTAAAAAGTTGTTTATGTGCGCGCGCACATGCCACATGTGTGTGGGTGCCCACGGAAGGCCAGAAGGAGGCATCAGGTCCCCCTGGAATGGGAGTTACAGGCAGTTGTGAACTCCCCACATGGGTGCTGGGAACAAAGCTCCGGTGCTCTGGGAGAGCAGGGCAAGCACTTTTAACTGCTGGGCCGTCTCCCCAGCCCCCACTCCCTGACGTTCCTTCAAAATGAGAAGTAAAATAACTCAGGTGTCTGTTGGGCAGGTTAGGCAAGGGCTCAGGAAGTATGTGTGTGGCAGCGGGTGTGTGTGTGTGTGTGTGTGTGTGTGTGTGTGTGTGTGTGTGTGTGTGTGTGTGTGTGTGTGTGTGTCTGTACTGATGTCTTAGGACCCATCGTTTGAACCAACACCATGGATAAATCAAAGGCAACTGCAGGGACTTTGACAAATGTTAGACAAGAGCCACACTGAAGAAACAAGTCAGAGAAGCCATGGAGGCCGGAAAGAATAAGGAATGAACAGAGGCGAGCAGGAAGAAGCAGATGAAAGGGGCAGAGAGGGACAGGGACCAGCCATGTGCACAGGCTGGCCGGCGAGGACCGCAAGGAGTTCCGGGAGTTCCGGCAGAAGTCTCCCCTCTGCACCTTCTTTCCTGAGTCCAGGCCGTCGGTTGTGAGGAGGGTGTGGTGGGAAGGTGCACAGTGCAGGGGGAGTGGGGGAAGTGAAAAAAGACCTGGGGGGGGGCGGGGGAGAGCACCCACAGAAATCAAATTATGAACAGGAGCTCCGCCCCCACCCAGAAGGCAGGTTTTCAAGTAAGGAAACCCTCCTGCCCCCAAATCCATGCTCCAGGCCACAACTGGGTATGGACACTTCATGAGCAGCCGCCACTGAGATGCATGTTCCACAGAAAAGAGCCTGCCTCTGTAACATAGTGGAGGTCCCCAGGATTTTAAATTCACAATTTAAACACTCCTTCTGGAAGTCCTCCTCTGACATCCTTTCTTACTTAGTAAGTCATACCTTCATTAAGACGTCTGGACTCCCCCCTGGTTCACGTCTGAGCCCTGACTCAAACAGAAAGCACTACACTAGGAAAGAAATTGCTGGGCAAGAGGGCCTTCTGCCTTCAGGCTCATCTGGGTCCACCTCCAGCTCCTCCTCAAGCCCTGCCCTTAAGAAGCTCAATTTGGCCGGGCAGTGGTGGTGCACGCCTTTAATCCTAGCACTCGGGAGGCAGAGGCAGGAGGATATCTGTGAGTTCAAGACCAGCCTGGTCTACAGATCGAGCTCCAAAGCTACACAGAGAAACCCTGTCTCGAAAAAAAACAAAAGCAAAAGAAAGAGAGAGAGAGAGAGAGGGAGGGAGGGAGGGAGGGAGGGAGGGAGGGAGGAAGGAAGGAAGGAAGGAAGGAAGGAAGGAAGGAAGGAAGGAAGGAAGAAAGCTCTATTTGCTTTCCTGGGTCTTGGTTCTCTTGCCTGCCAATAGGATTCAGGTTTCACCACCCGAAAAATGAGTGTTGAAGCTTGGCCTTGCAAGTACAGTTGAAATGTGGCTCTAGCTGTGTGTACAAGGTTGTTTCAGTTGGGAGTCTTGAGTGTTAGCCATGGAAAAGACTGTCTACATAGGCAAGAGGGGACTCCACAGAAGGACTTCAGAGAAGCCACAGAATTTACTAGAAGACTCAAGTTTACACAGAAATCCCAAGTCTGGAGAGACTGGCTGGGTAGCTAAGCAGCCAGCCAGGGTTGTGTCCTTGGGAAAGCCATATCTAGATCTGTCCCTCGGGGCTAGCTCCACTGCTCAGCTCCATGGCTCCACTCCTCCCTTGAGCCCAAAGTCCTGGGGTAGAAGAAGGTCCAATTGGCCAAGCCTGGGTCACATGCCATGTTGCCCCATCAATCCCCCGGCCCTCTAGACTGTCATAAGATAAGCATCCCAGATTCAAAAAGGAGAGCTCCCCACTAAATGACAAGTGGCCTCTCTGTCAGTCATTGAAGAGACTTCAACTGTAGCTGGGAAAAATCCCAGCCAATAGAAAGCAGAGCTCTTCAGCCCTGATAAAATACAATTGTACTGGCTGGTTTTGTGTGTCAACTTGACACAAGCTAGAGTCGTCAGAGGAAGGCGCCTCAGCTGAGGAAATGCCTCCATAAGATCCAGCTGTAAGGCATTTTCTCATTTAGTCATCAATGCGGGAGGGCCCAGCCCACGGTGGGTGGTGCCATCCCTGGGCTGGTGGTCCTGGGTTCTATAAGAAAGCAGGCTGAGCAAGACATGGGGAGCAAGCCAGCAAGCTCCCCTCCATGGCCTCTGCATCAGCTCCTGCCTCCAGGACCCTGCCCTGTTTAATTTCCTCTCCTGACTTCTTTCAATGATGAACAGCAATGTGGAAGTGTAAGCCAAATAAACCCTTTCCTCCCAGACTTGCTTTTTGGTCATGGTGTTTTGTCCAAACAATAGAAACCCTGACTAAGACAACAACCCATCCACACAGGGAGCTGAAGGGGCCAAAGTCCACAGCACACCCCAGAGAACAAAACTCGGCATGTGTCATCTCCAGCTCTCTGGTTCTCTGGGACTAACTGCTTGTGATTGACCACACTTCCCACGTCCTCCTCTGGAGATGGGGGCCCAGATAACGACCAGTGACATCCCTGGAACATGAAAGGAACTTGAGGAAAATTCAGAAAGCTGTAAGCACTACAGGCCAACGACGTTAAAATAAACGGCATGGTAAAGCTTCTCAAAAACCCGTATTATTATAGTCAACATCAACACGGGACTTGTGGTGGGATTTGAAGACTCTTTCTTTGTGAGATCCTATTTGAAGAGATAAGGAAGACATTGAAATGTGCGCTTAACTCAAGGTACATTTACTGGACGACGTCACAGGCTGGCTTTGGTTTTACTCTGTTCCTATGTAAGATGTGACCCTCCCTACCAACCTGGAGAGCAAGATCATCAGCACCTGGAGCAACCAAAACAAGCTAAATCCTCAACTCACCGGGAACAAAGGCGAAAGCATCCCTCTGCCAGCCATCTGCTCCTAAAATAATTTAATTCAAAACAGTCCTATGACAACAGGGAAAAGGACACCACCCGCCTCAAGATAATCTTGTCTCCAATTACACTTGGAGCTGGATGGCACACGACATCCCATGACTAAGCATGAAGGGACGCTTTCCCTCCTGGACCAGGGCAGCAGCAGCAGCAGTGGAGTCCAAACTAATGCACAGGCCTACAGCAGAGCAAATGGGAGTCATCCCTCCCTCCCCGGGTGGGTTTAATCCCAACAAACGGCAAACAGCTTATGCTGCAGGCTTTAATACCCTAATTCAGGTCCAAGTTAAGCTTTTCTTTGATATTAAGGGAGCTAGAGGCTTAGAGGAGAGAGGGGTCAGTCTGGCGGGGAGGCACCAGTAGGGACAATGTCGGATGTGTTTTTGTGACAAAGAGCAGTGGCTCCATTCAGTTGGGAAAGATGCCAGAAAAGTTGGCTCTGGCGTGTGAGAGTGTCAGCAGACAGTGGAGAGCCACTGGGTATTTCTGAGCAGTGGAGCCTTTTCAACATCGGTGTCCTGCAGAAAAATCACCCTGGTGGAGCGAGGAGAAGCGGGGCAGGCTCCACCCTCCGCACAGACAGATACACCAGCCACCAGGCAAGGGGTGCAGTCAAGAGGGAGAAGAGAATGGGGGAACATTTGGAATCAGGGAAAGCAAAGTTAAACAGAACCTAAAGCGTTAGCAACTCATGCGGTTGGTGGGGCGTGAGAGACTAGGTGAAAGCGATCTACGGCAGGGCACAGGGGCACTGTGGTCCCTACTACTCAGGAGGTGCAGACACAAGGACATCATAAGGTTTAAGGCCAGCCTGGGCCACACAGTGAGATCACATCTCAAAAACAAACAAAAAAAAAAAGCCACCACTGCCAGCTGCCCACTAGACAACGCCTCTGAGTATCTAAGAAGCCCAATCCTCCTCCAGGGACTCACGCTCACTGACTCATGCTCACCGTCAGAGCTTTTCACCACAGTCAACTCCCCGCTCTCTCCCCTACCACCAATGCTGCACTGTGTCCTGAGGATGACCTGCTGGAACTCAGCCTTATAGAGTCCACAGGAGATGGGCATCCCGGGCACTAAGTGGGACAGGTAGAGGTCTCCCGAGACCCAGATACAGCCCCGCTTCCTCCCTCACTCTGAACGCGGCTCTAAAGCAGGGCAGTCTGTGGGAACAAGGGAAGGGAGAGAGGCCTGGCTGACACCCTTTGTCAGGAGAACCAGGAATTCCAGCACAGTTAACATCTGCTGTGAAGGCTGCCTACACTGAGCAGCATTTCTTCTAAAGAGAAATAGTTTCTAATAAAAATGTTTAAATAAGCCGGACGGTGGTGGCACACGCCTTTAATCCCAGCACTCGGGAGGCAGAGGTAGGTGGATCTCTGTGAGTTCAAGGCCAGCCTGGGCTACCAAGTGAGTTCCAGGAAAGGCGCAAAGCTACACAGAGAAACTCTGTCTCGGAAAACCAAAAAAAAACAAAAAAACAAACAAACAAAAAAAAAATGTTTAAATACCCAGGTGTTGGTGGCGCACGCCTTTCATCCCAAAACTCAGGAGGCAGAGACAGGCGGATCTCTTGTGAGTTTGAGGCCAGCCTGGTCTACAAAGTGAGTTCCAGGACAGCCAGGGCTACATAGAGAGACCCTGTTTCAAAAAACAAACAAACAAAAAAAAAAAAAAAGTGAAAGAGAGAGCGCACACTTAAACAGCAATGAACCCTGATTAAGACTGCCCATACCCAGATTTTGGCTTATCCTGCTGTAAACCTGCAATTTTCTAGGAATCTCGTAAGAAACCTTATTTACAGTGAGCGGCACATTTGAACTCCCTTCTGTAACTCTTGGGGGCAGTGGTTGTACTTTATCTAGTTGTGATGCCATCCAAAGGACCCCCAGAGCCCCCTATAATCTCAATTATCAAAAAGGGAATAAACACAGAAGAGGGAGGTTCTCTTAGAATCTGGGTGAACGGTGTGTGGTGGTCTGAATGGGAATGGCTCCCACAGGCTCCCACAGTAGAATGCTTAGTCACCAGGGAGTGGCACCGTTTGAAAGGATTAGAAGGATTAAGAGGTGTGGCCTTGTTGGAGGAGTGTGTCATGGGCTTTAAGGTTTCAAAAGCCCACGGCAGGCGCAGAGTCTCCTTCTCAGCCTGTGGCTCAGGATGTAGCTCTCAGCTCTTGCTCCTGCACCATGCAGAACCACTATGCCTCCCGCCAGGACAAAAATGGACTACACTTCCAAAACTGTAAGCAAGCCCTCAATTAAATAATGCTTTCCCTTATAATAGTTGCTTTGGTCATGGTGTCTCTTCTCAGCAACAGAACAGTGTCTAAGACACAATGAAACTTCAAAAGTCCTACACACAGTCGCCACCATAGCGTCCCTCTGAGAAGCCCACATCCAAGCTCCCAGGAGTGCCTGCCTTTCTTATAGATTAACCCCTGCACCTAAGACCTGTGTTAAAAACCTTTTTAGTGAATTCCAGCTCTGCCTCATACTGGCTCATCCTGAAATTCTTTTCTCCTGCAAAGCCAAGGATCCAGCTTTACCTGAGTGGGGGCCCCTAAAAGACAAGGGCAACTCTTCAGGATATGAGCAGCATTTCTGGGCTGTCTCCTGCTGCAAGGCTGTGACCACTCAAGAAACACATCTGTCATCGCGGGTACTGGAAGGTGGTGGAGGCAGGAGGATCAGAAGTTCAAGGCCAGCCCGGGCTACACGAAATTCTGTCTTAATTCCCCAAATCCTACCCCACCCCCAAAAAAATACAAAATATTGAGCTGTCAAATGTTCCTGTAGGGGACACTCTCCTCACAGGTGGCCCACACTCGTTTCTGGGTGCCCACAGAAGCTGTTCTCACTGCCAGAACTTCCTGCTCCCCCAACTCCTGCCATACCCAGTCTCCCCTCTTCTGTTTTCCACGAACCCTTGTGTCTGTGCGTCTCTCGCCAAACTTAAGCTGAATCCTTGCCAGGCATGGTGGGACAAGACTTTAATCCCAGCACTGGGGAGGCAGAAGTGGGCAGATCTGTGTAAGTCCAGGGTCAGCCTGGTCTACACAATGAGTTCCAACAAGGGCTATCCACACACAGTGAAATCCTTTCTCAAACTGTACTCTTGGTTTGCTCCTCTGCCTTACTTAGGAGACCTGAGCAATCTGAAGGGGAAGGCTGCATCTTTCCTGGGGTTGTCTCCATACCCAGCCCAAAGCTTACCATGTCTTTCCCTGAGTCCAGCAAGACCCTCTGACCATGGAAGCTAAGAAGCAGGCGCAAAGGATTAACCAAGACCGAAAGGTCTCGTGCTTGTGGACTTTACAATACAGAAGAGGTAGATAACCAACAACAGACTGGGTGTGTGTGTGTGGCGGGGGGTGTGGGGGGGAGTGTGGGGGGTGCCACAGAAACCAGGAGGGGCTGCAAGAGAATGATGGACAAGGAAGTCATCAAAAGATGTGGAGCCAGGAAGACAGTGGGAGGCTGCTCCAGCGAGACAGGATGGCGTGTGTGTGTGTGTGTGTGTGTGTGTGCGTGCGTGCGTGCGTGCGTGTGTGTGTGTGTGTGTGTGTGTGTGAAGTAAATTAAGTAAAGATGAGAATAATCTGTGTACGTGACTGCACTGAATCAGAGAAGTGTTGAATCAGAGCCTGGGGTGGGAAAGCTCCTCGCAGATGTGGAAATGCCTGGCAAGAAGGACACGTGGCCAGAGGAGAGTCTGCCACGGGGAGCCTGCCACCACAGGGCTTGTGTGGTGTGTGGACAGAAATGCGTTCTTAGGAGAGCAATTTGGGACAGTGAAACGTGTGCTGGTTACTTTTCTCACTGCTGAGACAACTTAAGAAAGAGTTTCTTTTAGTTCATAGAGCCCCAGGTTATGGTCCACCATGGCAGGGAAGTCATGGTAACAAAGGAGTACGGGCAGCTGGTCACACTGCATCCCCAGTCAAGAAGCAGAGAGAGATGAATGTGGGAGCTCATCCCCCCTTCTCCTTTTTTTTTTTTTGTTTTTCAAGACAGGGTTTCTCTGTGTAGTTTTGGTGCCTGTCCTAGATCTCGCTCTATAGACAAGGCTGGCCTCGAACTCACAGAGATCCGCCTGCCTCTGCCTCCCGAGTGCTGGGATTAAAGGCGTGCGCCACCACCACCTGGCTCTCTTCCCCCTTTTTATTCAGCGTGGAATCCCAGTCCACAGAACAGTACTGCCCACGGTGAGCGTGGGTCTTCCCACCTCTATTAACCCGATTTAAAAAAAAAAAAAAAAAAAAAAACCCTCACAGACCTTTCCAGAGATTACTTCCGTGGTGTGGTGGTTTGATTGAGAATGGCTCCCATGGTTCATAAGCTTGAATACTTGGTCCCTGTTTGGTGGATCTGTTTGGGAAGGATGAGGTGGTGTGGCCTGGTTGGGGGAGATGTGTCACTGGGTATGAGATCTGAGGTTTCAAAAGACCAGTGCCATTCCCACTGCAGTCTCAGCTTCCTGTCTGTGGACTGAGGTGAGCTCCAAACCGCTGCTCCTGCCACCATGCCTTTGCACCTCCACCGGAGGTGTCAACCCTCTGGAATTTCGGCTCACTCGAACTCTTTCTTATGTAGGCTGCCTTGGTTTACCACAGCAACGGAAAAGTAACTAACTAATACACACAGTAATTCTAGATCCCATCAAGTGGATATTCAAGATTTACCCATCACATCAGAGCTTGAGAGTTACCAGCAAAAAGACAATGAGACCAAAGTGGGTAAAACTTGTAACACTGCTCACTTGAGGGTGTTCAGCAGGAGTCATCTTACTGGGGTGTAAAAGTGTTCAAAAATCTGTGCTGACACCCCTCCCCAAAGGTGGCTGAATTTAAGAAGCTGAGGTCGGCGGACGGTGACTAAGGTGGAAGCCATAAGGATTACTGTCTTTATAAAAAGGGGCTTATCCACCTCTTCCCCCTTGTGGCCACACATATTAAAAAGTGCCCTCACCAGACACCCAACCTACACCTCAGCCTTGGACTTGGCAGCAACCAGAAATGTGAGCAATAGGTTTTTATTGTTTCTTCAGTACCTAGTTTAAGGTATTTTGTTACAGCAGCACAAAGAGACTAAGTCCCACACCAAATCAAGTGCTATCTGCATATACTTCTCAGGTTCAATGCAACCAAGCACTCAGATTATTCTTATCCTTACTTAATTTATTTCCAGTCACTACGATCTTTCCCAAACCCCCTCTTTCTGCCTGCTTATTGGTATGAAGAGCCTACTGATTAGCAATTATCCATAACATTAACTCTCTAAGCATCGACAATATGGTTTATTGGAGGGCGCTTTGGGACTCCAGAATGAGATAAACATAAAGTTAATATAAATACTAATTTGCCAAGAAACTAGCCAGATCGAAAGTATAAATAAGCCAAAAAGCAATCTTCTAAAACTGAAGTACAATGTAGAGTTCAATGTATGTGTTTGTCACTTACAGTAAAATGTTTAAATGCTGCCAACACATCCATTTTTGGTATTTAAATTTTTATTGTCAAACATAAACACAAACAAAAGCTAAAACACCTAAAATTACTGCACAGCTTCAATACCACCAGTTCCGCTGCTAAGGGGAGAAAAACTAAATTCGAGGGCCGGGGCAATGCTCAGTCAAAGTCCTTGCCAGACAAGCATGAAGACCTGAGTTCAATCCCCAAGACCCAAACAAAAAGCTGCACACGGTGGCACACACTTGTGATCCCTGTGCTGGGGAGGCAGAGACAACGGATCTGTGAAGCTCACTGGCCGCTCTTGGTGAGTCCCGGGCCAGTGACTGACAACTGTCTCAAGAAACAAGGTAGGCAGCTCCTCAGGTTGACCTCTAACCTCTCCATGCAGAGGAACACCATGCTTGCATATATAAGAAAACACACACACACACACACACACACACACACACACACACACACACACACACACACACACGGAAATTCCAAACATCACTTATTAACATCAATTAAATATTGCCATATCTCTAGTACAGGATTCTAAAATAATAACCACAATATAATTATCACAACTGACAAAATTAAAAATAATTCCGAATACCACCTAATCATCCATTTCCTATTCTGTATTCCTTAATGGCCTGGAGATACTTTTGCACAGTTGTTTTTTCCAAGTCAAGACCCAAACAAGAAGCACACAGCTTTGGTTCGGATATCTCCTAACTCTCCTATATGTGAGTAAGTTTTCCTTGCCTTTCCCTTTTGAAGCTCTCATTAACGAAAGCAGGCCATCTGTCCCTGCAGACAGCCCACACTGTCTGGCTCACTATAGTCTCGGGGTGTCGCTCAAAGTTCCTCCATCCCACTTCCTGAACTGTTGGATGGATCAGAAAGTTTCCTGGGGTTCAGGGTCAATAACACTTTCCAGGTGGTGTGAGGGCGTCTAGAAGGAACTTGGCTTCCAGCTGTGCCACTCTGAGTGGCTGAAACTTCTCATGGCTTAGGTGGCAATGGCTGGCTCCAGCCGCTCCTCGCCAACTTTCCAGCCCCTGCGGAAGCCCTTGCTGCTGACTGCTGCTGACACTCATTACTTCATTAGGAAGGCTGCATTTGTAAGCCTGCATTAATTAAAGATATTCCAATGCTCAAAGATATAATTAAAGAAGGAATGATAATTATTTAGTGTCTGAAGCGTTATCATGTTTATGTTTAGAACACCCCTAAGTCGTCTGATTAGGAATTCAATACAAAGTTGCCAGTGTCTTGCTGTTCCTTAGAAATTCTGCAGAATCCCTGGCTCTATGAATGCTGGGATAAAGCCCTCCTTCTCTCTCTAATTCAGAGTTCAGAAAGACAGAGAATAAAGAATCGAGCAGGTTTTGGAAATTATGAGACTTGCGAAGGAGAGGAGGAAACAGAAATGTTAAAACATTTCCACAGAAGTATGCTTGCTTATTTTAGACCCAGATTAGTGAAGAACCAAAAACCACCGTGGCTGAACAGCATCGATGTGCTGTTCCCCTCGCAGCCCGACAGAGAGCTGGTAGAGCAGTGGTTCTCAACCAACTCACGGATGCGCGCGCATATTCGCATATCACGGCACCCCTGTGGAAGTCCGGTAAGGTTGGGGGTCAGTTTTCTCCTTCTACGATGTGGGACCCCAGGGGATCAAACTCGGGTCATCAGGCTTGGTGGTAACTGACGGAGCCATCTTGCCAACCCCAACGTTTCTTTTAAAGTAGTAAAATAGATGTAACAAAATTTACCAGCTGCTCATTTTTAAGCGTACGATCAAGTGGCACTCATCGCCACGTTCCCTTATTTGTTTTCTTAAAATTTAATCTTAATTAGTATATAATTTGCATTTATTGACTCTTTCCATGATGTATATATAATCCAAGCATCTCATTGGACCCTGATTTCTGTTTTGGAGGAGTACCGGCCTTCTCATCTTACCAACCCCTAAAAGTTCCCCCGAAACCCATCTCCTTCCCCTCCACTTTCCAAGTGTGCCAGGCTGGTGCCCACCCTGGGGGTGAGCTCTGCTGTCCACAGCTGAAAGTTCTCCAGTGGGGGCAGGTGGGCACTTGCTGAGGCTGGCTATTAATAGAAGCTCTCAGGTCATTAAATGATTATGTGGAAGGTATTAACTAGTCCTTGATCGGGGGAGAGGGTTCTTACCCCTGTTTACACAGGCATTTTACATGCTGCTGATTTTATTTCTTAGACTTGAATCTCCTTAAAAAGCTTTTAAGTTAACATACAGAATAACATGTTTCATTCTTTTTTCATAGATCATTGTATTTTGCTTACATTTACCCCTTCCACCTCCCCAAGACTCCCTCCCTCCCTCTCACTGATCCCCATGCTCCCCAAAATAGTCACATTGCCTGTGCACAGGTGTGCAAGAGTGTACACACATGCACGCACACTTACACACACACACACCAAACTGTAATTAATAATGCTATGTCAGTCAATTTTGAGGCTCGTGTGGACAATAACAACCACTCTGCTAGGAACTAGACTCTGATATCTTTCACTGTATCAGTGAAGAAACTGAGACTGTAAATCTCTAAGACCACAAATGACAGATCTGAAGCCAAATCCATCCACTATCCACCACCCCTGCCCCTCTCTTACCACCATGCTACCTGGAGTGCCTAACACAGGAGAGGAGTACTAAGAGTTTCCAAGGGAAATTTCCAGTTTACAGCTCTTGAACACTGTGCACAAGACTTCATAATTACAAGGCAAAGATGAATTCTACATATAGAAAACAGCTTTGCATTTCAAAATGCCTCACCGCATCTCAGCACAAGCCTTGGCGAACCTTTAGCATTTAAAAGAGCAGTGTAGGGCTAGAGAAATGGCCCAACAGTCAGGACTGCTTGCTGCTCTTACAGAGGACCCTGGATCTGTTCCTAGCACCCATTACGGCAACTTGCAACCCTCTGTCACTCTGGTCCCAGGAGATCTGATGCCCTCTTCTTGTCTCTACAGGCACTGGGCACATGTGTGGCACACATTCTTACAGGCAAAACACACTCGTGAAATAAAAATAAATAAATCTTTACAAGCAAAAAAACAGCAATGGAATAAAAACAACACTAACCCCGTAGAGATAGGGCCACACGTGGGCAGCACCACATGAGGCCCTGGGACCTGGGAAGTGTACCAAGGCCCAGCCTCCCCAGGCACTGGTCTGGTAATTCTTCACAGCCTTGCTTGCAGAGACAAGCTACAAGTTGGACCAAGAAACTCCAGTAAGGAACCGAATTGCTTGCTTGCTATCCCCAGCAACCTGTTCATGGCTGCCCGGGGCCTCACACGACAGATGGCCAACCAATATGTGTCCATCCTCCACCACTGAGAAGCTGAGGCCCGCTGGACCCACACAGAACAGGCAGGCAACGACAGACTGCCTTATTTGTGACCACGATGGCAATGAGAAACACGGTGCCCGCCTTGTCGCAGGTACTTCGCATGTACCCTTTATACACCCTAAGCCCCTCGGGGCCACTACTATTAGCATCAATCACAGGTTCCGCCACCATGAGCGTCTGTCCAGCACCTGCCAAATCAGACACAACATGCAAGCCTGATTCCTGTGTCTGGGAAACACCATCACTGCTCTTTTACAAATGTGTAAATCTACAATATGCATGTCTATTGTTATTATTATTATATTTATTGGGGGGCAGCATGCACGCACTGCAGGAGCTGGTCCGTTTCCTCCATCCTGTGGGGTGTGGAGATGGGCCTCAAGCTGCCAGGCTTGGCAACAGTGTCTCTATCCACTAAGCCATCCTGCTGATCCTGTCAGCGTGTTTTCTGATATTTGCAGATGTTGTAGAATGGCTAGATCAAACCAGTTAACCTCGTTGAGTTCTTGTTTTTATGGTGAGAATACTTAAAATCCACTCTTAGTACTTCTCAAGATTACAATATACTGTTACTAACTACAGTCACTCTGCTGCCTCATCTGTCTCTTGAATTTATTGCTCCTAAGAGAAATTTTGTATCTAGACAGGGTCTCTCTACCTAGCCCTGGCTATCCTGGAACTCACTCTGTAGACCAGGCTGACCTCAAACTCAGGGATCCACCTGTCTCGCCTCCTGGGTGCAGGGTTAAAGGTGTGTGCCACCACTGCCCACCTTCTGAATAACTTTCAACTCAAAAGCAAGAAAGCCAGATAACTGCCCAAGCACACGGGAGGATGCTCAACCTCGTTCACTGGGGAAATGCAAATGAGAACCATTAAAAAAGGCCTAAGCACAGCCACAGAAGGGCCATTTTAGAAAATAAATGCCAAGTGAGCACTGGTGAGTGGGTGGGAAGAGGGAAGCCTTCATCCAATGCTGGCCTGTCCACTGTCGACAATTCAGTGGTCTCACAAACTAGTTAAGCACAATTACCACAACCCAGTAATCTCCCTACCTAAATGCTTATCCAATGACACCAAAATAGAAGGGAAACATTAAAAACAGGTAGGCAGGCATGGTGACGCACGCTTTTAATCCCAGCACTCAGGAGACAGAGGCGGGTGGATCTCTGTGAGTTCAAGACCAACCTGATCTACATAGTGAGTTCCAGGATAGCAAGGGCCATATGGAGAGACCTTGTCAAAGAAGGAAGGAAGGAAGAAAGGAAAGGAGGGAGGGAGGGGGAAGGGGGGCAGGAAGGGGGAAAGAGAGGGAAGGAGGAGGGAAAGAGGTATTGCATTTTTTTGGGACGTTTATAATATTTGGGGAGGGCCAGTATATGCCACAGCACACCCAGAGGTTCAGAACACAGGAGTCAATTTTCTTCTCCCACTCTGTGGGTTACAGGTACTGAACTCAGGTCATCACGCTTGGTGGCAAGCTCTTTACTCCCTGAGGCAACTGCCGGTCCTGACAAGTGTTCAAACACGGGCATGTACATGAATGTCCACAGTAGCACTGTGCGTTAATAGCCACAGGGCGGAAACAATCCAAAAATCGATCAACTAATAATAGTGTATTAATCAACTAAAAATAATAGTGTATCCATTCGGTGAAACATTATTCAATCATACGAAAAGGAATGAAACAGCAACGCATGCTTCAACATAGACCTTGAATCGTGAAAACATTATGCTAAGTGAAAGCAGGCACAGACACAGACGGACGGGCAGACACCCGCACACACACACACACACACACACACACACACACACACACACACACACAAATGCACACACAAGTGCACTTACATGTATATGAAGCATTCACAACAGGTAAACCCACAGACACTAACAGCAGCTCAGTGCCAGCAGGTGACCCGGTGCTGAGGAGGGTGGGAGGCAGCGACCAATGTACAATATTATAAACGGAGATTAGTGCCACCACACTGTATACTTTCAAGTGCTTGAAGTGATACATTTTGTAAGCATCCTCCCTGCCCCCTGCCCCCCCCAAAAAAATAATTTAAAGACAGTAAATTGAGGAACTCAAATACAAAAACTCCTGGATACAAATTAACAGCTTTATCCTCATTTAATCAAGTGAGGCTGCTTCCTTTCGGAAGCCCTGCCTGCTGCCAGTGTTCCTCGGAGGGGTCCTGCTCCTAGAACCACCACAGAGCTTCTGAATCCACAAATTTGCAGTTTTGGAGCCCATGGGCCAGGAATGAACATTTTAAGCTTCATCATCCAGGTGTCTTAGTGACATCCAAAGTCTAAGGCAGGCAGCCCATGCTGGTCCTTCTAGAACATTCCCAGAGCTTCTGGGAAGGAAGGTGCTGGGGAGTCCTCACGAATGGCCATCTGAGGGTGCTGACAGCCACGAATGTTTGGGTGTGAGCTCTGCGCTGACGGCAGCTGCTGTGTCTATCAGTCTCCCGGGGCGCCGTCTATGCTGAGCCCCTCCACGTGGCAGAGGCTGCCCTGACTACCTCACGGTTCTATGCTCCTTCTGCCCATGGAGTGACCCCTTGTTTCAGAAACTGATCAGACTTCCTGATGTCCTTTGTATTCCATCCATCAATTTCAGACAGTGGAAGCATGATATCACTCACGTGGTCAGGCCCCAGGACTATGATTAACTGTTGACCACACACACACACACACACACACACACACACACACACACACACACACACACTTTAAAACCAGGTTGCTGGGCTGGCAAGATGGCTCTGTGGATAAACATGCTTGTCCCCAGATTCCCATGGCAGAAGGGGAGAACAGGCCTGCCCAAGTTGTCTGATCTTCACAACCATGTTATAGCATACACACCCCCACACTAAATAAACAAACGTGATTTTTTTTTAAATCTAGTATTAAAGCCAGGTAGCTAACATGTTTTCACGAAGACATATTAAAATAATCCTCTTTTGAAACACACAGCACCATTAACAACAATGGCCACTTGCTAAATGAGATTAGAAAGGGCTCTTTCCTCACATGACATGGTGATTCAGCCATGACAACAGTAAGAGCATCTTTAAGCTGGGTCTCCCATCTGGGTGTGCTGACCCCACCCCTTCTTCCTCCCGCCAGGGCCCTTCCCGCCTCCCCTCCCCTCTCCCCAAGCTCTGCCAGTCTCGCCGGGGTCCCTGGGGACGGCCTCTCTTCGCTCCTTCTCCTCCTGAGCTGGTTTAATGTATCATAACAATATGAAAGCAAATACTATATTCATTGTTGCACTCTCTGAGTGAGGCTTTTTATTCTCGGCTCTTAAACACTGCTTATGATTTGTCCTTTCAGAAATGCTTTTCTGCCTCTGTGTAAGACTTACTTGATTTCTCCAGAGGAATCAGTGGCCTTTAAGAGAAAAAGACTCTTGATTACGGAGGCTATTTAAATAAGAAACACAGGCATCTTCAGTGAGTATGAGAAACCAGTCTCCAGTGGGCACAATTACTCTTTCTTTTACTTGGTGGCTACAGGGACAGAAAGAAGTCTCTCACAGACCAAAGATTTTCTAAGAAAAAAACTTCGACTTTTTTTTTTTTAAACCTATTAGCAATCCTATACGGTGACATTTAGAGGTTCCCCCTCCCCGTTTTTTTTGTTTTTTTTTTTTGCCTTCCGGACCTCACCCACCGTCTATAAACTCCACCCCAGGAACATGAAGTACCTGGAGCATTCAACATGACCCTGCAGGTGAAGGGCCCAGCTAGGGGCCCCTAGAGCACACGGCATCTTCACCTTCACCGGAGCAGGCTAAAGACAACGCAGGGCACAGGTAAATGAACACTCCTGGCACCCTACTGCCGGCTGGTACAGAAAGAGCGCAGCAGTGCATTCACTTGGATTTTATTTATCATGTCCATACCAAGATGGAGGTAACAGGAGTAAACCCAAGCCCTTCCCACACCCCTCTCACGGTTCTTACGTCCATTCATGTAGAATCATTATTCAGCGAGTTGAATTATCTGTGAAATCTGAGGCCCCCAGTACTGACCGATTTCCCCAAGATGAAATATTAAATAAATCGCCAGAGAAAACAAGGAAAGTCAACTCATTAATGTCTATGATGATTTATATTTACTGACTGCCTACTATAAGCAAGTTCTGCACTGAGAACTTTTTGGGAAATTAAGTTGTTTAATTTCCCCCCAACAACCCACTTTTTCAAAAGAGGAAACCGAAGCTAGAGAAGACATAGATCACACCAAGGTCAATTAAGTTCGCAAAGGGTGGGGGTGGGGCTGGCACACTCATGACGCCACTCCTCAGACAACCCAGGTACCTCCAAATAGACTGGGTCACACACCTCATTAATAAGAAAAATCCTGGGGCTGGAGAGATGGCTCAGCAGTTAAGAGCACTTGCTGCTCCTGCAGAAGACCTAGGTTCAGTTCCCAGCACCACATAAGGCAGCCCACACAGCCCACGATTTCCTGTGACTCCAGCTCCAGGGAACCCAAGGCCATCTTCTGTCCTTCTCAGGTGCCTGCACACATACGGGGCACATAAACTCATGCAAACAAATACATACTTTAAAAAATAAGAAAAATTCCCAAGCACGTGTACATATGTCATTTAAAAGCTACAACTGGGTGTGGTGGCTCAACTGCTTGGGAGGCTAAGGAAGAAGGATGGGGCGTTCAAGATGAGCCTAAGCTACAGAGCTAGACCCTGTATCAAACAACTACAGTCCGTTTTCACATTGTGAATTGTGTGCATTCGTGCAGCACAGAGAGGCTGAACCTAGGGCTTCGTGCAGATTAGTTAAGTGACCTGACATTGAGCTGTATCCCTAATGCATTCTGTGAATCATATAAATCACACATAAAAGCAAAATTTAAAATAGTGAAGCAAACGAGCAATAAATGATCTCATAATTGCACTCACTAGCATGTGAAGGCAAAAATCAAACCTACCTGTGGTCCTGATGATAACTGTAGATGTCAACTACACTGACAATCATCTTGAGTAACTTCAATACTCGGGGACCAACTCCACACATCTTAAGACACTCTGATGAGAGGAACTGCAGCCCCAAAAAAGTCATGACGAAGTCCTTACCCACAACATTTCAGAACGGGACCGTATCTGGAAACAGTTTTAACAGAGACCATCAAGTTGAAACGAGGGGGTGGGGGTGGGGCTGGGGCTATTCTGACTGGCCTGACATCTTCATAAAAAAGAGGGAATGTGGACGTGCACAGAGGAAAAAAGACCCAGAGAACGATACACACAGAGGGAAGAGGAGGGGAAGACACACAGGGAGAAGACAGCCACGTGGCCGGAGGGGTGCAGCCAAGGAATGCCAAGAATTGACAGCAAAAGCCAGAAGCTGGGAGAAGCGAAGAGAGACTCTCCCCTAGAGCCCCGGGAGGGAGCACAGCCAAACCAAACCCTGGTTTAGGACTTCAGTCCTCGGAACTGTAAGGAAACAGGCTTCCGTTTCAAGCCACCCAGTCTCCGTGCACTAATGCAGGGGGCAGAGCCACGAAGCTAAGGAAGAGCTGACTCTGTCATTTACAGTACTGCGGTCCACACTGTCACTGCGATCTTCAACCTGTAAATTTCCCTCCCTCAACAAATCACCAGGTCGACTGTTCACTAAGGGAAATCTTGTTTTCACAAAGCTTCTAATTACGTGAGAACTCTTTATGGTGGGGCCTTGTCACCTCCACCCATCCCAAGTCACAGAACAACAGGAGGTGACCAGCTCACTGCCATTTTTGTTGGTCCTCAGGACAATTTTCTTTCCATATGTGACATGATACTCTCTGTCAGGGTCAACACACAGAGCAGACATCAGTAAAATTTAATTTTTAGAACAGAAAGAACAGAAAGGGGTGGGGAAGTGGTCCAGAATGACAAATGCAAAGGACTGAAGAAAGGATCCTCAGAAGTACATAAATGCTGGGGGGGCATGGCAGCCATCTGTAATTCCAGCCTAGGAGGCAGAAACGGGATCCCCAGAGCAAGACTGGCCACAGTGGCAAATTCTGGGTTTGACTGAGTGACTCTGTCTTCATGAAAAAGGTGGGAGAGTGGTTAAGAATGATTCTGATACCAAGTTCTGGTACATGCAAAAGCATGCGCGTGCGCATATGTGTATGCGTGTGCGCGTGTGTGTGTGTGTGTGTGTGTGTGTGTGTGTGTGCGCACACACATACACAGACACACACATATGCACGCAGAGACACACACACACATACACAGACACACACAAACACACACATACGCAAACGCACACACACACAAATCTAAGAAGAAAAACAAGTACAGAGAAGTTCTAGTGTTTCTTCCCATACCCCACTATGAAGACAAGCCTATTCCACTGGCCCCTTTCTCACACCATGAGAGAAAAGAGAAGATTCTGGTGAAAGCTACCGACTTAGTTAAAAACTTAACCAGTACTCAGGGAGCCAACCAACTCTGGGTTTAGAAAGGCTGGAACATCCAAGCTGACCAAGTCTGAACTTACTGAGTAGCCACGGGGTCACACACAGGTGGATCTCACAGACACACAGTAGTAGAGGTACAAGGGACCTGAAAACCCTTGGAGTTACAATGAAGTGTGCCTATAAGGGTAACAGAATTTCCAAATGAGCGCAAGATGCACTGCGGAGAGTCACTAGTAAGTGCCACTGAAGGACCCAGGACCCGCAGAGCCACCGCACACACCTCTAGAGCAGGGACATCACAAGCAGCAGCAGCTGAGTGCTACCCAGCGGTGGGATGGTGCATAACGTAGGAAGTGCACACCTGACCTCTGGCATCCAAATCCAAATGATCTCAAATTCCCTCAGCATCCCCCAGTACACATGAGAGCGTGAGAAAGCAGGCTGTAAGTACCAACACGAAACAGTGTCATGAGTCAGAACAGTGAGCCTGGTGGGGTGTGTGTGGAGAAGGGATAAATTCTATTTGCATTAAGTATTTCTGAAGGCTTCAAAGGGGGGAATGGAGATGATGGGTGATAGGGTATTGTGCAGCAATTTCCTCCAAGGCAAACCTCCACCTCAGAAAGAAGCTACTTAAGACAAGCAGGATGCTTTAAGGGGAGGTGAATTAACAGTCCATCCTGCTGGGAAGCAAGTTCAGCTCAGGAAATAAACAACTTAAAGGCTTCAGGAAGTCCCTGAAACGGCCCATCACCACTAGGTCCTCCGTCCTCAAGCATACAGAAGCAATAAGGGCTGCTTAAAAGACACTCTCAGACCAGCCAAGCCACCTGACAGAGACACAGACCAGCTGAGCTGCCTGGAAGAGACATCCCCCTGAAAAGCTGTGCAGTGATCTGTGGGTGTCACCCACACTGGGGTGGGCTCTGGGGATGATAAAGCTGTGTCTGAGTCATTTCCACTCCTGTGAGTAACCCCTCACCCATACACCTGGAAGTAACCCCAATAAAACCCACTGGTTCACCAAGATGGATTTCGGTGGCATCTTTAGTTTGGTCTGCCACTGGGTCCCTATCTGAGGCGAGCAGATCTTGTTCACTTCTCCCCAGAGACAGTGTCACACACAGGCGGGATTGATGCTTCCCTATACAGAAGCTTGTGTCTTATAAATTCTGAAACATGAAAGGATGACCTTTGAGAAAAAGTTGGATTAATATGTAAAACTAACGAGAAAATACAATACATGGCTCCTGCTGATCCTTGTCTTCTGATCCTGCTGAAGCTTGTCTTCTACAGCTCACAGAGTGTTGTTTTGCTCAGTCCTGGCAAGACCCCAAGATAAGATATAAAAATTGCAATGATCTAGGCTGGGCGGTGGTTGCACATACTTTCAATCCCAGCACTTGAGAGGCAGAGGCAGGCAGATCTCCAAGTTCAAGGCCAGCCTGGTCTACAAAGCTAGTTCGAGGACAGCCAGGACTACACAGAGACACCCTATCTCCAAAAACAAAAAATGCAATTATCTTTAAAGGGCTGCCTTTACAATCACAGGAGACCCGAAGACCTACAGAGGTCAATGTGAGGGCAGCTCAGGAGTAAACATCAAAGAGGAATTAGGTTCAAAGTTGGCATGCCGGTGGACTTACACAAAGTAGGCTCTGCAGGGCACATATTCACGTATTCTCAGTGAAACTCCTAATTTTTAAATGTTGGCAACTAACAACATTTTAACAAGTCTCAGGCTCAAGCCTGGAAGGCAAGTTCCACCTCTAAGCCCCACATGCTACAGAGGCTGAGGCAGGAGGACTGCCACAAGTTTAAGGTCAGCCTGGGCTACACGGTGAGACCATGTCTCCAAAATTCAAAAACTAAAAAAGGAGAGTACTGACACATGCTGGCCTCAAGATTGAATTCTCAAAGTCACCTCCTACTGGCCTGTAAGTCCAAGAATGTAGCCCTCGGGAGCACCAAGGACTCAGCATAGACCCTAGGACTTCAGAAAATGTGCCGGACTCACAGAACCCCACAGGCAGGTCACACATCCACTGCACCAATCCCCAGCAGGGCACCAGGGCAGCCTAGGCAAAGCCGGAGGAGCAGTGACCACCTCTGACGGCAAGACTTTGCAAAGTACCTCCACATGAGTCATAGATTTTCAGAAAGGCAAGTGGAGCTGTTTGACTCCAAGATCTACACAAGAGCAAGCTGTACTAACAACAAACGCTAACCTGTCCTCTTGTGTTAAAATTTGTGGGTGACTTTCATGGCATAGGCTAATCCAGTATGTGAGCTGCGAGAGACCAAGAGAGCCATTATTGGAAGATGGACAGGAAGTGGGGTTTCTGAAGGGCAGGTAATGTTTGGTTCTTGATGTTGGTGGTGTTACAGGGCTATAATCACCCTGTGGAAATTCACTGGGCTGTTTCCTTCTGACTAGTTTTTTGTTGTTGTTGTTGTTGTTTTTTGGTTTTTTGAGACAGGGTTTCTCTGTGTAGTTTTGGTGCCTGTCCTGGATCTCACTCTGTAGACCAGGCTGGCCTCGAACTCACAGAGACCTGCCTGGCTCTGCCTCCCGAGTGCTGGGATTGAAGGCGTGCGCCACCACCGCCTGGCTCTGTTTTTATATATGCACATATTACAACTTAATTTTAAAAGTCTGACATTATTTTGGGGGGCTGGAGAGAGAGTTCAGTGGTTAAGAGTACTCACTGCTCTTGCAGAGAACCCAAGTTCAGTTCCCAACATCTACATCATGCAAATCACATGTACCTATAAATCCAGTTCTGAGGGATCTGATGCCCTCTTCTGTCCTCCACAGGCACCTACACTCACGTGCACAAACCCAACCACAGACATACATACACATACATATAAATAAAAACAAATCTTTTAAAAAATATTTTGGGCCGGGCGGTGGTGGCTCACGCCTTTAATCCCAGCACTCGGGAGGCAGAGGCAGGCGGATCTCTGTGAGTTCGAGGCCAGCCTGGACTGCCAAGTGAGTTCCAGGAAAGGAGCAAAGCTACACAGAGAAACCCTGTCTTGAAAAACCAAAAAAAAAAAAAAAAAAAAAAAAAAAAATATTTTGGAAGCCGGGCGGTGGTGGAGTATGCCTTTAATCCCAGCACTCGGGAGGCAGAGGCAGACGTATCTCTGCGAGTTCACGGCCAGCCTGGTCTACAGAGTGAGTTCCAGGACAGTCAGGGCTACACAGAGAAACTCTGTCTCAAGAAAAAAAAAAACAACAAAAACTAAAAACAAAAAAAAAAAAAAAAGGAAAATGCTTTTTTGAGCTTTAATCTGGTTATCGGACATATTCCTGTGAAGCTTCATAGAAGCCATGTCTCAGGCCTGACTTCTATCTAAAGGCCTTAGGGGACACTGGTCATTAAGAGACACTTCCACCGGGCGGTGGTGGCGCATGCCTTTAGTCCCAGCACTCGGGAGGCAGAGCCAGGCGGATCTCTGTGAGTTCGAGGCCAGTCTGGTCTCCAAAGCGAGTTCCAGGAAAGGCGCAAAGCTACACAGAGAAACCCTGTCTCGAAAAACAAAAACAAAAAAACAAAAAAACAAAAAACAAAAAAAAAAAGAGACACTTCCAATCTGTTCCACACAACTGGCAACCTCAGTGGATTCCTTCTGCTCTGGAAGGGACATGTATTCCAGGGGCTTACATGCACTGCTGCCCAGTCAGCTCTGCTGCCAGTTCACAGAGGACAGCCCCGGGCACTCCCCACTCCCTCTAGCTCCTGGACACCTGCTTTCTCCAGAGACGAAACCACACTCCATCAGATTCCAGCTCCTCCCAGGCTGAAGTTACTCTAACCCCTTCACCCTCACTTTAGCCCGTATCAGCCCAGTGACATCTCTGCCAATTACCTCTTCGTCCCCAAGATCAAATATGCTCACACCCTCCCCAATCTGCACACTCGGTTCCCTGAATCTCAACAAGGTATCACAGAATGAAGATGCAGGATGCTGGACTACACTCTCCTCCTTCCCTAGGATCCTCTCTCTTCCCAGTTGTGCTTTTTTTTTTTTTTTTCAGTTTTTTAGTTTTTTAGAGTCAAAGTTTCTCTTTGTAGCCCTGGCTGGCCTGGAACTAGCTTTGTAGACCAGGCTGGCCTCAAACTCAGAGATCCACCTGCCTCTGCCTCCTGAGTGCTGGGATTAAAGGCGTGTGCCACCAGCAGCTGGCTTCCTCAGCTGTTCTTCCTGCTCCCTGCTCTGTATGCTTCCTTGTATGAGTAGATGACGTTCCTTCCCTCTGTCTCCTCACCGAGAAATCTGCACACACAAGCTGGCCCTGTGCAGCTCGGCAACGCACCAGGTGGAAGAGAATACCTGCTTTCCCTCACAAATCTACAAAATCAAAATAAGCAATTTCAATAAAGTACCACTAATGTAAGCCTTTCCCTTAGGATCATCTGGAGCCAGTCTGAGTTCATAAAATGCTAAGCAGCAAAAACCTCTAAAGCGGTGTAAATTCTATCATCGTGATAGGCAAATTACACAGGAAACGCACAGAGCATACATGTCTGCACAAGAGTCAGGAATTTAAAGGAACTTCATGAGCCGAGGGTAGCGCCTCACCTTTACACACATTACAGAATCACCTGTTACTCTGCTTCCCGCACAACAGCATGCACACAAAGCACCCTGGGGCTGGAGGGATGGCTCAGCGGCTAAGAGCACTTGTTCTTGCAGAGGACCCGACCCCCTCTTCTGATCGCCATGGACACCGGGCACACACAGGTTGCACATACATACATGCAGACAAAACACTCATGTCCATAAAACAGAATAAATAAATCTTTAAAAAAAAAAATCAAAGAACAGCCTTTGTTGAGCTGGGTGTACAACAGGTGGACCTCTGTGAGTTCCAGAACAGTTTGTTCTGTCCAGTCGGTTTCAGGCCAGCCAAGGATCCACAGTTGGGGGAAAAAATCAATCAATCAATTAACACATAACGGACAGCCTCTGTGGTTGACCACCTTGTTTTTTTGTTGAGACAGAGTCTCTATATACCCCTGCCTGTTCTGGAACTCTCTATTTAGACCAATGGCCTGAAACTGCCCAACGGTTTCCCCCTGCTTCTGCCTTCCAAGTGCTGGGATTAAAGCCATGCACCACCATGCCCTGCCTCTTAGTGATCATCTTGAGACAATCCCAACAAAGAATTCTAGAACATTCTTAAAAGCCACCAAAACAAGTGAGCTGAAACTCCCCAGTAAGTAATGCTCAATAAAGGCTAGCTACATGGCCTGGCAGATAAAGACACCAGCCTTCAAGCATGATGACTCCAGTTTGATCCTCGGCCGCCAGCACGGGGGAGAAGAGAACTGACTTCAGCAAGCTGTCTTCTGATGTCTGCACACACCTGGAACGCACACCTGTCATCGTGCATGTGTTCTTGTTAGGAGAAGGGTTCTGTTTGGTTCTGTTTCAGGGGTGGGGGTTCAATTTTGGGTTTCAGAAACCAGAGTCTCATGGAGCACAGGCTGGCCTCAAGCCTCCAGCTCCTGATCCTCACGACTCTAATTCCCAAGGTAAACAGATAAAAACCCAGGAGAGGATTCTCAGAACCCAGACAGCAGGCAAGTCTGCAGTGAATACTGGGGTGGAGTCCGAGCAAGACACTGGCAGGAATGACAGGATCCACCCACAGGGACAATGAGCCAGTGACCCTCTAAGGCAGTGGTTCCTAACACTGCGACCCTGTAATACAGTTCCTCATGTTGTGGTGACCCCCAATCAGAAGATTATTTTCGTTGCTACTTTATAACTGTAATTTTGCTACTGTTGTGAATCGTACTGTAAATATCTGATATGCAGGATATCTGACATACGACCCCTGTGAAAGGGTCATCCGACAACCCCAGTGGGGTCGTGAACCCCAGGTTGAGAACCACCACTCTAACACAAGACAGAATCAAGTGTTATTACTGCAAAGTTCTCCTGGGGAATCACTCTCAGCCGGGAACCTGCTTCATCTCCGTTTTCTCTCAAGGGCAGCAATGTGGGGGAAATCATAAAAATACAGAATTCTGAGAGAACGACTTTTAAAGACAAACAACAATCACCCATCTGCGTGAAGCACGGCCAGTAGATATACATATACAAAATAAAAAATCTGTAATGAAATAGGAAAGGAAACGGGCAAGAGAAAACGAAGCACGCCTGCTGAGCAAAGACGGGCACACAGGGACTGTACTAACTCAACAGGGAAAGTTATGGGCCGCACGTTCCCAGGGAGAGACTCACAGGAACTTAATTAGGAATTTTTCAGAGTTAAAGTTGAAGAGTTTCTCCACTACAGTCTATGAATTCCCCCATCTACCTTCCTCCCACACCACACAAGTATGCACACAGTGGACAAGCACACTGAATGGCGTTTATCGGGAACTTACTGGTGATTGATCGTTCCAGTGTTTTTCCCCCACGATGGGAGCTGGACTGTCAGCTGGATGTGGTGGTCACACCTCTAATCCCAGCACTCAGGAGAATCGGGAGTTCAGGGTCAGCCTGGACTACGTAAGACCCCACCCCCCCCCACACACACACACCCCAAAAAAAAAAAACAAAAACAAAAAACATGGCTACAACTGTGAGTCAGGCCACATCCACGGTGGGTGGTGGGCTCTGAATGGCAGCGATTTCCTTTCTCAGAGATACAGAAAGCGAATGATGGCCACACCACACCGTCAACGGCAACCGGAATACAAACCAGCGGTCAGCAGGATTACTTTCATAACCTGCCTTCGTTATCCACAAGGTCTTTGTATCTTTGGGTTCAGACCACGGGCAAACAAAATGAAAAGGCTTGTTATTGTTTTCCCCTCTTAAACTCGGGTCCTCATAAACATATACAAACTTCACTCGCGTGATCAGCCCCTAAACAGCACTGGGTGACCATGGGTAGAGCGCTGCCTCTGCATTATGGAGAAGTGATCTAGACAGAAGATACACTACGCTGGAGGGTGCACAAGAGATACCGCTAATCGTGTGAGCTCCTGAGACACTGGTGCTCGGGGGTGCCTAGAACCAGCAGCTCCCTCCCCTCCTGGATACCTGGGGACAACACTATGTACAGCACTAGGGAGCAGCTAGTAACCTAGTTAGGAACTGTCCTAGATAGGTTTCTGTTGATGTGCTATAACACTAACCAAAGCAACTCAAGGAGGAAAGGGTTCATGTGGCTTACAAGTCACTTCCCAAGGCACAAACTGAAGCATCGACGACCATAGAGGACCAACACGCACAGGCTCACTTTCACAGCTTGCTCAGCCTCCTTTTATATGCGATCCAAGACCACCTGCCCAGAGATGGTTCTGCCCACATCAATCATCAATCTAGAAGATATCCCACGGATATGCCCATACACCAATCGGATGGAGGCAATCCTCAACTAAGGTTCCATTTTTCCAGACTCTAGTTTGTGTCAAGTGAACAGAAAACTAACCAACACACAGGAAACCAGGGTGCATGCCAAAGAAGCCACGTTATAATAACAAAAGTCAGCTCTCAGGCCAGGGGTGGTGGTGTAGGTCTGCACTCCAAGCACTGGGAAGATGGAGGCCGGAGGATGAGGAGATCAGGGCTAGCCTGGATGCTCTGGTTTGCTCTCTAATGCTGTGATAAACACCATGGACCAAAAGCAGCTCAGGGGAGGAGAGGGTTTATTTGGTTTCCAGGTCCATCAGTGAGTAGAGTCAAGGCAAAAACTCAAGGCAAGAGCTTGAAGCAGAAACCATGGAGGAAACCTCTGGCTTATGGTCAGCCAGCTTTCAACCCAAGCCCACCAGCCCAGGGGTTGTACCGCCCACAGTGGGCTGAGCCTCCTACATCAATTAGCAATCAAGAAAACACCCCACAGCTGTGCCATGGCCAGTCCGATGGAGGCAACTCCGTAACTGAAGTGTCAAGTGGACAATAAAAATTAACCACCAAGCTGGGCTAGACAGGGAGCCTGGGCTAGATAAGGGCAGCCTGGGCTATAAGAGACTCACTCTCTCTCTCTCTAAAATCAAACGCCAAAGCAGCCGGCTCCTCACAAAGACTGGGCGAGAGAAGCAGAAGGGCTGAATCTATAAAAACAAAGAAGCCGGGGACATGGGCAGGACTGAAGTTAACGGAGAACTGAATCCTAGGGGTGTATCTGTATGCTGGCATCATTTCTTAGAATGTGTACCTGGGCTCCTTCTGGTTTCAGAGACATTGGGGGCCAACAGGAACACCTCACCTTGTTCTTGCTCAGCTCCACCCTCATTTCACAATGCTTCCTTCTTGCTGTAGCCAATGCGCGGAAAAGGCGAAAAGAAAAACGTATGGCTCGTGCATCGAGTGCAATACTATGCAGCCTGAAAAAGGGAACGCCCTACATCAAGAATGAACTTGGTGACGGAAGAGGGGTACCAGACGATTCCACGTATCTAGAGGACTGCAGGAGTCACACTTACAAAAATAGAAAGCAGAAATGTGGCTCCAAGGAACTGGAGGTACACACAGGGAGTTGTTTTTTAATGGACCTAGAGTTCAGTTTTGCAAGATGAAAAGGGTTGGTGAAGGTACTTAACACTGCTCAACCCTGTACTTAAAAGTGGTTATGACGGCAAATTTTATGCTATATGCATTTTAACCACAATTTTGGAAATCAAGTAATCACTGTAATTCAAGTTTGGGAACAGTTAGAATAGAGACACTAAATACAGCTGTGGCCAAAGGAGGGTCAGCGAAGAGGCACTCTGCTGTGGACAGATGGTGTGGCTGGCTCTGAGGCTCAGGGAGGAGCGCCCCCCACCCGCTTCCTCAGGCTCTGGTCCCTTTGTACAAACTCATGTCACGGGTCCCAGAGGACAGCGATGCTCACCTATTCCAGTCCCCGGGGCAGCTGAGATTCCCAATGCCACCCACACTAACTCCTGGGCTTTTGCCTTCACAGGTGGCCAAAGGTGCTGACCTTTAGTGGGTCAGCACGTGCTAGTCTATGAAGGATGAGGCAGAGGATAACCAGACAGCAGGCCTGGGGGCAAGCAGCCATCGGCCCGGCTGGTCTCCTTTAAAAACTGCTCAGCGACACCAACTGTGACTCTAAGATCCCAATACTGGGCATGTTCTCCAACACACCCTGTAGATCTTTCTGATGTACACTGACTTGGGGATTCTTCTTTTTCTTCTCCAAATCTACCCTTTGTGATCCAACTCCTTCCTTAAAACTATCCTGAAGGAAATAAACAGAAGCTCAAGGAACTACGCACAGATGTTCATAACAGGATTGTGTGGTTTGGCACAAGGAGGACCAATAAGATACTGAGTGGTTTAGGAATGGCTGGGATGCAGCTCAGGGAAACAGCTATGGTCTAGCAGGTGTAAGGCCCCAGGCCGGATCCCCAACATCATAAAAACACGAAACAAGTAATTCAGGAATGGCTTGGAAAATTCTGCCCTACAAATGAATATTGTGTGCTTGCTTAAAAATATTTTAAAGCATATGAAAAACATTTACAATAAAATGAAAACTGGAAGATGCAAAATTCTATGGCTAGTATAATCCCATTTCTATTTTTTGAAAAAGTAGGGTCTACTACATATGCACACATGCACAGTTTTTAGATTAGGGAGAAGGGAGTGAGGAGAGGGAGAAGTCAGAGTACTTGCTTTGCAAGCATGAGGCATGGAATGTAATCCCCAAAACACAAGTCAAAAACCCAGTGGTGCCAATTGTAACCGAGTGCTGGAGGAGGTGGAGATAGGTGGATCCCTAGGGCTCACCGGCCAGCCCTTCTAACCTAAATATAGAGCTCCAGGCCAGTGAGGGACTCTGCCTCAAAAGACAAGGTGGATGGCTCCCAAGGCCAACAGCCAAGACTGACCTTTGTCTTCACAAGCGCGCGTACACACACACACACACACAACTGTGTACACATGAACAAACACACACAAAAAAAACCTAGTGTATCAAACTATTAATGGAACAGAAATAAAGATGGGTACTTTCTTCTAAATACAGTTCACATTCCAAAGCATCTGAAAATGAATATCACTCACAACGAGGGACTCAGCATGCAGATGTGCACGTCCACCATTTTCGGGTCAGACTGACAGTCGGTCAATCACAGGAGCATATGTTGGGATGAATCTGGGACAAAGATGTAGTGTGCGGCCTGACCACATGGAGGGGGCTCCTGAAGCCAAGACGGTGTAAAGATACAAAGAAAGAGAAGGTGTGAAGAGGTCTGAGCTCGGATGTGGGAGGAAGAAGCTGTGAAGAGGCAGTAATGAAAGATGAAGGATCCCCAGCTTCACAAGAGCCATTTATCTACGAGAGAGAAGCCACAGTTGTACCAAACTCACCATGTCGTTAGCTGTTCTAGCTCATTCCACCGTGCACACAATCATTTATCCAGTCAGTGTGCCCCTCATGGAATCATGGTGCACACAATCATTTATCCAGCCAGTGTGCCCCTCACGGAATCATGGTACACACAATCATTTATCCAGCCAGTGGGTCACTGGTGGAATCACTCCTCCGTCATTCATCCATTCAGCAATTCGTCAGGTGCTCACTAAGGATGGTGAACCCAGCCACAGCGCACACGGATGAGACAGTAAACAAGGCAAGACCCACTCACCGGAGGTTATACATTTAGTTGAGTCGCACATGGACAGAGGATGTCTAAGCCATTCTCCTTCTACATGCTTTGTGGGGAAGGTGATATGTGGCCTGGGATTTTTGAGGGAGAAGTGAAATGAGGAAACACAGAGGGGAAGGGCCTTTGGGAAGAAGGAACAGCACATTCAACAGCTCAGCGGAGCTCTCCCTAGGGAGAAACCTAGTCCACAGTGGTGTGCTAGGAGGAGAGGTTAGAGGCAGGGAAGCGGGGAGTGGGCTGTTGCACCCAGCCAGGAACATCAACTACAATGAAGATGAAATCAGTCAGAGACACTGGTATCGTGACATCACTCTGTCCTAATCAAACGGACTTGATGGACACAGTGGTAAGGAACACAACCAAGAGACCCAACAATGGGAAAGGACAGAGATTCGAAGTCATTTCAAAGCACACAACCCTGAGTGCAGCTGGCTCCCCAGGGTCACTTGCTGGCCCCTCCTGATCTGGACTGCACCTTCTCTCTCCTTGATCTACCCTCTACAACTCAGTCTACCTTCCTAGGCACCCACCGACTGTCGTGTCTGTGTGTAGGCGTGTACACCCTCGCACATCTGCACATGCCCCGCAGCCAAGGGTTGGGCACCACTCCCAAGTCCCAGCTCCCTCGGCAGAACCCGAACCTCAAACAGAATAATAAGCAGCTGACACACACCCTGTTAGCTACCCTGACAGTCGGTCTCCAACTCCTACAGCCTGCATCCTTAAACTGTGGGCCCTGGAGCATCCTGTCGGAGTCACAGAAGTAGAAACTGATACATATATGAATATTTATGTAACTTGCCAGCTGTCGGGTTCTATGATTCGGGCGCTACTTAACAGTCTCTCACATACTTCCCATGATGACAGCCGTGCCCGTGCTTGTGGGCAGAGATGGTGCCTCTCATCCTCTGGTTCAGGGGCATGCTGCTCCTCCAATCCCACACCAGTGAGTGTTCCTCTCCTGGGTCCAGAGAGGCCTGCTCATCCTCACAGCGGAAAGCAGCCTCCTCAGGGGAAAAGCAGCAACCCAAGATGACCCAAACAGACTGGCCCCACCCCAGCCATTCCCTCAGAAAGAGGTGAACCCAGAGGACACTACTGACCAATAATACAGGCCTGTTCTGTCCCGCGGCCAACAATTCTCACACATCATTTTATGTACTATCTGGGTTTTAAATTTTTTAATTGCATTTATTATTTATTGTATGTGTTGGTGGTAGGGTCACACGTACACCACGTGGGGGTCAGAGGACAAGCTGCGGTAGTTGGTCCCCACCCCTCCCACCCCACCCTCCCCCATCCCCCGCCACATAGGTCCCAGGGAACCTACCTCAGGTTGTGAGACTTGGCAACAAGTGTCTCTGGTGACTCCCTGAGTCATCTTGCTGAGTCCTGTTTTCTCTTCAAAATCAGTTACTCAGATGTTTTAACACTGTTTTAACCACCTCCTGGTGTCTGAGCTAAGAAAGCCCATCTCAGTTCCGCCTAGAACTAACTCCACCCTCAGAAATCTGCTTTTGAGAACACTGTGGGTCCAAATGATACTCTTGGTTACTCAGTGACACCGTCCTCTGTCTGACCTGGACTTTCGCCCCCGACTCCTGCTGGTCTGTACTTTTTCTCAGGTGTAGGCAATCCCTTGCTTGCTTCCCCGAGCCACATGCAGTTCATCAACCCAAGTGTTAGACATCTCCAGAGCTTCTCCTCTACCTCCTGCATACTTTTTTCCATCAAGTGACCAAGTAGCCTAAAAATTCATTTCCTCATGGCAATTAGCCAATCACTAATTTTTTTTTTTAACCATCTCAAGTCATGTCTATAGACAACTAGGAAAATGAAGTTTGACACTCAAAGAAAATGGCTGAACAGATGCCCATTTAAAGGCCAAAATATATCTCCTTGGTTCATGCAGAGACGCTTAGAGAGCCTCTTTTCAAGTCTACAGTAGAAATGTCGGAGGCCGAGGGAAAGCTGATAGTGTAGAAGCCGTCGGAGAAGCTGTGTAGAGAAAAGGTCATCAAACTCATGTCCTAGGCTGGACCCAGTGAATCAGCCCCATGGGGAGCCTTCTCCACCATGGCAGGGGGCAGCTGGTTCTTTCCCTCAGGACAGGGATTGCTGCATACTGTGGTCCTGGCTCTCCAGGCCTGTGCCTACTCTGTTCCCCTCTGGATTTTCTCAACTCTATCCTACTTTTAAGAATCAAGATACTCCGTGTTGATTCCTTCTTCTATGAGCCATGAAAATTCCAACTGTAAACCACTTTTTCCACAGAGCCCACCCTGTGCCAGCCCCATTTCCCTTATATGATGACTGTGTTACCCTCAGGAAAAAACCAGGAGACTGCCGGACACTGCAGCTCAACAGCAGCCTTCTCTCCACTTACTCACATACCCACCCCTGTACCAGCCACTTCCCTCCCCGCCCTGGGAAAGGGGTGACATTCTGTAGGCATTGCCCTCTGACCTCTACCTGCCCACTGTGGCCCATATGCACCCCCCCCAACCTCATGAGCACACACAATAATAAGAGTAACTTCTTTAAAAACAACAGTCCCAAGACCAGTGTCTCTGAGAATCATTTAGAAAGTTAATATTTAACATCAGATCCTGGCACAAATGCAAGATATTAATATACTGTTTATTTGGTTTTTCTTTTTCTTTTCCCTTAGAACAAGAAAGCTCAAAGGGTGGAGAAAGAGGAAAAGGATAGGCCACCATGCTGGTTGTGCCACATGTGTGCCTGGTGCCCACAGAGGACAGAAGAGGACACCAGATCCCTGGGACTGAAGTTACAGGCAGTTACCAGTCATCACGAGGGTGCTGGGAATCGAACCAGGCTCCTGTGCAAGAGCAGCTCCGTGGCTCTTGACCACTGAGCCATCCCCGCAGCCCCCACCGCTGGGATTTAAACAAGGTACTTGTCTGAAGGCACTGACTTCCTCCCATCAACACTGGAAAGTTAATGAGAAATTGATTTTTAAACCAGAGGCATATCCTAATTCATGATCAAAGAAGAAGCCGTCAGAAACAAACCACAGAGAAACAGCATCATCTACGTAACGATGTTTTCAAAACCACAAGGATAGGGTCCAGGTCACAGTAAAGAGGGAAATGCAGTGAGAAAATGTCACCCAACATCACGGAATATTACCCTCCAGGCTAGGAGAAACAATCTGTAGCTTTTGGGACGCCTGCCTTATTCATTTCCCTCAACAGAGGTTTAGTGCGAACCTCCTATGACCTTCGGTCAAGGCCTGTGCCGTGCTACCGGCATGGTGCTCTCTGGGGGAGCCCTCTGAGGCTTGTCTTCCCTCATAGGCCTGGTAGGCGTTCTATAGGTGAAACAAGAGCTATACTGCCTCCTGACATGCTTGGATTGGCTATTACAGCTCTTCCCAGGACAGCTCTGGGGTCTGAGTGAGTGTCGTGTGTGGACACCTGCGGACGTGCTCCAGGTCAGAGCAGATATCGGGTGTCCCGCTCCATTGTTTCTTTTGAGTCAGGGTCTCTCACTGAACTAGCTAGGCTGGCATCCAGCAAGCCCCGGCCATTCTCCTGTCTCCACCCCCACGGCTCTGGGGTTATTAGTATAAAAGGTTTTTTGATATAAGTGCTGGGTCCCCGAATTCAGGTCCCCACGGTCACCTCATGCTTACTCACCAAGTGCTCTTATCCACTAAACCCTCCCTCGAGTCCCTCGGCCGGCCCTGGGATTTCTACAGAAAACCGGAGAAAGAACGTCAAAGGGGAACTTGATCAAAGGCTCAAATGCCAATTAGCAATCAAAGAAATGCAACTGTTACGAAGATGTGTCTTACCTTCGAGCTTGGCAGAGATGAGAGACAGTGACGGGCTGTATCACAGAGGGATGAAACATGGCTCTGACTCATTGCTAGAGATGATGTGGATTGCTTCAACTTTTCTAGAGAGCAATTTGGCAGGGCGCATCAAAATTTAATGTGTGCACACTGTCTAGGCCAGTGAGTCTATTTCTGGGAATTTATCCTACAGAAGTTATTAGAAAAGTGCGTAAAGATGCGCGGACAGTAGTAACGCTCAAGCGTTTAAAGCAATAAATGACAACCCATTAACCTGGTGAACTGCAGCAGAGAATGTCCCCAGCACCGAAAAAACTGGCCTGTGGTGTAGAGCCACACTTCCTGACAACACAAAGATCCCACAATGGAGTGTGAAATGGAAAAATGCAAAATGCCCAACAGCATGTCGGATATGATACGACCACTTTGCATGTGTGTTCATGCGTGCTTGTATGCGTGAAAAAGAGAGACGCCAAAATGCCACAGCCTTTATCTGGAGTAGTAGGATTTGAGGTGATTTTTGCTTGCTGATTTGTAACTCTTCCAAACCATCTGAATGCCTCAATGTGTGGCACGTTTTACACTGTAAGTCCCACCATTTGATGACAGCCCTCTTAGGATCCTCCACGGCCAGGACCCACTTCCTCTCACACCTAATCCTTGATCCTGCCACCTCCACACTTCACACTGGGCCTCCTCTGAGGCCCAGGCTTGGATGACTTCCTGCCTTAAGGCCTTTGCACGGCCATGTCCTCTGCTGGGAACACTGTGCCCTGAAAGACCTTCTGGGCTCACCCTCTGCCTCCGTCAGCTTTTAGTGCAAACAACACTGTCATGGGCTGAACCGAAAAATTCCTACCAAGTCCTAGCCCCAAGAACCTCAGAGTATGACCTCATGTGGAAACAGGTCACCACAGATAAATTAATTAATATGAGATCAGACATGAGCAAGTGAGCCCCTGGTCCATGGTGACCATCTTACAAAAAGGTAAAAATTTGAAATGACGCACAGGGAAGATGCCACGGCGACCAGCGGGACCTGGAACAGATCCAACTTCAGCACCTTCAGTGGGATCGTGGCGACACCACGATCGCCAACTACAGAGCATACGTCTGCCGTTTGAGCCCTCAGTGGTGGCACTTTGGCCGACACAGCACCCTAACTCAGGCCCCGTGCGATGGGGCTCCCTACCACCCCACACTGAAATCTCTTACATCCTCTCCTGCTTTGCTCCACCTGCCGAGGAGACCCACCACTTAGTCACGTGTGGTACAGCCGGAGGGCCCAGCACACAGGGAGATACGCTACAAAAATGGGCAGAGGACTCAGAACCAAAACACGGAGCAAAGCAAGCCTGTGCTGCTGCAGACAGGACACTGTGGTCTAGTGGAGGGGACTGAGGAAAAAACCAAGACGGACAGACACAGAGGTGGTGACAGTGTGGGGTGCAGAACGAAGTGGGCGGGAACTCGGGAGCGATGAAAGCATTCCCGCTGGAGAATGACTCTTCTGGCCGTGTGGGAGCTGAGAAGAGATCAGCAGGAAGGGAAGGAACTGTAGATAACATCTGAGATAAGAATGTTCTAGACAGAAGGAACAGCGAGTACTAATTACTGCAACCAAGGCATATTGTTTTTATAATCAGGGAGGGAAACCAAGAACGCTATTGTAACCCTCAAAACACATAAAAACATGGAAAAGCCCAGTTCCGAGGGCTGTGAAGAACAGTGAGATTTTACAATTTTTTTTTACACTATTTGGAGGCAGGAGGATCACTTAGGTCTGAGAGTGTAGCAAAACTCTATCACAAAAAAAAAAAGAAAGAAAAAAAGAAAAGAAAAAAATGTTTTTTACGATTCTATTCCACTTCTATGCAGGCCCAGCATGAAAATGCCAACCCTTCCGACCAGCTGCCTTGCCCAGCCAACAGTGGCCCAGGAAAAAAAAACCTCAATCAACAACCTAAAGTGGGAAGGGAGGAGAGGTCAGGTCGCGTGAGCCAAGGCAGTCCTGAGGTAGAGCAGCCTGGAGATCTTTGCTAGTGCCACCCGATCCAGGGAAACCTTGTTACCACTGCCCTGGCCATCCACACCCATCACCTGACTCTGACTGGGGTTCCCAAGGCCACCTCCCACTTGCTTAGACCCCAGAGGCTCAGTTCGAAGGTCATTCCTACGTTCCTAACAACCAGGCCCACTCCATCACCACTGTCACTTTTTAAACAACCCATTTCCTAAACCCTTCCCCTTAGGAAACTGACACTCTGTAACTACACGACTCTCTAGGCTCCGCCTCCCAAGCCCATGCAACTACCACCCTTCAGACTGACTCCAACACCTCCACTACACCCAGCGCCTCGCCTAAGGAGAACTGTCCAGCATCTGTGCATCTGTCCTTCCACTCTTGGCTGGTGTCACTCGTAGTTCCTCGAGGTCCATCCGAGTTATAGTGTGCCACAACTTCCTCCCTCTCGGGAGCCGGAGACCCACCCACACCCACTCGTCACCATTGGTTCCCCTATCTGCCAGGGTTTCTATAATCCTGAGCAGCTAGCCCACTTGACTCCAGTCCACACAGCTTAGGAAATCACGACTGGCCATACTGGTCCCCTGTCGAGAAGCTCCAAGCAGGAGCAGACCTCTGACCACATCCAGCCAGACACCAGCTCAGCCTGCTACCCTCCACTTCCCCAGAAAGCTGGGCTGGGCTTTTGCAGCAACTTAAGGACTCCCCACTAATTAGGGAGCAACCAAAAATCTTTGAAATGCACCCAAGCTCATCAAGAAACTGCTGAGGCTAAGGCTTCCAAACCTCAGGGAACACACAAATTATGTGAAGATGCCTAAAAGGTAGCTAGCTCACTCAGGAGGCTGGCGATGGGGGAGGATTTCTTTGACATGGTCTTACGTAGCCCAGACTGGCCTCTAGCTCCCTGTGTCCCTAGGGCTGACCTTGAACTCCTGATCCTCCTGAGGGCTGGGGTTCCAGCACCTGTCCTGATGAGCCTCTGCGCTTCTGACAGGCTCTCAGGTAATGCTGATGCTGCTTGTTTGGGGGACCACACTGGAGCAGAGAGCCCTGGGCTCCTGGGCTTTGCCCAAGTTCCCTAAAGCTGACTCTAGAAGACCATTTGTTCCGGATGTTTTCAGCCCCGCCCCCTACTCCCCCCCACACACACCCTTTGAAAGCTCCCCAGCATTTTAAAACAGACCTTCAGACTGTCTGGCTCCAAAGTTAATCCCCCCCCCCCCACCCAAAATGCTAAGTGATGAAGGGCTCTTTCCACAGGCCCAAACAAGAGGAGTCAAAACAAGGCCTCAGCAAGAGTTTCCTAATGATGGCTGTGAACGCCCAACGGCCTCCCCACCAGCCCAACTCAGGGCCACCTCCACCTGCTCATTCCCCACCAAGCCTCTGATGGGATGAGCAGAGTGTCCACCTGGCCTACAACCAAGACTGTCCTTCCAACTCCCTGCCTGGCATTTCCTTCGTTCTTCTCCTGGGGAAAGCAGTGGCATCTTCTCAGCTCCCAGTTCCACCTCCGCTCACCCTCCTTTCGTCTCCTCCCTCCCTCCATGAAGTCACTCACTGGAGGCATCTCTGCCTCCAAAGCTTGCTGCTTGGGTCTCCCCCATATTCCTCCTCTCTAGAATGAATTTCTTCATGCTCGCCCTGGCTCCTGTCCCTCCCAAACATGAGCAAATACACTCTTGCCCTCTGCCTCCCCACCCAGCAACATCTGTCTCCTCCAGCCCCAAGACTGGCTCAGTGTCTGTTTTATCTCTTCAACTTCTTACTATCTCATTTCATCTCTTGAGCATATACAGCAAGCATGCAAAGCAGTGGACAGTCGCCCTCCGAAGAACTGGGCCCTCTCCAACACTGCCGTTCCCCTGGGTTGAGAAACAGACTCATGGAAGCTGAATATTCATCTGGGGAAGACAGAATTCATGGTCCACATCCATCCCTCTACCTCTTTTACTAGCCATGTTGGGCCACTGCCTCCCCAGGACGCAGAATTTCCATCACCCACTGTATCCAACACAGTTAACAGCAACCAGAACATGAGCACTGGCTAAAAGAAGTAGTACTAGTCTAGTAAGTTTAAGGGCAAAGGATCCAGACAGAAAGTTCTCGAGACATAAAAACAGTCAAGAGGTCTATAAAAAAATGCTCATCATCAGTAATCATTGGGGTAACACAAGATAAAACTGCGTGGAGACATCACTTCACACTTGTTAATGGCTGTCGAGGAGACTAAAGCAGAATCCTAGGAGCAGGCACTGTACTGAGTGTTGCCTTTAGTCACCGACTATGGAAAGCTGAGGGAGCAGGAGCTGAGGGAAAAAGTCCTGAGGGAGGACAGAGGCCGGGCACCAGGAGGCTGGAATGGAAGCATCACCTCCACACCCGGGACCTCTCAAACTTGAACTGTGGGGTGCACAATAACTTAGGAACTTGGCAACTCTGGATTTCAATTCAGAATGTCTAGGGTGGGACTGTGCAAACCGTATCTACCTGGAGCTGCTGCTGCTGCGGCAGGGATGCGAACCACATTGGGAGGAGCATAAATCTTCACCAATGACAACAGATGCCGGAAGCTTACAGGCCACTGGGAAGCTAAGACACCGTCAACAGAGTTGGGAGAAACGGGAACATGCTAGGCAATTGCTGTACCACTGAGCTACATGCCCAGCCTCACACAAGCCCTGCCTTTTTTTTTCCCCACCTTTCCCCTATCTTTGGTAGACTTTATTGATTTACTATTTATTCATTTTGTTTGAATGTGTGCGCGTGTGTGCACACTTGTGAAGATCAAAGGGCAAATTTCAAGAGTCAGTTCTCTCCTTCCACTATGTGGGTTCCACGTCGTCAGGCTTGGCAGCAAGCACCCTCTTGCTGAGCCATAATGCTCCACCCTTGTTTCAGCTTTACTTTGCTGGGGTCCCACTTATTTATCAGGTTACTGTCACTCAAATTGTCTATTCTCAAAAAAAAAAAAAAATTGTCTATTCTCCTGCCTCAGCCTCCTGAGAAAAATGTGATTACAGGAGTGACAAACAGCAGACAGTTTTTTTTAAAAAACGAGATTTGGGGGTAGGGTGCTTGCCTAGCATGCATGAAGCCCTGGGTTTAATCCCAGCACCATAGAAACCAGGCATGGTGATACACACTTGTAATCTCAGCACTTGGGAGGTGGAGGCAAGAGATCAGAAGTCCAAGGCCATTCCCAACTACATATGAAGTCAGCCTGAGATATGTGAGACCCTGTTGTTAATGCGACATAAAGAGGAATCTGTCTGTCTTTAGCAGATCATTGGCCTGGTATATCCAATGGACAGGTCGGTTGCATCTATACATTCCAAGGCATCCAAGATAGCCAAAAGGGAACTTTAACTCTGTACCACTGGTGTAGACAAGGCTACGTGCCTGTGGTCCCACAGTAAGTTGTGGACAGAAGGGTATACACCCTGGGTTCCTAATCAGTCCAACAACCAGCAACCCTGCCTACCTAAGCACACATCAAAGCTTGGCGGTCATACTTGCAAACGGATGCCGCCAGTCAGAACGGCATCTTCCTCTCTAGGAAAAGCCACCTGGTGTAATTATAACCACTGTAATTAGCTGCTGCTACCACCCAGGGCAGACAGAAAACCCCTGCTCCCAGGTCCCTGGTGACTTTTAACAGCTCCCTGTTGGAGGCTCTGTTTTCAGGCCGGAGGATGGAGCTTCCTGACAAAGACTGTAGCTGCTTTTGGGCGGGAGACCCGAAGCAGAGTCCTGTGACCCAGGGGAGACCAAAAGCATCAAGAGAAAAACCAAAGCCAACTTCAACAGAACGGTTTGATTCAGATGTTCTCGTGGTCAAAAGACAGCTGTGGGGCTGGAGAGATGGCTCAGCCCTGAAGAGCTCCTGCTGCACCTGCAGAGGACGGGAGTTCAAATCCTAGGACCTAGATGGTGGCTCACAACTGCCTGGAACCCCAGCTGCAGGGGATCTAATGCCCTCTTCTGTCATCACAGGCACCTGTACACATACACTCAGGCACACGTACACTTAAAACGCATAAATGAAACTAAAATAAAAGGGACAACCATAAGACATAAAACATCTGTCTCTGTTAATAGTCATGTGATGGGTCTGCACTATTTAGGAAAACAGTTCCAAAGTATTAAATCCCTACAGATAGGCTCTAAATGGTAATGATAAAGATCCCCAGACACTACCAAAAGATCAGAATTTAGGGGAAAATGAGCTCTAGAAATCTAAATCCCTTCGTTGTTTGGGGTTCTGTTCCTGTTTGTTTGAAGAAAAGTCTCGCCATGTAGACCAGGCTGGCCTCAAACTCAAGGTCCCCCAGCCTCTACTCCCAAGTGCTGAGTATTCAAGGCTTGCACCCTGTTTCAGAAGTTTAAATTCTCCACAAGCATTCCCCAACCCCAAGTAACAAGGTGCAGGAGATCTGGGAATCACCCTTCGCACACATTTTTAAGTCCTTGTTCACAATTCTAAACTAGGTCTCACAAATATTCACCCTGAAATGACCAGTCGCTCATTTAAGACAGATAAAAATTAAACAAGCCATAGCACAAATGCATGGGAAAAGTTACCCAAGGAAAACGCTAACAGATTTTGTTCATCACCATCACCGCACACTTCTGTGTCTCAAAATTACATAAAAGTGGGGCCAGTGAGATGAGTCAGCAGGGAAACGCACTTGGCACTGGAGTCAGGCACCCTGGGTTTGAGCCCCGGAACCCATGTAAAACTGGAAAAAGCAACTGAACCAAGTTGTCCTCTGACCTCTACACGCTCACCATGGCACATGCAAGCACATCCGCACACATCCAAACATACTATCTTTTTTTTTCAATTATGTAAAATGTAAGAGAAGAGGCTGAGACATGGCTCAGATGGTGGAATGCTTGTCTAGCACGCACAAAGCCCTGGGCTTAACCACCACCATGTATAAGATGGGGTACCGTGTTTAACCACCACCATGTATAAGATGGGGTACCGTGTTTAACCACCACCACGTATAAGATGGGATACCGTGTTTAACCACCACCACGTATAAGATGGGGTACCGTGTTTAACCACCACCACGTATAAGATGGGGTACCGTGTTTAACCACCACCACGTATAAGATGGGGTACCGTGTTTAACCACCACCACGTATAAGATGGGGTACCGTGTTTAACCACCACCACGTATAAGATGGAGTACCGTGTTTAACCACCACCATGTATAAGATGGGGTACCGTGTTTAACCACCACCATGTATAAGATGGAGTACCGTGTTTAACCACCACCATGTATAAGATGGGGTACCGTGTTTAACCACCACCATGTATAAGATGGGGTACCGTGACGCCTGTAATTCCAGCACTGGGAAGGTGGAAGCAGGAGGATCAGGAGTTCAAGGTCATCCTCAGCTACACAGTGAGTTTGAACCCAGGCAGAGTTATATGAGACCCTGCCTCAAAAATCAATTAGTTGATTAATTACATGTAAAAGAAAACACATTGGAAGGGGAAAATATGATAGTGAGAACAACGAAGAAATTCAAATAATACAAATACAAAATAAAAATCTAACACTAAAGAAATGTAAAAGGTGACAATTAAAATAATGTATTACGCCGGGCGGTGGTGGCGCACGCCTTTAATCCCAGCACTCGGGAGGCAGAGGCAGGCGGATCTCTGTGAGTTCGAGGCCAGCCTGGTCTCCAAAGCGAGTTCCAGGAAAGGTGCAAAGCTACACAGAGAAACCCTGTCTCGAAAAACCAAAAAAATAAATAAATAAATAAAAAATAAAATAAAACGTATTACAAATTTAGGTAACAAAAGTGTTTAAAAATAATCAAGCCGGGCGGTGGTGGCGCACGCCTTTAATCCCAGCACTCGGGAGGCAGAGCCAGGCGGATCTCTGTGAGTTCGAGGCCAGCCTGGACTACCAAGTGAGTTCCAGGAAAGGCGCAAAGCTACACAGAGAAACCCTGTCTCGAAAAAAAAACCAAAAAAAAAAAAAAAAAAAAAAAAATCAAAGGAACCAGGCATGGTGCTGCACACCTTTAATCCCAACACTGGCTAGGCAGAGGTAAAAGGATCTTTGTGAGTTCGAGCCTGCCTGGTCCACATAGTGGGTTCCAGGACAGCCGGGACTACATAGAAAGATGCTGTCTCAAAAAATAAAAATAAAAAATAAAAACAAAATAAATAATCAATGAATATAATGATGGACATCAAGTATATAATCTTTTAGGTTGGTTTGTTTGTTTGTTTGCTTGTTTCTAGCATTACAATGTTCAGAAAACTGATTCATTCAGCAACTACATCCTGAGCATCTTCAAAGTAAGCTACACTCCAAGCAAAACACACAGGAAGCCAGCCAGGCACATATGACAGTTTAATCACATTATCATTCCCACTCTACAAATACACACATAAAAATAAAGACCCATATACATGGAAAAACAGAGAGAGGAGCAAAGACTTATCTGTATAGATATTCACCATGACATTTACCGCAGCTTGCCTGGTTGGTGATGGTCCACACCTTTAATCCCAGAACTCAAGGCAGAGGCAAGAGGACCTCTGTGAGTTTGAGGCCAGCCTGGCCTACAGAGTGAGTTCTAAGGCAGTCAGAGCTACACAGAGAAACCCGTCTTGAAAAACAGCAACAACAACAAAAAAAAACAAAACAAACAAAAAAAACTACATTAAAAAAGACAATTGTGCATGAGTAGAAACAATAAATACAATTATGCATATAATTTCTCACTTTAGAGTTAGTAACAACAAAAAAGCACACACCTGTAATCCCAGCGGACAAGAGGCAAAGCAGCAGAGCTGTCACAAGTTCAAAACTAGCCTGGTCCACACAGTAAGGCCTGGGTTTTATAGCAAAACTCTATCTCAAAAAGAAACAAAACCTAAACCATTTACAGTGCTACCTGTGGGCTGTGGAATTGTGGGTGAGCCACCCTTCTGTCCTTTCTCGTCCTGGGGACTGAACCCAGGACCATGCATGCTACCCAATGCCACCACTAAGTCACAACCCAAGTCCTTAGCGACTGTTTTCTGCTCCTTTCACTAATTTCTAGGTTCTGCCACGCTGTCAATTTCATGATGATTGTAATTCTTAAACAGACTTGTCTCTGTATAAGGAATGGGGTACCATTCTCTCCTTTTCCATTGTGTTGGCTGGCTACCTAAAAGCACGACATTCAAAATAAGTCCCCAAGCATTTCAGATTGTTTTCCACAACAGTGAAGTCCGAACCTAACCTATAAATGTTTTCTTTAAAAAGAAAAAAAATCGCCGGGCAGTTGTGGCGCACGCCTTTAATCCCAGCACTCGGGAGGCAGAGCCAGGCGGATCTCTGTGAGTTCGAGGCCAGCCTGGTCTACAGCGCGAGATCCAGGAAAGGCGCAAAGCTACACAGAGAAACCCTGTCTCGAAAAACCAAAAAAAATCATGCATTTAAAACGCTAAAGGAAATAGAAATTGGCAATGGAGCAATACAGCACAGAGATCTCACTGAAGACTGTAATAAGGGAAATCAACTCCACTGAACCAAAGAGAAAGCTACTGAAGGCGGAGAGCTTATCATCCCCACACAGGAGGGAAGGCAGACAGGATTAAGGACCCCCTGCACCCTCAGGACAGCCCTCAGCAAAGTCTCTCTGCCCACACTGCTATTGAAGGTACATCACTAAGATGAGATCCTGGTACCACTGCGTCCCAGGATCAACAGCCACTGGCCATGCCCAGGCATCCCACAAGCCACCTAGGCACCTTACCAAGCCACCCTCCACCAAGCTGGCTTCCCAGAGCCTGCAATCAGGTCACCATCAAGAGGTCATCCCTGAAGACCCTCCACCTAGCAGTTCACTCAGAGTGGGTACATACATCCACACTTGTGTCTACCCTTGCTGACATAAACAGCTTTATGTCTGCAGTTGGGTCCCCGAGGCCAGGCCCCTGAAGTTGGATGCTATGCACGCACACTGGATCTCACTCTGTGCTCCTGCCCAGAAGCAGCTGTGCCAACTAGAGAGGCCCAGTGAGCAAATCAGTGAAAGGATGATATCTCTGCCTCTGCGACGTCAACTCTAAAGGGACATGTAACTTCGAGTCTCTGGGTTGGGTATTTGGATTGGGGTGGTCAGGGAACCGAAAAGGACTTCTAAGGAAGGGTGAAGCAGTGTCGAACAACCTACCGTCAACTTTAAATTTAGCAAAATAACTTTATCTTCTCCAACCTCAGATGACAGATGAAGAGTCAGATGACAGTGTGCATGTGGGAAGTCGTTGGGGCCCCAGAAGCTAAGTGTACCATAGCCTGAAGCCAGACTCTCCTAGACACCTGCGAAGGTCCTCCTCCGCAAAGTAGGGGTCCTAAAGCCTAAGCCCCAATGTGACTAGGTCACGTACATAAATTGCAGCACCTGGCACACATGTCAGTGGAAATAATGAGCAAGGTAGGTCCCGTGATGGACAACTCCAGCAGACTCCACCTTTCTCTGTTGACTAAAGACGACAGCACTCTAAAGGACTGACTCCTCTGAACTCTGGACTGGAGCTCTCATGGAGTGAGATGGAGACAGGAGGTGGCTGGTAGTTTAGGCAAAGTTTCTTCACCCAGTGTACACAGAGTACTAAGAGACCCACTCTGTCAACCCCGCCTCTGGTGCGGTTCCCTGAGGCAGGGTTCCCTCAGCTAAAGGAAATCTCTGCAGACTTCAGCTGTGAACCCTGTCTGTGGGTCAAGAACAGTGAAAGGGAATGGGTGAATACCGCAATTCCTGTCTTCATCTAGCCTGTGACCTTGAGCGAGCCGTTTCTGCCTTAATTTCCTCCCCAGTGAGTGAAGCAGTCTCATCCTATGTTCCCTGAAGTCCCTTCCCGGCTTCTACCCCACCATCCGCTTCTTCGTGGGGCTGGTTCTGACGCCCCCAATCAGGCCTAAGGGACACCTTCAAATGTGTTCCACTTCCTTCCAGCCACTTGGCAGTCCTCTGGCCCTGCTCCCACAAGCAGGGAGGGTTCTGAGCTGCTTTCATAGCTTTTCTGGTTTTCCTGTGCAGTGTGAAGAAGCTTTCCACCTTCCCTTTCCTACCCACAAAGTAGCCAAGCATTCGTGTGCTGGGGCAATCACGGGCTTGCCTGTGTGTCACCTCGGAGATGGTCTCCAGGCCATCCTTCCAATGCACACTCAGGGCGGACAAATAAACATTTCAGAGAAACAACATGAATTAAATCATTTCCTCAACAAACAAAACCCACCCACACGCCTCATAAATCATGTCTCTTAATCCCATGCTGATGAACAGTCACTAAATTGCATCTATTGTAAAAACCAACCGTGACTCCTTTCATGCCCTGACACTTCAGACTCAAAATATTTTCACACTCCATTGTAATGCCTTTGTAGAGGCAATACCAATAGCTAGTTCCCTGGAAAGATCCATGGCCAGGGCGCTTTCCAAGAGATTTTTTTCTTTGAATGTTCTTTGTGTCCTGGCGCACTGGGGGACACGGCCAGCTTGCCTGCATCTGGGGGAACACTGGCTGTTCACGGCAATGCACAACTGCTTTACAGCACACACCAGATGCAGCCCTTTGCCCCAACAATAAAAGTATCCCAAAACATTCGCTACGCCACATTCACAGAGCTGTGCACAAACACAATTCCAGCGCCTGCATTTTGCAAAGGGGAAAAAAGAAAATAGGCATCTTCAGAGCAGAAACCACCAGACCCGCCTCGGGCAACATGGTTCACGGAAGGCTAGGTTGCAGACCTTTTTAGCAAGACCGGTCAGGAACCACTCTCTCTCTCTCTCTTCTCCTTTGCATCTATTCATTTCCTCCATGCCTTTATTTGCTGGGCCCAGGAAGAATAGAAAAGCATCTCCAGCAAGGAGGGCGAGGGAGCGGTGGAGAATAAAGAGGATGGGCGGGTGGGGGGGGCGGGGGGGAGTCAGAGGATGGCGAGCGCGGCAGCGAAGGCGGGCAGGGTGGCGGCCGCGTCCCGGGGGGCTCGGCGAAGCTTACCTGGGGCGCACGAGGCCGGCCGGGCGAGCAGCAGCAGCCAGAGGCCGGGGAGCAGCAGCCCCGGGCGGCGGTGGCGGGAGGAAGGCCCGCGGCCGCTCCGCCCCGGCACCAGTGCAACCTTGGCGCGGGGCTCCCACTCCATGGCCACGCGTCGGCTCCCCGGCACACCGGCCTCGCGGCGTGGGCGCACTCGGGCCCGGGACGCGGGCGGCCGCTGCGGCGGGGACTGGGAGCCGCGCACCGGCGCGCAGCGAGGCCGGCGAGGCGGGGGCGGGCCGGGCCGGATCCGCGGACTGGGGCCGCTGCACGCCGGCCGCGCCGCTCCGCCCCCTCCCGAGCCTCGCAGCCGCTGCCGGGCAACGCACGGCCTCGCGCGGGGAGGCGAGCACCACCTCCCGGCCGGCCCGGCGCCTGCCTGCGGGCCGCCCGGCGGAGGGCGCGGCGGGTCCCGGGCCCCGCCCTCCCCCAGGACCCGCCTCCTCGGAGGGCGCGCGGGACGGCGCCGCCCCGCACCCGCCCGGCACCGAGGAGGCTCAGGAGGGACAGTCGGAAACCCGGAGATGCTGGCGATCGCTCCTCCTGAGCCGCCCATGCGGGGCGGGCAGCAGGTGTGTGTGCGGGGTGGCCAAGGTCCGGGGCAGCCACCGGGCTGCAGAGCGGACAAAGCCGAAAGAAGTCGGGCTCTCTTCCCCCGAGCCCGCGTACAGGAAAGGGCTGGGGAGGGGGCGCACACAGCTCTGCCCATCCTTTGCCCTTCTAGAGCTCTGCCACCTTGCGAAGGTGGGTCTTTGGAGACACCTGGGCCTACTGCCCTGAGCTTAGTAATCTTCAGAAAGGAGCTGCTGAGCCCCAGACACTCGCACAGAGCCAGGCCTTTTTCAAAGAAAGTAACATCGATGGATGATGGAAAAAAAAAAAACAAAAAACTAACCCCCAGCGTTGGGGGTTAGTTTCCAGAGGAAATGGGGGGTGTGAATGAGTTAAATTTGTCTCTGGACTAAGAGCCCAACGTGTTAACTCTGAAGATGAGGAAGACTAGAAGGTCCTGGAACACCACGATTTGGGACAGTTGTATTTCAGAGGTTGCACCAGCCATGGTCTGAAAGCTGTACTTGAGGGAAGTATCTTGTTGACCAAGAAACTATGACATACAGTGAGAAATGTGAGCCATCCACGCTGGCCAAAGAATCCAGGATGCTCTTCAGGTGGGCAGATATACCAGGCTGGGAGCTGCCCAGTCTTGCAGGGCCAACCCATCTAGGCAGAGGCAGAGAATCAATCCTCTTCTGAAGAAGGCAGATCAATACCTGTTAAATTTCAGGGGAAATGAGAATATAGGTTAAAAGCTTTTGTGGATGACCCTAATGTTTTGCTCCGTTATGTCACCCGTCATAAGCAACCCCCATAAATTGTTCTCTTGCTTCCCTGTCACACCCACCCACAAAGTAATCGCCTGCATACCGGAGTAGAGCTTCTGCTTGTCTGAGCATGTCTGAACCCTGATCACATTAGCCTTAGGTATGGTCCCCTCGCGCCTAGCTTTTCTCCGAGTTCTTTGTATACACAACGCCTCGGACCACAGGCCACCCACCTGGGGCAGCTCCTGGCATTTATTTAGTCCTGTTGTGAGATAGATAGATAGATAGATAGATAGATAGATAGATAGATAGATAGATATAGATATAGATATAGATATAGATATAATGATGAACTTGGCTTTGCCTCCTCCTCCCACTAAATTAACAAAAAGTTCTACTGTGCTGTCACCCTGGCTCTCCCATCACCCCGGGAAGATTCCATTATATATTTATTGAAGGGAACCTATGCATCGTTTATATTTGGCCTCAACCCTCCAGCAATTGAGTTCCCAATTGCTCTAGACTTCAGGGTGTGGGAGAAAGGAAGCTCCCTCACCATTCTGAGTCAACTGAGAATCTGCTAGAAATAAACAAAAAAACACAACCTTCGGCTAACAGGAAGGACTCCTGGGCATCAACTCCCTGAGGAAAAGGAGATCCCTAGGGTCCCTTGGTCTCCCTGCTCTGAAAACATAAAACTAACCTCTGTAGGGAATTGGAGCATTCTCTCTTAGTGTCTGGGGAATGTCTCCCAGGGCTCAGCTGGCAGATAATGTGACTCTGCCGACCCAGTGGAATGAATGGACATGTATGTGTCCATTCACATATCTATGCACATCTGTGTCTAAGAATAGGGATCGAGATGCAGCCCCAGAGCATTCACACAAAATTATTCAATGAACAGACCTAGTGAATATTTCTTAGCACTTGCTTAGTCCTGGGAGGGGGATATAAAAAAAAAAAGATAGAAGAATGGATTTTTAGACACTCTTTCATCCAGTTCTCATTTTGCGTATGAATAAGTGAGAGATGAGTTCTCCCTCAGCCACGAGTGATGCACCAACAGCGAGGAGGGGAGAATCAGCCTGGCTCATCAGCAGACTTCTAGCCTGGTTTGGGGAAGAAGAGAGGTAGGGTCACTTTTACTCTTAGATCTGGAGCAAAGCAGGTATCACTCTGGGTTTCTGCCAGCTGCACCTGGCCCCCACAGGCCCAGGAATCTGAAAAGCCAAGAGAACACCCACCAGGATCCATCTCCCCTGTGCCTGAGTGCCCAGAACCCCAGAAGTCCATTCCTTCGGCCCAGCTCACTTCCAGAGCCTGTGTGACATCTTCCTGAGGTCTGTCCTCCCAGGAGTGGGCCAATGGCTGGTGTGTTTGGCTTCAGGGAGTAGACAGGGATAACTGTTTGCAGGGGTGGGATGGGGCTTTGACAGGTGGGTAGAGCATCTACACAAAGCCTACAGGATGAAGCAAAGAGCCAAGGGTGGGGAAAGAGTGTCAGCCACGCTCCAGGGTCACATGGGGCTGAGTGAATCTTTTCACAGCTCACTGGGTCTCAGATTCTGCCCTTGAACTCAGCCCACCAGCTTACTAGGAAGGTCTGTACACTAAAGGGCCAAGACAGGTACCTTAGTTCACCGTTTGCTTTCTCATTACAGACCTTGCTGATAATGTGCTGGGTGCTGGGTGCTCCTTCCTTTGCCTTCTTGCCCTCTATTCTCCTGCCTCTGCTTCCTGACTGATCATGACATAAGCAAGCAGGGCCACAACTCCCGGGCCACAGGGATGTCCCTCATCTTCCCCACCACAGTGAGCCGATACCCCTGAAACCACAAGCCCGGATAACTCTTCCTCCCTTACATCGCTTCTCTCAGTATTGTGTCACAGCAATAAGAAAAGTAACTGATACGAGGTCCACAAGTTCCATTAAGTTCCGCCAGCATCTGGAGCGCTTGCTACGTGCCAGACCCCATAGTGGGCACTGGGTACACCACAGCAGACAGAGGAAGCTTCTCCGGGTGCTTCTTACGTTCCAATGAAAGAAGACAGACGATAAACAAGTAACGGACTACTCCACTGGCGACAGCTGCTTGGAGACCTTTAAAGAGGGAAAGGGGAGGCTGGGTGTGGTGGGGCACGCCTTTAATCCCAGTACTCAGAAGGCAGAGGCAGGCAGATCTCTTGTGAGTCTCTGAGAGGCCAGCCTGGTCTACAGAGCAAGTTCAGGACAGCCAAGGTAAGGCCCTGTCTCAAAAATGAAATAAATAAATAAGATAAAGGAAGAATGGAGTGTGGGCAAAAGACAGTGTTACCATGCTAACCAGAGCAGTCAACAACCGACAGTCTAGTAAGGGTGACGTTGAACCATGGGACAGCTCGGGGAAAGGTGCCAGGCAGAAGTAACAACTGTGCAAGATAAGAACCAGCCAGAGTAATATCCAAAACCTGTTTGCTAAACTCCAAAGGCTGTCCTACACAATAGAGTGCTGGGTCTCGAAGAAGAGTAATTAGCCATGTATTGTGTGCCGCCCCAGATAGGGAGCCTATGACATACCAAAGTACAGGTACCACTGAAGTCCAACTTGGTGAACCCTGAATTTTATTGGGGTTACTTCCAGGAGCAGACATGACTGAAAAGACAGCTTCATCACCGAAGCCCACCCTAGCACTGGTGACAGGTCACACAGCTGGGAACCTGGAGCACACTGCACAGCCTGCAGGCCCTTCAACAGGCTAGACAGTGTCCCTTCCAAGTGACTCGGTTGGTCCATACCTCTTCCAGGCGCCTCAGCTGGTCTCTGCTCCTTCTAGGCAGCTGGCTTGGTCTGAGATCTTCTCTGCAGCTTGGCGTCTCTGGGTCTTCTTGGCAGCTTTACCCTGCAAGTCTGAGAGGGACTCTGGGTATTTTATTGCTTACTCTGGTTGGGGGGGTGGGGAGGGCAGAGAATCTGGTCAATTTCAGGGACTTCCTGAAACTATTTTAAGGTTTTTGTTTGAAGGGGCTTCGCTACAGATGGAATGTTTCAATCTCAGGGGTTTTGTTCCAAACTGTTTATAATGTTATAGGAAAAAAATAAACTTCAAAATGACTATTAGAAAGCAGAAGATTTCAGGTGTCAGAATGACATCCCTAACTGTTCAAATAGGGCATCTGTATTTGGTAGGAAAACAGGAGGAAAGTTTCATGAGCTGGGCTGTAGCTCAGTGATAAAGCACTTGCCTGGCATATATGAGGCCCTAGGTTCAATTCCCAGCACTCAGTAGCACCTTCAATGGACTTTAGGAAATAGAGAGTACAAGATTCAGCAGGGATTGCACTTGGAGGGGATGGATGGTCTGAACATATACATAATGGCGGAACAAGAGATTTTTCTAACTAATGTATTAGCTCAACCTGGGTCCCAACCCTAGCAACTAATTAAAGTCAACTGGAGTCTGATAAATAAAGCATACTATCCCTGGGCCACACCTCTAGTAATCAGATTCAAATGTCTGCACTGAAGGCTTGGGCAGCGCTCTGTGGGGAAAGCTTCCTGGGATTTTATGTGCAGTCTGGGATGGAAACTGTTCAGTGAGAGTGAGGAGAAGAGCTGATGGACAAGGAGGGTGAAACTGGTCCAGAACAAGACCCAGCTGTGGGGAGAAAGGGTCTGAACTTCATTTGCAGGCGATGACGTATCAGTAAAGATCTTTTTGGGGATATTATTAGAATGAAGCACAAGAAAGATGAGTCTATTAACAATGTATAAGACCATTTGGAGAGGAAAGGCAGACGAGGGGAGGCCAGTCAGGAAACTGCAACCCTGAATGCATGAAGCATGAAGGATCACCGCATCTCCCACCATCAAACAAAGCAAGCTTAAATTCTTTATACTATCCATTTATACAAGACTGTGGGGGAAATGGGCATTCTTAAATCCTACTGATGGGAATGTCAATTGATACAAGCATTTTGGAGGATATCTTGGCATTTATCTATCAAAATTTAAAATTAGCTCCACATGTAAGCCCAGAAAGCCCAACTCAAAACACAGATGGTCTCCTGGGATTGGAAAAATGGCTCCATGGTCAGGTCCACTGGCTGCCCATCAGAGGACCTGGGCTTAATTTCCAGAACTCAAATGCTGACTCACGGCCATTTATAACTCCAACCCCAGGTCATCTGGCACCCTCTTCTGGCCCAAATGCCACACAGACACACACACACACACACACAGAAACAAAATATCCACACACAGAAAATAAATAAATTTGAAACATGTATGATTTCTCTCCCTCCATTCCTCCACCCTTTTTTCTTTCAATATTTAATATCAACTCACAATATAGCCCAGAAAGCCCACCTCAAAATATATATGGTTTTGCTGGGCATGGTGGCACACACCTTTAATCCCAGCACTTGGGAGGCAGAGGCAGGTGGATCTCTGAGTTCAAGGCTAGCCTGGTCTACAGAGTGAGTTCCAGGACAGCCAGGACTACATAGAAAAACCCTGCCTCAAAAAAAACAAAACAAAACCAAATAAAATAAAATGTTCACTGAGTTTTCTCAGGCCTAGGGAATCCCAGATAGACATTCTGGGATTCAAGTAAAGAACATTACCACTGCCTTTAAATTTTCCTTATATCATCTTGCCATATATCCTACACACACCTTCAACCTGACAACCCCAGATATGATTTACACATCTATAGTTTTGCTTTTTCCAGAATTTCATATAAATGGACTCATATATAACTTTTGAGTCTGGTTTATTTAGTATGTATCAGTTGTTGCATGTATCAGTAACTTGTTCCTTTGTGTTGCTTAGTACTATTCCATTGAATGAACATACCACAGTTGTTTATACATTTCACTAACGGATGGACATTTAGGTTGTTTCCATTTTCTCATCTATTATTTGTTGCCTGGTGTTTGTGTAAACTTGTGCTTCCACTTTTCTTGAATAACAGCTTGGAGTAGAATTACCATATTCTGTAATAAATGTATATTTAGTTTTATAAGAAACTGATAAATTGTCTTCCCAAGTGGTATACACACACACACACACACACACACACACACACACACACACACACATTCCCACTGGCAATGTATGAAAATCCTAGTTATTCTATATCCTTGCTGACAGTTGGTTTACTGTGTTTATTTGCTTTTGTTTATGTTTTTACAGTATTAGAATAGGAACTAAGACCACTGAATAACATTTTCAGCCCTCTCTGAATTTCATTTTGAGACAGGGTCTCACTAATTATCAGGCTGACCTCAGACTTTCTATCCCCTACCCCAGCCTTCCAAATGGCTGAAACAGCAAGCATGAACCATGACGCCAGCTTTGTTGTGGTTTTAATTGAATGTGTCTTGTAGCTGTGCACAGATAACTCATTCTAGCATTATAACAAAGCTAAGTACCAGGTCCTGTGTTATTTGTACTTACTAGATCTTTGGTTCAGTATGTTTTCAGATCTTTTACCCATCTTATATTTGGGTCACTTTTTTCTTTCTTTCTTTCTTTCTTTCTTTCTTTCTTTCTTTTGTTGAGACAGGGTTTCTCTGTGTAACAGCTCAGGCTGTCCTTGAACTTGCTCTGTAAACCAGGCTGGCCTCAAACTCACAGAGATCCACCTGCTTCTGCCTCCCAAGTGCTGGGTTTAAAGGCATGTGCCACCACTGCCAGGCTATGGGCCATTTTTCTTATTGCCAACTTGTAAGCATTTTTACATATTTTTGGTACAAATCTTCCATCAATGAATGTTTTGGCAATATTTTCTTCTGGCCTACAGCTTGCCTTTTCCTTCTTTTAATGGTATATTTCAAAGAGCAGACTTCTTTTTTTTTTTCTCACTTTGATGAAAGCCAGCCTTCCTTGCTTTTTTGGCTCATGATTTTTGTGTCATGTCTAAGAAATATTTGACTAGGCAAGGCTGGATTAGGACACAAGATGAAGAGTTGAATACTCAACTGCTGGCTGCGAGCACTGGCCCAGTGCCAGAGAGCCCAGCTCGTAAGAGCTATGGCAAGGACGAGTCAGTCGGGGCTTGAAAGAGTCAACTAAAAGGCCAGAAACACAGACATGGAAATCATCTATAGCAGGTCATTAGCTACAGATATGAGAGTGTATCCCTGCACCTGGGAAGAGAGGGGATGGAAGGAGAAGGAGACCCAGGAGAGCTGCTCAAAAAGACTTTCACTGGGGCTGGAAAGATGGCTCAGAGGTTAGGAGCACTGACTGCTCTTCCAGAGGACCCGGGTTCAATTCTCAGCACCCACATAGCAGTTCACATCTGTCTGTAACTCCAGTTCCAGGGGACCCAGTGCCTTCACCCAGACATACATGCAGGCAAAACACCAATGTATATTAAACTTATTTTTTTAAAAAAAAAAGACTTGCACTGTGGAAAAGCTGGAATGGAGCCCATGTCAAAGGCCAACAGCAACTTTTGGACAAAACAAGGAGTGCCAGTCATGTTGACTGTCAACCTGACAGCATCCAGAATTACCTAGGAGACAAACCTGTAGGCATGTCTGTAAAGGATTCACAGCCACCTGTAACTCCAGTTCTAGATGATCTGATGCCCTCTTCTGGCCTCTGTGGGCACTGCACACACACACACACACACACACACACACACACACACTGAAAATAAAATAAATCTTTACTATGTAGTGCACAGTCCAATATAAAACAATATTCAACATTTAAGATTGTTGTATTAAGATAATGTGATTGTGATATGGGATATTATACCCCTTAATAAGAGTGTTCTATTTATATTTTCAATCAAAAAATCATAGCCAGCCATGATGCCTCATGTCTCTCATGCCAGTACTCAGGAGACAGAGGCACCCTGGACTACAGAGTGAAATCCTATCTCAAATAACAAAATTAATGAAAATAAATGTTTAGAAGGCAATGTCTTCCCCCAAGATAAGAATAAAGACAGTGTCATCAAGGTAGAGGCCTCCATGGCTGATTGCTCCTTCTTTAGTGTGTTTTTTTTTAATTTTTTTTGTTGTTGTTGTTTTTGTTTTTCAAGACAGGGATTTTCTATGTAGCTTTGTGCCTTTCCTGGAACTCACTTTGTAGACCAGGCTGGCTTTGAACTCATAGAGATCCGCCTGCCTCTGCCTCCCAAGTGCTGGGATTAAAGGCATACGCCACCACCGCCCGGCTTGCTCCCTCTTTAATGTCAGTCTCAGGGTTAGATGGCAGGGTTTGGAAGATAGCCAATAGGAAAATCAGCAAAAGGAGCCTGTCAGTGTGAGCTACAGGAGAAAGGGAAGTGGTCACAGAGAATGTTGGGTTTAAGCTGGGTCTTGAACAATAGAAGCATGGTAACATTCATTAAAGAAAGAAAAAAGGAAAGGCGAGGATAACATCAAGAAAACCAGACAATCAGATGCAAACAGAACACGGGACAGGACCCCTGACTTATGGGACAGGTTTGGGGACAAACGAGCAAATAAGGCCAGAGTTAGACATCCTATGGTCTCAACTAAGTAACTACCTCAGGTGATCTCAGCTCCCAAAGAAGATTTTCTGACTATAAAAGAGAAGCCAAGGGCCTGGGAGATGGCTCAGTGGGTAAAGTACTTTCCGGACAAGCTTGAGGACCTGAGTTCAAATCCCCAGCACCCACATAAGAAGCCAGATGAGGTGGAATGCATCTGTGATCCCAGTACCAGTGTGGTGTGGATGGAGACAGACAGATTCCCGGAGCTCCCTGGCCAGCCAGGCCAGCCACTGTGAACTCCAGATCCAGTGAGAGACTCTGTCTCAAAAATAAGGTGGAGAGTGACAGATAAGGACGCCCCATCATCAAGCTCTGGTCTCCACAAGTACTCACACAGCAAAAGCACCTTCACATACACGTGCACAAATGATTATACCACACACACTCCTACACACACACACGCACACGCGCACGGAAACAAGTAGAGGAAAGGACGTCCTTGGGGAGCTGGTAACCACAGGGGTAAAATGGTTAAAACCAGGGTCTTGGGGCCAGCAAGACAGTAAAGGTGATTACTACCAAACTTGATGGCTTGAGTTAAATCCTATTTTTATTTTTCTTTTTTCTTTTTTACTTTCTTTGTGTGTGTGTGTGTGTGTGGAGCGGGGTAGGGGTAGGTGGGTGTTGATTTTCAAGACAAGGTTTCTCTGTGTAACAGCCTTGGCTGTTCTGGAACTCACTTTGTAGACTAGGCTGGTGTTGGTATAATTTTTTTTATAAGATGTGTCTCTGTCCTTCCTCACCTGCCTAAGGCACCCTCTGATTGGTGTAATAAAGAGCTGAAAGGCCAATAGCTAGGCAGGAAGAGGATAAGTGGGACTTCCGGGTAGAGATAGGAACTCTGGGAAAGAATCTGAAATGCAGGAGATTCGCCAGCCAGCCTTGGAGGAAGTCGGATGTGAGGTACTGAGGAGAGGTGACAAGCATAGATTAGTATTAACGGGTTAAGTTTGAAGAGCTAGTTGGGAAGAAGCCTAAGCTAAGGCCAAGCTTTCATACTTAATACAAGTCTCCATTATTCAGGAGCTGGCAGTCCAAAGAAAGACCTGTTACAGGCTAGCCTTGAACTCACAGAGATGTGCCTGCCTCTGCTTCCCGAGTGCTGGGATTGAAGAGGAGCTGTACCACTGCCCGGCTCCTGAGTTACATCTCTCAGACCCCCAAGTTGTAAGGAGAAAACTGACTCCCTATGCTGTCCTCTGATCTCCACACATTTGCTGCACACAGTTGCAATTCCAAGCAGAGAGTCAAAATGTAAACAAGTCTCTCTCCAGTGTGCCACTACAAATACCAAACGAACAACAAAAGCTGGCCCAGACTGAGCTGGAAAGTCTGCCTCTCTCACACAATTTGGTAGCAATGGCGGCAAGCAAGAATGTTCTGGAAGAAGGTTCAGGTCCACATCCCTGACTGTCCAAGTTCCCCCGCCTCCATTTCCCCCAGGCTCCGGCCCCCAACACACAAGCTGCCACCAATTATCAGCTAAGTCCTCTGCCCACACTCACCATGGCCATCTCCTCCTATAGCCCAAAGAGTGGCAGCTCTCCAAACACCCGCCTCAGGAGCATGGCGACAGTTGGTGAAAACTAATTTTAGCATCGCCCTCCTTCTCTAGCCTTGTACCACCTCCAACTCACAAATAAGTGTGGCTGAAACTTGATTCTGGCATGCTCGGAATGAGAGTGGTGGGCACAGTCCAGCTCCACCTTGGCTCTTCTCTCTTGCTACAGGTTCAGTTCAAGGCCAAGTGAAGCCAAACCCACACTAACTAGACAGCCATCCGTCTTAGAGTCCCCATTGCTGTGGTAAAACACCACAACCAAAGGTAACTGGAGTTCGAGAGGGTTTATTTCAGCTTACAACTCTCAGGTCTCACTCCATCACTGAGGGAAGTCAGGGCAGGAACCCAAGGCAGGAATCTGGAGGCAGGAACTGTAGCTGAAGTTTTCCTGTGCTCGCTCGCTCGGCACCAAGGTCCCATAGCCATTAGAAAATTTCTGTGTCCTGCCTGGTCCTGTAACCTCAAGTAAACACACAGAAGCTTATATTAATTAAAACTGCTCGGCCATTAGCTCAGGCCTACCACTGACTAGCTCTTACACTTAAACTCAGCCCATTTCTGTTAAGCTATAAATCGCCACATTTTTCCATGGCTTTACCTGAGTGCCATTACATGCTGCTCCTGGGACAGTGGGCTGGCATCCCCTGACTCAGCCTTCCCCTTCCCACAATTCTCCTCTCTGCTTGCCCCACCTATACTTCTGCCTGGCTACTGGCCAATCGGCATTTTATTTATCAACCAATCAGAGCAACACATACTCACAGCATACAGAACATCCTACAGCAAGGAACTAAAGCAGAGGCCATGGAGGAGTGCCCGCTCAACTGGTTTGTTTACTCTGGTTGCTCAATTTCTTTGCTTGTCCCATCCAAGACCACCTGCCGAGGAGTGGCACTATGATATGGGCCCTTCCTCACCAGTCATCAATCAAGAAACTGTCCTACACGCTTGCCTACTGGACAACCTTATGGAGGCATTTTCTCAATTAAGATTCCTTCTTCCCAAATGACCCTAGTTGTGTCAAGTTGACATAAAAGCTAGCCAGCACAGCCGGGCGGTGGTGGCGCACGCCTTTAATCCCAGCACTCGGGAGGCAGAGCCAGGCGGATCTCTGTGAGTTCGAGGCCAGCCTGGTCTCCAAAGCGAGTTCCAGGAAAGGCGCAAAGCTACACAGAGAAACCCTGTCTCGAAAAACCAAAAAAAAAAAAAAAAAAAAGCTAGCCAGCACACCATCCTCACCATCTTCACTCCCTAGAGGATTCCTTTAGCTGTCAGGTCCCAGAGACATGTCCTTCCCAGGAGAAGTCCAGGTCTGGAGCCCCCAGAGCTGTGGGCATCACACCTGCAAGAAGTCTCCCCTGGTCTCTGCAAGGTAATGCTTGTTGCTCATCCTTGCGCAGCCCCAAGATGCCTCTGTTGCTATGCTGATTACGTGGAGTTTGTGTCGGCCCCCAACTCCAGTGTGAATTCTCCAAGGACAGAGACTTTGTCCTTTCCATCTCTTTCTTCCCCTGATCTCAGTGTAACGCCCCAGTGAATGCTTGGTGAATGGACAAATAGAGTCAGGAGCAAAGCTCAGAGTCAGTCTCTCCTCCGGCCTCCTGCTCCCTGCTCCCCTGAGGGAGTGCATTAGCCCAAGAGGAACATGAGGTTGGCCAGGCTCTTTGGTACCAGGCCCAGAAGGGCTGTAGCTTGGCATCTACTTGTGCACCCTCGTACAGACAGAGTAACTACTCAAGTTTCAAAGTGTGCGAAGAAATGCTGGGTTTCTCTGCCACGTATTCCAAAATGCCAGCTGAGATCACTGGAAAAGTATCAAAGGCTGCTTCAAACCCGATGTGGGCTTGGCCTTCTACAGAGCTCAGGAACCAAACAAGTTGGCATCCACAAGTGTTTGTTAAATTTAGTGGACGAAGGCTCTTGACAAGGCTCCAAGAAGGACATAAGCTCTGTCCTTTAGAAAATGGCATTCCCCAAACAATGAATGAAGCCTGAATGTTGAATCTTATTCCACATCAGATGAAACTGAAAGTTATAAGCTCAGGAAGAAAACTGTCAGGGCGATAAAATTCTCTGCCTGCAGACAACTCTGTGTGGAACTCCTCTGCCACTTTCAGGGGACAAATGAAGACATTTCTAGACCAGCACTGCAGAGAAGAACTTCTCCTGGTGATGGAATTGCTTTATAAATTCTTCTTGTCTGGAGCTGGGGAGACAGCTGAGTGGGTAAGAATGCTTGTTCTACAAACATAAGGATCTGAGTTCAAATCCCCGGCACCCATATAAAGAGCCGGGCATGGCTGCCCACACCTGTAAGCCTAGTTTAGAAGCAGCGACAGGCAGGTACTAGGGGTTTGCCAGCCGGCCGAGTTGAACTGGGAACAACACCCTGTCTCATGAATGAAGTGGAGACCGCTAGAGGAAGACAATGATGTCCTGTTCTGGCCTCTGCATGCTCACATGCATCCCCACTCACATGCATACCAACACACAAACTGAATGAATGAATGAATGAATGAAGTAATATTTAAATCTGTACTGTCCAGTGAAGCAGCCACGGCTGTTGAGCACTCAACGCGCAGCTGGCATGACTGCAGGATGGAATCTTTAATGTGATTTAATTTTAATTAGCGACTTTAAATATCCACATGCGGTACACATTAGATAGCGTAGCTCTGGCCGCTTACAGGCATGGGCTGTATACCCCATATAGTAACAGGCATCTAGCGAAGTATACAAGGTGACTGTTACTGCTCAATTCTGTGCCGGAATTTTAAGGATTTTGTAATTGTGTTCCTAGATGAGCTTGGCCTCTCATAGCATTTTTAAGGAATCTTCCTTATCTGTGTTAAGAATAGCACCTATTTAACTCACAGAAATAATTTGAGATCATGCCATCTTTTTCATTTTTCTTAAAAGAGCTTTAATTTTTTATCACACGTTGTAGGAAAAGCATAATGTACTAAGCAAAATTATAAATATTAAAATTATCCATAATCTCACTAGCCCCAAAGAAACATTATTAGTATTAGATGTACCAGCCAGGCCTGTTACCACAGGCCTGTAATCCCAGCCACTCCAGAGGCTAAGGCAGAAGGCACCTAAACAGTGTGCTGCATATTTTAATTATTTTTTAGATTCAATTATTTACATATATATGAGTATTTTGCCTACATGCATGCATGCACACCATCTGAGTGCTTTGTGCCTGCAGATGTCAGAAAAGAAGTGTCAGATCTTTTGGAACTGGATTGTAAACTGTCATGTAGGTGCTGGGAACTGAACCTGGTCTTCTGTAAGAGCAGTGAGTGCTTTTAACCACTGAACCCTCTCTCTAGCCCCTAGGCTAACATATTTTAAAGATCGTTATAACACACCAAATTTGTCTTTCATTCATGCAGCAGAGTGTGAGGATGCTAGTCTTCTGGCCCTTTGTCTAAATGGATATTGTTTCATGTTTGGTGTTTATAAATATTTGGAGGGAGGTTGCATGCACGTGTATGCAGGTGTGGATGCATGTGTGTGCTCATCCAAAGATCGATGCTGAGTGTCTTTTTTAGTTGCTCTCTACCTCATTTTTTAAGACAGTCTCTCCTGATTGTTTATAGTGTCAACTCAACATAACAGTCACCTGGGAAAAGAGAACTTCAAGTGCGGAATGGCCGAGATCAGCAGATTGGCCTATGACCATGCCTGTGAGGAATTGTCTTGACTGATGATTTTTTTTGGTGGGGGAGGACCCAGCCCACTGTGGGCAGCACCATCCTTAGGCAGATGGATCAGGACTGTATAAGAAACCTGGCTTGAGTGTAAGGCAATAAGCACCCTGCCTTCCCCCAGTGATGGACTGTGACCTGGAGTGTCAGTGAAACACGCCCTTTCCTCCTCTAGGTTCTTTTTGTTCATGGTATCACAGCAACAGAAAGAAAACTAGAGCAGACTTCGCTGAACCTGGGGTTTGCCTACTCAGCTAGCCTGGCTGGCCAGCAGGCCCCAGGAACCCTCCTGGCTCTGCCTCTTGGCACTGGGGGTACAGACATGTGCCACCATGCATTTTACATGGGGACTAAGGAATGCACGAGGGTGCTCGGGCCTTTGCTGCAAGCACTTTTCCAACCCGGTCATCCCCCAGCCCCATATATTGCTATAATCTTGAGGACATTCTGTCGGTGAACTTGTGTCACACCTAGGGAGACGACCCATTAACACTGCAGTCTGTCTGTTCACGTGGACTTTTTTGGTTTCGTTTGCTTGGTTTGGTTTGGTTTCTTTTGTTGTTTGTTTGGTTGGTTGGTCTGAGACAAAAATCACTCTGTAGTCCAGGCTGACCTCAAACTCAAGGAGTCCTCCTAGCTTTGCCACCCAAGCGTTGGGATTACGGGCATGAGCCAGCATGATCCTGGCACGACTCTCCCGGTGCTCTCTTTTTTTTTTTACTCTGTGTGTGTCTGCATGTACAGGTGCATGTGTGGGTGGGTGCCTGGGAGGCCAAAAGATGCCAGCTCCCCTGAAGCTGAGGTTAGAGGTGGTTATTAGCCATCAGACATGGGTGCTGGGAATTGAACTCTGAAAGAACGGTACATACTCTTTTAACCACGGAGCCATCTCTCCAGTCTCTATCAGTACCTTCTTCTATAAGCTCTCACAGACTGACATGCTAGCCTTTAAGAGTTCATTAATTTGAGCTGACAGGCTAGAGAGATGGCTCAGAGGTTAAGAGCACTGGCTGCTCTTGCAGAGGTCCTGAATTCCCAGCAACCACACGGTGGCTCACAGCCATCTATAATGAGATCTGGTGCCCTCTTCTGGCGAGCAGGCATACATGCCAGAACACTGTATACGTAATAAATAAATAAATCTTTAAAAAGCAATTGAGCTGACTTCTTTTTGCGCATCTGTGTGAGCGTCTTGCCTTTCCCCATGCTCTGTGAGAGGTGAAGCAATTTTGTGTCACATCTCTCCTACAGGGTCTTTGTCATTTTTAGAATTTCAGTTACCTTGTGACCATGCCTCCATTTAATGTTTTTATTTTTAATTTGTTTGTTGAGGCAGGGTTTCTCTATGTAGCCCAGGCTGTCCTGGAACTAGCTCTGTAAACCAGGCTAGCCTCAAACTCACAGAGATCCACCTGCCTCTATCTCCAGAGTGCTGGGATTAAAGATGTGCACCACCACCACTACCTGGCCATTTAATGTTTTTAATGTAATTAAATCTCACTATTTTTATAAAAATGAAGCATATTCAATTTCACATTCAATATGCACCATTCCAATTGCTAAAGAAACAAGTCACCATCCTGCCTCCCACATGTTACAAGAAAAGCTACTTATATCAATTTTTAAATCCTATGTTGTAGTTGTTTTTTGTTGTTTTTGTTTATTTGTTTGTTTGTTTGTTTGTTTGAGACAGGGTTTCTCTGTGTACCCTTGGCTGTTCTAGAACTCACTCTGTAGACCAGGCTAGCCTCAAACTCAGAGATCTACCCACCTCTGCCTCCTGGGTTCTGGGATTAAAGGCATGCACTACCACTGCCTGGGTGTCCTATGATTTTTTTTTTTTTTTTTTAGCATACGTAATATTCCAAACTTGAGGTGTGACCTTGTAGTGAATGCTGTCAGATTCATGAGTACATCCAGCACGGCTTACTGGAACACAGGGAGAAAACAGACACTGGAATCTAGGCAAAAATATTTGATTTTCCGATGCTATCCACAATGCAGAACTTGATGTTTCAGTTTGATTTTGCTTGCTTACCTACACATTTCCACTCCAGACATTCTGCAAAGTCAAAGCCATGTTCCCTCATACCCACAACCCTAGACCTGCAGGGCATTCACATAGTCACTTTCGGGGCTTTTTGTTTGTTTGTTTGTTTTGAGACAGAGTCTCACTATATAGCTGACCTGGGGCTTATTATGTAGACCAGGCTGGTCCCATCTGCAGTGATTAAAGGCAATGTGCCATCATGCCCAGTATGTTTGCTTGGTTTTGATGGTGGAAATCCAACTCAGGGCCCTGCACATGTTAAGGAAGCCCTCTGCCTCGGTGCTGTATCTCTATAGCCCTTGGGTCTTTTTTTTTGTTTTGTTTTGTTTTTAAGATAGCATCTTGCCATATAGCCCAGGCTGCTTTGTGTAACAGGGCACCAGACCTTAGAAGGCCCCTAGACCTTAGCACAAGTGACTCCATATGGAAGTGTCATTCAGGCTGTAAAACTGAGCATGTAGGCAACACCACCTGCCAGAATTGAAAACAAAGACGTAGCCGGGCCGTGGTGGCGCACGCCTTTAATCCCAGCACTCGGGAGGCAGAGGCAGGCGGATCTCTGTGAGTTCGAGGCCAGCCTGGGCTACAGAGTGAGATCCAGGAAAGGCGCAAAGCTACACAGGGAAACCCTGTCTCGAAAAAAAACAAAAAAAAAAAAGAGAAAAAAAGAAAGAAAGAAAAATGAAAACAAAGACGTAATCCATTGTGGTGGCTTAAATAGCAATAGCCCCCATACATCCATGTGTTTGAAAGCTTGGTCCATAGGGAGCCTCACTATTAGGAGGTGTGGCCTTGTTGGAGTGGGTGTGGCTTTGTTGGAGCAAGTGTGTCACTCCAGTTTACTTCCTGCTGCCTGCTGATACAGATGTAGGACTCTCAGCTCCTTCTCCAGCATCATGTCTGCCTGCATGCCACCATGCTTCCCTGCCATGATGATAATGGACTGAACTTCTGAAGCTGTAAGCCTGCCACAATTAAATGTTTTCCTTTATAAGAGTTGCCATGGTCATGGTGTCTCTTCACAGCAATAAAACACTAAGATATCTATCAAAGTCTATAGTTATATAAAAAAAAAAAAGTCTCTAAATGTACTAACCTTGCTTTTTGGCTTCTGCAGTTCTTCTGGCTAACTGTTCTTGTTAAGTGAAGTATGTCAACCCAGGATATGGTTTTTGTGCTTAAAAGCTCACCCTGAGAGAGGCTCAGGGCTACACAGGGATCCCGAGTACTCAGTGTAGTCACTGGCCAGCTAATAAAGACTTTTGTATTGGCTTAAACCCATGTCAGAGTAGTCTTCTCTGGTGAATATCACACAACACTTTGAAATTTCCATCCTCCTGCCTCAGCCTCCTGAGGACTGGGATTACAGGTGTGTGCCATCTTTGGTTTTGAGGATGTAAGATAGTTTAAGGAGAGAAGCATCCCCTGCACACTTAAACAGTGACCAGGGAAGACCCTTGAAAGCAGAGGCCTGGGACAAGTCCTGCTGGGTTTAAGGGCAGTACGAACCTGATTCATATCTGTTTTGAAAATTACATGAGGCAGTTTTTGTAAAAGACTGCATCTAGTACCCACATGGAGCTAAGAAATGGAATCTTCCACAACTACCACAATTTCTTATAATTTCCAAGAAAAGAATAGCTTTAAGTATGGTAAAGATACTGATTTCAACCTCTCCAGCTTTTTCTTTGGATCTCAAGTTTCAAAGTTATTCTATATGAACTTTCTTTTTTTTTTTTTGGTTTTTTTCGAGACAGGGTTTCTCTGTGTAGCTTTGCGCCTTTCCTGGAACTCACTTGGTAGCCCAGGCTGGCCTCGAACTCACAGAGATCCGCCTGGCTCTGCCTCCCGAGTGCTGGGATTAAAGGCGTGCGCCACCACCGCCCGGCTATTCTATATGAACTTTCAATGCTACCAATCATTTCTTAGTTTGGGGGTACTCTTTATTATTGATATTCAACAATTTAAAAATATTTAGGGCTACATATTAACATTGTCAGTTCATGCCTTAGCATGAAGAAGGCCCTGGGTTCCATCCACTGCACCAAGTATTATACAGGCACATTTACATATGTGTGTGTCAGACTTCTTAGGATCTCCGATGGAGCCCTGCATGTAAGTTTGAGTTTGGGAGATCAGCTGGGTTTTAATTTACAGCTTTAGCAGGTGCCCCTTCATGCAACCAGACCAAACTCCTGGGCGGTTACTTCCCAACAACTCGTTCCTCCTGTACAGTTGTGTCCGTGCTTACTGCCAAGTCCCACCAGGCTGCAGGCACCGTGACCACCCTCGTACTTACGCCTACTGCATTTTGAAGCTGGTTTATCAATCCCTCTTTGGCATTGCTGACTGCCTCTGCTAGATTTGATTACACGGTTTTAGAGATAAAACAATACCTGCCCCATAGAATTCACGAATCTACTGCAAGTTTCCCTCAGAGCCTGCTCTGCTCTCCTCTAGTGTTCTGGTGAGCTCCCCAAGCAATTCCAAGAGTCAGTTGGAATCTGTAGTTTTACAGTGATTTCTGCTCATCCCCACATCCGCCCTTCCCCACCCACAGTGCATTTTGATTCTGTTCTCTCTGTGCCGTATTTTTTAAAAAGGTCTTGGACAGTCTTTCCCTTTTCTCCTTATTCTTTGAATGGTTTTTCTCCTGGTGTGTGTGTGTGTGTGTGTGTGTGTGTGTGTGTGTGTGTGTGTGTGTGTGTGTGTGTGGTGTTTTGAATAGGAATGGCCCCCATAGGCTCATATATTTGAATGCTTGTCATTAGGAAGTGGTGCTACTTGACAGGGATTAAGAGGTGTGGCCTTGTTGGAGGAAGTGTGTCACTCAGGGTGGGCTTTGGGATTTCAGATGCTCAAGCCAGGCCCAGTGTGTCTCTCCATTTCTGCTGCCTGCCAATCCAGATGTGGAACTCTCAGTTACCTTTTCAACACCATGTCTGCCTGTGTGCCACCATGCTTCCCACCATGATAATAATGCACTAAACCTCTGAACCTGTAAGCAAGCACCAACGGAATGCTTTCCTTCATAAGAGCCGCCATGATCATGGTTTCTCTTCACAGGATTAAAACAGTGACCAAGACCGTGTGTGTGTGTGTGTGTGTGTGTGTGTGTGTGTGTGTGTGTGTGTGTGTGTATGTGTATTGTTTGCTTGTTTTTGAGACCAAGACCTCAGGTAAGCTAGGCAAGTCTGCTACAGCCGATCAACACTTCTGTCTCACAGCACCCCTCTCTGTCTCCCTATCTAGCCTAGATACCACTACATCTCCCTAGCAATTTTCTGAGACTTCCTTGCTTTCTCAGAACTTTTGACCATATGATAGTTATGTATTCATAAAGTGCAGCATGTGACATCTCTGCTCTGCTTGGACCACCACGGAGACCGAATCCCTTATGTAAAAGCAAAGAGCCTTTATTCTCTTCAAGCTCCGAGCTTGGTCTCTCTGTCTGACAGCAGTGAGAGCAGAGAGCCCTGAGCTCAGGCGGGGTAGAGCTTTTATCATAGCAGTGGTTGGGGTGAGGGGATTTCCAGGTTCAGGACCCTGATTGGCTGACAATTGTCTAGGAGTATCTGTAAAACAAAAATAGGTGTGTGCTAGACTCAGGGACATCTGGCCACCTTATCCAATGGTTGGAATGTTTGGGATGTCAGGTACTTCCTCATCCCTGGGTGGTATTAGCTTATGGCTTTTCCTGGATCTGGGTGTTGCCTGTTAGTAAGCCTGTCACAGAAGCTGTGTCTGGACCTCTAGGCCTGTCATGGCAGCTGTGTGGTCAAGCTGTTTTGGGGCCCCTCCACAGTTACCTTGAAATACACTCTTGGAGTGCAGATGGTATTAGTCCATACAGTATTTTGCTGTTACAGTGATAAACACCACAACCCATGGCAGCAGGAGCAAGGGGCAGGAAGGGAAGGGGGAGACAGAGAGACAGAGAACACGTAGTGGGGTGAGACTATAAACCTTAAAACCCACCACCAGTGATATACTTCCCCCAGCTGTAAGGGTCAAAGTTAACCTGTAAGCCCCACTTACCCAAGGACATGTGACTTCCTGGAATGCTGGGGGCTTCGGTTATTATGAGATAACAAACCACATTGTTGTCACTCCCCTAAACAAGTGTGTTTGACCCATCTGCACTGAATGTGCTTGATCAGATGTAGGCAGGAAGTACACAGGCAGGAAGTACATCAGTATACATGCTTGCCCCTGATTGGACCTGGTGGGAAATACATAGCCCTTTGGGTTTGCCTTTATAAGCCTCTGCAAAATGTGACTTGTCACTATTTTCTGGAAACCCTGGAGTGGTCCTGGCCGGAATTCAATTAAAACTTGCTTCAAATTTGGCTCAAAAATTGTGGAAGTGGTCTTTTGAGATTTTCAGGTTAACACAGCAAGGCTCCATCTCCTAAAGGTTCCATAACTTCCCAAAACAGTGTGACCAACTGGGGACGAGTTTTCAAATATGTGAGCCCATGGGGACATACTCAGAACACCAAAGTCCTATTTCTTTCTTTCCTTTTTTTTTCCAAGACAGGGTTTCTCTGTGTAACAAAGAGCTCTGCTTCCTGTCCTTTGTAGACCAGGCTGGCCTTGAACTCACAGAGATCCACCTGCCTCCAGAGTACTGGGATTAAAGGCTTTGTGTGTGTGTGTGTGTGTGTGTGTATGTGTGTGTGTGTGTGTGTGTGTGTGTGTGTGTGTGTGTGTGTGTGTGTGTATTGACCAGGCTGGCCTCAAACTCACAGAAAGATCTGTCTGCCTCTGCCCATTGAGCACACCCTGCCACAGGTTCAGAGTCTCTGATCCATCAGAAGTCACACAGTATCTTGAAGGCAGAGCTAGAAGCTAAATTGAGTTCCCAGGCCTGCGCTCATCATATAAGACTCTCCTGCCCCATCCACTGGGACACTTGACAGGCAAAAGCAATAGACTTGTGTGTCCCACGAGAGTTAGCCCTCCTCAGTCTTCACTCCTCCCTCACGAGACTGAGGAGCAAACATACACAAAACCACAGCGGGGCTAGTCACAGGGCTCTCGTGGTTTCAACCGATTTTTATTCTTGACTTCTCAGATTCTAAAGATCTTCAACCTACATCCATCTATCTAAAAAGAACTCGCTAATACACTCTGTGAGCACATATGAAAGTAATTTCCTTAGATTTCCACCAGGACTGAGTTCTAGGAAGGTGCTCCAGGAACTCCTGTGGGATGAATTGTAGGCTGAATTGCTAAGTGAAAACAAAGACACACAGAGGAGTCTAGGGTGGTCCCCTGTTCATGGTCGTGCTTTATGTGGTTTCAGTCACACAGTCGACTACAGATGGAAAACATCCAACGAAAAGAGCCAGAAAGAAACAATTCGTAAATCTTAGCTCACATGCCCTTCTGGGTAGTGTGATCACATCTGGTACTGTCCTCCCTGGATGTGAATGTGTCTGCTTTGTATACCCTACCCACCCATTGCTCATTTGGTAGTCATCTTGGTCAACAGATGAACTGTCTCAGGACCACAGTGCTTGTGTCGGAGTCATCCTTCTTCTGCTCAATGATGGACAAGTCACGGGAGCAGCGATGGGAAGGAGTCGCCAGACAATAACTATGGGAGGACAATGGACTCTGGTGGACAGCGCTGGAGAGCACACAGAAGGCAGCACGCAGACTGTACACACACTAGGACTTGGACTGTGTTCCCCACCCACAAGGGGGGATGACTGTATGTAGTATACTATCTTATGTAAAAACCAAGATGAGAAATAAGACTGTAAATATAACAAGTCTGTGGCCAGCCTGAGATACATGAGACCCTATCTCCAAAAAAAGATCTTTAAATGCTTTCAGAAGCCATCAAAATTGTGTATCTGGCTATTGTTGAAATCATGCTTGACTCTTTTTAGAAGCCTGCATCCATGTTTTGAGTGTGTACTGCCCTATTCCTAAGTGCTCTTCTATTCATACCCAGGTTTAAAGTGATATTAAAACTTTTTCTTTTTTTGGGGGGGGGTGGTTTCCGAGACATTCTGGAATGTGGGCAGTTCCTAACATCAGTTAGTCTGGTCAGTAAACAGAATCCCTCTCTGGCTTCCCTGTGGTGATTCTCTGCTTGGACTCTATTGTATCAGAAATGACAGCCTCTTCCAATGACCTGCATCTGACTGTCCATTCATTTCCCTAAAAATATCGCCACTCACTGGAAGACTCAATCAAGATCCTGTATACGAGACAAATGGTATTTGCTTTTAAATATTATTGATCTCATTCAGCTATACAAGAAAATATAGCTTATTATAGTTCCTGAGAGGAATGGCACATGGCACCTCGGGCAGGGATCCATAAAAGGGCCATTAGTTTGGACAGGGAAGGCTCATCTGAGAGTGGTTTTCTGTCTCTAGGAACCTCCTAACACAGGGAGTGACCATCCCTCCCTATCCAGCAAGATCTGAGGAGATAGGAAAGCCTCACAGAAACTGGTAAACTGGCTGGGAAGGTATCTGAAACACCATAGTCTCTCCCATGCATAATTTAACATTAGCTAAAACACAGATCCAGAATGCAGGGATATCCTGGTGGTCTCTGGATTTACCGTCTGATCATCCTTTATTCGGCTATCACTTGCAAAAGTAGTTCAAGAGCCTACTTCTCTTTCCATTTTCCTTCCCTCCTTCTTTTCTGAAGCCATAGCTCTTCCCACCAGAAGCGGAGCCTCTTTCCTCACTTCCTGCAAGCCATGGGGCATGTTTTAGAAAACAGACTGCAGGGAAAGCTGAGATGGTTTGACTTCTATTGCTGTGATAAAACACTGAGCAAACACACTCCTTTAATCCCAGCAGAGGCAGGCAGATCTTTCAGTTCCAGGCCAGCCTGGTCTACAGAGCCAGTTCCAGGATAGCCAGGGCTAACAGAGAAATCCCTGTCTCAAACAAACAGTAAACAAACACATTCTGACCAAAAGCAGCTTGGGGAAGAAAGGGTTTATTTGGCTTACTGGTTACTGTTCATTATCAAGGGCAGGAGCTCAGGACAGGAATCCAGAGGCAGGAACTGAAGTGGAAACCGTGGAGAAGTGCAGCTTACTGGCTTGCTTCCCGTGGCTCGCTCAGCCTGCTTTCTTACAGAACCCAGGACACCTGCCCAGGGGTGCTACTGCCCACAGTGGGCTGGGCCCTGCCATATCGGTCATCAATCAAGAACATGCCCCAGACTTGCCTGCAGGCTAATCTGATGGAGGTATTTTCATAATTGAGGTTCCCTCTTCTCAGAGGACCCCAGCTTGTGTCAAGTTGACAGAAACTATCTAGCACAGAAGCAAAGCTATGCCAACTCTCAGTCTTAGAGGAGCCCTGTGTATTTCCTCTCTCCTCCTGGGCCCAGGCTCAGGGAAGGACTACCTCCTGGAGGGAAGGAAGGCCCTTTGTCCCTGCTATCTCCAGCTCCTCAGTTCTACTATCATAGGTGTGGATCTCCAGCCCCAGCTTTATGTGATGCTAGAGATCAAACCTGGGGCTTGGTGCTTGCTAGGCAAGCACTCTCCCAACTGAACTACATCCCTGTCCCCTGATTAAAGAATGTCTAATTAACTCTTTTTCCTTTTTTTTTTTTTTTTTTTTTTGGTTTTTCGAGACAGGGTTTCTCTGTGTAGCTTTGCACCTTTCCAGGAACTCACTTGGTAGTCCAGGCTGGCCTCGAACTCACAGAGATCCGCCTGGCTCTGCCTCCCGAGTGCTGGGATTAAAGGCGTGCGCCACCACCGCCCGGCTCTTTTTCCTTTTAAAGGAGAAGATAGTGTGGCTCCTGGGGTACACTGAATAGGAGTACAGGCCAGTGAGATAAAACCACAGGTCAAGGGGCTGGAGAGATGGCTCAGCAGTTAAGAGCACTGGCTGCTCTTCCAGAGGACCCGGATTCAATCACCAGCACCCACATGGCAGCTCACAACTGTCTAACTCCAGTTCCAAGGGATCCGACACCCTCACACAGACATACATGCAGGCAAAACACCAATGCCCATAAAAATAAAAAAAATTATTAAAAAAAACCACAAAAACCAAACCCACAGGTCAAAACCAGCAAAGGAGTCCTTACTATGCTAGGGCACCAGGCAGCCATTGGGGGGGGGGGGGGGAGGTGCTCAGGAGGCTCTCTGCTCCTCTCTTGCTGAGGTCTAAAGGCAGTCGGTGCTGGGGGCAGGGAGACATTTTCTTCAGTGGTGTAGCCATTAGCGAACTGTCCACACTACTGTAAGTTACCCCTCACTTGTGCTCCTATAAGCTCAAACACCCCTCCAAAAAAAAGACATGAAAGGAGAGGCGGCTAACTGGAAGGGGAGGGGGAACATTGGGAGTGGGAGGGGGATAAAAGAGGGTAGTGGGGGTGAATAGGATCTAGATGCATTTTAAACATGTCTGGAAAAGTCATAATGGAGCTCAGAATGGTGCAGCTGAGATATGCTAGTGAAGAACATTAAAAAGGGAGCCGAGCCAAGGCTCTAAGTTCAGCTTAGTGGTAGAGTGCTGGTGTCGCATGTTCAAGGCCCTGAGTTTAATCCCTAGTATTGAGAAAGAAAACATTGGGGCTAGGGATATTGCTCAGTCATGTTGCTCTGCAAGGCCCTAGGTTTAGGAGACGGACAGACAGAGAGACAGAGACACAGAAAGACAAGAGAACTAGCCATGGTTCCAGAGGGCAAGATTCAGAAGACAGACAGAACTAGCCATGGTTCCTCAGGGCAAGATTCAGGTGTCCTACAGAGGTTGGTGGGAGCAGCATGAACACATGGGAATATCCAATAAAGGCAGGACCAGCCGCTTTAAGACAGCATCTGCCAGGCTTTCTTGGATTGTTCATCTAGATGTGCAAAAGACTGTGAGCCAGAGGAAGATTTTTACTTGAGACAGCTCCACTGTGAGAGCAGGTAGAGCCAACCCAAGTTGACAGACACTTTCCTCCCTTCTATGGAGATCTTGCCATGTGTACCACACCTGGCTGGTCCCTCTCAATAAGCCAGAAATTCAACCTGTAGATACATACTGGAGAGTGAGTACATGTCAGGCAAGATGGAAATAAAATATTACCTCTATTCTTTTCTCTCCATTCTTTTGAGACAGGGTTTCATGTAGCTCAGGCTGGCCTCAAGTCTGTGGTTGTCAACTGTTGAATATCAACTCCTGACATTCCGATTCTACCTCCCAAGTGCTGACATTACAGGTGCCCAGCAAACACTATCTTTATAAGGAGAATGCATGATCGGGTCACACAAAACTTCCCATGCAAAAGTAAATCAAGGAGAAAGCGCATAATTTAAAATTACCAAATAATAAATGGCTTTAAATATACCTTTGCTATGGTACCGTGGCACACACTTGTAGTGACTGGTACATACAGCCCATTTGACTATAAGAGTTCGAAAATAGCCTGGGCAATATAGCAAGACCCTGTCTCAATAAAAATGGAATAAATAAAATATAACCTTGGGTGAGTACGTAATTAGACATTAACGTAAGTTTCTTCAGTATCTTCCCAGACTGCAGCTGGGCTGGCAGCTCGTTGGTGGAGTGCTTGTAGGGCGCACACAAAGCTCTGGGTTTGATCCCCAGCACTCCACACCTGGGCATGCTGATGCAAGCTTATGATCCCAGTATATCCTTGTAATTTTAGCACTTTGAGGTGGAAGAAGGAGGATCAGAAGTTTAAGGTCATCCTTGGCTACATAGTGAGTTTGAGGCCAGCCTGGGCTACTTGAGACTTCATCTCAAAACAATAAAATATATGTGTCTATGTATGTGTGTATATGCATATACAATATATATTTGTACATATATGCACACACACATAATGCTTTGCAAGCACCAGCTGGACAGAGACACACCCAAGAGTGCTCCTTCATTCATTCATTTTTGTTTAGTTCTCACTCACACTTAGACATTAGTTCTCAGTCCCCACCCAGAATCTGAGCTGTAACTTTGTTTGTTTGACACAGGTTCTCACCGTGTAGTCCTGGCTGTCCTGGAACTCACTCTGCAGACCAGGCTGGTCTCGAACTCACAGAGATCCACCTGCCTCTGCCTCCCGAGTGCTGGGATCAAAGGCATGGCCGCCATGCTCAGTTGTGTAACTTTTTAAACATTTAACACTTCATTGACTTTTACAGAAGGAAAGCGTAATTACTGTATAAGAAAAATACATGTAATATAAAATAATATTGTATTATATTATACGTAACATATATCATCCTGAACAACTATGTAGGAAACAAAATGCACTATGTCTTTCATGAGAATATGCTAACAGCACCCTTCAGAGAGACCTGAGACAGGCACTTTCCCTGCCATTGATGAGCAGAAACTGCTATAGCTACTCTGGAAGGTAATTCTGAGATTCTTAGTGAGTCTTTATAATATCCACTGTCTTTGGGCATGATCTGTTTACATCTAGAAATGTGTTCTAAGAAAATAACAAGTATAGGTACTCACTTAAAGACTAAAATGATGCAAACAATAAACATCCAACATAGAACTATGATTACATGATGCACATGGGTGCAATACAACCATCTAATAAAACTGCAAATACTTTTAATACAGGAAAATGCTTATATCATCCAAAACAGACAAATACAGCCTCAATAGCTAAGATTAGATGTATGAGAAAAGCTAAAAATACTTAACAAATTAGCAATGATTACGTCTCTCTCTCTCTTCTTCATGTACTGCCTATGTGTGTGTCTATACGGAGGTCAGAAGGCAACCTGTGGGAGTCCGTTCTCTCCTTCAGTTCATCACGTGGGTTCTGGGAATCACTCAGGCTTGGTAGTGAGTGGCCTTGCCCACTGAGCCATCTCACCGGCCAGCGTGATTCTCTTTACACAGTGGTATCATGGCTGATTATGACTTTCTTAACACATCTGCATCGCACCAGTTAGCTTTCCACCCTGTGACAACTAGACAAGGTTGTCAGCTGGAAGGAAGGAAGCTTTCTTTTAGCTCACAGTCAACGGTTTCAGTCCATGGTTACTTGGCTCTGCTGTTCTGGACCTGTGGTGAGGCCGGACATCAGGGTGGGAGCATTTGGTGGCACAAAGCTGCTCCCCTCCTGGCAGCCAAGAAACGGAGAGGAAAGAATGAGAGGAAGCAAGAAGGGACATAATACTCCCTTCAGGGGCACGCCCTCCAACTATGGCCTAATTCTCAGTTCCCACCATCTCCCAATAGCCCATTATGCTTTGAATCCGTAAATATATGAATCCATCCATGAGGCCAGAGTGCTCGGGTTCTAATCTGCTTCCAAAGGCCACAACTTTGAACACTGCATAGATGGCTCAGTGGTTAGGAGCACTTGCTGCTCTTGTACAGAATCCACAGTAGCTCACGACTCTCTGTAACTCCAGTTGCAGGGGATCCAGTGCCATCTCCTGGCCTCTGTGGTCACCTGCGTGCATGTGGTTCGCATAAACTCATGAAAATACTCATATACCTACAATAAATAAATATACTGGTTTTTTGAGAAAGGATTTCTCTGTGTAGCTCTGGCTGTCCTGGAGCTCACTCTGTAGACCAGGCTGGCCTCAAATTCACAGAGATCCGCCTGCCTTTGCCTTCCAAGTGCTGGGATTAAAGGCTTGAGCCCAGCTAAAAATAAATAAATTTTAAAATGAAAACGAAGGTGCTTATACCTGTAATCTCAGCACCTGTGAGTTTGGGGCAGGAGGATCAGGAATTCCAGGGCTACAGAGTGATTCCCTAAATTAAAAAGTCAAATAAATAAATCATGAAGCAATTTACAGAAGCTGTAAATGTTACTTAAAATAAAATTTATACTTTGACCATATACCAATAAAATTAAAAAGAAAATCACTACATATGTCATAAAATATAAATGAGTTTTATTTATGAATGAATTGACACATAGCAAACAGAAAAAATGACATTAGAAGAATATATGCCATAACTAGGCAAAGCTTATCACAAGAATTTAAGGATGTTTTAATATTACAAAAACCTTTAATGCAATCAATCATGCAAGTGATTAAAATATTATTATATTAAGAGATTGATTCATTTTATCAAGCTTTCAGCTTCCAACAAATAAGAATATAGTATTTCTCTTATCCTAATAAAGAATTTAAAAACTAACAACTATATTTAATGAAGAAATATCAAAAATATTTTCTATTTGTATTTAATATAAAATGATACAGTTGCATAACAAATCACTTTGTAGCCATGATTTTATATTCAGAAAAACAAACAGGCCATGTACGACTATTACAACTGACAATTCACCCAAAGGCAAGTAACATAAAAGCGTATTTCAGAGAGATCCCCATGATGAGTAGCAACACAAACACAAAATATTCAAGAAAGAATTAGCATAACAGATTTATAAAAAAAAAAACCAAACCAAACCAAAACAAACAAACAAAAAAAACACATAGTGAGGAAAGTCAGAACACATCAGTGGTGGAGACGGAATCCTGGATGGGAAACTCCACTTCATAAACACAAACTGACTTCAGACTCAATGATTCAACTGTTTGCCTTACATATCACCCTCACTAGGACAACAAAAAATGTTGTTTGTTTAAGTAAAGTGAAAGGCCCCAGCATACTTGCTTAGCCTAATGCCATTTTGAGCAAGGCCTGAAAAGTACGGGGAAAGTTCAGTTAGAGGACATGGGCACAGGAACAAACAGGGTATCTGCGGTCGGCCACCTGGCCCCAGAACAGGGAACTAAAAGGTCAGAAAAACAACTTGTACCCTAGATAAGAGCCAAGTCAGCAGGCGTGTCGAGCTCGGGGAAAAACCACGAGCTGCCCTGAGTTTGAACCTGGCCTCATACGAATCGTCCAATCAGAACCCTGTAAACCATGCTTCTTGCTTCTGTACCCGCCCTTCTGCTGCCCGACCCTATAAAAACCCTCCACTCCAGCCCGTCGGCGCGCCAGTCTCTTGAGCCTCTCGAGTGACTGTGTCGCCCTGGGTACCCGTGTTCCTGAATAAAGCCTCTTGCTGTTTGCATCTGACTTGTGGTCTCGGCGTGATCTCTGGGCGAGGGTCTCTCCAGAGGGAAGACTACCTTCGGGGGTCTTTCATTTGGGGGCTCGTCCGGGATCGGAGACCCCCGCCTCGGGACCACCGACCCACTGTCAGGAGGTAAGTTGGCCGGCCACTGTCTGTCTGTATTGTCTCAGTCTGTTTACTTGTCTTTCGTTTTCGTCGGGCGTCCTAAGTCAGGTCTGAGTCGGTGGGGGCTGAAGGAGCTGACGAGCTCGGACTTCGCCCACCGAAACCCTGGAAGACGTTCCACGGGTATCTGAAGTCCCCTCTGGGGCACGGTTTTTCGGGGCCACCCACGCATCAGAAGGATACGTGGTACTGGCAGGGGACGGAGAATTCAAACACTCTGCGTCCCCATCTGAGTTTTTGTTTTCGGTTTTACGCCGGAGCCGCGCAGCGCGAAATTCTGTGGTCTGTCTTGTCTGTTTGTTTCTCGTTGTGTGTCTAACCCTTCTTTATTTAGAGACCACCATGGGACAGGCTGTCGCCACCCCACTGAGCCTAACCACGGACCACTGGTCCGATGTTAAGGCCCGAGGAAACAATGAAGGTGTCATTATCAGGAAGAACAAATGGATCACCCTCTGCGAGGCCGAATGGGTCATGATGAATGTCGGCTGGCCGCGAGAGGGATCTTTTAACCTCTCTCTTATTTCACAGGTGGAGGGCAAGGTTTTTGCCCCTAGCCCTTATGGGCATCCCGACCAGGTCCCATATATCGCCATCTGGAGATCACTGGTCGAGAACCCATTTCCATGGGTTAAGCCTTTCCTTCCACAGCCCCCTCCAGTCTCTGGGCCTTCTGCGCCCCCCAACCCGGACTCCTCCCTTTACCCCGTGCTCCCTCACAAGGAGACTCCTAAGCCTCCAGTCCTTCCCCCAGACCCCCATACCCCCCTTATAGATCTCCTGACGGAGGACCCACCACCATATCAAGCCGGACCACCTGGGGAGCCGGCCGAAGCGGCCCCAGCCGCCGCCCCGGTGGCGGCGCCCCCGGCCGTGCCCGTGGCAGATCCGGAAGTCACCTCGACTCGCAGGACCCACGGGGCTGAAGAAGAGGACGCAGCCCCGTCCCCCATTGCCGGCCGCCTCCGCGGCCGCCGGGATGACCCCCCTAATGAGTCCAGGGCCTTCCCGCTCAGAGAGGGGCCGAATCGTCAGTTGCAGTACTGGCCCTTTTCAGCCTCAGACCTCTATAATTGGAAACAACATAATCCCCCTTTCTCCAGGGATCCTGTTGCCTTGACCGGCCTAATTGAGTCCATCCTAGTGACTCACAGGCCGACTTGGGACGACTGTCAGCAGCTCCTGCAGACCCTCTTAACAGTAGAGGAGAAGCAGAGAGTTTCCCTGGAGGCCCGGAAGCAGGTTCCGGGCGATGACGGGAGGCCAACCCAACTCCCAAATATCATCGATGCAGCTTTTCCCTTGACCCGCCCAGACTGGGACTTCAATACACCTGAAGGTAGGGAGCATCTACGTCTCTATCGCCAGTTGCTCTTAGCGGGTCTCCGAGCGGCCGCCAGAAGGCCTACCAATTTGGCTCAGGTAAGGAATGTGATACAGGGAAAGGAAGAAACACCCGCTGCATTTTTAGAGAGGCTGAAGGAGGCTTATAGGATGTACACTCCGTATGATCCAGAAGACCCAGGGCAAGCACCAGGTGTCATCCTATCATTTATCTATCAGTCTAGCTCAGATATCAGAACCAAATTGCAGCGGCTGGAAGGTTTACAGGCGCTAGGTTTGCCAGACTTATTGAAGGAAGCAGAGAAAGTGTTCAATAAGAGAGAAACTCCTGAGGAGCGTGAGGAAAGGAGATGGCAGAAACAAGAGGAAAGGGACAAGAAACAGCATAGGGAGATGAAAAAGGTTTTGGCCGCCGTTGTGTCTCAGGGACAGCGGAGAGAGGGAGATAGGTCGGGAGAGCGAAGGAGGCCACCCCTTGATAAAGATCAATGTGCTTACTGCAAGGAGAAGGGACACTGGGCCCGAGAGTGCCCCAAGAAGCCACAAGGACCCCGCCGGCCCAAGCCCAAGACCGTAGACCTCCTTAGTCTGGAAGACTAGGGGAGTCGAGGCCAGGAGCCCCCCCCCCCTGAGCCTAGGATAACCCTCAAGATCGGGGGGCAGCCCGTGACCTTCCTGGTTGATACTGGTGCCGAACATTCAGTCCTAACCCATGCCGGAGTGCCTCTTAGCCGGCATTCTGCACTGGTGCAGGGGGCAACTGGAAACAAGAGGTATTATTGGACTGCCGAGAGAAAAGTCCAACTGGCATCAGGGCAAGTAACTCACTCCTTTCTGCACATACCTGAATGCCCCCATCCGCTGTTAGGATGGGACCTATTAACCAAATTGAAGGCACAAATCTATTTTGATGAGAAGGGACCGAGGGTCATGGGTCCTAAAGGAGACCCTCTACAAATCCTTGCCCTCAGTTTAGAAGAAGAATACTGTTTGTTTGAGCCAGAACCCCCGGAGAAATCACCTGAGGAGCTACAGAACTGGCTGAGAGAGTTTCCTCAGGCCTGGGCAGAGACTGGGGGCTTGGGGCTGGCACACGATCAGCCACCGTTGGTGATCTCACTAAAAGCCTCCGCGACTCCCGTTTCAATCAGACAATACCCAATGTCACAGGAAGCTCATGAGGGGATCAAGCCCCATATTCGAAGGCTCCTGGACCAAGGGGTGCTAAAGCCCTGCCAGTCCCCTTGGAACACCCCTCTCTTGCCTGTTAAGAAACCGGGGACAGGGGACTACAGGCCGGTCCAGGACTTGAAAGAGGTCAATAAGCGGGTGGAGGACATACACCCCACGGTGCCCAACCCCTATAACCTTCTGAGCACCCTCCCACCGACCCACGTCTGGTACACTGTGCTAGACCTGAAGGATGCCTTCTTTTGTTTAAGACTGCACCCTCAAAGTCAAATGCTATTCGCTTTTGAATGGAGGGACCCAGAAAAAGGGCTCTCGGGACAATTAACCTGGACCCAGCTCCCTCAGGGCTTCAAAAATAGCCCAACCCTCTTTGATGAGGCCCTACATGCAGATCTGGCCGGATTCCGGGTCAAACACCCAACCCTGACTCTGCTCCAGTACGTGGATGATCTACTCCTGGCGGCCAGGAGTCGAACCGAGTGCCTGGAGGGCACTCGAGCCTTATTGGCCAGACTTGGACAAAAGGGCTATAGAGCCTCAGCCAAAAAGGCTCAAGTATGCCGAGACAAGGTTACCTACCTGGGCTACACCCTGAGCGGGGGGCAAAGATGGTTAACAAGAGCAAGGAAGGAGACGATAATCTCCATCCCCCCTCCTCGGAACCCCCGCCAAGTTCGAGAGTTCCTGGGTACGGCTGGGTACTGCCGCCTTTGGATTCCTGGCTTTGCCGAACTGGCAGCCCCATTGTACCCCCTCACTAAACCAGGGGCCATGTTCCAATGGGAGGAGAAGCATCAGAAAGCGTTCCAACAGATCAAGAAGGCCTTACTCGAGGCCCCGGCTCTGGGTCTGCCAGATCTAACCAAGCCCTTTGAGCTGTTTATGGATGAGAACTCAGGTTTTGCCATAGGGGTACTGGTGCAAAGACTGGGACCTTGGAGGAGACCTGTAGCGTACTTGTCCAAGAAATTGGACCCGGTGGCTACAGGATGGCCATCATGCCTCCGCATGGTGGCAGCCATTGCCGTATTACTCAAGGATGCCGGGAAGCTGACTCTGGGACAGCCGTTGACTGTGCTGGCCTCCCATGCAGTGGAGGCCTTGGTCCGACAACCACCGGACAGATGGCTTTCTAACGCCAGAATGACTTACTATCAGGCCTTACTACTGGACTCAGACCGGGTAAATTTTGGGCTGACAGTTTCCCTTAACCCTGCTACCTTGCTGCCACTGCCTAGCCCCTCCGAGGAGCATGACTGCCTCCAGATTCTAGCCGAAGCACATGGCACCCGCCCTGATCTGACAGATCAGCCGCTTAAGGATCCAGACGCTGTCTGGTACACAGATGGGAGCAGTTTCCTGGAGGAGGGGGAACGCAGAGCCGGGGCAGCTATAACCACCGAATCGGAAGTGGTATGGGCATCGTCACTCCCGCCCGGGACATCGGCCCAGCGCGCAGAACTGATTGCGCTCACCCAAGCTCTCCGGATGGCAGAAGGTAAGAAGCTCACAGTTTATACTGACAGCAGATATGCCTTCGCCACTGCGCATGTCCATGGGGAAATCTACAGACAGAGAGGCCTGCTGACGTCCGCGGGTAAGGAAATCAAAAACAAAAAAGAGATCCTAGACCTCCTAAAGGCCCTGTTCCTCCCGCTCCAACTCAGTATTGTCCACTGCCCAGGGCATCAAAAGGATGACTCTGCGGTAGCCAGAGGGAATCGGCTGGCGGATCTGACTGCCCGAACAGTGGCTTCCCAGCCAGCAGGGAGCAGCCAGTTGATGGCCATACAAGAACCACAGCCTGAGAGAGACCCTGTGCCCTATAGCCCAGAAGACCATGAGCTAGCAAAGAAAATGGGGGCGGACTGGGAACAAGGAAGACAAGCATATATACTAGGGGACCGGATGGTCATGCCAACCTCCCATACCCGATATATGCTGAGATTCCTCCATGCATTGACCCATTTGAGCAAAAACAAGATGAAGACCCTATTGGACAGAGAAAACACCTGGGCAGTGCTGCTGAACCAGGATCAGGTACTCCAGCAGGTAACTTCTACCTGCCCAGCCTGTGCTCAAGTCAACGCAGGAAAGGTTCATCTAAACAAGGGGGCCCGCCAAAGAGGCCATCGTCCTGGTGTTCATTGGGAAATAGACTTTACAGAAGTAAAACCCGGACTCTACGGGTACCGGTACCTCCTGGTCTTCGTGGACACTTTTTCCGGATGGATCGAGGCATTTCCAACCAAGAATGAGACGGCTAACGTGGCAACAAAGAAACTGTTGGAAGAAATCTTCCCCAGGTATGGGATGCCTCAAATATTGGGGTCGGATAACGGGCCTGCCTTCGTCTCTCAGGTAAGTCAGAAGGTGGCCAAACTATTGGGGGTTGATTGGAAACTCCATTGTGCATACCGCCCCCAGAGCTCAGGACAGGTAGAACGAGCTAATAGAACAATCAAGGAGACTTTAACCAAATTAACGCTTGCAACTGGCACTAGAGATTGGGTGCTCCTACTTCCCTTGGCTCTCTACCGAGCCCGAAATACTCCTGGCCCACACGGCCTAACCCCTTTTGAGATCATGTATGGGGCCCCACCTCCTGTTGTAAACTTTCTCCATCCTGATATTTCATCTTTTGCCACCACCCCTACTTTAGAGGCACATCTTCAAGCCCTCCAACTGGTGCAGAGGGAGATCTGGAAGCCCCTGGCCAAGGCTTATCAGGAGCAGCTAGACAAGCCGGTGGTGCCCCACCCCTTCCAGATCGGGGACTCCGTTTGGGTCCGACGACACCAGACCAAGAATCTGGAACCACGGTGGAAGGGGCCCTACACTGTCTTGCTGACCACCCCCACTGCACTCAAGGTCAACGGGATTGCTGCATGGATCCACGCCTCTCATGTGAAGGCTGCCAGGGAACCCGACCCAGCAGGATCCAGAAAGTCAACATGGACAGTGCGCCGCACACGAAACCCCCTAAAAATAAGGTTGGCCCGCGGCTCCTCTTCCTCCCCCTCCTCTTAATCTCTGCCTACCCCCAGGGGACTAGGGTGGCAGAGAGCCCGCACCTAGTTAAGAGGCTCACTTGGCAGGTTATCTCACAAACTGGGGAGACGGTCTGGCAAACGACCGCCCTTCACACCCCCTTTACATGGTGGCCTAACTTGCATCCAGATCTCTGCCAACTAGTAGCAGGGTCAGAGGACTGGGACATCCCTACCACTGACCCCATGAACCCCAGAGCACCAGACGTCTGTCAGGATGGTAAGGGAACTTGCAAATGTAGTGACGGGAGATACGGATGTGGTCACCCTGAAACCACAGCAGCCCTATTACAACTATCCTTCTACGTCTGCCCCCGGGATGGTAGGGACAGAAAGATGATTAGACAATGTGGGGGTTATGAAAGTTACTTCTGTAAAGCATGGGGATGTGAAACAACTGGTAATACCTATTGGAAGCCTTCATCCACTTGGGACCTCATTAGGGTAAAAAGGACTACCCAAAGAGAAAGCCACTCATGGCGTCCCCTTACCCAAGGACGTTGTTGGGGAACTGTCACGTCAGGAACAAATAACGCTTACTGGAAGGGGGGGGGGGTCCCTGTGTAAATTTCACCTGCAACCCCCTGAATATATCTTTTACTCAAAAGGGAAGGGAGATAACACAAGACTGGATTAAAGGTAGAACATGGGGACTTAGACTTTACATGACGGGATGGGACCAGGGAGTCGTGTTTACGATTAGGCTTAAAATCACGGAGCCCTCCGCCTCTATAGGTCCCAACCAGGTTCTCTCTGACCAAAAGCGCCCCTCTTTACCCACTCCGGCACCCCCGAGGGCTATCCCCCGACCCAATTCGGCCATTCGCCCAAGCACGGCTCCGAATGCTACTGTAACCCCAGTCACCCTCCAGCCACCCAGGCCCGGTACGGGAGACCGGCTATTGAATCTTATAGAGGGCGCTTACTCAGCCCTCAATGTTACCAACCCAAATCGGACTCAGGAGTGCTGGTTATGCCTAGTCTCCACACCTCCCTATTATGAGGGGGTGGCCGTAGTCGGAAGCTTCACCAATTCTTCTTCACCCCCGTCAGGATGTGCCTCGACACCTCAGCATAAGCTCACAATCTCCGAGGTGTCAGGACAAGGACTATGTCTGGGGACAGTACCCTACACCCACCAACACCTGTGTAATCGCACCCAGGCACTTGTTCCAGGACCCCACTATCTCGTGGCTCCCAACGGGACTTACTGGGCCTGTAGCACTGGACTTACACCATGCCTCTCCCCCTCAATACTAGCCAACACGGCCGATTATTGTGTGCTCATAGAACTGTACCCCAAGATAGTCTACCATGCACCTGAAGATATCTATGCCCGATATGAAACAGGGGTCCCCCGTATAAAAAGAGAGCCAGTCTCGCTAACCCTGGCCCTGATACTAGGTGGATTAACTATGGGAGGAGTCGCCGCCGGAATAGGCACAGGTACCACTGCCCTCATGGAAACCAACCAGTTCAGACAACTCCAGGTTGCCATGCATACCGATATCCAGGCACTGGAGGAATCCGTGAGTGCCTTGGAAAAGTCACTCACCTCCCTGTCTGAGGTAGTTCTGCAGAACCGGAGGGGATTAGACCTCCTCTTCCTGCAGGAGGGGGGGTTATGTGCCGCCCTTAAGGAGGAAGAATGTTGCTTCTATGCGGATCATACTGGGGTGGTGAGAGATAGCATGGCTAGATTAAGAAAGAGATTAGAACAAAGACAAAAACTCTTTGAAAAACAGCAGGGATGGTTTGAAGGATGGTTCAGAAGGTCCCCCTGGCTCACCACCCTCATCTCCACCCTTATGGGACCCCTTCTGATTTTATTGCTCCTTCTGACGCTCGGGCCCTGTATCCTAAACAGACTTGTCCAATTTATCAGGGAACGCGTTTCTACTGTTCAGACCTTGGTATTGACCCAACAATACCAACGACTCAACCAGGTGGAAATGGAGCCACATCCCTATTCTTCCCCATGAATGGAGGATTCCATTCCCTGAGATAAGAAAATGGGGGAATGAAAGGCCCCAGCATACTTGCTTAGCCTAATGCCATTTTGAGCAAGGCCTGAAAAGTACGGGGAAAGTTCAGTTAGAGGACATGGGCACAGGAACAAACAGGGTATCTGCGGTCGGCCACCTGGCCCCAGAACAGGGAACTAAAAGGTCAGAAAAACAACTTGTACCCTAGATAAGAGCCAAGTCAGCAGGCGTGTCGAGCTCGGGGAAAAACCACGAGCTGCCCTGAGTTTGAACCTGGCCTCATACGAATCGTCCAATCAGAACCCTGTAAACCATGCTTCTTGCTTCTGTACCCGCCCTTCTGCTGCCCGACCCTATAAAAACCCTCCACTCCAGCCCGTCGGCGCGCCAGTCTCTTGAGCCTCTCGAGGGACTGTGTCGCCCCGGGTACCCGTGTTCCTGAATAAAGCCTCTTGCTGTTTGCATCTGACTTGTGGTCTCGGCGTGATCTCTGGGCGAGGGTCTCTCCAGAGGGAAGACTACCTTCGGGGGTCTTTCAAAAGGACCTGAGCTGAGTGTGGTGGTGCACCCCGTTAGTCCCAGCGGATCTCTGTGGGTTTAGGGCCTTCCCGGTCTACATGAGTTCCAGGCCAGCCAGGGCTACAGTGAGAGCCTGACTACAAGAGGAAAAAAAGGAAAAGTAAACAAAACAAACAACAAAACCAGTGAAGACCAGCATAGATTGACAACTAATTCAGCATTTGACGAGAAATGGCCTAAGTCTACATGTCAGAATTACCATGAGGAACAAATAATGTTTTAGCCCAAAGCCAAAGCACTGGAATGTGAAGGAGCACTATGCAGGAGGTACGGGAACCACCCCTCTGGGGTCAGCAAGGGCTACTGAGTATCTTCACGATTATAATAATTTGAGGCAGGCAGAGGGAAGTAGGGATGGTATTTACAGACGAGGCAACATCATTTAAAGATCGAGTCCAGGGCTGGGTCTGGGGATGTGCCTCAGTTGGCAGGGTGCTTATTTAGCATGACGAAGTCCTGTCTTCAGTCCCCAGCACCACATAAGTGGAACTTGGCAGTAAACACCAGTGACGTCAGCACTCGGGAGGTGGAGGCAGGAGGATCCAAAATGTAAACTACACAGTGAATTCAAGACCAGAGACATAAGACCCTGCCAAAAAAAAAAAAAAAAAAAGCCAAAATTGTCAAGTTGGTTGAAATTCTGGCATCCATTTTGGTTTTGGTTTTTGGTTTTGGTTTTTGGTTTTGGTTTTGTTTTTGAGACAGGGTTTCTAGCAGGCAGGCAAGCCTCTAACTCACTGTGTTATGAAAGCTGGCCTTGAATTTTTTTTTTTTTTTTTTTTTTCTGAGACAGGGTTTCTCCATGTAATAGTCCTGGCTGTCCTAGAACTCGCTCTGTAGACCAGGCTGTCCTTGAACTCAGAGATCTGTCTGCCTCTGCCTCCCAGTGTGTTGGGATTAAAGGCCCACCCAGTGGCCTTGAACTCTTCGGCCTCCAGCTATGTGCTCTGGAACTAATATGAAATGTAAAGCCCAAGGAAATACTGACCTGCTTCTGAGACTATAAGTGAAAACCACCTCAAGATACTGTAGTGAGTGTGCCTTACCTGGCCCACCCACTTGAGGGAGCGCCCAAGTCAGCCATCACCCACGTCTATAAACTGACCCCAAATTAGCTCCCCAGCAAGACAGGCTCTGTAACAGCCCCTATCCTCCCTTTCTAAGAAGTTTATTTTTAAATAAAATCAGCCCTTTGCCTCAGGACCATATCTCTTAACTTCATCTGCCTGTCATGGGGGTAAGCAGGCAGACTTGGTCCAGGAACAGTTACAGAAGAGGAGTTTAGTGCTGAGGATACAGCTCAGTGGTGGAGCACTTGTCCAGCATGAGCGCATTCATGAACGCATGAGCCCATTCCCAGTATCACACATACATACAAAAAGATAATTTTGTAGACTAAATTACAAGAGAACTAAAATTAAAATGGAACATTATAGACTTGAATAAAATGTTGCAACAATGACTACAAATCAATAAACATCTATATAAGAGCATAATCGTGATATACGTGAGAAAACAACGTAAAAGTCTACCATGTCTATTGATGTAAAGGGTGTGCATTGAGCTATTCCATTCCATTAAGGATTTAAGATGGCTTACAATAAATATATACAGGAGAACGACAAAGTATAAATAGTAATAATAATAAACGCAATTTCTTTTTGAGACAGAGTCTCATTATGTAGCTCTGGCTAGCCTGGAACTCACTATGTAAATCAGGGTAGCCTTGAACTCTCAGAGACTTGCCTGCCTCTACCCCTGTACTGCAGGGATTAAAACCATACACTACAGTGACTGACTGGCCTTTCTTTTTAAAGTTTAGTCCCAGGACTTAGATGTCGGGCTTTGCCTCATGCAGGCAAGACCCTGGGTTTGATCCTATCACACACACACACAACAAATACCACTAGGAAAAAAAGTCACAACTAGGAATTTCAAACGAAAGAATGTAAAACACTGTCATTGACAACCAAAGTGCAAAGACCTGAGTTGATGAGTTTACTGTCCGTTAGGAGGAAACCGAGTTCTCATTTGGAAAGACATTTTTTACATCCCTCCTCTCATTGGCTTCACGATACAAGTTTCTCTAAGGTAAGTTTGTCGTTATGGAAACTCACTGAGTGGCCCCTGTTTTTCAAAAGTCATATTACAGAAAGAAACACAAGCCCTTCTCTTTATACAACGTCATTGGGGAACATGGCCACAACAAAGATCTGCAAATCACACGATGAAAACAGTACGATGATTGGGGGGGTGGAGGAGCTGGAGGAAGGTGGGAGTGACCTTGAAAACTGGCAAAGCGCGCGCGCACAGACACACACACACATTCTCGATGACCTGTCCCCATCCTCAGAAGGGACAGACACAACTGGAGGAAGGAGCGAACTACACATCCTTCAAGACACAGCCACAGAGCACTGGTCGGCTCAATAAGAGATGAGAAGTGGTTGGGGGTGAGGTAGAAAACTCTGGTGAGAGCCCAAAGATTATTAACTGTGATGTCGATTGAGAATGGACCCATGTGGTTGAGTATCATGGACACAGTATGGAAAACAGCACAGAGGGCCCCACCAACAAAATACAACATAGGAAAGTCACAAAATCAAGACACACAGAATGCAGGGGCAGAGGAGGCCGCTCATCTACACAGATATTTAAAGAAATCTGTATCAAAAGATAGTATTGTTTAGCACTTAAAAGCCAAACAAAGGTATAAAATGGCTTTTAAACTCAATACAAAATGAGACACAAATACATCTGATACAAAATGAGATATTCAAATGTTGTTATGATTATTGAAATATTCCAGAATAAGGGAGGTAATTAAGCTATATAAACAATTCTGCGTAAAAAGGGATTATGTATATACCAAGTAATACGCAGTGTGTAAAAACTCTGTGACATCTACAATGGAAGCTGTGTGAATGGAGTCTAGAAAACGTGAGCTGGACACAGAGGCAGCAGAAAGCTGCCCTCCATCCCATGGCTGGAAAGGGGGAACCGCAGACAGAGGCTACAGCTTCAGGATTTGCCCTGGACTGATCCCCTCTGTGCTCAGAATTTTACCCTCTCTTTGCCCGCTCCAGGTCCAACCTCACCTGCAAGTGTATTTTCGTTTCCACCCTGGGTTCTCCCAATCAGGGATGAGATAGGTATTAAAGTTGCCAATGCTAGTAAGTAAGGAAAGAGAATGACTACAGACTCCATCTCAGCTGCTCTTGCTTCTGATCCTCCAAGATGGACAAGCTGCTTCTCACTTCCTCTATGCTCTTGAAGGTTTACTGAGGCTTCCTGGGCGACTGAGCAGGGGCAGGGGCCAGAGGCCTGGCTTCTGCAGCCCCAGGCCCAGGGGCCCCTTGCTTCTCAACGCCTTGTGAGTGCCCGGCAGAAGTCGTGCTGTCTGAAAGGAAGAAGAGAGATGAGCTTTCTGCTTTAATTTTATGTTGGGAGCAACATGGGAGGGAATGGGGTAGAGGGGATCAAAACAAAAAATAAATAAAAATAAGCAGTTAGAAAGACTAAGCAGCAGATATTTCTGATCTTAAATTTAGTGAAAAAAGACAGTAAGCTAATTCCATTTTGCCCACCTCCAGATCAGTCCTTGCTCAGTTACAATAAAGTGGATCCCCGTGCAGCTTTGTGCTGATTTGAATGAGAATGACCCCCTACAATCCTGTATTTGACTACTTATGTATCAGGCAGAGAACTCTTTGATAAGATTAGAAGATTAGGAGGTGCGGCCTTGTTGGAGGAAATGTGTCACTGGGGGTGGGCTTTGAGGTAACAAAAGCCCATGCTGGGGGGCCCAGTCTCTCTCTCCATCTCTCCTTCTCTCTCTCTCTCTCTCTCTCTCTCTCTCTCTCTCTCTCTCTCTCTCTCTCTGCCTGTGGATCAGGATGTAGCTCTCAACTACTTCTCCAGAACCACGCCTGCTGCTGCGCCTGCCACAAAGTCCCCTGCAGTGATGATAATGGACTAAGCCTCTGTAACTATAAGCAAGACCCCAATTAAATGTTTTCTTCATAGGGGTCCCCTTGGTTATGGTGTCTCTTCACAGCAATAGAACAGTGACTAAGACAAACTTCAAAAAAAAAAAAAGAATCATCTGCTTTTATTTTACATGTATGAGTGTTTTGCCTGCATGTATGTAAGTGTACATGTACATGCATGCAGTGACTGCTGCGGTCAGAAGAGGGCGTCAGATTCCACAGAACTGAAGTTAGGATGGTCGTGAGGACCGAACCTGGGTCCTCTGCAAGAGCAACAAAGGCTCTAAACAGCCCAGCCATCTCTCCAGCCCTTCCTGAGACATGCTATTTTATTTCTAGTCTTTTGCCTGTAATGTGGTCAAAATTACTTAAAAATGAAAACAGGAAAACTTTAGTTCAAGTTGACAAAAGAAAACCACATGTACATTACTCTTCATCTGCCGTCTCCCTCCCACATTCCCAGCTGAATTACTAAGATGATTGTACCAAATTCTTGACCCCCAGTTTGCCCAGAAGCTACCATATTCCAATACTTGGGCATGTTTTCTACCTTGGCAAAAATCTCCTCTTCTTTGGTTAGAATTATATTTCCATACCATAAAACGTTAACTAGGGCTACAGAGATGGCTCAGTGGCTAAAAGCACTTGCTGCTGGAATCAAGGATCTGAGTGCGGCACCTTCATTAAGCGGTTCACAGACCTCCAAGGGATCTGCTGCCCTCTTCTGGCCTCCTGTGGTACCCCCACCCCACATGTGCACACACATAGTACAGAACCTTAGTACACCTCCTCACTAACGGTTCCCTGCCTACCTTTATCTTCCAGCATCTTGTGCAGCTTCATATGTTTGTAGATGGTGATTATCTGGAAGTTGACGACACTTGAAACACTCAGTTCTTGGTCCTCTAACAACTTCAGGGTGGTGGCGTGAATGAGCTTGTGGGACCGCTTGCAGGTCTGAAGTGTGCATTCGCCCCGGACAAAGGATTTGCACACATGAAACTTGTTGCATTTGTCCCTGAGGTTGCAGTAGCCATAAAGGACATCGCCACCTTTGTTGTACAACAAACAGACCTGAGGCAGGAAGGAGGCAACACTTGAGATAGGAGTTCTCACGGTTATCTTTAAGCTAACAAACTATACCTTCTTCAACTAAATTAGAAGTTTAATGGCATCTTTGGGGGAGGGGAGCATGTGTGTGCACATGTGTGTGCACATGCATGTGCAGGCCAAAGGTCAATACTGGCAATCTTTCTTTAATTACCCTCCACTTTATTTTTTGAGACAGGGTCTCTCATGGAACTTGGAGCTGATTCAGATAGGGTGGCTGGTCAGCAGGCCCCCGGGTTCTCCTGTTCCCTCCTCCCCAGCATTATGATTACAGGGCATCCCACCACACCTGTCTTTTAAAAAAAAAGAAAAGAAAAAGAATTATGTATATATGTGTGAGTCTATGTAGGGGTATATGTCTGTGAGTACAGGTGCTCACAGAGGCCAAAGGCATCAGATCCTCTACAGCCAAAGTTTCAGGTAGGCTGCCCAATATGGTGCTTGTAGAGAACTTGTCTAACATGCATAGAGTCCTGGGTTTGACCCTCAGCACTGCATAAAACAGGGCATCTGGCCCATCCCTGTAATCACGTCAGAGAGACAGAGGCAGGAGGATCAGAAGTGGCTCCAAAGCTGGTTTTTATGCCGTGCTGGGTATTGAACTCAGGGCTTTACCCATGCTGGGCAAGCACTCTAGGAACCGGGCTACGTCTCTGGCCCTTGTGTTTTTATCTTTTTTGTTCAGAGACAAGGTCTGTGGTTATCCTTTTACCTAATCTGAGTGCCAGGATTATACAAATAAGTCACCAAGTCTAGCTTATTTTTGTTTTTTGAGGAACCTCCATACTAGGTTGTACAATGTTTAATTGCTAATTTATATTCCTACCAACAATGTATGAGAGTTCTCAATGTCCTTGCCACAATCTATCTTTGTTTTATCTTGGTTTGGGTTTGATTTTTGGTTTGCTTCATTTTCAAGTCAAGATCTTGGTATATAGCCCAGGCTGGCCCTAACTTTCAATCCTTCTGCTTTAGCTTTTGAAGAATTACAGGTTTTCACCACCACACTCATCTACTTTTTATCCTTTTTGTTTTTGGCAGGGGTCAGGGGGGTGGAGGGGTTCAAGACAGGGTTTTTCTGTGTAGTGTTGCCTGTCCTGGAACTCTTTGTAGACCAGGCTGGCCTCGAACTCAGAGATCCACCTGCCTCTGCCTCCCGAGCACTGGGATTAAAAGTGTGTGCCATCACCAGCTGGTGAATATATCTAATTTTTAAAGTCTATTAATAAACTGTGGGAGCCCACAGAGGTTTCCTAGTGAGATCTGAGCTTGCTTTACCCAGCAGGGCTGCAATAAGGCGGCTTGACCACGTGCATGGTCACCAGGTGTCTGGGATGGTCTGCACTTGGCTGTGCTGGGGGGAGGTCTTTTGCTCCACCCCTTGGTACTTCTTTAAAAGCCCTTTAGTAGAAACAGAAGGGGCTGGTGGGTTTTGACCCAGGCCCTCCTAAGCTATCCTGTGTTTCTAGCTGCCTCTCTCCTCTATATTTCTATCTACATACTTCTCACTTCTCCCTCAAGATTACCCTGGGAGAAAAAGAGGCTAGCAGGTCTCCCTCAATAAACCCTACTTCATATGAGCTCTCCCTAAAATTCTTTTCTGCCTTGAAGCCAGGGATCTGATTTTATCTGAGCTGAGGTCCCTCAAAGATTAGAAGGGGACATCCTGGAGCTATGTGCCTCCTGCCTCTGACAGCAACGTCCATAATAGAAAGATCATGCCAGATTAAAAAAAAAATTATTGATAGTCTCAAATTTTGATTTGAGATTATTATTTGGTTAACAAATTCTTCACATAAATAGAAACGTGTTAATTTTTTAAATGTGCATTGGTGTTTTGTCTGCATGTCTATGTGTTAGGGGTGTTGGATCCCCTGAAAAAGGAGCTACGCTACAGACAGCTGGGAGCCGCCCTGTAGGTGCTGGGAACTGAACCTGGGTCCTCTGGAAGAACAGCCAGTGCTATTAACCACTGAGCCGTCTCTCCAGCCCCACAAATGTGCTAATTTTACCATTCTAGCATTTAAAAAAGGGTACTTTCAAAGTATCTGGAACCAAATCACAATGCTTCCAAGCAATTAAAATTAACACCTAAAGTGGTGATGGAGGCGGCGGCCTGTAAACTCAACACTTAGAGGTGGATTGGCAGGAGAGCAGCCTCGGCTAATACAAAGTTCACGGCCAGCCTGGGCTATGTGAGATCCCATCTCAACAAACAAAACAAAACATCTAGGATTAGAGGATCAGTGTGGGAAAGTTGCCACAATGTGGGTAGGCTGGCGGCTCATCACGGACTCACCTCTGGGAAAAGGCAGGGGTCATTCTGCAAAAGCAGGATTCGAAGCTGGGCTTCATTGAGGCCAAAAAGGCCGCGGTTTTTCATGACTTGGATGTTGATAGGCGTGTGGATATCATGGGACAGGGCGCAGGTAGACCTAGAAGTGTTCAGAGCAGTCAGAAGACCAGGCCACAAAGAGGGAGGAGGCTGGCAGCTCTAATTCTTTGCCTTAGGGCATTTCCAACTTACAAGTGAATTTCCCCAAGCACTGATAAAAATCAGGCTTGAGGCGACTTGGTCCTGTTAAGTGAGTAGATTGACCTAAAGCCTAGGGTAGGTACCCTGCCCACGTTACTCATCTGTTCCTTAGGGACTAAAACTTGATCTTCAGATCAACAGCTGCTGATCTCCCTTCATTGTCCAGCAACACTATAAAGACAGCACTTGGACTATGTAGCCGCCAGGCCCTCACCCCATCCGGCCACCAGTTTCCTGCGGTTGGACTAGACCAGCCTTTTAATCCCTAATGGGCTGTGATTACCGAAGGAAGGAGGGAAGGGAACAGAAGGTCCCCGGCCATGGGGCCTTCGGATGTCCCCTCAGTGTGGCACTCGACATAAGTGAACTCAAAAGTCGCAACAACGAATTTAACCTGGCTGGTGTTGTGGCGCATCCTAGCATGCTGGGCCAGGGACAGCAATTGGGGGTGGGGGGGATGATTAAAAAACTTCAGTGGAGAGGACATTCCATGTCACACCTCGGCGACGAGGAGCACAGGAGCGGCCTGCGCCGAAGGCCTTTGTCCCATCCCGCCCGCGGCTAGCCGAGCAGCATCCGGAGGGCGCGTCCCGCCCGCCCGCATCCCCCCACCGCCCCACTGGGGACCGAGGACCCCAGCCCTCACCAGCAGTCGCGGTGGGGGCACTTGCCCAGCATGTGACGGCGACACAAGTGCAGCTGGTCGCAGGCCTGGCACTCGCCGCGTTGATAGCGGGCGCAGAGGCGCGCGGAGGACACGGCCACCACCCTGCAGGCCGTGGCGCCGCCACCCGCGCCCGCGCCCGCGCCCGCCGCCACCTCGGCCTCCGGGTCCCACGGGCCGTCGCGCAGCTCCACCTCCTGCAGCAGGAAGCGCTCGGGGCCCGCGCGCCGCAGCACCGCCCGCAGCTTCGCCTCCGACAGCTCCACGTGGCCGCGCAGGTCCTGCAGGAACATGCGGCCGCCGTGAGCACACAGCACTTTGGTGAGGAACGCGCACACCGTGAGGTCCGCCATGGCCCGCGGAGCCCGCGCCGCGCGTCCCCGCCAGCCCCGGGCCTGCAGGCTCCTCCCCGCCACGACTGCCACTGGAGCTTGGGAGCTGTCGGAGGTGGGGTGGGGGTGGGGTGGGGGGACGGGCCCCAAGGCCGGGCCTGAGCTGGGGCAGCCTCCCAGGCTCCTGGGTCCGACGCAGATACCCGCGAGGGCTGCAAAAGACTATAAAGTGGTGCACTCAGACCGATGGCACACGCCTGTAATGCCAGCAGCACCTGGGAGGTAGAGATTGGAGGGACCAGGTCAAGACCAGTGTCGGCTACAAAGGGAGTTGGTGGCTAGCCCGGGCTACATGACACCCTGTCTCAAAAAACCTAGTAAGGAACAAGCTGTGATGACACCCTGTCTCAAAAAACCTAGTAAGGAACAAGCTGTGATGACTCGGAGGGGTGTGTGTGTGTGTGTGTGTGTGTGTGTGTGTGTGTGTGTGAAAGCCCCCTACCTGAGTTTGGTCCCTAGAACCCATGGTAGAAAGAGAGAATCAAGTCCGGAAAGTTCTCTGACCTCCACACACGTGGCTTTTCACTAACACACACACACACACACACACACACACACACACACACACACACACACACACACACACGTACACACACGTTATTCATAGATGCTGACACACACTATGCACATGCATAATAGATAAGATTTAAAGATTTTTTGAAAGCTGGTAAGGTGGGAAGGAGATGCCTGGTGTTGGTGGTAGCCACTAGCCACCTGTAGCTGCTGATCACTTTTGAAATGTGGTCAGTCCGAACTGAGAAGTAAAACACACACTAGATTTAGAATGGGAGGAAAAAACATCTTAGTTTGGGGGCTAGGGATATAGCTCTATAGACAGCTAGCTTAACATTAAGAAGTCCTGGGTTCCATTTCCTAGCAGCACATACACTGGACCTGGTGGACTTGCCTGTGATCCTAGTACTGGACAGGTCGACGCTGTTAGATCAGGAGCTCCAGGTCATCCTCCACAGTATATCTAGTTTGAGGACACCCTGGTCTACATGAGACCCTATCTCAAAATAAATAAATAAAAATCTCAATTTTATGTGATTCAAAGTTGGGCTGGAGAGTTGGCTCAGCAGTTAAGAGTGCTTGTGGCTCTTACAGAGGACAGGGGTCTGATCCCCAGCACCCACAAGGTCAGGACCATCTGTAACTCCAGTCCCAGGGGACCCAATACCCTCCTCTGACCTCCAAGGGCACCAGGCACACACATGGTACATATACAGGCAAAATACTCCTACACATAAAATAATAAAATTAATGAATCTTATTTTAAAGTGAATATTCTTTGTGACATTTTTGAGTAACAAAATGTTGGGACACTTCTGTTTAATTTTCTTTCCCTTTTTAAAGATTTTTAAAATGTGTGTGTACCACGTGTGCCCCATGGAAGCCGGAAGAGGGTAACAGATGCCCTGGAGTTAGAACTGTGAGTCACCTGACGTGAATGCTGGGAACCAAACACTGTCCTCTGGAACAGCAGCGAGTGCTCTTTAACAGCTGAGCCATCTCTCCAGCCTCCTCATTTACTTTCCTAATCTACCTAGGAGAAAATTCCACATTTGACTCACTTTCTGTTGGATAGCACCCAACCAGACCCGTCTGCACATGTGTTAAATATCTATCCATTTTGCTCAATGCAGCCTTCATCTGGTGGACGTCTGTTGATCGTCAGCTAACAAGGTAACAGAATATAAAGATGAAAAAAGGCAGATGAGGGACTTACCTCACCAGGTGACTCTGAGCCTGAAGGAATTGATTTCATGTAAATGCAAAGAAGCCACTGAACAGTTTTCAGCTGGGGAGTGACAGCATCCCTCTGCCTGGGTGATTCTGTGTCAATCAGTTCCAGGTTATCACTCATTGTGACAGCCAGTATAAAGTAGGTCCCTTGTCTCTGCATGGAGCCATGCTGCTGACATTTTTTTCTCTCTTGTTTCTGTTTGTTCAAGTTCATGAAGGCAGGGATCTTCCTTGTGTTGTTGATCTCTATCCTCAGCTCCTAAAAGTGTCTACTGAGAGAAGCGTGGATCGTTGGAGATGATTGCTATTAAAGAAATGGGTAGAGGAAGAGGAAAACCGGAAATCATCAGCAGCCAGTCACTGGTACTATCATCTGTACTTGGACTCTCTAAGGTCTTCTTCAGCAGAGGGAGTGAGCTTGCCAGCAGTGGTAGAGAAAGGCTGGAATACCCAGGGAGCTGATGGCTACAAAGTTCTCACCCAGAGAATTGATCTGAGAGATTATTGTAAAGACGTGCAAAATTAACAGATGCTCTTATCTCACTAGAAACAAGCTTCTAAAAGGGGCACTGCACAAACCCCCCTCTCTGGGGTTGTTTATGGAAATGAAGAAAAAAAGATACCCCTGGTGACAGTTGGTGGCTCACAACTGTAATCCTAACACTTGGGAGGCTGAGGCAAGAGGAATGCTTAGTTCAAGGCTATCCTGGACTGTAGTATGAGACTGTCTTAAAAAAACACAACAGAGGGACTGGAGAGATGGCTCAGAGGTTAAGAGCACTGACTGCTCTTCCAGAGGTCCTGAGTTCAATTCCCAGCAACCACATGGTGGCTCACAACCATCGGTAATGAGATCTGGTGCCCTCTTCTGGCCTTCAGGGATACAAGCAGGCAGAACACTGTATACATAATAAATAAATAAATCTTAAAAAAAAACACACACACACACAACAGAAGGGCTGGGAAGATGGCTTAACAAATTAAGAGCACAGGGACCCTGGTTTGATTCCCAGCACCCACATGGCAGCTCACAACCTCTTCTGGCCTCTGAGGACAGCACCCACATACATGAAATGCAAATGCAATTTTTAAAAAAGAAGATGAGGAGACGACATTCTCATACCTGCACAAACAAGAATATCACGAACTTTTTTGTCTCCACTTTGTCCCCCTAAAACTCATTTGTTCTCCCAGAAGCCATTTTACTCCTTGCGTCTATTTGACTCCTGTAGCCTCTCTGCTCCCAAGTGCCGGACTAGCAGGCATGTGACACCATGTCCAACTCCCGGCTGTTAAGCTACATTTATGTAAGTCTTTATCTTTGGCTGTTTAAGGAGTTGCTTCTTTTGTGCATTCATATACATAAAAATACACTTCTTTCCTATCGTCAAATTGGTGGCAATATTCACACCCACTCACTAAACCTGAGAGGCTTTTCCTCCCCAACAGTGGACAAATACCCTAGCTTATTATTCCTCTACAGAATGACTTGGAAATAGATATTCAATGGTCTCCCTAAGGTTCCTTAATGGAAATAGAGCCCAGGACAATAGCCCCGTGGTGCCTTCCTTTCCCTGGGTCCCTCCCCGCTTGCCTTGCAAAGACACTGCTTGCACGCCATCTTTATCTGCTTAGGGGAGCCCCGCCTGAGATGTGAACTGAGAGTGTTTCTTGGGATTTCCTTTTAAAGGAACTGCCCTCCACCAGTCCTTATCTGTGTGCCCCAAGAGGAGCCGGCCTAAGATACAACCGAAAGAGAAAAAGTAAGATACAAGTTGAGAAAGGGGTTAGGGAAGAGAGAGCGTCCCATGCACACACAGAGAAGAGGTTCAAACAAGATCAAGGCTACAGGAAGGTGTTTTTCTCCAAGGGCACTGATGATGTAAGCAAGATTATGCCAGAGCTCAATGAGGTTGACTCCACATGTTAAAGACTAGATGGGCTGGGGAGACGGCTCAGTGGATAGAGCACTGACTGGACAAGTGTGAGGCTGGAGTTTGCCTCCCCAGATCTGATACAAAATACAGGAATGTGAGGGGGCTTCCTGTAACTCACGCCCTTGGTGGGCAGAGGCAGGGGCCACAGGGAAAGCTGGCTAGCTAGACTAACCAAATTGGCAACTTCTGGATTCAGCCAGAGACCTTGCCTCGGGAAATATAGTAAGGAGTAATGCAGGAAGTCATCCAAAGCCAAAGTTAGGGCGTGTACATGCACACGCGCGCGCGCGCACATACACACGCGCGCATTCACATGTATGAACATGCCTACATACATGCATTCACATACCTCACACACACATACACATACATAGAGGGAGAGAGGGAATAGAAAGGTCCAGGAACTATAAAGACTGCTGTGGTAGTTTGAATGCAGTTGGCCCCGTTAAGCTCATAGGAGTGGCACTATTAGGAGACAAGGCTTTGTTGTAGGAAGTGTGTTGTTGTTCGAATCTTAGATGGTCTTATAATAAAAAACCCAGAGCCAGATGTTAGGGTGAAAGCTGAAAGACCAGAGAAGCAGAGCAGCCAGCCACTAGCTCTTACCTCTACGAAATCCTCAGCCTAAAGAGAGTGAGTTCCTGTTTGCTCATGCCTTATTTATCTTTCTCTGCCCAGACATCACTTCCTGGGATTAAAGGCGTGTGTGTGCTTCCCAGTACTGGGATTAAAGGTGTGTGCCACCACTGCCTGACCTCTATGTCTAATCTAGTGGCTGGCTCTGTCCTCTGATCCCCAGATAAGTTTATTAGGGTACTCAATATATCACCACAATGTTGTCACTGTGGGGGTGGGCTTTGAGGTCTCTTTTGTTCAAGCTTTGCTCAGTGAAGACCCTCAGACCACTTCCTGTTGCCTGCAAGAATGTAGAACTCTCAGCTACTGCTCCAGCCCCAGGTCTGCCTGCACACTGCCGTGTCCCACCATGATGATAATGGACTGAACCTCTGAAACTATAAGTGAGCCACCCTAATTAAATGTTTTTCTTTGTAAGAGTTGCCATGGGGCTGGAGAGATGGCTCAGAAGTTAAGAGCACTGGCTGCTCTTCCAAAGGTCTTGAGTTCAATTCCCAGCAACCACATGGCGGCTCACAACCATCTGTAATGAGATCTCGTGCCCTCTTCTGGCCTGCAGAGATGCGTGCAGGCAGAACACTGTATACATAATAAATAAATCAATCTAAAAAAAAAAAAAAAGAGTTGCCATGAACATGGTGTCTCTTCACAGCAATAGAAACGGTAACTGAGACAATTGTTTTGAAAATTGTCATTTGAAAGGTAAGGTAACGATAAAATAATTAGAGGAGGAGTCAGGGAGATATAATAGATGAGATAAGCACAATTATATCTGAAGTGGATGTGCTGGGGAGAAGGGCAAGTTGAGACTTTGGCAGGCAAAAATGGTAATTCAGTGGGTGAGGAGCAGAAGGTGATGGAAAAGGAGGAAACCCGATGGGAGACTCACCTCAGACGGAAGGAGAAAAGCAGGCTAGAATGTGAGCGTAAGGACAAATCTGTAAGCTGCATACCAAACCCAGAAAAGGGGAAATGCCTTCGTCAAGTGATTGCCTCAGATGCAGAGGACCTGAGTTCAGAGCACCCGACCCGGGTAAAAAGCCAGGTAGGGCAGCATGTCTCTGTAATCCAGGCAGATCTGTGGACGTCCCAGGTTCACCTAGCCTGGCCTATGTGGTGACCAGGCCAATGAGAAACCTTGTCTCAAACAAGAGGTAGAAGGTACCTGAGGATCAACACTTGAGGTTGTCATCTGTCCTTACAAGCACACTATGCATGCATATATCCACACCCAAGGAGCATCCCAACACATGAATTCACAACAACACACACACACACACACACACACACACACACACACACACACACACACACACACGAAAAGAAAAATTCCCAAGCATGCCTTATCATTCTCCTTTCTGTTACTGTAACAAATACCCGAAATAAATCAATTTAAAAAGAGAAGTTTAGGAGGGATGGCTCAACACTCAAGAATGTCCAGTGCTTTTGCAGGGGATATGGGTTCGGTTCTCAGTACCCACTCTGCTGCCTTCAGCAGCTCAGGAATCGAGGGGGAGCCACAGAGTCGGTGGACTAATCACTCAACTTGACTTTCAATCCGAGGGAGCAAAACTTAACTCTCTGAGGCCGGCAAAAAAGAGAAACACACACACACACACCTCCCTGTAGGGTCTTTCTATCCTCTCTCTTTATTTCCTTTCTTACCTCTATCCTTATCCCTTCTGTCTCTCGGGATGTCTTCCTTCTAACTAACTTTATTTTTCCCTCACAGCTTATATACCCCAGCAAAATCTTCCAAGCAGTGTAAAAATTACAATGGGTTACATTCTATTTTTTTAGGTGAATGGTTACAATTAATACAGGTGAAAAATAACATGTTTCTCATATCCCTTACATGATTAAACATTTAATGTATTACAGGTGAAAAACAAATTATCTCCAAGAACCCACAAACATTCATGTCCAAGCAACTTGTTATAGATTAATGAAGCGTAAGCAAGCATTTTTCTCAGCCAATTCTTTTACTGGTAGGCTGCATTTTTACAGTCACAAAAAAAAGTATCAATCATTTTATTGTTTATCTCAAAAGGTAATTGTAGATGAATTTCTAAATGGTCTTATTAAATAAAAAACATGGAGCCAAATACAGAGGTGAAAGCCTTAGATCAGGGAAATAGGGAAAGCCACCAGCCAACCTTACCTCACCAACTCTGCAGCTTCCAAATGCATGACTTCCTGTCTACCCAGGCTTTTATTGCCTTGCTGTTCTGTCCTCTCATTGGCTATCTTAGCCCAGCTACCTCACTTCCTCTTCCTACATAACTCTGTCACTTTCTGTCTGTCTTTACAGACCTCCAGGTCTCTATGGTTGGTACTGGGATTAAAGGTGTGTGTTACCATGCTTGGCTCTGTTCCCTAGTGTGGCCTTGAACACACAGAGACCCTGCCTGCTAAGGGATTAAGGGCGTGTGCTGCCTGACTTTGTTAACATAAATAAAATATCACCACATTTTAGCACAAATAAAACACCACCACAGGTAATCTTATAAAAAAAAAATCTTAAAAGAATCACAAATTTAAACTTTTCTATATGAAAAACAGTCAGTCAGCTCTATTTTAAATCCTCAGAGTACACACCTACTCATCAACAGTTTTTTTTGTTTTTTGTTTTTTTTTTAATATCAGGAAGCTGAGGGCGGAAATGGGTACAAGGAATTAATCACCTTTGATCACCAACCCATCCTAGCAAGAAAGTATGTCAGCCAGCAATAGCCAGGGTACCATTGTCCTGTTCTCTGACCTCAGTGAGTCCTTTGTTCAACTATTGAAAGTGTGTCTTTCTAAACTTTAAATTATTCCCCAAGATTTTCTACTTCAAAGCCATTAACAAAAACACCTTAACCTAACCTTCAGCCATTATTTAAACCTTTGTTTTAGCTATGATGCACACTGAAACCCATGAACACATCTCCCAACATTAAGGCTCCAAAACTACACAGAGAAACCCTATCTTGAAAAAAAAAAAAAAAAAAAGATTAAGAGAACTTGAGCTAGCTGGGCTTCTAGGACACAATTGTTTTTTTTTAATCATTTACCTAAGCCACAGTCTATATGGTTCCTCGAGAAACTCCTAGATAGCATGCGTGACACTTCCTTGTTCCTATTTTCTATCCTCGGTAGCCCCTGCTTTTTAGGGGTAGGGGCAACACCATATCTTACCTTTACCTATATTAATTTTCCCACTAAACTAACCTCTATCACAATATCTTACTATATTTATTAAAAACCCTCAATCATCAGAATTCTATTTAAGCTAACACTATTATTGCATAAAATCATTGCTTCAGGTGAACAGCACAGCTTAAGGGGAAATCATCTGCATAATGATCCACAGGTCTAAATTCCCAGTAGAATGGGATATGTCCATGAGATAATCACACTACATTAAAGGCAGTGGGGATTCCCCCACACCCACTCACACCGTGCCAGATACCAGAGAAAAATGGCAGCAACAGACATGCAAAGACACAGAAGTAGCAAGAGACATTCTGGGGCTGAAGCCCTTGGGGCCTTGCCTATCCGAGATTCGCCCATCAGTGAAGCTTTGCTTCCTGGTGGACTGATTCCCTGAGGCTCAGGTGCCACCTGCTGCTCCTCTGACATGGCCACCAGCACCACACAGCAGCTCACAACTGCCTAATTCCAGTTCCAGGAGATTGGATGACCTCTTCTGCCCTCTGAGAGCTCCTGTACACACCCTCTCTCTCTGTCTCTGTCTCTCTCTGTCTCTCTCTGTCTCTCTCTCTCACACACACACACATACACACACACACACACACTCACAGGTATACACAAACATAATAAATACTTAAAAAAGAAAAGAAAGACAAATTTATTAACCTTTTATTTATTTGGTTGGTTGGTTGGTTTTTAGAAACAGGGTTTCTCTGTGTAACAGCCCTGGCTGTCCTGAAACTCGCTTTGTAGACCAGGCTGGCCTCAAAGTCACAGAGATCCACCTGCCTCTGCCTCCCAAGTGCTGGGATTAAAGGTGTACACCACTACCACCCAGTTTGACCTTTTATTTTTTTTATTTTTTTAAAGATTTATTTATTTATTATGTATACAGTGTCCTGCCTGCATATGTGCCTACATGCCAGAAGAGGGCACCAGATCTCATTATAGATGGTGGTGAGCCACCATGTGGGTGCTGGGAATTGAATTCAGGACCTCTGGAAGAGCAGCCAGTCCTCTTAACCGCTGAGCCAGCCCCATTGACCTTTTACTTTTATGTGAATGGATGTTCTGCCTACATGTGTATCTGTATACCATGTGTGTGTTGGATCCCCTGAGACTGGAGTTATAGCCAGTTGTGAGCTATCATGTGGGTGGTGGGAATTGAACCCAGGTCCTCTGGAAGAGCAACCAGTATTCTTAACCCCTAAGCCATCTCTCCAGCCCCGCAAAACAAGTTTATTGTTGCTCAATTGGGAGGTTTGGGCCATAACCAATTGGCATTTTGTTTTGGGCCGATGGCAGCCCAGTGCTGGTTTCCTCCACTTCCTAACAGTGTCAAGCCTTTAGAGTACATTCCAGATCCACAGTCAGGGTCTGTGATGTGAAGGCTGAGAATGAGCAGCATTCACAAGTGTGGAGTGGAGACAAATGGTTCTAGAGCAGACTGTTGGGGAGTACAGGGAGACGATGGGAGACATCAGATGCCAGGCAGGTTTACAAGGGAAAGGTTGGGGCTGGGTGAGCATTTCAGCCCTGGAGCTTTAGGACCTAAGCGGTTTCTTAAGTGATTTTTCCTGTGTCTCATGTTCCATTCTGAAGCTCACGAGTCTGTTGCACTCCAGACTTTGAGGCCATGCTCTGAATCCCAGTGGTGTGGCCCTAAAGGAACATTTCTCACTTGGCACCCATTACCTCTCATGGTAGCCACTTTACAGAGGTTAAGGTCGACCCGGAAGTGGCTACTCTTTAGTTTTGCTTGCACCGAATTCCAGACTGAGAAATACACCTCAGAAAACAGAAAAGTGGCAGACTCTAAGGGGGCCTGCAGTGACCAGCAAACGCAAAGATAACCAAGGCATGGCTCAGAGGGCAAAGGCACTCGCTGACAAGACTTGAGATCAGCATGGGAGAAGGAGAGCACCAACTTAACACAGAACGTCCTCTGACATCTGCGCACACACTAGAGCATGTCATACTATTTTTATAATTAAAACCCTCAACCATCTGCTCGTTTGGTTTGGTAGCATTTTGCGTTTGGATATGGATGCTTTGACAACAGTGAGTGCAAATGCCTTACTGACATTGAAGCCCAGTTCATGGACGTTCTGTCCTCACCTTGTCAAATGTGTGCTACCGTGCACACCACGCTCTTATCTTCTGTCCGTCACCACAGCTTTGTAAGGAGAAGAAAAAAGGCGCCCACCTTTACAAACAAAAAAACAAAGGCTCATTTATTCCAGACTGGCCTTGAACGTGCTACTTATGCAGCTGAGGATGGCCTTGAACTTAATGATCCTTCACCTCCCAAGTGCTGACATCACAGGCAAACACCACCACCCTGATCTTATGTAGTGCTGGTGAATTGAACCCAAGGCTTTGTGTAATCTACACTCTTACAAACTGAGCTACATCCCCAGATACAGATTTGGCTCCCTGTTTTGAAGACAGAGTCTGTGTAGCCCTGGGTAGCCTGGAACTCACTATGATGTAGACCAATCAGGACAGCCTAGAACTCACAGAGATTCACCTGCCTCTGCCTAAAGGCATTTGCCATCATGCCCAGATTTAGAGAAGGGTTTTCATTTTTCTTTTCTTTCTTTTTTTTTTGGGGGGGGGGGGGAGGTTTCGAGACAGGGTTTCTCTGTGTAGTTTTGGTGCCTGTCCTGGGTCTCGCTCTGTAGCCCGGGCTGACTTTGAACTCACAGAGATCCGCCTGGCTCTACCTCCCAAGTGCTGGGGTTAAAAGCGTGCGCCACCACCACTTGGCTAGAGAAGGGTTTTCAAGGATTGGCCAGCAGGACAATTCTGCATATAAATTTATGCACCTTCGTCTCGACCCGTTCCCACCCTTGGGATCAGAGGAGGAAAAGTTCATTTGTGGCTTCCAGCACTTTCCTCCCTCTCCCTAAGTCTGTAGTCCACAGCTGTGCCAATCAACTGGAGCCTTAGCTATCACCATGGTTACCTTGCTTTCCAGTCTGGTGTCTAGAGCTGAGGTTATTTTTTTGTTTTGTTTTTGTGATAGCCATAAACAGCAAATGAAGGCAAATGAACCAAGTTATTTTCTTTTTATTGAGCAAACAAGGCTGATACAGATAGGCAAAACCAAGGCACAAAGCATTTTAAAAACTGGTGGCTTGTGAAGCAAGGATCTGGCTTATCCCACAGTAAAACAGAACGGAAGTACAATTGAATTGGTCCAGAGTGCTACCATTAACGAGGTCAGTGGTTCTCACTGTATATACTGGAGAGTGATGGTTGTTGGGTTTGTATCTGAGTTATTCCCGGCACTGAGTAGATGCAATCTGAGGCAGGACACGTGTCCCGCTGTGTGTGGAAGGGTCAGTCCCACACACAAACTGTTCTGCACCTTTGCGACTGTCTAATGTCCTGTTGGACATTTATGCAGGACCTACAGTTTGTCTGAGAGTGAATACTTGGTTTCCTCTGAGACAAACTGTAATCTGTCCTGTCTTATTATCATTTGAATTGAAGTGATTCCGCCCTTCCCTATGGTCTGCTATGGCGTACCCTAATGCTGTCTTGTCAACATCCCTCCAATCTTTCACTTTCCTGTACTTCATTCATTTCGGGAAGTTGCCCATGCTGGACTCTTAAGCCCAAACCTATTATAGCGAGAGTTAACAACTCTTTCAAAGACTATAGCATGAAGTCATGCCTGAGCACTTACATACTGAAACTCGGTGTGTGTCCATTGCCAAGTTCTGACCTTCTATGTTTCATTTCCATCATAATACAGGTAGGGCACTAAATTAAGTTTTAATAAACTCATGTGTAGACTGTATTACCTGTAAATCATCTCAACATGTTATAAAAAAGGTCTACCTTTAGAAGGATGAACAGTCTAGTAGGGTCTATGGTTGTCATGACTGGGCGGGGGGAGGGCGCTACTGGCATTTAGCATGTGAGAGCCAACTACATATCTTTTGATACATGGGGCAGTTACTCACAATAAGAAAGTATTCTGCGCCCTATTCGAGTTTTGAATGTCTCATCAGACATTCATGTATGACCTACAGCTCGTCAGTAAGAACGTATCTCTTCATTCTCTGTCACGATCTGTAGGTTCTTTGTGCAGTATCTTTATTTCAGTGAAGGTATTTCGTTCTTACCATGTACAGGTAGCCCCGACACTTGCAAATGACTTGTATCGTTAGTTTTTACTCGAATGTTCACACGTCTCTGCTTTTTCATGTTTCTCCAATTCCTTTCTTCTAAGCTCATCCTGACTCATGGTAAATGTAGGCATCTGACGACTCCATTATGTCTTAGTACTGTAAAGTCGTGCCGGAGTTAGGACCTTTGGTTTCCCTCTTAAATTATATTAACTTTAATTTTTTTTAATTAATGGAATCATGTGGAGAATATATCTGAATTGCACCTTGGAGATTAAACAAACAGGATACTGCTCTGTGTGTGTGTGTGTGTGTGTGTGTGTGTGTGTGACCCAACAGAACAGTTCACTGAGAACCACTGAATTAGATGCAAAAGTCAGCAAGAACTGCAAGGACACCAGAGTGGCTTGTACAGGGGAGGTAAAAATGAACTTGGAAACAACTCCTGTGTGTAAGCAGTTGGGGGAGGCTAGGAGCCTGGGATGAACTCTACTTTCTGCATAGCAGGGAGCAGGTAATACTGTTTATGGGGTTGGGGGAGGTGCGTGGGGGGCGGGGCACAACCACACTATGAACTGATCCCTTTGAAGGTGGCAAATAGTGGTCATTTTGGGCCTGTTGAACCAGAGATGGCTGGTAAATATCCAACTAGAAGTTAGCTTACTGAGGAGTGGGATAAATTGCATGTCTACAGTATGAAGATTTATGTCAGAGAAGGAAAAAAAGAAAAATCAGTAAATTAAAAAACACTGTGGCAAGCACCCCAGAAAAGAAGCCCACTCTAAATAATTCTCGATACAGTGTTACTGGTGGAGACCTCCAAAGTGTAAAATCTGCCCAAATGCCCATTGATGCCGACCACGTCTGCTGGAAGGAACGTAACAGAAACTGTGGTAACTGGTACAGAATGTTGAGAAAGGGGGATTGGAAGGAAAGACCTGATTGGAAATAAGGAAGAAAATATTGGCCCAGGTGTCCTAACTGCTCTAAAAGCACATCTGCTATGTTTCGGAAAAGATGTGGCTAGCAGGTAAAGGCCTATGTGGGCCACTGTTTCCTTTGCACTCTCTGTGCTCACCAGCAAACCAGTCCCGCCTCCTTACGAGGGCCAGTCTTCAAACACGGATGGCCTTTCCTGGTTCCTGGTGACCCTTTTCTGTCACCTTAAGCGAATCCCAATACCTCTCAGGTTTATCCGTTCTGCAACTTAATCTTAATAAAATCCGGGTGATTCCACGAAAGCCTGACCTCAAGAAGCTGCCTCTGTAATCACATGAATTAGAACACGGATACCAAGAGCCGAAATGGACAATTAACTCCAGTGAGTTCTTCTGAACTGTACTTGAGGTCTCTTATCATTGTATTTCAGAGCCAACTTCATAGAGTCTGTCTTCTAAGTAAATGCAAAGAGAAAGAAATGTGCTCCTCCGATCAGTTTCATCGCATGATAATATATAGTATTGCATACTGCTCTTGTGTCTCTCAATAGCGTTTAAATTTAACTCTTAAACTTTTTTTTCCTCAGCGGGTTTTCTGCCCAAAGCTGCAATGTCTTATGTCCCTATTTCAATAAGCATTGTTACATTTCTCTCAAATTTCCCAAACTGATATCCAATTCAACTTAAGTGAAATTGAAACAATGTTACATACACAATAAAAACCAAAGAGTAGATGGGAAAGATCGAAGTCGATTGCAGACAATGTAGAAACCAGCCTGACTGGTCAAGTTAAGACAACACAGACTTTTCAAATCGCCCGGGGAGTTTTAACCAAAAGCACTGCCTGGCCCTTGTGCGGGTACAACCTGGGACCTGTGAATCTGGGGACAAAAAGTTTGAGAACTGCTGCTTTAAGACATTAGGTAACGTAGCAAGGAAATACAGAAGTCTACTGCCTGGGGATGATTTGGTCCTAGAAGTCAACAGGATGGTTTCGGCACCAGTATAGGTCATTTCTAACTAATGACACAGGGTTTCTCTTTTTCTAGCTCTGTGTACTCAATCACATATGCTGGGTAAATCTGCTCTTTCTGGAAGATGACAAAGACGGAGGGATTCAACCTGGTATCCACACAGCTGTCATAGAGCACAGGAGGGCTACTGTATGTCATATTTCCTTCAATGGAATCTCCAACCAGGACTCGGGCTACAAACATAACAATGTTTCTGGCGTCGTATGGGCAATTTTTGTGGGAATAGATGGCTTCTTTTGCAAAGTAATTTCCTAGAAATAATCAGAAAAAGGTGGGGAATTGTTATCAATGACCATAGGTAATGACAGGATACAGAGAATCAGACATTGGTATGGACGAAACATTTGCCAATAATACCTTACTGACATTTATAAGCCCTCTGAAATTGTTAATCCTCTTCATTGACTTAACTGCACCTCCGCACGTGCTAACATATCCAGAGAGGTTCAAATAAATGACCCACCTCGAAAGTAGGTGATGTCATTCCAAGGGCTGGAAACCCAGACTGGGTGGGAAATAAGAAAACAAATATGCATGCACACACACACACACACACACACACACACACACACACCCCACTTCCTGACCACAGCTATAATCTGATCAACTGTCTGAATTACCGCTCTCATGCCTTTCCAGCCAAAATAAACCCCGTCCCCCTTAAGTTGCTTCTTTTTGGGTACTCGGTCATGGGGACAAGATTAGCAACAGAGGCAGAAAACTGACGTTGAAAGTGGGGCTGCTGCTGTCCTAAACCCGACCCAAGGTTCTCAGCCTTTGGAGCTAGTTTGTGGAAGGAATGTGGAAGAGCTTGGATCTGTGGGCTGGAGCTGCAGGCAGGGCTTAATGGACTGTTCTGGTGGGAAAGACCAGAATGCTAACAAGTGAAAATGGTGTTTCTGAGGTTGTAAAGGGGAACAAAGGCTCTGTTGGAAATTGGGCTAGAAGACATTTATATTACAGTCTAGCAACCAACTAGCCATATCCTAACCACTTCTTTCTTTTTTTCTAAAAATTATTTTTTATTTTTATGTATATGTATGTGTATGGTGATATTTTATTTGTACTGAAATGTGATTTTATTCATATATTAATAAAGTTGCCTGGGGGTCAGAGCTAATAGCAAGCCATAGCAGAAGCTGGGCAGTGGTGGTGTACGCCTTTAATCCCAGCTCTTAGGAGGCAGAGCTAGGCAGATCTCTGCGTGTTCAAGGATACAGCCAGCATGGAGACACACGCCTTTAATCTCAATACCAACCATAGAAGACTTGGAGGTCTGTACAGACAGGCAGTGATGAGGAGGTCATGTGGTTGGGTTTACAACCAATGAGAAGGCAGAACAGAAAGTCTATATAAAGACAAACACACAGGAAGTAGCTCTCTGGCTGAGGAAGACAGCAGTGGCAGTGAAGGGTAAGGTTTTTAGCTCTTAGCTATTGCTCTGACCTCTTGGGCTTTCATCTTTGCATTGGCTCTGTGTTTCTTATTTAACACAACGGTTACATCTACATATGTGTGTAGTTATGTGAGCTTTTGTGCCCCACATGCACGCAGGAGCCTGCAGAGCAGAAGAGAACATCAGATCCTCTGGACCTGGAGTCACAGATGGTTGTGAGCCTCCATGTGGGTACTGGGAATTGAACATGGGTCCTCTGGAAGAAAAGCCAGTGCTCTTAACCCATAAGCTATCTCTCCACCCCATGCCCTGACCATTTGAACCAAGCTGAATGTAAAGGTAATGCAAAGGCCTAAATTTTTTGGCAAAAGGAATTCAAGACAGTAACATTCAGGCTGCTCACTATGTTTATTGAGACTTATAATGAGAATTGAGAGCAAGAAGATAATAAAAACTGTGCAGTTTGCCAAAGAAAGAATGATAAGTTCATTTAAAGCTGAGGGCAGGGCAGAGAGAACATGTACCAAGAAAGTGCTATAATTGTTAAATATATTGGTTCTATTAAGCAGAACCCTTACTTTATTGGGACAAAAGGAAAAATGCCTAGAAGGAAGGCACCCTCTAGGAGCTGCAAAGTGTGAAGATGCAAACTCACCTGAAAAGGGGTCTACTGACTCAACTACATCCCCAGTCCTGGTTGGGGGAGTTTTGAGATAGCTCTCATCACGTAGCCCAGGCTGGCCTCAAACTTGCAGCAATCCTCTGATCTCTGGTCCTGAGTACTGTGATTACAGCCTGAACTGTGTGTGTGTGTGTGTGTGTGTGTGTGTGTGTGTGTGTGTGTGTGCGCGCGCGCGCACAAGTCAGAGGACAACCTCAGATGCAGGTGTCCAGGTACCACCCACATCTACTGACTGACTGATTGAGGCTGGATCCCTGACCAGCACAGAACCTGCTGCAGAACTTGTCATGTATGCTATGCTGTCCAGCCAGTGAGAGCCAGAGCTCTGCCTGTCTGCCTCCGCAGCACTGAGAGTACAAGTACATCATTGTGCCTTGATTTTTTTTTAATTTAGTTATAAGGCTCAAACCCCTCTAACCGAGCTGGAACTACTCTTGTCTGTGTCCCCCCACCTCCCACGGTGCCACTTGTGTTTAGTAACACATGTTTAGTCAAATGTAAGGTTTAGTCAAATCAAACTTATTTTCAAGAGGATTGGACCACCCAGGCTCCTTTTGCAGACTTATAAACAAGCCCACCACATGTCTGTGGCCACTGTCTCAGCTGTCATGGCTCTCCCCCTCCTTCCTAGCTGTTCCCAGCGCCCCAGTTTACCAGATTGCTAGTTACAGCTGTGCTCCACCCTGACCCACAGAGCCTCTGAACCATGGAAGGGGCAGTATGCCTTCTGTATTTTATTACTGCTTTATTTCATTTAGGACAAGGTCTCACTACATAGTCCCGGCTATCCTGGAAATCTCCATGTGAACCAGGCTAAGCTCAAACTCAAAGCTCTTCCTGCCTCTGCTTCCCAAGTGCTGAGATCAGAAGCATGCACCCATCGTACCCAGCTGTTTTGTATTATTTTTCACTGTGACAGGTCTGGTCCCCACTACAAATTTCTATACTCACCGGCCCCAGACCTACATTATACAATAACTGTCAGAATAGCCATATCATCATCATCACCACCACCATTATCACCACCACCATCATCTTCTTCTAGTTCTTCCTCATCCTCCTCTTCCTGTGCTAATAAGTTTTAGGTTGGCATACAATGTGCTGGGTTTCACCGTGACATCTTCGTTCATCTGTACCGCTATCCTTTGTCCTCTCTCCTCCTTTCTCTTTTTAGTATATTGGAGCTAACACTCTGAGGCCTCTCACATGCTAGACAAGGGCTCTACCCATGAGCAATATCCCCAGCCCTTTTCTTTCTATTTTAAGACATGGTCTTACTAAGTTTAGTTCAGCCTAGCCTTGAACTAGCTTTGCACTACCAACTAGCTTTGGACGGAATCTTCCTGCCTCAGCTTTCCTTCCAAGTAGCTGTTATTCTAAGCCTGTGCTACCAGGTCTGACTATCACATTCCTTAAACAGCCACAAAGAGTGAATGATTCATCAACAAGAAGAGGAGCAAGATTCTGGGTGAGGGCAGACCCCCTAAGAACCCAGTGTGGCTGAGATGAGAAGGGACCTCTTCTCCAGGTCTTTTTGTTTTGTTTACATTTCTCCAGGCAGGGTTTCTCAATGTATGTAGTCCTGGCTGTCCTGGAATTCGCTCTGTAGTCCAGGCTGGCCTTGAACTCAATATCCACCTGCCTCTGCTGGGATTAAAGGCATGTACCACCACTGCCAGGCTGCTCTTCCCATTCTTAACTGGAATCCACTGGTGACAATAGAAAGCTAGTTTGTGCAGCCACAGACACAGGACAGGAAGAGCCATCTCCAGGAATGTCTAATGGCAGACAACATAGCCAGTAGATGGAGCAGTTTACAAGTATGAAGACCTTGAATTGTTCCCAGAGAAAAAGACAAGACAGAAGACAGAGGGCCAAGGCCTAAAACTCACACCCCAACTCAACAGACCTGTCCTAACACAGGCTGAAGGTAACTCAGCTTATTTTCTCAAGGGGCCACTGAAACCCAGACATGCAGGAGTACAAAGCAATGCCATGAACATCTCAACAAAAACATGTGCAGAGCTGGAATCACGGCTCTCTCTACCCCAGCACAAACCTTTGCCGTATCTGGTCTCCCGATTTCCATGTAGGATCCACTCGAAATTATTCTTACAGATATAATCCACATGAGCACGGCATGTTGCATGAAACAGGAGCATCTCATTTTTATTCTTCATCATTAGCGTCTTCCTAATACAGAGAAATGTGAGATTCAGTACCAGCAAGATGGCCGCCACCAAGCACGAGAGGTTCAGTTCAGTCGCCTGGACCCACACGGTCAGAGGGAGGGAAATGACTCCAGTAAGTTGTCTGACGACATGCATGCCCCAGACCCTCGCACCAAACAAATACATGTGAAATGAAATAAATATGCCCCTCTCCATCTGCTTCAATAACAGGGCCCCAAACAAAGTCTGATGACGTCACCTTTCAAAGGTCTCCAAAAGGTTTTGATTCCATATCCTCTTTATCTTTGCAATGTTGAAATGTTTCATGGATGCTTTAAAAAGTTCGCTTATTTTGACATACTCCACATCCTGGCTATTGAGTTCTAACAACTGAAAAAAAATTGGATGTTTAAATATTAACTAGGAAATACTGAAAACATGAAACACACGTGACCACCCCATGCCATGACCATGTTCTCAGGTGAGGCAGGCTGGCTTAGAATGTCAGTATCTGGCTTCTTGCCCATTCTGGTAATGAGCCAACAGGTGCGTGCACCTCCTCATTCAGGCCAATTTATATGGGGTGTGACTTAGTCCAGAGACCCAGGAAGTTCACTGCCCAAACTCCCAAACCAAGCAGTGACAGAGCAACCCGAGGTACCTCTGCGGCACAACCAGACTGGAGCCAGTTGTGAAGGCTAAACAGACTAGAAACGGTCTTGTCCCAGCCAGGCTGGTGCCAAGGTGAGGCCCTCGGACCTAGGCAACTGTTGTTCTCCGAGTGCCTGTTTTCTTAGCAGTGTCGTTATGATCTCACAGGGTTACTGGAAGCACCTGCCTGAATGACACTGCACCCCTGAACACAGTGAGAGCCCTGGAAAACAGCCGTTCTCTGGGAAAGGGTCACAATCATACCTAGACACCCGCCTCTGAATCTGGAGCTAATGCAGAAGCAATCCATTCATTGCGATAACAAACCCATACACTTCCTGCAAAGCATTTCCCCACCTTTAAAACAAGGAAAACCAAGTACCTCGTATCCGCTGGAAGGAATGGTGCTAATCTTCGGCTGGGGCATCACTGGCTGAAGACTGCAGTAAAGACAGAGGAAAATTCACTTCGTTCCCTTTCTTTCTACCCTCAATAGGTAGCCAGAAGGCCAGGGCTTCCTAGGAAACGCATTGTTGACTTCTGTATTTCCTCTAGACTACCCCTGAAATTTTCTGAGTCCAGCAACCACAGCTTTTAATAAGGGCATGATTAAGTAATGTAAATGCTCTTTCCCACCGGTCTATACTGTGAAAGCACCAGGCAGGTGAGATCGCTCGGTCGGTATGGCCGCCTACATGCTGTCCTGATGACCTGAGTCTGACTGCTGGATCCTTCCAGGTTGGAGGGGAGAACTGACTCTTCAGAGTTTGTCCCCTGACCTCTGTGTGCGTACGTGCGTGCGTGTGCGTGTGCGTGTGTGTGTGTGTGTGTGTGTACACATGCTCGTGTTCAAGAGAGAGTGTGCTTCCGCATGCATGTGTGCCTTGTAACTTCCTTGCCAAATGATAGGTAAGTATAGAAAGACACAACGGAGCGTTGGGGATTTAGCTCAGTGGTAGAGCACTTGCCTAGCAACCGCAAGGCCCTGGGTTCGATCCTCAGCTCAAAAAAAAAAAAAAAAAAAAAAAGAAAGAAATCCACAGTGGAAAGGATCTTCCTTTCTGTAGACACTGTATTTCAGGGTGAGAGATCAGCTGGAAGAGCAGAATAACTGCAGGCATCCCTTAACGTCAGGAAACAGGACAGTAAGATGTTATGTATCTCAGTAAGAACATCCCCTGTGCTGTATTCTTGACCAAAAACCCAGCCTGGACCCAACCAGTTCTCAAAATCGCCAGGCGTGGTAGGGCACACCTTTAATCCCAGCACTCAGGAGGCAGAGGCCATCTTGGTCTACAGAGTGAGTTCCAGGACAGCCAAGGCTACACAGAGAAACCCCGTCTCGGAAAACCAAAAAAGAAACAAAAGAAACAAACAAACCAACCCAAATTCTTAAAATCTCGTAACCAGCCAACAGAAGCTACCCATAAAATGGCCACATTAGAATACAATGGAGTATATTTTGATAGATCAAATTACTCATTTTTTAAATCACATTTAAAAAAATTTTTATTTTATGTGCATTGGTGTTTTGCCTGCATGTATATCTATGTGAGGGTGTCAGATCTTAGAGTTACAGACAGTTGTTAGCTACAATGTGGGTGCTGGGAATTGAACCTGGGTCCTCTGGGAAGAGTAGTCAGTGCTCTTAACCGCTGAGCCATCTCTCCAACCCCCTTTTAATCACATTCTAAAAACAGAGGGAAATCAGATGTGGAGTGCTTTAATCCTAGCATTCGGGAAGCAGAACTAGGCATAACTGTGAGTTCAGAGCCGGCCTGGTCTACATATTGAATTCAAGGCCAGCTAAGACTACATAGACGACCCTATCTCAAAAACGAAAAAAGGAAAGAAAATGTAGGGGGATAGACTGGGGAGACGATTCAGTGGGAAAAATAAGGACCTGAGTTCGGATCCCCAGCCCCCACATAAGAAGCTATGAGCGACAGCACCCCTCCGTAACACCAGCACAGGCAGGAAGGTGGAGACAAGTGGGTTTCAGAGACTCGCTGGACAGTCTAGATGATGTGCAAGCTCCAGGTTCAGTGAGCAATGGTGTCTCAAGACGAAGTGCTTGAGGAAAACATACCAATGTCACTGTCCGGCCTCTACATGGACCAGAATGGGTGAGAACACACAGATGCACGCATGCATGTGTACACACACAAAATTTTTAAAAATAGAGGAGGGTATACTTAAATAGTTTAAAAGCAGTTTAAGGGATAAATCAGCTAAATGCAATATACAGACCTTGTTTGGATGTAATAGGGGATAAATCAACTATAAAAGGTTGTTTCAAAGAGAATGGGAAAACTGAACATGAACTGGGTGTTACTACATGACATTTAATGAACTATTGTCAATTTTGTAAGATGGACACAAGTGTTGTCACAGAGTCTAACATCAAAAGGAGTAAAAGCAATAACCAAAGCTGTCATTACTGAGCACCCACCCTGTCAGCCCTGTTCCCAGGGTCTGAGGGTGTACCTCAGCAGCGAGCACAGTGCTGCTGTTAGACATGTTATATAGAAGAGAGGAGATAATGTGTTCATCTGCCCAGACCCCAGAGGCTAATGAGCAGAGCGCAGGGTGTGAACTCAGGTGACCAGAGTCGGACCTCAGACCTGGCCACAGTGGGGGACCTGAACCAGGCTGCTCCATCCTTCAGCACTGGCACCCACATCTCTCCTGGAAACAATTCCTTGCCCATCCCATGCCCGAACTCTTTTAGATGTCATTTCCCATGTTGCTCATGGTAACCCACTTCGGACTCTTACAACCCCAAGAATCTAGAACAGCTTGATTTTACACCTGCCTCGAAACCTAGTTCATATAATCATACATCCCCCAGGGGGAAAAAATCCAACTGCAAAGTTTATGAACAATGAGATTTTACTGAGTTTCACAGCAGATAGGCAAGTTACAATGAATTCCCCATAGCAAAACCCGCCTTGAAATGCCCCCTTGGTACAATGATTACAAGTCAATGAAAACTAAAACCAATGCCTTTATCTTTCTCCAAAGTCCTTAACCAGGCTGCTGGCTCAAGCCTTTTTATCAGCCTTCTGCCCTCTGTAAACCACACAGCACAACCAAAGACAGAGAGAAAACCCACAGCAAAACAAAAGTCCAGTGTATTCAGTACTCTATAGGCACACCCCTTGATCCAGCCAGTCACAGCTGCAGCAGCTGAGGCCCAGAGGACGGATGAAACCTACCTAGAATCCCTGTGAGGTAAGGACACATGCTGGTTTCCCGGCATAGTGTCCCTCCCACCTTACACCCGAAACTTAAGGCCTTAAAAAAAAAAGCTTAATGGGGGCCTGCTCCCCCAACCCCCTGGTCTGAGTCTTTCATTCACATTGCTTAACAATTCATTGCTTAACAATGAAACAGAAGCAAGAACTTCCCAAGAACACAGATTCCAGACGCATGGCCATGGCGGTGTGGCGAGATCAGGGCCCGAGCATCTCAGATACCTGCCAGCTAAACAGCCTCAGAACACTTACTCTGAACCTCTTCTCCTCTGCTCCACATCCTTCAACGAGACGAATACTGGCCTTCTGACAACCTGCCTTTGAGTCTTGGATGCTATGTTTGTCTGGATCATCCCTTTAGACAGAAAAAAAGAAAATAAACATCAAGACTCGATCCTAGAAAATGACTCATTTTTTTCCAGAGGTCATTTGTACAGCTAATATTCATGACTCAATTTTATTTGTTTGTTTGCTTGCTTTTATTTGCTTGTTGTTTTTCAAGACAGGATTTCTCTGTGTAGTTTTGGTGCCTGTCCTGGATCTTACTCTGTAGACCAGGCTGACCTCGAACTCACAGAGATCCGCCTGGCTCTGGCTCTCGAGTGCTGGGATTAAAGGAATGTGCCACCACTGTAGATTCATGACTTAATTTTAAATGCACAAATAGAGAGTGGTTTTAAATTAAAAAAACAAACACAAACAAAAATGCATCAACTATGAAATATTTTCAATTGTAGAACTGGTTCAAAATTCAGAGTGACCTTTTTCAAAAAGCAAATTACCAAGCATTGCTAAAAGTGTAAAATAATGCCTCACTTGCAAATTAAACAGCTTTGCAGAAAGCCAAACATATCCAGAAACCCCACCTGAAGAAATTAAAACCTATACCTACATAAAGACCAGCATATAAATATTCATAGGCATTATTATAACCAAACATTGGAAAACAAGTCCGATGTCCACCAACTGGTGAATGGATAAACTATGGTATGTGCTTATAATGGAATATTATTCGGCAAATAAAAGTGAAGAATTGCTGGGCGGTGGTGGCGCACACGCCTTTAATCCCAGCACTCGAGAGGCAGAGCCAGGCGGATCTCTGTGAGTTCGAGGCCAGCCTGGGCTACCAAGTGAGTTCCAGGACAGGAGCAAAGCTACACAGAGAAACCCTGTCTCGAAAAACCAAAAAAAAAAAAAAAAAAAAGAAGAACCACTATATTTCTATATTTGCAGCAACATAAATGATTCTAAGAGCCATTATTTTAAGTGAAAGAGACCAGCAACGTTCAAAGTGTGTACTTTAAGAATCTATTAACGCCAGGCGTGGTGGCACACACCTTTAATCCCAGCACTCAGGAGGCAGAGGCAGGCGGATCTCTTTGAGTTTGAAGCCAGCCTGGTCTATAGAGTGAGTTCCAGGACAGGCACCAAAACTACACAGAGAAACCCTGTCTCAAAAAAACAAAAACAGCCGGGCGGTGGTGGCGCACGCCTTTAATCCCAGCACTCGGGAGGCAGAGCCAGGCGGATCTCTGTGAGTTCGAGGCCAGCCTGGTCTCCAAAGCAAGTTCCAGGAAAGGCGCAAAGCTACACAGAGAAACCCTGTCTCGAAAAACCAAAAAAAAAAAAAAAAAAAAAAAGGAAAAAAACAAAAACAAAAACAAAACAAAACAAAAAGAATCTATTAATATGAAGCTTTAGAAACAGTAAAACTGACCTATAGGAACTTATAGCAAACCAGTCATAGCTTGTCATGGAGTAAAAAGATGGGGCAGAGGTCGTAAAAGAGGCAAGGTAAACTCTCTGGACAGACGGAAATGTTTTGTGTCTTGGTTAGAGTGGTTGTTTTTTTTTTTTTGTTGTTTTTTTTTTTTTGTTTTTTCGAGACAGGGTTTCTCTGTGTAGCTTTGCGCCTTTCCTGGAACTCGCTTTGGAGACCAGGCTGGCCTCGAACTCACAGAGATCCGCCTGGCTCTGCCTCCCGAGTGCTGGGATTAAAGGCGTGCGCCACCACCGCCCGGCCTAGAGTGGTTGTTTTACATGAAGTTACCTGTCCATGTTCAACTGCACAAGTAGAATGGATTCATTTTACCGGGACAACTGAGACTCGGTAAGGGTGACAGAACAAAACAAACATAACATCAAGAGGGGAAAATGGATCTTGTAGCAATGATGTTCAAAACCTTCCCATGGCTCTGATGTTAAAAAGCAGGGGGTGGGGGTGGGGGTGGGGGTCTGGAGAGATGAGCGATCAAGAGCGCTAATCGGCTGCTCATCTGACGGACCCACATTTGATTCCCCTCACCTACACGGTAGCTCATAAATGTCTAACTCCAGTTCTAAGGGTTCTGATACCTTCTTCTGGCCTCGAGGGGCAGGGCACCAGGCACACATATGGCCTGTTTTTATTACATGGAAGAAAATATCCATACATATACAAACTTAAAACAATTGTTTTGAACTCAAGAGATGGCCCAGGGGCTAACAATGCTTGCTGCTCTTGTAGTATCCACATTAAAAATCAATTCATGTTTTCAATGAAACATACAAACCAGAAAATAAGATAAACCTGAAATCAAAATAGTTTTGTTTGCTTTGACTTTTGGGGGATTTAATTTTGTGTTGAGATAGGGTCTCGCTATGTAACCCTAATAGCCATAGAACTCCGAGAGATTCTCCTGCCTCTGACTCCCAAGTGCAGGGGACTAAAGACATGCCCTGGGTCATGTGTCATCCCTTGTCCTGTCCTGTCCCATCCCCCCATCATCCCCCCCTTCCCCCGTCCCGCCGTCCTGCCGCGCCCCCCTTCACTTGTTCTTTTTCTTTTTTTGAGACAGGGTTTATGCAGCCTTGGCTGGATCTCACTCTGTAGCCCAGGCTGGCCTTGAACTCAGAGATCTGCCTGCCTCTGCCTCCCAAGTGCTGGGATTGAAGGTGTGCGCCACCACTGCCTGGCCCCAGTTAGTTTTCACAGTCATAATTTTTAACAATAGCCATGATAGTTTTTGACAACTTGACCCAAACCTAGACACATCTGGGAAGAGAGAAGCCTCCATCAGATTAGCCTGTGGGCATGTCTGGGGGGGCATTCTCTTTCTTTCTTTTTTTGGGTTTTTTGTTTTGTTTTGTTTTGTTTTGTTTTTTGAGACAAGGTTTCTCTGTGTCGTTTTGGTGCCTGTTCTGGATCTCGCTCTGTAGACCAGGCTGGGCTCGAACTTACAGAGATCCACTTGGCTCTGCCTCTTGAGTGCTAGGATTAAAGGCGTGCGCCACCATCGCCTGGCGAGCATTTTCTTTTCTTTTCTTTTCTTTTTTTTAAGACAGGCTTTCTCTGTGTAGCCCAGGCTGTCCTGGAACTTGCTCTGTAGACCAGGCTGGCATCAAACTCAGAGCTGTCTCTGCATCCCTGGGGCGGGGCGGGGGGGGGGGGCATTTTTTAAATTGCTATGTGAGAGGACCCAGCCCACTGTGGGCAGTGCCATGCCAGGCACTGGAACTGTTCTGTGTGAAAAAGGTAACTGACCAAGCCAGGGGAGGCAAGCCAGTGAGCAGCATTCCTCCATGGCCTTTGCCTCAAGCTCCTGCCCTGGCCTCCCTAGGTTGCCTTTGGTCATGTGTTTATCATAACACAGAAAGGAAAACTAGGACACCTACCCTAATAGCCCACTGACATTTAATAGTCTTCATTTATTTATTCACTATTTTTTCTAGTGGACATAGAGGAAATGAAGCAGTGGGTATATTTCAATATGTCTCAGTGTGAATGCCAGGTTGATTTCCAAAACGGGTGGTATAACGTAGTCCCTAAAGTTACATTGTTTGTGACACATTAAATGGCCTAGGACTCAAATCTCAATAGACCACCGAGGACAGTCAAAGATTTGAGAAAGCATCACTTCTTCAAACCTGGCCCTGAAAGGGCGAGTGTCTGTCTACATGCAGGCATGTCCCTGAGCAGCACACCAAAGGGACAGTGCTTCCAAAGGGAAGCTGGTTCCAGCCCTCACTTCTTTCTCAATCAGCACAGGAGGCAGACTGCTGGAAGCTACCAAGAAGACCTTCCTACAAAGGTTCAAATAAACATGGTGACAGGCAGGTGATAAATGAAATCACTGATCAACAGGCAGGGCATGAAGCCAAGAGCAACTTTCTAAATGTCTAAGGGTACCCAGAGGACCAAGTCATCGGCAACTAAATACCAAGTGCACCCCCGAAATCAGAAACATACTCTGACGGAGCTGAAGAAGCCCTAGGGACTTCTTGCCCAAACCTCTGATCTCTCAGGAGATCATGGATCTGACAGCCACCAGCTGCCACTCTCAGAGACAGTTCCCATGCTAAAAAAAAGACCCTTGACCCTGGGTGTGGCAATGCGGATGGACTGTCTACTGTTGTGTGCTCAGTGCCGGATTCCACGGCATTACACTCCACACCACCAAAGGGGAGAACTCACCTTGGAAGCTCAATTCGTAGCTTTGTGAACCGGCCTGAAACGGCACAACTCCTCTGGGACAGGACTGGAAGAAGGACTCCAGGTACGGAGAGCTGATGTTGGAACTGGGCTGGCCTATCCGCTAGTCCCGGAAAAAGTGAAGAAAATGCAGGTAAAGACTTGACTGTAGGCTTTTGGGAAATCTCTACTGTTCTATCTTACACAGTTTGGCGTTAGCGATGGGATTAGGGAGGCATGATCTCTCCTGAGCCAGGCTTAAGAACTTCCCACTGGACACCAAGTCACAGTGCTGGAGAGAGCTCTGTTCTGTAGAAACTGGCAATTCTTTCAGGGAATGCCTGAAGACCGTGACTGTGATATTCTTTTTACACTATCTACACAATACAAACTCATCTGCGCCCACCGTGACAGTCTTGATAGTCTTGTGTGAATCAGAACCTCAAGGGCAGTTTGGAATTGTAGTGAAGGAGAGTCAAGAAGCCTTTCTAATACTCCTCTAAGTTCTAAGCTCCAAGAGGGATATTGCTGCTCACATATAAGTGACCTGGCTCTCTCCTCTGCCTTCAACCAGGGTAAACAACATGAGCAGGCCTCCATCCAGGCAGCCAAACTGAAGATGCACTGTGCTAGCTACCCACTGAGGCAGGATTAAAGGGGCTTGGACACTCAAGGAATGTAGATCTCATCTCTGGTTTCAAGGCAGCTGTGAAGAACGTAAACCTCAGAATGAGTGGGGAAAGGCACGTGTCAAAACTAAGCCACCTGGGGCTGGAGAAATGGCTCAGAGGTTAAGAGCACTGACTGCTCTTCCAGAGGTCCTGAGTTCAATTCCCAGCAACCACATGGTGGCTCACAACCACCTGCAATTAGATCTGGTGCCCTCTTCTGGCCTGCAAAGACACGTGCAGGCAGAACACTGTATACATAATAAATAAAATAAATTATTTTAAAAAAACAAACAAAAAAACAACTAAGCCACCTGGCCTGGGCAGGTGTCTCCATGACGGGTAAGGTGACCTGCTGACGTCCCACACAACCTAAGTCAGAAGCTCATTTTTTAGTAAAAGGGGGTCCTGTAGGGCCCTGGCCCCTGTTTTGGGTAACTGTTGCCTTGTTTGCTGACCTTGATCTTGATATCCTCCCTATGCTAATTCCCTGCTGGGTTCCACCCTCCTGAATGCTTAAATTCCTTGTCTGTGTATCCTGCATAATGGGCGTTAACAGCTTAGAAGCAAGATTGTAAAACATCTGTAGTGAACTTCTGCCCTCCGGGGTTCTCCCATTGTGCTGTAAGCCTGTATTTAAGACCTCTTCCCTCCTTCAATAAACAGCATTCGGCATTTAAAAAAAAAAAAAACTAAGCCACCATTCCACTACAGCCATCCTGCAGCAGGAGCAGATTGGATGTAAAATCCTGAGTTCAGGGGATCTCAATAGAACAGTTGCAAAACATTTCCTTAAGAAGTAGAGCAGAGGGGCTGGAGACAGCAACCCTGCTAGCTGCTGACACAGGGAGAGCTCGTGATCTCTTTAGTGACATTAAACTCTCTCCGGGGCTCTTCCTTCCCCTGGGCCTGCCAGATGCCCAGCAGGAGGGCACTGCAACAGAAGTCCCTGAGCACAGGATCTTAGGACCATGGGCCTACATGCTCTCTCCATCCTGCAGACCCGCAGGGATACAGGGGGACATCTGTGTTCAAATGCTTTCACATAATGCAGAGTGGGAGGTCAGTGCATTATGGGATGTTCACTAGGAGACGGGTGTGGAATATTCCTTCACACTGTGTGAATGTATGTGACCATGATGGGTTTAATAAAGAAGCTGACTGGCCAATAACTGGTCAGGATAAGATTAGGGGGAGAGCCAAACAAAGAATGCTGGGAAGAAGAAGGGCAGAGTCAGAGGAGTTGCCAGCAGACACACAGAGAAGCAAGATGGACATGCTGTACTAAGAAAAGGTACCAAGCCACGTGGCAAAGCGTAGATAAAATTATGGGTTAATTGAAAACATAAGAGTTAGTAACAAGCCTCATGCCAATTTGTTTCTTATCAATTTCTAACTTTTTTTTTTCTTTTGTGGTTTCTCAAGACAGGGTTTCTCTGTGTAGCCTTGGCTGTCCTGGAACTCACTCTCTAGATCAGGACAGGACGGCCTCAAACTCACAGAGATGGACCTGCTGTTGCAGCCCAAGTGCTGGGATTAAAAGCATGCACACCACCACCTTTTCTACTTCTTGACTATGGATGTATTATAACCAATTGGTGAGCTCCTAAGGCTGTAACCTAAAACTGGGAAGTAGAATAAACCTTTTCTCCCATATATTGCCTTTCTTGGGGGAGGGAGGCGAGACGGGACAGGGTCCAGAACTCACTATGTAGACCAGGCTGGCTTTGAACTCACAGTGTTTCATCTACTTCTGCCAAATGCTGGATTTAAAGACGTGTGCCATCATGCCTGACTTACATATATACTTTTTAATCTTTTGACATTTATTTGGTAGAGGGCAGTAGGAGAAGTACACATGAGCCAGGGTGTGCCTGGGAGAGTCAGAGGACAGCTTGCAGAAGTCAGTTCTCTCCTTCCATCATGTGGGTCCCAAGGATCAAACCATGGGGAAAGCAGATAAAGGCACACCTTTACCCTCTTTCTGTTTTAGTGAGAAGAGCCAGCTCAATTTATGCCATGATGGAGTCAATAAGTACAAAAACTCATTCACATCTTCAAGTGAACATAAAACAAACGCTCTGCACTGTGTTGATGCTCACCTACGATTACATTCCAGGGTTGACAGGATGGCTCAGGGGGTGAAGTCCCTCACTGGCAAGTCCAAGGACCTCAATTCCACCCTCAGACCCCACCTGGTAAAGGCAGAGAATCAACTCCTAAAAGTACCCTCCGACCTGTATTCCCACATGTGCATGTGCGCATGCGTGCATACGGATGGACGGACGGAGACACACACACACACACACACACACACACACACACACACACACACACACACACAATATAAATGTAATTTACGAAATAAGACTACATCCTACAACCTCTGTAGCTAATGTAGTCTGACTGTCCCAGAGAAAAGTCTATATTAGGAGCTCAGAAATCTTCTCTTTGATTTGTTTGTTTATTTATTTGATACAGGATCTCACTATGTAGCCCAGGCTCCTGTGAGCAGATATAATGACAAATACATACCCCCATGCTTGTGGCTGAAGTTTCTAGATGTTTTATTAGGAAATGTGACCTACAGGACTAAATGTTCAAATTACATTTATTTAGTTATTTAGGGGAGATGGAACCCAGGTTGTCAGATTTGCTGGCAGGCACCTTCGTCATCTTGCTGGCTCTGAATTTGAATTTAAATGCCACATCTTCTCTACTGATAGCTCTGGTTCCTGGCACTGATGTTACTAGGGAACAGCTGTTTCCTGATCTGCCTTCCCTTATCCAACAGAACATTAACTACCTGACTTAGGAACCACTGGGATGGTGCTGGGAATACAGCGCAGTGGCAGAGCCCTGGCCTAGCACACGTGAGGCCCTAGCGTCAATTCCCAGCTCTGGGGGAAAAACACGCACAAAAACACATGCTTAGGAACCATTGAGACCTACAGTTTATTTTCATTTTTCCCAGGGTTAATTAATTTGGGTTTATGATATCTATTCCCACAGCACTTGACAAAATCACTTCTGTGGGACTGCACTTCGACATACTTGGCTTGAACATAAAAAGAATCGGAGAGTTCCATGTCACAGGAGCCTGCACCCGCTGTGACAAGAACTCTGCTCCAAGGATACTCCACATGCCGTGGGAGACAGATCGACAAGGGGGCCAAGGCGTCAGGTCTGGGCGTCTAGCTTACTTCAAAACGGCACCTCTGTCCTGCTCCTCTTTGTTCATTTAGGTTCTTTGAAAGATTCGTTGGTAAAATGCTAAGACCTTTGGAAACCACTGCGCTGCTGAACTGACATGGAAGGACCCCTTCCCACAGCCCACTCGTCCCCTCCACACAGGACTTAACGTTTAGCAGAGACAGTGGTGTCTCTGCTGAGAAGTGTCTGTGCTTCCCACAGAGGTGCCGGGATTTTCTGATGAACAGCTCCATTGCCCCTCACTTCTAACTTTGCAAAACCTCACACTGCCTCTCTTGGCCCTTACTTCCCTCTTGGCTTCATCTGTTTCTTCCAAAGTCACTTTGACTTGAAGAGCTTTGTTCTCTGACATCTTCCTCTAACGCCTACCCTCCTTTTTAATCCTACGAATCAAAGGAAGAGACATTCACACAAAAGGACAGATGCTCAGCATATCCAGACTTCTATTCTTCCTTACGATGTCGCCACTGTGGGTCAGCCTAGAATCTTCTAGTCCAATCCTTCAAGTTCATGTCTGTTCAAACTCTGACTGAATACGAGTGACAGATGTGGTTTGTGTGGTAGAGCAGGTTAAGACATCTGTTGGTGCAACGACATCTCCATCCCTCTCCTAACTTCCCATTAGTGCCCTCTTTGCTGGACATGTATTTGGAACAGACACACAGAAAGCTGACTCACAGTTCCAGCCCATCCTTAAGAATGAGGAAGAGGCCGGGCAGTGGTGGTGCACGCCTTTAATCCCAGCACTCGGGAGGCAGAGCCAGGCGGATCTCTGTGAGTTCGAGGCCAGCCTGGGCTACCAAGTGAGTCCCAGGAAAGGCGCAAAGCTACACAGAGAAACCCTGTCTCGAAAAAAACCAAAAAAAAAAAAAAAAAAAAAGAATGAGGAAGAGGCCGGGCAGTGGTGGTGCACGCCTTTAATCCCAGCACTCGGGAGGCAGAGCCAGGTGGATCTCTGTGAGTTCGAGGCCAGCCTGGGCTACCAACTGAGTTCCAGGAAAAGCACAAAGCTACACAGAGAAACCCTGTCTTGAAAAACCAAAAAAAAAAAAAAAAAAAAAAAAAAAGAATGAGGAAGAGGGACATGACTGAATTGTGTCTCCCAAGTGTCCTGAAAAATAACATGTTTGTGTTTCTAATTCCTCCTAGAGTATATAGGAACTGGAGCTGGAATACTCTACCCCTTTAGCCCCCACCCGCTACCACCAAAAAAACCCCCCAAATACCTAAAAGTTCATCTTCCAAACCCACTCTCCAAGGGTAGGTATGCAGCCTTCAAACATTTTGTTAATAGTATTTTGGGCCAGGCAGTGGTGGCGCACACCTTTAATCCCAACACTTGAAAGGTAGAGGCAGGCTGATCTCAGTGAGTTCAAGGCCAGCCTGGTCCACATACCGAGTTCCAGGACAGCCAGGATTGTTATACAGAGAAACCTTGTCTCAAAAAACAAAAACAAAAATAGTGTTTTGGCTTTTTTCCCCTTGTGGCAACTTGAATGTAATTGTCCTCCAAAATCTCATAAGGAGTGGCACTATAAGGAGGTGTTGCCTTGCTGGAGTAGTTGTGGCCTTGTTGGAGGAAGTGTGTCACTGTGGGGGTGGGCTTTGAGGTCTCCTATGCTCAAGCTACAACCAGTATGGGCACAGACTCCTCCTGTAGCCTGCCAATCCAGATGTAGGACTCTCAGCTACTTCTCCAGCACCATGTCTGCCTGCATGCTGCCATGCTTCCCACCATGATGATAATGGACTGAACCTCTGAACTGTAAGCCAGCCCCAATTAAATCTTTGCCTTTATAAGAGTTGCCATGGTCATGGTGTCTCTTCACAGCAAGGGAAACCCTAACTAAGACACCCCTAAAGGGAAAGTGGTACTCACCTCTTCCCCATACTGTACATATTGATTAAATTCATTCTTCCAATACCAAAGCCACGTGGTGCTGAAGACAGACTTAGCCAACTGAGCCACAGATGAAGGCGTGGAGAGGCGGCGGATGAGATAAGAATCACAAGTCATTTTCTGGAAATTGATCTGATGCTTTCCTACCAAAATGCTGAAAGAGAAAGTAGAAAATTAACTAAACACTTCAATGACCTGTTTCCTACACTCTGGTCAGCCCTACCATGAACACAGAATATAAATTTGGGGCTGAGATGGCGCTTTAACTCTTCTTTCTCTGTTTCTGTCTCTTTCAATCTAAATGGTACTGGGGATTGAGCCTAAACTTCCTCTGTACAGCTCCTGGTCTTACACATCACAGAAAAACTGAAACACAGACAATCTGTCCTCACTACGTATGTAATGGTTTCCAAAAATGTATTCCTGCTTGGCATGGTGGTGTACTCTAATCCCACCATTCTGGAAGGAGAGGCAGATGGATCTCTATGAGTGTGAGGCCAGCCTGGTCTACCTAGTGAGGGCCTGGCTCAAAAAAAATTAATTAACTAATTAATTTTTTAAAAAGTTATTCATCCCCCACCAAAGACCCAGTGGACTACAGCAAAGGCTCACTGTGGTTAAGAGCATTTGTTGTTCTTACAGAGGACTTGGGTTCAATTTTCCGCATCCACACAGCAACTCATAACCATTTTAACTCCAGTTCCAGGGAATCCACACATGCAGGCAAAAACACTCATACACGAAAGGTAAAATAAAAAGAAAATCTTTACATAAAGGGAAAATGTAAAATGATTCTCCCAAAAAAAGAAGAGAATTGCCCATAAAACAATTGGCTAAGCCAGCTGGTGGTGGCGCACGCCTTTAGTCCCAGCAATGGGGAGGCAGAGGCAAGCGGATCCCTGTGAGTTCGAGGTCAGCCTGGTCTACAGAGTGAGATCCAGGACAGCCAGGGCTACACAGAGGAGAAACCCTGGCTCAAAAAAAAGTAACAACAAAAACACACACACACACACACACACACACACACACACACACACACACACACAATGCTCTCTGGCTTTTTTGCTTTCCTATTTTTCTGTGTATAACACAGCTTTCCGGAGGCTACATAGTACTTAACTTCAAAACAGACTTAATTTTTATTTGTGTGTATGTATGATGTTTTGTGGGTATGATGTGTTTGTGTATATGATGTGCATGTACATGACGTGAGTATATGTATGTGAGTGTGTGTATATGACATGTGTGTATAATGTATATGTACATATGTGCATGTGTTTATATAGTATATGTGTATATGATGTGAGTGTATGTGTATGTGTGTGTGTATGATGTATGTGTGTATATGGTGTGTACACGCAGGCACATGCATGGAGGTCAAAGGACTATACTTAGAAGTAGTTCTCTCCTTCCCCAGTGGATTCTGGGGGTTGAACTTAGTTCGTCTGCTTACATGGAAAGCACGTTTATCCATCTTCCAGCCCTACTATTATTTTTAATGTGATATACTGATAGCTGCAATTCACATACACAAATCCTCAATATGCTGCTGAGATGGAAGTTGGAGAATTGCTGTTCTATGAAAGAGCTCTTAGGTCCTTGATCAGGAAAGATCAGGGGAACTTCTGGTAACAGTGGGTGACAATGTTGGTCACAGAAGGCCTACAATATCGCTAAACACTGCCCACCATATACACATACACACATACATCACATACACACATACATATACATATGTATACTCTTAAACATCAACAGTCTCAAGATTGAGAAACTGGGTTTACATAGAGAGAAAAATGTCTTACCTGGGGGAGGGGAGAAAAAAAGTCTCATCTACATATGAGAACAGCTAATGCCGCCCTCTAGTGGCAGAATGCGGCAACACGGGACACCTACCAAAAGTTTCTAAATTCCACATTCACTTCCCTCTTGCACTCAAACCTAAATGTGGTCATGTGACTATCACACACACACACACACACACACACACACACACACACACACACACCCCCTGCCCCCACCAACCCTAGCAAATGCAGTAATATAAGCAACCCTCTTGGAAGCTTCTAGAACAGAGATGGACACAAAAACATAGGTACACAACAAACTTCTGTACTAGAACACATGGAATTATTCACACCACATGTTGTGGGGGTGCATGTGTACATATGTGCATAGAGACTAGAGGTCAAACTTAGATCCACTATGGTTTTTTTGGACTGACCTGGAACTCACCAAGGCTAAGCTGGAAATCACCTGCTTCAACTTTCCTAGGGCTGGGATTACAAATACACACCCCTGTGTGTCCTGGGGATTGAATTCAAGCACTTTACTGACTAAAGCTATCTCCCAAGCTTCAAATCTTATTTTTTTTTAAAGATTTTTTATTTTAAAGATTTATGTATACAGAAGAGGGTGCCAAATCTCATTACAGATGGTTGTGAGCCTGGGTGCTGGGAATTGAACTCAGGACCTCTGGAAGAGCAGTCGGTGCTCTTAACCTCTGAGCCATCTCTCCAGCCCCAAATCTTATTTTTAAATTAAGAAATTAAGCCAAAGCTTATTTGTCCCGAATCACTTAGTGTTTCTTTTTAAAATGTGTGTGTGTGTGTGGGGGGGGGGTTGTGTGTATGTGTGTGTACAAGCATGTACATGGATCTACATGCATGTCGTGGCCAGAAGGACAACGATGGCTGTCATTCCTGACACCCTCCATCTTGTTTTTTTCAGGACAGGGTCTCACTGGCCTGAAGTTCACCGAGTAGGCTACATTGGCTAACCAGAATACCCTAGGGATCCCCTGCCTCTTGCTTCCCAGTGCTGGGATCACAAGCACACACTACAAACCCTGCTTCCCCCGCCCCTCCACCAAGAGCTGACGACCAAATCCACGGCCTGTGCTTGCTAGGCAGGAGTTCTACATGGAGCTAGCTCCTCATATCTGTCCAGCTTTTTATTTATTATTTGTTGTTGTTGTTTTGTTTCTCGAGACAGGGTTTCTCTGTGTAGCCCTGGCTGTCCTGGAACTCACTCTGTAGACCAGGCTGGCCTCAAACTCCATCCACCTCTGCCTCAGAAGTGCAGAGATTAAAGGCATATGCCACCATGCACAGCTGTGTCTGTCTGGCTTTTTAAAAGCATGGGTTTGAGGGATATAACTCAGGTTCTCATACTTATAAAGCCAAGTTCTAATTTTTTTGGTGTTATACCTGTGTGTGGGCACACATGCTACATATAGCACATGCGTGGAGGGCAGGGGAGACATTCTCTCCTTCTGCCTTACTGAGGCAGGGCCTTTCCCCTTTCTCCTATTATGTGGCGTACTCAGGGATAGCTGGCCACCGGCTTCTGCATATGGGAATGCTGGGATTCCAGATGTGGGCCACCTCATCTGGCTTTTTCATGGCTTGCAGGGACAATTGCTTTCATCCAATGAGCCATCTTCCTGGCCTCACTTATGGTTTTTTTTTTTTTTTTTTTTTTTTTTGTTTTTTGAGACAGGGTTTCTCTGTGTAGCTTTGCGCCTTTCCTGGATCTCACTATGTAGCCCAGGCTGGCCTCGAACTCACAGAGATCCGCCTGGCTCTGCCTCCCGAGTGCTGGGATTAAAGGCGTGCGCCACCACGGCCCGGCCACTTATGGTTTTTGATAGTGATGAGCTATTAAAGAGTATGAACTAGGGGCTGGAGAGATGGCTCAGTGGTTAAGAGCACTGGTTCAATTCCCAGCACTCACATGGCACCTCACAATTGTCTGTAACTACAGTTCCAGGGAATCCGACACCCTCACACAGACAAAACACCAATGCACATAAAATTAAATAATTTTTTTTTTTAAAAAGGTATGAACTAGCTGGATGGTGGTGGTGCATGCCTTTAATCCCAGCACTTGGGAGGTACAGGCAGGTTCTGTGGAGTTTGAGGCCAGTCTGGTCTACAGAGCGAGTCCCAGGATGGCCAGGGCTACACAGAGAAACCCTGTCTCAAAAGAAAAAGAAAAAGTATTGGCCTCTGTGCTGTGTTTTTCTGAAGGGCACACCTACAGACCAAATGATCACATCACTGTTCATGTCACTCGAGTTACTAAATAGTCCCAGAATCCCTAGCATTAGGCAGCTTGGTGTCTCCCAGGCTGAGCTGGAAGCTTCCCTCTGTTCGAGTTGTAGATCCCATTAGCCAGAGGACAGCCACCAACTTACATTTCGGCTTGGGGATTGCAATAGGCCTTCTCGATGTTCTCCATGTCCTGGAAGTCCTTCCAAGCATTAGCTATGCACACCTGCCACCGGTAGGGCAGATGGAAGTGGTTCTTGCTACAGCTGCCTACAGTGACAGAGAAGGGTAACAGTTAGGTGTGGGTTTCTCACCAGTTCAAGTTCACTGCTGACGTCCCGCCTGCCAGGCCAGCCTGTCCTGCCTGCCAGGCACTTCCCCGGCAGCCCTTCCCTGATGCTGGTCTCTACTTGGGTTGTATGTCATCTACTCTAGTTCCAATGCAAACTCATTAGAAAATAAAAGTCTGGGCTGGAGAGATGATCAGTGAGAGCACTGTCAGCTCTTCCAGAGGGCCTGGGTTCAATTCCCAGCACCCACATGGCTGCTCACAGTTGTCTAATTCCAGGGGACCAGACGCCCTCTTCTGGCCAGGACAAGGAACTCTAGAGCAGGCGGCTCCTCATCTTTCTTTGAAGCCTTTATCTCAGAGACCCATCTCTTCCAGAAAGGATACAAGTAACTCGTCTACTCCATTATGATCTGACTAGTATTTGAAATTCCTTAAGGCAGCATCTGATACCCAATTTGGGCTAGATGCCAGGTATTTGCTTATTTTAAGCAGTCTTCCTGTTTGTGGATACGCTGGTGCCCACTTGAATTACAGACAATGAAGGAAAGCTGCATCATTGTTAAGCTTAGGCTCTCAGTACAAGCATCAAAAGATGCTAGAATGGACACTTGCTGAGTAAGGAACTATTATAATCCCAATCCATGGAAACACAGAAAATGCTTTTTAAATGATGAATGTTACATTTAAATCATTTAAATTGTCTTATTTTTTAAATCCCATGTAGGTGCGCTGTATTTATCATTTCTTCTCCTTCCTTCCCTCCAGGCCCCCTGTACCTCACCTCTTGGACCACCTTGAAGTCACGGCCTCTTTTTATTATTGCTGTCATAGATGTATACAAGGTATACAAGTGTGTGTGTGTGTGTGTGTGTGTGTGTGTGTGTGTGAGAGAGAGAGAGAGAGAGAGAGAGAGAGAGAGAGAGAGAGAGAGAGAATAAATATATAAATATAATCTGCTGGGATTTTTAAAAAGACTTTTATTTGTGTGTGTGTGTGTGTGTGTGTGCATGCCTGCATGAGTTTACATAGACCAAGTGCATATAAGTGCCCATGGATGCTAGGAGAGGGCAATGGATTCCCTAGAGCTGGAGTTACAGGGGGTTGTAAGTTGCCTTGTGGGTGCTGGAAACTTAATCCACATTGTCTATATGAGAGCAGTAAGTGTACTTAACCTCTGAGGCATCTTTCCAGCACCTTAAATCATTGTAAAAATGTTTAAAAGATACACGGCTACTTTAAAATAAAAAGGCACCACAGGCCGCGCAGTAGTGGCACACACCTTTAATCCCAGCACTTGGGAAGCAGAGGCAGGCGGATCTCTGTGAGTTCAAGGCCAGCCTGGTCTACAGAGTGAGATCCAGGACAGCCAGGGCTGTTACACAGAGAAACCCTATCTCAAAAAACCACCACCACCACCACCACCACCACCACCACCACCACCAAAACACCCCAGAGGAACTCACGCAATAGGACGGCTTGAGATTTATATGATTAAAAATTTCATTAACAAAGAAGGAGGAGGAGAAGGAGAGAGGCTGTTCCGGAGGAGGAAGAGTTGTTTTCTTCAGTGGCGTAGACACTGGTAAGCTGCCTGTGCCCCTGTAAATAACCCCACTGGGACTTGTGTAAGCAGTCCTGACTAAACTCAGTGGGCCATTACAAAAACGAAACATGAAATACAGGGATAACCAGAATTCATGTGTACCACACTGTCAAAGATTTGAAAAAAAAAAAGAGAAAAGAGAAAAGAGGGAGTAAAGACTGAGGGAGTCGGAAAATAGCCAAGGCACAGCGGAAAACGTTTTCTCCAAAAATCAAACAGAATTATCCTATGATCCAGTTCCTTATCTGATTACTCAAAGGCAGCGTCGTGGTCTTGGGCAAGCACTGGTGTGTGCCATGCTCACAGAGTATTCACAGTGGCTAAAGGATCTTTCAGAAAATGCAACTTACTCTGTTGACAGCCCTTATACAGATGGTCCTGACAGATTTCCTTCGGGTCACGATCATTCATCCTAGGGGACATAGGACTTGTGACGGAGCACAGGGGATCTGCAAAACAAAAGAAGATGCATGTATGCCAAAAATGAGGACACCTGACCTCACAGTGAGGAAAACATCAGAACGGGGGTCCACTGACCGGGGAATATCTTTCTGTACGCTGCAAATATGCGTTGCTCTGATTGGTTGATAAATACAGCTGTTTGGCCTATGGCAAGGCAGCCTAGAGGCAGGCAGGAAATTCAAAGAGAAAGATAGGAAGAAGGTGGGGGGAGACTCCAGCGAGCCGCCCAAGGAGCAACATGTAATGGGACGCAGGTAAAGCCACGGAACATGTAGCAATACATAGATTAATACTTGTGGGCTAATTTAAGATATAAGAGCTAGCTAGCAAAAGGCTTGAGCTATGGTCATGCAGTTATAATTAATATAAGCCTCTATGTGTTTACTTGGAGGACGCAAGTGGGAGAGATTTGTCCCAACAGCCGGCAGGCTGGGACACAGGAAATCTTCCGACTACAGTCCACGCTCACGTGCATCCGAGGATTCATGGGCTGCCCCTAAGAGCCTACACAGTCCCTCTGTAAAATGAAACATAGACACCAGGACCCCAGGGACTCCTGACTATGAAAGGATCGCAATTCTGAGGCAGGGAACTCAATGCTATGGTGCTGTGTTTGTCTCTCCCTGTGCCTTCAAGCCTTGGGGGTCCCCTCTGTGACTTACACTCAGGAGAGTCTGAGGTCATCCTTGAGAGCTCACTGGCTGGGCTCACCGAGGCATGTGCGGGGTTCTTGCCAAGGGTCCCAGAGGCTGCAACTCTGGGGCTCGAGGAAGGGGGAGGTGACCGAGGCAGGCTGCGGGCCTGTTCGGGGGCAGTGATCTTCTCAGGCATCGTCAGGGCCTGGTTTCTCAGACTCTGAACTCCAGAACACACTGCTTCTTTTCTTTCAGTGACTGCTGCTTTTACGCCAAAGCCGGCGGCGGCGGCACTTTCAGACACATGAGAGGTTTCATTCATCATTGGACTAGAGCCGTTTGGTGCATTATGGGTGGATTTACTAGCCCAGACTGCATTTCCTCCATATTTACCACCCAGGAATGCCAAGTCTTGGCCACTGTCGGCGATTCTGCCAATGGTCTGGGGATCCTGAGGGTTAGCTGCACTCTTCCAGTGGTTGCTGGGTAATGCCATTTCTCCTAGACCGTTGGCTGTGGCCCTGTTACTTTGAATTCCTGAGGCTGTTCCTTCCATGGTCGCTCCACCAGCGTAACTATCAAAAAAAGGGACGCGCTGGATATCTTGAGTCTCACTCTTGCCCTCGACCTCCATGCGGTGTCCGGAAAGCTTGCCCGGTTTCATGGTCACGGCCTCACGGGTTTGTGTCACGTCGAGATGAAAGCCGCGGGCAGCTCGACTTGGGGATGAATCAGAGCGATTCCTGGAAAACGAGCCATCTGGATCCCCATTCTCTGAGAACTTCAGGCTTGCTCCCATTTGACTGGTTCCTCGGAGACCCGCAGCCTTGGATGTAACCGAGGAAAGCTGTGCACAGTCGTGAGTCCCCAGGTACTTGAACTTCTGGGTGACATCTGCAGACACATCCTCCAGGGAATCCTTACAGCTGGTGACGTCTGGGCTGGGTGGACCAGACTCCGGAGGTGAGGCAGCTGGGAGAAGTTCTAGACTGTTCTGAAAGAACCGGTCTCTGCTTTTGCTTCTACCTCTGGGCCCGCCTCTGCGATGTGGATGGGGAGCTGGAAAGAGAAAGCCAAAGAGAAATTCAAGCTCAGGGCCTACCTCGCTGCTCCTTTGCTTGTGCAGCCCTGTGAACTGAGTTTCCAAACTGGTAGCTACAAACCTCAAGACAGCAGTCTGCGGCTAAGGTAAGAGGAGGACCCCATGCTCTTCCGGACTCTCCTGGGGCTCAGTGAGTCCGAGGCCCCAAGAGCCTGGTGAGGCTGTCTCCAGATTCTAGTCCCGAGTTAAATGTCATTACTACAGTGAATGAAAGCTGGACTGGAGAAATTAGAGAAAAATGTCTACAATGCACAGCGATTTCACTCATTATAAAATGGGTACATTATATGGGTATATTATAATATGGGTACATTATAATATGTATACAGTATTCTGCCTGCATATTTGCCTGTAGGTCAGAAGAGGGCGCCAGATCTCATTACAGATGGTTGTTAGCCACCATGTGGTTGCTGGGAATTGAACTCAGGTCCTCTGGAAGAACAGCCAGTGCTCTTAACCACCCAGCCAGCTCTCCAGCCCCTTGTTTTGTTTTTCCAAGATAGGGTTTCTCTGTGTAACAGAGCCTCAAATGTCCTGGAACTCACTTTGTAGACCAGGCTAGCCTCAAGCTCACAGAGATCCACCTGCCTCTGCCTCCCAGTGCTGCGATTAAAGGCGTGCACCAAGTCTGGCTGCTTAACCATTTCTAAGCATCCGTTTCCTCATGCTTAAGTGAGGTTAATAAATAATAAACCTGCCATCGTTCATCGTTTTGCTGTGAGGAATAAAGAAGTATTCTGGGTGAAAGTCTCCTGTAAACGATAAACCATCTCCAAAATACAAATACAATACAAGAAAAAGTACAAGACGTACTTTTTCTCTGCATTACTGTAGCATCTTAGAGTCAGGTATTCTGTCCGCTTCATAAAATTCACCTCCTTCTTTATCTACTTTAAAAAGACAAGGAGAGCCAGAGAGATGGCTCATTTGGTAAAAGTGCCTGCCACAAAGCCTGGATAACCTGGACTTAATCCGAGGGAAGAGAGAACTCCTGTAAGTTGTCCTCTGACCTCCACACATGTGGCTATACACACCCAAAATAAATAATATTGTCACGGTGGCTAATTTTACATCAACCTGACACAACTGGAGTTTTCTGAGGAGCAAAGCCCAACTGAGAGAAAAACGCCTCCATAAGATCCAGCTGTAGGGCATTTTCTCAATTAATGATTCACAAGGGAGGGCCCAGCCCATGGTGGGTGGTGCCATTCTTGGGCTGGTGGTTCTGGGTTCTCTAAGAAAGCAGGCTGAAGCCAGGTTTGGTGGTGCATGCACTCGGGAGGCAGAGGCAGGAGGATCTCTGAGTCCCAGAACAGCCAGGGCTTCACAGGGAAACCCTGTCTTGAAAAACAAAAACAAAAAGGAAGAAAGGAAGGAAGGAAAGAAGGAAGAAAGGAAGGAAAGAGAAGAAAAGAAGAGAAGAGAAAAGAAAGCAGGCTGAGCAGGCCATGAGGAGCAAGCCAGTAAGCAGCATTCCTCCACGGCTTCTGTATCAGCTCCTGCCTCGACTTCCTTCGATGATGAACAGTGATGTGGAAGTGTAAGCCAAATAAACCCTTTCCTCCCCAAGTTACTTTGGTCATGGTGTTTCATCACAGCAATCGTAACCCTAACTAAGACAATAATATAACTTAATTTAAATTAAAAGACAAAACTTTTCCAACTAGAACCGTGGGGTGTAATATGAAAACGCTTAACAAATGGTACCACTTCGCACCCCCGAGGACAGTCGCTTCATGAAAACTCCGATGGTGACAAGCACCAGAAGGAGGGCAGACATTTGGACCTTGTGTGTTGCTGGGGGTGGGGGAAAATGGCAGAGCTGCTATAGAAAACAGCACGGCGGCTCCTCAAAACAATGAACACATTTAGAAAGTGGTCCAGAAATTGGGCTTCTTGGTTATACTCCTAAAAGAACTGGAAGCAGGGTGTCAAGGAAATAGTTGAGCACCCACATTCACAGTAGCTACCACGTAGAAACGAACCGAGTGTCCATCAACAAATGACTGAATAAGCAAAATGAGGCAGCCATAGTAGGGACACTATGCAGCCTCAAAACATGAAGGGGCTGGGGAGGTGGGTCATTGCTTAAAAGTGCTCGCTTGCTGCTATTACAAAGCCATGTTGGGCTGCTCACAACTGCCTATAACTCCAGCTCTGGGGAGAGCCGATGTCTCTGGCCTCTGCAGGCACCTACACGCAAATGCATATACCTATTCCAACTGCCACACACATACATATAATTTTTAAGATAAAATAAATCTAAAAATATATACTGTTTATTGTTATTTATGTATGAGAACAGTTTCAGAGAATGCATTGATAGACTTATATATATATTTTAACCACAAAATGTGCATGTGAACTGGGGTGGTGGCCCACACCTTTAATCCCAGCACTGGGAGACAGGCAGTGAGACTTCTTTGAGTTTGAGGCCTGCCTGGCTTACATAGTGAGGCCCTGTCCATCTAATACTACATAATAGAATTCTGTCTTTAGATAGATAGACAGACAGACAGACAGATAGATACATTTATGTATAGCTGGCAAAATGGCTCTCAGTCACCAACCTGAGTTCATTCCCCAGGACCCACAAGATGGAAAGAGAACTGGCTCCTGAAAATTACTCTCTGACTGCCCCACGAAATAAGTAATTGCAATTAAAAATCGTATGTGTACACAAGTGTTTGTGTACGCATGCACACGCAGAGAAAGAGACTAAACTGGAAGAAAGTTAATAGTTGCTGAACCTCAAAGATGTTTGTTTCATTCTCATTTAAAAAAAAAAAAGCTTCAAGGAAAAAAAAAATAAAGTTTATTTTGTTTCTGAAATGAGATCTCTCTATGTAGTCCCGGCTGTCCTGGAACTCTCTCTGTAGAGCAGGCTGGCCTCAAAATCAGAGATCTCTTGCCTCTGCCTCCCAAGTGCTGATATTAGAGGCAAGCGCGCACGTGCACACGCGCACGCACACGCGCGCGCGCGCGCACACACACACACACACACACACACACACACACACACACACACACACACACACACCCTGACAATAATGACTTATCTAAAATCAGAGGCTACAGCTAGCTGTAAATCATTGTCTCAGTTGTATTAAAGGGGTGCATGCCTATGGAAAGGGTGTGGCAGGGAAAATAAGGGGGTTTTTGTGTAGCGAAGCTGAGATTTTACAGATAGCTTTCTTTCGCTGTAATTTCTGTTTGAGAGTTCACACAATTAAAAAGGCAGAGGGCACACCTCTCATGGCAGGGGGATTCCTCCGGGAGTGCTTGTTGTTGCAGATGTCCTGGATGTTCTGGACCACATCGGAACTCATCCCATGCTCCTTCATGATGGCCAGCACCTTTCTGTCCATCAGGTTATGAGACCTGAGGCAGTTGAGATACCCGCAGTTGCCCCGGGTGAAGTGCTCACAGATGTGGAGTCTCTCACAGGGCTGTGGCTGCCCGCAGACCTGTTTCCGGCCCTCTCCTTTGTAACTTTTGCATATCTACAGAAGAGAGAAGAACAATGGGGTGAGAACGTGTACCTGCCACGCTCAATGCACAAGCCCCCTTCCTGTAAGAAGCAGAGGTGTACCAGAAAAAACAATGCACGCACGCTCTCCTCGATGAGATGGACTGAACTGGTGACTTATTTGGGGACAGGCAAGATCCACAGACTAGTTAACAGATGACATCCCGCATAGTGGTGCATTCCTGTAACCCAGCTCTCAGGAGGCAAAGAGGATCCCCAGTCAAAACGTTGCATTTAAAAGAAACGTAAGGGTAAAAATAGTGATGAATTTGATAATTCTTGGAAGAATCAAACTCAAATCGCAAGGCACGGGACATCATAGGAGCCCAAAGGAGGAAGTCTAGTTTGGATCCTGACTTTCTCTACAGTTGAAAGGACACGTGTCTTATCTACAACTTTGCGGTTTTGTCATTTGGTCTCGGATAGCCAGAGCAGGACCTTCTCAAATATGTGAGGGAGTGGGGTGTAAAAAGCAAGAGGAGGAGGGGCGGACAGACAGAGGAGATGGAGATGGTCTCACTATGTAGCTCTCGTTGGCCTGGAACTTTCCATGTACACCAGGCTGGCCTTGAACTCTTAAGAGGTTCATCTGCCTCTGCCTGCCAGGTACTGGGATGAAAGGTGTACACACTCCTATCCCATTTTGTCTTTGTTAGCTGGGATTAAAGGGCACACCGCTGTGTCCAGCCTTGTTTTCAGTTTTTTTTTTTGTCATAAGGTCTCATTATGTCACACAGGCTAGATTTCAACTCACAATCCTCCTCCTGACCCCCACCTGCTGGGATTGCGGGCATGCACCAGTATAATCCAGCTCAGTAAGGAAACCCGTACAGTCTATCTAAACCTGCGGTTCTCAACCTGTGGGTCGCAACCCCTTTGGAGGCTGCACATCAGATATTCACATTATGATTCATAACAGTAGCAAAATTACAGTTATGAAGCAGCAACAAAATAATTTCATGGTTGAGGGTCACCACAACACGAGGAACTGTATTAAAGGGTCGCAGGGTTAGAAAGGCTGAGAACCACTGCTCTAACCAAACACATTTATTTACACACAGCTGCATGGCTGAGAGGTTGGTTTAAAGGCCAAGGTCCTTGAAGCAGCAGGGGGACCTCACAGACCCAGCAATCCTCTAGTTTCTTTCCTTTCCAAGGGCAGAAGGAAAATAGTTGTTGGGTCTGCCTGCCTAAAATCTGTTGGGAGGCAGAATAAACAACAAAACAGAAAACTGTATTGCACAAAATAAGGAGTGCGAGGCAAGTATTCGACCCATGAGATGAGGAGCCAGTGTGATGCGTGACAAACCTGAACCTGAAGGCACTTGAAAGATGAGAATGTTTGGTCTAACAGGCTGTGGGACTGGGTCTGCCTGCCTCCCTGCAAGGGGTCTGGATGCAGGGACAGGCTGACTCCAGGACCAGCGGCCAGAGCCACATCGGCAGCCTCTAAAACCAGACGAGTGCATGTAGCTGCTACAGAATCTGATTCTAGACCACAGTTCTCAAAGTGTGGTGTCTGGACACATATTAGAAATGCAAACCAGGAGCTGGGTTGTAACTCAGTTGGGAGAGTGCTTGCCTACTATACACAAGGCTCTGGGTTCAATTCCCAGTAGCATGCACACCAAGCATGTGTATAATATGAGCCCTCAAGAAGTGGACAGCAGGTTTGTTTGAGGCCAGCCTGGGTTACATAGGGTGATCTTGTCTCTAATAAAACAAAACAATGACCAGGTGAGGTGGTGCACACCTTTAATCCCAGCACTAAGGGAGGCAGAGGCAGGTGGATCTCTGAGTTCAAACTACACAGTGAGACTCTGTCTCCAAGAGCAGGGGCATATAGTACATTGCCTATGATCCTAGCATGTAGCAGCTAAGGCATGAGAATCAGGAGTTCAAGACTAGCCTAGGCTAGACAGTCGAATGAGGTTCAGGACATTTTGAGCTTCAAAGAGGACAACTTGGGGAGTCAGTTCTCTCCCTCCATCCATGTGGGTGCCAGGGACTGAACCCACATCATCAGGCTTGGAGACAAGTTCCTTTATCCACTGTCCCCAACAACTAATTTTTTTTTTTAAGGACAGGAGAGTGTGTCTTGTCCACTGCTTCATTCAGTATTTGACATTGTACCTGATGCATGCAGGCACTTTTAAATCTTTCCTTTAGTTTTTTTGAGGCAGGGTTTCTCGGTGTAGCCCTGGCTGACTCACTTTGTAGACCAGGCTGGAACTTGCAGAGACCCGCCTGGCACTTCTAAATCTTAATGGATGCAAAACAAACCACCACAGGGGCAACAATGCCAGGACTTGGAGCTGCTTTGGTCACAGCGGTGGTTAAAGGCAAAGCCAGGATGATAAATGAGCTAAAGGGACTGGGATCACTTACGGAAGTGTGTGTGTGTTTGTGTGTGTGGGGGGGGGGGGACAGCTAGAAACGGGGTGGAGCATCCCAAGTACCTAAGGACCGCTAGAGCTGGGGGAGGGAGGAGCACGCCCTCCCCCACAACACTCTCACACAATGTCCTACCTTCAAGGCTCCTGGAGCTCAGAGGCCACCTTAGAATCACCTGTTGTGCCGTTTCCCCCAAATGGTGGAATTCTCAAGAGACCTCCGTTGGCTATCTCATCTAATCTATCAGGAAAACCTGAATTCCACCTTCCCTGCAGCTCGGCAGCTCTGCCACCTCTTCCTGTTTCTTTGTCTCCCTCTCTGTGTCAGGCCTGCGCTGGGTTCGCGTTGTGAATACAGGGAGGGATTCCCAGCGGTGGTTACCCTCGGGTCAACATCCACCAACTCTCCACTCCACAGTCCTCTGCAGATGAGACTTCGTTATCTACCGCCGTCTCCATTTTCCTCTAGTAACGGAAGTTCTAGACAGTCGATCAGGCATTCAGCCAGGAACTCAGCTTCTCAGCCTCCCTTCCAGCTAAAATGACCACGTCATAAGCACTGGTCAGTGGGATGTGAGATGTGCTACACACTTCGTCCAGTTCTTTAGAAAGTAAACTGCTGCTCTCGACCTCCATCTACAATCCCACTGACTGAAAACTGTCCACAAGGGAGAAATCCCTGGACTGAGAGATGGACGCCACATTCTGAAGACAACAGATCTAACCTACTAGTGAGTCCTTAGAAGACCGTGTAGAGCCCTCTGCCTGACCACGCAGCTTATCTGCCTGCCTGTATCCAGGCAAGACCCAGAGGCAGCACACTTCTGTAACAGTCCAGTCAACGTTTTAGGCTCTTCTGGCCATTCAGTCCCTGTTGCAACTTCTCAACTGACCAGTGGAGGGGGAGAGCAGCAAGAGACAATCTGTAAACACGTCAACACCGCTGTGCTCCTGTGGACTCTTACTTGTAGACTGGTGGCAGTCCAGCTTTGGCCTCTGAGCTGCAGTCTGCTGACCCTCGACGAGGCTATCAAGGAGTAACAAACTTAAAGTATGTTTTCCTAATCATTAAGTTAGCGCAGAAGTCTCCTGTACAGCAAAAACAACATGCACCTCTGTCTTTCCAATTTCAGTTCAAAGGCCATCCTGATGTAAAGCATCAGCTAAGCCGACTGTGTCTTCAACCCATCCTGTTCACGATGGAATCCCGGGCACACTAGTGGAGGAGGCATCTGGACCCAAATTTGTTGAGAAAAGGATCTCACGAAGCAGCCTTGACTGGCCTGGAACTTGCTATGGAGACAAAACTAGTCTCCAACTCATAAAATCTGCCTGCCTCTGCCTCCCAAGGATGCTGGAATTAAAGCTGTGCCCCACCGTGCCTGGCTTGCTCATAATAATAACCAGAGGGTGCTTAAACTATGATTCAGGACCTACCTCAGGCAGAAAAAAAGGGTCGCTCTGGACCAGGAGTACTGCCAGCTCCTCTTGGTTAAGACCAGAGAGCTCATGGTTCTTCAGGACCTGGAAGTTCTGTTCCGAGAGAACTTCGTGAGAGTACTTGCAAAGGTTCCTGGAAGAAGGGAAGACAGCTGTCAGTGCTTGCACTTCACAGAAGAAAGGAGAAAGAAGGCAGCCACAGACACACGATGCGGATGTAGGAAGCGGGAGGGGAGAGGGAGGAAGGCATCCCGAGTTCCAAGGGAAGGGAAAGGAAGGGGAGAAGCTAACAGAATGCAGAAGGGGTAACTATCAGGGAAAAGAGAGGGGTTACCAGGAGGATAGGGTGGGGTTCGGGAGGAGGCAAGGGCACTGGGAAAGGGGAACACACAAGACCAAAGTGTGATGGCATGGATGCATGAAAACTCCATAATGAAATCCATTACTGTCAGGCGGTGGTGGCGCACGCCTTTAATCCCAGTGCTCAGGAGGCAGAGGTAGGCAGATCTCTGCAAACAAAACAACAACAAAAACAACAAGGTCTCACTATATAACATCAGCTGGGCCTGGAACTTGATATGCAGACCAGACTGGTCTCAAACTCATGGTGATCTGTATGCCTCTGCTTCAGAGTTAAAAAAAAAAAAAAAAAAAAAAAGTAAAGGTATTTAAAAAATAGGGTGTGTGACACACCATTTTAAACCCAGAACTTGAGAGGTATATATGGGAGGATCTTTGTGAGTTTGAAGACAGCCTGATCTACACAGCTAGTTCCAGGCCAGCCAGGATCACAAAGAGAGACACTGACTTAAGAAAAATAAATAAATAAATAAATAAATAAATAAATAAATAAATAAATAAATAAATAAATAAATAAATAAAATGATGATGATAACAATAATAATGTATTTACCAAACAGCTAAATCAGGAGGGTGCACAATTCTTTACAAATTGTATACAAGCACACATAATATCTGACTTTAACTGTTATAATACTTCTTTTGCACATAGCTGTGAAAGAAGAAAAAACTGGGATAGGAATGGGAAACAACCTGTTCAGAAGCCACTGCCCACCGAGAAACAAAAATCACCAAGAGACCTGCAGATGGCCTCATAGCCAACAGCCCTGGACACCCTCCCAGAGGGCCTGAGTTTGGTTCCCAGCACCCACACCAGAGGGCTCACTCTTACAACCTCTATTGTGTTTCACTAATCTGTTCTGCTTTGCAACCAATGGTGATAATTTATATGGCCTTTCCAACATAAAATATTAACACAATGATTCATGATAATGTCGGCTTACTCCTATTCAAAAGATCCTTACTGGGCTTAACTACTTTTATACACACAAACGTTAGAGTGTCTCAATTTCTATAAAATAGCACATAATTCTGCTACCTCTATAAATGATACTACATATTACCCATGTCATGACTGCATTAAAGCATCTGGTTCTGGAGCAGGAAATAGCAGCTGGTTTATTCAGGGCTTATTCCATTTTTTTTTTATTTTTAATTAAAATTTTTCCTTTAGCTGGGCAGTGGTGGCCTTTAATCCCAGCATTGGGGAGGCAGAGACAGAAGGTCTCTGTGAGTTCAAGGCCAGCCTGGTCTACAAAGCCAGTTCCAGAACAGCTAGGACTGTTACACAGAGAAACCCTGTCTCAAAAAATTAAAGAAGGAAAAAAAAAAACTCCTTTAGTAATTGTCTTTCATTTCTAAATATTAAGTATTACCTGCTCCACTACTACTTTTCAGTTCTTTATTCCTGTTAACAGAAATGCAAAATGATCTTATGAAAACTGGTGGGTTTTCACAAACATGAACGTCCAGGTGGAAATCATACTCTAAGAATTAGTTTTGCCAGGCAATGATCGCGCATGTCTGCTGGGAAGCAGAGGTTGGCAGATCTCTGTGAGTTTCAGGCCGGCCTGGTCTACAGAGCGAGTTCCAGGACAGCCAAGGCTACACAGAGAAACCCTGTCTCAAAAAACAAAACTAACAAAAAAAGTCTTTAAAAGTCATTCACATGGGCTAGAGACAGCTCAATCAGTAAAGCGTGTGCCTTGCCATCACGACAGCCAGTTCTCGAACCCCACCCCCCCAAAAAGCTACACCTACACCTGGTAGCTTGTTTGCAGTCCCAGCACAGAAGAAGTGCACACAGCAGGTCCCTAGAGCTCACCAGTCACTTGATGAGTTCCAACTCAGTGATAAAACCCATCTCAAAAAATAAGGTTGAGAGATCCCGAGGAATGATGCCCTACATGAATATGTGTGAGTGCCGTGTGCACGCACATGCTCGCGCTCTCTCTCTCTCTCTCTCTCTCTCTCATGCTATTAAGCCTCTACCAGAACCTTTAAAAAAAAATTACAGACACAGCCCTGTTGGCCACTAGCTGAGTCCTTGAATTCTGGCCAGCCCGTCCAGGCCCTTTGCTTCCAAGAAAGGTGAAGGGCTGGTGACGGCCTCCATCCTCGCTAGCCATTTTCCCAACCGGGCCCTTCCCTTACTTTGCCCACCGCTAACCTTGGCGTCCAGTGTGTTTCTGGTGCTCCTTGATAAGGCTGACCTCGGCCCTGCTAACTTTTGGCTTCTGCTCTGTGGGTTTCAGATAACTGCTCCCACCAGCCTCCACCACCAAGAACCCTCGACAGCTGGGCAGAAACTCCAGCTTATCACCTACTCCCTGAGGCCACAGAGAGCATCTGAAGAGACTGGTAAGCTGAAAAGTGTCTAAAGGTAATCCCCTCCCCCCGTCCCTCCCCCACAGCCCTGTGACAGCTCTGTCGGAGGTGGAGGAGTTGCCTTGCATCCCTTCTCTGTTCCCATAGCCATTCCCATTAATGTTCTTGTTACAGACCTGAAAATAGCCTAGCTGAAGCTCCTGCTCGGGGCCAGCACAGCGCTCAGTGGGTAAAGCCACCTGCTCAAACAGCCCCACAAACAGACAGACAGGTTCCACCTCTGTTAGTCAAAGAGTAAGGAATCCTTGCTTCCCTCTTGGGTCCAGCTCAGACATCCTGACCACAGAGCCAAGCCAACGGGGCTCCCTCTTCTTGGAAGCCCACTCAAGGCATGGATGTCTAAAAGAAGAGTCGAGCTGGGCTGGCTGTTGTCCTTCTGATGGCTCCCGTTTTACTTTTTCTTTCTCCTCTCCATCCTGAGGCAAATTACTATTCCCCCAATCTCTGGTCTTCACAGCTCCCGTCTGCTGCATCTAGTCTGGCAACCCATGCCCAGCTGTTTCTCCACAGGCTCCAGGCATTCCCTCAGCGGCTTCTTACAGGTTTGTTTGTTTGTTTAAGATTTATTTATTATGTGCAGGCCAGAAGAGGGCACCAGATCCCATTACAGATGGTTGTGAGCCACCATGTGGTTGCTGAGAATCAAACTCAGGACCTCTGGATGAACAGCCAGTGCTCTTAACCTCTGAGCCATCTCTCCAGCCCTTCTTACAGGTTTGTCGTTGTTGTTTGGTTTTGCTTTTGGTTTTTCGAGACAGGGTTTCTCTGTGTAGTTTTGGTGCCTGTCCTGGATCTCACTCTGTAGCCCAGGCTGGCCTTGAACTCACAAAAATCAGCCTGGCTCTGCCTCCCGAGTGCTGGGATTAAAGGAGTGCGCCACCACCTCCCAGCTGTTTTTGTGTTTTGTTTTGTTTTGTAAATCTTGGTCTTCGTTTCAGTACACTGATCAGCCACAAAGGCGGGGCAGTTTGTACTTGCTGTCTATCTGAGGAAATACAGAAATTAACACCTATCACGTTTCCTGCCCGAGAGCTTAGCAATTACAGTAACCCCAATGTGGGCAACTAAGGCCGGATAAACTGAAACCTCAAGAGTGACGCAGGTAGAAGGAAGGAAGGTCACTGAACTCAGACCTCAAAAACAAGAGGGGGAAAAAGCCTCTAATCTGCAAAGCCCAACACAGGTAGCTCAGAAACTTACAAATGAAAACTGTGGGAGGTTTGAAGCCTTTGTTCCTCTGGAACCAGAAGGCTGAGCGCAGAATACAAGCTGAGAGAAGGTCATAAAGGATAAAGGGCAGTAGGGCGAAAACCGATTGTCAGGGTTGGCTGGGAGGAGACAGGCGCAGCTGCCGGGCTAACTGGAGCGAAGGCTGAGGCTCCCTTTCGGCTTTCCTCTCACCCTTCTGTCCTACTTCAGGAGCCCGACACTCAGCCAGGGGCTGGTGGGAGGCTCGCCCAGGGCCCCCTGGGGTTGGCGCTAGGGCCTCTCAAAGTGCTCCTCTGACCAGAATCGACAGGGAAGTTGTCAGAAATGCAACCTCTGCGTCCTATCCCAGACCTGCCATTTGATCCTTCAGCTTGGAGCATGCAAATCGTCTAGATCCGGAGGGTTTCTAGACTACCGATGAATGGCTAGGTCCCAGGCCATTTCTGAAACAGTCTGTCTGAAGGTGGGGGCTGGGACTCCCGGGTGATCCTGGAAGTAGTCATGGCTCCCGCCCCCACAGGGGACAGTGGCTCTTGCAGAAAGGGTTGATTAGAGCCTCAGGTGCCCCCAGCTCCCAGACTGAAAAAGAGCCTGTTTATCATCCTGCACGTAATTGCCTAGGACAATGCAAACATTTGCGGAGCGCTGCTGGCACCAGAGCAGATACACGAGCAAGCAATCGGCTCCGGTCACAGGAAATGGTAACTTTGAGAAAGAGGCAAAGGTGGCCATGTAGAGGCAGGAGCATCTCTCAGACCCCAAGCCTAACAATAATGACCTTTTGCCTTTGCCATTCTACCCACAAAACAAAACGCTGCTTTAACCCAGCAGTCCACACTCCCGCCAGCCGAGGAGCACGGCCTTAACAACCTAGCTTGGAAAATGGTTCTTATCCCAGGCAACACATAACCACCAACCGAGGACTGCTTTAAATGGTCTGACCCCAGCCACACCTGGAGACTGGTTTAATCTGACTGGTGTGAGGCCCCAAGAGAGTCGAATGTGTTTCCTGGGCCCATGACTTGTGGGTTGGGCTTTTCACATTCAATTCTGGGTGGGGCTCAGACTGGGTGTTTCCCTCGGTAAACACACCAGCTGCTCAACAGAAGATCACAATAAAAGAAGACCTAAGCGTCTTGGGGTTTGATGGTAACTACATTGAAATATTCTTCCCTCCTCCCTGTAACCCCTGTGTTCCCTATAACCCATGGGGTCGATAAATACGGGAATAATTGGTTCACACAGGAAACAGGAAATAGTGCACCATAATACAAGCCAGGTAGAAAAGGAACCAGGATGTGTGAGAGATGTTATCGAGACAACATTTGTCTAGAGAAGAGAAGGTCAGCAGTCAACCAACCCTAAAACTAGTAAGAGCTCGGTCTCCCATTCTCCGTGTACTTAGGATGTTCATGGTTACACAGCCAGGTCATGAGGAGGAGGGGATGGGTCACTGAATTAGTACCCCAGTGCAGTATCCCAGTAACCCCAAAATCCCCTGTAACCACAGTGCAGGCTTGTAACCCCAGAATCCCCTGTAACCCCAGCCAGCACACCTGTAACCCCAGGACACCTGTAAGCCCAGTACACCTGTAACCCAGCACACCTGTAACACCAGCACACCTGTAACCCAGCACACCTGTAACCCCAGCCAGCACACCTGTAACCCAGCACACCTGTAACCCAGCACACCTGTAACCCAGCACACCTGTAACCCAGCACACCTGTAACCCCAGCATACCTGTAACCCAGCACACCTGTAACCCAGCACACCTGTAACCCCAGCATACCTGTAACCCAGCACACCTGTAACCCAGCACACCTGTAACCCCAGCATACCTGTAACCCCAGAACCCCTGTAACCCAGCACACCTGTAACCCCAGCACACCTGTAACCCCAGCACACCTGTAACCCAGCACACCTGTAACCCAGCACACCTGTAACCCCAGCCAGCACACCTGTAACCCAGCACACCTGTAACCCAGCACACCTGTAACCCAGCACACCTGTAACCCAGCACACCTGTAACCCCAGAACCCCTGTAACCCCAGGACACCTGTAAGCCCAGTACACCTGTAACCCCAGCGCAGGCCAGTAACCCCAGCACAGGCCTATAATCCCAGCACACCTGTAACTCCAACACTCAGCAAACAGAGGCAGGAGAGTCAGAGGTTCTAGGTCGCCCCTCACTAAACAGAGTCAGAGGCCTGCCTGTTTCTTGTTGTGCCTGATATCCTGTCCCCCAGAACCTTTTCTCCTCTTCCCAGTTCCAGGCCTTGCCTAGTCCAAAGTAACTGGTAGGTGAAGGTCAGGTAGATTCCTGTTTGGAAGAACACCTTCAGGATTAGAAAGCAAATTAGAACTTTCTATTTCACGGAAAGAAAAGTTATATTTAAAAGCAGAAAGTATTAGTTGTCAAAATGCTTGTGTAGAATCCCAGTGGAGCAATGAGCTAGTGTTCAGTACTTACACATTAAAATGCTTGTCCCTGGCTGGGCAGTGGTGGCACACGCCTTTAATCCCAGCACGCGGGAGGCAGAGGCAGGTGGATCTTTGTGAGTTCGAAGCCAGCCTGGTCTACAGAATGAGTTCCAGAATGCCTAGGGCTGTTACACAGAGAAACCCTGTCTCCAAAAACAAAAACAAAAAAATGCTTGTCCCTGTTAAAGATTTTTTTTTTTGATCATTGCAAGTATTACTTATATGCAGTTTCTTAGTTTCATTTTTGCAGAACGTTGCCGACACCGAATGTCAAGTTTAATGGAAGTAAAATTAAAAAACATGAAGCAAGCTGGGCGGTGGTGGCGCACGCCTTTAATCTCAGCACTCAGGAGGCAGAGGCAGGTGGATCTCTGTGAGTCCGAGGCCAACCTGGTCTACAGAGTAAGATCCAGGACAGGCACCAAAGCTACATAGAGAAACCCTGTCTCAAAAAAAACCAAAAAACCATGAAGCAAATCCAAAATAGAACAGATTCCAAAATGATTCTTCTGGAGTGCACCCTGCTCGGCCACCAGGTTGCAGAAAATAGCCAGTGTGCCTTTAAGACCTGAGGACGTGACTCTACAGACAGAGGAACTGCCCAGGAGGGCTCCTCCCAGGTAAATACACCCAAAGCAACTATGTGTCACACGCTCAAATGAAACACTCTGCTCTGTGAAGACACACAGCCCAAGAGGAGCGAGGCAGGCCCCAGAGGCCAGCCACCGTGTGAAGCTTCGGAGAGGGAAGGCCAGAACAGGGTCAGTACCTACAGGCGGGAAGACGATGGGGTAAGAAAGAATCAGGAGTGAGGGCATTTTTCTGGGGTGATGATATGTTCTGGATTTTGATAGTGGCAGTCGTTAATATAACTATAAAACAGAACAAATAAGCCACGAATGTGCTTACTGACACAAAATTTAAAAAATGGGTTTAGCTATTAAAAACGACAACACGGGCTGGATTGATGGCTCAGCGGCTGGCTGCTGAGAGATCTGGCTGCTCTTCCAGAGGTCCTGAGTTCAATTCCCACCAACCACATGGTGGCTCACAACCGTCTATAACGAGATCTGGTGCCCTCTTCTGGCTTGCAGGCATACGTGCAAGCAGAATACTGTATACACAATAAATAAATAAATTAAAAAAAAAAAAAAAGAGTGGAGGCCAGCCTGGGCTACATGAGGCTCTCTTTACAAGATAAATAAATAAGTAAAATAAAACAAAACAAAAAGCCAGTGAGATACAATTTTACATTCCCTTCATCGGCACAAATTTCCAATGGCTTATGAGACCAGTTGACAAAGATAAAAGCAAAGAGTATTCCTATCTACTGGGAGTGTAAATATTCTCTCTCTGACCTAGAACTTGTTATGTAGACCAGGCTGATCTCAAACTCAGACCTCTGCCTGCCGCACGCTTCCCGAGTGCTGGGGTTAAAGGCATGTGCCATCACACCCAGTTCCACAAACACTCTAGAAAACAATTTAGCATCGTCATCTAATAAAACTTAAGGTAAGTTTGGAAATTCTATTATTAGTTCTATAGGGAAGATGTGCACAAAGAAACATCATCAAAATAAACAAAGATCATGATTTAGTAGCAAAACAACTAAAAACAATCTCAACTTTAATAATGAGAAAAAAGCTTTATGCCTTAATAAATCAAACAGTCCCCCTCTAAAATTTGTGGGGTCTATAACAAAGCTGTAAATGAAGGCCCATATGGAACACTTACATATAAAAGTATAATACATTTACTATGTAATATGTATATCATATAGTAAGTCAAGCTAATAATCTGTTGAATTCTTTCCTCCTTTTGTGAGAAAGATTGGTCCATAATGACCAGGATGGTCAGCTTGAATTTAGACTTCTCAAACTGCTCAGTCTCAGAGTGGAAGATAGTAGCCCTGTTTCCCAAATCCAGTCCACCAGTTCCTTCTCTCCTTAGGTTCTCCCACAGAACTGACAACCCGAGGCAGTGGATGCACAGACTGTATAAGCCATTTCCTTCCACATGTAGAAAGACCCAAGGGCCAGGCGGTGGTGGCGCACGCCTTTAATCCCAGCACTCGGGAGGCAGAGCCAGGCAGATCTCTGTGATTTTGAGGCCAACCTGGTATACAGAGCGAGATCCAGGACAGGCACCAAAACAACACAGAGAAACCTTGTCTTAAAAAAAAAAAAAAAAAAAAAAATGACCCAAGGATATGTAGACTCTAGAAATATAACTTAGAAGTCCATTGGCCCAAGGACCCCATATAGGCTTGGGGAAGGGGGTGGTATACCCTAACCCAGTCACCTGTTGGTTTGTAGATCTGGAAACAGGCAAAAGGAACGGGACCAAAGGACCAAAAACAAATATTTTTTTTTTTGAAGTGGGCATAATTCCTTGGTACCATGTGGTCTTTTAAAATTGGGTAGGGGGTGGTGGTGGCGCATGCCTTTAATCCCAGCACTCGGGAGGCAGAGCCAGGTGGATCTCTGTGAGTTGAGGCCATCGTGGTCTACAGAGCGAGATCCAGGACAGGCACCAAAGTACACAGAGAAACCCTGTTTCGAAAAAACAAACAAACATATAAATAAATTGGTTAGGGGCACAACTTGGCAAAGACCAGAACCAAGACCCATAAAACCCAGAGCTCAAGGCAAACAGAGAAAATAGAGCAGGTGAAGCATGCTGAGCGGACAAGAGCAAATGAAGCAAGAAGAGCCATTCTTTGGTGACCCTGAGAAGGTGGTTTCAAGTCCTTGTCAACACTGAAATCCATGTTGGAGTCCCTAACTTAAAAGGCACAGCATTTGCATGTAGCCTACCCACACCCTCCCATGTATCGCCCTGAGAATACTTACAATGCCTAATACAATGGAAATGCTATGTAAATACTTGCTCTGCTGGATTGTTTGGAGAACAATGCTTCAGTTTTTCCCCCTGCATATTTTCCATCAGCGGTTGGTGAATCCACAGATTCGGAGTTTGCAAACACCCTAACCCAGTCACCTGTTGGTTTGTAGATCTGGAAACAGGCAAAAAGAACGGGACCAAAGGACCAAAAACAAATATGCTGAGGCCTCTCAGGGCTCTTCATTTTGTAAGAGACAAGCAAAAATTTAACAATAGAGACAGTTAGTCATTCTATATCCCTTTTTAAATTACCTATTATTCTGTGTGTGTGCACCAGTGTGTAATGTGTATGCACGGGGGCACATGCATGCCGAAGTGTGTGTGTAGAAACCAGAGGACAATTTTGTGGATTTGATCTTCTTCTTCCATCTTTCTGTGGATTCTGGAAATTGAATTCAGGTCATCAATGTGCAAGGCAAGCATTTTACCTCATGAGTAAATGAGCCATTTCACAGGCCCCCACACTGAATACCTTAAAAAACAGGAAAGAGCTCAGAAAAAAAACACCCACATTGACAGAAACCATAGTAACAAAATGACCTTAAGACATCTGTTCCAACCAGTTCAACAGAAATCATGCCTGCAAGGAGAGTAACTTGAGTTAATGGAAGACCTCACTTCATACAGCTACTAGGCAATGGAGAAACGAAAGAGGTCACACAGATAGGGATGACTTGTCATCTCTGCCAGCTACAAGCTATGGTGGCCTTCAGTAAAAATCTAAGGGCCTCTATGCCTGTTTCATCTGATTAAGGTAAGATTTTTATTTTATCTATGAAAAATTTGCCTACATGTATGTATGTATGTGCACCCCATACATGCCTGGTGCCTGTGGAGGCCAGAACCGGGTGTCAGATCCCACAAAACCAAGGTTACAAATAGTTCTGAGCTGCCATGCTGACGCTGGAACCAGAACCCAGCAGGAGCAGAAACTCGGTTTTTAACTGCTGAGCCATCTCTCCAGCCCCAAGATAGCATTTTATAAGGTTTGGTGTGATAGTATATGCCTGTAATACTAGTACCCAAGACACTGAAGCAGGGGGATTTTCTTGAGTTTGAGCCAAGCTTGCAGGACCTAGCAAGGCTCTGCCTCATAAAACAAAACAAAACAAAGAAGAGAACCAAGTCCACATAACTGCGCTGAACTCCCTCTGTGCTCTATGGTACACACATTGCACATCTCTACACATGCGAAACAATAACAATCATGTTAGAATACTTTTTAAAAGGGAAGGACTTGCCCGCTGGCGGCTGTGGTGGTGGCATACGCCTTTAATCCCGGCACTCGGAGGCACAGGCAGCCCTGGTCTGTGGACTTGTAGTGCAGACTTCGCAGGAGCTATGATGAAGACTAATTTAGCTGTCATCTCTACTGTGCTTATTGCACAATTAGTGTCTGTCACACCTGGGACTTGAATTTCAGGTTTGGGAAGATTGTGTCAGCAAAGCAAACAGAAATATCCAAACGTGAGCACCCAAACAAGCATACACTGCCCTGCTGTCAACTAAAATGTATAGCCAGAAGCATTACAAAAGGGAACACAGGAACACCGAGACAGGAGAAGCTCTATCTATAAATAAAAGCACTACAGAGAAAGTATTACAAGACCAGCAAAAATACAAATTACACTACAACATACAAATACAGTCTATCATTGTGGGTATTAAATGGCTGGCTGACCCCATTAGCCGGTGTTTCAAGAGAGGCATTAATTTCGCCAAGTTTCAGAAGACAGAATTCTGTAGGAGTTGTAAAAAGAGAAAATACTACAAAACAAACGTGCTTTAAAAAAATAAAAAATGGCCGGGCGGTGGTGGCACACACCTGTAATCCCAGCACTCGGGAGGCAGAGGCAGGCAGATCTCTGTGAGTTCGAGGCCAGCCTGGTCTACAGAGCTAGTCCAGGACAGGCTCCAAAGCTACAGAGAAACCCTGTCTCAAAAAAAACAAAACAAAACAAACAAAAAAAAATGTTGCCTCATCTCTGAGGAGAGTCTAAGGCTGGAGAGGTAGCCTAGTGGTTGAGAGCACTGGCTGCTCTTCCAGAGGACCTGGGTTCAATTCCCAGCACCACATGGGGGCTTACAGCTGTCTGTGGCTACAGTTCCAGGGGATCTGATGCCTTCTTCCACTCTCAGAGGATACCAGGCACCAGAAAGCGGTGCATGCGCAGGCAAAACACCCATACACATAAAAAATAGACACACCTAGCCAGGTACGGTGATGCACTCTGGAATCACAGGCAGGTGGATCTTTGTCAGTTTAAGGCTAGCCCAGTCAACATAAGCAAGTTCCAAGTCATAGAGAGCTACCCAGTGAGACAAAAAAAAAAAAAAAAAAAGGAAAGGAAAGAAAAAAGAAACATACATTGCTCCCCCCATAAAAAATGATGAATACTCTGGAGAGTCTATCCAAAACTTGAACAGACAAAATAATTCCTCTATAATAAATATTTTTCAAAATACAGAAACGTGCCATTTCCAAGCCAGTCTGTGAACTTAAAATGGTTGTTTCAAACCACACAAAAACAATAACAAAATTCATAAAACTAAAAATTCTACATATGTTATGTGCAACAAGCTGAAATGACAGTTCTAAAAACATACTGGATGTGTATCAAAGTGATTGTGGATTATGTCTATATAGGTGTTTTATCCTAAAAAAACAAGTTAGACTACTAAGGCAATCAGGAGAATTTGAGTACCAAATTACATGAAAATAAAATAATTGTTGGGGGGGCTGAGGATGGGGTTGTGCTGGTAAAGGGCCTTGCTCGTGCCCGAGGCTCTGGGTTCGGCCTCCAGCACCCTGCTATGGTTGTGTACTTCCCAGCACTTAGGTGGAGGTAAGAGGATCAAAAGCTCATGGTCATCCTCGGCCTAAGAGGAGTTCTAAACCAGCCTGGACTGCAATGAGACCCCATCTCAAGGAAGGGAGAGCAGAGAAAGAAACTTTTTGTTTTGTTTCGGTTGTTCAAGACAGGTTTCTCTGTGTACCTTGGCTGTCCTAGAACTCGCTCTGTAGACCAGGCTGGCCCCAAACTCACAGAGATTCTCCTGCCTCTGCCTCCCAAGTTCTGGGACTAAAGGCGTGCGCCACCTCCGCTGCCACCGATGAGACATTTTTTTAAAAAGTGACCACTGTCCCATGAGAATACTAATAAAATATAGTTCTTATCTGTCAGAGATACTGAATACTTAGGAAGTAAATAATCACTGGGACTTGCTTTACCATAAAACACTGGAGCTGGGAGTAGAGACGAAGAGTACATGACACCAGACAGGCCATATTTTGAAAACTGTTGGATCAAAATGATGGACACAGGGAGACTCAGCAGTTTCCACTTTTTCCCTTTTTTGTTTAGTTTTGTTTTTCTAGACAGGATTTCTCTCTGTAACAGCCCTGACTGTCCTAGAACTCACTCTGTAGACCAGGCTGGCCTCATACTGAGAGATTCACCTGCCTCTGCCTCCTGAGTGCTGACATTAAAGGCGTGTGCTGCCACCACCCGGCTCCCTCTCCCTTTTTAATATGCTGAGAATGGTAGAGAAACACTGAAACTTTTAAAAACTAAAAGCCAACAGTTACTGAGGAAATTCTCAGGACAAGCAACGACCTTAAAAGAAGGAAAAAAAAAAAAAAGGCTCACAAAGCGTTCTAACCCTGTTGCTATTCAGTACAGTGCTAGAACGTTCCTTCCTTTTCTGCCTCTAACCACTTCCCTTCCTTCCTACTCAGCGATTTCTTCAGTTGCAAGCAACTTAGATGCCTCTTCTAAGCATAACTTCCTGTAACTCAGAAAGGCTTTCAAACTGTTGCATCATAACATTAAATATTTAAATAAAGGGGCACCCTGAAGCATTTCTTCAAATATTTAATGAGCTAAATGAATTCTCGTTTCAAACAATTTAAAAATATTACTCCAGCCATTTAAAACACTCCTCCTTTGTATGTTCTGATACACACATACTGGAGGTGAGTAACTGGAGTTTTTTGATAGTAAATGGATGATTTAAAAAATTTTGATGTTGACACTTTCCAAAACAGGGCAACACTCAACAATTTTTAAGAACCAACAAAGTGTGCAAAATGCTCTTCCCAGAAAAAAATAACTGAGCCAAAGTGTGGGCCTGAGGGACAGACCTGTAATCTCAGCCACTTGCAAGTACATGACAGTTAGAACCCAAGTCCAAGGGCTATGGTGCATATTAGAGGCTAGCCTGGGCAAGTTGGTCAGACTCTGGCTCAAAAAGATTTTTCAAGGCTCCAGTGGCGGAGTGCTTGCCTAGGATACAGGAGGCCCTACTAGCAATCTTTAGTACCACAACCATCACACACACACACACACACACACACACACACACACACACACACACACACACAGAGTTGGGAAAGATGATAGCCTAGAAGGCACCATTCATTACCTCTGCAACACTCAGAAGTGAGATCTGGAAGAGGAAAGCGCAGAAGGGATGAGAAATTATATAAACTGTTGAGAAGTCGGGGGTTAGGTCCGAGAGCCTGTTTGGAGGGAGTCTGGCCCATGTAAGCAGGACGATGGTTCCCCAGACGCCTTAGATGGAGACGCTGGATTCATAGCACAGGCCTCCGCAGGGGATGTGTGTTTGGAAGCTCTCTCGGGAGACAGGAGAGGGGAACCCAAGCGGGTGATCCCTCTACGGAAAAATTAGGAAGCCAGCTAAATTAAAAGACTTGATTCGAGTCTTGGAAACGCCTATATTTAGGAAGCGAAAAAGAATCAAGTAGGCACAGAAGCCTGCGAAGTTAAATCACACCGTTTCACGCAATTTGCGAGAGTGGGTCACAAGAACCGGGCCGTCACACAAACTAGGCAGGGAAGCTAGAAAGCCACTACTACTGTGGTAATCTCAAGGAGGGCCATTCTGGCATGGTGGCGCGGTCTGTCCCTAGACGAAAGAGGCAGAGAGGAACGTGGCGAGTCTAGGAGTGGAGGGCCAAGCGGGCCTTCGCGTTGCATCAGAGACACAAGCCAGTGCGCAGCACCGCTGGGGTTCTGCGGCGATCACAACAGGCCAGGGGACCAGGGTCGCAAGGAGGTAAAGATCTGCCTGCAACTTCTCCAAACTCCGGTTGGCCCAAAAGTACTTTAATTAGGATTCTAGTGGGAGATGGAAAGGGTAGAGAAGCAGCCTAATCTCTGTCAGGCAATATCACTTTGGCCCAGAGCAACAGTTCTCAACCTGGGGGTCGGACGACCCTTTCACGGGGGTCCCCTAAGACCATCGGAAAACACAGATATTTACATTACGATCCATAACAGTAGCGAAACTACAGTTATGAAGTGGCAACGAAAATAATTTTATGGTTGGGGAGTCACCACAGCATGAGGAACTGCATTAAAGGGTCGCACCCTTGGGAAGGTTGAGAACCACTAGCCTAGAGGGTCTGAGGGAGAGAGAGAGGGAAAGAGAGGTTTTGCAGGGGAGTAAGCGACATCCACCCCGCCCCGGCCTCCCCCAGGAAGCAGCCCCACGGTCCCCCCAACTCCCAGGCCGGCAGAGAACTTCCCCCACTCCCGGTGCACTCACCGCTGAGAGTGGGAATAGTGGCACCGGCCCAGCAGGTTGAGCTTGCAGAGGTGCAGGCTGTCGCAGGGTCTCTGGCAGTACTTGCGACGGCAGACGCGGGCTCGGGTGGTGGCCACCACCGACCGAATGATCCCGGCCTGGCCTCCGATCTCCAACAGCACGAAGCGATCGGGCCCCGCCGACTCCAGCAGCTCGTAGAGCTGCGCCTCGGGGAGCGCGATCTCACCCAGCAGTTCCTCCAGGGTCATGCGGCCCCCGTGGGCGCACAGGATCTTGGTGATGAAACAGCATACCCCGGGGTCGGCCATGGCGCGCTATGGCTGCCGCTGCTCTGGCCGCAGCGCGGGACACCGCTTCGCCGAGAATCGAAACTGACGGGCGGCCCCAGGGGCGGACGCGGGCGGTGCCGTTTGCGGAGCTTTCGCTTTCCAACTCCGGCAGTGGCGACGCGAGACCCCGACCTCACCCGGCGGGTCCTGGGGGTCAGATTTAAATAAAGTCAGCAGCGCGGGAGAGTGGATGGGAAGGAAGCGACGCTATGCCGGCAGGTCAGCGGGCGCGGCGACACCCACGGTTCCAGGCTAGACGTGAGAGCCCCACAGCGCGGGACTGCGAGGCTGCTACCGGGAAGAGAGGAAGTAAAGATGTTCGTGGGGCTCGGGTGGAGTTTTGATAAGCCTGAGGCGAGTGACGCATCCTGGCGGCGGGAGGGGGGGGCGGGAGGGGGGAGGCCACTGGAGGCGTCCTCGTGCTCGCCCCACCCAGCCCCGGAAAGACCCTGGTGAGCGCTTCCTCCAAGCCAGGCGATCTGCTGGTGTCGTCAATCCTCGCAACCACCCCTGGACGTGGATACTAACCGAATTTGCGCTTGAGGAAATAGCTTGAACGAACAGGTGGAGCTCGGATGACTACGAGGTTCTCAGAAGTCTTCCCCGGGCCTGACCGCGCTGCTCCACGTCTGGGAGGACTACGCAGTTTCTACGCACCTCTTAGAGAGCCGCGGTTGTTCCTCTCTCTCGTTTCTTTGCCTTCTCTTTGACCCTTTCTGGCCCTCCTAACTAAAATCGCCAATTTCGGTGCCCCAAACCAACTGCTTAGTCAATCCCTGACAGCAAGAAGCCGCAATCGGGCATGCTTAGAATATCCCGCTCCCCCGCTTGGAATAAAGATGATTTTTAAGGTAAACCCTTTAAGATACCGTAGAGACAGAAAGAAGTATTTACTAGATTTCCTTTGAGGAAAGCAAAGGCTGACGAAATTAAAGAACCATCTACATCCCCCAGGGGGCTTCCAGAAGATTCAGCTGCTCCAGGCCATTAGCATAAAAAAAAGTTCAATATATCCTTCCAGACTCTCCTATTGAGACACAAAAAAACCTTGTCTGCTCTTCCGCCCCCTCCCCTTGTTAAATTGAGACTTAAAAACTTTTATTTAGGACAGTTGTCTTTTCTTTGATTCATCTATTCTCAGCTAATGTGCAGGCTCCTAAACACTAGACCCAAACTGGAAAAAAAAAAAAAAAGTTTTTCCTCTGGCACTCAGAAATGAAATGAATCGTTAGGGCCACTGATCAGATAGGAAATAAACGTTTTTTAAAAATCAGCAGTCATGGTGCAGGAGTACAACTGTGAGCCATGTAAGCCTGAGATATTTTTGAACTCCACAAGAGGGCATGGGTGTCTGCACACACCCCCCAAAACACTAAAGTAATATCAATAGCTTGGTGTGGTGATTGCATGCCTGTAATATGAGCACTTGGGAGACTGAGCCTGGGGGATTATAGGCCAGGAGGATGGTTCAGCAGGTAAAGGTACCAGTTGCTAAAACCTAGGACTCAAATTTGACCCCCTGGGACCTCCCCACATGCAGGAAGGGAGAGTTTGCTCCTGCAAATTGTCCTCTGACCCCCACATAATCCCCCCCACACACACACTTCTCTCTCTCTCAATAAATGCAATTTAAATTTTAAAAACAAATCAGTAAGAAATAAAATTCTCCAGAAACTTGCATGAGAATCAGTCTGACTGTGGTTATTCACAGTCATCCATTCTGACTCCCTGGAACAGAGTTCTTTGGTATGAAAAGTAGCCAAACCTGGGCCCTCTGGCTACTTGTTAGCTCTTGCTTCTTGCTTCTGGAATCCTCTTTTAATCCACTTGGCCTTATTTTCTGTCTAACAGGTTTCCAGAGACCCGTTCAGTAAGATCAATGTGTTTACTGATTGTTGGATCCCTGGAGCTGGAGTTACAGACAGTTGTGAGCTGCCATGTGGGTGTTGGGAATTGAACCGGGATCCTCTTGAAGAGCAGTCAGTGCTCTTAACTGCTGAGTCATCTCTCCAGCCCCGTAAGAAAGACTTCTATGAAAATATTAAAAACAAAAACAACAAAACACCCGACCCACTATAAAACTTTTTTTTTTGTTTTTGTTTTTGTTTTTCGAAACAGGGTTTCTCTGTGTAGCTTTTTTTTTTGTTTTTGTTTTTGTTTTTCGAGACAGGGTTTCTCTGTGTAGCTTTTGCGCCTTTCCTGGTACTCGCTTTGGAGACCAGGCTGGCCTCGAACTCACAGAGATCCGCCTGCCTCTGCCTCCCGAGTGCTGGGATTAAAGGCGTGCGCCACCACCGCCCGGCCTATAAAACTTTTATTTGCACCAAGGCCCTGCTGCGTTCTTGGGACTGGAGTGACTGAAGTTCACCTTTGTCTCATTTTCTCTGCTGGCGGCGGCGGCGGCGGTCCCTTTAAGACTAGACAATTAACAACGCTGGGAGGTAGGACTCCAGCGTGGGGCTTGAGGGGGACAGGGTGGCTCAGTCACCACCACCACCAGGCTAGTGGCATATACTTTTAATCCCAGAACTCCGTAGGCAGAAACAAGCTGATCTCTGAGTTGGAGACCAGCCTTGTCTACAAAAAGAGTCCTAGGATGGCCAGGGCTACATAGACTGTCTCACAAAAAAAAAAAAAAGAACCAAGTGTGCTTCCAGTCTCTGAGTGTTAGCTCTTCCAAGGACACCCTCCTGATCCAGGTAAAGTCTGCCTTGCACAGACACTTCCGTTGGAGGAGTATTCTCTTTCTCTGAGACCCCTGGACAAACTCCTAACAGTTAAGGAATGTGAAGTAAGGCATCTTACTGGCTCAGCGCTTTGCTCTCAGAAGTGACCAATCCTGATAAGGATTACCTCAGTCATGCGGGCTAGAGAAATAGCTCAGCAGTTGAGAGCATTTGCTGCTCTTGCGGAGGACACAGGTTCGATTCCCAGCACCCTTATGGTCTCTCACAACCATGCCATCTTCTGGCCTCCACAAGCAATACAACAGGCAAACACACATAAAATAAAAATAAATTTTAAAAAAGTGACTGAAATCTCCATCCAGCTGCAACCATAAGAGACCATACTGTGCAAGCGTGAAGGACTCCTCCGGTGAGCCTCTCCGTCTTTCCTGGATCGCCTTTCATTTTCCCTTAATAAAGCTCTTTTACTCACCCCTCGTCTGAATTTCCTTACTCTTCTTGAGCATAAGATAACAAACTTAGAAGCCACTGGGTGGCTTTGGTGGCCATTGATTTTTGCAGGCACCCTAGTCTCCCAGCCCCCCCAACGTTAAGCCATCCACAGCCAAGAAAGCGCCAGCACACTCTAAGAACCTGCATCAAGGTAATCAGTGGCTACTCTCCAAAGAGATTAAGGAGATTACGGAACAAAGAGTCCTGGTTAGGGAAATGGCATAGCCCTTAAGTGTGCTTCCTGCCCTTGCAGAGGGCTAGAGTTTGATTCCCAGTTCTCACGTGGTATACATTCATACACACACACACACACACACACACACACATATACACACACATATATATGTAAAATAAGTCTTTGTAAAAAGGTTTCTTTGTAAAGGACAAAGAGTCCAGCTGGATGAGAGTACTTAGAAATGCAGATGACAACACACACACACACACACACACACACACACCCCACCCCACCCCCGCCAAAAACAAAACCAAACCAAAGTGGGACAGTGGTGACCATGCTTTTAATCCCAGCACTCAGAAGGCAGAGGCAAGAGGATCTCAGTGAGTTAGAGGCCAGCCTGATCTACCAAGTGAGTTCCAGGATAGCCAGGGCTACACAGAGAAACCCTGTCTCGAAAAACCAACACCAAACAAATCAAAATAGAACAAAACGCAACAATTCCCTTCCATTCAAGTCCTGAAAAATAGCGTGCAGGCCGGGGATGCCACTCAGATGACTTGTCTGGTATGCAGACGTCCTGAGGTCCATCCCCAGCATCTCCACTACAGCAAAGAAAGAAAGAAATAGAGCCGAGTGAAGTAGGTGTCTGAGCCATGAGTATAACTATTGCAAGACGTTGTTTTCATTCAGGAATCAGGGGAGAGTCAAGTCACAGAGTTTAAAGAGAGTCCTCACACCTGGCTTTGCAGGATGCACACTTCCCTATGGAAACCAGAGTCTTGGTTTCTTTAGTTACGACAACACGGTCCCCCTTCCCCTTGTAGTTTTGCTCATTAGTGTGTTGCTTGAGCTGTTTCCATATTATTGCTTCCCTTTCTGTGAAATGGTTTTTGTCGTGTGTGGGTTTTTTTTGTTTTTGTTTTTGTTTTTAAACTTGGGACACCAAGTTGTAAGGTGTATGTTTTTAACTGACAGTCATACCTCTGGTGAACTGTCAAGTTGAGAAAGAGTGAATTGCTAGTTTGTCTTTGTTTGTAAAATTAAATTAATCCTTGATAAGAGCTGCTTTTCTAGGGGTTAGTCCTTGACCACCATAGTTTGATGCCCTCTCCATTTTGGTTGGCCTGCCTCAGCATGGGGGCTGTTGCTCTCCATGGCTAACTGTGTAAGTGCTTATAAAGGAATAAATTGCTTTTCTATGAAAAAAAAAGAAAGAAAGAAAGAAAGAAAAGAAGGAAGAACGGATACATAATCAAGAGAACACTCTCAGTTGTGGAAAGGAGGGAAAAGGGAAACATTTAGGATTTTTTTTTTAATAGGGTCTTACTATATATAGCATTGACTAGCCTGGAACTCCCTATGTAGACCAGCCTCAAAATCACAGAGATCGCCTGCCTCTGGTTCCTGAGTACCGGGATTAAAGGTGTGCGCCACCACGCCAGACTTCATTGAGGGCATTTTTGACATAGTAGTATGCACTGTTATAGTTGAGTTTCTTGGGAGGGAGTTAGTGACCGAGTTGAAAGTACAGAAGGGACCAGATAGATGGTGGTACACGCTTCTTGTCCCAGTGGTTGGCGAGAATGAGGATGTGTACTAGAAATTAAATGCCTTTCCAGTGAGAAGTTACTCCTTACTCTTAGTGAAGGAAATGCTTTTTAGTAGTGTTTGTCCAACTGGGGCTAATGCCCAAGAAAAGCAGGCCTTGAGTAAAAGGTTGTGCTAATTTACATACACCTTAGGCATATTCATTTCTCATACACTGCCCATCCTTAATCTCTTTCACCCCGGCCCTAGGTTACACTTTGAACAATTTAAACAGAGACAGGAGAATGCAAGTCTGCCTGCTTGGGCAGACAGGAGAATATACAGCAAAGCTGTTGCTAGAATTCTTTCTTTCTTTCTTTTCTTCTGGTTTTTCAAGACAGGGTTTCTCTGTGTAACAGTCCTGGAACTCACTTGGTAGCCCAGGCTGCTTTGAACTCACCCTGCCTCTGCCTCCCAAGTGCTGGGATTAATGGCGTGCACCACCACCACCCAGCTTTCTTTCTTTCTTTCTTTCTTTCTTTCTTTTCTTTCTTTCTTTCTTTCTTTCTTTTCTTTCTTTCTTTCTTTCTTTCTTTCTTCCTTCCTTCCTTCCTTCCTTCCTTCCTTCCTTCCTTCCTTCCTTCCTTCCTTCCTTCCTTCCTTCCCAGAGTTATTTCTTAAGTACACCTGGAATGTTCTTTTCAAAGAGTTGTCACCCAGAGTCATCATGCCCACCTGGAAGAACTAAGTCTTTCCCAATAAGAACCCAGGGGACTTAGTGGCAGACTAGACTTACTGATGGCTGTGACCCTGTGCTACCTGCCTAGGCTGCTGGATGGACCTAATGGTTGCGTGTTCTGTTTCTGTTTTGTTTTTTGTTTTTGTTTGGTATGGTTTTTTGGTCAGGGATTTCTTCTTTGTTATGGGAATGGAGCCTATAGGAAAGTAAACAAATCCTGGGAAATAAATATTTCCTTTTTTTTTTTTTTTTTTTTTTTTTTTTTGAGACAGGGTTTCTTTGTGTATTCCTGGCTGTCCTGGAACTAGCTCTGTAGACCAGGCTAACCTCGAACTCACAGAGATCTGCCTGCATCTGCCTCCCGAGTGAGCGTTGTGATTTAACATTTACATTTTAGCATGCTGAATTTTACTAGTCTCCAATAAACCTGGTTTGCATTATACTTATCTTTGGGGTATTTTGGAGGCAGCATTCCCTTAACTCAATTCTACTTTGTGTGATTTAAAGTCTCCTAAGCAAATCTATTAGTAAATCCTTTATAACATCAGTTCTATGACTGAGTTTGTTTTATATCAGCAGGAGGATGGAGATTGAGGTCAGCCTGGGCTATGTAGAAAATTCTGGGACTTGGGGTTGGGGATTTAGCTCAGTGGTAGAGTGCTTACCTAGCAAGCGCTAAGGCCCTGGGTTTGGTCCTCAGCTCCGGGGGGGGGGGGGGGGGGGGGGGGGGGGGAATAAAATTAAAAAAAAAGAAAGAAAATTTTGGGACAGCATGGGCTATAGTGGGGGGAGGGAGAAGAATAAGAATAAGGGGAGGAGGAGGAAGAGGAAAGTGGGGGGGAGGCGGCAGATCCTGAGTAGAACCAGAGAACATCAACAGAAAGAACAGAATGGGTCTGAGAGAGCGCCGCCATATTTTCATGAAGACCAAATCAGGAAGAGCATGATGCTAGAGAGCAGGAATCCTGCCTCGGGCAGTGTCCTAATTGGCTTTCTGTTACTGTGACAAGCACCATGACCAGAAGCAATTTAGGGAGGATAAAGGTTACTTCATCTTTTATCTTTTAGGCCATCGTGAAGGGAAGGCAGAGCAGGAACTGAAACAGAGACGTGGAAGAATGCTGCTTTACAGGCTTACTCTCCATTCCTCACTCAACTTGCTCTTCTCATATAACCCCAGGACCTCATGGCCAGGGCAGTGCCGCCCAAGCAGCTGGGACCTCCCACATCAATCATTAATTAAAAAAAAAAAATGACCCCACAAACTTGTCCATGGGCCAATCTGATGGAAATAGTTTTTTTTTTTTTTCATTTGAAGTTCCCTCTTCCCAGATAACCCTAACTTACATCAAGTTGACCAAAAACTAGATAGCACAGATGGAACCCATGTGCCCCTACCTTGCTGGTTAAAGCTAGCGGGGAATTACAGACTTCAGTAGATGCTGGGCAGATCAAGGAGAAGCTAAAACTGCCAGCCACGTAGTTTAAATGAATTGATCCCCATAAGCTCATAGGGAGTGGTACGTTAGGAGGTGTGGCTTTTTTTTGGAATAGGTATAGCCTTGTTGGAGGAAGTGAGTAGCTGTGGGGGTGGGCTTTGAGGTTTCCTATGCTCAAGATACTGCCACTTCCTGTTGTCTTCTGATCAAGATGTAGCCAGCACCATCTGAACACCACCATGCTCTCCACCATGATGATAATGGACTGAATCTCTGAAACTGTAAGCAAGCCACCTCAATTAAATGTTTTCCTTATAAGAGTTGCTTGTCGAGTCTGAGAACTGTTGGGAGTGACCATGACCTTCACGCTGTACTCTCGGGCCGGCGGCCCTACTGTGGGTGAACACCATCACCATACCGCACAAGGAGCACTTCCTTAAGAATATTGGTTGGGCCGGGCGGTGGTGGTGCACGCCTTTAATCCCAGCACTCGGGAGGCAGAGCCAGGCGGATCTCTGTGAGTTCGAGGCCAGCCTGGGCTACCAAGTGAGTTCCAGGAAAGGCGCAAAGCTACACAGAGAAACCCTGTCTCGAAAAACAAAAAAAAAAAAAAAAAAAAAAAAAAAAAAAAAAAAAGAATATTGGTTGGGAACAGACCAGGGAATTGGCAGATTCAGAGAGGAGCCAGGACTGTGATCTGTAAGAAAAGAGATGAGAGTGTCATTGATAACAGTAAACTCAATTACTATTGTATTGCTTTTGTTATTTGGCTGAACATCATTGGGAAATCAGAGACTCAAAAGCGATACCCCAGACGTTACTATTTCCATTGTGACTGGAATATCCATGTTTTAGCAGGCTCATCTTGCAAAAATGTAAAGTTGACAATAAAACCAGTTTCTATTAAAAAAAAAAAAAAAGAGTTGCCTTGGTCATGGTGTCTCTTCACAGCAATAGAAACCCTAAGACAGGTTAGTACCAGGCACTGGGGTATTGCTGTGATAGGCCTGATTATGTTTTTGTTTGAATGAATTTGGACTTTGATACTTTGGGTTATGGAAGTAGTGGAATGCTAAGCACTGCTTAATGAGCATACTAGTAGGAATAAGGAAGACAGCAGTGCTGAGTGTGATTTCATGAACTGTGGGGGCTACCTCAAGAGATTTCAGAGGAGAAGAATTTTAATATGTTGCCTAGAGATCATTCTTGTGATATTTTGGTGAAGAATGCAGCTGCTTTTTGCCCTTGTCTGAAGAGTCTGCCTGAGGCTAAAGATTTGGATTAAATCCATTGGCAGAGGAAATCTCACAACAGCCTAGGATAGGCTTGTGTGTTATTAGTGGTAACTCCAATGAAGATTTATAATGAAAAGGAGCAACAAAATATAAAACCTGAGGAAAGGAATGGAGTTAAGTGCTGTGTTCAAGGAGATAAACAGATTAGGAAATGGACAAGATCCCACCCACCTAAATTTCCAACTTGTGAAAAGGAATTAAAGAAAAGTTTAGAGCTAGATGTGGTAGTACAGGCCTTTAATCCCAGCACTGGGAAGACAGAGTCTGGCAGATCTCTGAGTTCAAGACCAGCCTGGTCTACAGAGCCTTTCAGGACAGCTAACCTTAGGCAGTGAAGAACAGAAAGCTGATGAAGATGTAATTGAATGAGAGGGTCATGTTCCAGCCCCCGTAAGCAGCAGAACTTGGCAGGCAGCTTCGGTCACGTGGTTCTGGAGTTAAAGATAAAAGGAAGGGGTTATGGACTTTGTCTCTTCTCCCCACAAGACTAATGAAAGCCACTGAGGCCAGGTATGTGTCAGTCAGGGTGACCCTGAATGGAGGCCTAGTGGGGCAATTGCATGAAGCTGTGAAGTTGAAACCTGTATTGCCTTGGAGAACCCAAGATGTTGGAGATGCTGCCCACACATCATGCACGTCACACACAAACACACACACACACACACACACACACACACACACACACACACACACGAAAGTATCTATGGAGACCAGGAAAGGGTGTTGGATCACCTAGAGCTGGAATTTCTGGTGGTTTTGAGCCTACCAACATGGGTACTGGGAATTGAACATGGTTCCTCTGCAAGAGCAGCTAACAGTCTTAACTGCTGAGCCATGAGCCATCTCCTGAATGGACCAGTATTGGCACAAGACACTCCAAGGCTAAGTTTTCAGCCCGAAGGAGATTTATTTGCCCCAGGCAGAACACTGTATACATTATAAATAAATAAATCTTAAAAAAAAAAAAAAAAGGAAATCAAGTAATGAATGAAGGGACTCTAGCCAGCTTGAAAACATGACTCTGGCAGACCTTGCTCTTTCCCCCTATTCCCTCTGTCTTGCTAAAAACCATTAGATTACATTCCTGAAGCTAGTCACTAGGGTCTGTCCTTTATTTGGCCACTTCCTCTTCCTGAGGCTGACTACCAAGGTCCAGCCATCAGAGTATTAAAGTCCAGCAATCAAAAGCCTTCTTTGGCTCCCCTAATTAACATGCCCAGTTAAAATTAAACACCTCGCTGGGCAGTGGTGGCGCACGCCTTTAATCCCAGCACTCCTCGGGAGGCAGAGCCAGGCGAATCTCTGTGAGTTCGAGGCCAGCCTGGTCTACAGAGCGAGATCCAGGACAGGCACCAAAACCACACAGAGAAACCCTGTCTCGAAAACACCCAAAAATAATTAAATAAATAAAATAAACACCTCATCCTAACGGGTTTCCCCTTTTATTATTACCTTTATAAACCACCATTTGCCTATGGGCCACGCCTGTTTATCCAGAGACAGTCCTTTGTCTTCCCTTCCACCCCAGGACAAACACCCCTTCCCTTTCTACCTCATCCTCTATCTTTGTCTTTGTGTCTTATTCTCTGCCCTCTGTCCCTCTGGGGCAAATAAATCTCCTTTGTGCTGAGAACTTGGTCTTGAGGGTCCTGAGCCAATACCAGTTTCTTTCAGTGGATGGGATTAAAGTCTTGTACCTAACCACATTACACTTTTTTTTTTTTCTGAGACAGGGTTTCTCTGTGGAGCTTTGGTAAACCATGTAGACAGGGTGGCTTCGAACTCATTGAGATCTTGCCTGCCTCTGCTTCCTGAGTGCTGGGATTAAAGGTGTGCACCACCACTGCCCAGCTCACATTTTATATATATATATATACATTTTATCTCCAATGCCTTCAGTTCTACAAGCTTTTCTAAACGGTATGGTCCAAAATGAAGGGCTGTTTGTCTCACAGCTGGTCCTGCTCCGTAGTTCTTGTCTGTTCTTGGCCTCATGCAAAGCAACCTAATTTGTTATAGTTTGAATCTGTATGCCCCCCAAAAAACAATGTATCAAAATTCATATATCAATGTTACTTGGGGTTTGAGGGAGATAGGGTGAGATAATATCAGGGGAGAGGGACCCCCATGATGGCATTTGTAATTCCACTAGAGAGAGGTACAGAGACCTGTGTGAGCATGCTTGCTCTGTCTTGCCTTATTATGAACTGTTTGTTGTATAACAGATTCCTGAGTTTGAAACATTCCACCCTGCAGGGAAGCTTCTTCAACAGGAAGGTAAACAACACAAAATAGCTTCAGGAAGTTCCTGAAACTGACCAGATTCCATACGCTACTCTGTACCAGGGAAGGCAATAAAAGCGTTACTCTCAGACAAAACAAACTGTGAAGAAGACTGAGACCAGACACGCTGACCGAAGGAGAACCAGCCTGGAAGGGGTTTAGACCAAGTGAGTCACTTAGATAATCTTCAACCTGTTGAGGTGCCTGTAGGCTTTGCGGTGTGCTCCATGTTCCCAGCATGTCACCCATGTTGGGTGGGCTTCAGTGATACAGCTGTATTTGAGTCATGTCTGCTCCTGTGAGTAACCCCTCACCTGTATTTCTGTAAGTAACCCCAATAAAACTCATGGTTCACCAAACTGGATATTGGTGGTATCTGTACTTTGGTTGATCACAGGCTTCCTATCTGGGGTGAGTAGAACTGTGTGTAGCATCTCCTCAGGAAGAGGCTTGCTCAAGTTAGGATGTTGTTCTGATTTTTTTTTTTTTTTGTCTGTCAACTTGATAAAAGTCAGAGTTATTTAGGAAGAACAATCTCAATTGAGAAGATATCTCCATCAGATTACCTATAGGCAAATGTGTAGGGCATTTTTTTTTTTTTGATTAGTGATTGATGGAGGAGACCCCAGTCCATTGTGAGCAGTGCCGCCCTGGTCAGGTGGTCGTGGGCTGTATAAGAAAGCAAGCTGAGCGCCGGGCGGTGGTGGCGCACGCCTTTAATCCCAGCACTCAGGAGGCAGAGTCAGGCGGATCTCTGTGAGTTCGAGGCCAGCCTGGACTACCAAGTGAGTTCCAGGAAAGGCGCAAAGCTACACAGAGAAACCCTGTCTCGAAAAACCAAAAAAAAAAAAAAAAAAAAGAAAGCAAGCTGAGTGAGCCGTGGAGGGCAAGCCAGCAGGCCTAGGGAATAGCTTTCTTCCAAGACTGCTTCAGTTCCTGCCTCCATGTTCCTGTTCAAGTTCCTACTGTGGCTTCCCGCAGGGATGAACTGTGATGTGCAAGTGTAAGCAAAACAAACCCTTCTTCCCCAAGCTGTTTTTGGGCAGGGTTTTCCCACAGCCACAGAAACCTGACTAAGACAGATGCTCTTAGCTGAAGGAACTGTGTGCCAAGTAACTCTTTCTAAGTGACTTTGATCTCAGGTATTTTGTTATTGCAACAGAAGATGGACCGAGGTTGAGTCTAGAGGCAGCAGTGGTGCTGACTGATGCAGAGTTTGCGTCCTCAGTGAGAACCCAGATCCCTCACAAGTTCGACGATGCTGCTTGCTTTCCAGTGAAGAATGTGAGAAGCAGTCCTTTGCTTTGTAAGATGGACCTGAGGATGCTAAGAACCATTTCTTATTTATGTGTGTGTGCCCACATGGAGGTTAGAAGACAACTTGTAGGGGAGTCAGCTCTCTCCTTCCACCAAGTAGGTCCTGGTCAGGCTTAAAGGCAAGCCCCTTTTCTCTCTGAACCATCTCACCAGTCCAAAGATCTATCATGGTTTTTTTGTTTTTACATTTATTTGTGTGTGTGTGTGTGTGTGTGTGTGTGTGTGTGTGTGTGTGTGTGTGTGTGTGTCAGAGGATAACTTGCAGAAGTTGGTTCTCTCCTACCATGTGGGTTCCAGGCATCTAACTCAGGCTCTTAGACTGGGCAGCAAACACCTTTGCCTGTTAAACGACAGTGTATGTCCAAGTATCTCTGATTTTTTTGTTGTTGTTGTTGTTTTTGAGACAGGGTTTCTCTGTGTAACAGCCCTAGCTGTCCTAGAACTCCCAGAAATCCATCAGCTTCTGGCTCTTGAGTGCCAGATAAAAATCATGCTCCACCACACCTGACTGTATCTCTGACATTTTTAATGAAGTAGCAAGTCACTAGAAAGGATTTAGCTCCCACTCTCTTCCCCCCTCCCTCCCTCCCTCCGTCCCTCTGTTTTTCAAGACAGGGTTTCTCTGTAGTCTTGGCTGACTTGGAACTTGCTCTGTAGACCAGCCTGGCCTCAGACACAGAGATCCACCTGCCTCTGCCTCCTAAGTGCTGGGTTTAAAGGCATTCACCACCACCACCCTTAGCTCTTACTCTCAGGAACACATGTGTCCCCTGCCCCAGGAGCTCTCCCATGCTCTCCTCCTCTTTCTCATCAGTTTAGTGGGTTGGCATCAAACTGTGTGGGCTTATCAAACACTTTGGTGTATCTGGGCTTGATTGTCACAGAGGACTGGTGAGTGAACCAGTGGCGGTACTGTAAGCAGCTGTTGTCGAGTCTATGTGACTGTCTATTGATGGACTGGAGTAAAGCATGCACTCACTAATCCACAACTGCCAAGCACGCCCCTTAGGATTCATGCCTGGGCACAGGCTGCTACTTCCTGGTGGTAGTCTGTGGTCATTCTCTAAGATCCTAGTTGCTGCAAGGCTCACTGGGAGGTGAAAGAGTTAAACAGTTCTTCATCCCTTAGATACTTAGGAGGGGCACCCATCTCTCCCATACCCCCCACTCTCTAGTAGAGTCACTATTTCAGATGTTTCAGCTTGCTTCCATACTCACCAGATCTTATCCTTCAGGATCAGATGGATGCAAGGAGGAGCGTACCATCCAAGTATGGCAATCTCAAATAGATAATTAGGATTAGGAAAGTGGCAACTGGTGGTTCCCAGAACCCAAAGAACCACTGTAAGCTGGACCTTAGAGAAGACTGCGCTTTACCCAGCTCTCCATAAGGACCATGAGGATGCCTCAGATCTCTGGGTATCAGATGAGCTCTGACCTTGTCCCGAACAGTCCCCCAAACATCTACATTTCCTCTTTCCCCAGCATTGCATTGTTCTGAGATAAGGAATTATCGTGGCGTAAGGACAGGGTGGGAGAGGGAGGAGGCTCCTCTTCCTCTTCGTGGGGCCTGATTTGCTTTTACTGCTGACAGAGGCAGGAGACGTCAGACTTCAGATGCCACTGAAGTAGGGACGGAGTGGCCCTCCAATATAATACATGTTTCCCAGAAGGCATCTTGTCAGAGATGATAAACAAATAGTGCCCACTCAGGACAGATAATGCACTCCCAGAGATGCTCCAATCAAGACAACAAGGACAGTGGGTAGGCTCTGCTTGCCTGGGGCTAACATGGTCTAAAGCTGTTCCCACTACTTCTGTCTCCCAGAACAAATGCCCCTCAGAGGTTCTCTTTACAACCCTGAGAAAGCTTATTTGACTTTTTGTGGGAGCCCGTTCTCGGGTTCCTCATGGCTTTACCCAGCAGGTTCGCATAGAGGATGATTAGACCACGGGCCTAAGTGCAGGTGTCTGAGATGGTCTGCACTTGGCTGTGCTGGGGGAGGAGGTCTTTTGCTCCACCCCTTGGCATCTCTATAAAAACCCTGGGGCAGAGACAGGCGGGGCCGTTGGAAAAGGTTCCAGGCCCTCTCGAGGCTATCCTTTATTTTCTATCTGTTTATCTCCGAGATAGTCTCTGCAATAAATCCTTCTATCTAATATTTCCTGCTGCTCGCACTCAAGAAAACTCTGGGGAACTGTGGGGGTGGTTGGGTAAACGCCCCACAGAATGGCGCCATGAACAGGGACTAAAGAAAAAAAAGGGACTAAAGAAAAAACGGGGGACTAAAGACAAATGAACAGGGACTAAAGACAAAGTAATAGGGACTAAAGATAAAGGAAAATAATAGTTTTATTACAGAGTTTTTGGCGAAAGTGCTGAGTCAGCCCTGCCAGTGGATAAGGCATGCTGGTGTTATGGAAAATATATATTTTTTATATATATTGAGAGGCAGGGGTTTTATCCTCGAGAGAAAAGGAAAGCGGACTGGAAGGATGTCCGATGCTGCAGCGAAATTCTCTTCTGTCAAAATTTTCTATCTTGTATCCCTTTCTCAATTTCTATCTGTGAAAAATAAGTATAAGGCATAGGGTAGTAATATAGTATAGGAAAAACTTAGAAGTGTAAGATTGTGTAGGAAAAAATAAGGCAACTAGACAGAAAAACTCTTCCATTTTCTAACTTTGCGGGCTATGAACGCAAACTGGGGGAAAAAAATCTTTGGGCTTTACGGGTAGTAAAAAAGTTCTTTGAGTTTATGGGGAAGAAAAAGTTTCCTATGGAAGCTTTTGACCTGGGGACAGCTGAAATGCTAAGTCCAAGCGGCAGGAGAAAGTGATTTCTCCCTGAGGCAAAAATGGGGGTGTAAAAAGCCAAAGTTTAAAGTTGGGAAGTTTTGGGAAAAGCTGGTCTTTCTCTTGGGGGGAAAAATTCTTTCTCTTAAACTAAAAGCTTTTTCTTGGAAAATTTGGGGGGAAAAACTCTCTAAAAAGCCTTCATCTTAAACGCTCTCAAACTTAAAAACTAAAGCCTTTCAGAACTTTCTCAAAAGGGCAAAAATTAGAATCACCTGAAGATATTAGTATGGGGACCACCTGTGATTAGCTCAAAGGGAAAACAACAAACCTCTTAAGACAGCAAAACCTAAGTTCTTTCAAGCTTTAAAAATCTTCCCTGCAATGCAGGAGGCAGGGACAAGTTCCTAAAAACCTCTTCTAAGCTCTGTCTCTTCAAGCCAGGAAAAGACAGTGGGTCAGAGTACCCTGAGGGAAATGCTTGGAAGACTGTGGGTAAAGAGCTACAGAGAGCCCAATAGGGCCGGAAACTTTACCTGAGAAAAGCAAAAAAGCCAAGCTTTTCAGTTACAGCCAAGCTGAGGCATCAAGGGTTTTGCTTGAGCGTTTCAGAATGAAAACGTGCTCCTAATCGTCCTAATGAAAAGATCCCCTGAAGCAATGCAAACTGTTAGCATCGTATCCTCACTTCTGACCAAAAACCCAGAGGCAACTGGCCAGCGTCTCTAAGTTGGGGTGCATTTCGGGGATACTAGGGTTCCTGCAGTTGTAAACTTCCTGGAGCACAGAGCTGAGGCAGGAAGGTGCAGGACCCAGGGGAAGATTACTAATGAACAAACAAAACTAAAGCCAGTGGGAACGGCACAGTTGTCTGCTTTCCTACAAGTCCCAGGTTGATAGGTCCACAGCTGCAAAAAGGAAATCTGAGAAAAAGCTTTCCTATCAGAGTAAGGACCTTTCTGGGAAAACAGTAAAGCTAAACTGTGTCTGAAGCAGTTGTGCTGCTGAGTCAGAATGCTGTCTGGGGAAAGAGCCCAAGCCAGGGCAGAACAGAACTATCCAGGAGTAAAGCTTTCTTTTCTATCAGAGAAAGCATCTTTTTGAGAAAAGCTTTGCTTCAACTGACTCCCTGAGATGAGGGAGTGTAGCCCGAAGGGGTGATTGCCTCTGGCATAAGCTCTGTCCTTGAGCACCCAGACAAGCAAACACAACCCACTGGGGGACTGGGCCAGGTGAAGGCCTGAGGGAAAAAACACCTGTCCTAATGGGAGTTTAGAGATGGCAAAAGCCTCCCTTGTTAGATTTTCAGTCTGTATGCAAACCACACAGACCCCAAAAACAAAAGGACAAAAAGCCCCTACCTTCAGGAGCAGGGAAAGCCGCCACTGTAGTGTCGGAAACTCTTTCTGGGGTAGCAGGATAAACAGATCGAACTGGGAACTGTCTGGGAGAAAGACTCTGAAGACACAGAAGGGACATAATCCTCCCCAGAAAAATGCATGACCTGAAAAAGCTGCTAGAATTTGAGGCAGATTCTGGGGGAGAAAAAAAAAAAAGCCCCTACCTCCAAAGGCAGCTAGCTAGCAGAGGTACAGAGCCACAGACAGATACCTGAAGCTCTGCATCTGGGGAAGGAATAAGCAAAATGAGATAGATTCGTGGGAGAAAATCTCTCTGAAAGAGCTATGGAAAAGCTGTTGTAAATGATCTTGTTTTTCACTGACTGGCTAAGACAAACACAAGCCCCGAGAAAAGTTGCTATCAGAAATTGCCCACCTCAATGCGCGCTAACGAGGCAGGTGCAGTTCTGATTTGGGGGCCAGTGTCAAATGAAGGAGAGACACCTGTTGAAGCCAGCTGAGGAGAGAATAGAACTCTCCCAATGTCCCATAATTGAAAATGTAAAATGCTTGTTCAAATCTCCTGTCGCAAAAGCAAAAAACTTTGTTCAAACCTCCCAGGCAAGAATTTGTAAGCAAGTCTGGTAAAAGAACCAGTTGACTCTCAGACCCAAAAAGAACTATGGGAAATGACTGATATAAAGGAAATGATATAAAGAACTGATATAAGGGACTGATATTATGGACTGATATAGGGGAAATGCATTCTGGGAAAGGTAGTTTTTCCGCTAAAGATGGCGACATTGCCCTGAAACACTTTTTGTCAGCTTGAAAATACGTTCCTGGTAAACTTAAAATACAGCTTTTAAAAGAATAAGGAGGTAAATCGTCTAAAAGTTTAAGTGTCAGTTCCAATGAAAAATTGAAAGGATACGGAACTAGGTGCTTCGCGGTTTGGGGCTCCGTTGGTAAAATGCCTTATTTACCCTAATAGCTGTGCAAAGTTTTTACGGTAGTTGGATGACAAAAAGCTACCTATAAGAGCAAACAAGCCACTTTAAAATCCTTAAAACAAGAGAAAGCAGTTTATACACTGAACGTTGTCTTAGATATAAAGAAACATGTTGAAATTTAAGAAGTTCTTTGCCTTGAATGAACAGCCTGCAATGAGTGATTCCTTTGTAAATCTAATAGGGATACAAGGAAACAGGCATTCAAAAAGAAATGACTGCTTTATAGACTTGAACAAACCAGAAAATCTAGCTGTCTTACAAAAGAGTTGCTTCACCTGAAAGTTCCTTATAAAAAATCAATGCTAAATATTACAGCTGTTAATAACATCAGGAGTTAAAGCTAATGAAGAGAAAATACTAAATACAGTTCGGAGCTGTGCCACTTATGGCTTTACTAGCTCCTTTAGAAAAATACTTTATATCACCTAATAGCTGTGCAGTATTTGGCAAAGAGCTTTACAGCAGCTAAATATGGTAATTTCATCCTCAGCACGAAGTGAAGTTTTTCCGTAGAACAAACCAAAAGTACTGCTGTAATAGAAACGTTTGTCTGAATTGAAGCACTTAGGGGAACTACTATGAATTTGGGTGAAGGGACAGCCTCTAGTTAAAAACCGTTTACCGCTGACAGTGCATCTCTGCCGGTCGGAATGGCTGAGAGAACTGGCAACTTTGGAGTGTGGCGTCATCCTGGGAAGGTTACAGTTCCCTAGCAACTATCACAATTCTATAACAACACTCACTAAATTCCCAGTGCTTTATAGCAAAGCTGACTATAAACTCCAAACTTCAGAAATGATGTACGTACTTCCTGTCTAGTTAAGAGAATCTTTCTAATAGAGATAGTGATAATTAAGAGTAAGAAGTATAAAAAGATGAAAATAAGATATGTGAGTTTGTAAAAATTCTTGTTAGATCTGTGTTAAGAAATCTCTAGGTGTTTGCTAAGTTAAATATATGCTAATGGTAGCCCTATATAAGTTTGTAAGATAGATCTATAGAGTTACTTTAAGAATATATATAAGCTTGCAAGAAGTATCTAAGGTAGTCTTAAGACATATAGTAATAAGCTTGTAAGAAGTAAAGATGCTAGTTGTAAATGTAAGTTTAAATAAGAAATAAGATAATAAGTACATAAGAAGTAATAAGAAATATATTTGCGCCGGGCGGTGGTGGCGCACGCCTTTAATCCCAGCACTCGGGAGGCAGAGCCAGGCAGATCTCTGTGAGTTCGAGGCCAGCCTGGGCTACCAAGTGAGTTCCAGGACAGGCGCAAAGCTACACAGAGAAACCCTGTCTCGAAAAACCAAAAAAAAAAAGAAATATATTTGCTAAAGTACTTCTATAGTTCCCTTAAAGACTATAAATAAGTAGATGTTAATGTTATATGTGAATTTGTAAAAAAGTGTAAATGTTAAATATAAATCTATTCTTGATGTATATGGTGAAATAACCAGAGACACAGAAGGTTAGTGTCCCAGTAGACTGCAAAGTAGGCAGTCTGAATGGTTTCAAAAGCTCCAGAAGCCGCTAAGAAGCTAAGAATGGCGGACGCCAGAACCAGCACAAGGCATCCGAAGCTGAGATCCGTGGAAAATCGACGCAACACAGAAAAACCTGAGCTAACATCAAAAACGATGCGGTTTAGAATATTACTGTAACTAAAAAGGTCTCTGGCTTGAGAATAAAAGTTCAGAGACGCCTGTTTGAACAAAAATTGTTAACTGCAAAAAGTTTTGGTTGAAAAACGTCTCTTCATATTTTGAAGTAAAAGCCTAATACCAGAATTTATTTCTTGTTTGAACTTTTTGAACTTAAAATGAGATAAAACTACAAAAAGATTTTGGTTATGGATTTCTTCATATTTGGAAGGCTCGTACCAGAATTTATCATTTGAATTTTGGGACTTAAGAAATGAAATGAACAGTAGCGATTTCATTACAATGGGACAATTTTGAGTTTATAGCAATGACCTAGGAACTGTTTTCTGGAATTGGGTTAAAAATGGAACTGTTTAAATGAAGAAATTTATTTCTACCTAGAATCAAGATGCAGTTTTGTGTATGCATATATGCTTTATTAATTGGTGATTCATGAATTGTTTTGTGGAACTGTTTATGTAAAAATGAAATTACTTACAGGACTGGTTTTGTGTTACAAATGAAACTGTTTAAACGGAAAAGTTTGGGTTTTCTAACTAGGTTTGAGATTTTGTTTAAAAAATTATAAAGAAAAGGAGGAGTTATGAGGTTGAATTATGTTTGCAGAAATTATGTTTAACCTATTGATATTAATGCACCCTGGTTTTGTGGAGTTAAGGAAATATTTAAGTTTGATGTGAATACATTGAAGTTTTTCCTATGTTCTGTTAGCAAGAAAATTCAAATGATTGAGTTAAAGTTGTAAGACGGAGAAAATTGTTAACTATATTTAGCACCATATATGCTAATTCAAATAGTTCTGATAAGAGTTTGCTTTGAGTTATAAGATTGAGAGAATTTTGACTATGTATAGCAATATTTATGTTAACCTGTTAATGGTAATGATGAAGCTAAGGGATTCTTTAAGTTTATAGTCGCCTTAAGAATTTTTGGTTTAGAAAGGGCTTGAGGCAGCTAAGACTGCTGTAGTCACCTTGGACCTAATTCAAAAGAGAAATGCCATCTTTATCATCCTCTACTCCCATACTGGGAGGTGTAACAGCTATGGAGATTGCTGTAAGCCACTAATAGTTATTTTTTTATATATTAAGAAAGGGGGACCTGTGGGAGCCCGTTCTCGGGTTCCTCATGGCTTTACCCAGCAGGTTCGCATAGAGGATGATTAGACCACGGGCCTAAGTGCAGGTGTCAGGGATGGTCTGCACTTGGCTGTGCTGGGGGAGGAGGTCTTTTGCTCCACCCCTTGGCGTCTTTATAAAAACCCTGGGGCAGAGACAGTCGGGGCCCGTTTGGAATAGGTTCCAGGCCCTCTCGAGGCTATTCTTTATTTTCTATGTGTTTATCTCCGCGATATTCTCCGCAATAAATCCTTCTATCTAATATTTCCTGCTGCTCGCACTCAAGAAAACTCTGGGGAACTGTGGGGGTGGTTGGGTAAATGCCCCACAACTTTTAACCTTCTTACAAATTATACCTTTGGGACTGGAGAGATGGCTCAGATTAAAAGGGCTTGCTGCTCATGTGGAGAAGCAAAGTTCTATTCCCAGCACCCACACTGGGCAGCTGAACAACTTCCTGTAACTCCTGCTCAGGGCATCTGTCACTCTCTTCTGGGCTCCGAGGGCATCTGCATTCAAATGCACATACCCACACACAGACACATATACATAATTAAAAATAAATCTTTCTAAGAAGAAAAGCAAATGAAATAAACAAAGCATACTCTTTGGACAATGTTGGAAAGTGGTTTCCTGGACTGGAGAGATGGCTCAGCAGTTAAGAGCACTGACTGCTCTTCCAGAGGACCCCCAGGTTCAATTTCCAGCACCCACACGGCAGCTCACAACTGTCTGTAACTCCAGTTCTAGGAGATCTGACACCTTCACATAGACACAGATGAAAAGGAGACACCAGTGTACATAAAATAAAAATAAATAGATAAATAAAATAAATTTGAGAAACCCACACTGGTCCTATGAGGTGTGTTTTATTCTCTTGAAGCATCTTTCTGCTTTTAATAAATCTAACTTTGCTTTATGTTTAGCTCACCTTGAAATTCATTTCTCTACTGAAGCCCAGTTCTACCTGGGTGGAGGTCTCTGAAAAGAACTGCAGGTGTCATGTGGAGTTGTGTCCCTGTTAGTGACTTGGGAGAAGAACTGGCAGAATTATCACAGTACATTATTGAATAGTATTCAAGGCCTCCCCTCAGAGGACATGGCCACCTTTTCAGCCTATTCATTCTGAAACTGGATGCTGCTTTAGGGGGCAAAGAACTGTGACTTACCCTTCCTTGGGTGTGCATATCAAGAGCTGGGATTGTAGACATGCATCATCAACACATCCCTCCTTATTCACCACCTCCTTTTTAGACAGATGTTGTGAGGAATCTTAGATGATCTTTTAATAAAAAAAAAAAAAAACAGAGCCAGATATCAGGGTGAAAGCTGAAAGATCAGAGAAGCAGAACAGCCAGTCACTAGTTCTTACCTCTATGAAATTCTCAGCCTGAAGAGAATGAGTTCCTGTTTCCTCACACCTTATGTACCTTTCTCTGCCCTGCCATATTACTTCCTGGGATTAAAGACATGTGTGCTTCCCAAGCAAAGGCATGAGATCTCAAGTGATAGGATTAAAGGTGTGTGCCACCACTGCCTGACCTCTATGTCTAATCCAATGGCTGGCTCTGTCCTCTGATCTTCAGGCAAGTTTATTAGGGTACATAATATATCACCACAGACAGGTTCTCACTAGGCATTGCTGGCTGTCCTGGAACTCTCTATGTAGACCAGGCTGGCCTGGAATTCTATGTAGATCAAGCTAGCCTCAAACTCAGAGAAACCCAGCTGCCTTTGCCATCCAAATACTAGAATTAAAGGCATATGCCCCTGGGTTTAATCCCCTTTCTTTACAGAGGGCATGTACTAAACTGCACATTGTTGACCACACTTCTGTTTTCTTCCTTGGGAAACTGTTCTGTGGTTACATTCCTGCTGAGCTACTCTTGGCCTGGCTCCAGAGAGTAGCACCTAGCCCTAATCCATCCTTTCTTTAATGGACAACTTTTGTTTCTCTTATACCTTTTGTTTCTCTTATCACCCTATATAAATATTGTCTCAGAGCATCCCAAGGATCAAAGGCCTGTGCAAAACTTGGTTCAGGAAACCTGGAAAACCGGTGTACCTGAGAAATCAAGGAATTTGCACTTGGCATTTTATCTCTGCAAGCTCCTTTCAGGTTGCTTTGAAAGTATGGAAATTAACTGACTAAAGTGTAAATAGAGAGAAAATAAAAATGCCCTGGGTGAAGGGAAAGTGCTTCAGTCCACTGAGGCTGGATCCCCCTGCAGCCATGAAAGGCTAGATTAATTCTTTGTGGTTTTTTTTTTTTTTTTTTTTTTTTTTTTTGGTTTTTTCGAGACAGGGTTTCTCTGTGTAGCTTTGCGCCTTTTCCTGGAACTCACTTGGTAGCCCAGGCTGGCCTACGAACTCACAGAGATCCGCCTGGCTCTGCCTCCCGAGTGCTGGGATTAAAGGCGTGCGCCACCACCGCCCGGCTAGATTAATTCTTAAGCTGCCTCTGAGTCTTCTTTCCATGGATCTCTGGGAACCCACACACCCATGCCATGACAAACAGTGACAATTGGCACCCAACATGGGGCTCATGGCCTGAAGAAGGACAAAGGATCCACTGAAGGACAGAGGAGCCAGCCATCTTAAGAACTGGAGGGAAGCGCTCCTAGGGTAAGAGGACTCAAGGATCCGCAGGATCATGGTGAATTTAAACTCCCCATCTCAGAAGCAACAAAATGTACAGTTGCTAAAATGCTTGTTAAAAGAAAAAGCGGTAACTTCACAATTTTTAAAGAGAGAAATAGAATGGCTCTTAAGACGGGAAATAAATCAAGGAAAAAGACCTTTCTCAATAGAGAAAAGGGAAGGAAATAAAAAAAAGAAAAGAAAATCTTCCCAATAGAGAAGAGGGAAGGAAAGGGAATAAAAGAAAATTTCTCATTAGAAAAGGGAGAAAATTTTAATCAAGAAACAAGGATTTTCCAGTAAGAAAGGAAAAATACTAAAACTAGGCCTAAAGATTAAAGAGTCTCATAAAAGAAAAATAAAGGAAGCAAAAAAGCGTCTTCCCAGTAGAATAGATGAAGAAAAGGCTCTTTCTCATATCAAAAACTGAGGATAGCTAAAACTCGGAGTCTTTCTGCCTGACCACATGGAGCAGAGGCATCTGAGTTACAAAGAATCGACAGGCGGGTTCGCTGCTGCAACCTGAACAGCAACCCCAGAGCTTAGAATTTTGTTGTCTGTTTGTTTAACTTTGGTTTAAATGTTTTTTTTTATTTGTTTTTACTGCAGAGAGGGAATTACTCAATATTAAAGATCCCTTCGAGGGGAGTGTTTTCTGTTTTTCCCCAATGGTGGGAATAACTCATTATTAGTAGTCCTTTCACTGTTCTGTTTACAGTCTCCAAGTTCTTTACAGAGTGTGTCCTTTTGACTCCCACTCTTTGCTTTGTTTTTATGGCTCTCCAGCTTCTGCCCAAGCTGGCCTCAAACTCCCAGTTACCCCTTCCTTGTTCAGACTCCCAGATCGCTGACCTTGTGCCATCAGACCCAGTACCCTGAACTTAGGGAATCTGGTGTACTTCTCCCAAGTGTGTTCCCAACAGCCTTGATGTGGTTCCTCTGAGCCTCACTGTAAGATATAGAGCTCAGAGAGCTAACCTGTGCTAATGTGGTTTATCTATTTTCATATATAACTATTTCATAGAAACCTTTTGTTTCTCTTCTCTTTACTTTGAATAGCAACTTAGGAATTTTAATATCACTATGTGTCATCACTTTCTTGGGCTTTGGGAGTTATCATAGCAGTAGTCCTTGTGTCCTGAGCATGAGTCCTTAGGTCAGCAAATACGACTATATTTAGCATTATATTCCAGCTTGGTGCATAGTTTCCTTGGAGGGCTAAGATTGCAAATCAAAATATGTGTAGTCAAGAAAGAGAGCCGGGCGGTGGTGGCGCACGCCGTTAATCCCAGCACTCGGGAGGCAGAGGCAGGTGGATCTCTGAGTTTGAGGCCAGACTGGTCTGCAGAGTGAGATCCAGGACAGCCAGGGCTACACAGAGAAGCAATGTCTCAGAGAGAGAGAGAGAGACAGAGAGACAGAGACAGAGACAGACAGAGACAGAGAGAGACAGAGAGAGAGAATTATTGAGAATAGATCACTCATTCTAGAGTACTGACAAGGGAGGAGAGAGGAAGGGAAACATTTTTCAGATCATCAGAGGAAGAATTTGTTGTTTCATTGCTTTTGGGTTTTGTCTGTCTGTTTGCGTGGGAGCTCCACCTCAACCCCTGGCACTCGGGCATCCATATACCCAAAGAGTCTGGAATGTTCTGGTAGAAGATCTACCTCAACTCCCCTCCCCCATCTCTTTCCCCAAACCTGCCCCTTCAAAGCCCACCAAACACAGCTACTCCCCCAGAGAGGCTCAAGACCACTCGCACAGGGTATATAAGCTGCATCCCAGAAAACAGACAGGTGGTTTTCCAGTCTCTTGTCCTATCTCCTCTCTGGGGGGGATGGAGAATCACCCAGGAATGCTTTACCCATTAAACTGGGCTTTTTCTAATTCAGTCTGATTTGGTCTGATTTGGATTGCTGCATCAGTGGAGAGGCCTATTTGATAGAAATTCCCACCATGCCCCCACAGTCGGGCATGGTCGCGCATGCCCGGTGGGACACTTAGTCATCTCCGCCTAGTCATTTCTGCATCATACGTCCTGTGTGACCCATGCCCCATGGTTACGCGGTTACATAGTTGCGTGGACGTGACCGCGTGATCTCTGCGCATGGGCCTGTGTCCACAGGTGTGTCCTGGCCTTTCTAAGGTGGCACCATGTTTCCCCGGTCTTTCTCGCACGGTCTTTCCACAGCCCTGATCACATCTATCCCTTTCTCTTTGTCTTGATAAAACTCTTGTTAGTGGATTCGGTTGTGTGTCGTGACTTTTCCTTTGGAGCAAGAGCACCACAAAAAAACCAACACTTTTGGGGTACAAAAAAATTTATCATCTGGAGGTTTCACCAGGAGGGGTTGATTTTTTTCCCCTCCAGCCCGGGGCCATTGTACCCATTTTGAGAAACCTCCAGAGACCACCGAGGAGCCGCTTTCTGATGCAAGCACATAAGGGTCCTTTTATTGAGGTTCAACCCCAGGTGCACAGCACAGCAGATGGAAGGAAATGTGGTGGCCATGAGCCCAGGTGTAGAGGGTTTTTCATAGGGAAAAACCACAAGCTGGGAATTGGCAACTTGGGATTGGGTAGAAGGGATATGATTTTTTTGAAACTATTAGTCTAGACTTTGGGCACAAAACCACATTTGAAACCATTGGGTTGGACTTTTGGCGGGGAACCACAACCCACTGAACAGGATTATCTGGACTGCTCAGCAGGATTATCTAGATATCTTCAAGGACCATACTGCAGACAGGATGTCTGCAGGAGGATACTGCTCTATATACGTTTGAGTTGTCATGGCACATTCCTGAGGTCCTTCCTGGAACTGAGTACAGCAAGTAGTCTGAGATGGTGGCCCTTTCCCTAAGATGGAGCCTGTAAAGTCAAGTCTAGACCTTCACAGCTATATGGTGGGAAAACACCCCTCTCCCCCACACCTGCTCTCCGACAGACTAAGATCTGCTTTCAAGTGGTTAAGTTGTCCTTTCCAAGTCATTGCCTAGGAGGCCCAGGGCCTCTTCAATTTTCGGGGTGTCCAACCAAAGATGCAGCCACGCCAGGTCCTCCTCCATGTTCCAGAGCAAAGGGCTGCTTTCGTTTCATGGGACCCCTTCTCCAGAAGAAGGGAATTTTCCACGCACACCCATTTTTTGACACAAGACCTACCACAGTGGATACATTACGCTAGGCTTCGGGTCCTCAGCATAGACTTGAGAAATGGGCACTTGCCATTCAAAGTCAGATCCCCAAATGCCCCTGTGGGGTCTCTTACAAAATCTATTCAAATTGGGTCTATCTGATACCATCTGTCCTGAACGTTTGATTTCTCTGAGCACTAAGGCCTGGCCACTGTACGCTAAATGTTACAATTTTTCCATCCTCTGAGATCTTGAAAATTTTTGTCGGCTTGGAGATAATTAGACAGAACTGCCCTATGTCCACGGTTTTGGGGTTGTGCATTCCTGCCCTCCCTACAGAGGCCAGTGTCGCACAGCACTGGTCTTGTTGGCTAGGGTCATGGCGCCTCCAGGTTCTCGCCTATCTGGGAACTGGGACCCTGAAAATTATGCCCTGACCTTGGCACCTGAGACACTGGCCCCTCTTCCACTTCCTCAGAACTCTACTTACCCAGCCCCCTCCTGTGGGGTCACATGTTCCATTCAGTGGCCAACACTTCTCTATCCACCCCTCTCCTTCTTCCCCCTCCAGGATAAATTCCTCCTCCTTACCTGCCTTCCTGTTCTCCCCTCCCCTGCACTGATCCCCCAGTGCCTCAACCTACATTCAGGTCCTCTTCTACACACTGGTCTAATGCCCACGAATTTCCCCCAGTTGCTTCCTCCCCAGCAGTAGCCATGGTCCTGGTCACCCATTTCATTTCCCAGTCAGCGTCAGATATTATAAAGAATTTTAAAAAGGCTGAGGAGGATCCCTAAATTCCCCTACAGGAATTGGTGAAAATGGTTTTTGAAGTTTTTAATGCTCGAGAATGACAGCCGAGTCAACCCGACAGACAAGGCTGCAATAGAATATGCTCCAAGCCCAAGCCTTAGCAGCTGCCCTGAGGCCACCAGAACCCCACAAGGGGTACAAGGGAAGTCAGCCACGAGGCTCCATCCCGCCAGAGCTCAGCCCAACTGAAATGCAGCCAGCTGCTGACAGCCTGGGCACTGGAAATCGGAATGCCCCTGTTCGGGGTTGTCCTCTATGCCATGCCACAGAAGTCCAGCCTCAACAACATTGCTGAGACTCTTCTGGCCTTTGAACTCCTAAGCCTGGCGAAGGACTCACGCAGCCTAGACTTGGTGACTCCCATCGTCCTCTCCGAGCCTAGAGTAACGCTGCAGGTAGCGGGTAAAACCATTGACTTTCTTTTGGACACGGGAGCTACCTATTCTGTTTTGACATCTCACTCAGGTCCTACAGTTCCCTCACCAACTTCTGTCACGGGGGTGGACGGGACCCCTTCCTTCCCACTTAAGACTCTGACACTTCCCTGCATTCTTGCAGGGTGATTTTTCTCACACTCTTTTCTGGTCGTACCTGCTCACCCTGCACCTCTGCTTGGTGTGATATTCTCAGCTGCTTTGGGGCCACACTCACCTTGGCCCCCACACTCTCCTGAGTATTTCACAGGTCTATTCACAGGGGCCCTCCAGGTATGTCAGCCTCTGCACCAGCTTCCAGGACACCAACCAGGTGAAGATTGGCAGTGTCATGGAGCTCCTAAAGAAATCTCTCAACATCTCCTGGAAGCTCCACATTCCCTATCGCCCACAATCCTCAGGAAAGGTTGAGAAGGCCAATGGACTCATCAAACAACAGCTCACCAAACTCTCCAATGAACTCGGGTTATCTTGGCCCTCCCTTCTCCCCATTGCCCTTACCTGCCTCCGGGCCCTGCTCCAACACCCACAGACCCAACTGCCCCTGAGCCTGCCCCACTCTCCCGAGGGGACAGAGTACTCCTCAAACAGCTAGCTCCTAAGTCTCTCGAGCCCTGATGGACAGGATCTTATACTGTGATCCTCACCACCAAGCTCCTGGGACATCCATGCTGGAACCATTTTTCCAGCCTCAAGTGGGCACCTATTCAGGATACATGGTCTGTCCAGCAGCTGGGACCCTCCACTCTCCAGTTTTCCAAGATGTCCCAATGAAGGGCCTATCTGCTCTTCTGCTCTATGCATACATCTTTGCAGTACAACTACGACAGATGTTAATGATCTATTTTTTTCCTAGAAACTTGCCTTCTTTGCTTCCTCAAGAGACAGATGCCTGAGGTCTCCAGGATGACAACCGGATGCTCCTCCATTCATACCTCCTGCTGAATGTGAGCCCACCAACTCCTGACTCCCTGCTTCCCCACATCGTCCTATGCCCACAGGAAGTAGCCAGACTTGAACTGGCAACCCTATACCCAAAGAGTCTGGAACGTTTAGGTGGGAGCTCCACCTCAACCCCTGTCACTCTTGCATCCATATACTCAAGGAGTCTGGAATGTTCTGGTAGAAGATCTACCTCAACTCCCCTCCCCCATCTCTTTCTCCAAGCCTGCCCCTTCAAAGCCCACCAAACACAGCTCCCCCGCCAGAGAGGCTCAAGACCACTCGCACAGGGTATATAAGCTGCATCCCAGAAAACAGACAGGTGGTTTTCCAGTCTCTTGTCCTATCTCCTCTCTGGGGGGATGGAGAATCACCCAGGAATGCTTTACCCATTAAACTGGGCTTTTTCTAATTCAGTCTGATTTGGTCTGATTTGGATTGCTGCATCAGAGGATAGGCCTATTGGGGTGCAAAAAACTTACAACTATTATATTATTCTTGGGTTTTTGGTGGTTTTTCCTCTTTGTTTAATGTTTTACTGGAGGCTCTTGGCATAGTTGAGAGTTTCAAAGACAAATTTGTGGAGAGCTCAGAGCTGAAGTTGTAAGGACACACTGGTATAGCAAGCAGTAGGAATTAGTTAACTACCAATCAGAAGGAAGCAACACACAGAGAGAATACAATGAGTCAGCTATGCTAAGTCATAGAACTTAAAAGTACACATATATCTGAGGTGAGTCGGATGGAAAGTCCAAAGTCCACACCGAACAGGTGACTCGAGTGGAGAGAGGCATTAGTCACGTGATTAGATCGCAGGGGACAGACAGGGATTTCCCCTAGCTTGAACCTGTGCAAGGGACAGATTCCTGGGAAGAAGTGAAGTAGGAGAGGATGACGTTGTTAAACAGGGAAGGAAGAGCTAACCACACAGAAGAGAAAGGCCAGTCATTCTCTCTGAATGTATGTAGATTTTGTTGCTGGAGTTGAAATGAGGAACTTCAGGCTGCATGCCCTGTCTTAGGGTTTCTATTGTGAAGAGACACCATGACCACAGCAACTCTTATAAAGGCAAACATTTAATTCAGGTCGCGGCTTACAGTGTCAGAGGTTCAGTCCATTATCATCATGGTGGGGAGCATGGCATCGTGCAGGCAGACATGGTGCTGGAGGAGTCTACATCTTTGATCCACAGGCAACAGGAAGTAAACCGTGAAAGCAGGTGATACCTTGAGCATAGGAGACCTCAAAGCCCACCCCACAGGACACACTTCCTCCAAAAAGGCCACACCTACTTCCACAAGGCCATACCTCCTAATAGTGCCACTCCCTATGAGCTTATGGGGTCCAGTTACATTCGAACTACCAGACCCTCACTTCAGTAACACTTCTTACTAGGCATCAAGTTTGAAAGCAGAAGAAATGGACATGTTTGCATCCTTGAGTAGGATTAACTTGGTGCCTAGAACAAACAGCCATGGCTCCTGGGGAGTTTTGTCTGCAGTTGGCTGTGTGACCTGAGTAAATCTGAAACGACACTGTGACTCCTAAATTAGGTTGGGAAAACCTTGCGGCTTCCTCTTTGCTCTCTACCTCTGGCAAGTCAACTCTCAAATGATGTAGACATTCTAGTCGCCCAATGGAGAGGTCCATGTGGGAGCAACTAAGCTCTCCCACTGACAGCCAGTGTTAAATTGCCCAGTATGCGGGTGAACCACTTGGAAAGGGAACTCAGAGCCTGAGTCAAGACATCATGTGACAACAGCCTAGGCTCACAGCTTGACTGGAGCTAGTTTGGGGGTGTTTAGCAGTGTTGCCTTGTGATTTAATGCACGTTTTCCTGATTGCTCATAAAACCAGTGCTTTTCATGTGATAAGATAGAGAGAAAATAAAAACCAATATATAAAAGTCATAACAGGAATGGGCCTTGCAGGCGAAGACAGGGCCAGCAGCATATTACATCTAGGCTGCTGGTTCTCAACCTTCCTAATGCTGCCACCATTTAATACAGTTCCCATGTTGTTGTGACCCTCAGCCATAAAATTTTTTATTGCTACTGAGTGGTGTCTTAGCTCCTAAGATCATCAGCAATATGTGTTTTCCAATGATTGCAACCCACAGGTTGAGAACTGCTGATCCAGGAAGTTGTTCATGGTTTGGCATCTTCCTTGAATCTAACACAAGGATGGATGCTGGGCTGCGGACTCCAGGACACTAAGGAGGAGGCTAATGGGAACACCAAGCTCTGAAAACTTCCTAGACATCACCTGCTTTAAATAATATGAAGACTTAAGCAAAATGTGCTTGTTCACAAGATGGGCTATGATTCATCCAGAAAAAAGGAATGACGCTCTCACAATCTGAGTCTAGTCCCTAGAGTCCACAGAAAGATGAAAGAATCAGCTCCATAAAATTGTGTTCTGATCTCAGCACACACATCGTCTATTCCTGAACCCAGAGCTCACCAATTTGGCTAGAGAGATTAGCAATTTGCCTTTCTCTGCCTCCCTGGCACTTGGATTACAGAGGTGAGCCAGTACACCAGGTCCTTCATGTAGATGCTGGGGATGCAAATCAGGTCCTCATTCTTGTGGGCCAAGGACTTTAACAAGCGAGCCTTCTCCCCAGCCCCCAAACATTCTTCCTGATGAATATTTATAAATCTAGTGAACAAAAATGAAAAAGCTAACAGCACTTTAATAGAATTACTGTGGTCTGTAGTGGAAACATGGAGATTTATTGTTGTTTTTTTCCCAAGAGATCTTCTTTTTCCCTTTAAGGAGAATCAACCTTACTGAGAAATGCACAGACTTTCTTTTTTCTGTGCTGGGGATCGAACTCAGGGTCTCACACATGCTAGGCACATTATGTAACGATGAGCTAGGCCTCTCCTCCCTTCCAGGCCTCATTAAAACTCTTTAATATCTTAACATTCCCTCAGCAGTCCAGGGCTCTGTCATGGACAGAGGCATAATTTCCACAGCGGTTTCCAAGGACTGTAAGTGGTTATCAGTATGCATCAGGGTAAAATTGGAGAGACAGTTTCAAGAACACCCCGTTGAAGGGCTGGAGAGATGGCTCACCAGTGAGGAACAGTTGCTGTTCCTGCAGAGGAGCAGGGTCCGCTTCCCAGCACACACGTCATGCAGTTCACAATTGCCTGTAACCCCAGATCTAGGGAATCCAACACCCTCTTCTGACTTCTGTGGGCACCGGCACAGACAAACACAGGCATGTACACATACGATCAAAATAATTATTCTTTAAGAGAATACTGTCATGAGTTCAAAACTAGATTTCCATTTAAACAATCAAATCATATTTCATGGGATGCCCTTTACATAGCATAAGCTATACTCATACTCACTTTAATTGTACATGTCAATGGTTTGGGTAAAGTTACGTGGTCATACAACTGTCACCACAATCTAGATATGTATTACAGATCCTTCAAAGCTGCTGTTCTCTCCAAACTATAATAAAGCTGCATGCTGGGTGTGGTGGCACATACCTTTAATGCCAACACTCGAGAAGCAGAGGCAGGCAGCGGATCTCTGTGAGTTCGAGGCCAACCTGATCTACAGAGTGAGATCCAGGACAGGAACCAAAACTACACAGAGAAACCCTGTCTCAAAAAAAAATAAAAATAAAAAAAATAAAGCTGCAAGTCCTAACTCTGCCTCTCGCCCCTGCAGCCAACACTCCTATGCTGATGTTATCACATGTTTTATAACACCAGGTGTTATAATTCTTACAGCTGTTGTTGGGAAGAACTTCTCAAGTGTACTCAGGGCCATAGTCTGTCCCTTGTAACTACAGCATATCTCAAACAGTCTCTAAGGATTCAGAGACGTAAAGCAATACCACAAACTTTCAGAAATCAGAGATCATTTCAACTGATTTAGTAAATTCAACATGGCAGCATACAGCATTATCAGTAACACTGACTTTAGACCATAGTAAGAGAGCCCTCTGCTCTGCATTCTACGCTGACTGTATGCTAAACTAGATAGAAAGGATCTGCATTGCTCAGTTCTTGTACTCCCTCCTTTATACCACGATGCTTAGAATAGTGAATCTGCACCCATGTAACTTCTAGTCTGTTTGCACACTTGAGTAGGGCTCTGCTCTGCGTTTTTTCCCTTTAGGTTCGTGAGACTGACAGATTCTAGGATAAATGGGGGCCTAAAGCTTGACTTTGTAGGCTGAGGTTCCACAGTGATGCATAAAGCCCTTTCAATGCAGATTAAAGCCTGGGGTGAGAGGGTTGAAGGCTGAGAATTGGGGTTAGGACTTTGTGCACTGCTACACCCTTCAAAAAAGTCTGAGAATTCTAAACTGGAGTTCAAACTTCTACATGTTGTTTTATTTATCAAGGTAGAATGCTAAAACATTTTAGTTAATAATTTTGCTGGGCTGGTTTTGAAATTTTCAATATTTAGGCATATGGAATATGGTTCTTCCTTGTATGATTTCATTTCTATTAAATGTTCAGAATAGGCAAATCCACAGGGAAAGAAAATAAATGAGTGCTTGACAGAGGCTAGAGAGAGAGCAAATTGATGAATGATTGCCGTGCATTGTAGGATGATCTTCCTGGAATGATCTAGAACTTAAGACTGTTAAGGACACACAGTGTTATGAATACACTAAAGTCTACTGAGTTGTACTTTTAAAAGATGAATTTTATAATTATTTGACTATTTTGACTAAAGTGTCTGTCATCTATATCACACCACGGAAAGTAGCTACAAATAATTTTGTTGAATTTTTTGTTTTTTTTTTTTACTGAAAATAGGAATATTTCTGAAATTTGGAAACAAAAGAATTTAAGTGGCATGCTGGTAAAGCTGTGCATCTTTGAAGTGTATATATTTGCCTTTTGGTATGTATCTCTGTAGACCAGTTGGTTTGTGTGTATACAGACGTGTATACATAAAGACAGAAGTCATCCACTGTCCAACAGATGGCAGACATGAGAGGAGAAGCTAAGGCCGGATACAGATGACTATGCAAAGGAATCTCAGAAGTCACACCGACCAGACTTCTACACATTTATGGTATATGTGAGTCTCTATAGGGCGGTTCAGGGTGGTATGCAAAGTAATTAACTATGTAATGATTATGCCATGTCACCCAAGTTGTTAATAAGATTTTAGGTCTTTAGTGCATCTGCTCACTCTGAAAGTTTGGATATCCTCTAAGGTCCCTTCTGGCTCCAACAGTCCATGACTCTGTCATTTAAAAATATTTTTGCCGTCATGTTAACACTGTGTTCTGGAGTAAGTCCAGTCAACACGAATTTTTACAGTTTCTAATTGTGTGTAAGTGTGTTGAAGGACCAGCCTGCCTCCTTCTTAGGCTTAAAAGTCATTTTATAGTAAAGATAAACCAGGTTCATTCCTGTTTATCATTAAACCTCTGTTTCTCAAAGATTGGGCTATGCCCCACTTGTAACCTTAACTACAAATGGTTCCGTACTGCCTGTTTCAGAAATGGCAATCATGTCTTTGTTTCAAAGTTGTTTGTAACTGTCTTGCAACCTTACCTTTGTTTCAAAAGGTTATATGACCACCTTGTTATGACTGCCTGTTGTTATGCCCACCTTGCAGCCGGGTCTGTTTCGGGAGTTTGTTAAGACTAATTTGTTATTACTTTTTTTTTTTTTTTTTTGTTTTTCGAGACAGGGTTTCTCTGTGTAGCTTTGCGCCTTTCCTGGATCTCGCGCTGTAGACCAGGCTGGCCTCGAACTCACAGAGATCCGCCTGGCTCTGCCTCCCGAGTGCTGGGATTAAAGGCGTGCGCCATGTTATTACTTTTTATGCTTATGTTCTGCGTCCTGTAACCCTGCCTATTTTGCCCGCCACATCTCCCATTTGGAAACCCCTACTCCTGAGCTGTATAAAAAACATTTCCTCACATCTAATGCTGACCTCTAGAAGCCCGCCTTAGGGGGAGGTAGCCTGTGTACGCGAATAAACTTGCTTTAATTAATTGCTTTTTTTTTCATTAATTTGACCATGACGTGGGCCGATGGTCTTTCCCCTCCCATCTTTGGGATTAACAGTGTCTTGAGGAAATGTTTCTGTGTCACTTCTGCCTCCAAACTATCATTTCGTTCAGCGGAAACCAGGGGAGAACAGAGACAACATGCCAGACAGCGGGCTGCTGTTGGAATTCAACCTAGACCAAACGGAAGTGGTCCTTGAAAATTACCTTCCCAAGAAACTTGCATCTGAAATACACTTCCTAATTGCAATAGTAATTCCAAGTCGCCTTCTCCTAAACTACATTCCTAAGCAGAGACACAAGCACATTTTCGTCCTCAGCACAGACAAGGATCTGCTCCCTTGATAGGAACGTCTTCTCTTCCAGCCGCGGAAACGCATGGAACCAAGAAGCTGCGGGCACTGATTCTCGGGCGAGCTCTTGTCATCAAAGGACCAGCCTCCTGGCGGCGTTGCCGTGGAAACGGAGCTGGCTGTGTAGATGTGGCAAGTCGCCGAGGCATCCAGCCTTTGCTAAGTATCTGTGGCAGGGGCTCACAAGACCGACGCCAAGATGGTTAGTAGCTCTGAATAGTAAGGGGAACGGGGGCGGGGGGGGGGGGACTTCGAATAGGTTTTTACTCGGGCTTATAACTCCCAACACACTATTGGATAGAATCTAGGTGTGTCTCCAGAGGGCGATCCTTTTATCCCTCCAGTGTTTCCACCGGGAATAGCGAGGGATGCAAAGAAAATCACCTTGATGCTGTCTTCCCTCCTGCTTCTCCATTTCCCGACACCAGATCTGCTTGTGGACTGGAAAAAGAGCCAGGGAAGACCGAAATGGTAGAAGCTGCGTGAATTGTTCGTCTCTTGTGGATAAAGTAGTTGGAAGTAGCTATTTGGTTCCCCTTCAGTGGGAAGGTGATGGCACTTTCAATAAAATGCGTGTTAAAAAAAAGAATCTGAATAGGCCGGGCGGTGGTAGCGCATTCCCTTAATACCAGCACTCGGGAAGTAGAGGCAGGTGGATCTCGGTGAGTTCCAGGCTAGCCTGGTCTACAAAGTGAGTTCTAGGACAGTAGGACTGTTACATAGAGAAACCTTATCTTGAAAAGACAAAAATAAACAAACAAAAGAATCGATTTACTAGTGTTTGTTGGTAAGGATTTGACTTGTAAATCACAGAACTGTTACTCTGAGTTTAAAAATGACTTTTGACAGAGAAACCCTGTCTTGAAAAACAACAACAATAAAAAAAAGACTTTTGAGTTGAACTGTCTTTGCTGTTTGTTTTACAGATGCTTTCAAGGGCCAAACCCGCTGTGGGCGGGGAATCACCACACACTGACAAAAGAAAGAAGAAAGGGAGGAAGATTCCAAAACTAGAGGACCTACTTTCGCAAAGAGATTTCACTGGCGCCATCACCCTATTGGAGGTAATGTCCAAAGAAGGTTTGCTTTCAAGTCTGATGAATGTCGGGGTGAATGCTGGTTATGATGCTATTGGAAGAGGTGGGTACATTCTGAGGAATCCAAGCAAATATAGCCAGACACATATTCCAGATTCCAAGTTAACTATAAGCCTGATAAGATATAAAAAAAAAATTTGGACTAGAGAGATGGCTTGACAGTTAAGACCAGTGGCTGCTCTTCCAGAGGACCTTGATTCCCAGCACCCATATGTCTGCTCACAACTCTTAGTAACTCCAACGTCAGGGGATCCAAGGCCTTCTGACCTCCTTCAGCACCAGGAACACATACGGGGCATAGAAACAGATGAAGACAAAACACTCATACACTTAAAACTAATTTTTTCCCTAGTCCCACAGATGGTGAATCTAACCTAAAAATATAGCATTACACATAATACAGTGTCAATTCACATATTGTTTACCGTGATTCCTAAGTGATTTATAACTTCTTCCTATCATGATATTTTGCTTAAAAGATTGATTATTCCATGTTTATTTTAAAAATATTGTAAACCCATAGAACATTTCAATTCTGCATGCCAGTGTCATCTTTTTATGGAGCCAGTGCTGGGGATCAAGCTCAGGGCCTCAACCAAGCATTCTGCCACAGGTCTGCACCCCAGCCCAGCCCCAGCTTGTAGATCTCACCTTTTGTTTGTTTGCTTGCTTTTGTTTTTCGAGACAGGGTTTCTCTGTGTCACAGCCTTGGCTGTCCTGAAACTCACTCTGTAGACCAGGCTGGCCTCAAACTCAGAGATCCACCTGCCTCTGCCTCCCAAATGGTGAAATTAAAGGTGTGTACCACCTACTCCCTACGTGTCTATTTTTTTTAAAAGAATTTAAAAAATGATGTGTAGTTGTTTGTGTCTGCATGTCAGTTTTTTTTTGTTTTTTGTTTTGTTTTGTTTTTTTTTTGCTTACAAACTGTATGGCTGTACCAGGATTCTTGCTAACTGTTCTTACAGCTTAAATTTATCCATTTCTATAAATCTATACCTTGCCACATGGCTCGTGGCTTACCGGCATCTTCACATGCTATTTGTCATCATGGCGGCTGGCAGTGTCTCTGACTCAGCCTTCTACTTCCCAGCTTTATTCTCCTCCTTGTCCCACCTATACTTCCTCCTGCCTGACTACTGGCCAATCAATGTTTTATTTACTAACCAATCAGAGCAACACATTTGCCATACAGAACATCCCACAGCACTTCCCCTTTTCGTTTTTTTTTTTCAAAAAGGAAGGTTTTAACCTTAACAAAGTAAAATTACATATAATTTGGGAGTTTGGGCGTAGCTTCTCTTACTACTTCCTGCTGGAGGGGGGCGCTGTATGGTGACACAAAGAAAATTTTAGGATTATGGAATAGTCCATGAGGCTGTATTGTCTGAGCCAGTTGCCTTCAAACCGTTCTGGATGTTGGATCATCTGGGCCATGGTGTCATCGGAGACCTTTCAGGGGGTCTTGGCTGGTCAAACCTGATGTATCTTAATCTGGAACAAATCCTTAGCCTCTGGCTTTCTTGCCATGTGGCTTATGGCTTACCGGCATCTTCACATGCTGTTTGTCATCGTGGCAGCTGGCAGTGTCTCTCGGGTTTTTTGTTTTTTGAGACAAGGTTTCTCTGTGTAGCTTTGGAGCCTTTCCTGGAACTCACTCTGTAGACCAGGCTGGCCTTGAACTCACAGAGATCCACCTGGCTCTGCCTCCCAAGTGCTGGGATTAAAGGCGTGCACCACCACGGCCTGGCTTTGCATGTCAGTTTGTGCACCCGAGTGCAGGTGCCCACAGAGGCCAGAAGAACTGGATCCCCTGGAGCTAGAGTTACAGAAAGTTGTGAACTCTTATGAGGATGCTGGGAACTGAACTCGGGTCCTCTAGAAGAGCAGCAAATGCATATTACACATAATTAAAAATAAAAACACCGGACTGATTAAAGATGAAAACAAAGCAAAACCCAAACAATACAAACCAAAAGCTTAGGGGAGGAGGGATTTTTTTTGGCTTGTAATTCTAGGTGACAGTCCATACTGAGGGAAGTCAGGGCAGACATTTGAAGTCAGGCCTGCTTGCAGTTCTGTATAGCATTACCTCTGTCTAAGGCATTTGCTTTACGACCAAAGCAGCACTGTATTTTGGGTTGTTTTTTTGGGACAAAGTCTCTATATGGACCAGGATGGCCTTAAACGGTAGAACAGGCTGGTCTTGAACTCATAGAGTTGCACCTGCCTCTGCCTCCTAAGTGCTGGGATTAAGGACGTGTGCCACCACACCCAGCTAAGCATGTACCACCATGGCCAGCTCCCTAAGTTGTTTTGCTCAGGGTCTTTATCACAGCAACGGGGATGAAGCTAGGACTCGTGGTACTTGAAAATCTTCTCAGTCCTTTCCTCTGAAGTAAAACTTCTGTTTTGTTAGGTGAAGAATTCTTACCTTTTTTTTTGTTTGTTTTTTTTTTTTTTGAGACAGGGTTTCTCTGTGTAGCTTTGCACCTTTTCCTGGATCTCGCTCTGTAGACCAGGCTGGCCTCGAACTCACAAAGATCCACCTGCCTCTGCCTGCTGGGATTAAAGGCATGCACCACCACCGCCCAGCGAATTCTTACATTTTTGTAGTGGACACAAACAAGGCTAGCTAGGGTCTGTACACCTTTAACTCATCTGGTCTGTCAGTTAGCCTGATGGGGTAATAGAATGATTTCATGGCTTGTCTCCAGAGAAGGGCTATGAGCTAGAGTAGGGTCTGAGGAAACACTGAAGGGAGACTCCAGACTCAAATCGTGTGCAAGAACCAAGAGCGTTTATTATACCACATGCATGGGGGGTTGTTCACCTGTCCAGAATGGTGACGACCCCGAGAGGGGCGTGCAGGCTCCTTGCAGCACAGTTAAGGGGGGGTTCAGGGTCAGTTACCTAATTGGTTAGTATATGTCTAATTGGCTAAGGTTTAGTTTTAAGGTTTTTGGACACATCTGCACAACCTTGGACGTGACTCAGAAGGGGCTGCTGGGTTTGTCCTTGAGATACTGTGAGGCTGACTTAGACCCTCTGTGTTCATTCTCTCCCTCGACCCTGAATGAAAGGGCCTCGTAGATAAATAGCCCTTTGATGGAAAAGACACCCGTTTGTCCTTCTCAGAGAACTGGGACCTAAATTTTGTTGTGAAGGTGGGAGATTTTAAGCCCTTCAGTATTAATAAATATACATGTGTGCTAACAGGAGAAGATGGAAGTGTGATATGGAATGCAGCAAAAGTCAGTGGTGGGAACCTGGGCTTTGGAGGCAGACATGCATTTACATCCCCGTTTCCATAGGGACAGGGGCTGGCCGTGCGATCTTAGAACCATTGCTTGACCTTTAACCTTCAGGTATTTGGCTTTAAATGTTTTGTTGTTGTTGTTTTGAGACAAGGTCCCTCTGGTAGCCCTGGCTGTCTTCTCTGTAGCTCTGTAACTCACTCTGTGGCCAGGCTGTCCTCAAACTCACAGAGATCCGCCTTTCTCTGCCTCCTGAGCACTAGGATCAAAGGCGTGCGCCCCCACCTGGCTGCTTTCAAATGTTTTACATAACTCTTGAACATCACCCAGAATTATTAGATAATTCACATACTTTCTGGAATAAGGTGCTAGCAAACACAAAAAAACAAATCCAGCATTTTGAAAACAAAACAAAACAAAACAAAAAAAAAGACTTCTGTGACAACTGTGACTGTGAGGATTCCTGTCTGCGGAGGCGTCATCGAACCGCATATTATCCGGCTTCTATTATTTAGCATTTTGATTGTTTATCAGTCACTCAGCATACCTTAAAAAAATCCAAAGCATTTACTATTAAAATCTTTTTTTTCATGACATTTTAATGTGAAGTTCAAACGCCATGTTGGGGAGCAAGAAGACGACACTAATTTGTGGATTGGATACTGTGCTTTTCACCTGGGAGACTACAAGAGAGCTTTGGAGGTTAGTGGGAAAAAATGACATTATATGGTACATGCTCATAGTAACAGCAGAAGGAAATGAGGCAGATGGAAAGAAAGAAAGTACCCTGTCTGCCTTCCCCAATCCTACGTCTTTTAATGAAGGCCCCACTGGCCCTTCTTAAGGTACTGATTCAGAGCGGGGTGGGGGTGGTAACAGAACACATGTGATATTGTTGTGGGACTCTCTCTGGAATAAGCACTCTGCCACCAACGAGGGCGAACGAGAGGAGATGTCACTGGCGGGCTGCAGCCAGGAAGCTTCTGAAAGGCTTCCCTCCCAGGTCCAGTTTGTGTTCTCATTTTATACTCTAAAACTACGAGGGTGCAGGCAAGCGAGCGAGATTTTACAGACACTGCAGGGCGGTGCAGTCCGCGGGTTGTTAAGGGCAATAGCCCATTATTTCAGCTGTGCAAGTGAAGTCAAGCTTGGCAGACGGGCAGGACTAGCAGCGCTGTAAGTAAATCACTAAATAAATAATGTAACTGGTCTTTTCTGCCTTATTCTACTTCAACATCAAAGTGGAAGAGGAAATATGTGTGAGGTGGGAGTGTTTAGAGGGGTGTGCAGTCTGTAAGTCAGAAGATAGACTAGAGAAAGAGGTGGAGGAGACAATGAAAAGGCTTTGGGGAAACCTGCTAGCTTGTAACTTAGTTTAAAAAAATAATGAGATAAATATTCTGCTCAACTTCCTGCCTTGCTATATAATATATAAACTAAAATACTTGTATAAAACCCACAAGACAAGCCGGGCGGTGGTGGCGCACGCCTTTAATCCCAGCACTCGGGAGGCAGAGCCAGGCGGATCTCTGTGAGTTCGAGGCCAGCCTGGGCTACCAAGCGAGTTCCAGGAGAGGCGCAAAGCTACACAGAGAAACCCTGTCTCGAAAAAGCAAAAAAAAAAAAACCCACAAGACAAGAGCATGTGTAGCATTCCAATATAATGTCTGAGTATTTAATACATTTGTTAGTATTATTTTTGTATAATAGAATGTTGTCATTTTTTTTTTTTACTCTTTGGGGGGCCCTCCACCCAGCTCCCAAATAAATACGGAAGCTTATTCTTAATTATGAATGCCTGGCCTTAGTTTTGTTTATTTTTTTGCCAGCTTTCCTTAACTTAAATCATCATGTTTACTTTTTGCCTCAGGACTTTTCCCGTTCTCTTACTTCTGTAAATCTTACTCTTAGTCACGGTTTGCTGGATAGCTGGGTGGCTGGCCCCTGGTGACCTCCTCCTTCTCTGCCTACTCCCTTTTCCTCCTCCTCCCAGATTTCTCCTACATATTCTCTCTGCCTGCCAGCCCTGCCTGTCTTTCTCTCCTGCCTTGCTATTGGCCGTTCAATTCTTTATTAGACCATCAGGTGTTTTACACAGGCAAAGTAACACAGGCTCACAGAGTTAAACAAATGTAACATAAACAAAAGTAACACACCTTCAAATAATATTCTACAACAATAGAAGTTATTATGATAGTTTTAAATAAAATCCAAAAAATAACTTTTTTCCCCCTGAGACAGGGTTTCTCTGTGTAGCTTTGGAGCCTGTCCTAGATCTCGCTCTGTAGACCAGGCTGGCCTCAAACTCACAGAGATCCGCCTGCCTTTGCCTCTTGACTGCTGGAATTAAAGGCATGTGCACCACCTCCCCGGCCCAAAAATACCTTTATAAAAGGAGAAAGACTCTCCATATCTGGTCTTGTGAGTCTGCATCCTACTTGCCCTTCACGTTTACATGTGCACCAGAGACTTTGCACATGCCAGGTGAGCATTTTGCCATTGAGCTATACCACTGCATTTCATATTTCTTTAAGAATGTTTTTTATGGGCTGGAGAGATGGCTCAGAGGTTAAGAGCACTGGCTGTTCTTCCAGAGGTCCTGAGTTCAATTCCCAGCAACCACATGGTGGCTCACAACCATCTATAATGAGATCTGGTGCCCTCTACTGGCCTGCAGGCTGAACACTCACGGCATATATAATAAAGAAATAAACCTTAAAAAAAAAAATGACTTAATTTTCAAAAAAAAAAAAAGAATGTTTTTTATTTTATGGGTATGAGTGTTTACCTGCATGTGTGTATGTGAACCGGGTGCATGCCTGGAACCTGCGGAGACCAGAAGACATTGGATCTCCTGGAACTGGAGTCATAGATGATTGTAAGCTATCATGTGGGTGCTGGGAATCGAACCTGGGTCCTCTGCAAGAACAGCTAATGCTCTTAGCATTCTCTCCAGAAGACCCATCTGTATGTCTAAGTTAGCAAAAACTATTTCAGTTATTTTAATTTCTGAAGGTTTCTAGACACATTAAAAATGAGAGGGAACCAAAGTGTAATTCTGTGTACAAGAGCCCTGTCTGGGTGGAATCCCATGTGAGCCTCCGCTCTTCTGGCAGAGAAGGACGGAGCAGATGTAGAATCTCCGAGGGTAAGCTAAGCTGCTGGCAGTGAGAAGTCCTCTTCCATTGTAGAAAATGGGCAGTCGCCTTACTGTCAAGCGAGGCTCTCAATGATTGTCTGTTTCAGGAATATGAAAACGCCACGAAGGAGGAAAATTGCAACCCAGAAGTGTGGGTCAACTTGGCCTGCACCTACTTCTTTCTTGGGATGTATAAACAAGCAGAAACTGCTGGGTTTAAAGGTAAAGTGGGCGTTTTACATATCGTTTTTGGCGTAACGTCTCTGTCCATTGTTACCCTACTCTGTTATAATCAGTGTTTGCTTTGTACCAGCATTTATTCTGTGCTTCCAAAGTGCGTGTCTTAGAGATATTTCAACTTGTAGTTGAAGCTTTGTTTTATTTTTTTTTTTTTTTTTTGGTTTTTCGAGACAGGGTTTCTCTGTGTAACTTTGCGCCTTTCCTGGGACTCACGTGGTAGCCCAGGCTGGCCTCGAACTCACAGAGATCCGCCTGGCTCTGCCTCCCGAGTGCTGGGATTAAAGGCGTGCGCCACCACCGCCCGGCTTGTTTTATTTTTAATTCCAGGCTGACAGTCTCTGTTTTGCTTTTTTTCTTTTTTCTGGGTGCTGGAGGCTTAGTCCAGGGCCCAATGCTTGTTGGACAAGTGCTCCACCACAGAGCTAACCCTCAACCCCAACAATGGCTATGAGAGCTAAAAAGGAACTGTGCTCTTCAGAACAACTAAAGTACTGGATTTCATCAATTCTTTCTTTCTTGTTTTTTTCAAGACAGGATTTCTCTATGTAGCCCTGGCTGTCATGGAACTCTCTCTGTAGACCAGGCTGGCCTTGAGCTCACAGAGATCCGACTGCCTCTGCCTCTCAAGTGCTGGGATCAAAGGCCTGCGCCACCGCCTGGCAGATTTGATCACTTCTGTCTTTAAAGAGAGTTAATTACCCCATCCTCACCCTAGTGTGCCCACGCCCAACTCAAGAAGGCAGAGCCCAGAAACAGAAAGATGAGAGAAGAAAGTGGACACGGGGTCTTTAAAAGGCCCAGGGGTGGACATCAGGGGAGGGTGGTGTTTAGGTGCCTTTGCTCCAGCCGCTCTGCTGTGGGGCTTATTGCTCACAATGAGAGCCCGAGAGAGAAGCCAGCCTACAGATCCCCACCTAAGAGTCCAGCAGGCTTCCCTTTGTATTCAGACTTGCAAGTAAGGGGGAGAAACGTGGAAGAAAAGGTGAAGGATAATTAGAACACACATCAAATGGAATTTAAGGAAATGGAGAGAAAGTCCGACAAGGGAATATTGATGAAGATGTTGTTAGGAGGCTGGGTGTGGTGCACACCTTTAGTCCCAGCACTTGGGAGCCAGAGGCCAGAAGATCTCTGAGTTCAAGGGCAGCCAGGGATACACAGAGAGACCTTGGTCCCCCCACCTCCACCAAAATAATTGTTAGGGAAAATGGATTTTGGGTAGAATTCATATTTATATGTATAAAACTTACCCCATTTTAAAAAATGGGGAACTTGAACCATTCTTAATTTGAACCCCATTTTTTCATATACGCCAGTGTAATTATTCCAAATGTAATCATGTCTTTTAGGGTCCTAACTGTCTCATGTTTCTAAGAGTTTGCTTCATTTCTATACATACATACATACATACATACAACACACATTTTTATTTTTCATGCATTGAAGTATGATTTTGGTCTATAAAAGAGATATAGAATTGGTTGTCCGGAATTTGAAAACTGACTGGATCTTGAAAGGTGTTAGCCTTTCCCTTGGATGCCTGTTTAAGGGTGGCCCTTAACTGTGGTAGAAGATCCCTGGAATAGAGTGGACTGCTATTTAGGAAAATGCAACAGTGTAATTCTGGGAAAGGAGATTTCAGTAGGAACTGAGAAAGAATGCTGGCAAAATGTGGGTGGCTCCGTGTGTACTCTGAGGTGACATCCCCGTGTTTGGTTCAGTGTGTGAACAGCACAGAGGTGGGCTACACTGTGTGTGTGTGTGTGTGTGTGTGTGTGTGTGTGTGTGTGTGTGTGTGTGTGTGTGTGTGTGTGTGTGTGTGTGTGTAGGTGTGTAGCGTTGTACTCTGGGACACCACAGCAGTGTCGGGTAGAAGTGGTGGAGAGCAGAATCTTAGAACAGCCCTCCTCTGGCTCTCCTGTGGCTGCTGCTCCTGCAGGTGGGACAGAGTGTTTATTCTAGCAGTCACATACAGCTAGATAAGGATCTGGGGAGACCCACCTGAGTCCCATTCCAGCAAGGGACTAACTTTCATAGACCATTGAATTTTCTTCCCAAGATTTATTTTTCATCATATGTATGTGAGTGCTTTGCCTGCATGTGCTCTTGGAGGCCAGAAGAGGGCACCAGATCTCCTGGAACAGGAGTTATGAACAGTTGTAAGCTTGTGAGTGCTAGAACTGTGCCTGAGTCCTCTGCAGGAGCAGCAGGTGCTCTTACCCTCGGAGCCATCTTTCCAGAGCAACTGTTGAATTCCTTACCAAGCACTGCGCTTCTTTCTCTTCCAGCTCCCAAAAGCCGGCTCCAGAACCGCCTGCTGTTCCATCTGGCTCACAAGGTACTGTGCTCTCATTCTGCATTGCTCCCTTTAAAACATTTTCCTCTTCCTTTCCTTCACCAACAGTGATGGAAAGTGTTCAACTAGACATTTCTGTTAATGTTACTAAATTGTTTTAGAGAAAGTTTATCAAGTCACAAACAAGTAGCATATGAAAATATATTTGATGCATTTAAATTTTCCAAAATATTATTTTTGTTATTATTTTACAGTGTTAAGAATTAAACCCAGGGGGAGAGCCAGGAAAAAAAAAGAATTAAACCCAGGGCCTGGCGGTGGTGGCAAACTCCTTTAATTCCAGCACTTGGGAGGCAGAGGCAGATGGATCTCTCCAAGTTTGAGGCTGCCTGATCTGTTCCAGGATAGCCAGGGCTACACAGCAAAACCCTGACTAGAAAAACAAAAACAAAACAAACAAAACAAAAAAAAAGAACTAAATCCAGGGTCTTGTGCTTGTTAGGCAAGCGCTCCACCATTGAGCTACATCCAGAGCCTCTGGCTTTTTGAGACATAACCTTGCTGTGTTGTACAGGCTGGTCTAAAACTTTCTGCAAAGCCCAAGATGACCTCAAACACGTAGACTTCCTGCCTTAGCTGCTCGGCTGCTGGGGTTAAAGGCATCACCACCACACCCAGGCCCAGAGGTCTGACCGCTTGTTTCCATTTGTCCCAAATAACCAGGATTCCATCTTCTCTCCTTTCTGGTGTTCTTTTTGCACTGATTTTTAAAATTCCATATTTGTCCTCTGTTAGCTTGCTGTTGTGCATCCTTTTTATGGTACTTTAGAGGTTACAATAGCATAGGTCATTTACATTATTGAAGTTCTCTTGGTTGTTGAGGGTTTTCTTTTTTTGCTTTGTTGTTGTTCATTCCTTGTAGGACCTCAATAATATGTGTCTACATAGTTAGTTTTCTTTAATTGTGTCACAGGTAAATGCTTCTATTTTCTTTTGTTTGTTTGTTTATGGTTTTTTTTAAGGATTTATTTATTTATTATGTATACAGTGTTCTGTCTGCACATATCCCTGCAGACCAGAAGAGGGCGCCAGATCTCATTACAGATGGTTGTGAGCCACCATGTGGTTGCTGGGAATTGAACTCAGGACCTTTGGAAGAGTAAGCAGTGCTCTTAACCTCTGAGCCATCTCTCCCACCCCTGTTTGTTAATGGTTTTTGAGACAGGGTTTCTAGATAGTTTGTCATCTTCCACAGAGGATTTACTTGTGTGTCTGGCAGGCACATGCGACAGGAACAAATGGTCTGGCTCCTGCCGATGACGATATCAGCCATTCAAGGCTGGTCCCCAGCTGTTCTGAGAGCTGGTGGCTTCTCGCTTTGCCTCCCTGGCTGGGTTGTCCCTCCAGGGCTCCTCACTGACCGCCTCTAATGTTTACCCATCAAGCCCATACAGCTCCCACAAGCTGTACTTAGCTTTTGGAGACTAAAAACTGACCAGAGTCCTCAAAAGGTAAGTGTTGCTGGACACCCACCTCATGGCCCCATTCTTTCCATCTCTTTGGGATCTTGGCATCACAGATCTTCACTGAGTTGGTACCTTTGATGTCACCACACAGATTTCTAGTAGCTTTCAAACTTTTAGTTGTTCTTGATGAGAGGACTAGGCTCCCAGCAGGTCTACTCTTATTAGAAATGGGAGTCTTTGATTTCAAGAAATATTTTATTGTGTTTTGTTATGATTACAAAAATAAGATTTGTTTATTCTAATTCTCTTAAATAGTTTTTAAGAAGACACACTTACACACAATAATCAACATTTCTTGTATTTTGCTCTCTTCTAGACTTTAATTTTTTCGATTATTATTATTATTAATACTTAATTCTATGTGTATGGGTGTTATGCCTGCATGTACATCTGTGCACCATCTAGTGCCTGAGGAGGCCAGAAGAAGGTGTCTGGAACTGGGAGTTACAAAAGGTGCTGAGCCACCATGTGGGTACTGGGAATCAAACCCAGGTCTTCTGAAGGAGCAGCCAGTGCTCCTAACCAGGGAGCCATCTCTCCAGCCCCTCTCGTCGAGTCTTAAAAATTCATCTTTTTCACTTGCTCTCCCTCCCACCTTCTCCCACCCTTTGTCCCCCCTTCTTCAGTGCTGGGGACTCAGACTGAAGGCATCATGCATGTTAAGCATATACTCTACCTCTGAGCTATACCCTTTGCCCCATATTGTTTTGAAAATGTGGATTATTTTATCAAATTTGGATCGCAATTTATGTATGTGTACTGTTTTAAGTCCATATTTTGCACTCAAAAGTACAACTTTTTTTCATATCACAAGATAGTCTACAGAAGCGCTAATGGTAGGTAGCTCTTGGGCTGTGAAGTCTTTCTAAAATAGTTTCCCAATTTTCTTTCTTTCTTTTTTTTTTTCAATTTCAAAATAGGGTGTGCCATATCCACACTTTGATCCCTAGGCTCTCTTGAAACTCTGAATGTTTCCTCGTGTAGCGTGCTGACTGAAGCTAAGATAGCCGTCTCAGTGGTTTTAGCCTGGTGCAGTTTGCAAAATTTTGACTGAGATCTTCACTAGCTGTCATCGTTCTTCCTTCTAATAGACAGACGTCCCACAAGTCGCCCTTTCATTTCCCTGTGTTGTGTATTTGGACATTTTCCCATTTTCAGGCCTAAAGAAATGGTAACCTTCCGGTTGGTGGTGGCCTTTAATCTCAGCACCTGGGAAGCAGAGGCAGGCGGATCTCTTAAGTTCGAGGCTAGCCTGGTCTACAGAGCAAGTTCCAGGACAGCTAGGGCTATATAGAGCGATCCTTTCTAGAACATCCCCCCTCAAAAAAAAAAAAAAAAAAGGAAAGAAAAGAAAAGAAATATTAACTTTTGAAACAGATTTTCTTACATTTATTCTGAATTAGACAGAGTGCGTTTGAGTGAGAAGAAGTGAGCACCAGTGGAAGCTTTGCAGGCTAGACTCTGGAACTTAGTTGGATCTATCTGCCTCTCACATTCAGGCTTCAGCAACTCAGCCGTGGCAGCACAGGCCCATTCCCCTGGAAAGCAGGGAGAGGAGGATGGGCACAAGCTTGAGGCCAGTGTGGTCTACAGTGTGACTGCTAGGCCAACGAGGGCTCAAGAAAAAAATAACTCTCAAAGGTTGTATGTAAGTCCGTACCAGGTGCTAAGGATACACTCAGTGATAGAGCATTTGTCTGGCATGCATGAAGCCCAGACTTTGTTTTCCAGTATTACATAAGCACACATGTGTACAAATGTACATGCATACAACATACATCTGTAGTGTATCAGTGATCAAACTGCAAATCAATTTCAGAATTTATATATATATATATATATTTATATATATATATATAATTTTTTTTTTTCTTGAGACAGGTCTTCTGTGTGGCCCTGGCTGTCCTAGAACTTGATTTGTAGACCAAGCTGGCCTTGAACTTACAGAGATCCACCTTCCTTTGCCTCCTGAGTGTTGAGATTAAAGGTGTGTGCCACCACTGCCTGGCCAATTGGACTTATTAACTGCAGAAACAAAGGGGTGTGTGTGTGTGTGTGTGTGTGTGTGTGTGTGTGTGTGTGTGTGTGAGAGAGAGAGAGAGAGAGAGAGAGAGAGAGAGAGAGAGAGAGAGAGAGAGAGAGAGAGAGAGAGAGAGAGAGAGAGAGAGAGAGAGAGAGAGAACATAAGCACAGAGCCCACAGCCCACATCCTATAACACAAATGTGGTCTTCTCAAGAGACAGACACAGAGTGACTTCACAGTTTGGCTGTGTGTCTAAAGTTTGATAAGAAGACTCCCTCTTCTTTTGACTTAGCCCAATCAGTATAATTTGTTAACAAGGTTAAAAGGTAGAGATTTTTTTTATCAGTAAATGTTGTAAGGTTTTCTGAAGGGCATCACTTAGGTCTAGGTGAGGAGAGTGTTAGGAACATAGGTCTTACATCATTTTAGCCCCAAGTAAGCACAGCCTAATTGGTGTACTGGAAATCCTTGACTAAAGCATTGTCTGTCCCTGTGTGAGCACTGTTCATTGCCTCTTTCAACCATTAGGCCCTCCTCAGTAAAGTCAGAAGTCTCTTGCCTTTCTCAGCAGTAAAAGCAGGTTAGACTGGAGGAGAAAAATCCTCTTTTCTCTCCATTTCATCATAATTCTCTATTTTGGTGGGGGGGTGTTTCGAGACAGGGGGTTTCTCTGTGTAGCTTTGTGCCTTTCCTGGAACTCACTCTGTAGCCCAGGCTGGCCTCGAACTCACAGAGAACAGCATGGCTCTGCCTCCCAAGTGCTGGGATTAAAGGCATGTTGTATCATGAATTGTTAGACGGTCACATTAATAAAATCAAACCTGGAGCCAGGTTTTGGGGTGAATGCTGGAAGATCAGAGAAGCAGAACAAGCCACAGCCACCTCACCTTGCCAATTCCTCAGCTGATCCTGTTTCCTCAGACTGGAAGCCTCTGAGTCCTCATCCAGAATGAATCTCAGCTGAACTGTTTGTTGAAATCCTAAAAGCTTAACCAGCCTAGTTCCTGGTTTTTGCTTTCTGCCATCACTTCCTGGGATTAAAGGAATGAGTCACCACACCTGGCTGTTTCCAGTGTGGCTTTAAACTTACAGAGATCCAGATGGATCTCTGCCTCCCAAGTGATAGGAGTAAAGGCGTGTGTGCCACCATTTTCTGGCCTCTATGTCTGTCTAGTGGCTGTTCTGTTCCTTGACTCCAGATAAATTTATTAGGGTGCAATATATTGGGGAACACAATATCACCATAGCATGTGCCACCACTGCCCAGCATAATTTCCTATCTTTTTTTCCTACCTCAATTTCCCTATTCTAGACTTCAACCCCATATAAAAAATTAATTTTATGTATATGGGTATCTTGCCTACATGTATGTATGTATACTGTGTATATACAGTGCCTACACAGGCCAGAGGAGAGTGTCTGATCCCCTGGAACTGGAGTTACAGAAGGTTGTAACCTGCCATGTGGGTGCTGGGAACCGAACCCAGGTTCTCTAGAGCAGCAAGTGCTCTTTATGCTGAGTCATCTCTCTAGGCCCTAACACCTTCATTTTAAGGGTTTCGGAAGACTGAATATCCATCTTCCATAACTTCTTCATAGGAGAACAAAGATGAAGACCCTGCCTACCCAGGGATCAAAAGTCTCAGCTTGTCTGGGCTTAGGACACATTGAGCTGGGGGTTTGGAGGATCATCGTTCAGGGAGACTCGGGGGTGGTAACCATTACATGGACATAAAACCACATAGACAATACATTATGCAACAGATTGGTATGCTCAATCCTAAAATTAGTGCTTAAAAGAGCAGGGCCGTCTTCCATAAGGAGATACCCAAGAACCATTAAGTTAGAAGTCATTAAAACCTAAAGCAAAATCTCACTTCTCACTGACTATTGAAATCTTGGAAAGATGAGGACACACTGTTCAGTTATAAATACATATCATTTTACTTTATTCATGGCACAGTACTCCCTTGTTATTTTTTTTTTTTTTTTTTTGATTTTTCGAGACAGGGTTTCTTTGTGTGGCTTTGCGCCTGTCCTGGAACTCACTTTGTAGAACAGGCTGGCCTCGAACTCACAGAGATCCGCCTGGCTCTGCCTCCCGAGTGCTGGGATTAAAGGCGTGTGCCACCACCACTTGGCGTATTTTGTCTTCTTATATGTAAGATAATTACCACATGGGTCTAACAAAATTATTCCTTTGGTTTTGGGTATTCCCATTAACGCTGGTTAGTAGCCAAATTTGTCTAGAAAAGAGTTCTGGGTTATTGATTAAGGCAGAAAACAAAGTCTTTATATTGGAAAGAAAATTAATATGTTCATGTGTCACATTAAGAGTTACCCCAGGGCATCTGGATGCTTCTCTGAAATTGTTCAGGTGATGCTTTGATCAGGGCTTAGGTAGCAACTTGAGGGTAGCCATCCCTTGAGCTGAAGGCCATCTTTCTTTAGAGGGTGGGACATAGTCCCTCAATTGTAATTTATCTCCTTGCAGAAGAGTCAGGGCCCTGCTTCTTAGCACCCCACTGTCTTAGTCACTGATCTGTTGCTGTGAAGCGACACCATGACCAAGACGACGCTTAGAAAAGACATTTTGTTGGGGGTTTCCTGTGGTTTCAGTGGGTTTGTTCCTGATCATCATGGCGAAGGTAGGCAGGCACAGCACAGCTTTACATCTTGATCAGTGGCAGCAGGCACAGGGAGAGACTGGCCTGGGTTTGTGAAACCTCAAAGCTCACCCCTAGCGACACACCCACTCCAAAGCCACACCCACTTCAACAAGGCCACACCTCCTAATGCTTCCCAAACAGTTTCACTAACTAGGGACTAAGCATTCAATGTGAGCCTGTGGGGGCTACTCCCATGCAAACCACCACACCCACTGAGGGCGGTTCTCTTTTAGTCCCTGGTTTTTGAAACAGATCCTTTAAAAGAAACATTTAAGGAGGCAGGAGAGATGGCGCAGCTGTTAAGAGTGCTTGTGGCAGAGGATCTGTGTTTGGTTCCCAGCACCTATATGGCAGCTCACAGTCACAGTCTGTAATTCTAGTTCCAGAGGATCCAATGTCCTCCTGTTGTCCTCCATGGCCACTAAATACACTTACATAAATAAATGCTGGGAAACACCTATACATATAAGATTAACATAAATCTTCTAAAAAATGAAAATAAAGATTTGAAGCACCAGGAAGGAGTGAATATAGTCTGTGTATCAAGAGTTACATACAAATGTATCATTTGGATCCCATATATAAACAAAGGCAGTTGTTTTGTTATTTATATCTACCTTCTAATAAAATAAGCATAAAAGTTGAATTCTGATAGCCTAAAACAACAACCATATATGATAACTGAAAAGAAGATAAAAACACCTAGAACAGGGTAGCTGGAGAGATGGCTCAGCAGTTAAGAGCACCAACTGCTCTTCCAGAGGTCCTGAGTTCAATTCCCAGCAACCACATGGTGGCTCACAACCATCTGTAATGAGATCTCGTGCCTTCTTCTGGCCTGCAGGCATACATGCAGGCAGAACACTGTATACATAATAAATAAATAAATCTTAAAAAAAAAAACACCTAGAACAGTAAATTAAAAATTGTGTTCACAAAGTTACATGATAACATAATTTTGATTACATACTATTCACCAAAGAAAAAGAAATACAAAAGAATGGGAAAGAATTGTTAAGGGGTGAGGGCAAAGAAATGTAAAAAGAAGAAGAAGAAAGAGAGAAAGGCAGAGAAACATAAGAAGGAGAAGAAATGAGTAGAGTGGAGATATCAAGTAATTAATCATAACTGTAACTTACAGCCTTTCCATTGCCAAGGCTCTGTCTCCAGAGATGATTTGCATCCTTTCTCTACAGGGGGACAAAAGAGATGAGGGCCTAGGAAATGGAGGAAGTAGGGACACAGTGGCCAGAGAGAAGTTCAGACCTCCATCCCATGAGATTCTCTCTTACACGAATGTGAATCTGTGCATGTCTTTTCTCACAATTTAGTTTAATGATGAGAAGAAATTGATGAACTTTCATCAGAATCTTCAGGATATCAAAGAAGACCAGCTTAGCTTGGCCTCAATCCACTATATGCGATCCCATTACCAAGAAGCTATTGACATATACAAGCGGATACTGCTGGATAACAGGTCTGTGTTCTTTCCTCCCTGCTCCCAAATAAATACACGAAGACTTATTCTTACTTATGAATGCCCAGCCTTAGCTTGGCTTGTTTCTAGACATCTTTTCTAACTTAAATTATCCCGTTTCTCTTCTATGTTTTGCCTCTGGACTTTTTGTCTTTCTTCACTCTCTATGTCTTTCTTCCCTTCTTACTCTGGGGCTGGCTGGGTGGCTGGGTGGCTGTCCCCTGGCATCCTCCTCTCCACCTTTTCTAGATCCTATCTCTTCTTCTCTCAAACCTAGATTTCTTCTCCTATTTATTCTCTCTGCCTGCCAGCCACACCTATCCTTTCTCCTCCTAGCCATTGGCTGTTCAGCTCTTTATTAGACTATCAGGTGTTTTGTACAGGCAAAGTAACACAGCTTTACAGAGTTAAACAAATGCAACATAAGACTGCAACACATCTTTGCATCATTAATCAAATATTCCACAGCATAAACAAATGTAACACATCTCAAACTGCTATTCCACAACACTGCCCGCTTGAAATAGCTGCCATTTGATTAGTTTCCTTTGTTTCTAATTTGGCTAAGAATTCTAGTGTCCTCTGGACCTTGTACCACCACATATTCAAGTCTGTTTTGTTGCTAAACTGATGAGGTTAAGAACTCCTTGGATATTGTTCACATCAGACTCTCTACCCTTTTTCTTTTGTTGCTTTTGTTTGTAATTTTATTATATTTTAGGTGTATGGGTGTTTTGCCTGCATGTATATGCACCAAATGTGTGTCTGGTATCTGTGGAGGCCAAAAGATGGCATCAACTTCCCTAGAAGAGGAGTTACATATGGTTGTGAGCTGCCGTGTGTTAAACTACCAACATGCTAGGCAAGATTGCCCACTGGTGCAATAGCGGCATAAAATGCGGTGGGGCAACCAACTGCCTTCTGCTTGGGTTTGAGGCCTGTCCCTCAGGGGGACCTCATTCCTGGCACTGTAAAACTGGTTAAAAGCCCATTACTATAAAAGTCATTGGCCCTAGCACAGAAGCTACTGCTGTTGTTTTTCTAAAGGGACATGATGTGCCTCTCAAATTGCCTTCTAAATGTATATGTTTATACCCACAGATTAGTGCTGCTGTCAGCTTTGGCCAAAAAAAAAAAAAAAAGTTTTTTTTTCTGTAGGTGGCATTAACTATAGATATTCATAGCAAGTCAAAGAGGTTTTCTCTAAGTGCAATATCTGTATCACTCCCTCAAAGGCTCAGGGAACATTAAGGAAGAGAGAGTGGAAAGAATACAAGAGGAAAGGGTGGTAGGCTGAAGAATGCTGCCTTCTGGGCCCTCTTGAATACCTAGCACCTGTGATTCCCTGCACAAGATTGGGCCACTCATCATTCTAATACAGAGGAGGGGATGCTCACAAAGCCCTGCCCTTCTTTGAGGACTTACAGTTAATGGTACTGGAGAGGAGGGGCTTATGTGGCTTCACCTGAGGAGACAGAAGCAGTTAATAGCTGCTGGGAGGAGAGAGGGACATTTTCTTCAGCGGACTGGAAAGTTGCCCATGCTCCTATAACTAACTGCTCACCCTTGCCTCTATACGTAATCCTAATAAAACTCATTGGTTCACACACACAAGACATGATGAAGGGGGTCTGGTAGAAAAGAGGAAGGAATGGGTGGGAGTGGGAAGGTGACAAGAGAGTGTAATGGGGGTGAATACCTCAAAATACATTATATGCATATTTGAAAATGTCATGAAACAGTCATTATGTATAACTAATATATGCTAATAAAAACTTTTATAATAGAATATCAAAGCTGGTTTAAAGACACTCAAATATTACAACTCAAAAAGAGAAAAAATCCACTAGTTATGTCTTGTTTTCTTCCTTCCAGGGCAGATCCTCACCCTGTTCTTTGCCTTATTGTTCATTTGAGCTTTGCAGTTAGACACTTAATATAACATGATAGTTGGAGTCTACTTTTCCTTAAACACTATTAGAATCAATATGACAGGTTTTCTATCTACAAAACTCTATCTGATTCAAACTGACTTACATACTTAGTATCTGAATGTTAAATAATAAACTTCTTTTAACATACATTTGTTTTCCTTCTTCTTAGAAATGAAAACTTTATGAAGTAGATTTCCTAAAGTATCTATATAATAAACACTTATTCCCTTATGAGAATTGTGTCCATGTACCCTTCCAAATCAGATGTGTTGTTGGATATGCAGCTTCTTTGTTCTGTAAGCATGTTGCATCCTTCTGTCCTTCCATCCTCTGTCTTACTGTTATTATATTACTTCTGTATGTAGAAGACTTACCCAGTTGCTATATAAACTTGAAATGATAAAGTAATGATTATTTATTCCAGATTAAAACTGGAAAGGAGTCAAATGAATTTGTTAGTAAGAAAGGAAGCTGTTTGGAAACAATTTGATGATTGTATCAGGAATTAATCCGTCAATCTGTGAAATATACTTCAGCTTGAGTCTTTCTCTAACAGGGAGTACTTGGCCCTCAATGTTTATGTGGCCCTCTGCTACTACAAATTGGATTACTATGATGTGTCCCAAGAAGTCCTGGCTGTTTACCTCCAGCAAATCCCTGACAGTACCATCGCACTCAACCTTAAGGCTTGCAATCACTTTCGCCTTTACAACGGCAAAGCAGCTGAGGTAGGCATGTGGATGTGTTTCTGATGATCTCGGTTCTAATGGGAGTTACTTTATAACAGCTTCCAAGTTAGCCCATAAACTCTAGGATCTATAGCTCTGTAGTAATGCTCCTTGCCAGTGGGATTCTATAACCAAATAATTGTATAAACATTTTTTTTTAGACAGGCTCTCACTATGTAGCTCTGCCTGGCCTCCAACTCCTTATGTACACCATGCTGGCTTTGACCTCACACAGATCTGCCTGCCTCTGCCTCTGAAGTGTTGACATTCAAGGTGTGACACAGAACACCTTGCCCTATATGAAGTTTTTTTTTTTTAAATCTGACATTCTAAACGGAATTTCATTTCTGAATGATCTGTGTTGTATCTAGTGTATTTTCAATAGTTTCACCTAAATGATGTGTAACAATATAACTGTAATGTGAATGTTTAAAACCAGTGCTTCAGCTTCTTTCTCTAAAGTCTGTTCCTGGCTCTGTGGCTGCCTGGCCACCTCATATGTCCAGTACATCATTATTAGAAACCTGGGATGTCTGCCCCTTTCTTCTCCTTCATCTCCATGTCACACCCGCTATTTCCATTAGATATAACTTCTAGATCTCTCTCTCTCTTCCTCTGCCCCATCTTTCTCAGTGTCCATTGGATCTAGTGCTACTAAGTGTTCAAATCTGCCTTCTTAGACACGTGACCTCCCACTTGTACTATTTGGTGTTTGGGCCAAGTCATCATAGGGTCTTACTGTACAGATTCGGCTGCTCATGCTCCTGACCCTCCTCCCTTACTCTCCTAACTGTAGCTTGTACAGGTAGGAACATCTATGAAACCGGCTTATGTAACTTTTTCCCTCCAGGACCTGTTTTCCCTTCACTTACTTTTTTTGGACAATTTTTTTTTTTTTTTTTTTTTTTTTTTTTTGCATGTAACCCTGTCTATTCTGGAACTCACTCTGTAGACCAGGCTGGCCTCAAACTCACAGAGATCCATCTGCCTCTGCCTCCCAAGTGCTGGGATTAAAGGCATGCACCACCACTGCCCAGCTTGTTTTAAAATGTTTTACTAATTCCTCTTCTTTTAGTTGTTTTCATTAAGAACATTAAATAATCTCCAATAATTGAAAAGTGCGATCTGAGGAGCCTGGGTCCCTGACAGCTCTGCAGAGGCCGTGAGACAGGGTAGGGCTCAGTGAGGCAGGCAGGCTGCCTGGGCAGAGTGTCGGAGCTCTCACATGTACACAAGGTGAGCGGCTCCTTCCATGCTGTCCGTAGGCGGCTCTCTTGCCACGCTTAGGACTTGCTGGCCCTCCGCATTTGGTGCCCTCTTCAAGCCAGGTAGTAAGAGGCTTCTGAGGCAGCTGCAGTGTGAGAACCACAGAACTCACATTCGAGGTGGATGTGGCGCTGAGATTACAGCCACACGAGAGCCTCAGAGCAAGCTAGCAAGCCAGGCTAGCGAACTGTCCTAAGAACAGGCGGCACTGGGTGTTGGTAATTTGTATGACAGACGTGAACAAAGCTGGTGGAACGGAGTCTCATCTGAGAAGGAAAAGAATTCCTCTTGCCCTGGAAGATCATGGACAGAACATCTTCAATGGTATCACAGACTTTTAGAGAACAGAATATCCTTTATGATTTCAAAATAATCATGAAAAGAGAAAGAATCCCGTGCCATTTCTGTGTGTGTGCTGGTGCGCAGTGACGTCCCTCTTCAGGGCTGTTTTGAAGGCAGCATGAGAGACGTATGATGGGGGTGTTGCCATTGCTCTTGTCCTCCAAGCAGTAAGGCAGTTTGTTGTTTTTTTTTTTTTTTTTCCAAGACAAGGTCTCACTATGTAAGCCGTCCTGGAACTCGATCTATAGACCAGGCTGGCCTAGAAAAAAAAGAATATAGGTACAATGGTAAGACTGAAAAATAAAAAGCTTAACTTCTAAGTCTTTGGCACTGAAAATAAAAACTAACCCTAGGAGACCAAGAGCTTACCTGCACAATTTTTAAACTTCTTACTGAGTATGAGGCTTGAGACTCTTAACTTTAGAGTGTCATGTACCCACACTTACATGCACACAACCACACAGATACACACACATATACATAATTTAAGAAAATAATAAGCTTGGTGTGGTGGCACATGCTTTTAATCCCAGTATCAGGAGGCAGAGGCAGACAGATCTCTGTAAATTCAAGTCCAGCCTGGTATACATAGCAAGTTCCAAGACAGCCAGGGCTACATAGAACTAAAAAAATAAAAATAAATAAATATAACAAAATAAGTCTTAAAAAATAAGAACTATATGCTTATTACTTTGATAAGCCTTTCCTTTTTATATTTCAGGCAGAACTCAAAAGCTTGATGGACAATGCCTCTTCACCCTTTGAATTTGCTAAAGAACTCATCAGGCACAATCTGGTAAGTTTCCCATCTTGATTGACTTGAGTCCTATTTTATTTTGGTACATCACAGCAATTAAAGATGAATAAAAGGAGATCCCCCAGCAAATATTACACTACTTCAAGGAATGCCTTGTTACTGTGGAAGGGATAAAATGGATTTCTAATACCAGTCTCTGTCCTTAGGGAACCTCTTACTGGGAGGGCATAATGTGGATCACATTTGGAAAGAAAGGCAAGGCAGACCCTTGGGGAAAAAAAAAAGAAGAAGAAGAAGAACATACCCTCATGGGTTAGCATAAGTGAGGACAGTTGTTTGATCTTTGAAGATTGGCTGTGTTTCGAGGGTTCACTCTAATCTAGGACAGGAATCTAGAACAAGTGTGACGTGTAAGATGATCAGAGGATGGTTGATCGAGAGTAGTAAATGCGCACGAGAGAAAGTGGAAAGTCAAGTTGGATGAGTAATGGGTTTAGGGCTGGGTTATGATGGCCACAGCTTGAAGTAAATCTAAGCTCAGATGAAGTTGTTTTCCAGCAACCACACAACATACTGAGACCAGACTATGTGCTTCCAAGCCAGACCCTGGGCGCACTAAGCAGACTGTAGCTTTTCTTTCTGCTTTGTTTGTCTCCTCCTCCTCCTCCACCCCCTCCTCCCCCACCCCCTCCTCCCCCACCCCCTCCTCCTCCCTCTTCTCCTCCTCCGCCCTCCCCCCACCCCAGCTGAGAACCTAACCCAGGGTCTTGTGCTTGCTAAGCAAGCGCTCCACCACTGAGCTAAATCCCCAACCCCTCCTCCTCTTCTTGAGAGAAGATCTCACTACAAATCCCTGGCTGGCTTGGAGCTCTGTATAGACTAGGCTGGCCTGGAACTCTGCATAGACCAGGCTGGCCTGGAACTCTGTATAGACCAGGCTGGACTGGAACTCTGTATAGACCAGGCTGGCCTGGAACTCTGTATAGACCAGACTGTCCTGGAACTCTGTATAGACTGGAACTCTGTATAGACCAGACTGTCCTGGAACTCTGTATAGACTGGAACTCTGTATAGACCAGACTGTCCTGGAACTCTGTATAGACCAGGCTGTCCTGGAACTCTGTATAGACCAGGCTGGACTGGAACTCTGTATAGACCAGGCTGACTGGAACTCTGTATAGACCAGACTGTCCTGGAACTCTGTATAGACCAGACTGTCCTGGAACTCTGTATAGACTGGAACTCTGTATAGACCAGACTGTCCTGGAACTCTGTATAGACTGGAACTCTGTATAGACCAGGCTGTCCTGGAACTCTGTATAGACCAGGCTGTCCTGGAACTCTGTATAGACCAGGCTGGACTGGAACTCTGTATAGACCAGGCTGACTGGAACTGTGTATAGACCAGACTGTCCTGGAACTGTGTATAGACCAGACTGTCCTGGAACTGTGTATAGACCAGACTGTCCTGGAACTCTGTATAGACCAGGCTGGACTGGAACTGTGTATAGACCAGACTGTCCTGGAACTCTGTATAGACCAGACTGTCCTGGAACTCTGTATAGACCAGGCTGGACTGGAACTGTGTATAGACCAGACTGTCCTGGAACTCTGTATAGACCAGGCTGGCCTGGAACTCTGTATAGACCCAGGCTGGCCTGGAACTCTGTAGACCAGGCTGGACTGGAACTCACAGAGATCCACCTGTCTTTGCCTCTCTACTGCTGAGATAAAGGCAAATGTCACCACACTCAGCCAAGCCTGCTTTTTGAGGTCATGTGTGGAATTTTCCACCCATGGCATCAGCAGCAGCAGCACTCAAAACTTTCAGGTCTTAGGGATGTTCAGCCTTTGGTAACCCCAGCCTTCGCCTGCTAAGCCATCTTGTTTTGTAACTTTTCTGAGTAACACCCACCGGCTGATGGACACTGCCATGGTGCTGTGATTTTTCTGGCCCTCTTAAACCCTGCAGCGTCAGACCGCAGAGATGCATGAGACAACACCCCCAGAAGTCCTTTAGTTAAAGGGGTGCACTTGTTCACTAGGGTTCTGGGAGCAAAAGACAAACTTGGGGGAAGCTAAGGAGTGACAGGGTAAGAGGAAATTAGCAGTCAGCCACGGCTTTTGAAGTTTAGCATTGAAAGAAAAAAAAAATAGGGCATTCTCCAGCGGGAACAAAGGAACCAAGCAGAGATTTTACACGAGAACAAAAACCCTTGTGTGTGCTTCTGGTTGAGAAGTGGGGCTGCTACTCTGGGGAGACTGAAGATACAGTGATGAATGGAGAAACAGAGTCAGATGGAGTTAGAACTCAGAGGATCAAGGAGGCAGATAAAGTCCCTTGTTAAAGGAGCCAGGAGAAACTTACAGAAATGAATATTCTAAGGGAGAAATGATGTAGTTCATGCCCGATGACCTCAGTTTCAGTGTGTTTGTGGAGTTTACTGTGTTCTGAACACTGCTAGGCTCTGGAAGTTCAATAGTGGGCACAAACTGTTTGAAAATTTTTATTACATTTCTGTGTGTATGCGTGCATGTGTGGACGTGTGGTGGTCAGCGGACAATTGCTGGAATTAAGAATGTGTGCCAGGTGCTGGTGGCGCACACCTTTAATCCCAGCACTCAGGAGGCAGAGCCAGGCGGATCTCTGTGAGTTCGAGGCCAGCCTGGGCTACCAAGTGAGTTCCAGGAAAAGGCGCAAAGCTACACAGAGAAACCCTGTCTCGAAAAACCAAAAAAAAAAAAAAAGAATGTGGGTCCTGGAGATTGAATCCAAGTTGTCCGTCTTGGCGGCAAGGGCCTTTACCTGCTGAGCCATCTCACTGGCCCTGTTTTTGGTTTTTTTAACTTTGTAACACTTATCATCTGACAACATACTTGGTTGCTTATCTTTCAAATTTTTAATCACATTTCTTAGCTGATTTGTTGTGTGTGCATGTATGCACATGCAAGCATGTGCACCGTGGCAGGCGTGTGCACGTCAGAGGGTGACTTGTGGGAGTGAGTTCTCTCCTGTCACCACCCCTGGGTGTGTGGTAGCAGCGTTCCCAGTGGTGAGCACATGCACCCGTGCTGCCGCAGTAACCCCTCTATGTGCAGGTTGTGTTCCGAGGAGGCGAGGGGGCTTTGCAGGTGTTACCTCCTCTGGTTGACGTCATCCCTGAAGCGAGGCTAAACCTAGTGATTTACTATCTTCGCCAAGGTAAGAAAAATTGGTCATGTTCTGAAGAAAATATTTTAGACTATTGAATCTGATTGAATTAGTTGTATGCACTTTAAATGTATAGCACTTCCAAATACATACTTGCAACAAGGTCATGAGACAAAACAAAGTTCATGGCACTTACTAGTTGTCCTGTTCTCCTTCTCTTCTCTTTGTCTCCTGGCCCTACACCTCTTCCTCCCTCCATTCTTCTTCTTACTGCTCTGTTCTCTATCAATGTCCTTTGTCTTCAGTTTTTTTCTCCTCCTTATTTTCTTTTTCTGTTTGTGTTTCATGAAACTGTACATTCACGTTTTCTTGTGGTTGGTTGGTTTGTTTTAAAACTATCAGCTTTTGTATTTGCTCCAAGTATCCACATCTCTTGCTCTGGAACACAGGTATCTTAGGAGAAATGCTCTGATTGGAAGAGAATGTGATATCTGATGCTCTCATTGTTGGAAACCTTCCTGGAGCAGCTCTTCCCAGAACTTACCAGAGTAGGGTGCTAGGCCACGGACCTGAAACTAGCAGTGAGGCCTTTTCAGGTGCCTGGTGGAGGCCAACCAGGCAACTTATGACTTACTGAGAAAAATGTGTATTTTGTGAGAACATGTCTTGCAAACAGTCCCCTCTATATGATAGATAAGCAAAAAGAAATTTGTTTTTAGATATGAATTAGTGGAAAAGTGAATATACTTTACAAATTATTTTATGAAAAATTTCTAGCATAAACAAAAACAAATTATAGAACCTCCAAAGACTCCAGATTAAATCATTTTTAGGCTGGAGATGGTGGTTCATGACTTTAATCTCTACACTTAGGAGGCAGAGGCAGGTGGATCTTTGTGAATTCAAGGCCAGCCTGGTCTACAGAGTGAGTTCCATGACCACCATTGTTATTTCACTGTTATGTATGTAAGATATATTTCTTTTTGGAAAAAAAAAAGACTTTTTTTTGATTGTTTGTTTTGGTTTTGTTTTTCAAGACAGGGTTTTTTTTGTGTAGCAGTTCTGGTTGTCCTGGAACTCACTTTGTAGATCAGGCCTGCCTCTGTCTCCTGGATGCTGGGATTAAAGGCGTGTGCCAGCTTTCTTATTTATTTTTTTTAAAAGATTATTTATTATGTATACAGTGTTCTGCCTGCATGTGTACCTGCATGACAAAAGAGGGCATCAGATCTCAGTATAGATGGTTGTGGGCCACCATGTGGTTGCTGAGAATTGAACTCAGGTCTTCTAGAAGAGCAGCTAGTGCTCTTAACCTCTGAGCCATCTCTCCAGCCCCAAGTTTTCTTATTTAAATACAAATCCATTGACATAACACCCAGCCTACTTTTTATTTTATTTTACTTTATTTGTTTTTAGATAGGGTCTCTCTGCAATAGCCCTGGCTATCACTCTGTGGACCAGACTGGCCTTGAACTCACAGAGATCCACCTGCCTCTGCCTCCTGAGTGCTGGAATTAAAAGTGTGTGCTACCATGCCTGGCCCAGCCTATATTCTTAACTTGAGCATTTTTTAGGTGTTTTTTTGGCTCAGTATCAGTTTTCTGAAGATAATTGTTTTCATGGGCCAGGGTAGGACTCAGTCCATAAAGTGCTTACCAAGAAAGCCAAGGGGGACCTGAGTTCCAGCTCCAGAAGTCATGTGAAAATGCCGGGGTAGTGTCCCGTGTTTGTAATCTCAGCACTGGGGAGGTGGAGACCGAGGATCCCTGGGTCTCTGGCTAGCCAGGCTGGTCTCAAAGTGACTCTGTCCCTGAGGATGACGCCTGGGGTTGTCCTCTACCCTTCACATGCCTTCACACATGCACATACATACATGCAGTTTTTGGAAAGGAAAATACTTGTTATCTTTAGGATAACTACACAACCTTCAACTTGATAGAGAATTAATGGTCAGATGAAACATATTTTCTGTGTGTATGTTTGTTTGTGTGTGTGTGTGTGTGTGTGTGTGTGTGTACGCACACACACACACGTGTGGCCCTGCACTGCTGTAAAAGCACTCTATTACTAAGCTGCACCCTATTTTGTATGAGGAGTTGAATACTGCAGACTCAGTTTTCCAGGGAGTGCTTCAGAGAGCTTTGTTGAAACACAAGCGCGCGTAACAGCTGACTTCTTACCTTGCAGATGATGTACAGGAAGCTTACAATTTAATCAAGGACCTGGAACCTACTACACCCCAGGTAATTGGAGGTGCCGTACATTTCTGTGAGGCAGGTGCTGTGGGGAGCAGCACTGCAGGCGCACAGCTGTGGGGCAGTCGAGAAGACTGTCTGTAGGAGAGTGAATGTTCTGGGCTTTGTCTTATTATTATTATTAATGTGACTCAGGTCCCTTAATATCGATTAATTCCTAAAAAGTCTAAAGCTTGGAAATATTAAAATGTGTTTAAAAAATCCAAATCTAGAAATGAAATGAGCAACCACTACTAATGTAAGTGTCTGTAGCTTGTCTCTCCCCTCAGTAGGACGCTCACTCCTGCAGTCAGGGACCGTGTCTCTATTGTATCTCCAACACCATGTGTGCTAAGGACATAGTAAGCATCCCTTCATCCAATACCAGACCAGAGGAGGCCGCCAAGGTGGCTTAGTGGGTAAAAGCTGCTGCCATCAAGCCTGACGACCTGTGTTCAGTCCTTGGAATCCACATAGTGGATAGAAAGAGACCAAGCCTACCTCTGAGCGCCACATGCATGCTATGGCTTGTACACATACACACACCCACGAGCACACACACACATGCACACACACACTGAATAAATGTTTTATAAAAAAAAAAAAAAGAAAGAAAAGGAAAACAATCTGAATGAAAAATACTTCCTGACCGGATGGAGCCTATCAAGGCTTTTTCTCAAGGGAACGAAAGGCTCCAGCATCCTTTTGCTATCTAGAATGAGCCCAGACTTGAAAAAATAGGCTATAGATGAGGCTACAAGACTCCAATAGAGCAAGTATCTTGTAAGTAGGTATCAGAAGTTGTCTTTGTCCTGTAGGAAAAGGACCACAGCGTAGTTCTTGTGACATTGGAGGGGGGGATGACACAGATGTAGTGCGTTTCCACAAGCAGTGTCTCCCCTGTTCCTTGGGACAGGGGCTCTCACTGGCCTGGGCTCGCTGGTTAGGTTAGGCTGGCTTGCCTGTCAAGTTCCAGGAATGTGTTTTCACCTCTCCAGCACTGGGATCACAGTGGTTTTCTCCCATGGGTCCTGGGGATTGAACTAGTGTCCTCATGCTACATGGCGAGTCCTTTGCTGACTGGGCTGTCTCCCCAGCCTCCCACCGAGTCATCTCTGCTTAAGACTGAGCTTGTACGATGGTAAACGCTGCTATCTGGGCTCTTGCCTGAGGAGTCAAACCGGACTCAGTTCGTACAAGGGGTCAACAGGATCGCCCACACAACTGATTGATGGTATGATTGTGTTTTCCCAGGAGTATATTCTCAAGGGAGTTGTTAATGCAGCCCTTGGCCAGGAAATGGGTTCGGTGAGTATGAAACCATTGGTAACCCCTACTTTGCAAAGTTCTAGTTATGTGAAAACCAGGATGAATGATGATGAGCAACCAGTAACAAGCTTATGATCACTGGGTTCTTCCGAGGGTCCTTGTACTTTGTTGTTGGGGTGGGGTGTGAGGGAGCAAACCCTTGTGCTTGGTACATACTTGCATTGAGCCATATCCTTGGTCCATCAGTTCCTTTTAATTCTTTAAACCCTCTAGTCCAGGATCCCTGCAAAAACAATTCTATCATGTAGAGATTTTTTTTTTAAAGCTGTAGTCATAAAACTTGCTATTTCTTTAAAAGAGCCCCATTATAATATGGTTGTCTCTTTACTGACGAACACAGAAAATGGATTTGGTACCTAGAAAATGGGACAAATTCCTTCTCTAGAAAAGCTTTTAAGGCACTGGGGATACACCCACATCTCTTTTAGAAAAGCTTTTTTGTTTTTTTAATTTTGGTTTCTTGAGACAGGATCTCATATACTATATCTCCAGGATGGCCTTGAGCTCATACCAATCTTCAGTCTTCCTGCCTCAGTCTCCCCAGAGCTTGGTTTAAAGAGCTTTTTTGTTTGTTTGTTTGTTTTGTTTTTTTTTTGAGACAGGGTCTGTCCTGGAACTCACTCTGTAGACCAGGCTGGCCTCAATCTCAGAGATCCGCTTGCATCTGGAGTACCGGGATTAATGTTGTGTGCCGCCAACGCCTGGCTAAAGAGCTTCTTAGAACTACGAGAGCAGTCTAAAGTTAGGCTGCCCTTGGGCATGGTGGCACACACCTATAACTGCAGGCCAAGGCAAGGGATCTCAAATTCAAGGACAGGCTGGCTTAGATAGTGCAACCATTTCTCAACAGACAGACAGATACATAAACTAAGGTTTTTTATCCATGTTAATGTAGCATATTAAGATCTTGATGGCCGGGCGGTGGTGGCGCACGCCTTTAATCCCAGCACTCGGGAGGCAGAGCCAGGCGGATCTCTGTGAGTTCGAGGCCAGCCTGGTCTACAAAGTGAGTTCCAGGAAAGGCGCAAAACTACAGAGAAACCCTGTCTCGAAAAACCAAAAAAAAAAAAAAAAAAAAAAGATCTTGATGAAGCAAAGAATGTAATAAATAAGCCTTGCATCTCTGGGTCTCTCCATGTAGGCAGCAAATCCTCGTTGCATAAATAAAGGAGTCTAATAATTCTTGTTATGTCCATGGCTTCTGTACAAAGTTCAGACACAGTCAGTGTTACATATTTGTTGAATGTGTAAATTTATTTATTACATGGATTTTAGGGTGGAATTTGGAGGTTAGATTCTTCTCTAATGGACTCTACTTAAGTTTTCACATAATTTCAGGTTGTATTTTTCTTGGGGCTTGTAATAATAAGCTAATAAGAACTTGATTATGTTTTAAAACAAGGATATTTGTTAAATGACATACATGAAAATGCATTGTAATCGTAAGTACAATATAAATAAAGTACTGTGCCTGCTTCCTCTCTCTCAGTTCTGTTCTGTTTTGCAGAGGGATCACATGAAAATCGCCCAGCAGTTTTTCCAGTTAGTAGGAGGATCGGCTAGTGAGTGTGGTATGTCTATGGTCTGTCCTTTGAACCCAGTTCATACTGGAGTTGGTTGATACTGACTAGTGGAGTCTAACCATCGAGGGATTCTTGTTATGCTTTTTGTTATGAAGCAAGGAGTTAGAAATGGGAGTGGAGCGCTGAGGATGTAGCTCATTTAGTAGCATGCTCACCTAGTACTCACAAGGTCTTGGGTTTGATCTCTGGCACCACATTAAGCTAACATGATAGCTGGTACCTATAATTCTAACCCTCGAAGAGAAACAGCTGATCACAAGTTCAAGGAGCCCTTGGCTCCATGGGAAGGCCAGCCTGGGATATAGGAAGCTGTTGCAATAATGATGCTCCCACAAATAAACACAACAGTAAGAGAAAATATCAGAATTATCCCTTTTGAACATGTCGATAAAGAGGGATAAGAAAGGGCTGGGGAGATGGCTCAGTGGTTAAGAAAACTTGCTGCTCTTCCAGAGGACTCAAGTTCAGTTCCCAGCGCCCACATCAGGTGGTTTACAACTGCCTGTATCCCCAGCTCAGGGGAATCCAGAATTCCTTTCTGGACTTCACAGGCACCTGCACTCACATGTGTACATGCCCACACATGTACACACATGTTAATTAAACATTAAAAATAAAATTAAAATTAAAATAGGTTTTTTAGAAAAAAATTAATTAAAATTAAATAAATTAATTAAAATTAAATTAAAAAAATAATTTTTTTTTAGAAAAAAAAAAAAGACTGGGTAGTGGTGGTACACACCTTTAATCCCAGCATTCAGATCATCTCTGTGAGTTCGAGGCTAGTCTGGTCTACAGAGTGAGGTCCAGGACAGCCAGGCCTACATAGGGAAACCCTGTCTCTAAATAAATAAAATAAATAAATAAATAAATAAATAAATAAATAAAAATAAATAAATAAATAAATAAATAAATAATAAAGGACATGAGGCTAGAGAAATGGCTCGTCAGTTAAGAGCACTGTCTGTTCTTACAGAGGACCTGAGTTCAATTCACATTACCCACATGACAACCCACAACTGTTTGTAACTCCAGTCCCAGGGAAACTGATGTCCTTTTCTGTCCTCTATGTATTCCAGGTACACATATGATCCACAGACATAAGTTAGGCAAAAGACTCATACACATAAAACATAAGTATAATTTTTAAAAGTGTGATATGAGAATAAATAAATAGGAATAAATTTGCTCCTTAGTTCCTGAGAATTTTAAGTCTAAATTAGTTTTTTTGTTTTTTGAGACAGGGTATCTCTGTGTAGCCCTGGCTAACCTGAAACTCACTCTGTAGACCAGGCTGGCCTTGAACTCAGAGATCCACCAGCTTCAGCCTTCCAAGTGCTGGGATTGAAGGCATTCACCTCCACTGCCCAGCGCTAAATTAGCTTTAATATGAAATGTTCTGACTGAATTTTTAGCAACTTCTTATATGCCACATTGCAGATTCACCTCCTGTCCCCCATGGGTCATCTACCTTTAAATTTCACTTTTTTTGTTGTTGTTGTTTTGAGACAGGGTCTTATTATGTAGTCTTGGCTGGCCTGGAACTCACTATGTAGAGCAGGTTGGCTTTAAATTTATGATCATCCTGCTTCTGCCTCCCAAGTGCTGGGATTACAGCATGCACCACCACATCCAGCAAAGCCTAACTTCAGAGCATATTTTATTGCTTATGAAAATAACCCAGACTGAGCAGATGGCTCCGTGGTAAAGCACTTGTAATACAAGCATGAGGACCTGAGTTTGGATCCCTGGCACCCATGCGCATCAGGACAGAGTGACGGACATCTGTAATCCCAGTGCTGCTGTGAGCTGGGAGGTGGAGCTAGAGAATCCCTGGAAGTTTGCCGGGCAGCTAGCCTGGCATATGCAGCCAAGCGCAAGAGAGCCTGACTCAAACAAGCTAGAAGGCAAGGAACAACATATGAGGAGGTCCTCGGACCCCCTCACGAATGCCGTGGTATATACACAGACAAACGTGCATACACATCATACATTTACACACATTTGTCACACACATAAAAAGGGGAAAATTAAAACTCAAGGCCAGTGAGCTGAGCTGGTGGGTTAAGACATTTGCTGCCAAAGCTGATGACCTGAGTTTGTCAAAACCCACATGGTAGAAGGAGAGAACCAACTTCTACAACTTGTCCTCTGACCTCTACATGTGCACCATAGCAGATTCATGACCACACTCATATACACACAATTCAAAATGTATAAATAAATGTGATAAAACAAACCCTAAATGTTAAAAAATAATCAGAGGCCATTAAAAAAGAAAGAGAGATGGCTCAGTGGTTAAGAGCATGTATTACTCTTGCAGAGGACTGGAGTTTGGTTCCCAGCACTCATGTTGGGCTGCTCACAACTGTCTGTAACTCTAGCTCCAGGGAATTGGATGCCTTTCTCTGGCTTCTGTGGGCATGTGGAATACTCTCACACACACACATAAACAATATTTAAAAAGAGAGAAAGAGGGGCTGGAGAAATGGCTCAGGTTAAGATCACTTGCTGCTCTTCCAGAAGTCCTGAGTTCAATTCCAAGCAATCACTTGGTGGCCCACAACCATATGTAATGAGAACTGGTGCCCTCTTCTGGTGTACAGGCAGACATGCATACGTAATAAATCAACCAGAGAGAGGATAGATGGATGGATGGATAGATTGATAGATACGTAGATATATAGATAGATGATAGATAGATAGATTTTTAAGTCCTGGTATTACAGATATATGTCATTACACTGAGTTTCTCCCTTCCCACCCCCTATCCTGTTAAAAAATTTAAATCTGCTGGGAATAGTGTCTTTAGTCCCAGCACTCTGGAGGCAGAGGCAGATGGATCTCAGAGTTCCAGGCCAGCCTGGTTTACAGAGCAAAAAATTATACTTGCTGAACTGATTGTTAACTTTTTTTAATTGCTCCTGAAGATTCACAAATGTTTCTCCATTATTTATTGAATAGTATTTCTTTTCCCTATTTCATTTTTTTATTTGTACAACAAAACTTACTAAAGCATTGGGGATATAGCAGCACATAAAACAAGAATCCCTGCCCTGTGGGCTTGCAGTCTAGTGGGACATGGTACAGAACTAGATTATGAAACATAGCAGACTATAACAAACCTTAACCAGCATGGAATCTTTGGAATGCCATGGAGTGGATGAGGATGTCAAACTAGCATCCGCTATCTTTTTTTTAATTTTTAAGTTTATTATTAATTTTTTAAATTTATTTTTCTATTATCAGCTTGATACAATACAAATTCTTATCCTAATAGTGAAATGTTTCATTGAGGCTTGCTCAGTAATTGAGTAAAACCAAAACTTATTATAAGCCACAGTCATCCTAGGGTCCCCCCTGCTATGTAGCCTCCCTGGTTCTGTGGGTTGCAGTCTGATTGTTCTTTGCTTTATATCTAGAATCCACTTATGAGTGAGTACATACCATGTTTGTCTTTCTGGGTTTGGGTTACCTCACTCAGGATGATATTTTCTAGTTCCATCCATTTGCCTGCAAATTTCATGCTGTCATTGTTTTTCTCTGCTGAGTAGTACTCCATTGTGTATATATATGTACCACATTTTCTTAATCCATTCTTCAGTTGACGGGCATCTAGGTTGTTTCCAGGTTCTGGCTATTACGAATAGTGCTGCTGTGAACATAGTTGAGCATGTATCTTTGTGGCATGATTGAGCATTCCTTGGGTATATGCCCAAGAGTGGTATGGCTGGGTCTTGAGGTAGATCCATTCCCAATTTTCTGAGAAACTGCCATACTGATTTCCACAGTGGTTATACAAGTTTGCATTCCCACCAACAGTGGAGGAGTGTTCCCTTTGCTCTGCTTCCTCTCCAACATAGCCTGTCATTAGTGTTTTTGATCATAGCCATTCTGACAGGTGTAAGGTGGTATCTCAGAATCGTTTTGATTTGCATTTCTCTGATGATTAAGGATGTTGAGCATTTCTTTAAATGTCTTTCAGCTATTTGTAATTCTTCTTTTGAGAATTCTCTGTTTAGCTCTTTAGCCCATTTTTTAATTGGATTGTTCAGTATTTTGATGTCTAGTTTCTTGAGTTCTTTATATACTTTGGAGATCAATCCTCTGTCAGATGTGGGGTTGGTGAAGGTTTTTCCCATTCTGTAGGCTGTCTTTTTGTCTTATTGACCGTGTCTTTTGCCTGACAAAAGCTTCTCAGTTTCAAGAGGTCCCATTTATTAATTGTTGTGCTCAGTGTCTGTGCTGCTGGTGTTATATTTAGGAAGTGATCTCCTGTGCCAATGCGTTCAAGAGTACTTCCTACTTTCTCTTCTGTTATGTTTAGTGTAACTTGATTTATGTTGAGGTCTTTGATCCACTTGGACTTGAGTTTTGTGCATGGTGACAGATATGGATCTATTTGTAATCTTTTACATGTTGACATCCAGTTATGCCAGCACCATTTGTTGAAGATACTTTCTTTTTTCTATTGTATAGTTTTGGCTTCTTTGTCAAAAATCAGGTGTTCATATGTGCGTGGATTAATGTCAGGGTCTTCAATTAGATTCCATTGGTCTGTATGTCATTTTTGTTTTGTTTTGTTTTGTTTTTTAAATAGCATCTGCTATCTTAAATAGAAGTGTAAGATCAGAATCAGGTAGCTCCATGGCACATTATTTCCCTGCTTGAATTTGGAGGTGCTATGTTGTGTTGGACAGGTAAATGTGGAGACGGGACCATATTGATTGAGTTGAGGTCCATACCAGTTGCAGAAACCAAAGCTCCATAAAGGCAGTCTAGGGAATACCAAAACCAGTATACTTGCAGGGGATATGTTTCCTGTGGACTCGGGGAGTTGACCCTCGAGCCTGGGGCCAGCAGAATCCACAATTTCAAAATCAGGACTAAGAAAAGGGTCCTGGGATTCATTATTTTATTTTAGATAGAGTTTCACTATGTATCCCTGGCTGTCTTGGAACTCTCTATATAGACCAGGCTGGCCTTGAACTCACAGAAATCCACCTGCCTCTGCCTCCTGGTGCTGGACTTAAAGGCATGTGCCACCACATTTTGCTGCATTCCTATTTCTAAATTCTACAGTAATTCAAATTTTAACTGAAGACAACTTCTGGTTTCATGAATTTCTATGTTTTTTTTTTTCCTTTTCCTTAACCCTATTTTAGATACAATACCAGGGAGGCAGTGCATGGCTTCGTGTTTCTTCCTGCTTAAGCAATTTGATGATGTCTTGATTTACCTCAACTCTTTTAAGGTCAGTATGAATTATCTATGTGACTTTATGTATGAAACACTTTACATGCTGTGTTAGATGGGAATGATGGCTGAGTTCAAGGCCAAATCAGGCATGGTGGTGCATGCCTTTAATCCCAGAACTCAGGAGGCAGAGGTAGGCTGATCTCTGTGAGTTAGAGGCTAGCCTGGTCTACAGAGCAAGTTCAAGGACAGCCAAGGCTACATAGACTCTGTCTCAAAACAACAACAAAAAAGGAATTCAAGGAGAATCATGCCCCCCTCCCCAAAGTTATACATTTGCAGCTAGCTCCTTTTCTCTGCTGGTGTTGATAGCATCAGGGAATTAATCTAAATCCTTTGTTTGTTTGTTTGTTTGGGTTTTTCTTGAGACAGTTTCTCTGTGTAGTCCTGGGTGTCCTGGAACTCACTCTGTAGATCAGGCTTGTTGTGGAATATATTTTAAGGTGTGTTACTTTTGTTTATGTTGCATTTGTTTAACTCTGTGAAGCTGTGTTACTGTGCCTGTCTAAAACACCTGATGGTCTAATGAAGAGCTGAATGGCCAATAGCGAGAAAGGAGAAAGGACAGGCGGGCAGACAGGCAGAAAGAAATAAGAGGAGAAATCTGGGAAAGAGGTCAAGGAGTAGCCAGAGAAAGAGGAGGACATCAGGGGCCAACCACCCAGCTACACAGCCAGCTATGGAGTAAGAGTGAAAGTAAGATTACAGAAGTAAGAGAAAGATAAAAGCCCAGAGGCAAAAGGTAGATGGGATAATTTTAGTTAAGGAAAGCTGGCTAGAAATAAGCCAAGCTAAGGCCGGGCATTATAAGTAAGACTCCATGTGATTTATTTGGGAGCTGGGTGGCAGGCCCCCCAAAAAAGCAAAAGAGCAAAAACAACCAACAACACAGGCTGGCCTCGAACTCAGAGAACCACCTGCTTTTGCCTCCCAAGTTGGACGATAGGAGGTGTATGCCACCATACCTGGCTTAATTCCGTAAGATTATTCCTGTGGGGGCAGCAAATTGCTTCAAAAGCCTGGTGACCTGAGTTCAATGAAAGAAAGAGCTCCAGCTGACACCACAAAAATGTCCTTTGACCTCCACGTGTGCCACGGTGCGTGCGCGCGCACACACACTTTAAATACTTATCTATTTATTTATTAAGTATACAGTGTTCTGTCTGCATGTATCCCTGCACACCAGATCTCATTATAGATGGTTGTGATCCACCATGTGGTTGTTAGGAACTGAACTCAGGACCTCTGGAAGAATAGCCAGCGCTCTTGACCTCTGAGTCGTCTCTCCAGCCCTAATTTTTTTTCCTTTGAGACAAGGTTACACTATGTCACTTCGGCTGGCTTGGAATTCATTATGTAGACCAGGCTGGTGTCAAACTCACAGAGATGTGTCTGCCTCTGCCTCCTGAGTGCCAGGATTAAAGGTATGTGGCAGCATGCCCAGCAATAATAAACTTTAAGAAGATTTTTTTTAGCTAGTGTAGCTGATGATTATTCATTATTACTCATTATTTTACAGTCAGTATAGCTGATGATTTTACATTTTACATATTAAGACTCAGCGTGTCCTGTTCTTGACACATTTTCAGAGTTACTTCTACAATGATGACATCTTTAACTTTAATTATGCCCAAGCCAAAGCTGCAACCGGAAACACCAGTGAGGGCGAAGAGGTGAGTACCTGCTTTTGTCCTCTCTAACGTGGTCTGTGTGCGCACGCCTTTAATCCCGGCACGCAGGAGGCAGAGGCAAGTGGATTTTTGTAAGTTCAAGGCCAGCCTGGGCTACAGAGCGAGTCCCAGAACAACCAGGGCTACACAGAGAAACCCTGTCCTGAAAAACAAAAAATTATGACACTTATTAGGGTGCCTGCTTTTGAAGGCATTTGAATGATCATACCTAAAAGCATTCTTAGCTTCTTCTCTCTAAAATAAAATAGCCAAGTGTAAAGGACTGTTATAGGTTGATTTAGCTAGGGACTGGTACCCCAGTCCTATAAACCCTGAACCACATAGCAAGACTGTGCCTCAAAAAAAACAAAATAGTCCAGAGAGATGGCTCAGTGGGTTAAGGAACTAGCTGTGCAAGCCTGGTGACCCAACTCACCCCTAGAGCCCACATAAAAAGGCTGGCTGTGGTGGCATCTTGTAGAAGGGAGGCAGGCAGAAGCAGGAGAACTACCCGGAGCTTGCAGGCCAGCTAGCCTGGAGTATGCAGCACTCGTGGCAGCAAAGTAAAAGGCCCTGCTTCAGCAATGTGGGAGGCAGGAAACAACTTCTGAAAGGTGTTCTCTGACCTCCGTATGTACATTGTGTTACACATGTACCGTATACTCCTGTGTGCACAAGCACACACACACACACACACACACACACACACACACACACACACACAGTAAATAAATGATTTAAATTTGTTTCTTTATGATTTACATTAAAAAGTACAGTATCAGGCTAGAGAGATGGCTCAACCATTAAGAGCACTTATTGGCTTTTGCAAAGACCAGGGTTTAGTTCCCAGCACCTATATAGTGGCTTATGACTTCCTGTAATCCAAATTCCAGGGGACCTGACACCTTCTTCTATCTTCTGTGGGCTCTTGCATGTTCATGGTGTGCATAAACTCAAGCAAACACACATGCATACACATAAATATAAATATAATCTTTTAAAAAGTACAGTGTCGATCAACATACAGATTTTATAACATTAATGTTTTCCTTTACTTCAGTTTTGCTAGTAAACTCTAAGGCTACAGTATCAGCAGCCTGGTCTAGTTGATTATGTCCATTTTTATTGCTGACCTGGCTTCATGTTTACTCCCTTTCCTCTCTCCTAGGTTTTCCTCCTGATCCAAAGCGAGAAGTTGAAAAATGATTACATTTACCTCAGTTGGTTAGCTCGCTGCTGTAAGTTTTTTTTCTCGACATCAGAAGGCTCCTCTTTTTCTTTCCCATTATGTAATCTGTTTGAAAATCACATTAAGCATTTCCTACACTTCTTTGTTCTGTAGAATGAGTAGACACTGAAATGAAGGGTTATTTCTGTTCCTTGGTAAGAGCTGCCATGGGAATATGATGTGTAACTTCACCCATGATTAGTTCCACCATTCACACTGACATACCACTGCCATTGCAGCAAGATGTCAGCTTCTTTTAGCTTTATTAAAGCTTCCAGACTCTGTATTCAGCGCCATTAGGGAAATGGTGCTGTCAGGCTGGTTTTACCTTTTCATTTTTCAAGCCTGAAAAGTAGCAACATGTCAAAATGTAATTTTTGTTCACTGATAACCTGTAATAAGTCTCTCATATCTTTTCCTCTTTTCTCAGATTTTTTTGCATATCTTCATTATACATAGTGCCAGGTTTCATCAAGACAACTTCAAGTATATCATATACTCTGACCATATCCACCCCACATACTCTCCCATAGTTTTCTCCATTCCCCATCTCCCTTCTGCTTTCATATCCTATGGAGAAATGGTCTTGTAAATCTGTATAAAATCTAGGATGTACAGATGAGAGAAGATGTTTGTCTGAGTTTTCATATGTTAATACAATGCTCTTAAGTTGTATTATTTTCTAAAACATAATTTCATTGTTCTTTATATCTTGTATATGTGTGTGTGTATCATATTTTATCTGTTCATCTGTGGTGAGCACCTGGACTATTTCCCCAGCATGGCTATTATGAATACTGCAGAAATAAACATAAGTGTGCAAGTGTCTATGCTATAAAGACCTAGAATCATAGTGCAGTTCTATTTTAGGCAGTCATGCTTTGTTGTTTTGTGGTCTAGGGATCAAACCTGGGGCCTCGTGCTGTACCACTCTAATCCAGCCCCACTATTTTGAGATTTTGAGAAACTTTGATAACAGCCTTTTGTACCCGTTGGACTGATTTATATTCCCACCAATGGTGTGTCGTTCCTTCTCTCCACACTCTCTGTACTTATTCTGTTAGATGACCATCCTGGCTGGGAAGAGATGGAGTCCCATGTGGATTTAATTTTCATGTCTGACTGCTAAGGTTGTTAGACATTAGCATATGCTTATTGGCCATTACAGTTTATATTTTCAGCACTGTTCATTTTCTTAGCCCATTTGTTTGTTGGGTTATTTAGATTTTGGGTATTTTGAGTTGTTGAAACTCTTTACATATTCCAGACATTAATCTTCCATCAGATATATAGCTAAACGATATTTCTGCCCTTTCTGTAGGCTGCTTCTTCACTCAGATGTTTCTTAGGCCACATAGAAGCTTCTTAATTCAAGAAATCCCATTTGTTAAGTCTTGGCCTCAGTTATTAAGCTGTTAGAATGCTTTTCAGAAAGACCTTGTCTATGGCTCTATCTTGGAGCATTTTCCCTGTGACTTCCTCTAACAGTTTTAGTTTCAGCTCTTTGGCTAAGGTCCATATTTCTAAGTGGAGTGAGAGACAGGGACCTAATTTCTTTATGTGGATGTCCACTTCCCCAGCACCATTTGTTTTAAAGGCTCTGTTTCCCCAGTTGAGGTTTGGAAACCCTTGTCAAACTCAGGCAGCCGTAACTGCACTGATTAAATTGTAGTTCCTTTATTCTGTTCCACGGAGTTACATGTCTGCTTTTCTGCCCAGACCTCTTTTGTACGTCTGTGTGAATTGTAGCCGTTTGTTTTGTTTTTGTTTTTTCTGTTACAGTGAGGAATGTCTTTGGAACTTCTGTGGCAATTGCATTGAAACTGTATGTTCCTTTGGTAATACAGCCGCTTTTGTTTTGCTGACTCAGTACCATAGCGGCTCTTTCATTTTTCTAGTGCCTTTTTTTTTCCGTTGGTGTTTACAATTCCATTGTGTGGGTCTCTTACTTCCTTGGTTAGGTTTATTCCCAGTTGTTGTGCTGTCTTTAAAGCTATTATAAATGGAATTGTTTCCCTGATTTCTTTCTTGGCAAGTTTGTTATTGGTATATAGACAAGCTACTACTTTTTAAACCATGTTAGTTTTTGTATACTGTTTTTTATACATTGTAGAAAGGGCTCATCAGTTTTAAAAGTTTTCCTATAGAATTTTTAGAGTTTCCAGTGTGTAAGATCATACCATCTAGCTGGGCAGTGGTGGCACACGCCTTTAATCCCAGCATTCGAGAGGCAGAATCAGGTGGATCTCTGTGAGTTTGAGGCCAGCCTGGGCTACAGAGTGAGTTCCAGGACAGGTGCAAAGCTACACAGAGAAACCCTGTCTGGAAAAACCAAAAAAAAGATCATACCATCTACAGGTAGGGATAATTTGACTTATTACTGTTGTTTTATTTGTTTCTCTTGTCTTATTGCTCTAGCTAAGACTTCAAGGACTATATTGAATAAGAGTAGAGAAAGTTTTAAAACATTAAAATTTATTTTTGTTTTTGTCTTTTTGAGACAGGATTTCTCTGTGTAATTTTGGTGCCTGTCCTGGAGCTCACTCTGTAGACCAGGCTGGCCTCGAACTCACAGACATCCATCCGCCTGGCTCTGCCTCCTGAGTGCTGGGATTAAAGGTGTGCCCCGCCGCCCCCGCCACCCCGCCACTGCCACCCATCGACATTAAGATTTCTTGAAGGGTAGAGAAAATGGACACCTGGTTTTAGTGAAAAGTCTTTGAGTTTCCCCATTTAGTATAATATTTGCTATAGGTTTTCTCTTTGCTTATTTACCATTCTCCTGTGGTTTGCTCTTTCCTATGCCTTCATAGGGTGTCTGTCTTTTCGGTGTGTATGATTCCTTCCACTTAGTTTTGTTTTAGTGAACGTAAATTCCTTTTAGTTTGTATTTATCATGGCAAGTTTTTCTTTCTTCAGCTATGAAGCATAGCTTTGCTGAGTATAGTAATCTGGGTTGGCGATTATTGTCTTTGAGAATTTGAAATACGACATTCTATGCATTCCTGACTTTTAGAATTTCTGTTGCAAAATTTACCCTTGTTTAATGGAGTTGTCTTTACATTCTCCCATGAAGCTTCTAATATTCTTTGGGCCCCTATATGTTTAGTGTTTTAACTATGGCATGGGAGGTTCTTTTCTGGTCTTATCTTGGCATTCTAAAAGCCTCCTTCCTATATCTGGATAAATATCTCTTTCCCTAGATTTTCACATTTTCTACTGTGATCTTATTAAATACATCTGTACCTTTGTCTTCAATGTCTCTCTGTTCTATGCCCATGAATTATATATTTAATCTTTTCATCATGTCCTATATATCTCATTTCTTCATCTTCTATTAATACTTCATTTTCATTGTTATATAACTGTCCTAATTCATGGTATTAATCATCGTTCAGACACACACAGACACAGACACAGACACAGACACACACACACACACACACACACACACACACACACACACACACATTATATATATATATAATTTGCTATACTAGCTTACAGGCTAGGGTCCAGATAGTTCAACAATGGCTGTCTCATGGTGAAAGACTGCGAATCTGGTAGGTATTCAATCCCAAGGGGTGGACATTTCACCAGTCTACCAATCCGGCACTGGAGTCCTAGAGGACTGACTGCGGAGAGAGAGCTGCTGAGCTTCAGTCTGTGTTGGAATCCCAAAGAAGTTAGTTCTAGTGTAGGCAAAGGAATGCATTAGCAACAGGGCAGGTGAACTTGTCAGTTAGAGTGAGGGCAAGCAGGTGAAAAGCAAAAGCTTCCTTTTCCCAAGTGTTTCTATGTAGGCTGCTACCCTGAGTTGTGGCCCACATTTAGGATGGGTCTTCTGGCCTCAAATAATCAATTAAGAGAACCCCTGACAGGCATGTCCAGAACCTTGAATTTTAGTGGATTCCAGATATAGTCGAGTTGATAACCAAGATTAGCTGTCACACTCATCTACTTTCTCCCAAGCCCTGATACTGTCTTCCACTTGATCCATTCTACTGGCAAGGCCTCCCACCAAAGTTTTGTATGACTTACTGAATTTTTCACTTTCAAAATTGCAGTTAAGTTTTTCTAGTATTTCCTATTATGAATTCATTTTCATATCTATTTTGACTTTTAAATTTTATTTTATTTTAGCAATTTAGGGCTTAAAATTTTTTTATGTTCATGGATGTATACATATGCAGTCTTCATGCAATGCTTGTCCAGGCCACAAGAGGGCATTGGATCCCCTGGAACTGGAGTTACAGACAGTTGTGGGCCATCTTGTGGGTTCAGGAAACCGAATCTGAGTCTTCTGGAAGAGCAGCCAGTGCTCTTAACCACTGAGCCATCTTTGATTTCAACAAATGTTCTCCTATTCATTTTTTTGAATTCCATGTCCAGGATTTCACCTAGTTCATTTCACTCTCACTGGACTGTATTACTGTGAAATTACTAATTTTTAGGGTAGTTGTATTGTCTTGATTTTTCAGGGTTTTTATGTTTTTGCATTGGGACAAGTGCTGGACTAAAGATGTGTGCCACTACACCTGGCTCTGAATTGGGCTTTGCACATATGGGATTATGTTTTTGGTTGGATTTTGTTTTTCAATCACTTGTATTCTTTCAGTGAAAGTGTTTTCAGTGTTCAGTGTTTTTTCTCCCCTTCTGGTCCCAGAGTGTAGCTCAGCAGCTAACCTCAGCCCTCATGCTCAGAGCACCAGGCACAATATGCAGCTCTGCTCTCAGAGTAATATAGTAACTGAAGAAACAATTCTAACTATGGATATGCCTACCATGAAAATGTAGCAGCAGTCAGTTAAAAGCAACCACCTCTCCAATTCCAATAATTTTAGGAATTAAAGGAATAAGAATAGTACATTGTGTGCTATAATATTAGTTATTAATGGTAGGAATAGAAGGGAAATAAACTGCATAATACTAGTAATTAGATTGAGCAACAGAAAAAAATGTAGGGAGAAAGGTAAACAGAAAGGATGAACAATAAAGACAGAGAGGCGGTAAGTCATCTTCAGTGAAGGGAGATTGAAATCATATCAGATAGCCTAAACAACACTAGCATTCAGGAGGCTGAGACCAGGAGACCCATAATTACAGGTCTACTTATATTCTTTGAGAGTGCCAGTTTAAAAAATATCAAAACAAAAACAAACAAAAAACAGTACCACTTAAGAGGAAGTCAGATCAGAAGTTCCAGGCCATCCTTGACTACATGGTAAGTTTTGGCTACATGATGTGTTTGTGGTCAGCTTGGGATATATTAAAACTTGTCTAAAAAATAAATGAAGCTGTTTGGAAGACAGAGGGAGGCAGATCTTTGTGAGTTCAAAGCCATCCTGGTCTACATATGAGTTCTAGACCATCCAGGGCTACAGAGTGAATTTTTTTTTTATAGCTAATCTGGGCTAGAGAGATGGTTTGGTAGTCAAGAGTACTCACTGCTCTTTGAGAGAACTTGATTGGATCCCAGCATCCACATCAGATAGCTCACAAGGGGCTCATAACTCCAGTTCCATGAATAAAACATCAATCTTTAAAATAAAAACCAGCCGGGCGGTGGTGGCGCACGCCTTTAATCCCAGCACTCGGGAGGCAGAGCCAAGCAGATCTCTGTGAGTTCAAGGCTAGCCTGGTCTACAAAGCAAGTTCCAGAGCTACACAGAGAAACCCTGTCTCGAAAAACCAAAATAAATAAATAAATAATATAAAATAAAAACCAAAAATAAAAATTTAAAAACAAGAAGGAACAACAACAGGGCACAACGGAGATGGTTCATTAAGCTAAAATTAAATATTAGATAGGAAAACAGAAGAGAAGGAAAGAGAACTCTGGGAGTTCTGTATATGGTGCCTACTCTGGGCACAAGGGTCAGGCCATTGTTACCATTTGGTCAGATTTCAAATATGTGCCAAGGGCCACTGAGGTGACTCTTGGACCCACAGAAAGGTGGTAGAAGAGAACTGACAGGTTTGTGCTCTGACTATCATATATGAACCCTGGCACATAGCCCTCAAGGCCAAACACAAACATCACACACACACACACACACACACACACACACACACACACACACACACACGGTAATAAATGAACATTTTAAAACTATACTTAAAATGTTCAGTACGTTTTTGTAGTCAAGGAAAATTTTAGCAATTACATATTCTTTTTGTTGGTGGTGCTAGTAGTATTTTGAGGCAAAGTCTCTGTGTCCCGGGCTGGCCTTAAACTTCCGATCCCATTGCCTTAATCTTTCGAAAGCTGGAATTACAAGCATGGACCACCACACCTGGCTAGCAGTCAGATTCTGTGAGGATGAAACTGAGCAGGAGTGAATGAATAATAACCATACTCTTTAGCAAAGTAGAAACTTCTAGAAATCAACCCAGTCTAAAAGATAATTAAGTAAGTCTTAAGTATTTTAAGTTTGGTCTAATTCTGGTAAGGAGCCAGTTAAATGGCAACACCTCACCATTTTGTATTTGGGGATATAAATGCAAGTCCATAGAATGGCACAGTAAAGGACTTAATTCTGGAACATTTAAAAAACAGTTGTTTCCTTTTGTAGATATCATGAATAAAAAACCAAGACTAGCATGGGAACTTTATCTCAAGATGGAAACCTCTGGCGAGTCCTTCAGCCTCTTACAGCTCATTGCCAATGACTGTTACAAGGTGAGTTTGGGTCCCGGGAAAGGGAAGACAGGAGCGGTGTCATGTTTCATCAGCGAAATGATAGTCCTGGAGGCTGGCTAGCTATTGGTGAGAAGACTGTCACCCTTTTTATGAATTATGTGACCTCAGGGATAGGTTAGTATTTCAGAGTCTCATCTGCATATAAACAATGATTCTGAAGGAGGCTTCCGATTTCTAAGGCCCTGAAATCTCAGGAGCTATCAAGGTAGAAATGTTCAGCTGATGGGCAGAAATTTGGTTCTGAAACTTGAGAAACATGTCATCTGGAAACAGATTAGGAATCACCATCAGCATTTAAGTATTGATTAGCTAGGTGTGGTAGCACATGCCTCTGATCTCAGCACTTGGAAAGCAGAGGCAGGAGGATCACTTACAAGTTTGGAGGCAGCCTGGGCTACGTAGCGATTTCAAGACCTGTTTTAAAGAAAAAGAAAAATGAAGCCCTCAGAAACAGGTTCAGGGCTGGCATGACTTAGTAAGTAAAGGCACCTGCCACCAAGACACCTGATGATGTGAGTTCAGTCCCTGAAACCTACTTGGTGGAAGGAGAGAACCAATTCCTGTGGCACACTGGCAGTCATACACACACACACACACACACACACACACACACACACACACACACACACACCTACCTTTTCCTGCTTTCTCAGGAAGCTGGGAATATAGGTGAGTGGTAGAGTGTTTGCCTACCATGCTCAAGACCCTAAGTTCAACTCACAGTGCCACAATAAATAAATAAATTTATTGATCTCAGTTCTACAGATAAGAAACATTTTCATACTCCTCATGGGGGAGGGCATCATCAATCTCAATATCCAAACCAAATTTTGGGGGAATCCCTACTTTTGCAGAGTGATTATAGTGAAAACAAATTGATACCCAAATTAATAAGGACTATCATATACATTATGCTGAGTAATGAAAACAGTTTTGTGTTTTATAACATAAATAAAAAATATTCTTGAGCCAGGCATTGGTGGCGTACACCTTTAATCCCAGCACTCGGGAGACAGAGCAGGCAGATCTCTGTGAGTTTGAGGCCAGCCTGGTCTACAGAGTGAGTTCCAGGACAGGCTCCAAAGCTACACAGAGAACCCATGTCTCAGAAAACAAAACAAAACAAACAATCTTGAAATTATAACATCAGTGACAAGATTATCAAGAATTATTAGTGGGGGCTGGTGTTGGGGATGCTGAGTATACAGGGAAGGGCTTGTTGTCACTGTAAGCTGGAACCAGGGCAATCTCTGCTGATGGAGGAATCTGGATCTTGATAGTAGAGGAAGTTAGCATTCTCCGCAGGACTGTCATCTCCACAGTGCCTATGTAAACTTCCTGATTTTGATATCTTTTTACTGTAGTTTTAGAAGCTATAACTATTGGGAGAAATTGTGAGATGTACAGGAGACATCATCCTATCTTTGTAATTTCCTATAGTTCTGTAATTATTTAAAAATAAAACTGGGGATGTTAATGGCTGGAGAGATGGCTCAGTGGTTAAGAGCACTTGCTGCTCTTCCAGAGGATCCAGATTTGATTTTCAGCAACCACAGGGTGGTTCACAACCATCTGTAACTTCAGTCTCAGGATTTGATCCTCCTTCTGACATTCATGGGCATCAGGAATCCACACTGTCCATAGAGATGTATGTGCACAAAACACCCCTACACATAAACTAAAACTAAAACTTGGCCAGTGATATCATTCTGTGGGTAAGGCACCGCTGCCAAACCTGGCAATCTGAGTGTGATCCCTGGAATGCAAATGATGGAAGGAGAGAGAGCACCAACTCCCACAAGTGGTCCTCGGACCTCCACATGTTTGCCATGACATGTGTGCAGGTAAACAATGAAATAAAACATAAAAAGAAAATACCTAAGGAAAAAACTAATTAGTGCTATATATAATAATGTAGATGAATGTTAAAGTTTTGAGCCAAATGCAGTACTTCATACAGATAAAACTCTGAGAGGCAAACTTGATGACATTTTTTAAAAGATGCAGAGGGCCAGTGAGGTGGCTCAGCAGGTAAGGTTACTTGCTGCTAAGCAGAGCAAACCTTAGTTTGATCCCTGGGACACACATGGAAGCAAAGAACTGACTACCCCAAGTTGGCCTCTGACCTCCACACATGCTATAGCAAACATACTCCCCCCAAGACAAAATATAAAGATGCAGAGGTAGAAGATGAAAGTATAAAGAGGATCTAAGAATTGAGCATAGAAGTGGGAATAGCAATTGCTGGTGAGTGAGGAAGAAGCAGGGATCACTGGCAAGGGATATGCTAAAGGCTTGTTTTCCATATTGTGTGGGCCTGGTGGCCTCTTCACTTGTATTCACACACAGTAAGCTGTACATGTTTCACACATTGCTCTATATGTGTGTTATTTTACATATTGTAAAGAAATGTGAAGACAGAAAGGTAAACCCTGAGAAGTGGAAGAACACTTGTTTTTGAGAGATAGGAAGAGAGATGGGACAAGGGAAGGGTATTATTTGTTCCGAGGGAAGGAAGTTTATGCTCTCTCTGCAGTATAAAGCTGAGAATGCAGTATGGACTTAAGGAAGTGGTCAGTGGCTGAAGTAGGCTGAAGGGGCAACCACATCAACAGTAAAGAGGGTCACCCCGCAATTAGGAGCCTTACGAGCCAACTCAGTCATGCTCCACATGTCCTGAATGTGTCATGTCTTTGGGAAAGATGTCTGTCAAAATGAATTAGGAGATTTTGTACTTAAAATTGTCACTGCCTAGGCTTTCTAAGCATTTAAGATAATCTGGAAAAGATAAGTCTTTTGAGTTTAATATAATCAGGTTAGTATTTAGGAGACTTGAAAATACCTTTTAAAAAAAGACAACAATCAGTTTCTCACAAGAGTGGAATAGAATTAGAAGAAGTAACAAATGGTTTGATGGCAGCATGATTCAACAGTATGGAGACAAAATGTTCTATCACTGAAAGTAAGAGCTTGTGGCTTTAAACAAACCTATGCAAATAAACTGGGGTCCTCTCCTATTGGCTTGGAATTGAAATGTACCTAAGTTGCTACCTCAAAATGGTTTTGTGTGTGTGTGTGTGTGTGTGTGTGCGCGCGCGCGTGCACGCGATTTGTTTCATCCTGTTCTGTTCTGTACTCCGTATATTCCATTAGGTTCTGCCTCTTGACTAAATGTCAGTGCTACCACCATGCTTTCTTTTGTGCAGATGGGCCAGTTCTACTATTCAGCCAAAGCTTTTGATGTCCTAGAGAGGCTGGATCCCAACCCTGAATACTGGGAAGGCAAAAGGGGCGCCTGTGTGGGCATTTTCCAGATGATTTTAGCCGGAAGAGAGCCCAAGTAAGTAAACAAAGGGACAGAGGCACTTCTGTCCATCCGCCCCTGGGACGGGTGCCTGTGGAAACTGCAAAGATAGAAACGTTGAGATGTTAGATTTTCTGTATGACCATTTCTTCCAGAAATGTCTTATTTTATGCAATCAAATGACTATAAGTCATACATACTGGGGACACTAAGTGTATGAGAGCCTCCACATCCAGGGCAAGGTATACATCCAGATGAACAGCCATTTCAGTAAACAAATGCCATTCACGTTTCCGCTCTCTCTGCCTATTGGCTTTTCCTTCTGCTGTCTAATTCAGGCCTCAAAGAAAGAGGAATAGAGTAGACATGGGTGAAATTCTGTTTTTGCTCCTGCCTTCTTATATTCCAGGAAATGCTGAGATATTTGACTATGTAAAACTAAGAGGCTTATAGTTCTATCTGAATAAAAATTAAAACACTTAAATTCCTAGCACTTGGGATCCTCAAGCAGAATTGTGAGCTCAAGTCCAGAAAGACCAGCCTTGGCTAAAATTAATTCATAATTCAGTATTCCAAAAATAACTCTATGTAATATATTTATTGCTTAATGCATATGGATAGAAAAATTAATAATTTTCCAAGCAAATTATCAAAGTTTACCTTCTGCTTTGTATCTATTTACAATCCCAAATAAAAGCACTTGTGTGCAGGAGGTTCCTTGAAGAGAAAGGAATAGAAAACAAGACCATAAAGGAGTGGATCCACAGACAATTGCCAGCGTTGTGATGAGACAACAGGAAGCTTCAGCCTGCCTCATTATAGTTCATTAAAATCTGAGCTTTAACTATAATGAATTGGAATTTGGGGCTGGAGATGGCTTGTGGTTAAGAACACTTGCTGTTCAGTCATGAGGACTGGAGTTTGAATCCCAGCACATATGACACCCTCTTCTAGCCTTCTCAGGCACCTGCATACACATGCAAATCCATTCACACAGACATACACAAAGGGACACATGCATACATAGATAAAATGAATTTTTAAGTTAAAGCATTTTTAATTAGTTAAATTATAAATGCTGGATATTCACATTTTAGTCCTTACTGCTATTCACATTTCTATTCTTAGTATATATGAACTCCTTTTAAACCAATCTGTTGAAGAAGCCACTGGTTGCTATGGCTTAGAAAACTAGTAGCTTTGTTAGTGGCTTGCACTCAGTGGAGGATCCATGAGCACAGATGCCTCACTTGGATACAGTGTAACAGTGTGAGATTGCCAGTTTTCCTTCTCTATTGAGACGTGCTTTTGCTGACCTTTCCTCAGAGAGACCCTCCGAGAAGTGCTGCACTTACTGAGAAGCACAGGAAACACCCAAGTGGAGTATATCATCAGGATCATGAAGAAGTGGGCCAAGGAGAACAGAGTGCCTATCTAAACAGCCCAGCCCTGGGCCAGGGAGCAGCTTCCTCTCACATCAAACTGGAACTATTCTCCTGCACTTGAACATGTGATCCAGGACCTGTTTGATTGACATTTCCTTCCTCGCTCTTAGCACGTCAACATGAGTGGCTGGAATATGTGGACCTGGCCATCAGGAAGCACAGATCTCCCTGGTCTGTACTGACTCCCCATGTAATCTACTGGTGAAAGGACTTTGGATTTCCCCGTGCCTTTCTTCCAAAATCACTCAGAATACTCCTATATAATTCACTGGCTTTTAAGAGTAGATCATAGTTTTGTTTTTCCTTTTCTGTTAGCATTCAGGACATTTTCTCCTAGCTGCAGTGACAAGTACTTTTATACTAAAGATGACTATCATTTGATCATCTTCCGTCATCTTGTCCATTAGCCCATCCGTGAAGAATACATCTGAGTCCTGGGTGAAGAAGTCTTCCCCAGTGTGTGATTCTGAGGATGGCCGTGAGACCCTCTACTCAACTGTGCAGTCATTGGCAGAGAGTAGGCGCACAGGCTCACTCTCTCAGTGAGACAGGTTGAGTGCTGTAGGGTTTTAAAAGGTGAGAGAAAGGGAAAATGCGGTGTCTCTGCAAGTGCACCGATCTCAGAGTCTCCACTACCTTGTATTTTAGGAAACAAAGCCAGGGCAAACTTCTTCCTATATTAGCTGAATGAACAGCAATTTGAACATAGAGCTGTGAAGGTTTTCATGCAACATATGTACATTTTTGTTTGGTTGGTTTTGGTTTTTTGAAACAGGGTTTTCTGTGGACCAGGATGGCCTCAAACTTGGAGAACCGCCTGTCTCTTTTCCAAGTGCTGGGATTAAAGGTGTGCACCACCACCACCCGGCATATTATATTACACCCATGCACGTGTTATAGGGATTCATTGATAGTTATAAATGAGGGTCCTTGGAAGGGACCTCCTAATGGCTAGCCTCTACATTATATCTCAGCCTCCTGTCTCTGAGCTGTCCTTACGTAAACCTCTTTCTTCTACAACCAAGTATTCTCGACTTACATCCCACTTTCAGAAAACAGACATCTTTTTCTGTATTAGGTTACCTTTGTTTCTATGCTCTCTAATTTTCTTCTGTAAGTTTGAGGTACACAATATCACAAGCTAGAACACGCAGACCCATCCTCATAGAGCAGAGAGTGGACTGGGAAGGATGTGGAAGAGTTCCTGGAAGCACTGCTGGTTCTTCCTCCTGCCCCAGCCTCCCGCTGCAGGTGGCATGGTGCTGAACAGAAAGGAGAGGGAAGCCGGTCCAGAGTGAGAGCAGCCAGAGCAATGGAGCAGCGGCTGGACACAGCCTCCACATCTGGCCAGCCCCCAGGTGCTCTTCAGGTCTGCTCAGAAGGTGGCCAGTGTGCCATCCTTGATATTAGGCTCAGATCTGATGGGTCCAGAGCACAAATCACAGTACTGGTCTAACAGAACTCCAGGAAACAGAGTCACATCATCAACCTGCGCCAAAGCTTCATCTTCTTGTTCTGTTGTTTCTGCTTCTTCAGTCACAGCTGATTCTCACTGTCAAGGATGTTAGGTGGGTCAGATATGGCTGTGAAGAGTTCTGTGAAGCATTCTTGTCAAACTTCCCTTACTCTAAAGGAACGGGGTAGTGGGAGGGCAGGTGCAAGTCCTGGCAGCTGTGGGCATCTTCCAGTGAGGTGCCACTCAGTTCTATGTCTTCAAGACACTCATTCATGCTGATGCACTTCCCAGGGAGGTTTTCAGAGTTTACTACTCAGTAGTCTGACATCTTCCTGTCTTGAGGGAAGGATGTCTATTCCCTCAACAGCAGAGTTTTAGATTACTTTTTAAAGTTTTTAATCTATAAGATTGAAATGGAAACATGAAGGCTACTTAGAGCGAAGCACGTGCAATTCTGTTAGGAGGGTAATTGTTTCTGGTTGTCTTGACAGGGTTTCAGGCTTTCTCACAGAGGAAAATCCAAAGGAAAAAGGCTCCAGGATGGGGAATGGGAAATGTGTACAGTCTATAGCATCAATGTACTATTTAAAATCTGTAGTGTATACTTAGAAATGGAAAAAAAACTTTTACAATTATTTTTGTACTGCAAAAGAATTATATACCGCTGTACTATATTTAAATTAAATTTTATTTTTTGGCTCTTTTCATGTGTGTTTATGTTTATGCAGGTGTGCTTGCACATGTGGAGGTCAGAGGCCAAGTTGAGTATCTTAGCTCTTTCTTCCTTATATTTTTAAAAGGTATTTCTTATTCTATGTATGCATGTGGATATGTGCACAGAAGTGCAGGTGCCCACGAAGGTGAGAAGAGGGCACCAGTTCCTTGGATGTGAGTGCTGGGAACCAAACTGTATCCTTCTGCAAGAGTACTTGCTCTTAACCACTGAGTATCTTCTGCCCTCATGACCTTATTTTGAAACTGGGTCTCTCACTGAAGCTGGACTTGCTCGTTTGGCAGGACTGGATAGCCAGCACGAGTCTGGGTTCCTCCGGTCTCCTTCTCCCTGACTGCTCTGATTATGGGCACATGCCAGCATGCCTGGCTTCTTACCTGGGTGCTGGAGACCTGAACTCGGGTCCTTATGTGTGCATAGCAAGCACTTTCCTGACTGAGCCATCCACCCAACCCCGCTTATATGTATGTCTCTGTGAGGGTGTCAGCTCCCCTGGAGCTGGAGTTACAGTTGTGAGCTGCCATGTGGGTGCTGGGAATTGAACCCGGGTCCTCTGGGAGAGCACCCAATACTCCTAACTCAGCCATCTCTCCACCCCCCACCCCACCCCCATGTCTTGAATGTGTCATATATAGACAAGTTTGCAAACTTGTGAGCATCAGAAATCTCTTAAATATAATCTGAATGCCGGCTGGGTGGTGGTGGCACATGCCTTTAATCCCAGCATTCAGAGGGAGAGGCAGGAGAATCTCTGAATTTGAGGCCAGCCTGGTCTATACAAAGTAGATGCCAGGACATCCAGAACTGTTACACAGAGAAACCCCGTCTCAAAAGCAGACACACACACACACACACACACACACACACACACACACACACACACAAATCTGAATGTTTTATGCACTCCCAGGGGTTTTAGGATAAGTTCAGGTAAGAGGGCAATAGGCATAAACTTCATTTATTATATTTTATGTACAGGGCCTGTGTAATTTGGAACTCACAACGATCTGCCTGCTTTGCCTCCTGAATACTAAAATTACAAGCACAAGTCACCATGAATGTCTACTTTAAGGTTTTTTTTGTTGTTGTTTTGTTTTGTTTTTTTACTGGCTTTTCTTTAAGGCAGGATCTTGTGTAACCTTGTAGTGGAGGATGATCTTGAACTTCTGATCCTTCTGTGTCCACCTCCCAAGTGCTGGGATCACAGGCATGGGCCATCATTCCTGGTCATTTGAGTTCTTTATGACACATTGAGCCAGGCACGGTGGCGCACGCCTTTAATCCCAGCATTCTGGAGGCAGAGCCAGGCGGATCTCTGTGAGCTTGAGACCAGTCTGGTCTAAGAAAGAAGAAGCAACATGCATGGCCTTACTTGCTAGCTTTCACAGTACAGCTCAGCAATTCTATTTTTTTATCTACTTGCCAAAGAGACATTCTATACTATCACAATATGCTCAAGAATGCTTACTTTAAGCTGGGCAGTGGTGGCGCACACCTTTTATCCCAGAACTCGGGAGGCACCAAGACTACACAGGAAACCCTGTCTCAAAAAACAAACAAACAAAAAGTGGAAGTGGGGGGCCAGGTGATGGTAGCACTTGTCTTTAATCCCAGCACTCGGGAGGCAGAGGCAGGCGGACCTCTGTAAGTTGGAGGCCACTCTGGTCTACAGAGTGAGTTCCAGGACAGCTGGAGCTACACAGGAAACCCTGTCTTAAAAAAAAAAAAGTGGAAGTGGGGGGTCGGAGATGGCAGCTTAAGGACATCTGGACATCTCAGCCAAAGCTGCTGGCTCTGCAATGGAGGAAAAGAGCCAGGCACCGAGGGCTGAGGATCTCCAGAAACTGGCTCTTCCCCTGGAGCTTCCGGAAAGGACTACCGCCCTGCCAATGACTTAATTTTAGCCCAATTGGGCCTATTCCAGACTTCTGACTTTGACTGTAAGATTGTTGCTTTTAGTCAGTGTTCTCTGTAATTTGTTAGCGGCCACAGGAAACGAGCACTCTATTGAACAATTCTAGGCCACATTGCCGAGTCGGAAAAAGTGGGTTACAAAATAACATTGTGCTGTTGCCCTGGTTTGAGTGTATCACTGGGAATGCTGGTATCAGTCCCCAGGACAGCTGTGGTAGGTGGGCCTTCGCCTGTGTTTATGTGGGAATGTACCCTAAGGATGCACTAGTGATGCTGTGAAAGGAGCTCACCAGTGGATCCACTGTGTCCTATTTCACCAAATGAGGACCAACAAGCAGCCCCGGGGCAGGGTGGCACACACTTTGGAGCCGGAGGCAGGATCAAGGTCATTCTCAGCTATATAACAAGTTTGACTACATGAAACCCTGCCTTTAAAGATTTCATTCTTATTTTAAGTTACATGTTGTATATATGTGTGTCTCTGTGTTGGTTTGCACAAGTGAGTAAGATGCCCTTGGGGGTAAGAGGAAGGAATCAATCCCCTGGGGATATGAATTGCAAGCAGTTATGAGCTGCCTAATATAGATGCTGGGAACCAAACGAGTCCTCTGCAAAAACAGTACTTACTTTTCACTGCTGAGCTGTCTCTCTAGCCCCATGAGATCTTTAAAGCTAAAGGAAAGCTAGGTGTGGTGACACGTGCCCTTCATCCTAGCATGGAGAAGAGACAGGTGGGTTTTCTGTGAGTTCAAGGCCAGCTTGGTCTACATAGCAAATTCTAGGCCAGCCAGGGCTAGGGCTAAACAGCAAAAACCTGTCTCAAACATAAAGTAAGATGAACCAAAGGTGGGAGGGAGGGGCTAGCAAAAACTCCCCAGATACAGGCACCTCGATTTGAACTTGGACCCCCAGCTATGAGAAAATGTGTTTCTGTTGTTTCATTATTTGTAAACTACCCAGTCTCCAGTTGTACACAGTAGCACAAAACAAAGGCATGACTCCATGCCTGTGTATTTACATGTACATGCGCAGAGACTTCAAGAGTCTGCCCTACAAAGTTAAATTTGGACTTTTGCTAATAACCATTATGCCTCTATTATGAGCCAGGGATATAGCTCAGTTGGAAGAATGCTTGCCAGACATGCATGAAGCCCTGGGATTCATCCCCTCCAGCCATGTACAAACTGGGGCACAATGGTTTGCTGTAGATGTAATTCTGAACGGTCTTATTAAATAAGAAACACAGAGCCAAATGCAGAGTTAAAAGCCCAGAGATCAGAGAGCAGTAGCTAAGAGATGAGACCACCTTCTTACCACCCACTGCTGCTGCCGTCCTTCCCCTGAGAAAGAGACCTACTTCCTGTGTGTCTGTATTTTTATTGACTTTCTGTTCTGCCTTCTCATTGGTTGTAAACCCAACCACATGACCTCCTCGTCACTGCCTGTCTATACAGACCTCCATGTCTCTATGGTTGGTATTGAGATTAAAGGCGTGTGTCTCCATGCTGGCTATGTCCTTGAACACACAGAGATTCTGCCTGTCATGTGATCGGGATTAAGGGCATGTGCTACCACTGCCCAACTTCTGCTAAATGGCTGGCTATTAGCTCTGATCCCCAGGCAACTTTATTAACATACAAATAAAATCACATTTCAGCACAAATAAAATATCACCATAGTTTGCTCCTCTAATACCAGTACTCTTGGGAGGTAGAGGCAGAAAGGTAAGTTCAAGGTCATCCTTAGTTACATAGTGAGTTCAAGGTTAGCCTGGGCCACATGAGAACCCATGTAAAAAAACAAAACAAGAGAAAACATTACCCCTCTAGTAGTAACTGAACTGGAAAAGTTTGTTGTTTTTATTTGACAAAATGGCTGGGAAGTTAAGGTACATGCATATTCACCACGACTGCACATTTGCCAAATCTCATGGAATTATATTTAAGATTTGGGGCTTAAGGGTATATCATATAATATAGGGTATTTTTGTTGTTGTTTTGTTTTGTTTTGTTTTGTGTTGTGTTCTTTTCTTTTGGTTTTTCGAGACAGGGTTTCTCTGTGTAGCTCTGGCTATTCTGGAACTCATTATATAGATCTGTCTGCCTCCTGAGTGTGGGATTAAAGACGTGCATCACCCCCATCTGGCATAATATAATTATTTTTAAAAAGGAAACTTGGCAAGATGGCTCCACGGGTAAAGGTGCTTGCCTCTAAAGCAGTGGTTCTCAACCTTCCTAATGCTGCAACACTTTAATACAGCTCCTCATGTTGTGGTGACCCCCAACCAGAAAAGTATTTTTGTTGCTACTTCATAACTGTAATTTTGCTACTGTTTTGAATTGAAATGTAAGTATTTGTTTTCCAATGGTCTTAGGTGACTCCTGTGAGTGGGTTGACCCTGAGGGGTCACAACCCAGAGGTTGAGAAGCATGTCTCTACAGTCTGGCAGGTGATCTGTGTTCCTGTTTGACCCCAAGGGGGTCACGACACATAGGTTGGGAAGCACGTCTCTATAGTCTGGCGGGTGACCTGTGTTCCATCCCTGGAATCCATGTGAAGGTAGAAGGAGAGCATGTGTGGTGCTGCTCCAGCCGTCACATGCATGTATGGCAAGTACAATCTCACATGGATAAATCACACACATTCACAATAATAAATGTTTAAATGTTGATTAAAAAACAAAAACAAGAATCCGAGGTTGTAAGCATTTGCTCTCTGTGTGATGACAACAGCTATGAGAGACTGAGATTCTGTCTAGGCATCCATCCAGGGTCTCAACAGAATGAAAGAGACAATGGAAACTCAAGGGTCTGGTGGGCAGAGTGGGGAGAGAGTGTAACAAGTGATGAACAGATCAATAGATGACACTGGACCGACCCCTCAGTTGCAGCTCTACACATACACTGCAGTGTCAAGAATTCTGAGGAGTGGGGCGGGAGGGACGGCTCAGCAGCTGAGAGCACTGGCTGCTCTTCCAGAGGACCTGGGCTCAGTTCCCAGCACCCACATGGCGGCTAACAACTGTCAGTAACTCCAAGATCTGACACCCTCACACAGACATACATGCAGGCAAAACACCAGTGCACATTTAAAAAAAAAATTCCTGAAGAATTCTGAGGAGAAAATTTTCAGTTAGAGACTGTCATGCAGATATGTAGATGAACAGATGTTCTTTTCATATATATATAAATATATATTTATCTCCTGCATGGTGTGAACATTCTAAGAACATGGGAACAGAGGTGAAAGACCCATCACATAAGAAACGGGCTCTAACTTAAGAGAAGGGTGATAGCAATGCTTGGATGGAAGCAGATTTCAGGACAACTGTACAACAGTCCCAGCATCACAACATACAGCTCCAAGACCATGCAAGATTAGACTCACCCATGCACACACTGAGAAGATTAGATGAGAGATTGGAGGTAGGTTAAGTAGAAAAGTAAAGAAAACAACTATAAAGGTGTTTTTTTGTTTTTTGTTTTGTTTTGGTTTTCGGTTTTTCGAGACAGGGTTCCTCTGTGTAGCTTTTGGTGCCTTTCCTGGAACTCACTTTGTAGACCAGACTGGCCTCAAACTCACAGAGATCCACCTGCCTCTGCCTCTCGATTGCTGGGATGAAAGGTGTGCACCACCACTGCCCGGCTAACTTAAAGGTGTTTAGGGAAGGAAAAATATTGCTACTTCATGGTTCAGCTGTAAAAATAATTTATGTGGTTTACAAGGCTGTATGCACAGGCTGCAGAGACGGGTCAGGGGTTAAGAGCACTAGTTGCTCTTGCAGAGGACCTGGATTTGGTTCCCAGCGCTGACATGGTGATTCACAACTATTACTAACTCCAGTTCCATGGGACTCAATGCCTTCTTCTGAACTCTGTGGGTACCAGACATGCACATGGAGCACACACACATACATGCAGACTATGCAGTCATATACGTAAGACAAATGAATCTTGAAAAAAACAATGAACAACTGTAAGCAACAAACACTGACTCAACCAAAGATGGATTCAACTGTGTTAGGAGATGACCACACGTATACATGGTGTGTGTGTCGGGGGGGGGGGGGGGGGTGTGTGGGGGGAGACAAAGCAGGGGCAGACAGAGAGATAGACACACAGAAAGAATACAAAATCTTCCTGTTTGATTACAATATGATGAATACAACATTTTAACATCAAATTTCCTTGGACATAGTTCTGAGGAAGGATCAGGACAGGAGAGACACAGAGTATTTGCCCAGAGCATCTCCTAGCTGCTTATCAAATGAAGAGTAAATCCAACCTCAGGGTCAGAGGATGCATGCCTGCTAGGTGCACACAGAATCCCATGTGCCCCACCAGCAGCTTCCTGGGAAAACTCCTGTTCCTCAAAGAAGAGTAACCAAACCACAGATGCAGCACAGCGTATCGTCTGAAGGAAATGAGCACAAGTGAGAAACAAGAAAAATAATAAAACCAAGATTAAGAGGGGGGTGGGGGCAGGCAGTAGTGGTACACACCCTTAATCCCAGCACTCGGGAGGCAGAGGTAGGTAGAGCTCTGTGAGTTTTAGGTCAGTCTGGTCTACAAAGCAAGTGCCAGTACTATTTATTACACAGAGAAACCCTGCTTGAAAAACCAAAAGAAAAAAAAAATGATCAGGGTTGGTGAGATGGCTCAGCAGTTAAGAATGCTTACTGTTTTACCAGAGGACCGGAGTTTGGTTCCCAGCATTCATATTGGACTCAAATGGCATGTGACTACAGCTTCAAGGGGTCTGATGCCCTCTTCTAGTTTCTGTGGGCACCTGCACACACATGGGACACTCACACACACACACACATACACATAACACACACACACACACACACACACACAAAATACATGGGACACTCGCACACACACACATAAATCAAATCAAATACATCTTTTAAGCTATCACTTGAAAATCGGTACATGTATGTGAAAGTTGTAACAAAGCATTTTATTCTGAACAGAAATGTAGACAGTAGTATTAGTACATTAATGTCATTTACTAGCAACAAATCTAGTCACAGGCATGGGTGTACTTTATAATAACAAGTTAAAGTACAGAGAAAAATAACACTAACATTGTAGACAATGTCCCCAAGAAATTGAGAATTAAGGTCATTTTAAATTTACCTCATTACACAAAAATATAACCATTCAAATGATCAGAAGCAACATATACAAAAACAAAACGATTAGACAATGTCAAGGAGTCTTTGAAAAATGTAAAGGAGAAAGAATGGCATAGACTAATGTGGTATTGTGGTAATGTTGGTCTGCTCCAACATCTCTTGTTCAAAACTGTGTATGGGTTTGTCTATTGAAACAAAAGGACTGGCAGACCGGATCCCGAAGTGAAACCCAACTCTGGGCTGCTTGCTCTTCCCGAGAACACAGGCATTCATGAACACTACCAGGAAAAAGACACGCAGTGCTACAACTGGGGAAATGCAAATCGAGAGAGAGCAGGTGCCATAATCAAGCAAGGTTGGATTCAGGTCAAAATCATTAAGCAAGTCAAAGAAACACACTGAATGATAAAGGCTCTGTTTCCTGATATAGCCACAATGGTTATGAATATGCAACAAAGGAAATGAACCAATATTCAAAAAGCGAAAATGATGAGAGACAATGGCGGCCCATGAAAGGTGAAATAAAAATGTAAGTAAAGCCTGCAGGTAATCTAACCTTATCAGGAATAAGTAGGAGATTAATACGCCACTGAACAGCCCTCTCCTTCAAGGACCCATGGGCCATTCAATAAAATTGACTGCACATCATGCCACAAAGAAAACAGTATCATTTTCCATGTATCACACTATCACACCCTGTTCTAAGCATGCCACAAACATTAGCCCACTTAATTCAAAAACCTTATTTTGTTGTTTTTTTTTTGTTTGTTTTTGCTTTTCGAGACAGGGTTTCTCTGTCGCTTTGGAGCTTGTCCTGGACTAGCTCTGTAGACCAGGCTGGCCTTGAACTCAGAGATCCACTTGCCTCTGCCTCCCGAGTGCTGGGATTACAGGTGTGTGCCACCACCACCCGGCTCAAACACCATTTTTAAATTATTACATGCATTTATTTTGTGTATATGTGGGGACATGTGTTCCATGGTATATGTGTGAAGATCAGAGAACAAGTTGGGGAGACGGTTTTGTTCTTCAACCATGTGGGTCTTAGAGACTGAACTCAGGTCCTCAGGCTTGGTTGCAATCACTTTTACCAATGAGCCAACTCACCCACCCCAACACCAGTGCTTTAAATGATGTATATTATTACTATTCCCATTTTTCAGATTGGGAGACTGAGATACAAAATGCTTAAGTGACTTTGTGTAAAGGTCAGAGAGGGTATGATAGTAAGTAGCAGAGGTAGAGTTAGACCCAACCCAGCAGCCTAGTTCCCACCCTGTAGTTTTAACCTCAACACTAGAGACCCTCTTCAGTAAACTCAACAGAACCAATGTGTGCATTTTTTTAAAACTTGCTTTTTATTTACTCTTTGTGTCTTTCACATCATGCATTTAGATCCCATTCATTTCCCTGTACTTTGTATCCACCCTCTGCCCTTGCAATTCCCTTCCCAGATCGCATTATTTATTTATTTTTGGTTTTTCAAGATAAGGTTTCTCTGCATAGCCCTGGCTGTCCTGGAACTCCCTCTATAGACCAGTCTGGTCCCAAACCTACAAAGATCCACCTGCTTCTGCCTCCCGAGTGCTGGGATTAAAAGCGTGTGCCACCAATGCCCATTATGTGGATTTTTAAATCACAGTGATAGAAAGCAGAAGTTAATACTAAAACCAAAGGAACTAGGTACTTACTGTGCCATCAGCAAATTTCCCTCTCTGTTATGCTAGGCATTTAACTCTGGGCTTCTGGAATGCTTGGAAACATCCTGCCACAAAACTACCCTCCCAGTTCTAAAACATTTAAAATAAATAAATAAAACTAAAGAGACAAAAAAAAAAAAAAACAATAACAAATGCCTAGACAAAAATTGTCCTAACTTTTAAGTAAAAGAGGCTATCCAAACTAGAGTCACGTTAAAGCTCAGGACACAAGGTCTTGAATCCTTACACTAAAAACCAGGAAAAAATGAAAATGAGCTGACATTGGGATCTTGAGGAGTTATCAAAAGATGATTGAAATATGCATAAAGACTTCACATGAAAGACTAATCAACTCCAAAATTAATTAAGTTAAAAATAGAAGCCATATGGTGGTGCCTGCCTGGAATCCCAGCACTCAGAAGTCTGAGGCAGGAGGATGAGAGCTTGAGGCCAGTCTGGACTGTACACAGTAAGATGTTGTCTCAAAGAAAATAGAGAACTGACACTACTAACAAATGTGTGAAAGAGCTGGTTTTGAAAAAGAATTTCAAGATAAACAAAAATAATTTAAATCAGTAAAATAGATGAAAAATCCTTTATATCTCACCAATCAAGGTGGAAAAGAACAAAAACATACAGAATTTTGGACTTATCTGTCATATGGCTGAATGGGGAGTGGAGAGGTCCCCCTCCCCCACCCCCCCACAGCAAGGTCTTAAGAGCAGGAGAGCGGTCCCTATCCCTCATCAGCTGCAGCATTGGGGAGAGTGGCCACCTTGATTGGGCAACACAGTACAGCTGGCCCTGAAGGTGCAGGTGTGGGAGAACCGACCCTGTGGATGCAAAAGCCAGAGAACTGGCCCCTCCATTCCTTGTCGCTGCAAGGAATGCACTAGCCAGGGCAGTGCTCAAGACCTCACCCTGGTGGTGAAGACGGAGAGCTGTCTAACGACCCAGGCCCTGACCTAGGGTTAAGTGTTGGCCCACCCCAATATCTGCCTCATCTGTGATCTGCGGGAAAACAGTTGTGTGTGTATGGGGGGGAGGGGTGCGTGGATCTGCCAACCCAGGGCTTCAGGGTCTCCAGGACACAGGGGAACAACTGGATTTCCAGGAAGAGTCTCAGTGTTGACAGTGTAGCAGAGACCAGGGGCCTCTAACCAAACCAATGATTTTTTGCAATGAAGGCCTGTACGTAAAGATGTATGGATAAAAGGGTTGACTGTGTGATTCACTGTGTCACACTGCAGCTTCCATGATGAGATTTTCCCTTTCTTCCTTTTTTCCCCCCTTTTTATCTTAAATTTCGTTTTTTTTTTGGTGGGGGGGGAGAGGTTGCAGAGGTAGAGGGCTGACTCGAGGGGGCGGGAGATGGGTGGGATGGGATGTATGATGTGAAAGACACAAAGAATAAATAAAAAAGAAAGTTAAAAAAAAAAAGATGACGGCCCAGGCGCACGCCTTTAATCCCAGCACTCGGGAGGCAGAGGCAGGCGGATCTCTGTGAGTTCGAGGCCAGCCTGGCCTACAGAGCGAGTTCCAGGAAAGGCGCAAAGCTACACAGAGAAACCCTGTCTGAAAAAACCAAAAAGAAAAAAAAAAAAAAGATGGCTCCGTGGGTAAAGATACTTGCCGCCACCAAGCCTGAGAGGACTTAGAATTCCAACCCCAGGACCACACTGAGAGAATCCACTCTTGCAAATGTTTTCCATTCCCCACCCCTATCCCCACACCTAAATAAAATGTAATAAAACATAGCTCTTTGATAAACTCACAGAAATGGGAGTTAAAGCATGTGTACCTTTGACAGTTATTTCTAAATTGCCACACACAAAGGTTATCCCAGCCATGAAAGGAAGTGATTGTTTCCCCACATCCCCAGAAGCTCCGTGCTATCCATTTCTAACTCCTTCATCAACCTAGAGACCAAAGAGCATCTCAGGACAGCTTTTCCTTTAGTGTTGCAGTCGGTTTATGCTGGAACTGGAATCAGCATTTCACTTGATATTTGAAAAAAGCAAAGTTTTGGGGAGCAGACATTTCCTCTTCTGTGCTGCAGCAATTTAAATACTCTGAAACCTACTTTCCTACCATGTTTGACTGAACTCTCCCACGAAACTGTCTAGTCTCTAGTCTTTGTGTTTTGCTGGTCTGTCTTGTTTTAGGTCAGCTCTTTGACAGCATTCTTTTCTCTTTTTCTTTTCCTTTGGTTTTTTTCAAGACAGGATTAATCTGTGTAGCTTTGGCTGTCCTGGTACTCCCTCTGTAGACCAGGCTGTCCTGGAACTCACAGAGATTCTCCTGCCTCTGCTTCCTGAATACTGGGACTAAAGGTGTGCACTGCCAGTCACCCAGCAACAGCATTCTTGATTTGGCTTAGATTTTCTTTCCTTTCGTGAGTTATGTTGTACCTATGTTTTCTTCTGTGAGTTAAAAAAAAAAAAAAACATCACCTTTTAAAACACGAGGCATTATGGACAATTTTGTCCTACTGTCTTGTGTTGTGGGCCTCAGAATAGTTGCCTGTCAGGCTCCTGGTCCTTCCTGGAACATCATCCTTTTGCCTAAACTCCATCTACCTCAGCAGAAGAGCCTGATCACCAGACCTTGATTTGAGGATTGGCACTGATGGTCAATCACTGGTTCTCCCCTAGGATTTTGGAATTAGATGTAGGAGTTTCCAGTCTTTAATCTGGTCTGGTCTATCCAATAATGATGCTAAAAATAAAAGAGAAAGGAGCTAGGGACACAGATAATCAGTAGAGTCCTTGTCACATAAGCAGACTTGTTCACAGTATTAGAAAGTTAGCTGACTTTCATTATGTCACTTTACAATTTTTTCCATTGGCTTTTGGTTTCATTTTTATCTAAGATTTACTTTTAATTATAGTGCCCATTATGTGTGCATTTGTGTATGTGGGTACAGGTGCCTGTGGAGTCTCAGTAGGATGTCAGACCCCTTGGAGCTGGAGTCATGGGCAGCTGTGAGGTGTCTGAAGTGGGTGCTGGGAAGTGAACTCAGGTCCTCTGCAGGAGTAATACTTGCTCTTAAACACTGAGCCAATTTTCCAGGCTCTGGTTCCATTGTTAATAATACTTAATGACCTGGTCTATCAACTCTACTTGGAGTTCATCTCTATATTCTAGCTTTTCCACCTTTCTTTCAAAACTCCAGCTCACTCCCTCCAGAGGCTACACCTAAATTTTCTTTCTTCAAATTTCTTCCTTCAGAATTTTGCAAGACATTAGTTCCTCACACAAGTGTTATCAAGAAGGTATGCATGGGGCCCAGGGAAATGGCTCAATCAGTAAACTGCTTGCCAACACAAGCATCAAGCCCGGAGCTTGGATCTCCCAGCACCTATGTAGAAAGCTGGCCCGGTGCCTCCAGTTTCTACTCTTGGTACTGGAGAAACAGACAGGTGGACCCCTGAAACTTGCTAGCCCACCAGACTAACCACACTGATGAGTTCCAAGTTCAGCGAGAGACCTGTCTCAGAATATAAGGAAGATGAACTGATGATATGGCCTGACAGGCAAGGCACCACCAAGCCTTATGACTTAAGTTTCAATCCCAGACCCAACATGGTAGAGAGACCCAATTCCTGCAAGTTGTTCTCTGACCTCCATATGTACACTGTGGCACATGTACACCTCCTACCACCCCTCCCAAATACAGAAATTCACAAAATAAATGTAATAACCAAAAAATAAGGTAGAAAGTGATTGAGGAAGACATCCAACATCAACACTCACAAGCATATGTGCACACATAAGCATGTACATACAATACACATACACACTGACAGATAAGGTATGAGGAGCTTAGTAGCTTGATCTCTCAGGATATATAATTGTTACATGGATACACAAATATTAAAAACAAGAGTAATCTGATGTTACAGTATATAAAACTTTAACTATATAAAATACTGACTTGGCACTCACTAGGATGTGCCTATAACCTCTTCCTAGCTGCTGCTGCTTCTGCTGCTTCTCCTTCTTCTTCTTCTTGAGACAGGGTTACTCTGTGTAGTTTTGGTGCCTGTCCTGGATTTCACTCTGTAGCCCAGGCTGGCCTTGAACTCACAGAGATCGCCTGCCTCTGCCTCCCAAGTGTTGGGATTAAAGGCGTGCGCCGCCACCGCCGCCCAGTTCTTCCTAGCTTCTTTAAGGGCCCCTTCTTCAGCTACATCAGTTAGGATTTTCTAAGTTCTCTCGGGAATGTGTATGTATCTGTCTTCTACCCCGAGTCTCTAGGAGCAAAATTACTTTCTCCTGACCCGTTCAGTCTCTAACTGCTAAGATGCACACTTAGTTCAGCTTCAGAACTGCAACCAACCAGAGGGTTCAGAAACCAGTTCTGGGGTTACAAGCATCATTTAAGAACAAATAAAGCAAACTACAATAGAACTTAGGAGAAAACATCAGTACACGCCACACCAGTCCTTATTTAGAACTTCAGAGGAGAGCTGCAGAGACCAGGGTATGGAGCATAGGGATATGGCTCGTGAAAGGCAAGTTCTGGGTTCATTCTGGGACAGACAACCAAACTTTACAGTTCCACAATGCCCTGGGACATATGCAGTTAAGCAGATGAGAATGTCGTTTGCTGGCAAAACACTCAGAACTTTCTATTGAGTTTCAGGAGGGAAAAAAAAATCCCTTATCATTTTAGGAAAAGGATGTCATCAATATCATATGTGTATGTTACGATGTTATTCAAAATACTATAAATTGCTCTCAAAGAGAATATTTTATTAGAAAAAGGAATAGAAGCCAGGCATAGTGGCACACACCTTTAATCCCAGTGCAGAGGCAGGCAGATTTCTGGGAGTTTGAGGCCAGCTTGGTCTGCATAGTGAGTTCCAGTTCCAGGAAACCCAGAACTACACAGTGAAACCTGGAGAAAGAGAAAGTGGAGGAAGGAAGGGTGGGAGGGAGGAAAGGAGGGAGGAAGAAAACGAGGGAGGGAGGAAAAGGGCGGGGAGAGAGAAATTGGAAAGTGAAAAGATACAGAAATGTGCTTACTTGTTTTTTCCATGACAGGGTTTCTCTGTGTAGTCCTGGCCAACCAGGCTGGCCTCGAACTCAGAGATCTTCTGCCTCAGCCTCCCAAGTGCTGGGATTAAAGGTGTGACTACCTGGCAAAGCTTAATACTTTCAAAATCCATAAGCTAGCTGGATATGGAAGGAAGGACATACTTTTAACAACCGCATCACTCAGGAGGTGAATTGGAAAGGTCAGGAGTTCAGAGACAGTCTTAGCTATACGACTTTGAAAACAAAGCAACCCCTGAAACTTCTCTAGGATGAAACTGTCAATAAGCTCTTTTATTTTTTTATTTGTTTGGTTTTTTTTAAGACAGGGTTTCTCTGTGTAGCTTTGGAGCCTGTCCTGGAACTCACTCTGTAGACCAGGCTGGTCCAATCAGCTCTTTTAAATATGACCTTAAAATGTAAAGTTAATCTTCTCAGTCAATGCAAAGTTTAGAAAGACAGTATTAATTGCCTTCTGATGTAGCAAAAGAAAAATGGATTTTTTTTTTAAATTGAGACAGGGCTTCTCTGTGTAGCTTTGGAGCTAAAAAATGGATCTTTTTTAGGGTTGAAAACCAGCCAGGCAGTTGGTTGATCGTGGGGAATGCCTTTGATCTCTGCACTGGGGAGGCAGAGGCAGGCAGATCTCTGTGAGTTCAAGGCCAGTCTGGTCTACAGAGAGAGTTCTAGCACAGCCAGGGCAACACAGAGAAACCCTGTCTGGGGGGTGGGACACAACAACAAAAAGGAAAACCAGTCAGGCATATTGTTGTACACTGTTAATCCCAGGATTAGGGAGGCAGAGGCAGGAGGGTCTCTGAGTTCAAAGCCAGCCTGGTTTACATAGTGAGACCCTGTCTCAAAGAGAAAAACAAAATAAAAACTTCTTTATTCAGCATTGGTGGATATAGTACTTTTTGAGAAATAAGCTAATAAATCAAAAACGTGTTCTTGGGGCTGGGTAGTGGTGGCACATGCCTTTAATTATGGTACTCAAGGTAGAGGCAGGGGATCTCTGAGTTCAAGGCCAGTGTGGTCTATAGCGCTAGTTCCAGGACAGCCAGGGCGACACAGAGAAACCCTGCCTTGAGAAACCAAACCAATCAAACAAACAAAAAAAACCCTTGTTCTTGGTGATGTCACACTCTAAACTATTACAATAGAACATTTAGAATGAAAAGGTGTAGAACACTTTTATGCTAGATGTATGTAGCAAATCAGGTTTTTTTTGTTTGTTTTATTTATTTATTTTTTTTTTCCCGAGACAGGGTTTCTCTGTGTAGTTTTGGTGCCTGTCCTGGAACTCACTTTGTAGACCAGGCTGGCCTCAAACTCACTAAGACGCACCTGCCTCTGCCTCCCAAGTGCTGGGATTAAAGGTGTGCGCCACCACTACCCGGTGCAAACCAGTTTTATATCATTACTACTGTCTGTGTAGGAAAATATATTCAATACTAGGAGTGAGCATTTAAATAATTCTAGGTCAACAAGATGACTCAGATACAGGACTTGCTATGCAAGCCTGGCCACCTGGAAGGAGAAAACAGACTCCACAAAGTCGTCCTTTGACCTCCACCATTGGTCCTACTCTATGCCTCACAGTGAGGGAACTTATACTTCAGGTGTGTGTGTACACTGAGTTACAAAGAATCTTCTTTTTGTTTTGTTGTTTGAGACAGGGTCTCATTATTCTGACTGTCCTGGAACTCACTATATAGACCAGGCTGGCCTCAAACTCACAGAGATCTGCCTCTGCCTCCTGAGTGCTGGTATTAGTGCTTATGTCAAGGCTTAGAATCTATTTCTTATTGTGAACTGAAGTTCACAGTATCGGGAAAGCACCCGGCAGAGGATAATGTTGGATGAGCAGCATGCCTACAGGACAGTTGGCTCACGGACAGACTGAGTGAAATCTCTGGGATAAACTGTAGATCCTGAATACAGGTATAGAGCTCACTTTGCAGGACAACTGTAGCTGGGATAGAGAATGATGCAACAAAGTGTTTCAGAAACATTAATTGCCCCACTGTAAGACTGGCAGAAATAGAGTCTGAGGGCAGAAAAGTCATTTAAGTGCTACTAAGTCCAAAATATGAGATTCCAATCAAAACCGGGAAGGAATGTTGGAAGTAAAACGTGGTGTCAAGGAAATATTGCAGCATTTTAGAGCTAGAAGACTTTATTTCTTCTTTCTCTTCTTTTCTTTTTTTTTCTTTTTGGTTTTTTCGAGACAGGGTTTTCTCTGTGTAGCTTTGCGCCTTTCCTGGAACTCACTTGGTAGCCCAGGCTGGCCTCGAACTCACAGAGATCCGCCTGGCTCTGCCTCCCGAGTGCTGGGATTAAAGGCGTGCGCCACCACCGCCCGGCCTCTTCTTCTTTTTCTTTCTTTTTTTTTTTTTTCCAGACAGGGTCTCACTATGTAGCTCTGGCTGGCTTGGAACTCATTAAGTACATTAGGCTGACCTTGAACTCAGAGATCCGCTTGGCTCTGGAGTGCCACCACCACCATTAAAGAGTGCCAGCTGGCCTGCAGCTGGTTATGTAGACCATGTTGAAGTCAACCAGCCCGCACCTCCACACCTGGCTTAGAACTAGGAGGGACTTCTGGGATGCACATTCCATCACCGCTCGGTCCATCTTTGGAAAGGAATAGAATTCTGAGCTAATAATCAGCCTGTTAAAAGTCTATGACGTCACTTTGACTCAGCTCCTCAGCATCTAATACAGCTAAGGCAATTAACAAGCTTGGGTTTCCTTGAGGATGTGGAAAGCGGGCCCTCAAATTCACTTTCTACTAAATAGATTAAAAGAGCCAGTAATTCTCATCCTTTAAAACCTGGATTCCAATTCGGTTCCCACGGGTACGCCAACGGAGCCTAACCCACGCTCCTTCCCACTCAGAAATGGGCCATCTAACGTTTTTTTTTTCTTTTTTCTTTTTTTTTTTCCTGAGAGCGAGTCTCCTAAAATAACAAAACCTGCTAAGACGTTCAAGTCTTCAAGAACTGTTCGTTTGCCAGTTCAATTTCCCAACTGCGGCGCGTCATGGAGCGTCTCACCGCCATGCGCCAAGCGGCTGGGGAGAAGTGTAGGAGGCAGCGGAGTGGGAGGCAGCGTGGCGCTTTCGGGAGGGGTCTGGGGCGAGTCTAGTCTTCGCCTTTCTACCCCTGGGCACCTCCGGCGACCGGGCACCGGGCTGGCAGGCCCGGCGGCCCGGCCGCGAGTCCCTCACCTCTTTCCAGGGTCCACCTGGAATCCTCCGTTGACAACCTTACCCCGCCCCCCTACCCGCGCCGAGAGCCAGAGGCTGACGACGGTCGGGCGGGACGCGGCGCCATGTCTGGGTCGTTCCCAGGCACATCGCAACGCTCACCCTGAGGGATCCGCGAGCGCGCCTCGGTTTCCGGACGAGAAGAGGAAATTACTCCGGGAACCCCAAACCCCTCCTTCTGAGCCAAAGCACAGCTAGCGTCTGCGTTACCACGGAGACAGGCCCGTCTGTGACGTCACTTCCGGCGGGCTGTCTGGACTCCAGACTGTTGGGAGGAAAACTGAGCAACAGCCACGACTGTGGACGCGAGCGTCTCCGGTGTGCGCATGCGCCCGCTCAGCGGCCTGCTTCTATTTATGTGGGGGACCCAACATGGCGGCTGCGGCGACCCTGGCGATGGCGGTGGAGCCCATCAGAACGTAGTAGCGGGGACGGGGACCCGGTCCGCACTCACGGTGGCGTCCGCGGAGACGGCTGAGGGTGCTGGAGGGAAGAAAAGCGACGGAGAGCGGAAGGAAAGGCGGGCAGGCACGCCGTACGGCGTCGAGGCGAGAGCCGGCTCGAGCGAGCGCCGAGGGCCAGAACAGTGGGGATGGCGGAGCCGCGCAGAGTCGCGTTCATTAGCCTGTCACCGGTGAGGCGGCGCGAGGCCGACTTCGCGGGCGCCGAGCGCGAGCCCCCCCGACTGGAGCCGCAGCCGTACCGCGAGCCGGCCCGGGCGGAGTCGGCCCCCCGCGCGGACGCGCAGCACCCGGCGCGCGACAAGCCGCTCCCCCAGCGCGAGGTCAGCCGCGCCGAGCCGCCCATGGCGCTGCAGCGCGAGCCCCCGCGGCCCGAGCCGCCGCCGCCGCCGCCGCCGCCGCTGCCGCTGCCCCTGCAGACTGCCCCGCCGCGGGAGTCGGCCTCCCGGGCGGAGCCGCCGCCGCGACCGCCGAAGGAGACGGTTCGCCTGGAGCTGGTGCTCAAGGACCCCACGGACGAAAGCTGCGTGGAGTTCAGCTACCCGGAGCTGCTGCTGTGCGGAGAACAACGGGTACAGAGGGTCCCTCCCTCCCGGCCGCCCCACACAGCTCGGGTGCCTCCGGACCGGCCGCTGCTCTGCACTTCGCTCGCCCCGGGGGTGGGGTGGCGGGGGCCGGGCGGCTAGACGGGGCGGGAGCTGCGCGGTTCGGCCCACCTAGGTGGCCGAGGCTGCCCCTTCCACACCGCGGCGAGCCGGTTTTCCTCTGCACCTTTCGAAACCTCAGCTTTTTCCTCCTTTTCCTTTCTGTTCCCCACACCAAATCCCGAGGCCCCGCGAGCCGTGCGGCTAGCTTCTTGTGGCACTCCATCTGTCGTTCCGGTAGAAGGGAAGCGAAAAACCTTGGGGGACACGCCCCCCGGTCTGAAGCGGAGAGATTGTGTGACCCCTTCTCGGCTCATCCTCATCCTTCCTCAACCCAGCTGTACCGGGCACCAGGGCTGCTGAGATGGGCTCGTGGCCGGGTGGTTTATTTTCCTTGATTGAAGGGGATTTAAGAGAAATTAAACATTTTCAGAAACTAAAGATTCCACGTTAGGAATGAAAAAGTGGATTCGTTAATGTGGTTACACTCGTGTTGGTAAATATTGTTAGCTTTGTGTGTGTGTTGAGTTTGTGCATATTGTCTTTGAATGGAAAGGTCTCTTGTCTTATTCGGTGGCTGTCTAACCATATGATGTGGCTATCATTAGTTCGAATTGGGGTTATTTGTCCGATGTAGTCTTTTGGAGAATGATGGAAAAAACGTTGGCTTTGAATTAAAAAAAAAAAAAAAAACTTAGGAAAATACATAGGTATGCCTTTGAGGGAAGCGGTGAACAATGGGGATTAGGGCAGCGGTTTGTCGGTGACTGTAATTTTTATTGTTGTGGGTTGGTGATCTTGAGGAGGGAGGAGGGGGAGGGAGACAGAGGCAGACAGACAGACAATTGTCCTCTAGTTTAGCGACTATGCTTTTTATTAGCCTGGGCTTTCTAGCAGGTCTAATGGACTCCAGAATTCATTAGTTCCTTTCAGCAACTATCTTTGTTGTTGCAACGAAGGACTCTTAATCAAAAGTCTCACGGTGAATAATATCATTAGTCTGTGTTCATTTTGTGCCAGATAATTCTTGGATGGCTAGTTACAAGTATTGTGCAGCCATCATTACTAAATGTTTTCAGAGAAATTGAATTGTTAGGGGAAGAGACCATTTTGGTCACTTTCACATAACATTTGTTCTGTAGACTCCCTTCAGAACTCTCTCTCTCTTTTTTTTAAATATGCCATTTTTTTTTGTCTATTAAGTTGGAACATTTTTCAAAGAAATTATACTTGACTTGTTAATATAAGTAGGTGTTCAATTTTTATAATTTGCATAAGTTACAGATTCAAAACGTTTTGTAGATGGGTGTGCTAGTCGGTGACCTCAGTGCTCTGGAGACTGGGGTTAGAAGGATGGAGAGTTCAGGGCCATATTGTGAGACTCTGTCTCAAAAAACAAAAACCGGGTGACAAAATGGCTCAGCAGGTAAAGGCATTTGCTGCCAAGCCTGAAGACCTGGGTTCCATCTCCAGGATCCATCCACATGGTGGAAGGAAAGAACCATCTTCTGCAAGGTGTGCACATACAAATAAGTATAACAAAACTGCAAGACAAAAACCATCATTAGGTAAAAATACATACTACTAGTTAGTGTTTTGCCATTGTACAAACACTGTAGAAAGTACCTACACTAACCTAGGTGGGTTTTTTGTTTGTTTTTTTAGTTTTGCTTTTTTGAGACAGGATTTCTCTGTGTAGCTGTTCTGTCCTGGAATTCACTCTGTAGACCAGGCTGGCCTTGAATTTAGATCCCTCTGACTCCACCTCCCTAGTGATGGGATTAAAGGTGTTTGGGATTAAAGGTGTTTCATACTGCACCCCGCTGATCTAGGTGTTTTAACCAGCTATATAGTTAGCTATATAGTACTTAACCATTTAATTTGCTATATGGTTATGCTCTGTGGTATTTATTGTTGTGTATGTGATCTTTTCTGAACCTGGATCATGACTATACTTTCGTGTTTTAGGAGACAGGTAAATTGGGTTTAATTTTTGTGTTTGTTTTGTACATACTATCAATTTAGGGATTTATTGATCCAAATTTTTATCATATATTCAAGCATATATCTTTTGTAATTCCAGAAAAGATTTTATTCTGGTGTTTGTTTTTTGTTTTGTTGGTTTTTTTTTTCTTTGTTGTTGTTTTGAGACAGGGTTTTGCTGTGGAACCTTGGTTGCCCTGGAATATGCCCTGTAGACCAGGCTGTTACTCCGTTTTTTTTTTTTATGCGGTATACTTTTGTAGCAAAAGTTTGCCACGTTTTCCTATGATTAGTCCTACTTAATATATTTATTATTGAATAATGTATAAATAATACCGTTGTAAGTGAATTGTCATGGTTCCATAGAAATCCTAGAAGAGTGACCAACCCTAGGAAAGCAAAACTGGGAACATGAGAATGTCTGGAAAGTGGTAAGCCCCAAATTTCCTCCTCCAGGAAGTCTTTGACTTTTATTTTTCCAGTGCTGAGAATTAAGCCAAGGATCTTGAACATGCTAGGACAGTGACATGCCATATCACTGACATGACTCCAAGTAAAACCTCATTCTTTGTTCTGGAGACAAGACAATTTTAAGTTGCTCAAACTGGCCTTGAACTTACTGTGTATCCCATATTGGCCTTGAATTTATGATCTTGCTGTTTTAGCTTCCTGAGTAGCTGGGGTTACTGAGTAGCTGGCGCAGATTATTTTTAGAGTTATAATCTTTCCAAAATAATTTTAAATTTGAGTTACTGGCATTAAATAGTGTAATAGGCTGTAGAATTAGAAGAATTAATTAGAACCTGTAATAGGCTAAGTAGAATTAGAAGAAACAGTCTCCAAATTTTTAAAATAGCTATATGTCAGTGAACAAGATTTGTTAACTGAAAGTTGGTAGCTATGGGCTGTTAAAAACATTATTAAGTGGCCAGGCGGTAGTGGCACACGCCTTTAATCCCAGCACTCGGGAGGCAGAGGCAGGCTGATCTCTGTGAGTTTGAGGCCAACCTGGTCTTCAGAGTGAGATCCAGGACAGCCAGGACTGCTGTTTCACAGAGAAACACAAAAAGCAAAAAACACAAAAAAGTTATGTGCACATTTAAATACATTTAAATAAGTACATTTAAATACATTTATATACATTTAATAAACCCCTTCCTACCTGATAAGTGAAGAATGCAATCCCAATGAATGGAAATACAGTTGGAGTTTTTCTGTATTTATGAGGAAAAGCATATTTTGGCTACTCTTAAAAAGCAAAATCACCTTGCAGATTAGGTCCGCCCTTTGCCTTGTTCTCTCTTTGTGGTATTTATTATGCTATAATTATGGTGGTGCAGGTGGTGACTGAGACCTTGGAATCATTCCTATCCTGAAGCTGAGTGGTTGTGCGCACGCCTTTACTCCCAGCAGAGCCAGGCGGATCTCTGAGTTCTAGGCCAGCCTAGGCTACAGAGTGAATTCCAGGAAAGGCGCCAAAGCTACACAGAGAAACCCTGTCTTGAAAAAACAAAAACAAAAAAACAAAAAAAGACACTCATATCCTGATTAGTATTGCTGGTGATAGTGCATTGTGAAGTAAGTTTTGGATGTGACAAATACATAAGAAAAAAGTGCAGTTCTTAGCAGACCAAGAATCAGACAACCTGAGCTCCCATTTGAGAACATAAGGAGTTAAATGTTTCCTGTAAAGAGAAAACAAGTGATAATGGTGCTGCTGTAACTGTACTGTCACGGACTTCTGTGGATTCTGTTGCTTGTCACCTCGTGTGGATAAGGCCTATGAAAGATTTGAACATGCTGCTAAGATCAAAGGAGAAAATCATTGGTTGACTTTACTCATAGGTAACTGATCATTTGCAGGTTGTTTCACCTGGGGGGATTCTTCTTAAGGGTTTATTGGGAAAAGAGATGATTCTTTGTGGATGTGTGTAGCCCAGGTTAGCCTCAAACTTCTGTCAAATTTCCTGCTTCAGTTTCCTGAGTGCTAGGATTGCAGGCATTATTCTTTTTTGGTTCTGTGTAGCTTTGGAGCCTGTCCTGGAACTCACTTTGTAGACCAGGCTGGCCTTAAACTCGCAGAGATCCACCTGCCTCTACCTCCCCAGTGCTGGGATTAAAGGTCGTGCCACCACTGCCCGGCTGCAAGTATTATTCTTAACTGTAAAGGAGAAGTGAATTTGTTTTAATTTTATACACCACATGTAAACAAGAGTTAGATTTCAATGCCTGTATAATAAAGTACACAGAATATTTTAAAATAGGCTGGTCATGGTGATACACAGGATATTGAGACAGGATTGTGGGTTTGAGGCCACTTAGACTGTGTAGTGAAATCTGATCTTGAAAGAAATTTTAGAATGACATTTAAAGGTGAGATGGAGAGGTAGCTCAGTGGTTAAGAACACTAGCTGCTCTTTCAAAGGACCCAGGTTCAATTCCTAGCACCCACATTGCAGTTCACAGGGGATCTGGCATCCTCACATATACAGACAAAACCCCAATGTAAGTTAAAAGTAAATCTTTTAAAAAATGGTGATTCTTAGTAAAAATTACAAATTTTTGTGTTTATATTTGCATATATAAAATAAGTCAGGCTGGATTGGGGAGAAAGCTCAGTAGTAGAGCTCTCGCCTAGAATGTGAAAGTCTCTGGGTTCAATAAAACTGTCATGGAACCCCTATCGTACTGATAAGGACCTAGTATTTGAACTACACAGTGGTGGGAGGGGACAATTTATAACAACAAAATATGCTGATTGCCTGCAGTTCTGTGCATCAGAGTCACTATACCCCAAATGTAGCGTTTTATTCCATACCAGACTCACTTTGCTAGTTTGTTTCCCCTTGGGTTGTTTCTGTTTTTCATTCATAATGCCGGTTAGGATAAGAGATTCTATAAATATTATTACATTTAAAAATTTATTCTAAATCAACTCTTTAAAATCTAAGGAATCCCCTCTCCCCTTCGTTCTGATGTGCTGGGAAGGATGAACCAACCCTCTGTCTTCATCCTGTCCTTTTTTTTTTTTTTTAAAGATTTATGTATTTATTTATTATGTGTACAGTGTTCTGTCTGCATGTATGTCTGCATGCTAGGAGAGGGCATCAGATCTTATTATAGATGGTTGTGAGCCACCATGTATGTGGTTGCTGGGAAATGAACTCAGGACCTCTGGAAGAGCAGCCAGTGCTTTTGACCTCTGAGCCAGCTCTCCAACCCCCCTGTCCATGTTTTCTTGTCATTTTTTAGGCTGATTATGTGTAGGTCTTTATATCTAGGATGAAGCACGTTAGTACCAAATTCAGGTCTTTGTCTTGGTTTTAATTATTTGAAGCTGCTATATAAGCTTAAAAATTTAACCCTCACACCTTTAATCCCAGGAGGCAGAAGCAGCTGGATCTCTGTGAGTTCAAAACCAGCCTGGTCTACAAAATGAGTTCAAGGACAGCCAGGGCTGCCATACAAAGAAACTCTTGTCTCAAAAAACAAAAAGAAAAAAGAAAAAGAAAAAAACTCTAAAAATTTGTTTTCAGATGAGTGTGATTGGGCACACTTTAATCCCAGCACAAGGGAGGGAGAATCAGAAGGATCTCTGAATAATAAAAGAATCTCTGAGTTAGAGCCTAGCCTGGTCCAACTAGGAAGTTCCAGGTCAAATGCTACATAGTAAAACTTTGTCTCCAAAAAACAAAACAAACAACAAACCAAATTTACTTTCAAAGTAAATTTTCTGAAATTGGATTTAAAAAAGTATTTTTTTAAAGGTAGTTCTTAGCCTTTTTTATTGAAAATCATTACATGTAAGACATATCTGCTGAAATAGTAAACTCAGGTCAGTGCAAGCCTGGCAACTTGAGTTCAATCCCTAGAATCCACAGAAAGGTGCAAGGAGAGAACCAACTTCACATAGTTGCCCTGTGACCTCCACATGTATGCACTTGCCCACCCCACCCCCCATCATGCAGCACATAATAATAATACATTAAAAATTGTTTTGAAAACATGGTAAAGTCAGGAAAGGATACAATTTTGTCTGTTTTGGCAAGTGGGTGGTGAATGTAGGATCCTTGCTTATAGCGTGTGAATGTGTCTGTGTTTTAAACTATATTAGAACAATGTTTTATTCTACACTGTTAGAAGGAAGCCATGGTGAGCTATTGCATATTTTTTTTTTTAGCTTTATGTATTTCTTAAATGGATATCCATTGACAGGAGACAGGAGATATAGAAATTATTGATTCTCAGTTTTCAGCAGAAAGCCAGGGCAGCTGCAGATACTCAAATAATAACTTGGAAGGAAGCATATGACGAATCTTGATTCTATAATGAATAATTTGGATATCTTTTTAGGGCTCTTTCATAGCTAAATCAGCCCTTTTTAGGGATAATATCAAAATAAAATTTGTATTTTCATTTTTACCTATGTTGGTCTAAGGAGAGAGATTGCTTTATTTGGGATGGGGTGGCCATATGGTCCTTTTGCAAGTGGAGTCAGTTTTGATGTTGAATTCTTGACCATCAAAAAACTGTACAGTGTGTGTAAGTCTATTAACTGCAGATACTTTCCTTCTGTGAACCATCTTTTTTTTCAAAATAGCTTTTAATGCTTTTGACCTATTTGTTAGGAAAAATTGGCTAATTGAAATTTAAAGAGAGAGTCAAGTCGGGAAAATAATATAATGGATGTAGTTATAGAATATATAGTATTGAATACCTATTTGATATGCTAGTCAGTTATACTGAACTATAGTTGCTATATGATTAGTATATGGCAGTCCAGTTGAAGTAGTTCTAATACTTCTGTTTCTTTCCCCATTTCCTTTGAATCAGAAGAAGCTTGTTCATACAGAAGACCCATTTAATGATGAGCATAAGGAGAGGCAAGAAGTGGAAATGTTGGCTAAGAAGTTTGAAATGAAATATGTGAGTATAGTAGTGTTCACCTAGGTCATTTTACCCTGTTGGCCTCTTTTCTTTGTGCAGCTAGTTGGGAGGGCCTATAAATAGCAACTGCTTACTTATCTTGATCTCACAAATTGAAGCTGAATGAATGGTTTTGACAGCCAGACAGTTTTACAGGTTTGTCCTGTGTTAGTAGGCTGCATTCATTATAGTCCTAGAATCTAGGCAGTTTGCTTAACAAATCTTATAATACAAACTATAAGGTAAGTAACACTTAACCATACCTCACAGGTGAACAGAATGAGGCTCTAAGCCTAAGGTTATGTGACTGGTCCATGGTTACAGAGGGTCAAGAGCAGGCAGCGAATCTAGCTGTGTGTAGCTCTAATCTGCTCCACCCCCACTGTGGAGAATGTTCTCTTGTTCATCGCCCTTCTTCCCTCTTAAGAGAGTAAGCCTCTTGGTTCAGAGTCTATCAGGATCAGTATAAAACTTCTTTGTGTTATATTTACCGTAAATATTCATGTATATCCTATATTACATGCAACAACGTATTAGTTCTTATTTTAATATTTGTTTTGTTTTTAAAGGGATAGTGATAAATTTGGTGATCGAAAAGTAATTCTGAGGAGCCATAATAAATAAAATAGTTGAATTGATCATGGTCTGGAGCATGCCTGTAATCCTAGGTCTTTGAGGGCAGAGGTAGGAGGGTTGACACAAGTTTTAGGCCAGGCAGATTGGATTTGCATAGTGAGTTCTAGGTTAGGACTACCACCAGAGTGTCTCTGTCTCTCTCTGTTTCTAAAAAATCTGGGTTTTATTTTGGCATTGATTGTAAAACAAATATATGTTAGCTTGGTAAGATGGTTCATTAGGTAAAGACACTTTCTGCCAAGCCCTATGGGCCTGAGTTTGATTCCTGAAACTCATATGATAGGAAATCTGACTTTGGCAAGTTGTCCTCTGAACTTCACATTTCTATCATGTGTACATGTCTCTTCTCTCAAAATAACATGTAAAAATGTTCTCTATCAATTTATTTATTTATTTATTTATCTATCTATTTATTTGGGCAGGATTTACTATATAGCTAGTAACCAGCCTGGTCTACAGAGCAAGTGGCAGGACTAGCTCACTGGAACTCTCAGACCACCTTGTCTCTGCCTCCCAAGTGCTGGAATTAAAGTTGTATGCCACCATGCACAGCAAAAAATAAATAAATTGATTGATTGACTTAAATAATTCTATACATTTTGTTGGGTGACGTCACAATCAATTGTGAAATGCTTTAACAGTCTCCTCAGGGTACTGGGAAGTGGATATTATAAAAGCCTGTAATCATTTTAAGAATTGTATCACTCATTGGTGAGCTATAACTTCTGAGAAGTTAGAGCATTTGGTGAGCCTCCTCAAGTCTGTTTTTTCCTCTTTTTTGTCCTTTTATTGGGTATGGTCCCTAGGACTCAGCTTGGTAAAGTTTTGCATAGAGTTTGGGCAAGCTTGTTAAGATCACAATTGAATTCTACTCATAAAACATAGATACCAGTAAATTTAGTGTTCTATATAGACTAACATTGGCCTGCAGCCAGGCCGGATGTGGTAGCTCTCTGTGAGTTCAAACTGGTCTACCTAGCAAGCTCCAGGACATCCAGAACTATATAGAGAGACCTTGTCTTGAAAAACAAAACAAAAATGAAACAACAAAAAAAATAGTGTGGAACCAGTCCACCATAGTTGTAGATTCTGCCTCCATGGATCAAACCAACTGAAGATCAGATATATTCAAAACAAGGAAGCATGCCGGGCAGTGGTGGTGCACGCCTTTAATCCCAGCACTCGGGAGGCAGAGCCAGGTGGATCTCTGTGAGTTCCAGGAAAGGCGCAAAGCTACACAGAGAAACCCTGTCTCAAAAAAACCAAAAAAAAACAAGGAAACATGTACCTGTATTTTACATGTGAAGATTTTTTTTAGTTTTATTCCTTAAACAATACAGGTTCATGGTTATATAACATTCACATTGTATTAGATATTATAAATAATTTTTTTTTTTCGAGACAGGGTTTCTCTGTGTAGCTTTGCGCCTTTCCTGGATCTCGCGCCGTAGACCAGGCTGGCCTCGAACTCACAGAGATCCGCCTGCCTCTGCCTCCCGAGTGCTGGGATTAAAGGCGTGCGCCACCACCGCCCAGCTAGATATTATAAATATTTAGAGCTAAAGTATGCAGGATACAAGTGGGTTATATATAAACACTACCATATTTTATATAGGATATTTGAACATCTGGAGATTTTGTTAGGGGTCCTGGAACCAATCCAGGATATAAAGGGTTGGTTACATATTAAAATCATAAAATGACCTTTTAAAAACAACTCTGAGGAAGAGGGTAGTCTTTTTTCTTTTGGCTTTTAGAAACAGGGTTTTGCTGTGTGGCCCTGGCTGTCCTGCCACTCACTCTGTAGACCAGGCTGGTTTCAAACTCTGCCTCCAAAGTGCTGGGAGTAAAGGCGTGTGCCACCACACCAGGCTTCAACAACTTTAAATCCCTGAAGACCTATTGTGAAACAGCAGTTTTAGGACATGTGGAAGATCGTACACCTATAAGTGTTGGTTGTCAAAGTCTGTGTTGGTGTTTCTGTACTGTTGACTGTTTCTACTGATTTAAAACTATGCTCTATCCAATAGGAAGGTTGAAATCAGCATGGATATAAAAAGGTACAATTGTAGAGGGCTGTGGTACAAGTTAAGAAGTTTTGTAACCAAGGTGTTTTCTTCTGGTTGTAAGACTGGAGTCTTATCAATTAATATCCTGCTTCTTCTGTCTGCCATAAGTGATCAGTGACTGTTGATGTCTTTTACTGTCAATGGCATTGGGGTCCTATGCTAGGAATGGCGTGTTTGTATTTCAGTTTCCTAATGCTGTAATTCCTCAGCATTGGCCTGAGATACTGATTATCAGGTTAAGCCAGTACTAATGACTCAGTAAGTAATAGTCTGAGTCATTATGGAGTGCTTGGAAAAAGAGCTTTAAAGAGGGCTCTTCACTTGAGATATGACAAAATGGAAGTTTTGTTTTGTTTTTCGAGACAGGGTTTCACTGTGTAACAGCCCTAGCTGTTCTGGAACTATATTTGTAGACCAGGCTGGCCTTAAACTGCCTGCCTCTACCTCTAGAGTGCTGAGATTAAAGTCGTGTGCTACCACATCCAGCTCAAAATGGAAGATTTTTAAAATTCATTTCCATACAAATTTCTATGGAAATAAATTTTGATTTTTATAAGGTTTACTTAATGTGTAAACTGTACAGTATAAAAGGGTTTAGAAAATTATGAATTAAGACGGATTCTGTTGCAAGAACAGTTGTCCTAAAGATCCTGAAAAAGAGTGATTCAAAATAGGTGTGGGTAGAAGGAAGGACACATTGCCAATCTGTCTTGAGTCCCTTTATGTAAAATTTTAATGTTTTAAATTCACAGTGTATGTGCTCCTTTTGGGCATCTGAATATGTTCCAAGCCAGACATGATGGTGCATGCCTGTAATCTTAGTACGTGCATGCTGAGGTAGGGAGAGCAAGTTCTAAGACCAGCCTAGGATACATAGCAGGTTCCAGCCATGCGGCTGGAATTAGCGATGTGTGTAAACTGCCTTGCCGGGTGCTAGAATCAATCCTCTGCAAGAGCAACAAGTGCTCTTAACTGCTGAGCCGTCTCTACAGCCCCGTTTTTAAATTTAAAAAAGTACATATATGTATTTTATGTGGTGTGTGCGGGTGCATACATGCACATCACTGTGTGGATATCAGAGGAAAACTATCTTTTTTCTCCTTCTACTATGTAGGTCTTGGGGATCAAGCTTTGTTGTCTGGTTTGGCAGCAAGTATCTCTACCACTGAGCCATCACTGGTGGCCCTCAGAAGTTGAATGAATACTCTTAATGTCCTTTCTGTGAATAACCTGAGTTGTAAACATATTTTACAAATTGTTTTTCTTACTCCCTGTATTTATTTATAGTCTTTTGCCACAGTTTTTTTAATGGCTGTTAGCATTGAATGGCTATACCATAGTTGATATGATTTATAGTTATGTCATTGATGCTGTTATTGGTAGGATTTTTGATGAGATTACAGATTAATATTATTATAGTCAAAGCTTTAGTTAATTCTTTTTGATAATCTCTTTAAGATTCACACTTAAAATTAAAAAGATTCACACCTATTTAACAGCACTACCATCCTGCTCCATTGAGCACTAACAATTAACAACAGTCATTTTTAGTGGCAACAAGCTGGTAACCTTGACTAGACACACATGCTCCTAAATCTAATTACCAATAAGCTGTTTGCTTTCTGCATTTGCTCACCACAACAGACAGATTTGCTGTTTGTATTTTTTTAGATTTCCCCAGGCAAATTGTAGTCACTTAATCCCCTGCCCTGAAAGTATTTGATGAGCAGAAAAGAGTGGTTGCGATTATAGTTAGCATCCTAGAGAACAATTTAAAACTCGGGCTGAGCTGTGAGAGGCAACAGGATTCATTGACGAGTAAGAATCCGTATAAAGGGAAAGCATCAGGAAAGATGAGCACATGTGGTTAGGACGGGAATTTCAGTGGTCTAAAAAGCTCATGTCAGAACATTTTAAAAGAAAGGTGGGTAGGCAGTCAAAGTGAGCATGCAGATAGCCTTGAATTTGCGAATATTAAGGCTTTTGGTTTTGTCTTGTAATAAGGATGTTTCTGGGACAGAAAATTATAGGGAGTTGTATTTTTGAAATAGTCATTAGAATGTAGTAAGGGTAAACTTGAGGGACATGAGGCAAACCAAGGGATTGAATACATTTAGGTAAAAACAATGACTAGCTTTCTAGACCTGACAGTTAGAGTGGGAAGGAAGCTGAAGGTGTGACTAACCGACCAACGAAGGTTCTTGAGAAAGACTTGAAGTAGAAAGAAATAATAATTCTCATTTTGACCCCAACTCTAGCAAAAATTAAAAAATTAGAAGGGAGAGATTGAGAAGGAAGGTAGGTAGAGAAGAAAGAAAAAAAAAGAATAATGACACTTTGAAGATCAAAATTAGAGGTATAATTTAACTACAACTTAATAATTTTAGTTGTACAGCTTGGTGAATTTTAATAAATGCATATAGTCTCTAAGTGCCACTACAGTCGCGGTGTAGGCCAGTTCTGTCTTCCCACAAAGTCTTTTTGTCTATCTTCGCAGACAGTCCTACCTCCTTGACACCCTCTGGTCTGTTTTGTTTCTGTACGTTTTTGTTTTTCTAGCATTTCCTGTAAATGAACTTTTCCTGTGTGTGGCTTCTTTGGTTTAGCATGGTGCCTTTGAGAGTCATCTGTGTGTCTTATGTATCAGTGAGTATTCCAGTGTTTTATTCGTTCAGCACATGAGGGATATTGTGATGTTTTCAGAGTTTGAGGGTTTTTATTTATTTTTATAAAGCATATTTTTCTGTTTTCTGCTCATGTGGAGGTCAGAGGATAACCTGCAGGAGCTGGTTTCCTGGATTGAACTCAAGTCACCAGACTTGGCTGCAGAGCATCTCCACATGCAGAACCATCTCACTGGCCCCAGTTTTCAGATTTTGACTATTACCCATAAAGCTGCTCTAAAAAAAATCACAGTATACATTTTATATTAACATACATTTTCAGTCTAGGCATGGTGACTCATGTCTGTAACCTCAGCACTTGGGAAGCTGAAGCAGGAGGATTGTCACAGTTGTTCAGGTCCTTCTTGGGCTATGTAGTAAGTTCAAAGGTAGCGTGGGGCTATGTAGTAATAACTTACCTTTCTATTGTTTTGTTTTTTTCCGAGACAGGGATTCTCTGGGTAGCCCTGGCTGTCCTGGAACTAGCTCTATAGACCAGACTAGCCTCGATCTGCCTGCCCCTGCCTCTCTGAGTGCTGGGATTAAAGACATATGGCGCTACTACTTGGCATGATAGCTTATCTTAAATAAATGTGTGGGCAATGAAATGGCTGGCAGGTAAAAGCACGTGCTGCCAAGCCAGATGACCTTCCACATGGTAGAAAAAGAAAACCAACTTTTGCAGGTTGTTCTCTGGGTTATGGGCCCACACAGAAATAATGTGAAAGGAACAAAGACCATACATTTTTACTGTGCATTCTCTTTCGTGTGGTGTGCATGTTTGTGTTTGTTATGTGCACGTGTGTGTGCCCTCAGGTGTGCATGAGGGCAGGATCTTACTTTCTGCAGCAGGATCTTTGACGGAATTGATTGGCTAGACTGGCTAGCTAGTGAGCTCTGGGATCTGTCTCCCTCTTCCCTCCCTGTACTGGTGTTCCACACATGTAACACTGTGTCCCTTCTTACAAAGTGGCTGTATTACTTTGGTTGGTTGGTGGTTTTATTTTGTTTCGTTTTTGAGACAGGGTCTTTCTGTGTAGTCCTGGCTGTCCTGGAACTCCTGTGTAGACCAGGCTGGCCTTGAACTCACAGAGATCCTCCTGCTTCTTCGTTCTGAGTGCTGGGATTAAAGGCGTGTGCCATCATGCCTGGCCTGTTGTTGTTGTTTCTGAGGCACTATCTTGCTCTATAGTCAAGGCTAGTCTCAAACTCATGATCTTCCCCAGGTGCTGGAATGATAAGTGTAGGATTCACACCTGCCTATTGTATCCCTTGCTATCTCCACAAGTGTTGAGTTCCTCCACATCCTTTTTAACACTTGCTATTTTCACTCTTACTTTTATCAGGTAATGAAGTATGTGTGCTCTTGAGTAGGTGAAGGTCAGAGGATAGCTCTTGGGAGTCATGTTTCTCCTGCCACGAGTGGAATCCGAGGATTAAGTTTGTATGCAAGCTCCTCTAACCTCTGAGCCATCTCATTAGCGCACTACAGTAAGCATGAAACCAATGGGGAACTGGGTGGGAGAAGCTAACCTGGAGACATGTGGCAGTGGACACTGATTTGAATTCTGACACTGAGTTGAAGGCTCTAGCCATAAAGTGACCCCACAAGCTCTGTAACTTCTCCTACAACTTTTCTAGATAGAAACAAGTCTTTGTGACCGTTGACAAGTTACCTCTCCTTTCTAAGCTTTGGGTTTTTTGTTTTGTTTTTGTTTTTTGCTTTTTTGTGGAATGTGAAATAAAAGATGGATGTGCTTAGGGTAAGATCTGGTGCAGATCTGCACTCAGTGATCAGTAGCTGTTGTCGTCATGGTCTAATTACATATTAGGGGAGTTAAATACACACTTTATGCCTCCAGTAACTGCTGATGTTGAGATTGCTTCACTTTTTCCTTTGAAACTAGTTTAATTAGGTTTGTTCCCCATGTGATAGCCAAGTGATTTCTGTTAAACTTTTATCTGGAGTTACTCAAGGGCTTCCACAAGTGTATAGCTGCATTTGTCTTGTCTCACAAGAAATGTCTTAGGAAGGACTTGTCTAGTCATCTGTTAGAAAGCACTCCATACAACCTTCATGTGATTTCCCTTTTTACTGTTTATAATTGGTGTAGTCATTAATCTTCCTTCTGGCTACAGTACCATTCAGTCCATAAAGGCTGGCACCTGTGGGTGGGTGCTTGGTAAATTGCTTGAAGTGGTTATCTTGTTTCTAGTTCTTTGGGGATAAGAACTTAAATTCTGGCTGGTCGGTGGTTGCGCACGCCTTTAATCCCAGCACTCGGGAGGAAGAGCCAGGTGGATCTCTGTGAGTTCGAGGCCAGCCTGGGCTACCAAGTGAGTTCCAGGAGTAGGCGCAAAGCTACACAGAGAAACCCTGTCTCGACAAACCAAATAAAGAAAGAAAGGAAGGAAGGAAGGAGGGAAGGAAGAAGGGAAGGAAGAAGGGAAGGAAGAAAGAAAGAACTTAAATTCTGGGGACTAGAAAGATGGCTCAGTGGTGAAGAGCACTTGTGCTCTTGCAGGGGACCTGGGTTGAGTTCCCAGCACCAATATGGCAGTTTATACCTGTCTAGAACTCCAGTTCCAGAGGATTCAGTGCCACTTTCTGGACTTTGTGGGCACCATGCATGCCCATGGTACACATATATACATGCAACAAGACACTCAGATGCGTAAAGTAAGTATAAATAAAAGCTTTAAAAGAACTTAGTCATGTCAGATATTTTAGCATATTGCTTTCTTAAACTTACTGTGTAGAAGAGTGGCATTGAATTTTCAGTTTTGTTGTCTCTGCTTCCCCAGGACTGGAATTGCAGGCATGCTCTCTATAGCTTAAGTTCCTGACATATGTTTTGGGAGGACTGCTAGAAAGAGAACCAGGACTGCACATATGCTAAGCATGCCCTCTGCCTTAACAGATACTCTCAACTCTTTAGTGATTGGAAATATAGTATGTAATTCTTAGTAGAATTACTAGTTAAATAAAATGAAAATTTAAAAAGTTTTAACACATTCCCATTTTGATAGTAATGATTCATACATAGGAAATTTGGGAAATAAGCAAAAGAAAAATGTAAATTGTATTACTAAATGTTTTACTGAGACTTTCACGTTGCTTTCTATAAAGTTGGTTGATGAGGTCTTTCTAGCGGTGTCTGATGAGTCCCATCCTTCTCCATTTTTCTAAAATCTTGAAGTTTATAGTGTAGTAAATGAAATAGGTGTTGTTAACCCCATTTGATTTATTAACTATTCCCCACTGAGGATTTTTTGGGGATTGGGCATGGATTGAGACAAGTTAGATGTTTCAGTGTCAGTATATATATGGCAAACAGCATTTAGTTAGAATTACCTTTGGAAGTTAGCCTGAAGGGAGGCACTGCCTTAGAGACATTGCTCATAATTCCAGGGTAGCCCTTTCCCCCTCAAGCACCATTGTCTTTGCATTTAGTTTTTAAAGACACATTGCCTTAAATGTATCAATCTTTAAACACTTGATTTACATTGAAGTCCACCCTGTGAGAACTGGAACCAAGTGACAGTAGAGATTCGCATCTTCCTTTCATCCTTTCTGCAAAGCCCGCTGTGGCTTGGAAGGAACATGTTGATAAGCTCGATCCTTGGCACAGTTTCATCTTCCTCCTCTTCCCTCTTCTTCTTTTCCTTGCTTTCCTTTCCCCTATCACTGACTAGAAAGAGAAACAGGATGGGGAGATGGTGCAGAGATGCTTACAAATCATAGTTGGTTTAGAAACATTTCATTTAAAAATAATTATAGGTTGACAAGTTTCAAATACAGTAGAAGAGACTCTTGTTCTCAACACCTAGCTAGATACTCCCAGGGGTTATACCTCACATAACTGCAGTCATCAGAACTGGAGAGTGGACCTTGGCACAGCACACTTGCGAATAGGCTAGACAACAGATCTTGATCTGACTTTATCAGTTCCTGTCTATGCTTGTTTTTCATATTCCTGCATGTCTGTGTGTGTAGCTATATAACATTTAGGTATAACTTTAAGAATAATTTTTGGGAGCTGGACAGCTGGCTCAGTGACTAAGAGAATGTAGTGCTCTTGCAGAGCACCTGAATTTGGATTCCAGCATCCACATCAGGTAGCTCACAACTCTGTAATACCAGTTCTAGAAGATCTGATGCCCTCTTCTGGCTCCTGAGGGCACTGCACATGCATGCATACATACATATGTGTGTGTATATACATATATCCACACACAGGCACACAACACACATACAACTAAAAGTAAAAAAGAAGTCTTAAAAAATAAAAAACAAAGACTGGAGAGAGATGGCTCAGTGATTAATTAAGATCCCTTGTTAATCTTACAGATGGCACAGGTTAGATTCTTAGCACCCGTAATTAACTCCAATTTCAGAAAATCCAATGTTTTCTTCTGACTTCTGAGGGAAACCAGGCATGCACGTGTGCACATACATATATGCAGGCAAAACATTCATACATACAAGATATAAAACTTATTTTTTAAAGAGTAATTTTTACTTAGTTTCTATGTGCACACAAGCCTCTTTCTTACGCGTGTGGCAAATGTAGAGGTCAGAGGATAATTTGAGAATGAGTTCTCTCCTTAAGCTGATCTAGATCAACTGGTTTTCTATTCTTTTTTGGAAACAGGGTAGCTCTAGCCATTCTAGAACTCACTATATAGACCAGGCTGCCTTGAACTCACAGAGATCTACCTGCCTCTGCTTCCCAAACGTGTGGATTAAAGGTGTGTGCCACTATGTCCAGCAAGATTGACTGTTTCTTAATATTTCCCTTGGCTTTCGTAATCGTGATGGCTCTGAAGAACACTGAGCACTTATTTTGTAGCCTCATGGCTGAATAAGGGTTACAGGCTTTTAAAAGGAAGACTACAGAGTTGAATGGTAATTTTTACTATGTCAAGAATAGATGCCATCAATTGATTTACCATTGATAGTGCTGACTATGGCTGAGGAAGTGTTGACAGATTTTCCACCTTTCAGCTACTTTGTCTGGCTTGTTCTGCTCTGAGGTAGCAGTCACTAAGTGTAGTTACATGCAAGGTGTGGGGAGACCCGGTTGCCTACAGAGGGCTTCTCTACAAAAATTATGTGAATTATTCTACTAGGTGTTTTTTAAATTTATGGAAACAGTACAGGTACTGAATAGTCTAATGTATTTCTTCTTTGCAGGGTGGGAAAGTCCGTAAACACCGGAAGGATCGGCTACAAGATTTAATTGATATAGGCTTTGGCTATGATGAGACAGATCCATTTATTGATAACTCAGAGGCTGTGAGTATATATCTTTAATATGGCAGTAAACTCTTGGCAATAGAAGTCAAGGCAAAGTAACAAAATATTTCAATGAATTTTTTTATTTGTGCTTTTAAAAGCTGTTTTCATAGCTTTAAGTTGTTTTTTTTTTTTAATACTAAGATTGACATTTTTGTAATGTTGACTTGTTCATGGTAAGTTGTTACTATATTGCTGTCATAGGCCAGGCTTTGGCAAACTGTCTATAAAGGGCCGTGTGGTAAATATTTTAGACCGTGGGCCATATGGTGTCTGTTCCAGCTGTTCTACTGTAGAATGAGAGCAGTCATAGAGAATATGTAAGTGAATTAGTGTGGCATTGTTAAGAGTAAAACTTTACTGGGAGACTGTGAGATTTAAACTCATGTAATTTTCATGCATCATATTATACTTAATCTGATGCTTTTCCCACCAGTTAGAAAATGCAAAATTCCTTTCTGGCAGGTGGAGTGACAAACTGTTAGGCTGAGCTTGGCTGCAAGTGTTGCTGGAGTTTTCCTGCCTGGCCCACAGTCAGGACAAATCTCTGTCACCCGCCAGTCCCACAGCCACTCAGACCCGACCAAGTAAACACAGAGACTTATACTGGTTACAAACTGTATGGCTGTGGCAGGCTTCTTGCTAACTGTTCTTACAGCTTAAATTAATCCATTTCCATTAATCTATACCTTGCCACATGGCTTGTGGCTTACCGGCATCTTCACATGCTGTTTCTCATCGTGGCGGCTGGCAGTGTCTCTCCGACTCAGCCTTCCACTTCCCAGCTTTATTCTCCTCCTTGTCCCGCCTACACTTCCTGCCTAGCCAATGGCCAATCAGTGTTTTATTTATTGACTAATTAGCAACACATTTGCCATACAGAACATCCCACAGCATGCAAGTCCTTGTTTGCCAATAAGGTGGTAGACTGTTACATGTAGTTTGTGAGCTTTCCGATCCTACGAGAATCTTCTGACACTAATGGTTGCTTATTTTCAGGTGTGTAGTTAGCATTAATTCCTGGAGAAATCATTACTCCTTGCCTAAACTAAGAAATAATACTTATTTGTTTGTTTGTTTTTCTTTTTCTAGTCTTAGGCTTCTCTGTGTAGCCCTGGTTGTCCTGTAACTCACAGAGACCTGCCTCTACTTCCTAAGTGCTGGGATTAAAGGCATGTACCACTGCCACCCAGTGGGAAGTAAAGTTTCAAAAAAGGAAAAAAGCATAGTGTTGTACACCTGCAGTCCCAGAATTGGTACAGTAGAGACGGGGAAATCAGAAGCTCAAGGTCATTTTTGAATACATAGTAATTGAGGGTAGTCTGGGACCTGTTTTAATATCTGAGATCCTGTTTATAGCCATGAGCACACAGCTGGGCGGTGGCGGCCCACACCTTTAGTCCCAGCCCTTGGGGGCAGAGCCAGGCGCACCGACAGGAGCAGTCACTAGTACACACAGGAAGAAGCCCACACTGGGAAAGGGATAAAGTTCTGACCAGACGCTGAAAACAACTCTAGTGAGCTTAATCAAGGATGGAAAACATTGATACACTTGTCTTAATTTTTTAAAATGATTTATTTATTCTTATTTTATGTACATTGGATTTCTGCCTGCATGTATGTCTGTGTAAGGGTGTCAAATCCCCTGGAACTGGAATTACAGACAGTTGTGAGCTTCATGTGGGTGCTGGGAATTGAACCCAGGTCCTTTGGAAAACCAGGCAGTGCTCTTAACCTCTGAGCCATCTCTCCAGGGCACACCCCCCCCCCCCCCCCCCCCCCCCGTGCATTTTTATTATTCATGTGTATGTATGTATGTGTCTGTGTATGTGCTCAAGGAGGTAAGTGAGGTGTCAGCTCCCTGAGGCTGCAGTTCAGAAGTTGTGAGCTGCCTGATGAGGGTGCTGTGAATCAAATTTGGGTCTTTTGTTAGAACAATAAGTGTTTTTAACCACTGAGCCATTTCTCCAGCCTCCTGATATCCTTGTCATTTATTGAATTAGCATTTCTGGATATAAGGCTTAAACAGGAAATTTTTTGTTACTAGGATTTCTTTGGTTTTACTTTTCTAGCTTTTTAAAGAATTATTTATGGTCCTGGGTAGATGGCTCAGTTGAAAAAGTGTCTACCATGCAAGCATGAGAATTTGAATTTGGATCTCCAGCACCCTCCTAAAAGCTAGGCACTACAGTGCCCAGCACTGGGCAGGCAGATTCTGGGGCTCAACAGTCAGTTAGTCTGAACAAGTCCGAGAGTTCCAGTTTCAGTGAGAGACCTTGTCTTGAAAAAGAAGATGAAGCCTGACCCACAGCCCTCTGGCTTCCATACACTCATGCACAGGCGAGTGCACTCTCATACACATACAGACAACATGCAATACATAAACAAATCAGTTATGCTTGTGATAAATCAGCAATAAAGCACAAGATGGTATGAAGTACGAGGTATTTGCCAAATGTCCTCCACCAAAAAGTAAACATGAAACTTCTTTTGTAGTCATTAAAAAATTCTGTGTCTAATAAACATTCAGCATGTATATCTTTGTAAAAAAATTTATGTATTTTAAATATTCTTTATTGAAATTCAACATTTTAATGGTATTTATATATTAGTGCACAGATATGCTGATTTTAATGTATATTTAACTGATTTTAATTAATGTAATTTTAATTCTCAGTGTTATGTTTGCAGGTAGTTGAGCGTCTTGTCTTGCATTCATCTACTTGAATAAATACATATTCAGGATATTTTCATTTATTTTAATTTTAATTTTTGAGACAGAGTTTCTCTGTGTAACAGCTCTAGTTGTCCTGGACACTTTGCAGACCAGGCTGGCCTTGAACTCACAGAGATCTACCTGCCTCTATTTCCCAAGTGCTAGGATTAAAGATGTGCGCGCCACCACCACCTGGCTATATAGAGTTCAAATATGTGGCTGAGGCAAATTGCTAGCCTCAAATTGCTAGGAATTTTTTAGTAATGGGCATATACTGAACTTCTGTTGGGAAGGTGTATTTTGGAATGACTTATAAAACGAGAGCCAGGTAGTCTTTTTGGCAGATACCTATAAACATATTTAGTTAGTTGCTGTTGGTGTTGTTGCACACCTTACTACAGTGTCAGTATGGTAAACACCAGCCATTATCACTAGTATGTTTTGATCACTCTAGCATCTATTTTCTCTTATGAAAGGAGGATGAATTTAGGACAACATGTAAGAATTATTAGTACTCTGTCTTGTAGCACATGAATTAAGGCTTATCATGTTTTACAGTAGGTAAAGTCTGTGTTCTTCCATTCTTATCTGGGTATTAGATTACTCTAATGCTAATGGGTAGGATTATGATATCATCTTCTGCAGTGTGCAGTGATTACTTGGGGTATTCAGAAAATGACACTAGTTAAATATTTTATGATTGACAAATTAGTCTAGCTTTTGCCTGGTTGCATACATAGATGGTGACAGATAGAGTTTAAACTGGTAAGAGTGATTGGAATGAATGTCAGCATTATGCACTCTGGACATCATGTTCCTAAATTCCTGTTGTATCTTAGCAAGGCATATTAGCAGTGTCCTTTAGAGTAGAGATCCTGTCATTACTAAAACTGTTAGCCGTTGACAAGTTAAGATTGGGATGTTTCTATCTAGAGTATTGACTGTTATTTGGAACTCAGTGTGGAAGTCTAGATTCTAGTTTTATATAAGATCCTAATTTGACATTTGATCAAGAAAACATATGTTAGTGTTACCCAGTTTTCTGTGCAATTACTGTCTCCCAGAATTACGTTGAGATTCAAATAAAGTGAATTTAAATATGATAAAGAGCATTAACAAGTATCAAACATTAGTAATAATGCTAATATGTAGATTTAAAATTCTGGCTTACTGAAAAGGAAATTCAGTAATGGAAATTGCATGTACTCATGCTTTTGAACAAATGTTTTTTTTTTTAAGTTAATAAACTTAATAAGTTAATAAAACTGTGCTTTAGAACAGGTTTTTATTTTTTATTTTTTGAATTTTTTTGAGGTAGGGTCTTAGTGTATAAGTTTGGATGCCTTGAAATATGCCATGTAAAGTAGGCTGGCCTCAAACTTTCAAACTCACAGAAATCTCCCTGCATCACCATGCCCAGCTGGGACAGTTTTAGATGCACAGCAAAACTGAACAGACAATACAAAGAGCTTCCATATCCACCCTGACTACACACACACACACTCACACACACTTTCACACAAACCCTCCATATCCACCCTAAATACACACACTCACATACACATACACCCTTCCATATCCACCATGAATACACACACGCATGCACGCGCGCACACATACACACACACACACACACACACACACACACACACACACACACATACACCCTCCTTTACTATCAACATACTGTACCAATGTGGTGCACCTGTTACAGTTGATGAACCTACATCAATATACTGTTTCTCACCTAAATTCATAGTCTGTATCTGCTGGTATGACAGATTCTGTAGATTTAGACAAATATTTACTGACATATGTCTCACATTATAGTACCCTAAAGAGTAGTTTCATTCTAAAAATTCTCTAGGCTCTGCTTGTTCATCCCTCCTACCCTCCTGATCTATGACAACCTCTATCTAATGTCTTCAGTTTTGACTTTGTTTTAGACAAGGTTTCTCTTTGTAGCCCTGGCTGTCCTGGAACTCGCTCTGTAGATCAGTCTAGCCTTGAACTCAGATCCTTTTGATCTTAAAGGCACCACCATTGCCCGGCTCAGTTTTGACTTGTGCCTTATAGTGGAAATCATATAGTAGATTTTTCATCAATAGTGTTTTTAATATCATTTGTAGTATTTAGAATATTTGAATAAAGTACTTTTCAGATTTAATATATGACTTATGTATCAATTTAGACCATGTGACTAGAGGTTATTTATTTGATTATTATGTGTATGATTGTTTTGCCTGTGTGTCTCTATATGCACAACATACATGCTTGATGTCTGCAGAGGTCAGAAAAAGATATAAGATCTCTTGGGACTGAAGTAATAGTTGTGAGCCACCATGTAGGTGCTGGGAATCAGATCTGGCAAATTAGTGCTCTTAACTGCTGAGACATCTCTCCAGCCCTGAACAGTAAAGAAAACAAAATGATGTCATTTTCAGTGTGTGTGTGTGTGTGTATGCTGGGTTTTGATATTAATATTTTTTAATGAATAATTTTTTAAAGATTTATTTATTTATTATGTATATACAGTGTTCTGTTTGCATGTATCCCCCCTGCAGGCCAGAGAGGGAGTCATCTCATTACAGATGGTTGTGAGCCACCATGTGGTTGCTGGGAATTGAACTCAGTCCCTTTGGAAGAACAGCCAGTGATCTTAACCTGTGAGCCATCTCTCCAGCCCAATGTATACATTTTTAATGATCATATGATAAGGATAATTGGCCTGGATAATCACTTTAAACACTTTTTTTTTTTTGGATGAGAACATTAAAAACCTTTTCTCCTAGCCATTTTGAAATACAAAGTTCATTAACCAGTGTCTCCCTCATCTCTTTCTGCCCTCATCCCAAACCTCTGCTGTCTAACATTGTAGCCTGAACTTGTGTAAATTCAGCATATTTAGAGTCCATATACAAAGGATAGTGTGTGATATTGATCTCTCTGTTCTGGCTTATTTCACTTAATATAATGTCTTCCACACATTGAAAATGGCAGAATTTTCTGACCTTTGTTTGTTTGTTTGTTTGTTTGTTTGTTTTGAAGACAGGATCTCACTATCTAGCTCTAGTTGTCCTGGAACTCATTCTATAGACCTGGCTGACCTTGAACTCACAGAGATCCACCTACCTCCACCTCCCTAGTGGTGGGACTAAAGACATAAGCTACCACACCCAGCAGCTCTGGCTTTCTTTTTTAATGCTTTATTAATGCCAAATAATGTTTTATTGTATAAATAAATACACTGCATATTAATATTCCATTCATTTGCTGATGGACGCTTAGGTTGTTCAGTGTCTTGGCTTTTACAAATGATGCTGCTGTAAGCACAGAAGCATAACATTTCTTTGACATACTGATTTCGTGCCCTTTGGGAGTGTGCCCAGTAGTGGGATTACTGCATTTGCAGTTAGTATTTAAGGAAATTGTCAGTAAATGTTGTTCTTTGACATGTTTATAGAATTATAGACATGAGAATATATTTGAAACTTCTTTTACTCTAGTATGACGAATTAGTCCCTGCTTCTCTAACAACAAAATATGGAGGCTTCTACATCAACACTGGCACTCTTCAGTTTCGCCAAGCTTCAGATACTGAAGAAGACGATATTACAGATAACCAAAAGCACAAGCCCAAGGTGAGTTTGACATCTCAGCAGTATGGAGAACATAAAATTAATATTGTATGCCTTCTGTTTTATTTTTTTTACATTTTTGCTGTGCTGAAAATTGAGCCCAGGAGTTCTTGTATGCTAAATCAGCATTCTACTTCTAAGCTACACCACCAGATCAGGATATTTTTTTGATTATTCCTTTTTTATTATTATATGTGTATATATGAGTGTGGGCATGTGTATGCCATACTTTTGAGAATTGGATTTCTCATTCTACCATGAGCTCTGGGGATTGAACTTAAACCATTAGGCTTGCATGGCAAGTATTTTTACCTGCTGAGCCATCTTGCTGGCCCCCAGAAGTTCTTTTTTTTTTTTTTGAGACATTGTCTCACACTATAGCCCTGGCTGTAACTTACTGTGTAGATCAGGCTGACTTCAAACTCACAGAGATCCACCTGCCTTCTGAGTGCTGGGGTTAAAGACCAGTGCCACCACACTTGGCCTCAGGTTAGACTTTTTGAATATTATTTGTGCCACAACTATGAACATAAGGAAAAGTAAAATACTCTTGTTTGATGAAATTTTACTTAATTATATGTTTAAAATTATGTTGGTGTGGGCTGGGGATTTAGCTTAATTGTAGAGTGCTTACTTCCTATGCAAAAGGCCCTGGGTTTGATTGCCACACTGTTTAAAAGAAAAAAAAAACAAAACAAAACCCAAACATATAGTCTTTAATCCCAGCATTTGGGAGGCAGAGGCGAGTGGATCTTAAGTGAGTTCAAGGTCAGCCTAGTCTACATAGCCAGCCAGGGCTAGTGTGAGATGTTGTCTCCAAAAATTAAAACAGCAGAACAGACAAACAAACAAGAAAGTAGGATTTTCTGTACCAGAGCCATTCATAGCCATGAGCTCCCTCATATCTAATTTCTGGTGACTTCTTTTGTTGTACTGTAGCTGAGAAATGAATACTGTCCACAGGTGTTTCCTTGTGGGGTCAAAGACTCTGTGTACCAGAATCACTAAAATCCCTACTTAAAATGTAAACTCTGAGGCCCAGGGAACTGTATCCAAGTCACGGTTGAGAGGCTGGTGAGATGGCTCAATTGGTAGAGTTTGCACCATTGCATGAGGAACTGAAACTGGATTCCCAGTGCCTATCTAAAAGCCTATCGTGGTAGCACACACCTGTAATCCAAACACTGGCGAGGCACGGACAGAAGGATATCTGGGCTTGCCCACAAGCCAGTCTAGCTTAATTGGTGAGCTCCATGTTCAGTGAGAAGCCTGTGTGAAGTACGGTGGAGAACAATGAAGAAGGCACCCAGTGACTCCCTCTGGTTCACATGCATCTGGACTCCCCCACCTAAACACATACACAACAGTAGCAACAGAACATAGGCAAGAGTGCTCTTCGGCCCCAAGAACCTACACTTTCAGCAAGTAATTCTAGCAGACACTTTAAAAGACCCCTCCCTGCCTGCCTTAGATGCTGTATTGCTAACATCAAAGAGGAAAATATTGACACTTGGATAAATGATATATTCTCTTATCATTTTTCAGGTTCCCAAAATAAAAGAAGATGATATTGAGGTAAAGAAGCGGAAGCGGAAAGAGGAAGGGGAAAAAGAGAAGAAGCCAAGGAAAAAAGTTCCCAAACAACTGGGGTATGCTAAATTAAGCCTGATAGGAAATTAGTACCACAATACTATGGTTTCCTTTTAGAAATATATATTCACCACTAATGTATTTAGTTGTCTAATTTGATAATGACCTACTGCATTTTAATAATATTATGGTACTATTAATAAGCAGGAGGCTTTGTCATCTTAGAGATGTATAGTATTTCAGATTGCACTTACAGATTTTTCATTGACTATCTTGTTTATTACAACTTTTTATTTTTTATTTTTTTAACTAGGTTTGTTTATTTTATGTGTATGAATGTCTTGCCTGTATGTGGTGTGTGTATATATATATGAACCACATGTGTTTCTGGTGCCCTTGAAGATTAGAAGAAGCATTATATCCTGTAGAACTGGAGTTACAGACAGTTGTGAGTCACCATGTGGGTGCTGGGAATCAAACCTGGGTCCTCTGCAAGAGCAACCAGTGCTCTTGACCACTAAGCCATAGCTCCAGCCCCTAATCTTAAAGAACCAGCTTAAGCCAGAAGTGGTGGCACAAATCTGTATTTCTAGGACTTGGAGGTTGAAGCAGGAATTCAAGGACATCCTAAGCTATGTAAGGAGTTTGAGGCCAGCATGGGCTATGTGAAACCCTGCCATATCATCCAGAAGATGTTGAAGAAGGTGCTATCATGAAAGTATAATTTAATACAAAACTAAAAAGACTATTTTATTCTTCCATCTCCCACATGATTATTTTAATTATTTTATATTTTAATTATTTTACTCACTTACATAGGGGATTAACTTTTTTTTTTTTTTTTTTTTTTTTTGGTTTTTCGAGACAGGGTTTCTCTGTGTAGCTTTGCGCCTTTCCTGGGACTCACTTGGTAGCCCAGGCTGGCCTCGAACTCACAGAGATCCGCCTGGCTCTGCCTCCCAAGTGCTGGGATTAAAGGCGTGCGCCACCACCGCCCGGCTGGGGATTAACTTTTAAAATAACACAGCCTAACCAGTCTTTTTTCCTTCACAGAGTTGTGGCTCTCAATTCACACAAGTCTGAAAAAAAGAAGAAGCGCTATAAAGATTCCCTTTCTCTGGCTGCCATGATACGAAAATTTCAAAAAGAAAAGGATGCATTAAAGAAGGAATCTAGCCCTAAAGTCCCTGTGACCCTATCAACTTCCTCTCTGACTAAGCCCTCCTGTGCTGCCACAGCCCTGGGGGATGACATCCCAGACTTAAGTCTGAACAGTGCTGATCCAGACCTCCCTATTTTTGTTAGCACAAATGAACATGAATTGTTTCAGGAAGCTGAAAATGCCCTAGAAATGCTAGATGACTTTGACTTTGACAGATTACTGGATGCTGCTTCTGATGGTAGCCCCCTCTCTGAGTCAGGGGGAGAAAATGGAAACATCACCCAGCCCACCTTCAGCTCTCAAGTTATGCCCAAGGTGGTACCTACACTTCCAGATGGTCTACCTGTGCTCCTTGAGAAACGTATTGAGGACCTTCGTGTAGTAAGTGTAATGATGCTCTTGGTTTTTATTCACTGCACAAACATGTAGTTTAAAGTTTTAAGACAAAACAATCCACAGTCCCAACAACTTATTTCCATAGCCTCTTGTAGACATTGGCTGTATATACATACATGTGTTTTTATTGAAATTTAAATAGCTCTAGTTATAACATGGATATACTATACACTTGTTTTTTTTATTCTTCTCGTGCTGGGGATAGAACCTAATGCTGTAAACACGTTAGACAATCACTCTACCACCGAACCACATTCTAAGCTCTGTAGCTGGTTCTGTTTTGTTTCAGTGTACCTTATAAAGTTTTCTTCATATTTGGTTATTTGTGTGTGTGTGCATGCACCCATATGTTCATAGTGCACAGGTGGAGGTCAGAGGACATTTAAAGAGTTAAGAGAATAAACACGACCCCAGCACTCGGGAGGCAGAGGCAGGCGGATCTCTGTGAGTTTGAGGCCAGCCTGGTCTACAGAGTGAGTTTCAGGACAGTCTGAGCTACACAGAGAAACCCTGTCTCAAAAGAAAGCAAAACCAAAAAATGAGAGGGAATAAGCATAAGCATAGGGATGGTTTAAATGGAGAAATCTTAGAAGAAAAAAGCAGACTAAAGAGGAATTCATACATTACATTATGCAGAATGATTTTTTAGTAAAAATGTCTTCAAATTCGTGAATTAAAATCCAGAAAAACACCAGTTTAACAGTGGCTACTTCTGCTAAGGGTAAGGAATATAAAATAATGTGTTTTTTCTTATGCCTGAAGTACATTTTATTTATTTATTTTTTTAAAGATTTTATTTATCATGTATACAGTGAGTGTTCAGCCTGCAGGGCAGAAGAGGGCACCATATCTCATTGTAGATGGTTGTGAGCCACCATGTGGTTGCTGGGAATTGAACTCAGGACCTCTGGAAAAACAGCCAGTGCTCTTAACCTATGAGCCATCTCTCCAGCCCCCTGAAGTACATTTTATATTACTTATAGTAGATGGGCTAGGCTGATTCTCCAATCCCAGCCTCCAGTGCTGGAACTACAAGCATCCACTATTATACCTGGTTTAATATTACTTTTATAATCAGGAAGAAAATTCAAAATAACTGAAATATAGCATGGGTTCAAACAGACATGCCAAAGTAATCAAAAATAATTTTAAGCCAGGTCTGCTAAAATTGAACACAAGATATTCTGTATCTCAGATAAAAGGGGGATGTGTGAGACTGGGTTTGTAGCTAATCAAACTAACAAATGAGTCCGAGTATGAGGAGGAACCTAATGTGACAGCTGTCATAGGGGGCATAGAACTAAGGCTTACTATAGTTGCTGATTAGCTAGAAAAGTAGATCATAAAATAACTAGGGACTCGCTGGGCGGTGGTGGCGCACACCTTTAATCCCAGCACTCGGGAGGCAGAGCCAGGCGGATCTCTGTGAGTTCGAGGCCAGCCGGGTCTACAAAGCAAGTTCCAGGAAAGGCGCAAAAGCTACACAGAGAAAACTACACAAGGAAACCCTGTCTTGAAAAAAAAACAAAAAACAAAAAATAAAACAAAAACAAATTAAAATAACTAGGGACTCGCAATGTGGCTCAGTGGTAGAACTCTTTTAAATTTACCCTAGATAGGATTTTTCTTTGTAGCCCTGGTTATCCCTGGAACTTGCTCTATAGACCAGGCTGGCCTTAAACTCAGAGATCCACCTGCCTATCTCCCGAATGCTGGGATTAAAAGGCCTGCACCACCACTGCCCAGTTAGTGGATAGAACTCTTGGGTAGGTTATAAGAAGCCCATGACTTGATCTTTTGGAACTGCAAAAATAATTAACAAAATTAACAACTACATGTCAAAATAGTTTGGACCAAGCAAGTTTAGGTACACTTCCACAATGTAAGTAAGAGTTCATTTTGTCAGCTGGCCCTTTGGTTTTATTGATTGATTCTGTTTTGCTGACTCCTGTTTTTGTTACTTCACGTTTCTTCTAAGGTTGTGGCTTACTAATAGCTGCTCTGTTTTCACTTTCTTGAGTTTCCTTCCTCAGTGCAGAAGGTAGAGGAAGTATGCTAAAAGAACTCATTGCCTGTGTTGACTATATTTTTTAAAGATTTTATTTCATTTTTATTTTTTATTTATTTATTTTAACAGTTTATTTTTATTTTTTATTTCATGTGCATGGGTGTTTTGCCTGCCTGTTTGTCCGTGTGATGGTGTCTGATCTTGCAGTTACAGACAGGCATAAGCTGCCCTGTGGGTGCTGGGGTTTGAACCTTGGGTCATCTGGAGGAGCAGTTAGTGCTCTTAACCACAGAGCCATCTCTCCAGGCCCCTATTTCATTTTTTTTTAAATATTTATTTATTTATTATGTATACAGTATTCTGCTTGCATGTATGCCTGCACGCTAGAAGAGGGCACCAGATCTCATTACAGATGGTTGTGAGCCACCATGTGGTTGTTGGGAATTGAACTCAGGTCCTCTGGAAGAGCAGCCAGTGTTCTTAACCTCTGAGCCATCCCTCCAGCCTCATTTTTAATTATGGAGAAGGTATACACATGTGTACAGGTGCCCGTGGTGGCCAGAAGAAAGCATTGGATCCCCTGGAACTGTAGTTACTAGTTTCCTGACTTCTGTGGTTACTCCAAATTGAACACATATCTGAAAATTCAGAGCTAGTATACACAAATACAGAGAGACCATGTATCTTTCTGGGTCTGGATTACCTTAGAATGATTATTTCCAGCTATATCCTAGATACCAATTCTCTGTCAGATGTATCACTGGTAAAGGTCTTTTCCCATTCTGCAGACTGCCTTTTTTATTTGAATGATGGTGCCCTTGGCTGTTTCATGAGGTTCCATTTGTCAGTTGATTGTCTTAATTCCTGTACTACCAGAGTTCTATTTATAAAGTTCCCTCCTGTGACTCATGTTCAAGTGTTTTACATCCTTGGTTAGATTTAGTCTGGGATTTTTGTTTTTTGAAGTTGTTGTGAATGGTTTTGTTTCCCTGATTTCTTTCTTGGCTTGTTTGTCTTTGGTATATAGGAAGGCTCCTTATTTTTGTGTGTTGATTTTGTATCCTGCTGCTTTGCTTCATGTAGGAGTTTTGTGGTGAAGCCTCTAAGATCTTTATGTATAGAATCATATCATCTGCAAATAAGGATACTTGACTTCGTCCCTTCTCTCTGTATCCCTTTTATCTCCTTTTCTTGTCTTGTGGAGAAAATAGCATCCTTGTCTTGTTCCTAATTTTAGTGGAACCACTTCAAGTTTGTCTCTGTTTAACATATGTTGGCTGTGGATTTGTTGTCTTTGCCTTTATTATGTTGAGTTTTGTCCCTTGTATCTCTAGTTTCTATGATTAAAGGCTGTTTTAAATTTATTTATTTTTATGTGTGTGAGTGCTCTATCTGCATGAACACAGGGCATCAGATCTCACTAGAGATGGTTGTGAGCCACCATGTGGTTGCTGGGAATTAAACTCAGGACCTCTGGAAGATCAGCCAGTGCTCTTAACTGCTGAGCCATCTCTCCAGCCAGTGGGATTAAAGGCTTTTGCCACCATGTGTGGTCTATTTTCTGTTGATAATCAAGTTTTATTCCTCTGTGGTCAGATAAAATGCAAGAAATTATTTCAGTTTTCTTTATTTATTAGATGTATTTTGTATCCCAATATTTTAGTGTAGGTTCCATGTACTGAGAATGTATACACTCTAGTGGTTGGGTTGGAATGTTCTGTACATATGTTAGATCCATTTGATCTATGATATCATTTAGTTAATTTTTTATTCATTTTTTTTACATGATCTATCCATTGGTGAGAGGGGTGGTGAAAGTATTGAAGCTACCTACTGATTTTGTGTGTGTGTGTGTGTGTGTGTGTGTGTGTGTGTGTGTGTGTGTGTGTGTGTGTTACTTTACATATAGAAGTATTTGCTTTGTAAAGATGAGTGCATCCAAATTTAGTGCATATATATTTAAGATTGTAATGTCTTGATGGCTTGTCCCCTTGGTCCATATGAAGTGTCCTTCTTTATTTTAGTTTGAAGACTATCTTCTTGGTGTGTTTTTGCCCATCCTTTCACTTTGAAGTGGTTTCTATCTCTGGTGGTGAGGCAGCAGTTTGCTAGCCTGTGTCTTTTAGTTGGAATGTTAAGACCATTGATGCTTAGAGTTATTCTTGAAAGATGTATATTGATTGCTGTTGCTTTGTTGATTTTATTGTTTTTCTTAGGTTTTCTCGTTACTTCTTGAATATGCCTAACTCTTCCATCCAAAGTATTACTTGACCTTATCCTTTGTGAGGCTGACTTGGTGATCATAATTTCCTTTAACTTGCCTTTTATTTTGGTAGGTTCTCCTTTCTCCTTTGATTATCACAGATAAATGTGCTGGAATCAGTAGTCATTCAGACTTGTAAAACATCTGTCCAAGCCCTTCTGGCTTTATAGTCTCTATTAAAAAATCAGATGCTGTTCTCATGACTTTGTTTCTCTCTTGTAGCTTTCAATAGTCTTTCTTTGTTTTGAACATTTAGTGTTTTGACTACTACATGTTGTCTTTTTGGTTCTCTTTATTTGGTGTTCTTTATGCCTTTTGCACTTTGGTAGGCATCTTTTTTCTTAGATTTGTGAATTTTTTTTTCCTGTGATTTTGTTGAAAATATCTTCTGTAAGGTGGGGCTTGATGGCATACAATTTTAATCCTAGTGCTCGGGAGACAGAGACAAGTGGATCTCTGTGAGTTCAAGGCCAGCAGGTCTACATAGCGACAGGATAGTCAGAGCTGCATAGTGAGACCCTGTCTTAAAAGAACAAAAAGACCCAAAAACAAACAAAAAACAACAATAAAAACAAGCAAGAAAAGAGAAAATGTTTTTTTAAATATTTTTATTTTATTATTTAATTATGCATGTATATGTGTGGTTGGGGTGAATGCTGGGATTAAAGCCATGTTCCACCCTGTCCCACCTTATGTTACTTTTCTATTGGTGTGACAAAATACCATGACCAAGGCAACTTTTAAAAGAAAATATTTAACTTGGGGCTCACAGTTCCAGAGAGTTAGAGTCCATGGCCATCATGGCAGGCTGCATGGCACTTGGAGCAGTATCTGGAACTTACATCCCTGTGTGAAATCAGGAGGCAGAGAGATCTGTCACATACTTTGGTAGCTTGGTACAGGTGGCCCTGGTGTGCTTAAGTTCTTCTATCAATTCTGTCCATTAAGTGTGCATCTCCCGATTCCTGATGTGAACTGTGCCTTTGACTTCCCAGTCTATAAATAAATGATTATGGCAGAGTTTCCAAGTTAAAAACCCTTTTCTTCTGGTCACCAGGTTAAGAGGAAATACAGTGTGGCAATGTTATTCTCAAGCTTATAGTTTGTGCTTATTCCTTGATAATTTTTGTATTGCTTTTAATTATATAGAAGCCAGACTACTGCAGTCAGACAGTGTCTGTGCTGTGTGGCAGGTTTTTCGAGTTTCTCTGTGTAGTTTTGGTGCCTGTCCTGGAGCTCGCTCTGTAGACTAGCCTGGCCTTGAACTCATAGAGATCCGCCTGGCTCTGCCTCCCGAGTGCTGGGATTAAAGGCGTGCGCCACCACTGCCCGGCCGTGTGGCAGTTTTGCACTTTACAAAGGCCTTAATCTAAATCTTGGGTGCATCACGTACTAGCAACTGATTTGTGGCCATCTTCCGTAACCCTTCTAAGTTTTCAGCTCCTTATTTGTAAGACTAGGGGGAAATACTACCAGCCTCTGGCTATTTATGCAGATTCTATATGATAATAAGTATACAGAATAGAATAGAATAGAATACAAAGTTTAAAAGTTCATAGACCCACCATCAAGGAATTTATTCTATAGGAAACAAAAAATAGTCTTGTTTTTAAAAATTGTGTTTTGAGGACTGGGAGCTTAGCTCAGTGTTCGGGAACTTACCTAACATGCACAGAGTCCTGGTGTCTCTTGGTACAGGAAAAGTAATGTGGGTTGCCATATCAGTAGATAAATCCAGAAGTTCAAATAATGAAATTTAATGGAAGTCCTAGCACATCAAAGACAGGAGCAGAAATGACTATTGCCTGGTATTTTGTTTAGATAGATACATATTTGTGACATTGAATACTAAGTCTGATTTTTAATCACATTTAACATTTAAGATTATAAAGTTGTTTTTTGTTGTTGTTGTTTTGAGGCAGGGTTTCTCTGTGTAGCTTTGAAACCTGTCCTGGAACTAGCTCTGTAGACCAGGCTGGTCTCGAACTCACAGAGATCCACCTGGCTCTGCCTCCCAAGGGCTGGGATTATAGGCCTGCGCCACCACTGCCCAGTTTAAGATTATCAAGTTTAAAGTGGACATAATCACAGGATTCTGCAGAAGTCCTCAGGTGCTGGGTGATACCTGGGTGATATGTGGGTGATACTCTGGTATCTGATTCAATAGGGCTGCCAAGCTCGTGGCTAACCTGGGCTTCATAGGGAGCCTATGTCTTTAGAAAAAGTGTGTGTGTGTGTGTGTGTGTGTGTGTGTGTGTGTGTGTGTGTGTGTGTGTGAGAGAGAGAGAGAGAGAGAGAGACAGACAGACAGACAGACAGACAGACAGACAGGGGCGGGGGTTCTTTACATGTGTTTCACTTAAAGGCAATGTCCGTTCTGTACTTTAGGCATTTTGGCACGCATTGTTTCTGTCACAAGATTGACACTCAGTTTTCACTTTAATACCTTTCATGACCTTTGATGATGATTAAGTCTAAAAATAGGCAGTGCTAATACTTTCACATTGCTAAGTATAGTATTTCCCTGTAGTTATTAGTTAGATGGCCCTTGGGAAGTTGCTTTATTTTAAGTGGTACTGCCAGTTCCATGTGCCACACTAATTCACTCTATGCTTTACATTTAACCTCTTTAGAGGGTCTAGCTCTGATTTTTTTTTTTTTTAATGCTCTTTGATAGAGAGCCTAGCCTTGCTGTCACTTTGATTTTAGCCCAGTGGCACTAATTTTGAATGTCCCAAGTGAGAGACTAGGCCTCTGCTTTGTGAGCCACTAAGTGTGTGTTAGTGATTACAGCCACTGCAGCAGACATGTGTGATAGCGTGTTTGATTTGGATCTCAAATGACTTTGCCTCACTCTGGCTCAAAATTTGTGGTATTTTACTGATAGTGAAGTTTATTATTAGTAGTAATATTGTTGTTAGATAATTTATGTCAGTAATGGTTTATTTGAATTATATTGTCCTTTTTATTTTTTTTTATGTTTCTCTAGGCTGCCAAACTTTTTGATGAAGAAGGAAGAAAAAAATTCTTCACACAAGATATGAATAATATTCTTCTGGAGTAAGTGATTTATCTTTCCTTTTTAAACTTGGACTGGGAATAATCTCAGTGATATACTTGCCAAGCATTTGTGAGGCCCTAAGTCCAATTCCTAACTCAAATAAAAAGGAACAAACCAAAAACCTTGCAGGCCGCTGAGGCAGTAGATAGTTGGTAGAGTGCTTGTGTAGCATGTTGGAAGCCCTGGATTTGCATAAACTGAGTGTGGTGTGGTACACCTCTGTAATCCCAGCATTTTGGAGGTGAAGAATGAACAGTTGAAGGTCATCCTCAGCTACATTGTGAGTTCAAGGCCAGCCTGGGCTACTTGACACTCTATCTCAAATAAATTAATAAACTAATTAATTAATAAAAACTTTGCCGAGAGTGGTGGTACATGCCTCTAATCCCAGCACCAAGAGACTGAGGCAAGAGAACTACAAGTTTAAGTAGTTGAGGGGCTGAGGATATATATAGTTCAACTGGTACAGTTCTTACCTTTAATTTACGGAGATCTGCATCAGATTCTCCAGTACTGCATAAAACTGGTGTGGTACTTTGTACCTATTTTCTCAGCACTTGTAGAGGTGGAGGCAGGAAGACTAGGAAATTCAAGATTATTCTCAGGAATAACATGAAGTTATACAGTTTATCGGCCAACCTGGGTTATCTGGGACTTTTTCCACATACATATACACAGTTGGCCTGTGAAAACCAATGAGATGGCTCAGTGGATAAAGTGCTTACCACCAAATCGGATGGCCTGAGTTTGGTCCCTTGGACCCATATGGTTGAAGGAGAGAGTCAAGTCTACAGTTTGTCCTCTGACCTCCTCAGGTGCTCCATGGTACCTAATAAGTGTACATACACACACACACACACACACACACACACACACACACACACATACACATACACAAATACTACTTTTAAATATTTTTTAATCGATTTGTGAATTAGAGGTTTTGGTCTCAGTCATCCATTCTTCCTGTTCTGCTTTGCAGCATGTTTTTTATAATATTTGTTCCTGAGCAAAACTGTATTTGTTCTCCACACTACTAACAATAGGTACAGCCTTTGATATTTCTAGCTTGTAGAGCAGGTGACCACTATGCAGGTTGACCATTCAGCTGGTCTTAGGTGTATTTTGTGCCACCTATATGAAAAATGTCTGTGAAAGGTCAGAGTATTTATTCAGATTGGCCACCTATTTCTACTACTCAGAATTGAGACATGATTCCATGATTATTTAGTGAGGTTAATTATAATTTGTGCAAAATTTATAGCCGAATGAAAACTATGGTTCAAGGAAGAAATCTTGGAGCCAGGCACGGTGGTGGTACACACCTTTAATTCCAGTACTTGGGAGGCAAAGGCAGGTGGATCTCTGGGTTTGAGGCCAGCCTGGTGTACAGAGTGAGTTCCAGGACAGCCAGGGTTACACAGAGAAACCCTGTCTTAAAAAACCAAAGAAGGGCTGGAGAGATGGCTCAGAGGTTAAGAGCACTGGCTGCTCTTCCAGAGGTTCGGAGTTCAATTCCCAGCAACCACATGGTAGCTCACCATCTGTAATGAGATCTGATGCCCTCTTCTGGTGGGCAGGCATATGCGCAAGGAGAACACTGTATACCTAGTAAATAAATAAATCTTTAAAAAAAAAAAAAAAACCAAAGAATTCTTGGCTGTAAGTTTATATGAAAACTACAGACATCAGATTGGGAGAAAAAGGTGAGGGCTCATAGATGACATGGATTATATTAAAATGAGCAGATTTTTAGATTTAGTATCAGTTTTACCCTCAGTGTTTGATACTAACCAAGTTGCATTTTTGAAGGCTGTAGCCAAATGAGCTGTACTTGTAAATGGTTTTAACTGTTGGTTATAGGATATAAGAATTCAGTTGACTGCAGGCAGAACTAGGCAGAAGTGTGATCATGAGGAAAGAAGCAGATCTTACTTGTATGATGAAAACAATTGGTCTGCTCTGGCATTTAATAGTACCAGGTAGGAAGATACAAGCAAATAATATTTCTGTGATTCCTTTCTTCTAAATACACAATAGAGATATTCGATAGAAAAGGGTGTTTTTTTCATTACTTATAGTTACTATCTCTGTGATCCTTAAAGACTTAAAAAAAAATAGACTCCTCAAACGTAACAGTGTGTTTCCAGTGGAGTAGCTGAAGAGCTCTTTGTTTTAGCCTGGATTTTCAGGTTGAATGCATGTGATGGAAGAGGTACATGATTCTTCACATTCCTGCTGCCACCTTTACTGGTGGCTTTTGAGCTCCAGAGTCACTAGACAGTGCAGCAGCTGTCCCTCATCTCAGAGTTGTCCCAGATTCCATCATCCCATCTCACTAGCCATTTTTTCTCTCCCCTGGTACTAGAGCAATTCTTTCCTCGTGGCTAAGACCGGTCTTTCATTCTCTTCCCTCCCTCCTTTCCTTTCCATTTCACTCTTCTATAAGAAGGGGAGTCTGTTTTTCCCCTGGGAGAATCAAGAGCCCATCTTCGTGCTCTAGCAACACAGGTAAATTAGAGTGCCATTAATAGGCTTCCCTCCATCCCTTCCCTGTCTGTCACAAACAAATCTCTAAATTGGGGAGCCCATCTACTCTGGCTACTTTTTTTAAAGATGTATTTATTTTATGTATATGGGTGTTTTGCCTGCATATATTTAACTGCACCATGCATAAGTCAGAAGAGGGTATCAGATCCCTTGGAATTAAAATTACAAACAATTGTTAGACACCATATAGGTACTGGGAATCAAACCCGGTCTTCTAGAAGGGGGTCAGTGCCCTTAGCTGCTGAACCATCTCTCCACCTACACACATAGACACAAACAGACACACATCTGCTCTTCATTTCACAAAAGGTGAGCTTTCAGTTTCTTTAAGGCCTTAGGCTCAGAGTTGATGGTTTCCTTTAAAGTCACTTTTTGTTGTTCTCTGTCCTAAACTCACATGCCTTACGCTTCTGGACAGAGTGCTGTTATAATAGCATGTATAATCCCATGACTAACATTACTCAGGTGTATTGGCCTCACCATTTCTTCTTTTTGTTGAGGAGAAAAAGATGAATTTCTGGTTCACCTTTTTTTTTCCATAGTTGAATTGGACCTGAATGAACAAGTATACAATACACTTACTTTTCTTCTCTGTTCCCTGAAGCAGGCATTCTGAATTCTACTCATATTACACTAGGCATGACTGTTTGCTGGACACTCCCTGTGAGACCTTCATGCCATCTCCTTGGTGCTCCTTGAATGAGTAGTGACTGAATGGCGGTATACTGAGGACTTAGCAGTTAGTTTCTGCTCAGGGAGTCAGCTTTTCCTTGTCTGAGTTAACCTTTGGAAGCCAGTGACTTTAAACTATTTCCTTGAGTCTGTTAACATCTCTTAGTACTTGGAGAGTTTGTATTTTATTTTCAGTTTCAACTAGCTTTTTAACGATAAGACAAGTCCAGAAATCCTACTCAGAGCCCAGGCCCTTAGTAACGGTCTAGCCAAATGCTACCAGCCAAGCATTTCTGCATAGTACTCATCATGACCATGACGTTATTTCCCTGCAGGCTCTTGCATTTAACTGTCTATTCACTATTTAGTTTTTCTAATACTAGGGATTTTCTTTTACAAGTTCTAAAAAGCATGATTTTTGTCTATTTTATTTTTTTCTGAAATTACAGTATATCTTTTTTGTTGTTTTTGTTTTGTTTGTTTTCCAAGACAGGGTTTCTCTATGTAGCCTTGGCTGTCCTGGAAATCCCTCTGTAGACCTCAGGCTGGCCTCAAACTCCAGAGATCCACCTGCCTCTGCCTCCTGGGTGCTAGGATTAAAGGCAGGCACCACTACTGTCCAGCTGAAATTACAGTGTATCTTAGAGATGATAAATTAATTTAATATGGGAGGGTTTCCTAAGTGTCCCTGTACACTTTCCTATAATTATCTGTGGTGACTTGGGCATAATTTGTTGCCAAGAACCCCAATTATTTTACTTTTTGTTTTTTGATTTGATACAAAGTTTCACAATGTATCCTTGGCTGGCCTAAGGTGCCTACATAGGTCAGGCTAACCTGGGATTCAGAGCATTCCTTGCCTCTTGTTTCTGAATAGGATTAAAAATGCACACCATCAAGCCTAGCTAAGAGCCCCAATTTGATAACGGCCTTCAAACTCACATCTATTGTTACTTTTCTTCAGTAGCAGCTGCCAAATACAGTCTTTTCAATTTTGAGAGACACTCTGTTAATAGTTGCTCTCTGCTAAAATATGGCAATTATTACAAATTTTACTGCATTACTTTTAAAAGAGAAATAGAGAAGAGAAAATATTAATCCCACTGAACAAGAATAAAGACCAATGAACCAAACTTTTTGGTCAAATTAAGCAAGCTTTATTTCCTGTCAAACAGGGCTGTCTCCCTAAAGCCTGGTTTGAGAAAATAGCAATGAGCATAGGAGAAAGTGGAGCTTATATAGCCAAAAAAGCCTCCAATGCTAGGGGATTTCCAAGGGTTTTTGGTTATGTGAGAACTTGGTAGAACATCTCAGAATTATTTGGCAGAACATCTTATATCAGAATGGAGGTCAGATTATAGGGTGTGGGACATGTTAAATTCCAGAAAATGAGTAAAGACATACTAAAATTTAAGTTTCACAGAAAACTGGGAGGAACTTATTTCTACCTTATAACAAGATGGCTTCTAAACTTGAGATGGAGTCAGGCTAGTTCATCAAAAGGAAATAGCTACTGGCAAAATAAAATTTAACAATTAATTTTCTGCCCCAAAAAGGGAAGTGAGAACTAATCACTTACAGTAAATTGAGTAAACTATTAAATACACAGCTGTGTCACAGGCATAGTAAGGAAAACAAAGATGAGGAAATAGCATGTGCATATAGCTGGGTGTGAAGGGCTTTGCCTTTTCAGATACCTTAAGGGAGAGTGCCATAGGGCCTGGGGAACATCTGCTTTTGCTTGCTTGCTTGCTTCCTTCCTTCCTTTTGTTTGTTTGTTTGTTTTTTGAGGCAAGGTTTCTCTATGTAGTCCTGGCTGTCCTGGAACTCGCTTTGTAGACTAGACTAGCCTCGAGCTTAGAGGTCTGCTTGCCTCTGCAGACCTTCCCACGTGCTAGGATTGAAAGTGTGTACCACCACCACCTGGCTATTTTCTGGCTTATATGGTGCTATGTAAAAAGGATTGGATGTTGTTTACTGTTGTGTGGTTTTGTTTTTGTCTTTGGTCAGCATCGAGTTACAGCTACAAGAACTAGGCCCTGTCATTCGTAGTGGTGTCTACTCCCATCTTGAAGCATTCGTGCCATGCAATAAGGAAACGCTGGTAAAACGTCTAAAGAAGTTACACCTTAACGTCCAGGTAAGTGGAAGAATAGTATCTATATCTTAGGTTTTGTAACCAGTCAACAAGATGTTTGCTCAGAGTCTTTGCACATTCATCACTTTACAGTTCTGTTACATATGTTTAATAACCACAGGATGTCACTAAAGTTGATTAGGAGCCCCTTCTTCAGGGTTGGCAAGATGGCTCAGCAGGTAAAGGCACTTGTCGAGCAAGCCTGGCAAAATTGTCCTCTGAATTCCACAAGTATACCACAGCATGAGCAACTACACACAGCCACACACACACCATTTAAAAACTATTTGCTTCAACAGTTGATAGGCCTAGATGAAAAGTACTGATTCCTAAGGCATGGATTCTTGCTCTAGAAAGTCAGTGTAGTAGGTACCACAAACAGAATTCTTTATTAAGACACCAATATCTGTTAACAAAGGCTTCTTTTGAGTTGAAAAAATTATAATTCCTTCTTGATTCAAAGCAGGTTAATGAACAAAAAAAATTGTGTTCCCACCTCATATTTTGTCTTTTTGTTGGCAACTTCAGACATCGGCAATCGGAGCCAAAATTCAAATGACAAAAATGGGTAACTGATAAAATAGAACTAGAAGCTGGGCCTGGTGGTACACGCCTTTAATACCAGAGCTTGGGAGGCAAAGGCAGGCGGATCTCTGAGTTCAAGGCCAGCCTGGTCTACAGGGAGAGTTCCAGGACAGCCAGGTTTACAAAGAGAAACCCTGTCTTGAAATTTGGGTGGGGGGGGTCTAAAAAATAGAAGTAGAAATAGTTTTTAGGTTTTCTTTTTGTTGTTTTTGTTTTTGAGACAGGGTCTCACTATGTGGTCTAGAGCTCACTATGTACAGCAGGTTGATGTTAAAACTCAAAGAGATCCACCAGCAATGCAAAGGTAGGCACCACTATACCTAGCCTAGAAAAACACCATTTTGTGTAGTATAAAACACCTTTTCTTCCTTTTTGAGAAGGTATTCTGTCCTAGACTAGCCCAGATACAGCAGGGTTTATGGGTGCTGGGATTGTGGACCTTTACCACCTTGCCTGTTTCTGTTTGTGTTTTTAATTTTTATTTTCTGTATGGGTATTCTGCTTGTATGTACATCAGTATACTGTGGATGTCCATGGTACCCACAGAGGCCAGAAGAGGGTGTTGGCTCCCTTGGAACTAAAGTTAAGGGTTGTTAACTGCCATGTGGGTTCTGGAAACAGAATCTGGATAGCCCCGGCTGGCCTGGAACTGGCTATGTAGATCAGACTGGCCTGCCACTGCCTCCTGAATATTGAGATTAAAGGCATGTACACCCATGATTGGCCTCAACTCACCTGGTTTTATGTTTTTCTAGAAATCAAACACACTTAATGCGTGTTAGGCAAACTTTGAACCAACTGAGCTACATCCGTAGTACCAGATTATAGAATATTTTGGGCCAGCTATAGTAGTGCACACCTTTAATCCCAGCACTCTGAAGGCAGAGTGAAGTGTGATCCTAATTAGTCTTAACAGTTAAAAGCCCAGAGTCAGCTATTAGGGTGAAAGCTATAAGATCAGAGAAGCAGAGCAGCCAGCCACTGGAGACCTCTTACCTCTACGAAATCTCAGACCAAATGGGCGTCCTGTCTATGAATCCTCAGACTGAATGGGATCCTGTCTCCACCTCCCAATTATGCTTGGATTAAAGGTGTAGCCCAGGGTGGCCTTGAACTCCTGATTTTTCTGCTTCCTCCCTAGTGCTGGGATTCAAGGTGTGTGCCATCACTGCCTGGTCTCTGTGGTTAACTAGTGGCTATTTCTACGCTCTGATCTCCAGGCAAGTTTTATTTGTCAGAACACAAACAAAATATCATCTGAGGCCAGCCTGGTCTATATAGTGAGCTCTGGATAGCCAGAGCTACATAGTGAGACCCTGCCTTAAAAAACGACAAGGCCGGGCGGTGGTGGCGCACGCCTTTAATCCCAGCACTCGGGAGGCAGAGGCAGGCGGATCTCTGTGAGTTCGAGGCCAGCCTGGTCTACAGAGCGAGATCCAGGAAAGGCGCAAAGCTACACAGAGAAACCCTGTCTCGAAAAACCAAAAAAAAAAAAAAAAAAACGACAACAAAAATTATAACAAAATAAAATATTTTCAGAGAAACGTTTGAGTTTGATGTTTGAAGTTATTTCCTATCCCATTGGACATGAGAGAAAGGCATCATCTGTCTTGTCCTTGTTGGTCTTTATATAAGCTTTGTCATACCATTCATATCCCTAAACATTGTATTGTAAGTTTTATATTGTCTGAGCTTCATAGAAAGAGAAACAAATTGTTTTCTTCTCTAACTAGCTTTCTAGCACTATGTCGTGCCTCAGATGGATGTCGACATAGTAGAAATTGATTTCTACTGGTGTGTATAGCTCTCTATTGTATGAGTGTATCTCATTTAGCTTCTCAGTTTCACTGTTGATGAATATTTGAAGTTTTCCAGGGCTATCTACTTAATTCTTCAAGAAATTTTGATACTAAGTGTTAAGATTTTTATTCTAGATACCATTACATGCTTAGTTTATTAGTTGGTATTCATGGAATAGGTTAAAATGCTTTCTAGTCATAATTTTCATTTCTAAATACAATATCAAAAGTTGTAATGACTTGTTGGGGGACTGGGGTATAGCTCAGGTAAAGGCTTACTTAGTATGCCTGAGTCTCTTGAATTCAATCTACATTATAAAAAACAAGCAAAACCCTTTTGCTTCAGCGAAGAAAGAGTTAAGGTATTTCTGGACCTATGACAATGATAAAGATTTTAAGGACTTAAGTATATGTTATTTGCAAGATGAAAATGGTGTTGGCTGATTCGAGCTGTCAGATACAAAATTCTTACTTTCCTTTCTATGCTGAATCCATATGGAGAAGGGTTTCTCAGTTTCCTCTTTCATTTGCCCTTGAACTTAATTTTTGCTTGCACCATAAATTATAATTGCTAGCAACAACTGGAGAGCAGGATGCTCACATCCTGTTGGTAGTCACCAAAGCAGATTGTGCGTTGTAGTATTTCAGAGTAGTGTCCTCTTTAGGTATATTTTTCAACAGCAGGAGTTAAACAGTAGTCTGGGCAATGTCTCTCTCATTCTCTGGGTTATTTGTATTACAATTCATTCATAAAGCTTATTGGGCAAAACTTGGACTCATCCTTCAGAATGTGAAGGAACACTGTTACTGGGGCAGCAGGCAAAAACTGGGATTCTGCTTGGTGTAGCAGGAAACACAGTCATCCTAATTTTTCATCCAGTGTGCCTTGGACAAGTTGGGGCTGTAGAAGACATACCATGTTAGATAACATTCAGGTCTGTAATCAGTATGTAGAATGTGATTTCACCTATTGTGTGTTCTGCTTATAGAGTAAGTTTTGTTAGGATATTTGAAGAAAAAAAAAACTCCAACTGTATTTACCCCTCAGGATGATCGTTTAAGAGAACCTCTGCAGAAATTGAAGCTGGCTGTTAGCAACGTCATGCCTGAACAGCTGTTTAAATACCAGGAAGACTGCCAGGCTCGCAGTCAAGCCAAGTGTGCCAAGTATGTACCTCTGCTGTGGGCTGGCTTTAGAATTTGAGAATGACATTTAGTTGATGTTCTTTCAGTTTATCTTTTGGTTTCTTCGAGACATGGTTTCTCTGTGTAGCCCTGGCTGACCTGGAACTCACGTTGTAGATCAGGCTGGCCTTGAACTCACAGAGATCTACCTGCCTCTGCCTCTAGAATGCTGGCATTAAAGGTGTGCGCTACCACTCCCCTTCTTCTTCTTTTTTTTTAATATATCACCACACTTTCTTTTTCTTTTCTTTTTTTTTATTAAGAGATATTCTATTCATTTTACATACCAACCACAGATTCCACTGTCCTCCCTCCCCCCGCCCACCCCCTAGCCTTACCTCCCAACCCATCCTCCATTTCCACCTCCTCCAAGGCAAGGTCTCCCATGGGGAGTCAGCAGATCCTGCTACATTCAGTTGAGGCAGGTCCAAGCCCCTCCTCCCCCACTCCCCTTCTTAGTTGATGTTCTTAAGCAGTCCTCATTCTCTAAAAACCATGTGTACCATTGAAAGGATGTAATTGAATGTTTTCTAAGTGATGTGTCACTTCCTGCTCAAACTGCTTTGTTGTCAAAAGCAAAAGGCTTTGTCTGGTTAGTGTATGGAGGTAAACAAAACAAGGGTCAAGGCAGGCATAATGGGACACACCTATAATAGCAATTAGGAGGTTTCAGCAGTGTGATCCAGGTTCTAGGCTAGCCTAGGCTTCATACTGAGACTCTGTCTAAAAAATAAGGCTAAAAGCTAATGCTGGTTAGGCATTTCACATGTTGACCAATTTGACTCAGCTGAGGCTAGACACAGAGAGTTTGATCTAAAGGATGAGCATTTGTACCTCTATAGTATAGTTCAGAGTCCTTATTTGCTCATCCACTTTATACTGGTTCACCATATTTGGAAATGTTTTGAATAAACATTTGGCTGAGCAACTGAAGTATTTAAAGAATCTAGGATTGTGAATTCAGGGTTAAAACTTTGCTTCATAAAATATTACTCATTTTTTAGGTTGCAAACAGATGAAGAACGGGAAAAAAATGGATCTGAAGATGATGATGATGAGAAACCAGGGAAACGAGTCATAGGGCCACGAAAGAAATTCCACTGGGATGACACCATTAGGTGAGCTTAGTTAGTCTTCATTTGTAGGCAAAGATGAGAGAAGAATCTAGGAACCCACTAGACTAGATCAGAAGCAACCAAAGATAAGTGTCTTAAGAAAACATACTCAGGAATAGTAATCTGGTGTAATCGCCTCAGGGTGCTGGTGCTTTGGGCTTCATATAACACATATTATCAGCTGTTCTAAGAGTGGAGTGAAGTCATTCTGGTTGCATCAGGACCAGCATATGATATACCTGTGTGAACTGTATACTTACTGTATCCCAGGGAGACAGCTATCCCATTTGATCTTTGCTCACTTAAAGAAAGGTACCAAAGGCCATTCATTGTTTCATGGTGGGGGTTGATTGTAGTGCATTGAATGATCAGTGTTAGAACTTACTTCTCTTATTGTCTGAATACTTCACTTAACATTCTTTATTGCCACCATATTTACATGCTTCAAAAATACCCATTTCGAATCGTATTTTCCTTAGTTTTACATTTCACATTTCTGTAACAATATATATTTTTAATTTGTTTAGAACTTTGTTATGTAACCTTGTTGAGATCAAATTGGGATGCTATGAATTAGAGCCAAATAAAAGCCAGTCTGCTGAGGATTATCTTAAATCCTTCATGGAGACAGAAGTGAAGCCACTGTGGCCTAAGGGCTGGATGCAGGCAAGGTAAGAAATGTGCCTTTCCGGGTTTTGTTGTAGTTTCTTAGTTTGCTGTTATTAAAGATATATTTGCACACAAACACACATCACATTGATTTTGCTAAGAACTTACATGTTTGGGGAGTGTTGCATGGGAGAGGCTGGAAGGAGGAAAGAGAAGGGGGAAATGATGATCTCAAATTATTTAAAGTGGGAACTGACATGTTCAACATTCTATTAATATATCAAGAGACCCTATCTCAAAACAAAACAAAAGCCAACTAGTGTGTGTGTGTGTGTGTGTGTGTGTGTGTGTGTGTGTGTGTGTGTGTGTGTAGTATTTCAGATCATCAGCACTTAACAAAACATGTCTTGTGGATCTAGAAATAAGATAGGTATATTCTTTTGTTTTGTTTTTAAGTCAAACCATTTTTCCTTATTTTGCTTCTGAGTTTAGTAATAAGGAAAAAGGATGGGAGATGATGGTTGTAAACTTGAGGGTTTTTTAACAGATAGAAAGGAACCACATGCTGGATTTAGAGCAGAGATAGATGTGGTAGCACACATTTGTACCCTGGCGCTGATGAGAATATAAAGGGTTGCAAGTTTGAGGCCAGCCTGTACTCGAGAATTCCAGATCAGCTTGAGCTATCTTGTGAAATCCATCTTTTTTTTTTTTTTTTTAAGATTTATATTTATTTATTTATTATTATACAATGTTCTGCCTGCATGTATGTCTACAGGCCAGAAGAGGGCACCAGATCTCATTACAGATGGTTGTGAGCCACCATGTGGTTGCTGGGGATTGACCGCAGGACCTCTGGAAGAGCAGTCACTGCTCTTAACCTCTGATCCATCTCTCCAGCCCGGTGAAATTCATCTTAAACAAAATTGCCGGTCATGGTAGTGCATGCCTCTCATTTCAGCGCATGGGAAGCAGAGGCAAGCAGATCTCTGTGAGTTCAAAGCCAGCCGGGGTTACCTAGACCAGTTCATGCTGGCCTTGAACTCACAGAGATCTGCTTGCCTCTGCTTCCTGAGTACTGGGATTAAAGTCATGTGTCGCCATGCCTGGCTGGAGGATTTTAAGAGAATAAAAAACAAACTTGGCTATCAATCTGTCATCCTTAAAGTAACAGAAACAACCTTTTCTGTTGATTTGTTAAAACTTCTAAATACATAGAAACGATATAAAACTTTTCATGAAATACATTATTGAATAAAGTTGTTGCTACTTTTGCTTAGTGAATAAGCAAAAACCAAATGGTTAATGATTTTGAGTTCAAGGTCAGCCTGAGTTACAATACTAAGTTTGAAGCTAGTTTGAGTCACACAGCAAGATCTTGTGTGCAAAACAAAAATAAAAAGTGAAGCGATTGCCATGTTATCTGCTCTAAAAAATGATTTTGTCTTTCTGATTTTTCTAGAATGCTTTTTAAGGAAAGCCGGAGTGTACATAATCATCTTACTTCTGCTCCGTGAGTAAATACTGACTCTAGATTTCTCCATGTGTTTTTTATTCATGTTATAGCTTTTGGGTTTTTTGTTTGTTTGTTTTTGTTTGTTTGTTTGTTTGTTTGTTTTTTTCCGAGACAGGGTTTCTCTATGTAGCCCTGGCTGTCCTGGGACTCTGTAGACTAGGCTGGCCTGGAATTCAAAGATCCACCTGGTTCTGCCTCCCAAGTGCTGGGATTAAAGTTTGCACCACCACTGCCTGGCTCATGTTATGGCTTTAAGAAACAAAACCATTACTTACTAAAATACTCATTGACGTAGGTAAGACTTAAGTATACTGTTAGGTCATCTCTGTGTTGCCCCCTTTTCTGTTTTGTTTGTTTTGACTGCTGACTTTGGAAACAGTCCCAAGATGTTCTCCAAACCTTCTAGTCTAGATTGGGATTCTGCTGTAGGGAGCCACCAGCACGGAGCTCAGGCTTGCTCCCTTGTTCTTACTGTCTCCATGGGTAACTGCATTGATGGGCTGAGCTTACAGGGTACTTCATGTACACTCCTCCCCTGCTTGCAAGCGTCTAGTGTTCTCTGTGCACAGCTGGCTATAGAAAATATAACGTGGATTTCTAGATCTGTGAGATGGCTCCATGGATAAAAGCACTTGCCATAAAAATCTGAATCCGAGCCCTAGAACCCATGGTAAAAGGAGAAAACCAACTTCTGAAAGTGGGGTCCTGACCTCTATCTATGCCCCCTTTACACATATGCAGTCAGTCACTCACAAATAAATCAATTTTTAAAAATGTTTATACCAGAAATTAAACACAGGTCCAGCATGTGTTAGGCAAGCATTCTACTGAGCTACTTACCCAGCCCGGTGAAACTTTCATTGAAGAATGAACCTTTATTCTCCTAATCACAGAAAGATGCCAGTAGTTACTTTTAGGGGTACATACTGGAATCATACTGGAATGCAGCTCAGTTGGTAGAGTCCTTGCCCACCATGCATTAAGGCCCTTGGTTCCATCTCCAGCATTTAAAAAAAGTATTGAAATATATAAAGTTAGTGAGTTATAGATAATGGGCTAAAGCACTTCAATGTACTTGTAATTCTGCTAAGAGATCAGATTATCATTTTGGGGATGATATTATAAAATTCTTCCTCTTCTTTATATATACAGTTAGAAGAAATGGATATTTTTAGTTTTAGAAAGGACATTTTGTTAATATATCATCAGAGATCTGTTGTTGTTTCAGTTATTATTCTTCGTTTTCTCTTTTAAGACAGAATCTTGTTTTGTTGCCCAGTTTGGTCTTAAACTCTTGGCCTCCAAGTGATCCTGCCTCTACATCTAAAGTAGGTCGGATCTTGAGTGCATGCCACTATGCCTGGCTCCCCTCAATGCTGGGCGTTGAACCTAGGCTTTTATACATGCCAGACAAGTACTCTGCCATTGAGCTACATCCTACTCCTCTGCTCAGCTCTTAAAAAGAGTTCCATTGTTACTGCTACCTTTGTGTTTTGTTTTAATAGTAGTAGTTTGGTTTTTTTTTTTTTTAATCAGAAAATAGCATAGGTAAATATGGCTGTTCTAATGATCTAATGGCTTCCTCCCGAAAAGGCATGGAGAATACTGTTGCCTTCTTGAAACTGCACATTGACAGGTGTTTCATGCTGCTTCCTAAATGTTCAAAGTTTTTTGTTTTTTGTAGCCCTGGCTGGCCTGGAACTCATTTTGTAGACCAGGGTGACCTCAAACTCAAGAAGGTTCCTTCTTGCTTTTTAATTCATTAGTTAATTTGTTATCATTCTAACAATTTTTGATTTTTGCAATTAAGAATAATTTTCGATAAAACCTTAAAATTTTTTCTTAAGCAAAATGTCATTAATAACCCATTGCCCTGATTTGAGTATGACATACCTTGAAGCTATTCCCTACAAATAATTGAGTTCTTATCAATCCATTGAAGTAAGTCTTCTTAGGCTAACCTGTTTGAAGTCATTTTATGTTTTATGTGTTTATATATGTTTTTTTCCCTATCTATATTTCTTATTTTAGTAATTATTTGGCCTGCTAGTCACTCTGATTAGAAAAATATGGCTAACTATCCCCGTGCATAGTCTGCTTTAATTCATAACATATAACTGCTTCTGAAGTGACCTTCATTTTCATCTTTTCTCTTAGGGCAAAGAAAAAGGTGATTCCTACATCAAAACCCAAAGTCAAGGTAAGAGTCCCGCAAATCTGTAGTTGGTCCTAGTTGCTGAGTGTTGGGATAGATTCTTCAGAGAAGAGGACATAGGATGTTTAGCAAAGATTAGTAGGTGCTATGCTAAGTTGCTTGTTTTCAACATGGTAAAAGCCCATTTGAAAAGTAGATTGTTGTGGAGCTGTGAGGATTTGCATTCATTAGTTCTACACAGAAATATTGAATAAAATGTAGCAAATGTTCTTTAAAACATAATTGCCCGCTGGGCATGGTTGCATATGATTTTAATCCTAGTACTCAGGAGGCAGAGGCAGGCAGACCTCTGAGTTTGAGGCCAGACTGGTCGAGTTTCAGCACATCCGGGGCTATATAGATAAACCCTGTCCTAAAAAACATAGCTAAAATTATTAATACAAAAGAGAAATTCCAGAGTCAAAGAGGACCTACCACATTAATGGTCTGTTGCTGAGGCCTTCATTGCCCTTGGAGGAACTAGCCATCACATTATGGTTTCTTTTCACTGTCTTCTCAGATATCAGGTAGGGTTTTCTGGGATTAGTATGTCAGAAATAGAACAGAAGCCTGGGTAAAGCAGGGCCCTGAAAGAATGATGTCTTTAGTTAATGACCTGGAGGGGAAGCATCTACCTACCAGCAGAGAAAATTTTCTCTCTTGGCCAAGGGTTCTAGATTGGAGAAAGACAGTCTTGCCTGAAAATGTCCCCTTTGTTAGGAGTTTAATTTGCATTATTTGCACAAGGTGGCAGAGTAATTTACTGATTCAGCAGTGACCCAGGGCGGTAGGCAAAAGCAGATTCTGTGCCATATAATGTTCCACATCCTAGGCTTACCTATTTATAGCACAAGTCAAACATACAAGCTGTAGGTAGATCTCAGACAAAGCATATACTCAGCATGCCAGAGGACCTGGGCATAATCCCAGCACCACAAAAAGCCCCAAATAACAACAGACAAAAAGAGCAACAAAACCCATGAGCTTACTGTCTGCTGTCTGAAATATAGTCTAAGTGTATTTATTAGTACAGGTTAGAGTCAGTGGACATTACAAACAGTTAAATCCACCACAAATAGGTGGTAGATTTGTTAGTTTAGAACATAAAGTACCGGGCTGGAGAGATGGCTCAGAGGTTAAGAGCACCGACTGCTCTTCCAGAGGTCCTGAGTTCAATTCCCAGCACCCACATGGTGGCTCACAACCATCTGTAATGAGATCTGGCGCCTTCTTCAGTATACATAATAAATAAATAAATCTTAAAAAAAAAAAAAAAAAAAACATAAAGTACCTAGGCGTTCATGGTGGTACGTTCATGGTGATACATATCTGTAATCCCAGCACTCTGGAGGCAGAGGCAGAAGAATTGCAGCAAGTTTGAGGCCAGTCTCAAACATAACTCCAGGCTACTCAGGGATACGTAGAACCTGTCTCAACCTGTTCCTACCCCCAAGAAAAGGAAACATAAGATAATCTTAACAGTGCTTAGGAGAAGCAGGATTGTGAGCCTTCCTCCATTCCTTCTATTCTTTAGCCAAGAACAAGTCTTCCTTCACTGCTAAAATTAAAATTTGAGGTGGAAAAGGTAATAAAAATATCCCTAAAAGGCAGATATAGTTTGGTTATGAATATAACTCATTTGATAAATGCTTGCCTAGCATACTTGAAACCCTCACATCACATAAAGCAGTCATTGTAGTGCAAGACTATAATCCCAGCACTCAAGAGATAGAGGCAGGAGGATCAGGAGTTCAAGCAAAGATTGAAATATCAGCATGATCCTTTGCTTAATAAGGAGTTGGAGGTTAACCTGGGATATATGAGACTCTGCCTCCCCCAAAATATAATTAAAATAGAAACTTTGTGCTGGTAATACCTTTACTATTTCCTGCCCCCACGTCAGTTCAATATTCTTTCTAATGATGGAGTTTTGGTAATAGTGTACTTGGATTGTCAACATGTGCAAGCATACATGCCATTTGTTACCCTCTCCTTTTAGCCGACAGTGTGACCTTAACGGGATCATACCCATGCTTCTATAGGTAGTGAGGTTTTCAAGATTGAGTTCTTAGAATAAAAGTTTGGGACAAGTGCTATAGAAGTTAGAGTGTAACAGCATTCTTAACAGCTTACTTACTGTAACACCGTAGGAGGTGATGGTAAAGACCCTTCCTGTTCGTTCTTTCCCCACTATGCTGAAGGTAAGTGATGTGGCTCTATACATCAGTATATAAGACCCTGGGTTTGGGACCTTTTCTTTCTGAGGAACTAATAGAGCCTCTGAAATGATGTATGGATCTATGTAGTAGTTTTGTCTTTATCTTAAACATGAAGTTATTAGTCTAGTACTTTTATTACTCCCAGCAAATAAATGGTTGCTCTTTAACTTGCTAATGTTTTTCTTTTACTCTTTGAATATTTTAAACTATAATTCTCTTAACTCTTCCTTGAATTTTAAGAAAGTTAATTTAACAGACAATATTCACCTAGATGTTTAGCACTTTAATTACTAATATCTTTAATTTTCTTAGGACAGAACCTTACTCAGTAGGAGACACTAAACATTTATTTGATAAATTACAAATAATGTCCATCATAATGAGTAGAAATATAATTTAAGTATGATTGAATAATTCACTAGTTTCCCGGTGTACTGGTGGTAGGTAGCTATAGAAATACAAGGAAGCTGCCGGGCGGTGGTGGCGCACGCCTTTAGTCCCAGCACTCGGGAGGCAGAGCCAGGCGGATCTCTGTGAGTTCGAGGCCAGCCTGGTCTCCAAAGCGAGTTCCAGGAAAGGCGCAAAGCTATACAGAGAAACCCTGTCTCGAAAAACCAAAAAAAAAAAAAAAAAGAAATACAAGGAAGCTAGGAACAAGAATCAGCCTCCCTGCAGACCTTATTAGACAAGAGGTGTAGTCTTGATAGAGAGGTGAAGTCCCTTCCAAGGAGAATAAAAGCTCTGAGAAACTGGGATTGAAGTCGGTTCTGAATATTTGGTGAAAGTAGAGTTCACGAGTGATGTGTCCCTCAGTCAGTGCCCTTCAGCCCCATTTTCAGGTCCTAGTAAGATGACTTGAAAGGACATGGTAACGTAGTGTGTCACACAGTTATGGGGAGAACTGATTAGAGCACTGTCTCTCAACATTATTTTGGTTTTGACAGTCTTCTCAAGGTTTCTAGCTTTTAAAAAAGGAGGTCCAGTACAGCGGCACATGCCTTTAATCCCAGCACTCAGGAGGCAGAGGCAGGTGGATCTTTGTGAGTTCAAGTCCAGCCTGATCTACATAGGGAGTTCCAGGACATACAGGGCTATAAATAGACCTGTGTCAAAATAAACAAAATAGCCAAAAAATAATTTTAGTCATCATAAGAATGTCTTAATCTTGTAAAAACTAAGTTTAAAATTTGTAATTAACTCTCTGTATTTTTTCCAATATGATGCTACTTATGCTAGGAATGTAGCCCAAAAAAAGACGCCAAGGCTCCTGTATCTTTGGTGGCTTCAGTTGGTGGTCCTTCCACGAGCTCCAGCACAGCCATCATTGCCTCAACCAGCTCTAGCTCAGCACCAGCCCAAGAAACCATCTGCCTTGATGACTCCCTGGATGAAGACCTTTCTTTCCACTCATCTTCACTGGATCTTGTATCTGAAGCTTTAGCTGTCATCAACAATGGGAACAAGGGCCCCTCAGGTGGCTCAAGGCTAAATGTGCCAACTACAAAGCCTCGTCCAGGACTGAGAGAAGAAAAACTAGCAAGTATCATGAGTAAGTTACCACTGGCTACTCCCAAAAAACTAGACTCTACTCAGACTGCACACTCGTCAAGTCTTATTGCTGGTCACACGGGGCCAGTACCAAAGAAACCCCAGGATTTAGCTCATACTGGCATTTCTTCAGGCCTTATTGCTGGTTCTTCAATTCAGAACCCAAAAGTTTCCTTAGAACCTTTGCCAGCCAGGCTACTCCAGCAAGGATTGCAAAGGTCAAGCCAGATACATGCTTCTTCCTCTTCACAGACTCATGTCTCCTCCTCCCAAGCCCAAGTTGCTGCCTCCTCTCAGGCTCTGGGAACATCAGAGGCCCAAGATGCTTCTCCGTTAACACAAGCAACAAAGGTGCACCAGCACTCAACTGTCCAACAGAACTATGTGTCTCCATTACAAGCCACCATTAGTAAATCACAGACCAACCCAGTCGTGAAATTAAGTAATAACCCCCAACTTTCCTGTTCGTCCCAACTACTCAAGACTTCAGATAAGCCACTGATGTATCGCCTCCCTTTGTCTACCCCATCACCCGGAAATGGTTCTCAGGGGCCCCACCCCCTGGTTTCTAGGACAGCACCGAGCACCACTACCTCCAGTAACTATTTAGCCAAGGCTATGGTGTCACAAATCTCCACGCAGGGTTTCAAATCTCCCTTCTCAATGGCTGCATCTCCCAAACTTGCCGCATCTCCCAAACCTGCCACATCTCCCAAACCTTTGCCCTCACCTAAGCCTTCTGCCTCACCCAAGCCCTCTCTGTCAGCTAAGCCTTCAATATCAACTAAACTTATTTCTAAATCCAACCCAACTCCCAAGCCTGCTGTATGCCCAACTTCTTCCAGTCCAAACACACTAGTAGCTCAGAGTAGCCACTCCACTAGTAACAACCCTGTCCATAAACAGCCCAGTGGAATGAACATCAGCAGACAGTCTCCCACTCTGAATTTGTTGCCCTCAAATCGCACTTCTGGCCTTCCATCTACAAAAACTCTTCAGGCCCCTTCTAAACTAACAAACTCATCATCCACTGGAACTGTTGGGAAGAACAGCTTGAGTGGAATTCCAATGAATGTACCTGCCAGCAGAGGTAGCAACCTTAACTCAAGTGGAGCTAATAGGACTAGTCTATCTGGGGGAACAGGAAGTGGAACACAGGGTGCTACTAAACCGTTGTCTACTCCACATAGACCAGCCTCTGCCTCAGGGTCTTCAGTGGTAACAGCCAGCGTGCAGGTATGTATGTACTATGCATTCGTGTGATAAATGTAAGATTGAGCAAGCTTTCTGAGTCACCTTGGTGACTCTTCATGTGACATATACAACATATAGAATGTGTATGTACTAGGCTGATAACAGCTATGACCATGAAATGTTCTCAATGTTGATATCATAGTGCTGGGTGAGAACTTCATTGGACTGTGTGTTTTTTATTTTTCAACCAAGTATCATATTAGGCTGTATGTGTGGTGCCATATACCTATAATCCTAGCACATGGAAGGGTGGAGCTGGAAGAGCTCAAGTTGAAGGCCAGCCTGAGTTATATACAGGGGATTATCAGCTAGACTGGGCTGCACATCAGAGTCTTACTAAAAATAAAAAGGTAAAACGTTAGAAGGTAGGATAGGGTGTTAGCTCAGTGACAGTCTCCCTAGCATGTGTGAAAACCCAGGTTTAATCTCCAATATCAGGAAAAGATTCACATTTACCTTAACATTTGTTTTGACAAACAAAACTTGAATGTATATTTCAAACTTTATCTCTTAGCCAGACATTCTGGGGCACTCCTACAATCCCAGCTCTTGAGAGGTGGAGGCCTGATGATCAGAAGTTCAGAGTTATCCTTGGTTACACAACAAGTTCAAGGCCAGTATAGGCTGTATGACACCCTGTTGGGGAAGAAACTCTCCACAGACTCTGTCTTATTCAAAACAAGGACAAAGTAGTAGTGTAGAAATTGAACACATATTCAGTTGTTTCCTACCTTTTCTTCTGGCCTTATAAATGTTTGTGGGGCACGATGTGCATGTTGGGTGCAGTGCTTAAGAAGGCCAGAGAGGGCAAATGATTCCCTGGAGCTGGAGTGACAGGCCGGTTGTCAGCTCCTGACGTGGGTGTATGAACCAACCTCTGGTCCTAGGAAAGAGCAGCAAGTGTTCTTAACCATTGAGCCAGCTGTTTTGTTTATTTAATCACATTTATACATTTGTATTTTCTTTAAGCATTTATCTGCTCCAAATTAACTTTTTAGTTACTCGTGTATAATTCTGTCCACTTAATGTTGGAATACCTATACACCACATTTTCCCAGTTTGTCAATTTTTAGTTTAAACTTGCCTCTCAATTAGCAAGGACTCTTTGCTGGAAGGGACATAGACGGTTATTTACTTTACAATTGCTTTTGCACACTTAATCACTGCTTCCTATGTTGTAACACTTACATGAGGGTAGACTTCCTGGCTCACTAACTTAGTATTTCGGGTTATAGAAAAGTCTGAGGCTATGCTGGTTATTTTATTCTCCTTTATAAGTAGTGTTTTGTCTGCTGAAATGGCTAGAAAATTTACCTTTAAACCCCAGTATTCTTAGACTAGAGCTCTGTTTATCTTGTTATCATTAATTTTTTACTTAGAACATAATGAGCCTCAGACCTGGCTATTTTTTCAGCTCAAGAATATTTTATTCTTGGTCAGTGAGATGGCTGAATGGGTAAAGGTGCTTGCCACCAAGCCTCATGACTTGAGTTTGATCTCTGGGACCCACATGGTAGAAGGAGAACAGATTCCTGAAAGTTGTCCTCTGACCTACACTCACACACACCCAATAGCACAATTTTCCCAACCCAAGAATAAATATAATTTTAAGAATTTTTTAAAATAAAAAACATTTTAATTTTAGACAAAAAGGGGAAATGTGGTGATATTGTGTTCCCCAAAATATTGTGCACCCTAATAAACTTATCTGGGGTCAGAGACAGAACAGCCACTAGATAGATAAACATGGAGGCCAGAAAATGGTGGCATACGCCTTTAATCCTAGCATTCTGGTGGCAGAGATCCGCCTGGATCTCCGTGACTTCAAAGCCACACTGGAAACAGCCAGGCATGGTGACACATGCCTTTAATCTCAGGAAGCGATGGCAGGAAGCAGAAAGGTATATAAGGCATGAGGACCAGGAACTAGGGCCTGTTAAGCTTTTAGGCTTTTGAGCAGCAGTCCAGCTGAGATCCATTAGGATGAGGACTCGGGCTTCCAGTCTGAGGAAACAGGTTCAGCTGAGGAACTGGCAAGGTGAGGTAGCTGTGGCCTTTTCTGCTTCTCTGATCTTCCAGCGTTCACCCCAGTACCTGGCCCTGGGTTTGTTTTTATTAGTAAAACCGTCTAACAATTCGTGTTACATCTGAGTAACCAGTCAAAAACAAAAGCTACGTTATTCTATATTTGGTGATTGTTTCTGATTCAGTGCTTTGCTTAGACAGTGGACATTTGTATATAGGCTGGACTGGCCAGGAGCCTGCTGCACTCCTACCTGACCCTGAAGCTGAGATCCCCAGCCTGTGCTGCGATCCACACCTCACTTAGCTTAGGGTTATTTTGAGAACCTTTTTTAAAAGACAGGATCTCACTCTGTGGCCCAGGCTTCAGACTTGGAGCAGTCCTCTTATTGCAGCCTCTCAACTGCTGGGTGACAGCCGTGCACTAACAAGTCTGATTGTTGTTCATGTATTTCTTGGCTCTGACTTCTATATCATCTTGTATTGTGTTCATTTCTTTACCTTCACTATAATTTGAGGCTTTCAGAGACTTACCCTTCACATTAATGATGTGGCTTCTTTAATATTTTTCCCTCCTGTAAGTAATATATATTCACTGTGAGCAAATTTAGAGACAAGAAAATAAAAACCACCTGTGCCCACCACCTTTTATATGTAGGGTGTTTTAAGGCTGTTTTCAAAAAAACTGTCCCACACAATATTATGTTATAAATACCTTTTTAAAATATATATCTTATGATTTATAAGTGCTTATGTCCTAAATCTTTGAGAACATGACTGATCTGTGCAATGAGTTGTCTAAGGCGATGCTCTAACTTTGTGCTGCTCTTCTTTTGTGGAGTAGGAATTTAGTGAAAAGCTTTCACCTTGCTATTTGTAGAGGCTTCGTGCAATTCAGTATAGTATAAGACTTGGTGTTGAAGATACATTTAATAATACCAGGTTATCATTCTTGCACTCACATGAGTTCAGGATTGCATACTAATATAGAATAAATTCAATTTACTGGCACTTCATTGGTTGAAATCCATATTGATGTTTTGTCTCTGCTAAAAAAAATGGTTTTTTCATCATAAGGAAATAAAGCTGAGTGGGTATTCTTCACTTGCAGCCCAGCACTGAGGCAGGAGAATCACTTGAGCCCATAAGTTCAAGACCAGCCTAGACAAGATAGTGAGACCTTATCCCAAAGAGAAGGGAAAGACAAAGAGGGAGAGGTAAACACCAAAGCTCAAACACACTGATAATGGGGATTGTCTGTTAAAATTGTTCCTTATAGACAAGGTCTGGGAATTAGTCTTCATTACTGGTCATGGTTGCTAGAAAGGTGATCCTTTTTAAAAGTAACCTTTAATCAAAGGAAAAAAGAAATGGAATTCTAACAAAAGTGGTAGTTCTGGTCCTATACCCACCTTACTATCCACCCTTATGTTCTTTCTGAGACAAGGCCTTCAACAAAGTCACTACTTCCCATGTGCTGGGGTTATAGGCATGCACCACCATGCCCAGCTAGCAAGAATAATGACAACGAGGTGTGGTGTGGCTCACCTTTAATCCCAGACAGAAGCAGGTGGATCTCTAGGAGTTTGAGTCCAGCCTGGTCTTCATAGTGAGTTCCAGACTAGTCAAGGATACATAGTGAGATCCTGTCTCAAAAAAGAAGAATGAGCAAATGAATGACAAACTCTTAATTTTATGAATGTTACCATTGTGTTATCTTGTGACTTTCATTATGAAAATAGGAAGTATAGTTCTCATGTAGCTGTACCATTTTGCTGAAATAGTAATCAGATTTTGGTTAAATCTCCCATGACATAAGTATTGTCTTTTTTCCACTATCAGAGTTATGACTTCATTTACTTTCTTATTATAAAATGTTGGGGGAGTTTTCTATACTTAAAAATTGGATGTTTTGTTTTTTACTTCATTGCCTTCAAGTGTCTGATTAAATTGTCCTCCACTTTTTTCACCTCTAAAATCTATCTGGCCATCTTGTATTTGATTATCCTTTATCCTATAAGAAGCCATTCATTATCTTAAGAATAATTGATCTGTCAGCAAGAAAGCTGCATGACAAAATATGTGTTGATGACGAGTTCCTTCCTGGTACTCTTCCATTCCCAGGTCTCTGTATGACTTGGAAACCCCAAGGTTCCTGCCTTCTTTGATCTGTTTTTCCTCTGTCTTACTGGATGACTCAAGAAAAAGTCAGTAGTTGATTAATGTCACATCGCCTCTGCCATTGGGTAGTTGTTTCCATATGAAATAACATCTCTGAAGTCTTCTCAGCTCCTTTTGTGGCCTCTAGATATCTGTTGAACCCAGGTGCTTAAAGCAGATGTCCCTCCATGAAGAAGTACTTTTGGGATCTGTTCTTATAAAGCTGGCACCTCCTGTCTATAAGGCATCTGCAGTGCTATCCGCGGTCATTTAACAAAGGCTGAAAGTTAAAATATTCCTGAGTCCAAATTATTATCTCTATCTACTTTCCTTCCAGAACGTTCTTCCTCTTTCTTGCCCTTCAGCTTACTGACTTTGTATGACTCTGTGTTTGCCACTTTATGATTCTAAAAGCCATCACCCAGTAAGCAGACTGGGTACTATGTGCCAGACTCTCTTCTCTGTGCTGGGGACCCAGAATTAATAACATACTATCCCTGCTCTCGTGGAGCATATCCTCTAGACAAGCTAAACACCAGTATTACTTAAAAAAGAAAGAAGCATATGCTATGAAAAAAATGTTGAAAGTTGATTATTGCTAACATAAGGGACCACAAAAGGCCTATTAAAGGAAATACTATTTGATTTGAGAAGAGAGTTGAAAGAACGGGGCACAGCCATGTGTAGAGAAGACAGGAGATTGGTATAGACTAGGGGATACAGTATAGAAATGCTGAGTGAAAGAGCCTGAGATGAAAGCCCGTGTGCTGTGTGACCAAACTGGGAGATAAACTACACTGATGGGGACAGTAAGGGTTTGGGGGTTCCTTACGAAGAAGGGAAGCTGTTGGGAAGTCTTAACCAGGAGGACAGTATGGCTGCATTTCAGAATAGTATTCTAGGTGACTGGGAAACAACCGTTTCACCCAACAGAGTGAGTAGCTGTATAGGATCAAGTGCCTGCCTGAGAAAAGCAGTTTCCGTTCCTATTTCTTCTCAAAATGGAGAAAGCATAGAAAACATGTCGGATTATGGACACTGTATTCTGCTCATCCAGCTAATATTGATAGCTTTTCTGTGCTCCCAAATGTTACAAACAATGGGATTTTCTACTTCTGAAAGTACCTCTTAAATGTCAGTGTAACATGGAGGTCACCTAGCATTCTAATTTAGTCATAAACAAAATTGGATTTGGAAAATTCTTAGAAAGTGTAAAACATTATTTATAGCATATTTTTTCATGGCTGGTATTCAAGTTATTTTAAAAATAGGAACTTGTCCTAATTTATCTTTTCCACCTGTTGTAATGCTTCACTTAGACTTTTGTAGAAAGGCTTTAAAAGGTTCAACTCATTTGCATTATTTACTGTTTTTCACTGAGGGAGCCATTTGGGACACAGCCTTGGAGACTTACCTTGAGACTACAATAGACTTACGTTTAAAACGAAGGAACCATTCTTGCTTATTTTTTTTAAAAGATTTGTTTATTTATTTAATGTATGAGTGCTCTATCGACTTTATGCCAGAAGAGGGCATCTGTTCACACGGATGGCTGTGAGTCACTGTGTGGTTGTAGGAATTGACTTCAGGACCTCTGGAAGAGCAACCAGTGCGCTTAACTGCTGAGCCATGTCTCCAGCCCCCATTCTTGCTTGCCTTTTTTGGGGGGCGGTTGAGACAGGTTTTCTCCATGTAGTTTTGGTGCCTGTCCTGGATCTCACTCTGTAGACCAGGCTGGCCTTGAACTCAGAGATCCATCTGGCTCTGCCTCCCAAGTGCTGGGATTAAAGGCGTGCACTGCTCGGCTTCTTGCTTACTTTTAAACTGATACAGGATCTTTTTTATCCCAGTCACTTTAAAACAGTATTGTTTCTAACTGGGTATTTTTTCTTAAATGCATCCACTGTGTATCATAAGTGGCATAGTAAAGAAAAAGGCTGGCAACTCTTCAAAATGTCACTTAACATAACCTGTTGAGGATTAGTGCTTAGGTGTATAGACAAAGCTGGGTGAAGAAGACACTCCTTCAGTGTGTGAGGCCTTCAGACTAAGGTTGCAACCCCAGGCTCCTGGAAACAGGTGCTTGCTGATGGGCAGGGGTGGGACGGTGACGCCAGTTTTGGACATGGCAGATCAGTTGAGTGTTGGAAACCCAAGTGGTGTTACTCACGAAACTCTGATTCACAGGTTTAAAATTGAGGTGACAGGTCAGAACTGAGCTTATAAATATCAGTGATAACACAGGAGATGAGCAAAGGTTGGAAATGGAGTAGTGGAACCAAAATAAGATGGCTTCTGGAGAGTGACCTCACTTTTTGTTCAGCGGTGGTATGGACCCTGGGGTGTATAATACTATGCAGTGTGCCACACTGTATGGGAAAGTTACATATATTTTCTTACATGTTGAGAAATGAAACCTTTAGCCCTTCCCATGCATGGTGGCGTCTGAGGCATGCCTGTAATCACCATACTTAAGAGGCTGAGGTTTGTTTGTGTCACATAATGAGTTCAGGCCAGCCTGAGCTAAACAATGAGATGCTGTTTGAAAAACAAATAAAATATCAACCCTTAATTAATGAGATATTTTGGTAGAAATAACTCACAAAACCAACAATATCTAATATGTATTATTAACTTAAAAAAAGCTTTTTGGAAGTTCTAACTGGCCTGAAACTTGCTATGTAGACCAAACTGGCCTCAGAACTCACAAAGAGCCACCTGACTCTGCCTCCCGAGTGCTGGAATTAAAGGCATGTGACATCACCACTAGCCATCTCTCCAGTTTCTAAATTTAAATAAATAAATAAATAAAAATTCTATTTTCCTGACCACAGTTAAAACTATAAAATTTTTAACTAAGGAAGCATTACAGACTACAAAAGAAAACTCCCAGTGGCAGGACTATAGTGTGTAATGTTTGCTTCTAAGAAAGTTGGATGTATTAAATAAATGTTTGATAATGATAAGTGCCCATTGTGAAGAAATGCCAGAAGTGGAAAAATCACTTAATTGTTGCATAGAAAGTCGTCGGAAGAATTGACTTAGCTTAAAGAGTGTATTTTAAGTAGTTTCCCCTGTAAGCTCACCAACATTAGCAGATTTCTGATTCATCACTCAGGGCCTCAATGCTCACATAAAGGAGTAAGAAAACAATTTATACTTAGGAAGTCTAATTTCAGAAAAACAGTGTGATGGAAACCAGCTTTTAGCAGTTCTGGAGGAACTATAGATGGGGAAATGGAGGCTGTCATTCAGTAGGTTTGATTTTTAAAACGGGATACATAGATTATTGCTGGGGGTGGAAAAGATGCAGAAATAACAGTGGAATTGGAGAGAGAGAGGGAGAGAGGGAAGGAAGGAAGGAAGGAAGGAAGGAAGGAAGGAAGGAAGGAAGGAAGGAAGGAAGGAAGGTAGGAAGGTAGGTAGGTAGGTGCCTGAGGGAGGTGCAATGCTGCGTCCAGTCGGAGCCCTTGATGGTCTATATTGGGCAGTTCTCGGCTCTGGGGAAGCACAGGGAAGGAAGACAAGGCTGAAGAGCTTTCAGGTGCTGTGATGAAGGGGCAGTAGACGGGACAGCAGCTGTAGGCCCCTGCCAGGAAAGAGCCTGAAGAGTCCCAGTGAAGTTGGCTAGAATTACTCCCACGTGATTCATGTCTGTGGTTTTGGAAGGAGAAGTAGAGAAAGGGAGATGTAAGTTTTGGACTTCGAGGCTTACAAGCAAGAATGAGCATTGAACAGCTAAGAAGCAGACTACGGTGCTGATAGACGAGCTGTGTATACAAAAATTTTCAAATGTCATTTGCAGATTTTCAGAACCATTATTAGTAACTCTCTGGATTATATTTTTCACCTCAGTGTTAATTTTTCTCTCATTTGTTAGAACAGATAGACACAGTCTTGCATCCATGAAGATGTTAAATCAATTTAGGTGCAATGCTTTATTTCTTATCTATTTTGACCCCTGGTTTCTACACAGTCCACAGCAGGAGCATCATTATTGGCTAATGCCTCACCTCTGACTCTCATGACATCACCTTTGTCTGTAACAAATCAAACTGTGACTCCTTTTGGGATGCTGGGTGGCCTTGTTCCAGTGACCATGCCCTTCCAGTTTCCCTTGGAGCTACTTGGCTTTGGAACGGACACAGCTGGAGTGACAACCACCTCGGGATCTACCTCAGCCGCTTTCCATCACAGCCTAACTCAGAGTAAGTGGGGCTCTCTTTCAAAGAACACATGGACCGTCCACACCACATTTCTGTTGTAATGAAGTATGTAGGAGAAAGTCAATGTGGGGGATTTCTTAGCATGCTCATGGCTGTATTTACATAAGTCAACTTTTTCGATATATGTGTGGTAGTGTTAGAAAGCTCTTGGTGCCGGGGCTTACACTGGCGTTAGAGAAGACAGGCTCTTGCTGAGTTGGAGCTAAGGGGCTCACATCAGAAAGATCACTGACAAATCCATTTTCCTCTCAGATTTACTAAAGAGTTTACAACCGGGAACTCAGCATGCAGCAACACTTTCCCACTCACCTCTGCCTACACACTTACAGCAAGCATTTAATGGTAAGCAAGCTGCTCGTTTCTATTATTTCTAACTGTATATAGATGCTGATTTAATTTCCTTCGAACAGTAGGAATGGAATGACAAAACGTTGAGGGGGGATATCATTTGACTGGATCCTCAGTGGCAACAAACACTTTGAAGAGAAAGAAAAAGGGTAAATGAGACATGCTAGACACAAGAGGAAAAGCTTTTATTATATAGACATGTTACCAAGCATGGATTCATAAAATAATTAAGCAAAGTCATAAAGTTGACAAGAAGGCTCAGCAGGTAAAAGTACTTGAGTTCTGTCCCCAGAACCCACAAAAAGAGGACACCAGGCACACACATGATGATACACATGCATACATGCAGGTAAAACTGCCATACACATAAAATGAAAACTAAAATAAACTATACACCAGTTTACTTTTGAGCATTGGGCAGAAATTGGAGCTGTGCTTCAGTCTGGAGGAAATAGGCTGTCCTTAATCTTATGGTCATTCCTGTGGTCAGCTGCCCAAAACTCATCCTTGAGAGAAAGAACATAAACCCCTTGTGACCTTCCTGCTCTTCATTCGGCTTGAATATATTCCTGTTCTGTGATCCAGTGGGGGACATGAGCTCTTGAGGATTGGTATGAATGTGACCACCTACAAGGAAGTAAGACAGACAGGATTCTTGATGAGCAAAAGACCCCAGTGTTCCAGCTCTATGGAAACTATCTTACTTGGTTAACACCACTCTCCCAGAACAGGAAAAAGAGGACTAAGTATTTTCCAAATAACAAAAGTTTAATTAAAACTTTTCATTTAAAAAGTATGCTATAAGGCATTAAACTTAAGTCTGGATTTTAAATTGTAGAATTGCTAATTTGGAAAAGCTTCACCAACACTTTTATTACCCCACACTGAAGACAAAAAAAAAATATTTTTAATAGATGTCATATGGGAAACTAATAAAAATAACTGATTGAAAGAGTCTCATCTGGTAAATGGTTGATGATAATAAGAGCCCATTAGTGTTTATTCTTTTTTATTGTTATTTTATTTTTATTTATTTAATTTTTTTTTTGTTTGTTTGTTTTTGTTTTTCAAGACAGGGTTTCTCTGTGTAGTTTTGGTGCCTGTCCTGGATCTCACTCTGTAGACCAGGCTGGCCTCGAACTCACGGAGATTCGCCTGGCTCTACCTCCCGAGTGCTGGGATTTAAAGGCATGCACCACCACCACCCGGCTAATTTTTATGTGGTTTTTTTTTTTTTTTTTTTTTTTTTTTGAGAAAGGGTTTCTCTGTGTAGCTTTGCGCCTTTCCTGGAACTCACTCTGTAGCCCAGGCTGGCCTCAAACTCACAGAGATCCTCTTGCCTCTCCCTTCCAAGTACTGGGATTAAAGGCATGCACCACCACCCGGCTAGTGTTTATTTTCTTTTTCTTATCTCAAAAAGAGGTCAAAAAAGGTTTTCTTTGTTTGTTTTTGTTTTCAGAGACAATATCTCACTGCGTAGACCTGGCTGGCCAGGAACTTGCTTTATAGATCATATTGGCCTTGAACTCATTGTATGCTGTGTGCCACAGAGCCTTAGTGGCACAAATAATAAATATTTTGAGCTCTGCAATCCTATAATATTTTTTACGACTACCTAACCTTATCATTAGAATGTAAAATAGCCACAAATAATTTATAAACAAGTGAATAAAGCTGACTTCCAATAAAACTATATTAACAAAAACAGATGGTAGGCCAGATTTGGCCGTGGGCCATACTACACTAAACTCTGATATAAAGAATTTTAGTCTAGTTACTTTGAACAAAATCTTAGTACCTTACCATTTTATAAATTTGATTATACTGTTGATCAAATCATTTCTCTCTACAAATGAATATATGGTCCTCTGGGTCATTGGGTCCTACTCTTGCCTGGGTAACTCCTTTTCCTCTCCTTCCAGTTATTTTAGAAGTATTTGGCTGAGGATCAAATAGAGTGGTTACGTATTTTCTATAAACAGTAAAGGGCAACAGAATCAGTAGATGTGGAAACTAAGCTGCCAGCCAGCAGCCTTGCATCCTGTACCACAAGGCTAGGACCTAAACAAAGACATAGCTGGACTTTCTTCACTACCAATGTGATGTGTTCATAATACTTGGGAATTATCACATGTCATATAATGGCAAAATATTTAATTTCTCTTACAAGAAAGTAAGACCTAGTCTTCCAAAGGAATCAAAATATGGGGTAGGTAGGTCCCTTAAGGTGAGCAGTGTGTGATCTGGTTCCTCTGTAACCCAGCATTGGGCATGGGTATGAGGTAAATAAATGGTAAACACCTACTAGAATAGTTTTTAATATAGTTTTTAGTCACTGAGTTTTACATCTTATGTTTAAACAACTTCTATAATGCCATCACCATGTGAGATAAAGGTTATCTTTTTAGAAATGTAATTTACAATAAACATTCTTGTTTTTTCTTTTTCTTTTTTACAACATGCCAAACCATATTTAACGTTTCTTTTCTCAGATGGAGGCCAAAGTAAAGGGGACACTAAGTTACCACGGAAATCTCAGTGACTTCCCAGCAATCAAGAGAGGAATCATTTGGCTGGATGATGGGACCTACCTGATGGGAAAGTCTTATGTGGTCACAGGGCTGCTGTTTCTGTCGATGTTTACATTCTCGTCCCAAGCACTGTGGTGAGGCGGAAAAGGAGAGAAAACGTTACTTGAGCAAAGCCAGGTGCAGGAAGGAGAAGAAATGCCTTTGTGCAAAGTTAGTGACCTTTGGTCTCCTAAAGTTATTCCCATCTTACCCTGCTTCAGAGAGACTCAGCTGTCAAACCCACAGAAGTACCAATTCGATTGTTTATAAACCTGCGGGGAGAAGGAAGGAAGTTGAGAGGATATGGGTAAATGACCATCCATCCTGGGGGTTGGATCTGAACACTCTACATATAAGTGCATAATAAAAGCAACTAAAAGTAGAATTAGCCCAGTATGAGGAGAATCAGTCTGTGTAGGGAACAGATTTGCCACAGTCAATTGCATGATGCTCTCCAGACAGTAGCCGAAGAGTACTGTACCCTCAAATGTCCTGAGCAAACTTGAATCTTCTCCAGTATGTAGCAGTTCCCAGTGTAAGTCAGCAGACTGAAGAGGCTTCAGCAAAGTTGCTGTAGCATAGTAATATATATTACTATATCTTTTAGATTTTTAAAGTCAGGAAAGTGAGCCTGTTGCTCTTTACAGACAAAACGTTGATAATGCCCTTTTTGTGAAAGGGTCTATTTTATCCTCCACTCAGAAGTAGGTACTGAACTCCTTTCTGCAGCTGCCTTGTCACCTGGTGTTGACTGGTTAGTATTTATTTCTAGTCCTGGTGCGCAGAAGTGAGTGTTCACATTTTCTCTTGATACTTGGGGTCTTTGTTGTTGGGCCGCTGCTTTGCTGCTCGTCTCCCTTGTAGCCTGCCAAGAGCTGCAGATGCCCAGTTCCCTCACTGCACAGTGCTCTTCACTAGTGGTACTTCAGGTGACTAGAGCTGTTGATATAAACAGAGTGTGCACAGCATCCGGTTCTTTAGGAGTCAACCAAATAACATATACAAAATAGTATACTGTTTTAAAGGGATGAATTCCAGTAGGAATACTGATGTGCACAAAGGATCACCTTTTTTACTATCACAATGAAGCTTTATGCCCCATATCCAGTGCAGTAAAAATGTTTTGAGCGTTTGGAATCTTAAAGTTTTACTAGAATTTACTCAGAATGTTGATATTCAAGTACACCTCCAGATACTTAGGATTTTTTAATTCTGGTTTCTGTATGTGAATAGAAGCAATGAAGGGTGTGAAGGGGAAAACGTACAATTCTCTTTGGATACATTTTATTTTGCCTCAACTACATTGTAGTGTCCCTTGAATTTTAAGCTTCTGAGTATTTTCAAATTATCTAAGAATAGCATAAGCTCTAAGTGATGTAACTACTTTATATATGATTGACAGACTAGCCTGGTTATAACAGGGTTGCTTTCATATTCTCATTACATATTACCATGTACCATTAAGTTTATACAGACAAGAGTGTTAACCAGACCCCATTTTCCTTTGATAAGCAAAAGTCCCAAGAAGCCTCTAGGACTATAATAACCAACCACAGATCTGCTCAGATTTTTATGCCTATAATTTGACTTCAAAGTCACATTGACATGCTTCATAGCAAAAAGTCAGTGAATAACTGAAAACTTTAGTTCCAAGAACTTGTTGCAGTAAGGGAAAAGGATTGTTCAGAAGAACCATTGAAGCTGGGTATTCTGGCCCACGCTTGTAATCCCAATACTCAGGAGGGTGAGGCAGGAGGATCTCAGGTTTGAGGCCAGCCTAGAGTATATAGCAGTGAGACCCAGGCTAGTCTGTACTGGGCTGACAATGGGACCCTGTCTCCAAAAAAAAAGAAAAAGAAAAAAAGAAAGAAAGAAAAAAAAAAAGGAAAGGAATCATTGTTATAATTTCTTGACTGTAGTAATTTTGTTTACCAATAAAACAAATACAGATGCTATATGAGCCCTAGTAGATATTTTGGAAAAATACAGGGACATTGCAGAGCTTTGACTTGAATTTAACATGTTAAGTTTCATTTGAAAGGTCTCTTAGAGAAGCTTGCTCAGCTCTTGGCTTACTGTAGCACCAGGTGACTTCTTTTCAAACATGCCTGCTCATACTGCCTGGGCTGCTGTGCTGGGGATGTATTTAGGAAGGCGGCCTTGGGCTTCACTTCCTCTACCCAGGGAGAAGTCAGGGCATATTAGTCTCTCTTCCTGCTGATACCTGTGTGTTTGTGTGTTTACATAGACACACACATTCATATAAATCAATTGCTATTAAAAGTCAAATAATGATAATTGTAGTTTCTTAAATCCATCAATTCTGAACCATGCTATATGAAGGCCCCTGGTGGTTCTTTGCCATCATGAGAAAAGAACAAGATTAGTAATTCTCTTTCCTGTGTCTTTTTATAAAATTACCTGAAGCAGGGGGCTCTGAGAATATAATATGTAAAGTATATTCTGTTCCTGTCAGTCCTGATTCCCCAAGGACTGCTGTTAGAACCCTACTTCAGCAGCCCTTTCATGTTATACAGATGAATCAGAGTCATTTCTACATGTAAATACATTTCTTTCTATATCATAACATTGAAAATGGTGTCCATACTTTATGGTTACCTGTCTTTACACTTTTTATTACTAAAAACAAGCATATAAGTTGGTTATTTTTTAACAGAGACTTGCGACTCATGCTGTATTTTTGCACTTAAAGTCAGATTATGTTATTTTTAAAATGGTGAGTAACTGGAAAGGATATCTGTAGAGCAATGTGTATCGCTAAAGAACATTAGCAACATCCAAATGCAGAAGTAAATCAGCACACTTAGATCCCATTCATGGGGTACTTGATTCAGGAAGATTAAGCTATTTGTTTCCAACTGTCTTATATTTGAAATTGCCTTCACTAGTGTCTAAGCTGTTACTGTACATACAAGGTGATCCTCAGTATTCACAAGCAATAACAGTCAGCAGAGCTGTCCTCGGACAGCAGTGCTGGACCTCAGTTGGAGACTGTTTGGGAGCAAAGTGTCAAGCTCATTCAGAGCCTCCGAAATAAATGCAAGCAATAATTTCTATTAAAATTAAATTGTAATTCTTCTCATGCTTCTGAGAACAGAATGAGAAATCATGATTTTAAAACAATCTGGAGAAAAGATTTGGGGAAAAGAAGCCAAGTTAATCTATAGTAAGATAGTCCTTATACTTCGAAGAAATTAAGAAGATTCAATTAGTACATTCTTTTATGCCCACCACCCCTTTGATGGATGTTATTAACCCAAATTATGTTGTTTTGTGTCATAGACACTGAATAAGGCTTATTTGGGTCCCAACACTGGGGAAAGAGCCGGGCATATACCTGTTTAAAGACTGTGGGTTTGACACCTGCTTGGAAACAGCTTATTGGAACTGATCTCAACCCAGAATATTTTTTCCCAAAGCAGATCTAAATTGTTTACTATGCAGAGATGGAAAGGGCAGGCACCCCTATTCTCTCTCCTCTGGTTGCCCTCTCCCACAATCCTTTCCACCTCTACTTGGTTCAAGACTTTCTGAAATGAAAATTCTATTGTTATTGCAACTGCCATTGGTTATGAGAACTCTGTCCTTTGGGATCGTCTCTAGAACTCGTTATCTGTCCTACTTGCTGCTACATTTGGAAAATGAATTTGCCTGTGTTGGTTGACTTTACCTTCTCTATTTGTAGGAGATTTTGTCGTGTCCTTTGACCCCTGTGTAGAAGAACTAGGGTACTTTATTTCAGGAGTGTACTATGAAAGCACACTGGTCCTGTATTGTTATTATTATCTAGGTTTTGGATTTGTTTCCTTTGTTTGTTGGGTTTTGTTTTGTTTTATTTTTCAAATTGAAAATAGAATGACGAAAATCTATACTCCAGGCCAAACTTGAGAACTGTCCTGAGCTTCAGCATGAGTACTTCTGCTGACCTAATGTTCTCTGAAGGGCACTTTGACTTTTAGTTGTACATGTGTGAGTGAGTGTTTGTTTTTGCTTTGGGGTTGCTTTTGGTTTTGTAAAAACAAAGCAGAAAAAAGTACAGTAGTAGGTAAATGATCACAAACGTGTTATGCAATTTTATTTTATAAAATTTTAAGGGAAAAGTTTAACTCCTTGTAAATAATTTCTTACCTCTGGTAAAATGCTTATATTACTCCTCTAAACCATGCTCAATTCAGGCCTTTGTCTTTGTTAAGTGCCTTTTATTTCTTTTTCTCCCCTCTTTTGAAACTTTTCAGACACCCTTGAGTACATACTGATTAAGTCAGGGGATTCAGGAGAAAGAATCTCAGACTTGCCAAAATCATGTCATGTTATAATACTCTTCCTGTGCTTTGTATGTGTGGACACAAGTACGAGATGCACAGTGTGTGTATAAAACCAGGCACAGCTGTTCCGTGGCAACCTTTCTAAGCACTGCCCTTTGGACATTGCAGAACTTCTGCCTTGTTTATTCCATTGCTTTGAGTTGATTCAGATGGGCAGATCGGGAAGCAGTCTTTGCACATGATGCTGGCTTCCCCTTCTGAGTATCTGTAGAAGTTAATATATGTGTGTGTGTGTGTATATATACATAGGGCATTATATATATATATATATATATATAAAACATGTGTGTTGGTTATTGCAAGCATAATAAACTCGGTGGACTCATTGACTATTTCTGGATGTAATCCACTTCTCTCTACCCTTCAGATTTGGCAGAAGTAGTGTGTGAGGAAGCATCAGGATAACAAGAGTATCTTGTGGGTCAATCTGATACGGTGCCCTATGCAGACAAGATTAAACACATGGAGGGCTAGAACTAGAACCATACAGTGGTAGTGAATATACTTTGAAGGAAGTTAGCACCCATGTCAATATTAAAAGGTGCTTTCTTCTGGAAAATTATCTGTAAGAAATTATATAGCTGAATATCTTTAAAACTTCAATAAACTTCAGATTTTAGATAGTGAGGAAACACTCATAATCTGCAACATACTTGAGAGATTTTCAATCTCTTTATTTTCCAGATGATTAGATTTTGCTCTGATTTCATGATTATTTAAATATCTTTCTTGAGCAAAATAATATGACTTTCAATATCTAAGATTTATTTATTTATTTTTTAGATGTGACATGTTGAAAGAGACTAAGTTGAACCAATTAAACAATACAAATATATCTATAAAAGATCCCATTTAAGCAATATTGTAATTGGAAAAGGAGACTGAAAGGCTAAAGAAGCAGCTCCTGTAGCAGACCTATCATCAGGCAGCTGCGATCAGTAGTGAGTGTTAATTCCTAAACTACTTTATCTAGGGGGATGTCATTTAACCTTCGTGCCTCAGATTACCCATGAGACAATTGGGTATAATAATAATTGCCTACCTCCCAGGGATATCAGAGACTTTACTATTTCAAAAATATTTTGAGTTTTTCTAGAACATCCTATATAATTATAGTATTATCTTCCTGCAGAGGTTGAAAAACATATGTGGATATAAAGAGCACCCTATGGTCTTTATGTTTAAAAAAAACAATCACTGGAATTTTAATTTAGATGCATATTTGATATTTAAACATACCATATTTGTAGTGTGGTAGAATTATTAGTTTCAGATTAAATCAAAGGAGATGACACTATGTTTCTTAACTACCAATAGTTTTTTTTTAAAGCTTTTATGATGTTATTACTTGTGTGATGTTTTCAAAGGTTGTGAAAGTAAAGTTAGATAAAGTTTGGTTTACTGATAAATGATCCTTAAAGGTTATAGCCTCCCTCTTAGACCTTCTGAATCTGATTTCCTTGTAGTGCTTGCTTGGTGATGGAAACTAAGTTTTTATGTTTCTAAGAGTAACTCAGACCCTGCACACTGCTCCTGTGTCTGTAGGTTTATCCAGCTTTGCCCTGGGGGTGGGGCAGGCCGACACCTAGGCAGCTGTCTGTACTTCTAACTTTGCAGTTCATGCTTCTTCAGCCCATGAACAAGTTGGAGCCATCAGCTGCTCAGGCTGTAGGTGGGAGAAAGAAGACAGGATTCACTTCCTGGCTGCCGCAGAGGTAGAGATGGTCAGGGGAGAAGAAGACATGATTTCCCTAGCTCCCAGGAGATTAGATCATTTTACCTCACCTTCCATTTGTGCATACTGAGTAATAATGCATGAAATGTTTCTCTTTAAAACAGCAGGGACAAATGGGTGCTGCAGTTTTTGTTAGGGCTGATGGTGTGTGTGAGAGAGTGAGTGTGGGTGAGTTTAAATTACAGCACACTTCAGGGTCAGCAAAGACAGAGAGCGCATGGTGTTGAAGAACAGGTCCCCAGCTCGTGTGAGTTAGGAGAAGCACTAGGCCTAAGCAGCTGACATATCCAGGCTGACTCCAGAACTGGCTCAGACCTGGTCATCCTCTAGTCCTAGGGGATTTTCTGTTGGTGGTGGTTGTTTTTCTAAAATCACTTTGGGGATTTTTGTTTATTTTTCTCTCCTCCCGATAGCCTCCAAGTATCAGCTATGCAGATAAGCATACTCTTTATTTTCCGCATTTCCTTCTTGTTCCATTCTTCAGTAACAAATGTGAAAATTTCAACTCAAAGTAATAAGGTTTAGGGGTTTGTTGAAGGTATGAGTGTTTTCTCTGGGGAAGAGTAACAGCAGCCTAAAATAGATATGTTGTCTGTGTTCATCTGCCCTAAAATGTGAACTTGACATAAAAAGCTAGCTGACGATCCTTTTGCCTGTGCAGACCTAGAGTTAGTGTCGTGGAACATGTTTGAGCTTTTATGAAGTCACCGGTGTGATGCTGAGAGTTTAGTTAGTGTTTGGTTGACAGAGCTGAAAAGATGCTCAGGCTCTGATTGAAAACAGCTTCAGTGTTCATGTTGAAGTCTTCATTGCTCGTCTTCGTTCCTGCCTTTGGTTTGGAGCTCTTATGTCACCCACTGTCCACTACGGTGTAAGTGGCTTGTGGTTAGATCCAGGAAGGAAAGGTCATTTTTTTCCACATCCTCTTCTCTGTCACTTTTCCATCTGCCCTCTGTCCCCATCCAACACAGAGTATAGGGGATCATTTACATCTTAGCAGAGACATAAGCATAGGTTATCTTTGGAATTTAGTGGAAATACCTTTGACTAGCCTGATGCTAAATGACACTTTTCTCATGCACACTCTAAGTACCATTTGCTTTAAAGTGGTTCTTTGTGATCTCTTTGTGTTGTGTTGTTTCTACTTCTCTGTGTTTCCTATGGGTTCCCATTTCATAGCAGTTGATACTCAAACTTGGTGTCCTTTTTACACTGCTACCCACACTGGTCTTAGTAGTACAATTAAGTACAACTAAGGTTCTGTACATAGTCCAGAACTTGGGGATTTTTCCTCTCGTTTATATTAAAAAATAGATCTCATAGGCTGAGGGTGCAGCTCAGTGGTGGAGCTCTTGCCAAGCATTTGCGAAGCCTGGAGGTCCCTACCCAGCAGTGCAAAATAACAATAAATAGATCTCATTTTTACACAACACCCCAGTACCTTTTAAGATTCATCAGAAGAAATAGGATCTTCTTTAGAGGCTCATAACAGTCGGCCTTACTGGTTTTCTTACCTCCCCTAGAACAGAGCTCTTTGGCTAAGGTCTGTCTGAGCCAAGCAGACCATTGAATCTTTAGTCCCAATTTTAAGTTCCTCAGAAAACTATCATTTGCCCCCTTTGCTACAGTTACATAATTCAGTTTGACCCTGAGTATGGCTGCTGGGTGCTTGGTGGTAGAGCTTTGACTGACACCAGATAAGATGGCTTACCTGAGATAATGTGAAAGTCAGCAGCTCTATCTGTCTTCAGAGTACACTTAGGAATCGACAGCAACCAAGAATAGCCATTGTCTGCCCGTGTGACAACTTATATTTAAAATTTCACAACCGTATTGTATTTTCTCTATTTATAACCATAAACTTTTCTTCATTCTTACTTACTTCTACTGTTTGCAGAAACATTGTGCCCTGTCAGAAAATTGTTTTTCCCTCACACTGGCAAAATTACCAAGGATTTGCCCAATTTGAGCTAGAAATATAAAAAGGAAAATAAATTTTTGTCAGTTGACAAGGGAATTTTTTTTAAACAGAGAGTTGAGCCAGGTTTGGTCAGCTTTCTTGACATTTCGGCTCTGCCTCCATAATACATTATATTTTTGACATGTGATTGAGGGCCTTCTCCTAGTGGAGCTTGGTTTCCCTCCCGTACGGCTTCCTCTAATTCGTAGCTAGCCTCTGAGAAGAGAGCCGAGCTTGGCAGTGACGGATTGTCAACTGTCATTGAAAAACTGTCTTACTCTAGAAGATAGTGGAGTGCTAAACCGTTCTTGGAGGAGAGTGTTAATTTGAGCCTCCCGAGGCTTCTCTTGTTAAACAGTGTCAATTTTTAAGGAAAGGAAAATATTCTCTGGCTGGTGAAAATTTTGTGCGCCAAATAATGAACATAAGTCTAACCAAGGTGACAAGGAGACGGGTGGTTTCTCTCTTTTCTTGTGAGCAAGGTTTATTTATGATTGTCAGAATTCCCGTGGAACTGCAGACCTATTTGCTATAACCTGAAAATAAGAGCCTGAATTTTAGTCTGGTGAAGCACAGATTTCCAACCCTATGTCCAAGTTTAGCTAAGGGAAGACTTGCTTAGTGACAGAAGGAAAACTAGTTGTTTATACAGTGAGTGTCCACTCTACAGAGCTGCTTCCCACCAGGGAAACGGTTCCTCCCTTCGGTCAGCTCCACCCTGCACAGATGTGACTGTGTTTGCAAGCCAGCCTCCAAGAAAGGAGCCTGAAAAGTTGATGGTCCTTTAGGGGAAAGGCCCCAATTACTGTGTTGCCGCTGCTCGCAGGAAGGTGTATTTTTACTAACTTGAAGGAATATATGCTGTATTTCAAATAAGTGTGTGACTTAATACTTTGGGATTTTTTTTCCTCTAAAAACTGGACCTGAACACAAGCTTTGAGTTGGTATTTGTAATAATCTCAGGACCTGAAAGATTGTAGCATTTAGTGTGTCTTAAAAATTATGTACTGTACCAGCCATGGAGTTTTGTAAATATTACCTGTCTCCTTTTTTTGTATTATTTTAGTAAATAAATAAATAAATTTATAAAAGGGGGTGATGACGTGTGTGTGTGTGTGTGTGTGTGTGTGTGTGTGTGTGTGTGTGTGTGTGTGTGTGAGGCTCTTTTAAGACAGACTGGTGCTTGTTGAATTTCTAGTTCGGCTCAGCAGGAATATGCACACACTGCTGCTTCTGACCCTGCACTGAGCAAGGAGGAGGTCCTTCGTCCTTCCTCTCCAGTGCTCTATGCAGTACTAGCAAATGGGAAGGAACTTAGAACCTAAGCTCTTCTCCACAGCCATCTTGCTGTTACCATCTTGGTCTAGTTCCAGCACCCTCTAAACTCTGGCACTAAAGCTTCCACACTTCACTAATTCCTGGTTTTAGAACTCATAACTTTCCTAAGAAAAAAAGAAGGGCAGGTTTAAAAAGAAAAAAAAACAACAGAAGAACCTCACATTTCATAAGACTCCTGATGAATTGGATATGTGAGAACGTAAACATTCCTAACCATGAATTTACTAAACTGGCCCCGTGATACACTCCTTCAGTGCAGGGATTTTTGCTTGTTTTACTTTGCAGCAGCCTTGTTCATATTCCAGGTGTAGCTAGCAAACCCATTTTGAAATAAGAGCCTTACTTGATTCAGACAGAATAGATGTTTCCTGTCTATCCTTTGTGACGGGACCTCTTACATGAGTGTGTTTTTTTTTTCTTTTGTATATGTTATGTGTTGTATTAAATAAAGAAGACTGTAAATATTACGTCCGTGTCTCTTGTGTTATTGCGCTAACTTGGGTTTAAATGTTCCACTCTCACAGGAGTTGAGAGTCTGTATTATACTGTATCTAGCACCATGGGCAATGAAAGAAAGGAAGGAAGGAAGTACAGCCTGCTTGTTGTGTTCCTAAACAGTTTGCAATCACTTGACAATGTACAATTGTCAAGAATTATTCAAACTTGGTGTACAAAAATGTGTTCCCTTGCCATGGGATATTTGAGTTCTGTTCTACAGCAACAGAGGAAGGCTCCAAGAAGGAGAGAAAGCTTTAGGTGGACCTCCAAGGACAGGTCCAGAAGTGGCAGGTAAATGTGCTTGGGAGGTGTACAGTTGAGTAGCTGAGGAAGGCAGATGGTAGAGTCCTAGAATGCAGGCTCACTAGGTTCTTGCTATAGGCAACAGCATGTGTTGTACACAGAAAATATGCACAGCATATTGATATGAACGATACCTATCTGTGCATAGAACATACAGACAGGGACATAGACCCCCAAAATATGAATAGTGGTTTGAATGCTTGTACTCATTTTCCTTTTACATTGTGTAGTTTCAGTGTCTTGTCTTGAAGATGAAAAGGACTGCTAAGAATTTCAATTGGCATCAGCTGTTTGGAACTACCGATTAAAGACAGCTGTGTCTGTGGTCTTGCTGTCGTTCTTATTGGCCTTGGAAGCACTTCTTAATGCCTCCCCAAAACCTCCAAAACACCTGAGTTAAATAATTTGATGTGCCAGGCAGTGGTGGTGGGCAGCACTCAGGAGGCAGAGGCTGGTGGATCTCTGTGAGTTTGAGGCCAGCCTGGTCTACAAAGCAAGTTCTGAAACAGCCAGGATTGTTACACAGAGAAAACCTCTCTTGAAGGGAAAAAAAAAAATGTAATTACTCAGTGATGTCATACTTTTGTCAATGTATAATGTTGATGTATTAAAGTCGCCATTGTGGTATATTTTTTTAGAGATTTACTTTTTTTGTTTACAAGCGTGTATGTCCACTTGTGGGTATATGAGTGTGCATGTGAGTGTCCATAAAGGCCAAAAGAGAGTTGCATCCCCTGTAGCTGAAGTTATAGGCAGTTGTGGGCCATCTGATATGGATGCTGTGAACTGGATTTGGGTCCTCTGAAAGAGGAATGAATGTGCTCTTTAAGCACTGAGCCATCTCTTCCGGCCCCTAAAGATGCTGTTGTCATCAGTTAAGGTGTTTAAAAGATCTGTTATTGGGTCAGCGAGATGGCTCAGTGAATAAAGATGCCTGCTGCCAAGCCTAATAGCTCGAGTTTGATGCTTTGCCCACATGATGGAAGGTGAGAACCAACTCCTGAAAGTTATCCTCTGACCTTTATATATTCATATGTTCTCTCGCTCTCACTCTCTCTCTAAATAAAATGTACTTTTAAAAAATCCATCATGGGTTTGACACTGTCTTACACAAAGCAGTAAATAAATAATAGCTTTACTATTATTCATATATACTAAAAAATTTTTTTTGAGGCAGGGTTTCTCTTTGTGGCCTCTACTAGCTTGCAATCCTCCTACCTCAAACTCCTAAATGCTAGATTACAGCTGTGTGCCGCTGTTCCTGATATAACTTTATTTCATCATTTCTTCTGTACATGAAAATGGAACTCAGAAAACTTTTTGAAGAAAGTCATCGAAAGAACTAAAAGGTTTCCGAATAAGCTAATAGAGAGCTAAGAAATAAGTGGGTTCGACCAATGCTGCCATGTAGACCTGAATGGGGAGCAGCTGTTTAGAAGGAAGTGTTACTAGGCTGGAAAAATTAAAGTGTGTTAGGGTAGGCCTTTAATACCAGCAGAGGATTAAAGAGGCTGAGTTTGGGACTACTCTGATCTACATACTGAGTTTCAGGCCAGCCTGGGCTGGATAGATTAACCCTATCTCAGAAGAAAGAAAGAGAAACTGTTAATAAGGAAGCAGGTTTTATCTTTCAGCATGGAGACAACAAAATGGAAAGTGGTTTAGGAAAGGTCTAGATGGAGTTTCAAGCCAGATTTAACAAATTGTTGATGAAGGTACTTTGCTTTTACAAATTCTTAGGGGTGAGTGTGTAGAGATTGGAGTCCGAGTATGTTTGTAGAATTACAGTAACCGTATAGGAGTACAGGTTAACATGATAAGATTGGCTGGGTAAATCAAATGAGCACTTCATAGTGCGTCTTAAAATGCATGCCTGTAATCTCATCTCAGGCTCATCCTCAGCTACACCGTGAGTTGAGATCAGCCAGGGTTATGTGAGATCCCCTCAGAAAGAGCAGAGTGGTGTTACATTGTAGGAGAGACCCTGTGCTTTTCAAAGGACAGTGACAGTTGTCTCTTCTCCAGGTATATTCTAGTACGTCTTGTCACCTCAAAAACTTGTGTCATCCACATGTCCCTTGACGTGGCTTGTCCTTTTCTGTGTGTATTTACTGCTGTGTCCTGGCGTGTGTCCCTTCAGTGTCCCCCACTAATTTGTTTTTACTAGTAGGGTGGTATATGTGAAGGAGAACAAGTTGTCATTAGACAGACGGGTTCACAGGGCTCCACTCTGAAACTCTTGCTGAAGATGTGTTCTTGCGGGTTTCCCCCCATGAGAGTGGCTGGATCAGACATGTGGAGAGCAGCGAACAGAGTGCCGAGCACATACTAATGACAGCGACTGCAGTCATTCTTTCCCTGTCTTTGCTTCTCAATGCATGCTTCCTCTTCCCCGTTTCTCTAAAACACAGAAGTGGAACAGTCCTGTGAAGATCTGCTGTGATCACTGCTTAGCACACGGGTATGGATAAAAACCCAGCTAAAATGTGACATCACGGGTGTCAGAAACTCCTGACTTACAAAGGGGAATCTTTTGTATCTCAGCAGTCTTTGAAAAGGTACCTGGTGCAGGCGAAGCTTTATCTAGTGCTCACTAAAGTCCATCTCTTCACAGGTAGCCTACCTGCTGCTGGCCCCAGGCTGTTCTTCATAGCCACTGGGCTACTGCAGTTCCAAACTCTGTATAAGCACATATCGCTCATAATGTGTCAGCTCAAAAGCATTCTCTTCCCTGATTATATGCTTTGTCCTTCTGTCCGTCCTTTAGTCCCTCACACTATACTGCCCCATCCTACAAGCACCTATTACTTTTTTGATATGTCCCCTTGTGCATGCATCTTGGTAAGTAGCATTACTTTGCATACATACAGATTTAATCTATGCAATTGAAACTATGCTATAAATGTCTCCTGCCTTTCCTGTGGGTTAATCTACATTGTTCCATGTACTTGTGTGCTTCTGCGGTCTGTTGCACCATTTTTCCTAAGTGTGTATCCTACCCCACTGTAAACCGCTCATTCCCTAGAAATGGATACCTGAGGTTGTCCTTAATTCCTTGTTACCACCAAAGAACAAAACGACAACGAAAAAGGCTCAGGGGTCTCCCTTTCTGGGATTGCTTGTTCATCTTTGCTAGCTGTTCAGTTGCACTTTCTGTCTTCACTGTAGACACTCCGAAAAAGGCTCAGGGGGTCTCCCTTTCTGGGATTGCTTGTTCATCTTTGCTAGCTATTCAGTTGCACTTTCTGTCTTCACTGTAGACACTCCTCTCCTGTGAGTCTTAGGTGTCGTATTTTTATCCACTCTTTGTCTTTTAACTTCGTGTATGGTGTCCTTTACTCAACAGAAAGCCTTGCTCTTTAATAGTCAAATTTAGCAAGCATGGCAGCTCACACTTAGGAGGCTGAAGCCAGACGACTGAGTTTGAGACCAGCCTAAGCTGCATAATGAGATCTGGTCACACACGGTTTTGGGGAGATAAGAATGAGAATATTTAGGTGTTTTCAGGGGTGGTTTCTAATACGTTTCCCTATCTAGACACTGATTTTCTCCTCGAAGACTTGGCTTACCTTTATCTTCTTTCTGTCACTCATCTGCTGTCTATTTCATCTACCTTGGGATCCTCCCCCATCAATCTGTAGTGCCAGTTCTGTCCTCTGTCCAGTGCTTATGTACAGAAGCATCTGCTTCTGAGATCTGAGAACGTGGGACTCCATGAGACTTGGTACTTCTGCATCAGCACCATACTGCTGGTCATTCCTGTGGGTTTAGAGTGTGCCTTACATCAAGTCCCCAGTTGTCCTCTGCCCACCTGTGTTAAGTGAGCCAATTGTGGACTTTTATTGTCATATAAATTTCACATTGTGCAGGGCTGGAGACGTGGTTCAGTAGTTCCGAGCACTTCTTCATGCAGAGGACCCAGCTGCACCTACATGGCAGCTCACAACCATCTCTAACTCCAGCTTCAGGGGATCCAGTGCTCCCTTCTTACCTTGGTGGGCACCAGGTATGCACATGGTCCACAGATAAACATACAAGTAAAATCTCATATGCATAAAAGTTTAATAAGTCTCACATTTTTAAAAATTCACATTGTGCTTGGTATGGGTAGCACATGCCTTTCTTTAATCCTTGCACTCTAGTGACAGAGACAGGTGGATCACTGAGCTCAAGGCCAGCTTGGTCTAAATACTGAGTTCCAAGATAGCTAGCGGTACACAGTGTGACACCCTCTTTCAAAAAAAGAAAAACCACATTGCATTAAAGAATTAAGCTCAGGGCATAGAGAGTTGGCTTAGGAGTTAAGAGCTCTGGCTGCTCCTCCAGAGGACCTGGGTGAGTTCTAGCACCCACATGGCAGTTCATAACCATCTGTAACACCAGTCCTGGGGGATCCAATGCCCTTTGGCCTTCTTGGGGAACCAGGCACACACATGGTGCACAGATAAACATGCAGGCAAAACACATACACATAAAAAAAAATTTAAGCTTTTCTTAGTTACTTTTCTATTGCTGTGAAGAGACACTATGATCAAGACAACTTTTAAAGCATTGGTGCTTGCTTAAAGTTTCAGAGGGTTAGTCCATTATCATCACGGCGGGGAGCATGGCAGCAAACAGGCACACATGGCGCTGGAGCAGTAGCTGAGAGCTCACATCTGATCCCCAGGCACAAAGTGGAGAGAGAACTGGGCCTGGTATGGATTTTTAAAACCTCAAAGCCCACCCCAAGTGACACTTCCTCCAACAAGGCCACACCTCCTAAGCTTTCCCAAAACTGTTCCACCAACAAGGGACCTAGCATTCAAATAGATGGGCCTATGGGGGCCATTCCCTTTCAAACCACCACAAAGTTGGAATTTTTCTTTAGATAGAATTAAATTTGTAGAGTCATTTAAGAATAGAATACAGGCCAGGTGGCTGTGACACATGCCTTTAATTTCAGCACTTGAAAGGCAAAGCCTGGCAGATCTCTGTGAGTTCGAGGCCAGCTTGGTCTACAGAGCAAGATCCAGGACAGGATCCAAAGCTACACAGAGAAACCCTGTCTTGAAAATAATAATAATAATAATAATAATAATAATAATAATAATAATAAATAAGTACAGATTTCTTTGTGGTAATTGATTTGTTCATTTTTTTCAGATGGCTTATGCCTTCTGTGCGCATCATCTTTACATACTGTAATTTAGGTTATTGATGGTATAGTTCATGAAAATATCCTAATCTTTAATATTTGATTTTTGTTACTTGTGTTAAAGAATGTTATTAGTCAAGCGTGGTCACACACTACTGTAACCTTAGCACTCAAAAAGCTAAGGCAGAGGGATCCTGGTTCGAGATCAACCTTGTCCACACAGAGAGATTCTGTCAAATGTCAAAGCAGGAGTTGCGGGGGAGGGTGCAATTAGGCAGATAAAATAATAAGGGAAGAAAGGAAGTCATAGTATTACGGGCTGGAGAGATGCTCAGCACTTCAGAGGATCCAGGTTTAATTACCAGCAACCACATGGCAGCTCATTACCATCTAACTCCCAGGGTATTCCACCCCCTCTTCTGGCCTCCCTGGGCACCAGGCAGGCAGGCACATGATACACAGACATACATGCAGACAAAACACACATATACTTAAAATAATAATTAAAGTTCTTCAAAAGTAGCATTAGATTTGAGGGTGGCAGGATAGAATTTTGTTAATGGAGAAAGTCCTAGGAAAGATACGGAGAAAGAGTTGGGATGCATGGTATTTAACCTGGAGCTACCGACCCTGGGCTTTTGCTGTCTCCTGTCGGCCTCCTGATTGTTGAGACTGCGTGCTTCCTCGTCCAGTTTACTGCGATTCCTGTCCATGTTGCACGGTCTTGTGCCCTCCCTCGTCTTTCTTCCTCTTCTGAATGCTGCAAGTGTGCAACAAGGTGCTTCATTTACCATTAACTGTCCTTCCCTCTCTCCCTGTCCTCTTTGCTTTCCCTTTTCTTTCTCAGTTTTTTTTTTTCCCTTCTTTTTTGCTGTGCTAGAAACAGGGCTCAGACACTCCACCACTGAGCCACCACCCCTGCCCTTGCCATACATGATTCCTTTCCCTCACTGCTGTTTTTGTGCACAGAAAGTCCTTCTGGGGCTGGAGAGCTGGCTCAGAGGTTAAGAGCACGGGCTGCTCTTCCAGAGGTTCTGAGTTCAATTCCCAGCATGTGGTGGCTCACAACCATCTGTAATGAGATCTGGTGCCCTCTTCTGGCCTGCAGGCAGACATGCAGAACACTGTATACATAATTAATAAATCTAAAAAACAAACAGAAAAACTAGAAATACAGGTTTACACCACCACACCCAAATAGCCACTAAGTTTTCAAATTTGATGATATACCCAGCACCTTTGCTAAGCGTTTTTAATTTTGGTGGTTGTGGTATTGGGGATTGAACCCAGATCCTCACACATAGAAAGCATGAGCTGGACGCCTAAGCTACATCCTGGCACTAAGCTTTCATATTCTAGTAATTCCTGTTCTTGTTTTATTAGATCTAAGTGTTGTTTTTCAGAAGTGGGGTTCTGTGTATTGAGCGTAGGGCCGGAACATGCTTGGCAAGCACTGTACCACTGAACTGCATCTCTAACCTGCTGGAGACGATCTATCGAAACACTGATGGGTTCTTTCCAAATCTAGGTCTTTTTGTTTCTTGGAGCATTAGACTGGGTGTCTATCATGAGTTTCTATATTAAGTGTGGTGCTTATTCTAATTTTAGTTGTGTTTTATGAGATGGGCTGAGGCTGGCCTGGACCTCAGCCGCCTTCACCTCCCAGTCCGGAGATTACAGACTTGTACCATCATACCAGGTGTACAGTTTTGATGTATACCATTTATGAAATTAAAGGTGCTTGGGAATGTAGACCATATGCACAAGTTGAATTATTTCAAGTATCTTCTCATAATATTTACATAGAAGAATGCTCACAGAAAATACTTAGAAATCCACTCACGGTTCCCTCTGTTTGTATACTCTTTCGTGTCTCTCTCAGCTTTCACATTCCGTTTTGCTTATGTACATCTTCTCTTATTCACTCTTGTTATGCCTCTTTACTAATTTTTCAAAGAACTCTGAACGTCACTGAGTACATACTCATTGTGGTTGTATTTTTTAAAAAGGTTTATTTCTATGTGTATGAGTGCTTTTCCTGTATATATGTATATATATATATATATATATATATATATATATATATATGTATTGTATATATGTGCACCACATACATGCAATGCCTTGCCTTCTCATGGAAGCCAGAAGACACCGTCTGCCCTGGAGCTTACCCACAGGAGGCATGAGGCGTGAGACTGAGCTCAGGTCCTCTTGGAGAAGCGCATATGCTCTTAACTGATGAGCCACCTCTCCAGACCCTAGTTTCCACTTTTTAGTTATATCTGACCTATCCTCACAGGTATAAAATAGCATCTTGGTTTTTTTTCTTTTTCTTTTTTTTTTTTTTTTATAAAATAGCATCTTATTACTCATGTTTTACTTTTTCCTTTTTGTGTGCCTATTAAGTAGTATATTAAGTATAATACATTAGTATAGTCCCAATTTATCATAAAATTATGTATTTCAGGAAAGTTTCCAGATGGGCTTTTTGTGGACTAAACTTTCCAAGTCTAATGTTCAAATAGCAGGTGAACTGAATATAATTGTTATTTTTCATTTATCACTTAAAGGTGTGATTTCATTGCTTTCCTTTCCTCCCGGGGTTTCTGTTTGGAAAACTAATGTCATCCTAATGCTTTGTTTCGGTGCTCTCAAATTTCACTATTTTGTGTCCAAGTTTAGGTTTTTCCCTGTTCTTCTGGTGCTCCAGGAGACCTTTGAGTTGGTGATTTTTATTGTTAGTTTTTAAACATTCTCACTTACGATTTCTTTATTCTCCTAACTGCATCTATTTTCTGTTTTGCTGAGACTTTGTGTTGTCTCTTTTTTATTTACGTATTTTCCATGTCTTTTTCTTCTGTTTTTGTTTTTTTGGGATTTTGAGATAGGGTCTCATGTACCCAGACTGGCCTTGAACTTGAGATGTAACTGAGGCTGGCTTTGATCTTCTCTTACCCTTGTGTTCACTGTCTTGGTGCTAGGGTCACAGAGATCACAGGTGTGCACCACCACAACGGGTTTATACACCTCTGGAGGTCAAACAGCAGGCAGACACTCCCGGCCAAGCTACATCCCAGCCCAGATGTGCCCATTCCTAGTCCTGTTCCTCTTGGGTTTATCTAGTGTGCTGCTCGTTTATTTTCTCGTTGTTACTGTACGTTTAAAGTAACGGGTTATTTTAGCCCCTGTTTCTGTGTTTCCCTGGGTTTATGGACTTTCTTAGATGATAATATCTAGGAAGAGATGAGGCCAAGGTCCTGAGACCAACAAGTCGGTGGGGAGCACCAGACCTGTCCCAGAGCAGAGCATGGGTCCCAGAGCAGAGCATGGGCCCCAGATCAGACACTAATCAAACCACGAGTCTATATTTTGTGATTACTGCTCTCTGTAACTTGTTTACAGTGTGCATTCCCATGCTTCTGTGTCATCCTACACAGATCTCTATACTTTGGAATGTTAGCTATGGTTCCTTTGAGCCCCGGATTTAAAGTGTTTTGTTGTTGTTTTGCTTTGTTTTTTTATATGTGTAAACATAGGGGTGTTTTTTTTTCACTTGCATGTATGTTTGTACACCACCTGCATGGTTTGTTCCTGTGGAACTGAAATTACAGGTGTTTTTGAGCCACTATGTGGCTGCTGGGAATTGAACTCAGGTCCTCTGGAAGAACAGTTAATGCTCTTAACCTCTGAGCCATATCTTCAGCCCCAAAGTTTGTTGTTACTATATATATTTTTTTTTACTTTTTCTTTTTTTGAGACAGTGTCTCACTGTGGATTTCTAGCTTCCTGGAAGTTACTGTGTAGACCAATCTGACCTTGAACTCAGAGGTTCTCCTGCTTCTGCTGGGATTAAAGATGTTATTTTAAAAAAGAGTATCTGAGTTTGCATCTTCCAGCTTTAGGGACATTACTAACCTAAGACCACTCCAAACTAAGTTTTTAGCTCAGGATTTGGGGACCACATAGAAAGAATTTTAATGTATGTGAGTGGGTAATACTAGAGATTAAGAACTCTCGTGGGAGGACCCTACCCTGTCACCCAGAGTTTCAAGTGACAAAAATCCTAGCAAAAAAGCCAGAGATGACCAGGTTTTTTGTTTTGTTATTTTCATTCCCAGCAAGGAGGTCGCTCTTCCAGCCCCAGCGTTCTTTGGAATCTACCTGCCCTCCTGTGCCAGTCTGAGGCTAAGTCCTCTTTCACTTCCAGGTCCAAGTTGAAATGCATAGCCCCGCCCACCCTCTGCTGCTGGGAAATGCTGTGGCAGGGCCTGTCCCTCCTCCATCTAACCTCCAGGTGTTCTGACCCCCTTTCCACTTGTTTCCGTTCGATCAGGCTTCAGAAAAGCGGTTTGGTTTTTGTTGTTGTTGTTGTTTGGGTGGTTTTGATTTTTCAAGACAGGGTTTCTCTTGTAACCCTCCCTGACTATCCTGGAACTCCCTCTATAGCCCAGGCTGGCCTCCAACTCAGAGATCCATCTGCCTCTGCCTCCCAGTGCTGAGATTAAAGGTGTGCGCCACCACTGCCCAGCCAGAAAAGCGGTCTTTATGTTAAAGCTTTCACAAATACTTTAAGGTGTTCTAGATTGACAGAAATCTCAGCACATCTAATTGTACATAATGTGAAAACTATACATCCTCTATATTTTTTATTGAAATATCCAGGTAAGAATACAATATAAAAATAGTTAATAGTTCTGTTTAACTATCTCCACACAGCCCAGTTCATAAGGCAAACTGTTGTGTGACACCTCTGGTCCATCAGATAACGTGCTTCAAGAGCAGGCGTTCATAAGGAAGAGAGATTAACCATGGTAACTTCACTTACTAAAATGGGGCTTTCTGTGTCAGTTTCACCAGCAACCCCAAAGGCTGAGAACAAAACAATAGGTGTCCTTCCGTTGTAAGGCGAGGAGGAGCTGGATGACCATGCAGCCCATGCTCAGAGACCATGTCGCCTTTAGCTCCGTCCGGAAGGACTACGAGCGTCTACCTCTGGGCTATCCCATGGACCAGGAGAGGATTTCTCGGGCAGCAGCTCCTCTTCACTTCAAACCCAGTGAGGGGGCTTTCAAGAGGACCTTGGCAGTGCGGCCAGCACACCTTCTAGAGTTTGAGGAACTTGAGATTGGTATCAAATGCAGCCCTAAAAGTCTCCAGATGAACAGTCCCCGACCAGCGCCTGCAGAAGACAGGGCGGCTCATGAGAACAGTCCGCGGCCAGCGCCTGCAGAAGACAGGGCGGCTCATGGAATCCTTGGCATTCTCAGAGTCTCCATGTGCCTCACTGAGGAAGGGAGGCCAATTTGAGCATTTTCAAGAAATCCATATGAGACTCTGGATCCAGTTCCCAGCACTGCTGGGGTGAGGTGGGGGGAATCCAGCCAAAGGGAGTGCTCAGAGGGATGGGATGGCCCAATGGAAGGGGAGACCTGCTGGGCAATGACGATTGGGACAAAAATCGGAGCATGCAACTAGCGAGCGCCCACTACAGGGGCTAGACACTAGAGAGGCTTTTGTGAACCCAAGAAAAGAAGCAACATTCCCAATCCGTCACTAGAAACGCCGTTCACCTGGTGTCCAGCTCTAATAATCAAGGGAGACCTGGCCTCTGCTTCCTTGGCACAGAAGCTAGCAAATGGGGAAGAGAGAGTGTGACATAACATTTGATGTTTTGATTTGACAGTATATGAGACTTGATACCTAGAAAAAGAGACTTAAAATGATAAGAATAAGAAAAAACAATCACAAAACTTAACCTGTTCATTACCCAAAAGAGCCTATTAAAGCTATAAATTTCATCCAGGTGTGGAAAAAAATGTACTGTTGTATCAGATTTGTGGGAGCACGCATGAGGAATGAAGGGTGCTCCCTGCTGATGCTGAGCTTGTCCAGCAGAGAGTCTTAACTGAGAAGCTCAGCGAAGCAGCTTGGCTGTGTTCAGAGCTCCTGGCTGCAGCACAGCCTGGGACAGCGTAGCCAGCGGAGGGAAACATTTCATCCAGTTAGCTTTGCTGTTGCAATGTGATACAGACTGGACGTCTTCAGAACCAAAGATGGTCTGGCATTTCTAGAAGAGCTGTGTGAACCACCTCCAGTTTATAGCAGGAGAGAGAGGAATCACCTTGGAAGTTCCTGTGACTGTGGGGGAAAGAATAGGCTTGTCCCTGCTTAGACTTAGCGTGTCCAGCTTGCTTGTTAGTAGTTACATTTTCTTCCGATTATAATGTCCTGCAATTTAGATGCTACAGGATGCTATCAACAGGATTTTATTAAAATAAGACCTTACCTAGGCATGGTGGCACATGCCTGTAACATTAAAACAGGAGAGTATCTGTAATTTTGAGGCCAGTCTGGCCTACAAAGTGAGTGTCAGGCCAGTATGTCTGGAAAAAACAAAATTAATGAGAATGTAGATCTTAAAGTAAGTGTAGAAACCACAATATGGTGAGTAGTCCTGAGCCTCTCCTCTAGAGAGCTGGCAATGGTACAAACATAACAACTGCTCTCCACCCCCCACCCCCCAATGGCTGTCGGGATGCTGTAGTGCAGGTCTGTAGCTTGGGTACCAGCCTTCATTTCCATGTCCTTACAGGCTCCCCTGCATACCACAGAAACTAAAACTATAGAAACTCCACTTACCAAACTCTCTGCCTTCAAGGTATCGGCTGTGATTTCTTCCTGCCAGTGCACTCAAGCAAAGTCCCAAGTAAGAGGGAAGACTGGGGTCACTGGCCGGCAGTACTCAGTGAGTGTCGGGGCTGTGGTAGACTTAACCCTCTCAGCTGGCCGGCCTCCTGTCCCATTGACAGCACTTGGCCGCTGAGATCAACCACAGAGGAATCCGTGCACTTTTCTGGCCCAGGTGACAGAAACAACCATGCTCCTGTGCTCTGAAGCACCGTGTGGCTGCAAACGGCCCTAACCCCTGCAGCCCTGGTGCCCTGCACTCAGCTCCTCCCTGCTTCAGAGCCGTGCGGTGGTTTCTTCTTGGATTCTGACTGATCCAGCTACCTAGCTGAAACACAGAAAGAAATGTGCTTCATGGGTCTCTTTAAGTTCAAGGTGATTTTTTTTTTAAGCTGTAAGAGATAAGAACTGACATTTAAAAGATATGCTATGAAGAGAACTTGACAATGGATGTTTAGAATGTTTATCACTGTGTAATTTTGTTGTTCAAAATAATGTGCTAAAGAATGATTTTTCAAAAGACTGAACATATTGAATTACATTGTTTTCAATAAAACAATCTTTACTGAGAGAAATTAGGACTTTTACTGTTAGTAAATAAAGTATTTTCTAAATATTGTTTATTTTTTAAAATAGCCCTCATTTCTGTTTTGCGCGTGCTTTAAAATCTCCATACTATGTTGGTTCAGTGCTTACTACATGCCTGTAATTAAAAACACAAGTACCTACAGAAAAGGGTACAAAACTTGGGGCACACAGTCCAGAAGTCCAGAACTCCCTACTGTCGGGTGCATGTAAGCAGAAGGCACGCAGTCAGAGGAAGCAGATGTGTACGTGTGTCTACTCCCATTACACGCTTCAGTTTTTCTTTCATTTGTGTGTGTGTGTGTGTGTGTGTGTGTGTGTGTGTGTGTGTAAATGCCACATGTGTAGATGCCCACAGAGGCCAGAGAGGATGACAGACTCCCCTGGAACTGGACTTACCTGCAGCTATGAGCCACTTAGTGTGGGCACAGGGAACCAAAGCGGGGTCTTGTGGAAGAGCAGGAAGCTGAGCTCTCTCTAGCCCCTGAAACTCTTCTATACAGTTTCCCTCCAGTCCTGTCTGCATAGACAGGTAGCCAGTCACTGCCATGGAACCTACAGTGGCCCATTTCCCTAGTTTCAGGGCTTAAGAAGCCGATATTCCAGAGCACCATTATACAGAGCTGGATGGAGAACATGAGTGTGAGTTCACCGAGAAGGTGGTAAGTGGAGAGAGACATCTTCACTTAAAGGTACCAACAGATTCATCTACAGTCAACTCCCTCACCAGCTCAGGAAAGACTGGAAGAAGAAGAGAACGGGAAGAGCTACAGCCGTGAGTCGTGTCTGCTCTAACGTCAGAAGCCACCCCGTAAAGCCTCACTAACATGAGCTCAACAAGGACATTCATGCCAAAGTGGGTAGGGTAGCGGGGACAGCCATGAGGCCTCAACCCTGTACAGAGGACTACAGGTAACGAAGGAAAGCTCAGAGTGAGACAAATAGTCTTCCCCAGGGAAGAGCCCCCAGTTTAAGAGAAGTATGGGCATTGTCTTTCACACACATACGCAGCTGAAAACACCACATAGGGTATGCCACACAGGGAGGGTTGGCTCTGTGCTCAACATCACATCGTCGAGAAAGACCCTGAACACCTTGCGAAGATCCAGATCCCACAACCCCACCTTTTTCTCCACAGCAGAATGTCATCACTGAGAGGTTTCACACTTGGCTTGGCTGGAGTGGAAGCTTTGTGATGAGTATAGCTGCTGGCCACTTTGCTTGCTTTTATTTCCCTAGCACCTAGAACAAGGAACAGGACCCATAAAAGGTGCTTAATAAAATTCATCAAGTGGTGCTGGAGAGAAGGCTCAGAGGTTAAGAGTACTGACTGCTCTTCTAGAGGTCCTGAGTTCAATTCCCAGTAACCACATGGTGGCTCACAACCATCAGTAATGAGATCTGGTGCCCTCTTCTGGCATGTAGGCAGAACACTGTGTACATGATAAATAAATCTTTAAAAAAAAAATTCATCAAGTGGTAAAATATTTGCTTTCTCACCCCCCCCCCCCCCGACTAAGATGTGGGCACGTGACCCAGGTCATTGCAGTAAAAGCACTCATCGGAGGCATGCCTTTAGAGTGCGGACTTTATTCTGAGAGAGGCCAGCTTCAGCCACTGTCCCTGAGTACCTGACAGGTGTGTGGCTAGTTTTATGTCATGACACAGCTAGTGTCATTTGCTAAGAGGGACTCAATTGAAAGAATACTTCTCCATAGACTAGCCTAAAGTGGATTTTCTTGACTGATGATTGATGGGAGAGGGCCCAGGTCACTGTGGGTGGTGCCACCCCTGGGCTGGTGGTTCTGGATTGTATAAGAAAGCAGGCTGACAGGTGGATCTCTGTGAGTTCGAGGCCAGCCTGGTCTACAGAGCGAGTCCAGGACAGGCACCAGAACTACATGGAGAAACCCTGTCTCTAGAAAGAAAAAAAAAAAAAAAAAAGGAGGAGGAGGCAGGCTGAGCATGCCATGGTTTCTGCTGTAATTCCCACTTCCAGTTTCCTGCTTCCCTCCCGTTTCTGTCCTAACTTCCCTGGATGATAGACTGCAACCTGTAAGATGAACTAAACCCTTTCCTCCCCAGGTTGATTTTGGTCATGGTGTTTATCTCAGCAGTAGAAGCCATACCTGAGACCGCAGGTGACCAGTGCCTGCCCGTGCGTGTCAGCACTGAGGAGCAATGACTATGCCTGGGATGTTTCCGTTGGATTAGATTCACAGCAGGTCATCAAGTTATTGGGTGGGTAGCTTCCAAGCTTGATTTCTGGTATCAGAAATTTCTGGCTTGGTGTGGTGCCTCACATGGGTAATCCCAGCACAGGAGGCAGAGGCAGGCAGATGTCTATGAGTTTGAGGCTAGCCTGTTGTCTTAGGGTTTCTATTGCTGTGAAGAGACACAATGACCACAGCAACTCTTATAAAGGAAACATTTAATTGGGGTGACTCACTTAGAGTTTCAGAGGTTCAGTCCATTATCATCATTCCTGGAGCATAGCACCGTACAGGCAGACACGGAGTTGGAGTAGTAGCTGAAAGTCCTACATCTTGCAGGCAACAGGAAACTGACTGATATACTGCATGGTATCCTGAACATAGAAAACCTCAAAGCCCGCCCCACAGTGACACATTTCCTCCAACAAAGCCTTACCTCCTAATAGTGCCACTCCCTATGAGATTATGGGAATCAATTACATTCAAACTACCACATTCTACTCCCTAGCCCTCCAAAATTTGTAACAATATCATAATGCAAAGTGCATTTAGTCTAACTTAAAAAGTCCCCATAGTCTATCACAATCTCAACGATGTTTAAAAGTCCAAAGTTGAAAGTCTCTTCTGAGATTCATTCAATCTCTTAACTGTAATTCCCTGTAAAATAAAAATAAAAATAAAAAAACAAACAGATCACATACTTGCAACATATAATGGCACAGGATATGTATTACCATTCCAAAACATGGGAAGGGAGCATAGTGAGGAAATACTGGACCAAAGCAAGACCAAAACCAGCTCAGCAAACTTCAAATTCTGCATCTCCAGGTCTAATATCAAAGCACTCTTCATATCTCCAACTCCTTTTGGCTTTGTTGACCACAACACACCTCTTTCTCTTGGGCTGGTTCCACTCCCTGTTAGCAGTTCTCCTCAGGAGATATTCCACAGCTCTGGCATCTGCAACATCTTGGGCTCTCCAAGGCAATCCAGGCTTCAACTTCACAGCAATGTTCTTTCTACTAGGCCTCCATTCAAGGACAACCTAGCACCTGCCTAGCCGCAGCAGCCTTATTCTATAACTCCACCCCTTTCTTCTGTTCTTAACTCTAAAGCCAGAACCACATGGCCAAAGCTGCCAAGTTCTGCTGCTTGCTAGGGCTGGAACATGGTTCCCTTGTTCAATTACATCTTCACCAGCTTTCTGTTTTTTATTGCCTAAGCTTGGCTACCCTGAAACTTGCTCTGTAGACCAGGCTAGCCTCAAACTCAGAGATCTGCCAACCTCTGCCTCTCAAGTACTGGGATTAAAGATGTGCACCACCATACACTGCTCTAAGTTTTCCTTTAATTCATTTTCAAAAGTTGGAACCTTAGCTGGGTGAGATCTTGCCCCGAGGACACCACTGCCTTTACTCAATTTCTTAATCAGTTTATCTCCTTGAACATAGGATTTAGCTCCGTTTCACTTCCTAGTGCTCTTTTTCTCCTCAAAATTTACATTTTGTAATTTACCCTGCTCAGCTTGCTCCTTTTCATTATAAATCTTCATTAGAGTGACCACTTATAACCCCATGACAGAGTCTATCCTAGGCTGTTCTGAGATTTCTGCTGCCAGTGGAACTAATCCAAAACACTTCACTTTAGCCTCAGGTGGACTCTTTGGACAAGGGCAAAAGGCAGCATTCTTCACCAAAATATCACAAGAACGATCTATAGGCAACATTTTAAAATTTTAAAATTCTTCTCCTCTGAAACCTCTTGAGTGAGCCCCCTGACAGCTCTGTCTTCCATGCTTCTTCTAGTTTGCCCCATTAAATAGTGCTTAAAGCATTCCACTGCTTTCATAACCCAAAGTACCAAAGTCCAACTTCCTCCAAACAAAAACATGGTCAGGCCTATCACAGGGATACCCTAGTCCGTGGTGCCAACTTCTGTCTTAGGATTTCTATTGCTGTGATTAGACACAATGACCACAGCAATTCTCCCCCCCCCCCCCCCCCCCCCCCCCCCCCCCCCCCCCCCCCCCGGCCCCCAGACAGAATTTCTCTGTGTAGTTTTGGTGCCTGTCCTGGATCTCACTCTGTAGACCAGGCTGGCCTTGAACTCACAGAGATCTGCCTGGCTCTACCTCCCGAGTACTGGGATTAAAGGCATGCACCACCACCGCCTGGACCACAGTAACTCTTATAAAGGAAACATTTAATTGGGGTGGCTTGCTTACAGTTTCAGAGGTTCAGTCCATTATCATCATGATAGGGGAGTATGGTGGTATGCAGGCAGACATGGAGCTGGAGTAGTAGCTGAGAGTCCTACATCTTGCAGGCAACAGGAAATCAACTGGTAACACTGGGCAGTATCCTGATCATAGTAAACCTCAAAGTCCACCCCCACGTGACACATTTCCTCCAACAAAGCCTTACCTCCTAATAGTGCCACTCCCTATGAGATTATGGGGCCCAATTACATTCAAACTACCACCTCTGGTCTACAGAGTAGGTTCCAGGACAGCCAGAGCTACACAACCCCTGTCTCAAAAAAAAAAAAAAAAAAAGAGGAGGAGGGAGGGATTGCCTTGTCTTCCAGGCCAGGCTCGGCTACATGATTTCAGACAAGCCAGGGCAACAGAATGAAACCCTGTCTCAAAAACAAAAACTACCGCCAACGAAACTCCCAGTGTTTTGATAATGTTTTTATCTGATTACTAACATGAAAAGGGCATTGAGCTAGGACTACTGTCAAAGCCTGTAAGCCCAGCCACTTGGGAGGCTAAGACAGGAAGATTTAAATTTCAAGACCTGCCTGGGCAACTTAGTGAGTCCGGTTTTAGAAAGTGAAGGGCTGGGCTGGAGAGATGACTCAGAGGTTAAGAGCACTGACTGCTCCAGAGTTCCAGAATTGAACTCAGGACAAGTTCAATTCTCAACAACCACATGGTGGCTCACAACCATTTGTAATGAGATCTGGCGCCCTCTTCTGAATACATAACAAATAAATAAATCTTTAAAAGAGAGAGAGAGAGACTGAGAGAGAGAGAGAGAGAGAGAGAGAGAGAGAGAGAGAGAGAGAGAGAGAAAGTGAAGGGCTAGAGAACTAACTTAGTTGACAAGAGTTGGAGAGATGGCTCAGTGGTTAAAAGCACTGACTGCTCTTCCCGAGGTCCTGAGTTCAATTCCCAGAAACCACATGGTGGCTCACAGCCATCCTTAATGAGGTCTGGTGCCCTCTTCTGACAGGACATTGTATATAATAAATAAATAAATCTTAAATAAAAAGAGTGCTTCCTGCTTTTACAACCAGAGTTCAGTTCCACTGCCCACTCAGGCTGCTCACAACCACCTGTAACTTCAGCTCCAGGGGGTTTGACACCCTCTTCTGGCCTTTGTATGTATATACATGCACACATATGTGGTGATATTCTGGTTGTATTTTAACAAAGCTTGTCTGAAGATCAGAGGGCAGAGCCCGCCACTAGTTAGCCATAGAGGCCAGGCAGTGGTGGCACATACCACCTTTAATCATAGCACTTGGGAGGCAGAGGAAGACAGATCTCTGTGAGTTCAAGGTCACCCTGGATTACACGAGATTAATCCAGTCTAAAAGAGAAACAGAGCCAGGTTATGATGTTTTACACTGTTAATCCCAGTACTTGGGAGTCACATGCCTTTAATCTCAGCACTAAGAAGGTTGAGACAAGAAGTGATATGGCTAGGTGGAGAAAGGAATATAAGGTGGGAGGGGACAGGAGTTCAGCGTCCTTTCTGCTGAGGACTCAGGGGCATTGAGACTGAGGATTCCTGGAGACAGGATCTTCCCCCTTTGATGAGGTGAGAAGTGGCTGTGGCTTGTCTCCTCTGATCTTTCGGCATTTACCCCAATATCTGGCTCCGGGATTTTATTATTAAGACCAATTAGAATTTGTGCAACACACATACACATAAATAAAAATCTTTTTTTTTTTAAGTGCAAAGAGAGCTGTAGAGACATCTCAGTGTTAACCTTTTGCCAAGTGTGCTCAAGGCCTTGGATTCCATCCCCATACTGCAAAGAACCAGACACGAGGAAAGCAGGGAAAAGGAGAGATCAGGCATTCAAATTTGCTGTGGGATGGTCTGTATGTCAAATGTGTTGCTGATTGGTCAATAAATAAATCACTGATTGGCCCGTGGCCAGGCAGGAAGTATAGGTGGGACAAGGAGGAGAATAGAGCTGGGAAGTGGAAGGCTGAGTTAGAGAGACACTGCCAGCCACCACCATGACAAGCCGCATGTGAAGATGCCGGTAAGCCACGAGCCATGTGGCAAGGTATAGATTAATAGAAATGGATTAATTTAAGCTGTAAGAACAGTTAGCAAGAAGCCTGCCACAGCCATACAGTTTGTAACCAATATAAGTCTCTGTGTTTACTTGGTTGGGTCTGAGTGGCTGTGGGACTGGTGGGTGAGAGAGATTTGCCCTGACCTGTGGGCCAGGCAGGAAAACTCTACCTACACAAATTTGTTTGTATTACAGCATCTCTTGAAAACTGGGGGGTCTGGCAATACTGGGAGCACATTCTTGATGACATTAAAATGAGCCAAAACTGGGGCACAGCATGAGACAACAGGGTTTGGATCCTCAGCACCAAGGATGTGTCTACAACATGGGGTTGGAGGACAGTGGAGAGGCTAGAGGATCCGTGAATCTCATTGGCCAGCCAGACTGGCTTAACCAAGTAACTCCAGGTTCAGTGAGAAACACTGTCTCAAAAAAATAAAGGGAAGAGTGATGAGAGATACTAGACTTTGAGAGCTGGAGAGATGGCTCAGTGGTTAAGAGCACTGACGGCTCTTCCAGAGGACCCGGGTTCAATTCCCAACCCATGTGGCATCTCACAACTCTATGTAACTCCAGTTCCAGAAGATCCGAAGCCCTCATACAGACATACATGCAGGCAAAACATCAATGCATGCTGTGGGATGGTCTGTATGTCAAATGTGTTGCTGATTGGTCAATGAATAAATCACTGATTGGCAGTGGCCAGGCAGGAAGTATAGGCGGGACTAACAGGAGGAGAATAGAGCTGGGAAGTGGAAGGCTGAAATAGGGAGACACTGCCAGCCGCCATCAGGATAAGGAAGATGTAAAGTACCGGTAAGCCACAAGCCACGTGGCAAGGTATAGATTAATAGAAATGGATTAATTTAAGCTGTAAGAACAGTTAACAAGAAGCCTGCCACGACCATACAGTTTGTAATCAATATAAGTCTCTGTGTTTACTTGATCGGGTTTGAGCGGCTTGGGACTAGCGGGTGAGAGATTTGTCCAGACTATGGGCCAGGCAGGAAAACTCCAGCTACAAATGGCGCCCAACGTGGGGCAAGAGTTTCCACCTAAAAACTAAAAAAAAGGATTCTAAAACGGAGCTAAAAACAGTTCCTAATTGTCTCTCTCAAATGAACGGCAGCTGCCGGTTTGAGCTACTGGCGGGTTCCTAGCGTGCGTACATGCTCAACCTGCAGTATGGCGGGAATGAGGCCTCTGCAAGTGGCACATTAAGCTACATTGTGGATTTAGCCTTTGCTAGTACAAAACAAAAAAAGAGGTTTCTGGGCTACACGCTGCTTGGATAAAAGCATAGACCCACGATGGCTCCCAGCGCTGGCGGTAAGCATATGCCGCCATGTTGGGAAGCTGAGGTGGGCGGAGCCAGCAGCCACAGCACCAGCGCTGTTTCAGGCTTAGAAGGCTGCAGTTCAAAGCAATAGGCTCAAGCTAATATAAAAAAATAAGCCACGTAAAGATGGCTACCACACAGAGAATCTGGATTATGTTCTCTTTGATATTCGTAACTAAAGAAAAACATTTGATTACAAAAGCTGTTGAGTTATGCCAAAATGTATATTTTAAAGGTACCTTGACTTCAAAATTTGGATATAAGGATATGTTGCTTTGGAAAGGAGATTCTGCTTTTGTTCCCACAGAAAGCCAGAGGCTATGGATTTGTTCCAGATTAAGATACATCAGGTTTGACCAGCCAAGACCCCCTGAAAGGTCTCCGATGACACCATGGCCCAGATGATCCAACATCCAGAACCGTTTCAAGACAACTGGCTCAGATGATACAGCCTCACGGACTACTCCATAATCCTAAAATATTCTTTGTGTCCCCATAAGATACAGCGCCCCCCTCCAGCAGAAAGTAGTAAGAGAAGCTACGCCCAAATTCCCAAATATACCAAGCTGACTTTGGAGATGTGTAAAGGTTAAAACCTTCCTTTTTAAGAAAAGAAAAGGGGAGGTGCTGTGGGATGGTCTGTATGTCAAATGTGTTGCTGATTGGTCAATGAATAAATCACTGATTGGCAGTGGCCAGGCAGGAAGTATAGGCGGGACTAACAGGAGGAGAATAGAGCTGGGAAGTGGAAGGCTGAAATAGGGAGACACTGCCAGCCGCCATCAGGATAAGGAAGATGTAAAGTACCGGTAAGCCACAAGCCACGTGGCAAGGTATAGATTAATAGAAATGGATTAATTTAAGCTGTAAGAACAGTTAACAAGAAGCCTGCCACGACCATACAGTTTGTAATCAATATAAGTCTCTGTGTTTACTTGATCGGGTTTGAGCGGCTTGGGACTAGCGGGTGAGAGATTTGTCCAGACTGTGGGCCAGGCAGGAAAACTCCAGCTACAAATGCACATAAAATAAAAATAAATATTAAAAACTTAAGAAAAAAAGATATCACACTTTGACTTCTAGCCTCCACGTGTGCACACACACCCAAAGATATGCACATACAAATACATACAGCACACAAAAGAATGAAATGGAAAGTATCTAAGTGACTCTTAGCAGAGCCAGTTGGCTGATTTTTCTGCTTGATTTTAACATAGGGTTTGAGCTTGTTGGCCTGTGCTAGAGATGTAAGATGGGTTCCCTGTTGTACCAGCTGGGGAACAAGTGTTCAAATGCACGAGCTTCTGAGAGACATCTCATATTCAAATCAAAACACTATTTAAATATCTAAGAGGAGGGTATGTAAGCATGGTGGTGTAAATCTTTAATCTTGGCACTTGGAAGGCAAAGGCAGGCAGATCTCTTTGAGTTCAAGGCCAACCTGGTCTACATAGTGAGACACACACACCCCCATCTCAAAACAAAACACAAAAAAGGATAACTGTGAACTATAGTTTGATAAGATGAACTTGTTATGTGTGACAAGGAGAGCTTATTTCATATCTATTAAGTTGTTCTAGATTATTCTGTTGGTTCTTAAACAGGAATCCAAGCCGGGCAGTGGTGGCACATACCTTTAATCCCAGCACTCGGGAGGAAGAGGCAGGCAGATCTCTGTGAGTTTGAGGCCAGCCTGGGCTACAGAGCGAGTTCCAGGGAAGGCTCCAAAGCTACACAGAGAAACCCTGTCTCGAAAGGAAAAAAAAAAAAAAAAGAATCCAAGTTTGGCTCCTTCCATCCATGTCAGGTGACTCACAATTCACTGTATCAAGTTCCAGGGATTCTATGCCTTTGGCCTTGCTGGGCACCTGCTTCTCTCTCTCTCTCTCTCTCTCTCTCTCTCTCTCTCTCTCTCTCTCTCTCTCACACACACACACAAAGACAGGGCAGAGATGGAGGGAAGGAGAGAGAGAGAGAGTGAGAGAGAGAGAGAGAGAAAGTAGCGAAAATAAATGGTAGAACTGAGATACGAGTAGTCTAGCTGGACTTGAAGAGTCCAGGAGAAATACAAAGATAAATTATGAGTCACTCCAAAGATGAACCAGGGTCAGAATCATAGAACTGATACTAAATCAAAATTTCAAGAAGGCAATGGTTCCCCTGTGGGAGCCCGTTCTCGGGTTCCTCGTGGCTTTACCCAGCAGGTCAGCATAGAGGATGATTAGGACCACGGGCCTGAGTGCAGGTGTCAGAGATGGTCTGCACTTGGCTGTGCTGGGGGAGGAGGTCTTTTGCTCCACCCCTTGGCGTCTCTATAAAAACCCTGGGGCAGAGACAGTCGGGGCCGTTGGAATAGGTTTCAGGCCCTCTCAAGGCTATCCTTTATTTTCTACCTGTTTATCTCCGAGATATTCTCTGCAATAAATCCTTCTATCTAATATTTCCTGCTACTCGCACTCAAGAAAACTCTGGGGAACTGTGGGGGTGGTGGGTAAACGCCCCACAGAATGGCGCCCGAACAGGGACTAAAGAAAAAAGAAAAAAAGGGGACTAAAGAAAAAAAGGGGGACTAAAAAAAAGGGGGGACTAAAGACAAATGAACAGGGACTAAAGACAAAGTGATAGGGACTAAAGATAAAGGAAAATAATAGTTTTATTACAGAGTTTTTGGCGAAAGTGCTGAGTCAGCCCTGCCAGTGGATAAGGCATGCCGGTGTTATGGAAAATATATATTTTTTATATATATTGAGAGGCAGGGGTTTTATCCTCGAGAGAAAAGGAAAGCGGACTGGAAGGATGTCCGATGCTGCAGCGAAATTCTCTTCTGTCAAAATTTTCTATCTTCTATCCCTTTCTCAATTTCTATCTGTGAAAAATAAGTATAAGGCATAGGGTAGTAATATAGTATAGGAAAAACTTAGAAGTGTAAGATTGTGTAGGAAAAAATAAGGCAACTAGACAGAAAAACTCTTCCATTTTCTAACTTTGGGGGCTATAAACGCAAACTGGGAAAAAAAATCTTTCTTTGGTCTTGATGGGTAGTAAAAAAGCTCTTCTCTGAGCTTATGGGGAAGAAAAAGTTTCCTATGGAAGCTTTTGACCTGGGGACAGCTGAAATGCTGAATCCAAGTGGCAGGAGAAAGTGATTTCTCCCTGAGGCAAAAATGGGGGTGTAAAAAGCCAAAACGTTTAAAGTTGGGAAGTTTTGGGAAAAGTTGGTCTTTCTCTCTTGGGGAAAAAAACTTTCTCAAACTAAAAGCTTTTCTTGGAAAATTTTGGGGAAAAAAACCTCTCTTGTTAGATTTTCAGTCTGTATGCAAACCACACAGACCCAGAAAACAAATGGACAAAAAGCCCCTACCTTCAGTAGCAGGGAAAGCCGCCACTGTAGTGTCAGAAACTGTTTCTGGGGTAGAGGGGACAAACTGAGACCAAACTGGGAACTGTCTGGGAAAAAGACTCTGAAGAAACAGAAGGGACATAATCCTCCCCAGAAAATGTGACCTGAAAAAGCTGCTAGAATTTGAGGCAGATTCGGGGGGAGGAAGAAAGCCCCTACCTCCAAAAGTAGCTAGCAGAGGTACAGAGCCGCAGACAGATACCTGAAGCTCTGCATCTGGGGAAGGAAGGAACAAGCAAAATGAGATAGATCAGTGGGAAAAAATCTCTGAAGAAGCTATGGAAAAGCTGTTGTATGTGATCTTGGTTTTCACTGACTGGCTAAGACAAACACAAGCCCCGAGGAAAGTTGCTATCAGAAATGCCAGCCTCAATGCCGGCTAACGAGGCAGGTGCAGTTCTGATTTGGGGCCAGTGTCAAATGAAGGAGAGACACCTGTTGAAGCCAGCTGAGGAGAGAATAGAAATCTCCCAATGTGCCATAGTTGAAAATGTAAAATGCTTGTTCAAATCTCCCATTGCAAAAGCAAAAAACTTTGTTCAAACCTCCCGGGGAAGAATTTGTAAGCAAGTCTGGTAAAAGAACCAGTTGACTCTCAGACCTGAAAAGAACTATGGGAAATGACTGATATAAGGGAAATGATGATATTATTATGGACTGATATAAGGGAAATGCATTCTGGGAAAGGTAGTTTTTCCGCTAAAGATGGCGACATTGCCCTGAAACACATTTGTCAGCTCCAAAATACGTTCATGGTAAACTTAAAATACAGCTTTTAAAATAATGGGGAAAATCGTCTAAGTGTCAGTTCCAATGAAAAATTGAAAGGATAAGGAACTAGGTGCTTCGCGGTTTGGGGCTCCGTTGGTAAAATGCCTTATTTACCCTAATAGCTGTGCAAAGTTTTTAATGGTAGCTGGATGACAGAAAGCTACCTACAAGAGCAAACAAGCCACTTTAAAATCCTTAAAACAAGGGAAAGCAGTTTATACACTGAACGTTGTCTTAGATATGAAGACAATTATGTTGAAATTAAAGTTCTTTGCCTTTTGAACAAACTGCCTGCAATGAGTAATTCCTTTGCAAATCTAATTAAGGGGATAAGAAACAGGCATTCAAAAAAATGACTGCTTTATAGATGGGAAACAAATTTCAGAAAATCTAGCTGTCTTACAAAAGAGTTGCTTCACCTGAAAGTTCCTTATAAAAAAATCAATGCTAAATATTACAGCTGTTAATAACATCAGGAGTTAAAGCTAATGAAGTGAAAATACTAAATACAGTTCGGAGCTGTGCCACTTGTGGCTTTACTAGCTCCTTTAGAAAAATACTTTATATCACCTAATAGCTGTCCAGTATTGGCGAAGAGCTTTACAGCAGCTAAATACGGTAATTTCACCCTCAGCGTGAAGTTTTTTGGTAGAGCAAACCAAAAGTACTGCTGTAATAGAAACGTTTGTCTGAATTGAAGCACTTAGGGGAACTATTATGAATTTGGGTGAAGGGACAGCCTCTAGTTAAAAACTGTCTGCCGCTGACAGTGCATCTCTGCCGGTTCCGGACCAGCTGAGAGAACTGGCAACTTTGGAGTGTGGTGTCATCCTGGGAAGGTTACAGTCCCCTAGCAACAACTATCACAATTCTATAACAACACTCACTAAATCCCAGTGCTTTATAACAAAGCTGACTATAAACTCTAAACTTTAGAAATGATGTACGTACTTCCTGTCTAGTTAAGAGAATCTTTCAATAGAGATAGTGATAATAATTAAGAGTAAGAAATAGAAAAAGATGAAAATAAGATGTGAGTTGTAAAAATTCTCCTGTTAGATCTGTGTTAAGAAATCTTTAGGCGTTTGCTAAGTTAAATATATGCTAATGGTAGCCCTATGTAAGTTTGTAAAATAGATCTATAGAGTTCCTTTAAGAATATAAGCTTGCAAGAAGTATCTAATGTAATCTTAAGACATATAGTAATAAGCTTGTAAGAAGTAAAGATGATAGTTGTAAATGTAAGTTTAAATAAGAATAAGATGGAATGAATATAAGAAATATATAAGTAATAAGAAATATATTTGTTAAAGTAGTTCTATAGTTTCCTTAAGGAGTATAAATAAGTAGATGTTAATATGTTATATGTGAGTTTGTAAAATGTAAATGTTGAATGTGAGTCTAAATGCTTTGCAAGGCAAAAAAATGTTATATGTGAGTTTAAAAAGTGTAAATGTTAAGTGGGAATCTATGCTTAATGTATATGATGAAAAAACCTGAGATCTAGAAGTTAGTGTCCTAGGAGACTGCAAAGCAGGCAGTCTGAGCGGTTTTCAAAAGCTCCAGAAGCCGCTAAGAAGCTAAGAATGGCGGATGCCAGAACCAGCACAAGGCATCCGCAGCTGAGATCCGTGGAAAATCGACGCAACACAGAAAAACCTGAGCTAACATCAAAAACGGTGCGGTTTAGAATACTACTGTACCTAAAAAGGTCTCTGGCTTGAGAATAAGTTCAGACACGCTTGTTTGAGCAAAAATTAACTGCAAAAAGTTTTGGTTGTAAAACATCTCTTCATATTTTGAAGTGAAAGCCTGATACCAGAATTTTTCTTGTTTGAACTTTTTGAACTTAAAATGAGATAAAACTACAAAAAGATTTTGGTTATGGATTTCTTCATATTTGGAAGGCTAGTACCAGAATTTATCATTTGAATTTTAAGACTTAAGAAATGAAATGAACAATAGAGATTTCATTGATATGGGACAATTTTGAGTTTATTCATAGTAATGACCTAGGAACTGTTTTCTGGAATTGGGTTAAAAATGGAACTGTTTAAATGAAGAAATTTATTATTTCTACCTAGAATCAAGATGCAGTTTTGTGTATGCATATATGCTTTATTAATTGGTGATTCATGAATTGTTTTGTGGAACTGTTTATGTAAAAATGAAATTACTTACAGAACTGGTTTTGTGTTACAAATGGAACTGTTTAAATGGAAAAGTTTGGGTTTTCTAACTAGGCTTGAGATTTTGCTTAAATTATAAAGAAAAGGGGGAGAGTTAATATTCCTTAGTCTAATTTCAAAAATTGTTTGAGTGGATTAATGTCATGTTTTGTTAGTAAGAAATGCAAATGGAGTACTAAGAGGCTACTTTTAAAGTGTAAAGAGTTTTATTAAGAAACTGCTTTTGGATGTTTTGCTAAAAGTTTTCAAAGTGTTAATGGTTAGATTGAAAATATTGCTTTTCAATATGGGTTTGTAGGAATTGTATAAGTATGGGTTCCTCTAACTAGGTTTGAGATATTGTTTAAAAAATTATAAAGAAAAGGAGGAGTTATGAGATTAAATTATGTTTGCAGAAATTATGTTTACCCTATTGATATTGATGCACCCTGGTTTTGTGGAGTTAAGGAAATATTTGTTTGTGAATACATCAAAGATTTTCCTATGTTCTGTTAGCAAGAAAATTTAAATGATTAAGAGTTAAAGCTGGCCGGGCGGTGGTGGCGCACGCCTTTAATCCCAGCACTCGGGAGGCAGAGCCAGGCGGATCTCTGTGAGTTCGAGGCCAGCCTGGACTACCAAGTGAGTTCCAGGAAAGGCGCAAAGCTACACAGAGAAACCCTGTCTCGAAAAACCAAAAAAAAAAAAAAAAAAAAAAAAAAAAAAAAAAGAGTTAAAGCTGTAAGACGGAGAAAATTGTTAACTATATTTAGCACCATATATGCTAATTCAAATGGTTCTGTTAAGAGTTTGCTTTGAGTTATAAGAATGAGAGAATTGTGACTATAGCAATATTTATGTTAACCTGTTAATGGTAATGATGAAGCTAAGGGATTCTTTAAGTTTGTAGTCGCCTTAAGAGTTTTTGGTTTAGAAAGGGCTTGAGGCAGTTAAGACTGCTGTAGTCACCTTGGACCTAATTCAAAAGAGAAATGCCATCTTTATCATCCTCTACTCCCATACTGGGAGGTGTAACAGCTATGGAGATTGCTGTAAGCCACTAATAGTTATTTTTTTTTTTTTTTTATATATATTAAGAAAGGGGGACCTGTGGGAGCCCGTTCTCGGGTTCCTCGTGGCTTTACCCAGCAGGTCAGCATAGAGGATGATTAGGACCACGGGCCTGAGTGCAGGTGTCAGAGATGGTCTGCACTTGGCTGTGCTGGGGGAGGAGGTCTTTTGCTCCACCCCTTGGCGTCTCTATAAAAACCCTGGGGCAGAGACAGTCGGGCGTTGGAATAGGTTCCAGGCCCTCTCGAGGCTATCCTTTATTTTCTATCTGTTTATCTCCGAGATATTCTCCGCAATAAATCCTTCTATCTAATATTTCCTGCTGCTCGCACTCAAGAAAACTCTGGGGAACTGTGGGGGTGGTGGGTAAACGCCCCACATTCCCCTAAGAGCCTAAACCCTAAAGTAAGGCAGGAATTTTTAGCAGCAATAACAACAAAAACAAACGTCAAGCCCACAGGCAGAAATTGGTATGATCAGATGAGAGAACAATCTGGGGTTAATTTTGTTGGGTCCAGGGAATGCGCAAATAATGGGAAACAGACCACCAATGTCTATGAACCAGAAGCAAACTTTATTCCAAAAATCACCATGGGGTTTAAAAAAAAAATGCTTACCAGTTAAGTGGGACCACAGTCAGAGTTCGGGCTTCTAATACTGTGGCAATGGGGTAGATTTCGAGCCCCTTTTTATAGTAAAACGCAAGCATTAGGCACACTAGGAGTCACGTAGAATCAACTATTAAAAGTTAACTTTGGGGGCTGGAGAGATGGCTCAGAGGTTAAGAGCAGCCTGAGTTCAATTCCCAGAAACCACATGGCGGCTCACAACCATCTGTAATGAGATCTGGTGCCCTCTTCTGGCCTGCACATAATAAATAAATAAATCTTAAAAAAAAAAAAAAAAAGTTAACTTTGGTCCACAGCAGTTGTTGTTGGCTGTAAGGGGCAAGGGGGTTATTGTAAAAACTTAACCCCTGGCTATTGACAGAGGAGCTGGCTGTAAAGCACAGAGCCATTGTTAGCAGTTAACCTTTAGTAACTGACAGAGCTGCAGGTGTAAAGCAAAGAAAACCACTGTTAAAAGTTAATCCCTGTTTGTGTCAGCTTTCATCTCTTTAGGCTTATAATTCATATTCCTGTATTTTTATATTCCTGTTCCTGGATGTTGGTTAAACGGCGGCCATGCCAGCAGAGGAGAGTGCTGATCAGAAGAATCACAAGCCGTGGTTACCTTTTTAGAGCTTTATTGGGGCGGGGGAGGGGGGAACACGAGGGGAGAGAGAGAGAGGACAGAGGAAGGAGAGAGCGGAAAGAGAAGGGGGGCGCACAGAGGGCCCAACCGCTTCTTAGGCTGGGACGCCGTCACAGGATGGTGACGTAATTAAGGACAGAATACTTACACTGGACACTTCAACTTGCCTAGTGAGCAAAAGATTATTTACCAAGATGAGAACTACTCCAAGCTTAGTGAGTTCCAGGCCAGGCTGGTCTACATAGTGAGACCCTGTCATCACCAACAGGACCCTACAGCTAAACAATCCAGGGTGAGGAACTCGTCCTTAAAGACGCAGCAAGAAGCTGATTAGTGGTGGGACTGAAAATGTGCTCTGACTGCTGCTGATGCAAGGCTTCGTTTGCATGCCCAGCCCTCGGGGCTCTCCTACCTGTTGAAAGGGGTTGCTCTCCTTAGCAGAAGAGACCAATCTGTGATGGCCCTGGTGCATAAACCAGGGCCCAGTCCTTTTTTTTTTTTTTAATGCCTAATGCCATTTATTGAAGGAGGGAGGAGGTCTTAAATACAGGCTAACAGCACAATGGGAGAACCCCGGAGGGCAGAAGTTCAGTGAGACATCAAAGCCTGCCTTCCCTCTGGTGCAAGTGTGAATCTTGACAGTATGTGCAGAAAATGTCCTCGGTAATTTTTCTCCTCCTCTACGGGACTGCTCCTACCAGGATTAGCTAATCCTGTCTCCTTGTTCTGCTGTATGTGGTATGTGATATAACAGCCCTACCTCCTTGTTTATCTGTGTGGACTAGCCCCACTTCCCTGTTCAATTGTATATAATAAACACGCTGAGCTTCTGGGATGCTGGAGCTTCTCCATTTCTCCATCAGCCCAGACCATCCAGTACCAGCTTTTTGGTACATGCGCCTGCATGTCTATCCTTACCCCATTCCCCTGCCCGCCCTAGTGAGGGTTCTAGGACCAAAAAGCTGTGCAAGGGTGCAGTACCTATTGGTGAAGACACAGCATGCTTTGGGTACCGAGATATCAAGCTAGAACTGAGCTGGAATCTTTCTCCCTGCTGAGTAGCTTTCACAGTGTACAGGGGGCTATGCAGACCTGTGGCAGAATAAGATCAATTGCATCCCTGCCGCTGACCCTGAATGCTCTAGTATCAACCTGCAAGGCAAGGAGTACTTACTATGTAATCGTGACATGAAGGTTATAGGAGTACCTGTTCAGCTGGAACCTCCAGCTCACTCCTGCTTGATCTGGAAAGCCCCATTCCTCTCTCTCCAAACCCCACCCTCTCAGAGAATCTCCAAGAAAGAAAAGGCACCGAAAAGCCCAGTTCCGCATCCTTGGTGGCTGTGGCAGCTCTTCTCCTGAAGTTGCCAGCAGCCCAAGTCCCCTCCTAAAGTGCTCAGTTTTTGACCATAACTGGGCGCAGACCCAGCTTGTGGCAGACTCGTCATCACCCCTCACCTACAGGCTGTCTAAGTTCCCTGCTTTAGTTCAGAGAGGCGTGACTTCTCCTGCCTCAGTCTCTGGGACTGGAGAACCCATCCAGGAGTTGCTTTGCTCAAATAAACCTGTTCCTTTACTTTTTCAATTTGGCTTGATCTGGTTTACTGTGTCAGCAGAGAAACCTGTTATCGAGATACAGAAACCTATTAGTAACCACTGCTTTTGGACTGAATTTGAGGCCTGTTCCACAGGAATGAATCCAGGCCTGGTGCTGCAAACCTGAGCCATGGCTTGGAAGGTCATAGGCCATAGGGAGAAACCTAGTTCTGTTGTTTTTGCTAAATGGCACGTTATCAAACTGCTTCCTAAGTATTTTTGCTTGCATCCCTCAACCCAGGGAAGAAAAGCTTCTCTCTGCAGTGCCCAACAGTTAATGCGTTAAGAGACTTGTAACTGGTCAAAGTGATGAGGATATATGTCTATTTTATTTTTATTTTTTTTTTTTTTGGTTTTTCGAGACAGGGTTTCTCTGTGTAGCTGTGCGCCTTTCCTGGATCTCGCTCTGTAGACCAGGCTGGCCTCGAACTCACAGAGATCCTCCTGCCTCTGCCTCCCGAGTGCTGGGATTAAAGGCGTGCGCCACCATCGCCCGGCTGATATATGTCTATTGAATGCTCAACACAATTGGGATATTATATCCATAGGAGGCATGGAGGTCTTTGTGCTCACAGAGAAACACTAGGGGAACTTGGAATGTTAAGCACATGGTGTTGGAAGGCAAAAATCTGTTATCTGCCTGGAAGACTGGAAGCAGCTGTATTTACTGGCCTGGAAGACTAGAAGCAGATGTATTTACTAGCCTGGTGACCTTTGCACTATGTGACCAGAGACTTTTCTAGCATTGGACCCTTCCCCAGACCCTTATCATAAATTTGTTTTACTCAGTCAACTTACAGAACCTATATTTATGGACTTTACAAAGAGTTTCGATGGAGTCATATCTGATATGTATTTAGCTTACTTTGTTCCTCAAGGAGATTTATGTATGCTTTGTTGCGCATGTGGGACTGAGTAAATTATCACCAGAATAGTTTCCACCAAATTGTGCTGTGCTTAAATATACTTAAAATATACTACTCGGGGTCAGACCACAGAAGTTTGGACCAATACTGGCTACTGAGTCATGTTAAACTAAACTGCCTTCATGCTTCCTGCTGATGTCACTCGGCTAGTTGTGAAGGTCACAGAGACCTCCACATATGACCCTGGCCCCACTAAGGCTTAGGGAACATCTCAGAAGAGGGCTGGAAAGAATTTGGATCCACAAGATGTGATGTGAAACACTATCTTGTGGACAAGACACGGTCACTGCTCTCCTGAATTCGCTGCAGCTATAGATTACCTGCATAAGCCTGCCCAAGATAAGTCAATAAAATCTGCCAACAGCCCAACAGGCAGCACTAATTGGACTCAGAGCGTTATGAGTAATGAAAAAGGAGGAGAGAATATGAAGGGAGTGTTGGGGCTTCCTGGGGCAAGTGGGGAGGATGAGATGGGGACTCCTGAGGAGGGGGAGGAAGGAGTTGGGTGTGCACATGGTCAACATGCATTATTTACATGTGTGAAATTGTCAAAGAATAAAAGATATTTTTTTAAAGTCACTATGTGTTTGTTTGAGGCCTCTGCTACAGCAAGCTAGCTAGTTCTAAATCAATACAGGCAGGAAATCAGGCCAGAAGGAGCAGATAGCTGGTCTACATGGAACCCAAGTATCTTGTGTGTTTGGGATAGTAAAATTACAATTACCAAAAAAATTATATAAAATTTACTGTCCTCTGTTTGAATTAATCATTGGTTTCTGATAATTATAGCATCGTGAAATCACACCAAAAATCAAAATGTTTAGTCACCATAGATTATTACATTTATTATTTATATATTTTGTGTAGGGTATAGGGGTGGTGGTTTGCATAAGAATGACTGCCATTGGCTTATGTATTTGAATGTTTAATCACCTGGAAGAGGAACTGTAACAAATTCTTTTTTTTGTGTGTGTGTTTTTTGTTTTTTTGAGACAGGGTTTCTCTGTGTAGCTTTGCACCTTTCCTGAAACACACTCTGTAGCCCAGGCTGGCCTCGAACTCACAGAGATCCACCTGCCTCTGCCTCCCCGAGCATTGGGATTAAAGGTGTGTGCCACCACTGCCTGGCTGTAGCACAAATTCTAATTGGTCTTAATAATAAAAACCCAGAGTCAAATATAGAGGTAAATGCTGAAAGATCAGAGAGACAAGCCACAGCCACTTCTTACCTCACCAACTCCTCAGCCTGAAAAGGGGCTGAGGTCCTGTCTCAGCCTTCCTTATGTTCCTCTCTCTGTCCAGCTATATCACTTCCTGTTTCCTCCTCCCTAGTGCTTGGATTAAAAGTGTGTGCCACCGCTGCCTGGCCTCTATGGTTAACTAGTGGCTAGCTCTGTCCTCTGATCTCCACGCAATCTTTATTTGTTAGAGCACAAACAAAACATCACCACATTTCCCCTTTTTGTCTAAAATGGGAAAAGAAGGTTATAACTAATATAAGAAAAACGATATACAATAAGTGCAATAACTATACAATATATACAGGCGATAATTACATCAACAATGTCTAGTCCCTAAACATTTGACAGATTCAGAGAAAATACTCTATCTATCCTATCTTGTTGAGTCCAAAAGGTTGTACCTAATTCACTTTCTATTCTAACTTGCATTACCAAAATTATCTTTTCATGTCTCTCAACCTTACACACTTTACACTTCTTTAGTGAATTTCTTTTCTGAATCTGGTAACAAGGAAATTTTTAACTATAAAGTCTTCAACTCCATCAGAGACCTGAGAAGGAAATAATATTACCTAAATAAACAGGAAGTGCAAACAAGTGACTTACAAAAAAACATGAGAAATGACAGAAACAGCTGGCAACCTGGACCATCACCCAAGGTTCTTTTGCAACTTCGGGGCATCCATCTTCAGCCTACAGGCCTAGCATATCTGACAGACTTTTCTGTGAAGCAGGACTTTCTGAAGGGCTGTCCTACCTTGTCTTGACAAGGTTTGGCAGTCCTTTCTTTTGTGTCCTGCTTGTCCATTTGGACAGCATACTGTCAGCAGTCAAGGCAAGGGTACTTTCTTGCCCAGTGGCTAACTTTTGCCACAAAGAAAGTAAGCTCCATATGGAGTTTCTTCAATGCCCATCAGCTTCTCTGAAGTAGATAGGTGCTACCAGGAGCAGACATGTCTCATTGTCCTAAAAAAAAAAACCTATGTTATTAAAACATCTTAAATGTCACATTCTGTAGATCTCTGAAGTGTTTGAAGATGACCTGTCTACCTAAAACATATCTGTTTGGCCTTAAAAAACATACTTAAAATTAATACAAGTTTAATTGTAATAGGTGACTAGCTACTAACCTTCATTTCTTTATTATCCTAAATAGTTTGTAATAATAACTTTCAAGGACTAACAATTTGCATTACATTGTTAAACGAGATGTATAGGTACAATAACTTGAACAAAATTAGAAATGTATGTACAGTATGTTCTAACAAAAATAATCTCAACTTTGTATCAATATACAAAAATTCATATCAATGTAAAATATTTAAAACTAGTAGTTGTTCTTTTGGTTTAAAAGTAGATTTAATGATCTGCCTTTTTATCCTATTTCTATATTCCCCTGTTCTTTCCAGGGTAGGTTCAATAATCTACCCTTCTATTTTATCATATCTATATCCCCCTTTTTTCTTTTCAAAACAAGAACCCTGAATCTAAACTCATTTGTTCAGCTATTTTCCTGACCATTACCAATAACAACTTGTAACCAACTCCCCTTAACAATGAACATCTAATCGAACATTTCCAGGTGGTCCCAGGGGAAGAGGAGAAACCACGAGGGGAAACCACTAGGGGAAGGAAGTCTGGGGGCCAGGTCTTAAATTCCCTGTAGGTGGTTGTAGTGATATATTGTGGACCCCAATAAACTTGCCTGGGGATCAGAGGGCAGAGCCAGCCACTAGATTAGACATAGAGGCCAGACAATGGTGGCACACACCCTTAATCCTACCACTCAGGAGGCAGAGATCCATCAAAGCCACACTGGGAACAGAGCCAGGCAGTGGTGGCACACACCTTTAATCCCAGTACTGGGAAGCACACATGCCTTTAATCACAGGAAGTGACATGGCTGGGCGGAGAAAGGTATATAAAGTGTGAGGAAACAGGAACTAAGGCAGTTCAGCTGAGATCCTTTGGGGTGAGCACTCAGAGGTTTTCAGTCAAAGGAAACAGGATCGGCTGAGGAGTTGATGAGGTGAGGTTGGCTGTGGCTTGCTCTGATTCTCTGATCTTTCAGTTTTCACCCCAATATCTGGCTCTGGGATTTTTATTAAAAGACCATCTAAGATTTGAACAACAGGTGGTCTTGAGGAGCTCCGGGGGAGGAGTCGCTGCTCGTTGGGCTTTCTTTGGGTGGGGTCTGGAGGGGAGATCCCCAACAATGATATTGATCTAAATCTCTGAAATTGTAAGCAACCCTCAATTAAATGCTTTTTATTCTAAGAGTCGCCGTGGTCATGGTGTCTCTTCACAGCAATAGAACACTGGCTAAGACAAGGTGTGTGTGGGCCACAATGTGTGTGTGGAGGTCGGAGGACAACTTGTAGGAGTTTATTCCTTCCTTCCACAGTGTGGGTCTTGGGGATCAAACACAGGCCATTAAGCTTGACAACAATGCCTTTACCTGCTGAGTCATCTGACTGGGCTCCTATCACCACAGATTAATTTACATCTTACACAAATGTCTACCAGTTTTGTGTCTTGCTTTTCTCAGGGTGATGATTTTGATATCTGTTCATATTTCTGCATGAATCACTTATTTGTCCCTTTTATTGATAAGTAATATTCCACCATCTGGACATACCACATTTTGTGTGTTTGTTTGTTTTATGTGGGTTTTTTGTTTGTTTGTTTGTTTTTGAGACAGGGTTTCACTGTGTAGCAACAGTCCTGGGTGTCCTGGAACTTACTTTGTAGACCAGGCTAGCCTCGAACTCACTGAGATCCACCTGCCTCTGCCTCCCAAGTGCTGGGATTAAAGATGTTCGCAACCACTGCCCAGCTTATGTGTATATTTTTAAAAAGACTTTTTTTACTGGCTAGTTTTATGTCAACTTGATACGATAGAGTTACCAGAGGGGAAGGAGTCTCAACTGGGAAAAAAAAATGCCTCCATGAGATCAGGCTATGGGCAAGCCTGTAGGGCATTTCCTTAATTAGTGATTGATGTGGGAGGGCCCAGTCCATGGTGGGTGGTGCCATGCCTGGGCTGGTGGTCCTGGGTTCTACAAGAAAGCAGGCTGAGCAAGCTAAGAGGAGCAAACCAGTAAACAGCACTCTTCTGTGGCCTCTGCATCAGCTCCTGCCTCCAGGTTCCTGTCCTGTTTGGGTTCCTGTCCTGACTTCCTTTGATGATGAAGGATGTCATGGAAGTTAAGCCAAGTAAATCCTTTCCTCCCTAAATTGCTTTGGTCATGATGTTTCACCACAGCAATAGTGACCCTAACTAAGACAGATTGATTGATTGATGACTGATTGATTTTTGAGAAAGGGTTATTCTGTGTAACCCTGGATGTCCTAGAACTCACTTTGTAGAACAAACTGTGCTTGAACTCAGAAATCTGCTTGCCTCTCCCTCCTGAGTGCTGGGATTAAAGGCATCTGCCACAATGCCCGGCTGATTTATATTTAATTGTGTGCATGTGTGTGTGTGTGTTAGATGTATGTATATGTGAGTGCAGGTGCCCAAGTCAGATCCTCTGAAGCTGGAGTTAATGGGAGGCTGTGAGCCACCTTATGTGTGTGCTGGAAACTGAACTCAGGTCCTCTGGAAGAACAGTATGCACTCTTAACAACTGAGTCATCTCTCCAGCTCCATGTTTGTTTTATTTAATAAAATTTGTGTGCTGGATGATGGTGGTACATGCCTTTAATCCCAGCACTTGGGAGACAGAGGCAGAAAAATCTCTGAGTTTGAGGCCAGTGTGGTCTACAGAGCAAGTTCCAGGACAGCCAGAGGTGTACAGAGAAACCTATCTCAAAAACCAAAACAAAAAAAATGTTGGTATGTGTGTGCCAGTATGCTCATTTGTGTGTGCATGAATGGAGGCCCAAAGTTGACTTTGAGTATCTTCTACACCTTATCTTTTGAGACAGGATTGCTCACTGAACCTGGAACTTGGCGCTTCGGCTAGGCTGTCTGGCCAGTGAAGCCTAGAGATCTCCCTGTCTACTCCTCCCTAGTGCTAGAGTCATGGGTACTGAAGATCCAAACTCAGGTCTTCATATTAGAGCAACAAACATTGTATCCACCGAGCCATCTCCCTAGCCTAAGATGCTATGTTTTCTCTATTCATTTCTGTTAGTGGACATTTAAATCAGTGGGTTTTTTGATTGTTTCCTTTGGTTTTTTTGAGACGGGGTTTCTCTGTGTAGCCTGGCCATCCTGGAACTCACTCTGTAGACCAGTCTGGCCTGGAACTCAGAGATCATTTTGCCTCTGCCTCCCGAGTGCTGGGCTCATGCATGTTCACCACCCTACCCGCCTTAAATCAGTGTTTTTATAAGTATGGTTTGCACATCAAGAGTGACTCCAAATGTAATGTAGTGTCTTTCACGTTCAGATTATGTTTCAAGTGGTCAACACCTCCATGCCTAAAACTGCCATAGTTGCTGGCCTGGCTTGCTAAACTTATTAGAATCAGTCAGAAAATGATAGATTCACATAGTTTATATACAGATGGTAAAAACAAAATTAGTAAGCCAAGCATGATGATTTATGTTTGTCATCCCAGTACTTAGAGGGCTGATGTAAGTGAATCAAATTCAAAGACTGCCTGGGCTATATGGCAAGTTCCAGGGCAGCCTAGGCTTTATACCAAGATCCTGTATCAAAGTAACAAAAAGTAAATAAATAAATAGCTTAAGGAAAATTAACTCGCTGGGTGGTGATGGCACACGCCTTTCATCCCAGCACCCAGGAGGCAGAGGCAGGTAGATTTCTGTGAGTTTGAGGCCAGTTTGGCCTACAGAGTGAGTTCTAGGACAGCCAGGGTTACACAGAGAAACCCTGTCTTGAAAAATCAAAAAACAAAACAAAGCAAAACAAAATGCCAAAACAACAACAACCACCACCAAAACCCAAAACCCAAACCAAACCAAACAAACAAAAACAGTTAACCTGGAGTAAGGGCACAGAGTTGTAATCCCAGCAGTTGGGGGTGGAGTAGGAGAATCAGGAGTTCTAGGTTAACCTCAGCAGAGATAGAGAGTTCCAGTCCAGCCTCAGCTAAAAGGAAGATAAAAGACAGTGTGTCTTTTATCTATATCCTTTTGTTATTTAACTAAAAATATAGATAAATAGATAGATAGATGATAGATACATAGATAGATGACAGATTGATAGATAGATTGATAGAGATAGATAGATAGATAGATGATAGATAGATAGATGATAGATACATAGATAGATAGATGATAGATAGATTGATAGAGATAGATAGGTAGATAGATTGATAGAGATAGATAGATAGATAGATGCTAGATAGAGAGATGTGTATGTGTTTGTACACAGGAGTGCAAGTCCCCAGGGAGGCCAGAAGGGGGCATCACATTCTATGGAGCTTGAGTTCTAGGCAGTTGTGACTGGCCTGAGTTTATTTGTTCAGGCTGGCCTCAAAATTTTGACCTTCGCATCTCAGTCTCTTGCATATCCAGTCCTGCTCCACCAAGTCCAGCAAGACTGAGCTTTGAGCAGAATCTCATGTGATAAATCATGCCTTTGTAGTATCTAACTGTTTGTATTTATTGAAATGTAATGCTGTTGACATTTATTCTTAGGAGCTTTTTCCCTTTCTAGTAAGGATTCATTTTTATTTTATTTCATGTGTGTGGGTGTTTCGCTTGCATGTGTATCTGTATACCATGTGCACGCAATGCCCTTGGAGGCCAGAGGGGGCTCTGGATCCTCTAGACCTGGAGTGATTGACAGTTGTGAGCGGCCATATTGGTGCTGGGAACTGACCCTGGAGCTTTTTTTCTGAAGGTAAGACAGGCAACCCGTGTCACTTCTGTCCCCAAGAAGCTCACATGACCCGTTTCCACTTCTACTGACCGTTTGTGTGCACCGCCCTCCCCCTGTGTAGCCTCTGCTTCGTTCTTGTTTTTGAACCACGATGTCTCTGATCAAGTGGAAACCATTTGAGAGACTGGGCTGGCCTCAAAGTTTTGACAGCCTTCTTGTCTCTGTTTCCTCCTGAGTGACAGGGTTGCAGGTGGCAGGCCAGGCTCTTCTTTTGACTTTTTGTTATAAAGCAATGGGTTTTGTTACAGCATGTCCCCTACATCTGCCCTTGTTTCTTGCTCATATCTCTCCCGCTCTTCTACTTGCTCGTATCTACCTCCCTCTCCCCCAGGGCCCCACTCTTTCTGGCTAGCTAATGTTACATGTGTTCCAATTCTTGTTTCCCTCCACCCTCCACCCCTGCTGCCTCTGTTTTTAAAGATAGTCTCATATATCTGGGCTGGCCACAGAACCTGCCATGTACCCAAGGCTAGCCTTCAACTCCTCATCCTTCTGCCTCCACCTACCAAGAGCTCAGATTAGAGGCCTGCCAACACTGCCTGTGCCCACCTCCTCTTTTTGCTTCCTTTTTCACAACTAGAAGCTTATGAACTAAGTGGTTTTTGTTTGACATATAATATACCTTATTTTCACAACTAGAAGCTTATGAACTAAGTGGTTTTTGTTTGACATATAATATACCTTATTTTCACAACTAGAAGCTTATGAACTAAGTGGTTTTTGTTTGACATATAATATACCTTATTTTCACAACTAGAAGCTTATGAACTAAGTGGTTTTTGTTTGACATATAATATACCTTATTTCACTTCTGTTGCTTGATGAAATGTCCTGGCAAAAAGCAAGAAAGGGTGTCCTTCACTCGAAGTTCCAGGTTTACAGGACCTCATTTCAGGAGGTCAAGGCGGGAATCGGAAGCCGCTAGCTCACAGCTCCAGGCAGGAGCAGAGAGAAATCAAAGTGTCCATGCTGCGAGGCGCTCCGTTCCTCTCTCTATTTACACCGTCCAGGACCACAACCCAGTTAAAGCACTCAAGATAACCCCACAGACATGCCCACAGACTAACCTGGTCCATCCGTTATTGAGACATTCTTCCTAGGAGACTCGGCTTGTGTCCAAGTTCACAACTAAACTAACCATCACATAGTGCTTTAACATTGTCCAGAAGGAAAGATACAGACTTTAAAAGACAGATTTCCAGCATCCCATCCCCTTCTGAGAACAATGGATTTATTCTCCTACCTGGCAACAACCACTAGAGAGGAGCTGTGCCTGTCCTGGGTAGGTAAACTCCTCAGCTCACCAGGATCATCAAGGCGGCTTCTTCTTTTATTTTTAACATTTATTTTTATTTTATGTGCATGGCTGGTTTGTCTTCATGTATGTCTGTGCATCATGTGTGATGCTTGGTACCCACAGAGGCATAGGAGGGTATGAAACCACTGTGAGCAGCCATGTGGGTATGGGAATAGAACCCAGGTCCTCAGGAAGAGAAGCAGTGTTCTTAACCACTGAGCTATCTCTCTAGCCCCTCATCAAGGCTTTTTTTTTTCTCTCAAAGATTTATTTTATTATGTGTATAAGTGTTTTTCCATGAACATATAAGTGCATCTTCTGAGTGCCCTGGCCACAGAGGCAGAAAGAGGCTGAAGGATTCCCCAGAACTGGGCTGGGCTGTGACTGCCACGGGCGCTGGAAAGCAGACCCAGCCCTTCACATCCGAGCCATCTCTCCAGCCCCACATCCAACACTCACCTTCATCAAGGCTTCTGCACTCATCAATAGAGCATTAATATGCCACCGGGGCCAAACGGTGCCAGGCCCTCCGAGATGTCAGAGTCGGCTCTCTTGGCTCCCACTGGGTTCTTTCCCTGCCCTCTCCATGATGAGGCTGAGAAATAGCAGAGGGTACACAAAGAAGGCCGGCTTTTATTATCTTGGGATTAACAACTTTAATGGAAAAACCAGGGGGCCGCACAGCGTCGACAACTGGAACACAGCAGTGAGAGCGGAACTCCTGTACCGAAAGGATGCCAGCCGAGAGCTCGTACAGCTAGGGGAAACACTACAGGTCCCACGGGTTCTAGAGCAGGTCTGTGAGGCTGGAGTCACAGCTCTCAGAAGCAGTGGGTCTTCAAAGTAGGAAGCAGCAATAGGGATGAGCTTCTGCCTCTGCCTGCCTGCAGCCAAGGTTGACTCTTGGAGGCTGGAGTACTGGGGGCTTGACTTAACTCCCTGACTTCTGTGAGCCTTAAAACAAATGTCTGTGGAAAGCTTTGAAGGTAGTCTTCCTCTTCTTCTCCATCCTGCCTGCTGTGAGTGATGTCAACAATCTCTCTCTAGGCCCCACAACTCTGATTTTCTATATATAAATTGCTTATATTATATATAACAGATATTATTATATATAAATATATATAAATAAAATATATTATATATATGTATTATATAATGCATACCAAATTATATAATTTATATATGGCATATTCATATTTGTTATATCATATGTATTTATTATTATATATGTTAACATATAATACTATATATATTCTGATTGGCTGAATATATGTGCATGCAAATAAGGTGTAAAATGGGACCAATCAGGAAAGAACTATCAAACCTAGAGGGAGATGGGAAGAACACTGAGCCCACCAAAAGTGTAGTGTTTCCAATTAGATATGTAGGTCTAGAGCCGGGTGGTGGTGGCGCATGCCTTTAATCCCAGCACTCGTGAGGCAGACCAGGCGAATCTTTGTGAGTTCAAGTCCAGCCTGGGCTACCAAGTGAGTTCCAGGACAGGCTCCAAAGCTACACAGAGAGACCCTGTCTCGGAAAAAAAAGAAAAAGAAAAAAAAAAAAGATATGTGGGTCTGCTTCTCACTATAGCAGTGGGAGGGAAACGGGTACTTCGCAGGCAGAAAGGTATGATGGGATAGTTTATGCCCAGAAGTTTCTACTGGTTTCCAGTTACTCCAGCACCATTCTGATTATCTTCACTCTGGAGCGGCTGTCATGGCTGGTTCCGACAGACGATCATTCATTCATAAGGCAGTCTGATCTGTTGTGGAATGTAGCCCGTTCCCACTCCAGTGCTCCTGGAGCTTTCTCGTGCCCGTTTGGGGCTGGCTGGGGGTTTTGCGTTTTTGCTCCTGGTTGTCTCCTTGCTGACAGCTGAAGAGGAGGACTGTGAGGGAGAGTACACCACCACCACCAACCAGTTCCTTGCTTTCAGGTCTCCAGCTCCCAGCTGCCACAGAGCACTGAATCTGAAGTCCCTTCAGTGTCTGTCACTTTTTTAGGAGCTTCAAGCCACATTGCTAGGAGGGCCTGGCAGAGCTTTTTCCTCTTCGGTACAGTTTGGGGAGGCGGGAGGAAGAACCCAGCTACAGCAGGACATAATGTGGTAAGTAAAGGGAACCAGCAAAGAGCTGGAACTTGACGGTTTGGGCCTCAAGGGGGACACTCGGGTAAGTGTCTTTTTGGGTAAGAAATTTATTAATGCCACAAACCCACAGACAGTCTTCGGTGTGGAAGGGAATCCGAGGACAGTTCACACCCAAATGTCACAGTGGGTATGCCTTCTAATAGGTTTCAGAGAAAAGGGTGAGTGAGGTGCCACATCAAGGCTTGATGAGACTCCAGTCCAGGCTTGTAACTAGACTCTCTCCCTCCTGCTTGACGGGGAGAGGAGGAAGGAAGTGTGATCTTGAGTGTGTGCAGAGGAGTATGTAGAGGCAGGAGGAGTCCCTTCTGTTAATGTGTATCCATCATACAGTGTGTCACTGGCAGCTCCACACAGCTTAGAACAGCGCTTCTCAACCTTCCTAATGCTTCGGCTCTTTAATACACTTCCTCATGCTGTGGTGACCCCCAACCTTAAAGTTGTTTTCGCTGCCACTTCAGAACTGTAATTTTGCTACTGTTATGAATCGTAATGTAAAAATCTGTGTTTTCCATAGTCTTAGACGACCCCTGTGTTGGGGTTGTGACACACAGGTTGAGAACCCCTGGCTTAGCGTCTGTTAGCTTGGGGCCAGTACACAGAACCAGCCACCAGGGACTAGAGACACAGTTTCAGATGGGTACCAACTAAGCAGCATTTGGTCTGGGTTCTAACAGAAGTGAATATTTTTTTATTTTTTTAAATGTTACTTGAGACTTAGGCTGGGACTATGTAATCCAGGATTGCTTCCAACTCACAGAGATTCTCCTGCCTCAATCTCCAAAGGGCGCCACCATTTGCAACGAAAGTAATTTTAACCTTGCCATATAAAGCATAAGGGCCTAGAGCAGCTTCTAAAATACACTCCAGCAAGCCAAATTACGTGGGCTGTCGGCTGGGGAAGAGTCTAGCTCAGATACCCGAACAGAGGGTGACAAGGAGTGTCGGTGCTAGACAAAGGTTAAGATATAGGAAGCTAATGAGACACTGTCTAGTTTGGCAACCTAAGTAGACTGAACTGCTCTTATAAATGGAGGGGGGAGGAGACAGAGAAAGGGAGGGAAGAGGGAGGGAGGGAGAGAGAGAGAAAGGAAGGGTGGGAGGGCGATCAGGGGGAGACAGAGACAGCTGGAGGGATGGACGGACGGACAGACAGAGAAACCAAGCTTTGGAAGGAACTATCCTCCCTCCCTTTTCTCCCGGACCCCGCCCCGCCGCCGTATTGTAAAACCTAATGTGTTCCAGAGTGGCCTCCACACCTGTGAGCCTCACAGGGCATCCAGGACCTTGCTCTGAAGTCTGAGTTCCCTGTAACCGCCAGGAAGGCTCCCCACCCCCACCCTCAGAGAGAAAGTACTCGTCCTTCAACGCTGTACCACCTGCAAACTATCCGGGTCTCTCTCTACCAGATTGCAAATTATCAACAAGCAACATATGCTCCCTGGTAAATGAAGGGCTACCTCACTCTTGTGCTCCTGCAGAGCGCAACTCCCACAGAAACACCGCTGGCTTTCGGCTTCCAAGTAACCTGCGTGTGATCCTGTCTGGCCTGCATTTAAAACAAAACAAAAAAAACAAAAAAAAAAAGGAAAAAGAAAATAGTCACTGACCCTCAGTGGGTTTGTCCAAGGTATATACAATCAGGAACAAACCCAGCAGAAAAACTCCAAATTATTCCCAATGAATTCCTACTATGGTAACTACTAATTTCCCGCCGTCTTATGTTTATAGCCGCTTGGAAATTCGAAACACAAGCATTTTAACACATTGCTGGCTGCGGAAATGGCCTCAGCACTGCAACCGGAAACAGAAACTAACCACTACACAAACGCCACCTAATGACCAGCTAGAGCAAAGGCAAGCCCTGAAAAGTAGCCCAATCGGAAGGGGCCTGGCTTTTCCGGTGAAAATTTGATGGAGAGCAGAATCAGAGCAAGGAAGAGCGGGCCAGTCTTCTCAGCGGGTTTGGTTCAGCATCCCTGCAGGCCCTCTATTGCGCAGGCGCAGTTCCACTACGCTCAGACACAAGAACACGTAAGCAAAAGCAGGAGCCGGTTCTGCTTTCATTGCACCTACTGCTTGCGGGCTAAAACCGTGGGCTCTTGGTTTCTAAACTACATTTCCCAGCAGGCTCCCCTCTCTTACAGATAATAGGTTTGGTTCTCCGAGATAGGATAAAAGAAAATTAGGTGGTGACGTACTAAACAGGAAACAAGTTGATTATGGTGTTTGAGCGCCTCAGCCTAGAGAGCCCCAGTGGCCTAATGGATAAGGCATTGGCCTCCTAAGCCAGGGATTGTGGGTTCGAGTCCCATCTGGGGTGGTTTCCTTTTTCCAAATAAAAAAGGATTCAAATCTATTATTTATTTATGTATCTATTTTTGAGACAGAGTCTCTCTATATACCTCTGGCTGTCTTGGAACAAACTGGTCTTGAACTCACAATACATCGGCCTGCCTGTGCCCCCCAGTGCTGGGATTAAAGGCGTGTGCCACCATCGCCCGGCCATTTTGTTTTAAAACTAGAGAAACTGTGAGCCTTTACTAGCTGAGGGGTGCGGTTTGCCACACCAGGATACGAGTCCGTTCTCTTCCCCTGGGTTGCGGGTATGCGTTTAGTTTTGACATCCCTGGTAGAAATGGTTAGATCTTTTCCGCATGCAGCAGCAGCAGCAGCGGCAGCAGCGGCAGCAGCAGCAGCGGCAGCAGCGGCAGCAGCAGGGGTTCTGGAGGACTGCTACCTCTGCCTTTCTTCTAACTCCCTAGAGCGCCCCTCGGCGTTTCCCTCGCAGGGCCGTCGGTAGGCGGCGCTGTGGAGCGCCAAGGAGCGGGCCGTACCAACGAGCACCGTGCCGGGAGGGCGCCAGGCTGGGGACCCGCTGGCCAAGGACAGGAAGATGGCGGCCCTGGGGTCCCCGGCGCGCACTCTGAGAGGCCTTCTGCGGGAGCTGCGCTACCTGAACGCCGCCACCGGGCGACCGTATCGCGACACAGCAGCCTACCGGTACCTGGTGAAGGCTTTCCGAGCACATCGGGTACGGAAGCCGGGTCCAGAGGGCCCCCGGTCTCGGGAGGCGAAGACGAGGGCGGTCTGGGCAGGGGATGGCGAGGTCTTAGGGCAGACGTGTCTGAGTAGACCTGTCCTCCACCTGCGGTCCTCACCACATAACCCAGGCCCTGGGCTAGCCTGTGGTCTCAAGTCCCCGTCCTAACCCAGAAGCCACGTGGGGTGCACCTTCTTAGGGACTTCGTATCTGCCACCCACCAGGGTAGAGCTGTCTGACGATTTCATTGGTTTGTCGGGTACATGGGTGTGCAATGGAATAGGGCCGGCATTGTATGAAGTAGCCCCTAGGGGTCTTACACTTAAAGGCACAAGGGCATAGGCACTCCCCCTCCCCACACTTTCCGCATTAAAGTTTTTATAGGAAGCAATGTTTTTGTGTGGCGGGAAGTGTGTGTGTGTGAGGAGACAGAATTTCACTATTAAGTTGGCCGACCAGGAATTTGCTCTGTAAACCAGATTGACCTTGAACTCAGGTGTCAGATTGCCTCTGCCTCCTGAGCTCAAGGATTAAAGGCATAGGCCAGACAAAAGCAGTTTTTAAGACAGTGAAGTGGGGAATATTGGAGAGTTCTTCAAGTATGGGTACTGTGTTTTATTTATGTAGTATCACCATTGAGAAAAGCAATGACTTGTATTCTATTAGGAGATTACACTCCTATCTGCATCATAAAGATTACTATGTATATACAGTGTTCAGACAGAAGAGGGCACCAGATCTCATTACAGATGGTTGTAAGCCTCCATGTGGTTGCTGGGAATTGAATTCGGGACCTCTGGGAGAGCAGCCAGTGCTCAGAGCTTGTAACCTCTGAGCCATCTCCAACCCCAGGTTTCATGTTTTACTGCTGTAACGAACATAAACACACAGCATGCGAACCTTAGGAGGTACCACTGTGAAATCCACACTCCGTATCCCTCTTAGTCAGAAGGGAATGGAAGATGGTTCATTTCCCAAATGGGGGTAGTGGTCAGTTCTCTGCCTTTTGGACAAGATCAAATGCAAGTGGGACAGCTAAGGCTCAGGGACAGTTACCTGTACAAGAATAAGGAGAACTAGAATTTAGGGGAAGGAACCTAATGTTCTTGAGCAATCATCTTAACTGCTGAATTTGAGCAATGCAAAACCTTACAACTAAAATGCATTTCACTTTTAAAAAGTCATAATGTGAGGGACTGTGTGTATGAAGAACTTGAGCCAGATATCAAGAATAAGATGCATCTGGCAGTGGTGGCACTTGCCTTTCATCCCAGCACTCTCAGTTTGAGGCCAGCCTGCTCTAGAGTTGAATTCCAAGACAGCCAGAGCTCCATAGTGAAACCTCGCCTCAAAACAAACAAACAAACCCCCAAAACAGTACCAGCAAAAGAAACTTTTCAGGAAAACACCAGAATTCATGCTTAAAACTCCAGGGCTGACCTACACCTTTAATCCCAGCACTTCTGAAGCATAGGCAGGTAGATAGCTGAGTTAAGGCCAACCTGGTCTATAAAGAACATTACAGGCCAGCCAGATCCACTCCCAGCCCTGTCTTCCCAAAGAAAAGAGCAGGACTCCCAGGGACATCAGCTGAACACGGCACAAGATACAATAAGATCAGGCACAAACCCTCACATCAAGGCTGGGCAAGGCAACCCAACCCAGTAGGATATCTTTTTTTTTGGTTTTTCAAGACAGGGTTTTTCTCTGTACAGCTTTGGCGCCTCTCCTGGAACTCACTTTGTAACCCAGGCTGGCCTCTGCCTCTCGAGGATTAAAGCATGCCCCACCTCCGCCCGGCTCATCTTTTAATATATCTACTTTTTGGGGTGGTGTGCATGCCAAACATGTGGGGGTCGGGGGACAATCTGTAGGGGAGTCAGTTCTTTCTCTACTGAGGGGTTCTGGGGGATTGAACTCAGGGCATCGAGTTTGGCAGCAAGTGTCCTTACCTACTGACAGTGACTTTCAAGCCAGCTAGGATAAGAAGTGAGACCATTTTCTCAAAGAAGAACTCTCCCCACCCCCACCCCCTACACTAAGTTTGACCCAGGTATGATTGTGGTGTCACATATCTAGCCAGTCCATGCTACATAGTAAGACCTTGTCTCTAAAAAAGTTTTAATTCCATCAGGGGAGTGCTTCTGGTAGTACATTAAATATTACATGCTCGAGTTTTCAGATTTTTAACTGGATATTCAGATTGAGAAAAGGAATTATACATACAGTGGTGCCAGGGGTAAAACACATCCCCATCCATACACAATTTCTTGATGTTCCTGCTCCTTTTTCACAACCTTGGAATCCCAAAATAGTTAAGGGCAGAGTACTAAAAATCAAGTATTTTGAAGAACAACCATGATTTGGAGTTACTCTGGACATTAATATGGACTTTCTAGTTTGTTAAAGTCATTAGAATCCAGATTTTCCAGATGGTTAAATTATACAAACAAGTTTAAGTAATATGAAAACATACTTACTTCACACACACATACATACATACATATATATGATTTTCATGTTACTGTTATTGAGTACAGCACCTTTATTTTTGAGATAAGTTTCTGATTTTGGAGTGTAAGGTGTTAGGTTTCAGGAAGTCCATATATCCAGAAATGAGCTCAAGCTGGACTACATAAGGATTTCTGGAGGTTATATAAGAGCCAGTACTCCTCAGGAACTTGTGAAACAGATTTTCTACCCCACAAAGGAGTCATTTCTGTTACTCCTGGCAGAAGAGACCTGGCTCTCTGTTGAATTGCATCTGTGGTTGTACATCAGAGTCCCTGCTCATAAGTACTTGTTATACATTTCAAACCCCTACACTAGCATCCTGGCCCCATTATATGCCACCACCACCCCAGCTCCCAGGTGGTTCCAGCTCACTCTGTTCCTTCTCCCCACCTATTCATTTTCCTCAAAATCCACTGTCTTTTGCTCTTTCGTGGCCCTAGCCATGTTCAGTCTACTGCATCTTTTTCTTTCTGCTCTGGACTCTTCCAGATGCCTCTGGATATTTTCTCTTATTCACAATAAAAACCACACCATAAGCCTGGTGGTGGCAGTGGCACATGGCTGCAGAGTCAGGCCTGTGAGTTTCAGGACAGCCCAGTCTACAGAGCAAGTTTCAGGACATCTAGGGCTACACAGAGAAACCCTGTCTCCAAACAACAACAAAACCCAAACCAACAAACCACACTATGGAGTGACCATTTCAGTGATTTCTTTAATACACCCCCTATCCCCATACTAAAGGTATATGCCATGTTCAAGTCATGGAAACACAAAGCAGCCTTAATTTGTTTAAAGGGAGGAAAAGCATGTCTTTTTTTTTTTTTTTTTAAACCTCTACACCGGGTTTCCCTGTGTAACCCTGGCTGTCCTGGAACTTGCTCTGTAGATCAGGCTGGGCTTGAACTTAGAGATCCACCTACCTCTGCCTCCTTGATTATTGGCATTAAAGGTGTGGGCCGCCACCACCAGACTGCTGCTAGTTTTCTTGGTGTTGGGTGTTTGAATTACAAATAAAACCTGTGGTAGGAAGCAGATGCTAGGAATGTATGAATCTTTGTGTGACAAAACAATATCAAACCGGAGGTCAGCTTTCCTAATTACACAGTGCTCTATGAAGATATTAACTACATATCAAGTGTATCTGTATTCTGTTACTTTGTAGACGAAGCTCATTTATCAGATCGTCCACTGGGGGCATGTGGCTACTTCGGGGTGGTACCAGACCATCTGACTTTGTTAATGATGTTTTTAGGTCACCAGTGAGAAGTTGTGCAGAGCCCAGCATGAGCTTCACTTCCAAGCTGCCACCTATCTCTGCCTCTTGCGCAGCATCCGGCAACATGTGGCCCTCCATCAAGAATTTCATGGCAAGGGTGAGCGTTCAGTGGAGGAGTCTGCTGGTTTGGTGGGTCTCCAGTTACCCCATCAGCCTGGAGGGAAGGGCTGGGAGCCGTGATGGAGAGAGTCCTCAGATGCCCCTTCATTCAAGAATCCAACCATTTCTACCACTGTGTATTTATTAAATATTTTGTAAAGTGTAGCTTCTTTGCTGTTGTTTTGGTGTGTGTCTTTTGTTGACTGAGTGGTTAGGGAAATAAAACTGGAGGGGGCTTCAAGTGAATTTGCTGAAGTTTTTATCAGATTAATTCTTGTTCTAGTGTGTTAGTGCTCTCGCACATGCAGGTTCGTGTGGAGGCAGGGGGACACAAGGGTGCTTTCCTCAAGTACCTCTCCACCTCATCTCTTGAGACAGTATCTCTCACTGAACTGAGAGCACTCACAAGTCCTCAGGCTCTTCTGTCTCTGTTCCTCAGCTTGGGGGTTAGAAGCATGCACTGCCATGACGATTTATGAAGGTGCTAGGGATCTGTGCAAACTTTAATCAGTGAGCCTATCCCTAGTCCCTGATGTGCTTGGTCTGATTTATACCTAGAGTTTTCTTTTTCTGTTTTTTTTTTTAAGTAATGGAGAGATGGCTCAGTGGTCAGGAGTGTGTACTAGTCTTGCAGAGGATCTGAGTTTGGTTCCCAGCACCCATGTCAGGGAGCTGACAACCACCTTTTATAACTCTAGTTTCAAGGGATCTAGCACCTCTGCTCTCTAAAGGCACCTGCACTTATGTGCACACACACATATTAAAAAAAATAAACTGTTTTGCTTTTGCCTATTTTTGAGATAGAGTCTCACGAATTTACTATGTAGGCCAGGCGGATGTTGAACTCAGGGACCCACCTGGCTTTGCCTCCAGAATGCTGGAATTAAAGTACCACCATGCCAAGCTCTGAACATAAATTTTTTAAAATATAAAAATAGTAAGTAATGCAAACCTAGTGTCTTAAGGAATTTTAATACCATAAATGTAACACCCATATTTATCCCTTCTCTCTTCTCCCATTTCCATTACTTGTGGTAAGCATTACTAAGTTTACTATGCATCTTTCTACATATTTCCTATGTCTAGACTGTGGGAGCCCGTTTTCAGGCTCCTCATGGCTTTACCCAGCAGGTCCGCATAGAGGATGATTAGGACCACGGGCCTGAGTGCAGGTGTCTGAGATGGTCTGCACTTGGCTGTGCTGGGGGAGGAGGTCTTTTGCTCCACCCCTTGGTGTCTCTATAAATACCCTGAGGCAGAGAGAGTCAGGGCCGTTGGAAAAGGTTCCAGGCCCTTTCGAGGCTATCCTGTATTTTCTATCTGTTTATTTCTGCAATATAAATCCTTCTAATATTTCCTAGTGCTCGAACTCAAGAAAACCCTGGGGAGCTGTGGGGTTGGTGGGTAAACGCCCCACACTAGACAAACCCAGAATTAAATATATGGGTGTGGATCTTAAATTTTTACTTTCTTACTGTATGATAGGTATGAGTGCAGGTGTTTATGTGCCACCATGCAGGTAGAGAGGTCAGAGGACAATTTTAGGGAGTTTCGCCTTCCACAGTAGGATCCAGAGACTTGAACTCAGGTTCTTAGACTTGTGCTGTAAGTGATTTTACCTACTTGCTGGTCCAGTGTGCCTGTCTTTTATAAAAGTACCCAACTGTGATGTGTTAGGGTCCTGGCAGGAAATAGATGGAATAAGGTTGAGGAGAGTTAAGGGGATACATGAAGATGTGGGATGAATTAAATAATGTCAAGCAGTAAGCTATTAACAGTAAGCTATTACTTTCTTAGGCCTGATAAGCAGGCTCCTAAGGATGATGGCCACAGCTGAACTCCAGGAAGAGGGGAATCAAAGAGCACCTTAACATCTACCTCCTACTACTGTCAGCTTTCTCTACCTTTTTTTTTTTTTTTTTAAGATTTATTTATTTGTTACGTTTACAGTATTCTATTTGCATGTATTCCTGCATGCCAGAAGAGGGCACCAGATCTCATTACAGATGGTTGTGAGCCACCATGTGGTTGCTGGGAATTGAACTCAGGACCTCTAGGAAGAGCAGTCAGTGCTCTTAACCTCTGAGCCATCTCTCCAGCCCAGCTTTCTCTACCTTTTAACCTGAATTTGAGCATAGTTCTACTGCATTCAGCTAATTAAATAGAAAACGTGGCCTCTGCTTGGTATTGGTCTCCTTGCTCTATATTTACTCTGCCACATCCCGCTTCTGCAAGTTCTATGCTTCCTATTCCTCTGTCTTCACGTTGGCTGCCCCAGGCAAGCAGTGATAATCTCTTTTTCCTGCTAAAAGAAAAACTATTTACTGACAATTCTTTACTCCAATCCTGAAGATCTACAATGCAGAGTTTTCAGAAGTTAAAGAGAAGAGTAAACAGAACCAGTACCGGGAACATATCAATTTCATGGTACTGAGTTCAAGTTCTTATGCTCTACTAGTTTTCAGAAGCCACATGAAGGGTAAAATGCCTTAAGTATCTTAAAATTCAACCTTCCTCCTACATGGAGAGGAATTGTAACATTTAATATTTCTTTCAAGTACTAATCCCAGTGAAACTGATAAACTAGTTTAGCATTTCAGGAAAATAGACAATTTTTAAATTTTGTGGACTGAACAGTTCATAGAAGAAATGATTATGCAATTGCATGATATTTCCTATGTTATAAATAGCAATTTGCATTCACTAAGAAATATTTAACTCTAGTCAAAAGTGTAGAAATATAACTACTAAAATTATAATTTTACCTGATTAAAAAAATATGAAACACTTCACAAGTTTGCATGTCCTCTTTGTGCAGGGCCATACTAATCATCTCTGTATTGTTCAGTTTTATCGTTAAGTCCTACAGAAGCAAGCACCATTGATAATCTTTTGGTTGAACTTTTAAACTATCCTAAATGATCCTTTTACTTCAAATGTCCTTAATTTCATAACTAAAATTATTTTCTATAAACCACCAACTCTTATTTGTGCTGTGCCTTCTCTTTATTGTGTATGTGAGGGGTGTTCCCTGCCCTCAAGAAACTAGACATACTCTTAGACCAAAGACCATGTCTCAGTCATCTTTGTATTCTTCAAAGCACTTTCTACCCACATAGCATGTATTGAGTTGGTGTTATTGAATGCATGACCTAGTTTACTCTGTAGAATTATAATCAGAACAACACAACCATTGAAAAGGTATTTCTTTAACAATTTTTTTTTCTTTTGGTTTTTTGAGACAGGGTTTCTCTGTGTAACCCTGGCTGTCCTGGAACTCACAGAGATCCACCTGCCTCTGCCTCGTGAGTGCTGGGATTAAAGGCGTGCGCCGCCGCCGCCGCCACCGCCGCCACCGCCCGGCCGCCACGCTTTCATTGTATTTATGTTTGTGTGTGTGTGAATGTGGGCACCTGTGGAGTCAGTGGCCAACTTTTCTGAGTTGGTTCTGAGGACTGACCTCGGGTTGTTAGGCTTGCACAACAAGCACCTTTACGCACTCAGCCACTTTGTCCACCTTCAACACAAGGTCCTGTTAGTTCAGGCTGGCCCTTAACTCAGTAGGATGCCAGGGCACTTTGGATTTCTGTTCATCTTGTCTTAGTCTCCCAAATAGCTGGGATCTGAGGATACTACCACACAAATTGTAATTTCTTTTTTTTGAGGCAAGTTCACATGTCACTTGGGTTGGTGGACTCACTCTGAGGCCAAGGCTGGCTTTGACCTTCTGGTCTTCATGCTGCTGCTTCTCAATGCTACAGACATTTGTCACCAGCATTGGCTGTTTGCTTGCTTGCTTTTTTTTGTTTGTTTTTTTGATGAACGATTATCATTGAGCTCCTAGCAGAATGAAGAAAAATGTATACCTCAACACCCCCAAAATTCAAGTAACTAACATCAAGGAGTGAGGACAAACTGAAAACTGACCTCTTGGGAATAGTGGAATGAAAAATTATCTGCTAGTGCAACAGAGTAAACATCTTACTAGCAGGCTAGAACAGAAGCAAACTCAAGTAGGGGAAGTTCGTTCCTCTAAAGAAGACTCTTGCAGGTCATATAGGACAGCGTCTTATAACTTACAACTCTTGGTTAAAGGGCAAAGCAACTGTAGATAGGCGGAGTGAGTCTGGAAGCATTCCAGAGAAACTTGATTAAGAACACACTACTGCTGAGCTGTAATCTCAGCACTTGAAAGATGGAGCAAGATGACCACTGAAGGGTATCTTCAGCTACATAGCAAGTTTAAGGCCAGCCTGGGCCCCGTCTGACAAAATCCAAAAACAGTTGGGCATAGTATTGATCACCTTTAATCCCAGCACCTGGGAAGCAAAGGCAGGTGGATCTCTATGAGTTTGAGGGAAGCCTGGTCTACAGAGTGAGTTCCAGGCCAGCCAGGGTTACATACTGAGACCCTATTTTAAACTAAACCAGCCAACCAACCAAACCAAAAAGCAACACTCCTCCCCACCCCAAACCAAACAAGGCAGTGGTGTAGATTCAGTTTCTGGGCTTCAGTTTGCAGAACCTAAAGAAAATTTCAAACAAAAACAAATGATCCCGAATGGAAAGGCAGAGGTGTCAGAAGGAATGAAAAGGAAAGTAAGTGAATATATGGACACTGAGCAGTGAAACTTGGTTGGAAACAAAATGTCAGGAGTTGGCTGCAGCTCAATGACAGAAGGTATGTTCAGCATGCTCAAGACCCTGGAATTGGGGGCAGTAAGATGGCTCAACAGATAGAGACACGCTACCAGGCCTGACGACCTAGCTTTGTTTCCTGAGTCACATGGTAGCGGACAGTCAGCTCTGAAAGTTGCCCTCTGGTCCCTACACTCAAACTGTAGCACACAAAATAAATGTTTCCTTGTTGTTGGGTTGTTAAAATGTTCTTTTAATTAGATTAAACCCTACAAACCAGAACACCTGGTAACAAGGCATAGACAAGCAGCTCTCTTTGAGTTACTGGCCAGCTTGGTCTAAGTCAGTTCTAGGCCAGCCACAGCTACATGGTGAGGTACTGTCTCAAACAAACAAAACCCAAAAAGCCCCTCAAACAGTTACTCAGTATTTTACCAAGGATGTCTTTTTCAGGATAATACTGTATTTGTAATAGTGCATCTCTCTAGAATATATTTAATTTGTACAGTTTTCTACTATTGTACATCAATTTCCTTTAAAATTTTTTTATGCATACGACTGTTTTAACTCAATGTATGTATGTGCATATGTATGCTTGGTGCCTTTGGAGGCCAGAAGAGAATATCAGATCCTCTGGCACTGGAGTTAGAGGGTTATGAGCTGTCATGTGGGTGATGGGAACTGAGGACTTGGGTCCTCTACAGCCAGTGCTTTTATTTATTTGTTTTTTTTTTTTTTTTTTTTTTTTTTTTTTTTTTTTTTTTTTTTTTTTTTGAGACAGGGTTTCCTTGTGTAGTTTTGGTGCCTGTCCTGGATCTTGCTCTGTAGACCAGGCTGGCCTCAAACTAAGAGATCCGCCTGGCTCTGCCTCCTGAGTGCTGGGATTAAAGGTGTGCGCCACCACCGCCCGGCTATTTTTGTTTTTTGAAGCAGGTCCGTGGTAACTTTGGAGTCTGTCCTGGAACTCGCTTTGTAGACCAGGCTGGCCTCGAACTCACAGAGATCCGCCTGCCTCTGCCTCCCTTTGAGTGCTGGGATTAAAGGCATGCGGCACAGCCAGTGCTTCAAATCGCTAAAGCTCTCTCCAGCTCCTCTTGTACAATTTTCAAATGATATCTGCAAGTATTCGGAGATGTTTAGAATTTAGAGTTTTTGAACCAGACATTGTGGTACCTGCTTAATTGTGGTGTAGCTAAGGCTGGATTGCAAGTTTCAGGGCAGCTTGATTGAGCTATACAGTGTAAGGAATAAGTCATTTGGTCCATTGCTAGATAAAGCTTGTTTTAGAATCATGGATAAGCAGGAGGCACTAGGCCCCTATATTCCCTAGCTGGCAGCTAGGTGCCTGTCCTGTCTAGGCCCTCTCAGTTGATCCAAGGGTTGAAAAGTTACAGTTGGTCAACTACCCAACTGGGCTCAGAAATCAGAAGGAATCTTGGGCTACAAGACATTCACTGGATGTTTTTTGTCTTTTTTTGTTTTTTAAGACAGGGTTTCCCTGTGTGGCTGAGGCTTGTCCTGGAACTCACTCTGTAGCCCAAGCTGGCCTTGAACTCAGAGTTTCGCCTGCCTCTGCCTCCTGAGTGCTGGGATTAAAGGCGTGCGCCACCACTGCCCAGCTGGATGTTTTGTGTCTTGAACCAAAAGACTGAGGAATTTGGGGAAGGGGAATATTAAAATTTAGGAAGATTTTTATGTCCCTAAAGAATTCAGCCAATGAAAACTAAAGGGTGGAGAGACATGCAACAAGGGAATTAAAAAACAAACAAGAACCCAAAACAAAAAAGTTTTATGTCGCCGGGCGGTGGTGGCGCACGCCTTTAATCCCAGCACTCGGGAGGCAGAGCCAGGTGGGTCTCTGTGAGTTCAAGGCCAGCCTGGGCTACCAAGTGAGTTCCAGGAAAAGGCGCAAAGCTACACAGAGAAACCCTGTCTCGAGAAACCAAAAAAAAAAAAAAAAGTTTTATGTCAAATCCGCACTTCAGCTACTTTGCCTTTTGTGTCAGGGTGACGCCCAGCTTTCTGCAGAACTGAAAAATAATGTCTCATTCCCTGTGCTCGCTGAGTCTCCAGCATTCTCATTTTTTTGTTTCTTTTGAACATTCTCACTTATTTAACGAGGACCAATTTTTCTCACAACAGTGACACCCTATCTCAAAAATAGTTCTCTAAATAATTGGTAGCTTTTTTTTTTGTGCAAATTACTGAAGATAACATGACTATCGTTTCTATTGGTCCAGTATTTAATTATACTTAAATTGTTCAATGAGTGTGCAATTGTAATGAAACAGAAAACAAAAACTCCATCATTTCCCTTCCAAGTATCTAGAAAGTAGCGACGTTTCAGCTTAAAAGAATCACCCTATTTTTTTTTCCAGTTTGGAAAACCAGTGTGCAGCCGTGGCCTAGGTATTTCCAGTTGGCTCACTTGGGCCTCACGAGGATGAGTTATTCTGTCACCCCCACCAGCCGTGAGATTAAGAAATCAACTACTATCGCAGTAAGCAAGGCGTAGGAGTGCAGGGTGACAGCCTGCCAAGGAGCTAGGAGGCTGTCTGATGGACCCTGTCCCGGACACGCCGCTGTGTAACATGGCCCACCCCCAGTTCTCACTGCACAGACTCGAATGTAGGCTAGCAGCTTCCAGCTGTCCTAAACGTAGCAAAAGCATCGGGACGCCTGCTTTCCGGTGAGCTGATGTCGCGTGTTATTTCTTGAACCTGACGTGTCCCAGCTAGGACACAGATGAGGGGCAGTGGCAAAAAGCCCGAGGATAAAGGGTTAGGCGTCCTCGGCTCGGGCTGGGCCTTCCTACTGGTTCGCGATTCCGCCAGCATGCGTCGGGAACGCACCAACCCTGAGAACTTCCGCCGAACTACTTACTCCGACTCGCTCTAAGCTTGGCACTTGCTAATTTGGGGCTGGGCCGCCAGCGCAGCAAGCAGAGAGGGCCTAGATGACCCGCAGTCTGCAGCGCAGGGCTTAGCGCCCGGGGCCGACCAGGCACCAGAGTGGGCTAAAAGAGCAACGTTCTCGCGAGACCTGGGCTCGGAGGGGGCGGGGCCAGCGCGCGTGCACGCGCCCAGCGGCCGTTAGGGCGGAACCCTTCGCGGGAGGGGCAGGGCGGGGCGAAGCCAGCTGGAAGACGATTGGCCGAACCCCCACGGGAAACGACACGGCGCGAGCAGCGTGCGCGCTCCCGTCGCGGTGGCGGCGGTGGCGAGCGGCGTCAGAGCTCGCTAGGGGGGGTTGACGGCTTCTGGCGGGTGTCGGTGTCAAGAGGAGGCGAGAGTCGGCTAGCCCGTGTCGCGTCTGTCTCTGGAACCTGGCGGAGAGTGAGGACACGAGGGCTCGCTCTTGAAGCGGCTGCCATCTTCCACGTCCACGCCGTCGTGAGGAGCGCAGCCCGGACTGTCCCGCGACCCCTCCGACTCCCCACTCGCAGGCCTCGAGGCCGCGGCGGCCACCGAGACAGCGCCGCACCTCCCCCACCCCTTCCCCTCGTTCCCCCGCCCGCCAGGGCCCGGTCGGCGCCCCACCCCCGTCCGCTCGCTCGCTCGCCCGCCCGCCCGCCCGCCCGCTACGTCGCCGCCATGTCGGCGCAGGCCCAGATGCGCGCGATGCTGGACCAGCTAATGGGCACCTCCCGGGACGGTAAGTCGCTGCCAGAGCCCTGGGGGTGGGGGAGGGGACGCGGCCGGTGAAGGGAAGGCCGCCGAGGGAGCACCTGGGCGCGCGCGTGCGGTTGAGTAAGGGGCTCCCAGATTGGTAACACGAGGTCCCGGGCTCCCATCCGGTCCAATCAGGGCTTGGCAGGCGGGCTTGGGGGCGGTGACTGTGCGGATTGGCGGGAACGGCTGCCAATGGGGCGAGGCGGGGCCTGGAAGCAGAAAGGAGAGTTTGTGCCTTTTGCTGTTGACTTGGCCGGCTTTGGGAGATCCCAAGGCTGTCTTGCGTAGTGGGGCGGTCAGTTTTGACTGTTGGCTAGGAACCCGCGGAGCGCTGCGGCCTCCGCCCCCAGCTCCAGCTCCCTTACCCTGGGCTTTCGGATTACCCCTCGCCGCCGTCCTCTAGAGTGTGGAGAGAAGCACCCCCTCCCTCCTGGGTCTTTGAAACCTTCACTAAAAACCCCCAGTTCCAGGGACACTTCGTCGAACCCTACAGAATCAACTTTTTTTTTTTTTTTGATGGAAAATCTGACCCAAACCATGGTTTCTTAAATTGGGCGTGTTTGACCCCATTTTGTAAGTTGAAAAGTGTTTAGGCCTATTTTTTTCCCCGAGAGACCTCCATTTTGTTAGACAACCTAATAGAGGCTTTCTTAGTCAATATTGACTAATTTTCCATGTACCCTAAACAGAACTAATTTGGAAATTTGTTGCCCACTGGACTAGAATTGAAGGAAACAAAGGGCTTTTTAAAATGCAGTTAGATTAGAATTCTTATAGAGAGTTATCTACGTGTTGGATTATCCTTTGTTCTAGATAATTTCTGAAGTGATGAAATGTTGCTTTTGGGGGATAATTAGTATTGTACTTTCAAAATAAGTTCAGTACTTAAAAACCAATCCAAATCCTGGCTTTAAAACATTTTTTTGATAAGTTGTTTGACTTACTAGAATAGACATACATAAATTTGTTGAGTGCTTTGCCGAAAAATACGGGAGAAGATAAAACCTATTTCAAATCTTTTTAGCAATACTTATACAGCTTTCAGTGAGTGGTTAAGTTTTAATAAAAACTCACTGGCAACTTTTCTTAATAGGACATTAAGACGAATGGGGTGGATAACAGATTTATTCTATATAGAGGAGGGAAAAATTGGAAAGAACATAAGATTTGTATGTAGTAAGTAAGTAATCCCTTGAAAGTTAACATTAATTAAAAATACCACTGGGGTAACCTAACTTTTCATATTTGGGTAGGATATTTACAATTGCAGCATGTCTTAACATGTTCCTTTTCATCATGAGTGAGGGTATTTAGAAGGGGCTTCATACAGGATCTTAACAGTTCATCTTTGTAATAAAGTTTTAGAAACTTTGAGGCTTACTTTATGCAGTCCTTTTAATTTGGATGGATGCCATTATTGGTATCTTTTGCATAGATAGGATTCCCTTATATTTCTCCAGAGTGTAGTTGGATCAAGCTATGACCTGTCAAGGTAACAATTCTCTGATAACAGCCCCTCTAGCATTGCAAAACTGAACTATTACAATATGTACATATATGTATAAATTTCCTTCTGTATAGTCTCAGCAGGAAGCTGGATTCTTAAAAGTCATTGTATTTAAATTTGTATTTGTGTCTCTGTCCCTGGATTTTTTTTTTTTTTTTTGCCCTCCAGACCAATGAATTTATGGATGAACTCATGTTTATGAGTAGACAATAGTATTTCGTTGAAATGATTCTATTTTCAGTGCTGTATTGAATCAGAAGAAACATTAATTCTGGCCTGGTGGGAACCTGAGGCAGGAGGATTTCAGTGAGTTCAAGGCTAGCCTAGGCTACATAGTTACTGGCTAGCCTGAATTAGGGCAAGACCCTGCCTCAGCAACAACAAAAGAGGAACAACTACATGTATGGAAAAGTCGAAAGAAATGATTGAACATTTAGCCAGGCGTGGTAGTGCAGTGAGACCTTAGTCCAATAAAACAGAAAAGAAAGACTCTTTTTAGATACCCTTATTCTTTCGTATATGTAAGATAATACAGTACGTTTCCTTCTTATTACATGTTTAATGAATTTGTAATTCAGGACCTTGAAATAAAATCAGAATTAAAAAAATTTTTTTTTGGCGTACAGTAAACTTAAAGTTATCTAAGGATAGGGAAGCATAGTTATATCACTGAATAGTATCATGTCATTTGAACCATATAATGGAAAACCTTGTGTTACACACATGGACAGCTTACCAAAAATGCTGTTGTGTGTTTGGCTTTAAGAGGTGGAAATGGGGACCCAGAAAGTGGGAGAGAGATGAAAAAGGTAGGTGAGGTTGAGTATTTAAAGGAGCTTTGATTTTGTTTGTTTGTTTGTCCCTGTAGACTAACTATAAATAGACTCTTTTGGGTAGTGGTACCTAAGGTGGCAATTATCCCCTTATCCTTTAGTGTGGAATTTGTGAAGGAATCTGAAATGGTAAAGGAATCCTGGGTCTCTGGGAAAATGTTGCTCCCCCTTTCCAAAGATTACTTCCCCCTCACTTTTCTAAAAGAGTTTTAATTCCTTTTTAAATTGCTTGGAGATCTAAGACTCTTGGTTAAGTGCATCTTTCTTCAGTCATTTAAATCAGCTATCTCTTAGGAGACTCATTAGAATCCTTAGGAATAGGAATTACGGTGGTAGGAAAATAAGGTAAATTCGGATTACTGGGCACTTGAAGAAAGGATAGTCCTTGGTGAGTGGGGGGATTTGGACAGTCAGAAGGGCAGCATGGTGGAATTGGGAGGTTGGGCAGGGGGATGACCAGGAGGTGGGAGAGAAATGCATAAGGGAGATGGGAGGGCCAAAGACAAACTTTGCCTTCTTTGCAATTTTGCCTAGGGCCCTGGTGGTGGCAACCGCCTGTGTGCCACTGAAAATCGTGCCGATGCCTGGCATACTGCATAAATGGAAGCAGGGTACCGCGTGAGTTGAAACATTGGTCACACTATATAAAGTTTGTATATGTGAATCAGTGTAACTCAAACCCATGTAACTGGGGGTCTGTCTATATTTGGAATTTTCTAATAAGACATCGTAAGTTAAGGAAAAGAACACTGGGCTGAGATTCAGGAGACCTGGTTTCTAATTAGAAGCTTGGGTAAGTCACATAACCTTTTTGCTTCAATCAAGTTAAGTCTATAATTTGTTATATGGGAAGCCATATAATTTCCTATGTTAATACTAAAAATGTTAGTTTTTTTTTTAGAAAAGAATCACAAGTAGATACCCATTACTAGTATGTTATCTCAATTTTAAGATTAATTACATTTTTAAAAATCTCTGTCTTAGAAAAGAGAGAGATAATTTCTTTTTCCTGAACATATTTCAGATAATAGCAGGAAGGACCACGTAGGAAATTTAAATAAACATTTTGTGAATTGTTTTTGTGTCAGTTGAGAAAAAGCAGTTCGGTGCCCTTCGAAGACCATGGTCATTTTGACTAGATTGGATTAATTGCAAGAATGACCCTTGGCATGGCATAATGCCTCTTTGTGAGCACATAGTTTGTATAAGTCTCTGGCCATGATTCCAGAAAGACTGGTACAACTAATGTGAACTAAACAAAATTGGGGTGGACAGGAACACCCCCACCCCCAGTGGTAGGGATCAAACTCTGGGCCTTGCATATGCTAGGGAAGCTCTGAACCACTGAACTGTACCCATAGACCTAGGACCTGTGCCTAGATTACATCCTAAATATAGAAGTATGAAGGTACAGAAGGTTGTTCTGAAAGTACCATGTTTTAAAATTGCTTTAAATGGGAGCACAAACCATTTCTGAAAGGTTAAAATGAACAAGAATGATGGTGTATCATCAGATGTGCCTTGGAAGCCAACCTATAGACCCAAAAGTGTAGATCATAGAAATAAAATTTGTGGTATCATCCATGATGATGGGCTGTTTTGATCAGACTAAGTTGCCTACAGCTGGGGATGTATCTCAGTGGTAGAGTACTTTCTTAGCATGTGCAATGACCTATAGATTCAACCTTGAGCACTACAACCCTCCCTTCTGTCTCTCCTGGGCGGCAGAAGTAGCTCTGTGTCTCCAGCAGGGTTCTGCTTTGCCTGCCAGGTGTGTCAGTCAATGTTTCTGGAGTAGTTAGACCATTATTGCTGTTCATGGGGCTCTTCTTTGATCCTAGCATTTGGGAGGCCGAAGCAAGAGGATCAAGAGTGTCCCAGACTCAGCTACATAGTTAATTTGAGGCTGCCCTAGGCTTCATGAGACATCATCTCAAAAAGCCGAATCAACAAAGCACCAGAATTTTTTTTAGGAATTTTAGCTATTTGGGGTAGTAATTTTACTGAGCTGTATGATAATACTTCCTCAGTTATTACAGGATGCTAATCTTAACTGCTAATCAGTTATATAATGTGTGATAACATAAAATTGAAAGGAAAATGCAGTTCAGAAAGTAATTTACCTGTTCCTAACACAAGTTTAATAAAACTTAATACATCTACATCTATGTAGAACATTATTGCCTTTCTGCAAAATTATTGAATCAAAAATTTTTAGTGTTTTTTTCCCCGTGAATTATCTTCATTGTAAAATCATCTTTATTGTAATTTGTGTTTCTCTTGTCATCAACACATATTCTCTTAATTTTTTCTCATTTTAATGATTCATATCTTGGTCAGTTGTAAGCCATCCTTTTATTATACTTGGTTCATTTCATTTTAAGTATAAAGTATAGCCTTTAATGTACAAATACACATTTATAAAACACAATAATAGGATATGTCATAGTCTAGAGCATGTACATTCTTTAACATAAGAAATTTTAGCAAACCTAAGGCCAGTTTTCCTGTGTCTGTAACTACTTGATTTTTGTCAGTGTTCAGGAGTCTCCAAAACATTGTAAGCTCTATTAGCACTTGGATAGTGAATCACTTAGTTTCGCCCCTCATTTTGCATTTTGAACTCTAAATAATATTTCTATCTACAGAGCAGCCCAGAAAACTAAAAATCTCACCTCATAGAACCCTGTTGTCTTGGAATCTCTGCAGTTATTTAGCACTCCTCAAGTAAGCCTATGTTTCTGAGACAATATTTCAGGTAAAAAAAAAAAAAAAAAAAACAGAAGAAAAATAATTTGGTGTGTATGTGCAAGCACTGTAAGTGGCAAGTGTGTTTCTAGGTAAAGGAGGATGTTACCTAAGGATAAAAAGTGTTTCGGACGGGGACTACAAAAGCAAGTACGTGTCATAGTCATGCTCAGGTTCATTGAATCATTGTTCAGTAACATGCTTCTTATAGTGAAACTTGAAGTTGCTGAGAGTTCAGACAAGCCCTAGGACTGAACACACAGAGTTGGCTTAACACTAAATGAAGGTCAGTAAGTGTGGCAAGACTAGGTAAATGAGCCGGGCAGTGGTGGCGCACACCTTTAATCCCAGCACTCGGGAGTCAGAGGCAGGCGGATCTCTGAGTTTGAGGCTAGCCTGGGCTATAGAGTAAGTTCCAGGACAGCCAGGACTGTTTCACAGAGAATCCCTGTCTCGAAAAACCAAAAGAAAAAGACTAGGTAAATGAGATAGATGAGCTTCCAGCTGGACATAGTGACACGTACAATCACTTGAGGGGCTGAAGGAGGAGTACCTAGAATTCCAGGCTGGACTACGGAGTGAGAGCCTGTCACAACACCCCCCCCCCCCAAAAGAAAAGGTGAAATTTTAAACATGGAAGGATTACATTTGTAATCCTCTACCACTTGGGGGGCTGAAGCAGGAAGATAGTGAGTTTGAGGTCAGCCGAGGTTACAAATAAAAAAAGATGCCTGAAGCAGGTCAGTGCTGCTGCTTTTGAGGAAACAGACAGTTCTACCCACCCTAATCAGTTTACGAAGAAATTGTAGACTAAGAAGATGAAAGAAGTTGGAACATCTTGTTGGAAAAAAATGAGGGAGAGAAACAGGGTAAGTTTCTGACAGGAATCTTATGGCTTTAGCATCCCCGCTTCCCCACCACACACACACACACACACACACACACACACACACACACACACACACACACACAAAAAAAAAAAAATCTGTTCCTTTTTGGTTGTGGGTGGGTATGTGTCTGTGTATGCATGTGTGCATTCAGGTATGTATGTGTAGAGGTCAGAGAACACTTCTGGTGTTGTCACCCTGACCATTGACCTGAGGTCTACCTGTCTGTGTCTCTCTAGGCAGGTTGGCATTTACACGTGTATACCACTGTGGATAACTTCTTTCTTTTTACATGGGTTCTAGGGATCAGACTTGTGCTTGTAAGAAAAGCACTTTAGCCATGAAGTTATGCTCCAGCTGTTTGTTTTGTACTGGTCTTGGGACGCCTAGAGTCAGGCAATCCTGTAATCTTAGCTTCCCAAATAGCTGGGACTACAGGCATGCACCATTGGTCTGCTCTTGTTCTTTTGGGTTTAAATGATCATTTACTAGCAGCTACTTGGGTCGAAATGTGAAGGCAAGGCTAAAATAGATTAATTTTGTAGGTAGGATTATTGAGGATATAGAGGAAAGTAGTAGTGTCTTAAAAATTAAAGTTTACATCTTGTTTTTGATTTAGCTGAATAACTTAATGTTAGAAAGTAACATACAGTTCAGTCAATTGATTAAATGTCATATTTTGTTAACATTGGCCAGAAAAAGAACCTAACTTTTTTTTTTTTGTAGAAAACACTCTATTGACCCATATGTTCTAATTTAGTTGTGAACCATGTACAACTGATGTTTGACCTATTTGACTCAACGTGAAAAGAATTTAACCAGCTGCCCTTGCTGAATCTTTTGTCCTGTCTCAAGAATATGGTAAATTGTTTGTTTTTATTTTCTTGAGACCTCAGATTTCTGTAGGCCTCAATTTTATATTTTAGAGTTAAACTATCCAAAGCTTTGCCTTTCAGTAGGGAGGGTGGATATTTATGGAGGGTGCATACTGTACCAAGTTTTGTGTTGTATTCTGTCCTGCTGTCTATATATTATGCCCTTTGCAGTTAGTGCTTGAAGATGTTTTAAATAAAGGGTTAGTTCTATGGCTTCCTGCTTTTTATAAACTTATTTTTAGAAGTAGGAGTTCTTATAACCCAGGATGACCTTGAACTTCTGATCTTCCTGCCTCTGTCCTGAGAATGCTGGAATTATATGCATGGACTCTCACAGCCAGTTTTATGTGGTGCTGGGTATCAAACTGAGGGCTTCATGCATTCTTGGCAAGCACTTTACAGGTAATTCATTTGGCCAGATATAATGGCTCATACCTCTAATCCTGCCTAGTGGGAGGCTGAGCAGGAGCATTTCTGTGTTTGAGGCCAGCCTGAGCTATAGAATGAGACTGTCTCAAACTTCAACCCCCTCTCCCCCCATCAGAAACATTTCGTAGGCTACTGTTCTGGGTCACAGTGTGTCCCAGACTAGCCACAGTTGCATTCCTGTCGCTTTAGAAATTCATTTACTAACACCCCCCCCCCCCCCCCCCCCACACACACACACAGTTTTCTCTTTGTAGCCCTGGCTGCCCTGGAATTCACTCTGTAGACCAGGCTGGCCTTGAACTCTTAGAGATCTGCCTGTCTCTGTTGGGATTAAAGGCACATGCCACCACTGCCCAGCTCAAATTCTTGTTCTTTTTTTCTTCTACTTTTTTTTCGAGACAGGGTTTCTCTGTGTTGTTTTAGTGCCTGTCCTGGATCTTCCTCTGTAGACCAGGCTGGCCTGGAACTCGCAGAGATCCGCCTGGCTCTGCCTCCCAAGTGCTGGGATTAAAGGCGTGCCCCACCCCTGCCTGGCTCAAATTCTTATTCTTGAGGTGGAGGCCAGCAATCTATGTTTAAGATATTTTACAATGATTGTTGTTGTTGTTTGTTTGTTTGTTTTTTTGAGACTAAGTCTGTGTGACCATGGAACTCCTTATGTAAACTAGGCTGGCCTAGAACAGAGATCCAACTCTCTCTGTGTCCTGAGTACTGAGTATTAAAGGCATGAGACACTATGCCAGGCTCTTACAGTTTTGATGCAACTAAAAGTTCAAGAAACCCTATTATAGATAAATGTTTCCCACCCTTACTGTTTTTGTTGTTGTTGTTGTTGTTTTGTATTAATTTTTTTTTTCTGTTTTTTCAAGACATTTTCTCTTTGTAGCCCTGGCTGTCCTGAAACTTGCTCTGTAGACCAGGCTGGCCTTGAACTCAGAGAGATCTGCCTGCCTCTGCCTCCCGAGTGTTGAGATTAAAGGTGTGCACCACCATCACCTGACTTAGTATTTTTTCTTTGTCAGCTAACTTTCTAAAAATTTTAAGTTTTGTATATGTGTGCTTGCAAGCATTTGGTGGGGTGGTGCTGGGGATCGGACCCATGGTCTTCTGCAAAACTAGGCAAGCACTCCATTACTTGTGCTATACTATATTTCAGCACTTGGTTGTTGTTTTTTCTTTTTCTTTTTTTTTTTTTTTTCCGGTTTTTCAAGGCAGGGTTTCTCTGTGTAGCTTTGGTGCCTGTCCTGGATCTCACTCTGTAGACCAGGGTGGCCTTGAACTTAAAGAGATCTGCCTAACTCTGCCTCCTGAGTGCTGGGATTAAAGGTACGTGCCTCCACTGCCTGGCTTAATTTTTTTTTTTTAAGATTTATTTTTATTTTATGTGCATTGGTGTTTGGCCTGCATGTATGTCTGTGAGGGCGTTGAATCCCCTAGAAGTGGAGTTACAGACAATTGTGAGCTGCCACGTGGGTGCTGGGAATTGAGCTTGGATCCTCTTGAAGAGCAGCCAGTGCTCTTAACCACTGAGCCATCTCTCCAGCCCCATGGTCCTGTTTCTTTAAGCAGTTGGCATTACAGGCCTGTGCCTCAAAGCCCTGCTTAATTAAGTTAATTTTAGAAAGACATTTGTATTGCCATAAAAACAAATACAGATAGAAAGGTATTGTCATAATGATACAGCTAGACTCTGTTTTTGTTTGTTTTTTGGTTTTTGGTTTTTTTTTGAGACAAAGTTTCACTATGTAGTCCTGGCTGGCCTGGAACTCTCAATATAGAACAAGCTGGCCTCAACACAGAGATCTGCAAAACCTCTGGCTCTGAAGTGTTGGGATTAAGGGAATACATCACTATGCCCAGTTTATTAGTTAGACTCTTATCACCTAGAATTCCATATGCTAAAGGTTCGAATTTGTCAGGTATATCAAATAGAATAATATTGCCAAGTGGAAACATCTTTCATGAGTTAATGCTTCTTACTGTCTGGTAAGTATCTTGTTGATGAAATGGAATGACATCCCAAATCATCTTGTGCCAATTCCATATTTTGGAAAATACTGTTCTTAGTATTCATATAAGTTATTTGCCAGTATATTTCCAGCATATATTCAGGCCCATGAGTAGAATTGACTAACCAGAAATAATAAACTTGTGAAATGGAGAGTTTTCAGTCATCTCTAGGGAGGTCATCTAGACCTGCAGAATGAAATTACTTTATTTAGCTTGACTTCTCATTTTTTTTTTAGTATTTTGGTTCATGAGAGTCACCGGTTCTACAAGATGTCACTAATACAGTGGCCGTGTGAAATAGGAACACAGCAATAGAAATCGCAAGGAGAGCATGACTCTAGTTTATGGAAGGGGACAGAGAGGGACATACTTACTTGCTAGGAAAGAGATGATTTATCTTAGGCACTAGAAACTTAATAGTATGATGAATCTGTGTCACAATTTAATTTGTAGTATTAGAATATTTTAGACTGGTTTTTTGATTTTTGTTTTGTTCTTTGTTTTTAAATTTATTTGTGTATGTATGCCTGTTTGTATATGCATCATGTGTATAGTGCCAGAGGAGGGCAGAAAAGGTCATTGGATTCCCTGGAACTGGAGTCACAGGCAGTTGTGACCCGCCTCATGTGGGTGTGGGAAAGCAAGTGTAGGTCCTGCCCAGGAGCGTCCAATTCCTTTAACTGTTGGGGACTATATTTCCAGCCCCATAGTAGTGTTCTGATTGATTGTTTGAAAAACTTTAGGGTATAATTCATTCATAGCAGTAGAATCTCAATTACTTTCCTTGGTATGCCCCAGTTTGCTTTAGTCTTTTGTATTGTTTTGAGATAGGGTTTCTCTGTGAAGTTTTGGCTGCCCTGGAAATCCCTGTATAGATCAAGCTGGCCTCAAAATCACTAAGACCTGCCTGCCTCTATCTCCCAAGTTATTCTTTTTCTTAGAAATTTGAGGTGTAGTTGGTTCATTTTTTTTTTTCCCCCCTCTTGTCTCTGTCTCACCTAAGCTGGCCTTGAATTTAGGTGATCCTTCTGCCTCTGCCTCCTGAGTGCTCGGATCATAGACATGAGCTACTTGTAATCCTAGAGAGACCAAAAATCTAATATGTAAATATTTACAAACACTTACGTTTAAGCGACACATTTTTTTTTAATAGTGATTGTGGTTATTTAATTTTGAAAACAAACACCTATATGAATAAACAAGTAGTAGTTTTGTATATTTTGGTCATATTTTAAAAAGAATGACAGAGTCCCCAGAGACAACCCTTGTGAATGTGATGTATGTTCACAGCTTTTCTGCTGTACTATTCTGTAGGTTCAAGGCTCACTTCTCCATCCTGATGCTGTGTTTTTCATTTTAAATCGTCATTAGGTTGTCACTTGTTTTTCAGTACTGTTTTTTTCTTTCCTTTGTTGATTTTTGATATGGGGATTTTTTTTTTCTTGATGTTTATACTTATTTTGAACAATTGGGGACTTGATTGTTTTTTGAGACAGGGTCTCAAAAGTAGCCCTGATAGCCTGGAACAGCCTCAGGAGTTCTGAGATTAGAGGTGAGCCCCACCACACCTAGCTCTTTGAGGGTCTTTTTAATGGATAAATCAGCCAATCACATCATCTTTGGTTATTTTCAGCTGTTTCTTCAAAGATTGCCTTTAATTTGGATGTAGTGCTGTACATCTGTAATTCCAGCAGCTGAGAAGCTGAGGCAGAAGAATCATAATTTCTAGCTAACCTGGTCTGCATGGTGAGATTCCCTGTCTCAAAAGTAAAAAATAAAAATGGGAGGAAAAGATAGCTTCTATTGCTTCTAATTTTGTATGTAGAAAATTCTAGATAGAAGGAATCAAATAATCAGAGTACAAGTGTTACTTTATCAGAAATGAACAGCAACTCTGATGGAAATAAAGTTTAGTAGGCTGCAACTTTTGACATAAGTGCTAAATTCTGTATAACCTTATTAAAAATATTTTGAGATAAGGTCTCACTCTGTAGCTCCTTAGTCTGCTTTAGAAGTCACTGTGTAGTATCACTATGTTCAAGCTAATGACAGTCCTACTGCCTCAGCCTCCCAAATTCTGAGGCTGCAGGCATGAGGCTTTATGCCTGGCTTTGTGTTAACCTACTTGGCAGTTTAATTCTTAGGTAACAATTCAGGCCTTTGTAATGTCTCTCTTAAATCTGAGAAGTATGCTGATTAAAAAAAAAACTCCTACAGTAGATGTCCCCAAGAATATTTTTGTTATTTGTCAAGACCCTTTGCTTTGTATAATGAGAGAAGACTAGGTTGGAATAGTAGATGAAATGTAGCCTTGGAATTTAGTTTCTTTAGAATTTCTGTTCTTAACGTTGTTGTAAGCCTTTTCTCCAGCTTTATTTTTTAAAATAATTTTGTTACAAGTTTTCATACGTAAGTGATTTAGATTTTTAAAGTTTGTAAAACATCAATAGTCTTTGGTCATATACAGCAGCACTGAAATTACTAGCTGGTGTGGTACATGCTTGTAATTCCAGAAGTTGGAAGACTAGGCCAGAAAGAGTGTGAGTTTGAGATCAGCCAGGGCTGCATTAGTTAAACTTTGCTTCCAACTCTTGTTCCTTCCCTTCAACCCCCGAAAATATTTACTTTTTTTCTTCCTAAAATAAGCATTATATTTAAAAGTTTTTAAGCTTGTCAAGAGGATTATGGTTGGAATTAAACTAGTAGCCATTAGTGATTATTAAAGTATAGAACTGTATTAATCAAAAGACTATAAAGAAATAGTTTTCTAAACTGTGTAAGTAGTCCTATGTTTACATTTTCTGAAGAGAGAGAAAACTGCTACTACTAAGTGTGATTTATACATTCAGAAATATTTTGGCATTCCATTGGAAGACTCATAACTATTGGCTTTTGTATATAAATATCTGATTATATTGTTAAGATGTTGTGAGTCCTTTTATAAAATATAATGTAAATTGCTTAAATATGCTGTAGATCAATCTGAATATATTTATTAAGATAGCATGAAGGGGGAAATAAGTATTTTAAAAAGTAACTACAAAAAATTGGGCATGGTGATGCACCCTATAATCCCAACACTTGGCAGGTGAAAGTGGAAAGAGCAGAAATTCAAAGTCTTCTGGATACATAATGAGTTCTAGGCATCCTGGGCTACAGGAGACTATATGTCTTCCCCCCCTCCCCCCAAATAAAAGTAATTTAGGGGCTGGCAAGGTGACTCTGGTTAAGAGCACTTGCTGCTCTTGTATCAGTTTCCAGTACTCACTTGACAGCTCACAACTGTCTATACTTCAGTTCCAGGGGATTCTGTGCCCTCTTCTCACCTCTGAGAGCACCAGGCACAAGTATGATACACATATATACATGTAGGCAAAATTCATAAAAGTAAAAGTCCAAGTAATTATAAGCTGGGTGTGTTGCTACATACCTATAATCCCAGCACTTGGAGAGGCTGCGGCAGAAGGATCATGAGCCAGCACTAAGCCAGCTTCTCTGTCTCAAAAGCAAAAACTAGTAGCAGAAAGGTTTCTATAGATGCTGTTAAAGGACTTACAAAGATAAATGAGACAAGTAAGGTGCAAGGAGGTCTGTATTATAAGAGTGGTCAGGTTGATTGACTCCTCAGTACAGTAGTCACCTTGGTTCATGTGAAGACACAAGGCTTTAATTGTGCACTTCTTAAATTATCTCCATGCCCTGGAATAGATAAGAGACTGGCCATAGGTTTTTATGTAATTCCTATACTATTATGTGGATGTGCAGCTTATATTGGAAGAAAGGGTATTAATAGCTTGTCTTTGTATTTGGGATTAGGCAAACAAGAAGCTACTCATTTTCAATTCTGTTCTTATTTCTAGCGCTAACTTTCCTATCCCTGAAGGGGTGTAGGTCTTATTTCAGAGGGAAGGAGCCTGTTGTGTCCTAAGCCAACTGAGTGATAAAAGGTCCTAAACACACCTACAGATGGAGATGGTGGACACTCGGCTTGTCATACTAGAAAATGTGGGAGAACTTTCTTGTCCCTGCCTTCATTAATAGAAATGGGATACTTGCATTGCTTTGTATGCTGATGCATTTCCTGCTCTACTCTTTGTTTTCCCTAAGCTGAGCTCTGAGCTAAATCTGTACAAAGAACTATTGACTGCTTTTATATGTAAATTGCTTGCCATTAATGCCTGATGATATACAGTAAGATAGGATTCTGCATACCATTAAATATGTCAAGTATTACAACTTTAAGGTTCTTTTGAAATTATCATACTAAACTCAGTTCACTTTTGCTAACTTCACAGTTGTTGATCACATAGCATGGTCATCCACTCACAGCTTAAAAAAATACAGGGAGCATCGGAGAGAATGGGTAAAGTAAAATTTTGATGTTTTTAAAATAGCACCTAAATTTATGAAAGTTGATTTGGCTTATTGTTTGTGAGGGAGGGAAAGGGTGGGAGAAATTGAGGGGGAGGGGTGGGTTTTGGGAAAATAGCATGCACTGTGTACAATGTCAGATACCACTTAGGCCAAGGTTTTATGTGCTACTGATAAAATTTATATCAAGTCGTAGGGTATTACAACCGTAGGGTATTACAACGGGGTTTGTTTGCCTTCACAGCAGATTGAAGGGAATTTTGAGAGCAGTGTTGAGTTCAGTTTGAATGGGAACCCTGGCTTTAGTGGAGGCTTTTTCATACCCAGTGAAACTGATGCCTCAGTACCACCTTAGTTTCAGTTAGTGGATAGTTTTATATATATATGCATTTCAGTTTTTATTGTATACTTGTGATCTAACTGTTCTCAAGTGTTATAATTTATGACACCCAAGAAGGGATTGGACAAAAGAAGGCAATAAAGTTGTAATTCTGAAGATAGTTGTTTGGTGGACATTATTAATGGAACTTTTGGTGCTTCTATTCAAATGAAAATTAGTGGCCACCCAAAATTCTAAATCAGATTCCTCACTGGACCTAGTGGTACAGGCCTATATATAATCCCAGAATTTGAGAGGTAGAGGCAGGAGCATCAGGATTGTGGTATTTTTTATCTATATAGTGAGTTTAAGGACAACTTGAGCTACATGAGACCCTGCTTTAAAAATAAAGACCTAATCCATTCTAAAACCTTGCATTGTGATTATACATAAAGCTTAATTAATTTTGTGGAGGTCATAGGGCATAGAGACATGTTTTTATAGATAAAATAATTTGTTTTTGTTGTTGACTATGCCTGATCTAATCACTGCATCATTTAAGATTTTATTTCTCTTTTTTGAAATAGGGTTTGGATTTTCTGTATAGCCCTGGCCATACTGGAACTTGCTCTGTATACCAGGCTGGCTGTGCAGAGATCCGCCTGCCTCTGCCTCTCAAGTGCTGGGATTTAAAGGCATATGCCACCACTGCCCAGCTCAAAAATTTCTTAAAGTTCATTCATACACAGTAAATATGGATTGAAGAAAGATTTTAGGAACCAAATTTCACCCTCTAAAAATTGTACCCTTGACTCCAATCTCTGTATTCCCAGACATGCTCAGCCATTTGCCAAAGCTGAGTATAGTTTACTTACTGTTCCCCACACCTTCAAGCCTTTGTAAACTTTGTCAAAGATACTGTTCTGGTCTGGAATGTTTGTCTTTCCTCTAAGTCTTGTTTGTAGTGTTCGGATTTTGGCTTCTACTTAAATCCATGGAGCCTTTCCCAGTTTCTACAACCTTTTGGTGGTAGTTCTAGTATGTTCAAAACATCCCTTTGACACTTGGGTCATGTTATTTTGTGTTATTTTTATTTATATTTCCTATTTCTCTAGTGAAAATGTGGGCTCCTTGGGAGCAGAACATTTGTCTTAAGCTCTGTTACTCTATTTTGTAGCACAGAGGATAGAGTCACTAATAGGTTTAATTCTATGATTAGGATCTAGTATCATTGTGACAGCGCAGTTCCCTCTATATTTATTATTAGTTTTGAAACACATGTGAGAATTTATTAGGGGAATTAACTGAGATTTTGTGTGTGTGTGTGTGTGTGTGTGTGTGTGTGTGAGAGAGAGAGAGAGAGAGAGAGAGACAGAGAGAGAGAGAGAGAGACAGAGAGATTCATTGACCAGGAAACACAAATATGTAAAGCATGTTGAATGGATAAAATCTTGTATTAGAAGGATATTTTTTTCATATTCATTACCTATTTGTAGTCCTTTTTTTTCTTTCCTTTTTTCTCTTAAGTAAGTGGGTTCTATTTTATCTGGTTTCTTTTGAAAAGCATGGTTTGGGCCAGATGTTGTGACAAAGATAAAAGTTAAAATCATTTCTGTTTTAAAATTGTATAGTTAAATTATACTTATGTCATAAGTCCAAATATATTCAAATGCTGCATGATTTTGTAATTTTGTAGCCAAATTGTTTTAAAATATTAACCATAAAGTCCCCGTAAGTGGAACTTTTAAAATATCAATAGACAGATCCTCACTTACATGTCCTTCTCAGAGTATTGTTTATGTTGAACTACTAGTTTTATTATTTCAGTAAAAAGATTTTTATAATGGCTAATATTTGAAAGCTATATTTGATATTTTTGCTATAGTTATCAAATGTTTATGGAATACCTGCTTATTTGTAGTGAAGTATTTTAGATGCTTTTTTTTGGGGGGGCAGTTGTAGAAATTGATTCCTTCATTATTTTAAAGCTCACCAGGGCTGTTACTATGTTTATATTTGTAATTGTTCATGTTTTATCTGATAGTGTCTTCAGGGCATGGATCTCTTGTTAATGTACTTAATGTGATTTCTTAAGCAAAAATGGGCACTTTATTAGATGAGAAGTTTGATTAGTAAAACATCTGTAAATTTTAGCTTTATTCTAAGACCTCACTTAGACCCCTTCTCCCAGTGAGCCTTGAACTGACATTGCTGTTTCATTACCAAAAGCTTAGATAGTTGTAGCAGGGTGATTCTGAGATCTTCGTCCCCTAGAAATTTTAAATTCTTAATTACAGTAGAGTTTTAAACAAAGTCTTTCTAGGATCAAAAGGCTTCTATTATAGTTTTAGGTTTCTGATGTGAGCTTATGGTAGTTTGGTTCTCGTATGAGCTTGAGGCACTCACTAGTCTCCGTTGAAACATACTTTTAAAGAAACATTTCTCGAGTAGCCCAAGGGCCACTCATATAGCTCCAGTCTTGGGCTTTCGTTATCTTTAGTCATATTTTTCTCTGGGCTTATACTTACTAAGTCAGTATTGTAAAAACAAAACAACAAAAAACGAACACTATGATTTTGTTCACTTTTGTTTTCATATACAAGAATCTTTACAGTCAACATGTACTTCTAGGTGCTGTATTGAAATTGCTGGCAGAGTCTATTCTATACAAACTGAACAATCTGGCCCCTTGTTTTATTTGTAAAGGTTCAATGTATCTATGCCTGCCTACTTCAATCTGCAAGGGAGTTTCAGAAAGGCCCCGCATTCGCCGAGCCGTGAGTTATCACTAACTTTTCAGATGTGTTAATGAATGTGGAACAGAAGCAGTTGTGTTTAAAAGGAAATAAAAGTCCATCAAAGTAACATAGTAGCAGGCTTGAACACTAAATGGATTATTCCAAATTGTGTCACAAATAACCTACTAGAGATAAGCCTCAGAAAACCTATTGTTGAACTGCTCTGAAGCTATGGTTTTAGCAAATTATCTTTCTTAAAAATGTATGTGTCCTAGTTGCAAATCAGAATGTTATTTACATCTTCTTAACCAAGTTAAAACAATTTGAACAAAATCTTACCCCACAGTTTAGTAGACTTTAAGTTAAGCTCTTCAATATAAGAACACTTAAAAGGGGTAAAGTTTGAACATTTTTTTGTTTGTTTGTTTGATATTCACATGTGAAAATACAGAACTTAATTTATGAATTGCTTCCTAGTTGAAATGTTTGGAGTGCTGTAGGTATCATGTGAACTGCAGAGGTATTTACAATCTCTTTCGGTTTGTTTCAACAGTTTTCGCTTCAGTAATTCACCAGTAGGTTTTCATTTATCAGTGATATCAACTTAAGGCTATACCACATTTTTTAGGGCTTATCGTTCTGCATAGAGGAAACGACCCTGTGAGTTTTTCTTTTATTTCTTCAGAGAGTCTAAGCAAAAAAGTTGTAACTAACATTTGTATTTTGTTACTCTAGCTAGTTACCTTTCCTTTTCTTAGACTCTTTACCTTTTGAGTAAATAGCTTTATTTGATAAGCAGGTTGGTTGCTTCTGTTTAGGAGTTGTGTTTTATATGAGCACAGAATATATTTTATATTGCTTAGTTTGGCAATATAGCACAGACCACATAAAACTTGGAAGTGTGGAATCTTTGGAGGTATTAAAGTTAACATTTCATTAGGCAATGTGCCTTTGTTTGACTGGTGTGTAAGTCCTTCTTCCAGGTTTGTACGCTCTTAAACACCTTATCTACCCTCTTAACTCCTCCCAGCAGCAAAAGGGAGACACTTCAGCTGGAACAAAATAGTGGAAGAAATGGCGTCTGGGGTTCAGTGGGGATTCGCAGTGTGTATGCAATGTTTGAAAGATTACTTTTTATGTTTTTAAATTAATGTAAATAATTACAGAATAAATTAGTGCTTACTGTCAAGAGACCATTGTATACCAGTAGAAACTCTTGGTGGGTCTGCTGCAAGTTGCTTAACCTCTTGGGGCCTCATTTTCCTCATCTGCAATATGAAGGAGTTGGACTTGATAACCTATAAAGTCCATTCCTGCTCTAAAATCCTATGCTTTTCTGAAGTACTTTTATTTAACAGAATGCTTTGCTTTCCCACTTTGACTATTTATTTGAATTACATTTGCAGTACATATACTGCAACTGCATGTTGTCTAAAATAAAGTTTTTCTATAGGATGGTATATAAAAAACTAATCCCTCCTGGGTTGATTTATAAGTGTCTGTATATAGATTGTCAGACACCAAAAGCTAGTGGTAACTAGGACTTTCAAAATATAAATATTGTCTAGTTGTCTAACCTTGAATATTATTAACTTTTCTATATTACAGGAGATACTACACGACAAAGAATCAAATTCAGCGATGACAGAGTATGCAAGAGCCACCTTCTCAACTGTTGTCCCCATGATGTCCTTTCTGGAACTGTACGTGGTTATTAAGTTGTTTCATTACTAGTGTGCTACAAAAATGAAGTTCTTGGTAAAGTCTTAATTTTTTTTTTTTTTTGGCCAGATTACTTGTTATTGTTTTTAACAGTGTTAGAAAAGATTTGCATCCCTTTCGTTGTTTATTCCCACTGATAATTTAATTTTTTTTATATAATTTATTTATTTTTATTTTATTTGCATTGGTGTTTTGCTGCACGTATGACTGTGTGAGAGTGTCAGATCTTGGAATTACAGACAGTTGTGAGCTGCCATGTGGTTGCTAGGACTTGAACCCAGGTCCTCTGGAAGAGCAGTCAGTGCTCTTAACCACTGAGCCATCTCTCCAGCCCCAATAATTTAGATTTTTAATAATGGATTTCCTTACAGAAGTAGTTGTCTTGTTTTCATATATTTTTCACCATCCTTCTATTGGTTTTGTCATTCTTGTTTGATTTCTCTTTTCTTCTGGTCCTGGACATGAACACAGAACTTCGCACATGCTACGTACATACTTAAACACTGAGACATATCCCAGGTTCTCTACTATTTTTTGTTGTTATTGTAGTGGTGGTGGTGGTTGGTGGTTTTTTTTTTTTGGAAGTTTTTTTTTGGCTTTTTTATTTTTTAATGAAAGATTTATTTATTACGTATATAGTGCTCTCTCTGCATGTATGCCAGCAGGCCAAAAGAGGGCACCAGATCTTATTACAGAGGGTTATAATTGAACCTGGGTCCTCCGGAAGAGCAGCCAGTGCTCTTAGCCACTGAACAATCTCTCCACCCCACTCCCCCACCCCTTTTTTGGGTTGTTTTTTGGTTTTTCAAGACTGGGTTTCCCCCTATCGACGGTTGTTTTTTTTTTTTTTTTTTTTTTTTTTGAAGGCAGTATCTGTTTCAAACTGGTAACCTTGAACTTGATCCTCTTGGCCTTCACCCTCCCAAGTTCTGGAATCATAGATATGTATCAGGAAGCTGGGCCACGAGCAGATTTTTGTTTTCTTCCCCTTTTATTTAATTTTTATCCAAAACGTGTATATTGGGATGGTTCCCCTACGGATTTGGGATTCAGGGTGCTTTTAGTGCCACTTTCTCCTGAAGGAGCATCCTTCTGTAAGCCTTTCTTTTCTGCCTGTAGGCTGACAGAGAGAGGACAGTGCAGCAGCCAACACATTAGACAATTGTTTGTGCATGGCTCAAGACCAGGGTGATTTTACAGCATCTTGGGTATTTTACATCCATTAAGTAGGAATTGGGGCTCTGTACCAAATGCTTTTTCTTACTTCTCTTCTGAAGAGGGATGAAGGAAATCTTTTGCAAGAGGCATGTTTTCACGGGGCAGTGGTCATCAGGGAGGTGGTCACTGTCGCTTGGAAAGGCCCTGCCATTCCTTATCTTTTTTTTTTTTTTTTTTTGGTTTATTTTGAGAGTTTCTCTGTGTAGCTTTGCGTCTTTCCTGGAACTTGCTTTGTAGACCAGGCTAGCCTCGAACTCACAGAGATCCGCCTGCCTCTGCCTCCCAAGTACTGGGATTAAAGGCGTGCACCACCACCACCGCCCGGCTGCCATCCCTTATCTTTAAGTGACACAGAGGATTTGATCTTTAACTTTTTGAATTTGATTGAAATTATAATGAGTAATTTCCCTTCACAGATATATTTGTTGATGGGTAACTGTTAGGGGCTGAATCTTGACCTCATTTTATTTCTCATTTGCCAGAAATATCTAGAATGAAGAAAGGATTTCCAGATTACTTTTCCATAAGGAGTGAGTGCTCTTAGCTACAGACACCCAAATGAATGTTTTTTTTTTTTTTTAGTGAAATTAAGGATATCCCTCAAACATAAAAGTATCAAGAAGACACATGCAGTAGGAAACATTTTTGTCATTTCCTAGTGGGAAACGCAGTTGAAACTGTTAAGTGCCAAAGCCTGGTATGGTGATCTAAATGTGGAATTCCAGCACGTTGCCAGCCTGAAGACAGAATCTGAAGTTTGAGGCCAGCTTGAGCTACTTAGTGAGACCTTGAAAAAGAGCCTGAAAAAAGTTTTAAGTATAATACAACATAGTAAGAAATTTAGTTTGTGGGCAAGTTCAACCCTTGAATTAGGACTTTGACAAGTATTAACAGGTAATAAACTAATTTTTTTAGTGTTTCTGTAAGTACTTCCATTTTTAATTTTGTTTATAATCCTGATTGCAGGGATTAGGCATGCACCACTTCGTAGCTTTTAAACCTTTTCTACTGTATTAATACATTTGTATCTATAATATACCTCTCATCTGTAGAATACTCTGGTATTTTCCACATTTAAATAATTAATTTATATTATGTATAGGAGTGTTTTGCCTGCGTTATATCTGTTCGCCATGTGTTTGTGCCTGATACATGAGAGGCCAGAAGAGGGTATTGGATACTCTAGGATTGGAGTTCTAGAAGGTTGTGAACTGCCATGTAGGTTCTAAGAGTCAAACCCTGGTCCTCTGGAAGAGCAATCAGTGCTCTTAATTGCTGAACTATCTCTTCAGCCCCAGAGGTTTCCCACATTTGGTGTTGTAGGAAATTAGATGGTTACATTTTTTGTTGCATGTGTTTGTTTTGGGGTGTGTTTGCACATTGTTCACTCGCATGTGGAAGGCAAAAGAGAACTTTGGTTGTCCTCAGAAACACTACTCGCCTTCTTTGTGATGGGATCTTGGCCTGGAGCTTACTGATAAAGCTAAACTTGCTGGCCAATGAGTCCAAGAAATCTGCTGCTTGAATGTTCTCAGCACTGAGATTACCATGTCTGCCATTTTACATCGGTGCTGGGCATGCTGACTAGTTTTGTCTTTGACACAGCTGATGTCATTGGAAGAGGAAAAAGCCTCAATTGAGGAAAAGCCTCGATAAATAAAATCGGGCTGTAGTTCAAAACTGAAGGGCATTAATTGATGGGGGAAGGCCTAGCCCATTGAGAGTGGTGCCATCCCTGGGCTGGTGGTCCTGGGTTCTATATGAAAGCAGAGTGAGCAAGCCATGAGGAGCATGCCAGTAAACGGCACTCCTCTACGGACTCTACAACAGTTCCTGCCTTCAGGATCCTGCCCTGCCATGCTTGAGTTCCTGCCCTCACTGCTTTTGATGATGAACTGTTATATGGAACTGTGAGTAAAGTGAATTCTGTCCTCCCAAGTTGTTTTTGGTCATGGTGTTTCATCACAGCAATTGTAACCCTAAGACACTAAGGCTCATCCCCAGGTCCTTGTGTTTGTAAAAGAAGCACTTTACCAACTGAATTATATCCCTCGCCACCAAAATAACCTTATTTAGTGGACAGATCATCACTTTTGATGAACATAGAAGATAAGAGCAACAAAATTATAGAATTCATTGTTACTTATTTCTTTTTCTTTATTTTGAGACAGGATACTATGTAACATTGCCTGTCTTTGAACTGGTTCTGTAGCCATTGATGACCTTGAACTACAGATCTTTCTACCTTTACCCACCAAGTGGTGTATGTATGGTTGTGTACCACCTGTGAGTCTGGTGCCAATGAAGGTCAGAAAAAGGTGTTGGATCCACTAGAACTGGAGTTACAGGTAGTTGTAGGCCACCATATGGGTGCTGGAAACCAAACACACTTCCTCTGCAAAAACAAGTGCTTATAACCACTGAGCCATCTCCAGCCAGACACACACCCTTTTAAACATTCTTGAATGTCCTAAGCCTGAAATTTTTAAAAATTCATTGTTGTATGTGTTTTCATGATGCATGTGTTTATGTCACTGCATATGTATCGAGATTAGAGAAAAGCTTGCAGGAGTCAGTTTTTTCTTCTATCATATGCATTACAGATAGTTAGGAACTGCCTTCTGTGTGGATGCTAGGAATCTAACTTGGGTTCTCTGAAAGAGCAACCAGTGCTTTTAATCACTTAGCTATCTCTTCAGGCCTTTTCAATATTTTTTTCCCCTCCAAGACAGGGTTTGATTTTTCGAGACAGGTTTTTCTGTGTAGCCCTGGCTGTCCTAGAACTAGGTAGACCAGGCTGGCCTCAAACTCATAGAGATCCATCTGTCTCTGCCTCCAGAGTGCTAAGATTAAAGGAGTATGCCACCACTGCCGGCTAATTTTTTTTTTGAAAAGAACATTCTTTAGATTTTTGGGAGACGGGGTCTTGTGTATGCACCCCAAGCTTGTCTCAAATTCCCTTTGTATTGGAGAATGGCCTTGTACTTCAGATCCTTTGGTCTGTCTCCTTAACAGGCATGTAGAGACACATCTGGTTTTATGTGGTGCAGGAGATTAGTGGTGCTGGACTGGGTGGTGTTGACAATTGGCTATTGTCTTAGTTTCTGTTCCTGCCATGAAGAGACAGCATGTACCAAGGCAACTCCTAAAAGGAACAGGGCTTGCTTATAGTTTCAGAGGATTAGTTCATTATTGGCATGGCAAGAAGATAGGCAGGAAAGCATGATGATGGAGTGGTCGCTGAGAATTCATTTACATTCTACTCCACAGACTGAGAGAGACAGAGGGCCTGGCTGCATGCTTTTGAAACCTCCAAGCCAATCCCAGTGAAATACCTAGAGAGTTTACCAGCTGGAAATTAAGCATGCATATATATGAGGCTGTGAGAGTCAATGTCATTCACACCACCATAGGTATCCACACCAGCTTTAGCATCAGTATAGTAACTCATGAGATTGGGGGATTGGGGCTTGAGGGAAGGGATGGACTAGAGCAGGTCAAAAGTTCCAGCTGATCAGTAAGTGCTTATTACAGAGAGACCAAGAATTTTCCCTTCAGCCCTGTACAACATTTTCAATAGATTGGTGGTGGTGGTGCCTTTAATCCTAGCACTCAGGAGGCAGAGACAGGTGGATTTCTGTGAGTTCGAGGCCAGCCTGGTGTACAGAAGGAGTTCCAGGACAGCCAGGGTTATACAGAGAAACCCTGTCTTGAAAAACCAAAAGAGAGAGAGAGATTGGTCAAGTTTTTTAAAGAGTATCGGGCGATGGTGGTGCACGCCTTTAATCCCAACACTCGGGAGGCAGAAACGGGGATCTCTGAGTTCGAGGCCAGCCTGGTCTACAAAGTGAGTTCCAGGACATCAAGAACTAAACAGAGAAACCCTGTCTTGAAACAAAACAAAACAAAAAAGTCTAAGGAAACTACTGTATTCTTTGAGGCTATTTAAAAAGAGTTACAAATGTACCATTTAATTGTGGAGCAGATCAAACACGTGCTAATAAAAACTTGAAGTAGTTTTTTTAAACATACATATAGTTGGTTAGCCACAAACATCAAACACTTTGAGGTTTTCCATCATTCAGCTATTTTTAAAAACACAGTGCAAAAAGAATGAGTTAATAAAATCCTTTAGATGAGGGGGAGGTTAGGAAAGATGGTCTTACTATGTAGACCAGACTGGTCTTAAACTCACAGAGATCCCACCTGCCTCTGCTTCCCATGTGTTGGGATTAAAGGTATTTACCACCACTCCCAGCCCAGTAAAATCCTTTCAAACTTTGATTCCTGTTCATTAAGGACCTTTGGGCCTGTGTGAATGTTTACTGGAATTGAATCTTGGGCCTCATGTGCATTTCTTTTCTTTTTTTTTTTCTTTTTCTTTTTTTTTTTTTGACAAAAGATCTCACTGGCTTGCCCTTAAACTTAACCCATTGTCCAGACAGGCCTTGTTCTTAAAATCCTTCTTAAATCTTTGAGCAGTTGAGATGACTGGTCTGACCCACCAGGCCAAACTGAGATACCTTTAAGGGGCTGGTGTGATGGCTCAGTGGTTAAGAGCATTGGTTGTGCTTCTAGAGGGTCTCGGTTCAATTCCCAGGACCCACATGACAGCTCACAACCCTCTAACTCCAATTCCAGGAGATCCAACACCTCCCTGGAGGCACTGTACATGTGGTTATAGACAGATAGACAGACAGCATTTGCACGACCTATCCCATAACAATTTTTTTTAAAGAAAACATAACTTTTAAAGGCACTTAGTGTGTTTGACCTATATAGAATTGCAGCCTTTTGAGTGGATATAGTAGCACAGTCACTTTTTTTTTAGGGTTTATTTTAAACTGTGTGTGTGTGTCTGTCTGTCTGTGTCTCATAAGTAGGCATGTGCATGTAAGTGCGTGTGCTTGAGGTGAGAGTCATCAGATCCCCTGGAGTTGGAGTTGCAAATGGTTGGGAGCTACCTGATATGGGTGCTGGGAACTCAAGTTTTTTATTTTGAAAGAGCATCAAGTACATTTAACCACTGATCAGTCATCCAGTCCTCTATTCCTGTAATTCTAGTATTTCAGAAAATTGCAGGTTTGGAGCCAGCCTGGGTAATATACCAAATTCCAGGCCATCTAGGACTACATGAGGAAACTGGGCTTCAATTTTTTTTTTTTTTTCCCTCTTGATTATATAGTATCTTCTGAGAATCTTTTTTGGTGTTTAGGCAAAATAGACACACACATACACACACACACACACACACACACACACACACACACACAAATTAATTTGAATATGTAATTCGTAAAACTTGCAAATTGAGATGGATTTTTATACTCTTTATTATGTTCATTTTAATCATGTTGGAGTAATGAAATTTAAGTAATACTGGATGAGTAGAGGGAAAAATTGAGAGGGGTGAGGATTGATCCAGGTTAGGGAGGGCGTAATGGAAAAAGTAAAGCAAACTCTTAAGTATTTTATTTTAGAATTGTTATCTGTAGCCATGCTTGGTGATAGATGCTAATGATTCCAATCAATACTCCCAAGGTTGGGACAGGAAGATCATTAGTTCTAACTTGGCCTGGGCTCCATGAAATCTTGTTTTTCAAAACAAACAAAAAAGTGTGTGTGTGGGGTGAGGGGAGGATCTCTAAAGTCCTAAATATAAAACAATGTAATTGTATAGTTTAAATGTTCAAAATTTTATTATTAGTAATATATTTTGTTGTTTTGTATATAATTTCTATAGATGGACTCACTGTGTAGCCCTGCCTGGCCTAGGACTTGATATGCAAAACAGGCTAGTTTGGAAGTTGTATCAGTTCTCTTGCCTCTTCAGTGCTCTGATTACAGTTTTGTGCCACCACACATCGTGCAATATATTATTTCTGCATTAAAAACATGGGCTTTTTCATGTGCTGTATATTGTAAAAAACGAATCCTCAGCTCTCCCTACCGTTTCACCTGAATAAGTCAGTGGTCTTATTTTTGCCATTTTTTTTTCATTGCATGTTTCTCTCTCTTTTTTTTTTAAATACTTTATTGATAAAGTGGGTTATTTTTTTTTGTTTTTTTGGAGCTGAGGATGGAACCCAGGGCCTTGTACTTGCTAGGCAAGCGCTCTACCACTGAGCTAAGTCCCCGAATGTTTCTCATTTATACATCTCTTTTTTCTCTCTACCTGGAACAGCCATTGTCTATGAATTTTTAACTTGTCAAGCTTATCGTACATGATTTAGCATAGTAGTTTAGCTTCTGAATCCCACTATAATATACCTGCTTTCTGTGCTACAGAATAGGCACTTTTATTTATATGTTTTCTCTTTTTCCAATCAGATTAATCTTTTAGAGGCAAGATGATTCTTTTAGTCTTTTCAAGCTGTCTTTGCATTTCTAGGGTTAGATACAAAACAATAACAAGATACAGTCTTAAAAAAAAAACTTTTAATTCTAGCACGTGGGAAGCAGAGGCAGGCACATCTCTGAGTTCAAGGCCAGCCTGGTCTACACAGTGAGTTCCCGGACAGCCAGGGCTATGTAGAGAGACCCTGTCTCAAAACAAACAATATTTAAAAGATAAAATGCTAAGATCTGAGCATGGTGGTACTGCCTTGCCTGTATTGCCAGCACTTGGGAGGTTGAGACAAGGATTTTTGAGTTTGAGGCCAGTTTGTCCAGTGAGATCCTGTCTTGCAGACATATGTATAAAGTAAATTAGTAAAGGGTAGAAAAGTAGGACTGCTTTTTATGTTCCTCTTTAAAATACTCAAGTTTAAGATTGTTAATTTGTTTGCTAAGTTACCCTTGCTGAGAAGGATGACTCCATGCCCATGTACATGTAGGCTGTACTAACTGGATTCAATGAGAACATGGGAAGGGAAATTTTAGGAAATATGGGTGGGGTAGAAGGGAGAATTGGGGTTGGATATGATCAAGATACATTGCTGTCGGAAGCCATCAATGAGTCAACTGGGATACCTGAGTAGGGAGGGTTGGGAGGGCTGTCCATCATTACTCAAGAAGCAAGTTTATTTCTCAGCCTGCTTATATACAAACTAAAAGGCAGAAGCAGAACAGTGTTGACATGCAGACAGCATAGGCAGAAATAATCTTTTTTTCAGAGCTGAAGACCGAACCCAGGGCCTGAGATAAATCCCCAACCCTGGCAAAAATTATCTTAAGAAAACCCTATCCCTATTCTGTCCTTGAATCAAACAAGCAGTTTCATAATCTCCCACAATATACCTCTTATAAGCATCAGCCTGAAATTGTACATTTAGCTAGATAGCATGTTTTTCCCCATGGGCTTAATCAAAGCATTCTCATGACTTTGAAAAATTAAGGAGCAAACTAGCTCAAACTCTCTTGACCTGTACGTCAAGATGGACTCCAGATTCTAAATGGAGTCATTGTGGGCTCCCACACATTGCATGCATGGATAAAATTGTCAAAGAATAAAAATACCCTTTAAGGAAAGATAGAAAATGTCAATTTTGAGTGTTAGGATTGGAATTAGTAAGGGAAAATCTTTTCTTTAAGCAGTAGTGATATTATTGAAATTCAGACCCATGTCTTGTTATTTCAAGGCTCTTGTCTGCTCTTTTCATGTCATATTAGGCTTTCTCTTATTCTTAAGCTGAGTTTTGAAGCAAGCATTGAATTTGGATGGCAAATCATTTTACAGATATAACAAAAGAAGGGACTGAAGGTTCAAAATTCAAGGGGCAAGATTTTTGTGGTTTTTGCTGTAGAAAATGGTGTTTATCTAGCAGAGTGGTAGATGGGAAGCTGTGCATGGTAAGCCTGTAGTGCGTTGTCTGTGTTTTGTCTTGGTTTCACTTTGTCCTGCCCGTTGTCATCTACTTTCAGATGACTTGTTATGTTTGTACTTTACCTGAATTACTTAGTGTCTTTCATTCTTCCTTTGGAGACTTTTAGAACAGTGTAGGAAAAAATAGAAAGCAAGTAGAATTATTTTAAATTAATAAGCAGTGTGAAGATTAGCCAGGCAGTGGTGGCCCATGCCTTTAATACCAGCACTGAAGAGGCAGAAATAGGATCTCTGTGAGTTTGAGGCCAGCCTGGTCTATAGAGCTAGTTCTAGAACAGCTAGTGCTGGCTACAGGGAGACCCTGTCTGGAAAAAAACAAACAAAAAAAACCAACTAAGATTATAGGTGTGTGCTACCATCTGCTGTTACTTTTCTTTAGCACTGGGGTGCCTCCATTCTCCTTTTATAATTTGATTATTATATTACTTTTATTTATTTAGATTTATTTTATTATTGTGTGTATGAGTACTTTACACCACATATATGCCTGATGCCCAGCAAGGTGGGCTTCTATGTAGGTACTGGAAATTGAATTTGTGCCCTTTGCAAAACAAGTGCTCTTAACCATTGAGCCAACTCTCCAGCCCATGTGTAGCCCAGGCTGGCCTCAAACTTGTCATCCTCCTGTCTCTGCCTCCTTCAGCAAATTCTACCAGCAAGCGTTACAACAACCAGTGACTGTTGTATTTATTCTAGGTTGTGCTTCTCAGCCCATCCTACTTGTGTTAATGTTAATTTTTTTTAAATCATGTTTTTAAAACAGATTTTTTTTTATCATGTCTTATTTCTCTCCAAGTAGTCATGCATTCTTATTTCTCTACAGAGTAAAATTGGCATTTTATTAATTTTTAGAATTATTCATGCTATAGTAAGAGGTAACAAACCATTTTACCATTTCCCACAATCTTCTCCTAGAAGTCATTTGGTTCTAGTTGTATCATTCTCTGTTCTCCAAATAGGATATACTTTATTTTCCTTTCAAAACATATACTCGAACTATTGCCTGTTACTCTTTTTGCCTGTGTAAATTATCTTTACTTTTCCTGGAAACATACCTCATACATACTGATACTTGATAGAAATAACCTTTTATGAGTTACTTTGAAAAATGAAGCACTAGTAAGTTTATTCATCAACACTTAGTACTGAATAGTAAGGTAATTGAGCACCTCTTAAGTAGTGGTCCATTACAGACCTCAGGAATATAAACAGTGATCAAAACTGTCTCCATTGAATTTATCATCTCAGTTTGGTCAGTATACACAAGTAACTACATTGATAGCTTCAAAGTTCTCTTTCATAAACATCTTATTTAGTCCACATAAAATCTGGACATACTTGAGAAAAGAAAGAGAAATTAAATGAATTTTTCAGGATCAGGAACTTGATAATGGGGATTTTTTTTATTTGGAATTGGTTCAGTGCTCAGTATATTTTTATATAATGTCCCAAGGTTTTTCTCCAATTACAAGTTGTGTTTTGAGAAACAGCATTTTATTGTTTAAATTGTTTTGACGTATTGTTGACAGGTTTCCATATAGTTAGTTCCCTTACGTTTATAAAAACGATGTATAGCCTGAGCTATTGGCTGAGCATTTATAATTTACATTAATTTCTCTAAGTCAGTTATTTGGGAAGCAGCTGCTGGTTATTTGGGAGCAGGCAATCATGACAGGAAAACTTTGCCTACGCAGATCCAATTATAACTACAGATATACACAAACATATGTAAGGATCTAACTGTCATATTGCGCACCAAAACTAAAAACAAATAAAACAATAAATTATTGATACTGATATACTAGTAATCAGTGGACAAAAATATAAAACTATGCCAAGTAGTGGTGGCGCACGCCTTTAATCCCAGCACTCGGGAGGCAGAGCCAGGCGGATCTCTGTGAGTTCGAGGCCAGCCTGGGCTACCAAGTGAGTTCCAGGAAAAGGCGCAAAGCTACACAGAGAAACCCTGTCTCGAAAAACCAAAAAAAAAAAAAAAAAAAAAAGATGTATAATATATTTTTTAATTTATTTTTTGAGACAGAGTCCCTTATGTAGTCTTGAATGCCCTGGAACTCACTGTATATAAACCAGGCTGACTTTGAACTCACAGGGATCTTTCTGCCTCTGGCTCCCCAGTGCTGGGATTAAAGATGGGTGCCACCATGCCAAGCTCATGTCTGTCTGGTTGTCCGTCTGTCCGTCCGTCCATCATTGAGATATATAGACACAGACATATACTTGTTTTTTGAGATAGGATTTCTCTGTGCAGCCCTGGCTGTGTTGGAACTCAATCTATAGACTAGGTTCGCCTTGAAGTCACAGAGATTGCCTGCCTTTGATTCCTGAGTGCTGGAATTAAAGGCGTGTTGCCACCACTACTTGGCATAGTTTTATATTTTTGTCCACTGATTACTAGTATATCAGTATCAATAATTTATTGTTTTATTTGTTTTTAGTTTTGGTGCGCAATATGACAGTTAGATCCTTACATATGTTTGTGTATATCTGTAGTTATAATTGGATCTGCGTAGGCAAAGTTTTCCTGTCATGATTGCCTGCTCCCAAATAACCAGCAGCTGCTTCCCAAATAACTGACTTAGAGAAATTAATGTAAATTATAAATGCTCAGCCAATAGCTCAGGCTTGTTACTAACCACTGTACAACTTAACTCTTTTCTATTAATCTGTGTGCTATCCTGAGGTTCCTGGCTTTTTTTTTTTTTTTTTTTTTTTCTTTTGTCGGAGCTGAGGACCGAACCCAGGGCCTTGCACCTCTGAGCTAAATCCCCAACCCCGGTTGTTTTTTGTTTTTTTTTTTTTTTTGGTTTTTTGAGACAGGGTTTCTCTGTGTAACTTTGCACCTTTCCTGGAACTCGCTTGGTAGCCCAGGCTGGCCTCGAACTCACAGAGATCCACCTGCCTCTGCCTCCCGAGTGCTGGGATTAAAGGCAATTCCTGGCTTTTAACTATCCCATTTTGTGTGTCCAACTTGTTCTCTGTCTTTTGTCTCCTCTGACTCTGCCCTTCTTCCTCTTCCCAGCATCCTTAGTTTGGTCGCCCCACCTATTCTTCCTGCCTGGCTATCAGCCAATGAGCTTTTTATTAACAATGAGAGCAATACATATTTACGGTGTACAAAGATTGTTCCACAGCAGATTTGTTACTGTGTCTAGTTTGTATCAGTGGTATATATATTCATTAATATTACACTACTCTGAGTTTGAGGACAGCCAGGGCTACACAGAGAAACTTTTTCTCTAAACTCTCCAAAAAAACAACAAGAAAAACTACACCAAAGAGTTCAAATAAATCTCTTAGTAATGTGCCTACCACTCCCCCCACTCTTTCCTGACCAGTTTTCACCCAGCCAGTGCTTGCGTGCCTTAAAGTTGTGTAGCCAGGCTGGCTTTGTACTACATGTCATCATGCCCATCATATTACTAGTTCAGTAGTGTATCTCTAAATCACATACATAAGGAAGATGTTATATGTCTTTTTGCCAGCTCTCTTTCCCCACCTGCCAAGGATGTGTGAAATTTTAAATTTGTGTTGGGAGTGTACTCTTTCTGAAGCATTTGCTAAAGGAGTGCTTTGTTTTGATTTTTTTCAAGATGGTTTCTCTGCGTAGCCCTGGCTCTCCTGGAACCCTAGAGCCAGGCTGGCCTGGAACTCAGAGATCCACCTGCCTCTGCCTCCCAAATGCTTCAATTACATGTGTGTGCCACCACACCTAGCAAGAGTGTAATTTTTAGAGATGGTATCAGCCTGTAGCCTGGGCTGACCTCCTTTATCTTCCTGTTTCAGTCTCCTTAATGCTGGCTTCATAGGCTTGGATCACTAGGCCCATTGGAAAGAACATGGGTTTGGGTTTTTTTTTTTATTTACTATTCCTAAATTTTATTTTATGTATATGGGTGTTTTGCCTACATGCCTTGTGATTAGTGCTCTTGGAAGCCAGCAGAAGGCATTGGTATCCCCTGGAACTGGAGTAACATACAAACTGTTGTAAGCTACCATGTGGGTCCTGGGAATTGAACCTGGGTCCTGAAAGCTACCAGTTCTCTTAACCTCCCAGCCACCTCTCTAGCCCCAGATCATGGATTTTAATGGTTACATGTTCTGTCAACTCCTGTAGAGAGGCACTTAACATTTTGTTTGTTTTATTTTTCAAGATAGGGTTTCTCTGTGTAGACCTGGCTGTCCTGGAACTCATAGACCAGGCTGGCTTTGAACTCAGAGATCTGCCTGCCTCTGCCTCCCAGGTGCTGAGATTAAAGGCATGAGCCACCACCACCCGCCAGAGAGGATCTTAAAATATTTCAGTTTTTTGGTTGTGAGCCTAGCCTTTAACGGCTGAGCCATCTCTCCAGCCCATATTTCAGTTTTTTAAACCAGAAAATGACATTGTTAAAACTTATGTCCATGTACTTTTATGCATGTTTCATTCCTTAAGTTCTTGGAATTGCTTAATTTAAACCAAGTTTATTCAATAGTCATGATTTGGGCAACATGGGTAGTACAAAATATGGTCTATAGAGAGAAAAACAGACCATTTTTAGGAAGCTTATAGATTCCATTTGGAACGATAACATTGATTCTCAGAAATTAAAAAATTAAAATCACTTAACAGAATCTACTTTGTTAAACAAAAATCTGTAGAACGTTGTAGAATTTTAAAGAGGCGTTATTAGGATCAGAGATTTGGTCGAACTTCATGGAGAAATGAATTTGAAATGGAGAAAATGAAGAGCTGAATTTTTGCCACTTAGAACCTGAATGTCTGTTAATTACAATACGTGGAATCAACTTGTGGAAAATTTAAGGAAGAAGTAAACAATTCGTTATTTTTTAAAGAAACTCTTCCTTATAATAGTCATTTGAAAGCAGTAAACCAAACCTTTTATTTTGTTTCATTAACTTTATAAAGAGAAGTACCAACAGCAGCAGCCAATGTTAGATCACTCGATATTGGACGCAGTAGTGCTCCATTAAGTGTGGTCTCAGGATGGATTTTAAGAGGAACAGAGGCTTTGGAGAATTGTTTCATATTCCTTGTGTTTCTATTGGGGTTTCCTCTGTAGTGGCTTCTTATTAGTTAGGAGACTAGAATCATGAAAATTGTTAATCAGTGTATGATTTCCCTTGGATTGACTTTTACAATGTCAGGTAATTGTTGGTAGTTTCTTTTGGGCTTGTTTGCTTTTTTCATGCCATGCCTGATACCATGTCAAAGCAGATATTTAGTCATGGTTGTATGGAGAGAGAAAACAGATGACTGGTTTCTAGAATTCAGAGAAACTGTCTTATAATACCTGTTGTTCTGCTAAGTCCCTAGAGAGATGAGGTTGACACTGATGATATTGGGTTGGGGGTATACCTCATTATAGCTAATTTTTTTTTTTTGGTTTTTCAAGACATGGTTTCTCTGTGTAGTTTTAGTGCCTGTCCTGGATCTCGCTCTGTAGACCAGGCTGGCTTCAACTCACAGAGATTCACCTGGCTCTGCCTTCGGAGTGCTGGGATTAAAGGTGAGCGCCATCACAGCCCAGCCATTATAGCTAATTTTAAAACAACTTAAGTAAAATGGAAATCTCTTAAGACTAGTTTTAGTTGCCTTGGGTTTTTGTTGTTGTATTGGGGTTATTTGTTTTAGACTGAGTACTAAACTCAGGGCCTTGCATTTGTTAAGTAAATGCTGTACCACTGAGCTAAATCCCCAGTTCCAGAAGGCTGGCTTTAAAGCAAACCCTAGTCTGGCAAAGATGGCTTTCAGTAAAAGCACTTGCTGTGCAAGTTTGGCAGCTAGAGTCCCATCCTCAGGACCCTTTGAATGTAGAGGGAGGGAGCAGACTACACATGGTTATTCTTTGGCCTCCATGGGCATCCTCTGACACCCCTTTACCGCACACTGTGCACACTGCACACACAAACTAATGTTTAAAAATTTACTTTAGAGCAAATCCTGACCTAAGAAGCACATTTTGAATGAGACCATGTATTTTAAGACTAAAACATGCAGAGAAGCCAGATAAAGAGGCAATCAGAAGAGAAAAATCAAGATGTAAAGTTAATTATCAAATAAAGAACTTCTCATTAAAAACAAAAATAGATTTGTTAAAAGAGATTCCACAGTGCAGTTTTAAAATTAGTTGTAGATCACTTAGATTTACTGTCATGCCATACTGTAAAACATGTACCCTCATTTATTGATTGATTGATTTTTACGGTATGTGTATATCTTTGTATGTATGTCAGGTTTATGCAGGTGCCTGTAGAGGTGTCATATCCTTTGGAGCTAGAATTGTAGGCTGCTGTGAGCTGTCTGACATGGATGCTAGGAACTGAACTGGGAAAAGGAGCAAGTGTTCTAAACAGCTGAGCCATTTTTCTAGCCCTTTAGCTTAATTTTTTGAGGCAGTTTTTTTTTTTCTTTTTAAATGTAGTTTAAGAAACCTTGAACTTGATCATCCTGCCTCAGCTTCCAAGTCCTAGGATTACAAGCATCCTCTGTGTGGCTCTTTTTGAGACAGTCCTCTGTGTAGCCCTGGAACTCACTATATAGGTCAGATTCAAATGCACAAAGATGTACTTGCCTCTGCCTCTGCCTCCCAAGCCCTGGGGTTAAAGGCCTGTTCTACCACACCTGGCCCACGACACTTTCTTTTGACTAGTTTTAAAATTTCTCTAATTCTCTGTTTATACCTAATTATTTGTTTTTGTAAATATACTGTGTGACTTCATATTTATTTAAATTTTACCCACTCTATATATAGCCTTTTAAATCTTTTTTAAAAATCCTTCAAAGCCTTGATCTGCTAAATTTACTGTCTTTAGTTTGGGATACTATACAAAATGATTGTTCATAACTTTGTTTCATACATTTAGAGGTTATTGGCAAAAATTAAAAAAAAAAGCAAGATTGGCTGAGTCATTTTAGATTCTGTATATAAAACTAAGACTGGTGGTCAGACTGGTGCAGTAGATACTATAATACTGTTCCCTGTAGAAACTTCCTGTGACTGAGTAATATTAGCTGTTTTATTTGGGATTTTGTTTTGTTAGCTGGTTTTTGTTTTGCTTTTGTTGGTAGTCCACACTACCTCTCAAACACCGACTGATTATTGGCCTCAAACTTGCAATCGTCCTATCTCAGCATTTCAAATGCTGTGATTGTAGGAAATTGCAGGAATGTCCCACTATGTGAGATTGTAATACTACTACAATTCTGTCCCCTCATCCCCTGTCTCTTTTCCTTCTTCCTCCCCTCACCCTTATTTTTTCTATCTGCTTAATTGATCATTTGTTTGTGATGAGATCCTCCAGCTTGAGACTTTTATTTTTAAGTTTCATTTTTATTTGATGAGTAGTTGGTCTGCATGTTTGTCTGCATGCCTGGTGCCCAAGAAGCCAGAAAAGGATGTCAAATCCCCTGGAACTGGAGTTGCAGATGGTTGTTAGCTGCCATGTAGGTGGTGGAAATGGAACCCAAGTCCTGTGGAAGAGCAGCTGGTGTTCTTACTCCCACTGTGCCATCTCTCCAGCCCCACCCTGAGACTTGGGCGGGGGCGGCGTCGCTTTTCACGACAGGGTTTCTTTGTGTAGTTGGAGCTTGTCCTGGAACTTGCTCTGTAGACCAGAACTCACAGAGTTCCACCTGCCTCTGCCTCCCGAGTGCTGGGATCAAAGGTGTGTGCCACCACCACCTATCTAACCCTGGGACTCTTGAGATACTAGGATTACAAGTACTTGCTGCCATACCCAGCATTGCTTCGCATTCTTTAGGTCCAGTTTAAATGCATTCTCATTAGAAACATTTTTCTGGGCTGTCTCTTTAGGTCCAGTTTAAATGCATTCTCATTAGGAACATTTTTCTGGGCTGGCGAGATGGCTCAGTGTCAATTTGAGTTCAATCCCCAGGATTAATGGAAGGACGGAACTATTTCCCACACGTTATTCTCTCCCCTCCACTTATACACCATGGCAAGTGGTCTTCTTCTGGCTATCTCGTTCCAAAAAACCTCCCATGGTGTATTGGTAGTATTACTAATTTATTAAAACTTGCAGTTGTTTTTCATAGCCTTTTTTGTTTTTTTTTTTTTTTCCTGCGAGATGGTCTCATGTATGAGCTCAGGCTGATCTTGAACTTGCTATGTACGTGTGTCTAGTGACCTTGAACTTCCAAACCTCCTGCCTCTATCTACAGAGTCCTTGTATTACAGGTCTGTACCACTACATCCAGTTTGTAGAGAGCTAAGGGATTGAACCCGGGACTTTGTACACGCCAGATAAACACTCAGCAACCAAATTAAACTCCCCAGCCCTAATTGTCTGATTTATATTTTGAAGGTCCATTAAATTAAGAAGTATACTATATATGACTTAACATATATTCTGAAGAGAACTGTGATATTGATGAATTTTTATTATGTATATTTTCAGTGTAATGTCTTCTTTTCTTTCCTAGAGAATGGATCTTGGAGAATGCCTGAAAGTCCATGACCTGGCTTTAAGAGCAGATTATGAAATTGCATCCAAAGAACAGGACTTTTTCTTTGAACTTGATGTATGTGATTTTGCTTTCATGTTACATTGTAGTAAAAATATTTTGAACATAAATTAATGTCTCTTAGGAAGAAAGAATTAGGAAGGTATCTTTTGTGATTTTATGATGGTTTTTCAATATATAAGAGATTGAATATTAATGAAAATGTATAAAAGAGGTTTGTTTTTGTTTTGTTAAATAAAAAAAAAATCATTTATTTTTGAGACAGAGTCTCTTACTTAGCTCTGGATGTTCTGGAACTCCAGACTGACCTCAGATTTACAGAGATCTAACTTGCTTCTGCCTTCCAAGTGCTACCACACCTAGGTAAAAAAGATTCTGTTGAAAAAAAAAATCAGCTTATTTTTCCCAGCAGAAGTAAAAGTGATTAAGAAAATAGCAGTTTCAGGGCTGGAGAGATGGCTCAGAGGTTAAGAGCACTGACTGCTCTTCCAGCGGTCCTGAGTTCAATTTCCAGCAACCACATGGTGGCTCACAACCATCTGTAACAAGATCTGGTGCCCTCTTCTTTCCTACAGTCATACATGCTGTATACATAATAAATAAATAAATCTTTAAAAAAAGAAAAAAGAAAAGAAAATAGCAGTTTCAACAAATGTAAGCCACCCATTTTTGTTGTATTTAAAGTCTTTGTAAAGAAGTAATTCTTGAATTTTTCCATTAATAGTTACTTCTACTGTATTAATAGATCACTAGCTAGATATCTCTAGTTCAGGATGAAATACAGGGCCTTATTCTTAGTAGACAAGCACTGTATATTGCCAGGCTACCCCTGCAGCCTCAGGACCATGTTTTTAATGTAAAATAGTAAAAGAAATAGAAAATACTGTTTAGGTATCAGAGTTACAAATATGATTTAATATTGTCCTTATATAGAAGCATTTCTTGTATAAAAATAGAGAAACTTGAGACAGAAGAGATGGCTCAGTGGTTAAGAGCACTTGTTTTTGCAGAGAACCCAAGTACAACTCCCATCACTCACATTTTGGCTCACAAAGCATAATTCCAGTTCTGGAGGTATTATGGCCTCTTCTTGATGTTTGCAGGCACCATGCATACACATGGTACATATAAATATATATGCAGGCAAAGCATTCATATGAAATAAATAGCTTAAAAAATAGATATAAACTAAATTACACAAAATGTTTTAAAGAACATACCATTTTTCAAACTTTTTGCATTTTTATGAAATACATGTACATAAGACATAATGATCAATAAAAGTCTAATGGTGCTCTTTATCAGTGAAATTAGGTAATTTTTTTTAGTTGAAGATATCAGTAAATAGGCTCTTCTGATTCTCTGGAACATCCAAGAACTTTTGCTTATGGAAATGAAAATTATATATAAAAATACTTTAATATTGTCTGGCCATAAGGTACAATGGAACTGTTGAACATTGTGGTTGGATATTGAGGTTATTTTCAGTCTTTCTGCATTATTGGTGAAAAGTAGGTGAGCCAAGAGGTAATTTTTACAGATAATGCTTAATTGCTCTTTTTGAAAGTTTAACTATTTTTAAGCAATACATTGGACTTTCCCCTTGTGGGCTACATGGTGTTATCAAGACATTTTTAGTCGCTATTGATAAACTAAATGTAGAATATGAATGGAGTTTCAATTTGCATTTTTTATGGGTGAAGTGAGTGTGAATGCTCTGTATTTAAGATCATGTATAATGGCAGCTGTTCTGAGTTGACTAAACTTGAGTGTTACCAGTTTTCTAGTTGACTTATATTAACTTCTTTTTTTTTTTAAAGATTTATTTATTTATTATGTAATGTTCTGCCAGCATGTATGCCTGCAGGCCAGAAGAGTGCATCAGATCTCATTGCAGATGGTTGTGAGCTACCATGTGGTTGCTGGGAATTGAACTCAGGACCTCTGGAAGAGCAGCCAGTGCTCTTAACCTCTGAGCTATCTCTCTAGCCCCTATATTAACTTCTTAAAAATTGCGAAAATTGGTCCTTTCCCTCAAGTATGCTATAAATATACTTTCTATTTTATTTTTCTTTAGATGACTTTTGCCTTTAGATAGTATTTTTAGTTATACTCTCTAATCAGTGCTTATAATACCTATTTTAGGTTTGAAAGATCTTTTCTATTTTGATCTGAAAATAGTTCTCATCTATGATTTCTTCTGCTATATATTTTTAATTTTTTGATTTATTTTATATGTATGAATAGAGTGTGTGTGTGTGTGTGTGTGTGTGTGTGTGTGTGTGTGTGTGTGTGTGTGTATGTGTATGTATGTGTTTACAAGGCACATACCTGGTATCCATGGAGGCCAGAAAACAGCATCATATCTAGCATTACTGTTACAAATAGTTGTGAGCCACGTGTGGATGCTAGGAACCAAGGTTTCTCTGTGTAGTCCTGGTTGTCTTTCAACTCGCTCTGTAGACCAGACACAGAGATCTGCCTGCCCCTGCCTCCCTAGTGATGGGATTAAAGGCGTGCGCCACCACCGCTCTATGATAACATTTTTAAGAGTGAAAAAAGTTTTTTTTAAAATATTTATTTATTTATTATGTATACAGTGTTCTGCCTGCATGTATGCTTGCAGGCTAGAAGAGGGCACTAGATCTTATTATAGATGGTTGTGAGCCACCATGTGGTTGCTGGGACTTGAACTCAGGTCCTCTGGAAGAACAGCCAGTGCTCTTAACCGCTGAGCCATCTCTCCAGCTCCCAAGAGTGAAAAATTTAAATTATTGTTTTGAAGTTTTTAAAGATTCTTTTCTCTGGACTTCTTTTAATGAATTTTTTTATAATTACTTGAAAACCAGGCCCTCACACATGCTAGGCAAGTGTTCTGTCACTAGCAATTCCTCAGCTTTGTGTTTTTCTTGTTTTAGGGGTGAACTGCAGGGAGGAGTATAGCAGATTCAACCCGGTGCTTCCTACATGTAGGAAAGCACTTCTGTTCTTAGGGCTTCATCCCCTAACCCAGAATATAGTGTTTAGTGAAGATATTTCTGGATACATTGACTTTGTGGCAGTAATTGTTTTATATTAAATTTTCTAGGCCATGGATCATCTGCAGTCATTCATTGCAGATTGTGATCGAAGAACAGAAGTGTCTAAGAAAAGATTAGCAGAAACCCAAGAAGAGATAAGTGCTGAAGTGGCAGCAAAGGTAAGAATTTTAGTCATTTTATTAGTTCAAAACATAAGTTTTTTGTTTTATTTTGTTTTTGTCGTTATTGTTTGAGATAGGGTCTGTCTTTATAGCCTTGGTTGTTCTGGAGCTCACTCTGTAGACCAGACTAGCTTTGAGCTCACAGAGACCTGCCTACTTCTGCCTCTTGCCTCATGAGTGGTAGGACTATAAAGTATGTTTTTAACCCATTTTATTCACTCCAATTTTCCCCCCCTTTTTGGTGTTTTTGAATCAGGGTCTCACTGTGTAGCCTCTTGCTGGCTTGGAACTTACTGTATAGGGCCAGGCTGGTCTTGAATTCACGGAAATCTACTTGCTTCTGCCTCTGAGTGCTAGGATTAATGATAATAAAAAGCATATGCCACCATGCCTGGCTCATTCCAGCTCTTTGATTTTTCAATAGTTAGATTGTAAACCTAAGTAGGGAATTCTATGGAATTGTTTTTACATACTCAAATGTTAACAAATGTTAAGAACTAATATAACAAAGTAATATTGATAATTATATTTTATTCAGAATTTGCCAGTCATGCATGCATTCGTTTGCATTATAATAAATATATGTATAGCGCCTTTATTTAGTTTTTGGAGACAGGATTTCTCTGTATAGTCCCAGCTGTCCTGGAACTAGCTCTGTACACCAGGCTAGCCTTGAACTCACAGATAACCCCCTGCCTCTGCCTCCCAAGTGCTTGGATTAAAGGTATGTGCTACCACTGCTTGTCTTTTTTTTCCCCCCCTTTTTAAAGACTTATTTTTATGTGCGTGAGTGTTTATTGCTTTTGGTTATATATGTACAACATGTGCATACCTGGTACTCATGCCATTCTAAGTGAGTGAATCAGAACCCCTGAAACTGGAGTTACAGTTGTGGACCCCCTGATAGGGATGCTAGGTACTAAATCTTGGTCCTGTATAAGTGTAGCAAGTGCTCTTAACCACTGAACTATCTCTTCGGTCCCTGATTCTTTTGTTTTTAACACACATAAGCTTACGTAGCTACCACTATAGTTTAAGGTACTGAAGTAGCAATGAAAATACTTTTACATTTGGGAGTCACCACAATATGAGGAACTGTATTAAAGGGTGACAGGCAGCATTAGGAGGGTTGAAAACCACTGATATAAGGGATCATGTATCTCATGGTTAAGCCATCTACAAGTGATTAGGTTCTACAGACCTGTATTGGTTATGCAGTATTACATTGGTCATCCATCACTACAGAAGAACTAAGCTAATGATCTCAAATTCAGTGACTCATGTCACTGCATGTAATAGATCAGTTAGATTGCACAGTACTCTTGTGTCAGCAGGGATGTCCTGGCACATGTTTTATAGTCAGCTGGAGGCTACTGAGCCATTCTTTGAGGGCTAGGCTAATCATGTTTTTTTTTTTTCTTTCCTCTTCTTTTCTTTTTAAATGGGTCACTGAGGCTTTTATTTTGCTTGTAGAACTGCTGCAGCCACCTTAGTGATTACTGAGCCATTCCTTGAGGGCTAGGCTAATAATGTTTTTAGTGGTTGAAGAGAGACAGAAGCATCATACACAGTTATGCAATGTTTTTCAAGCTGTTTCTTAGGACATCATCAAAGGAAATGTGTGCATAAGTTTAGAATCAAAGTACTATTGTGAGGGGGCAGATGCAGGAAGATTGATCTTTGGCTATTAATACAATCTTTCAGTGATAATTTAAAGAAAACACATTGATGAAAGGATAGTCATAAAAGAGTTGGAACCCTTGAGAAAAGGAATGTCTTGCATTGGGGACACTTTAAGAAGTAAATATTATTGGAATACTACTTTGTTAAGATTGTATATTTCTATTAAGTTAAACTTTTATTTCTGAATGTAGTGATGTATACTTGTACTTGGGCACAAGAAGGAGGATTAGGAATGGAGTCCAGCCTAGACTGTAGCAAGACTTGTCGTGCTTCATAAATGGATCTTCATTGGGACTTTTATGAGTTTCTGAAATACATTGTTAATGCTCCTTTTGATTTTTTTTTTATGTATATGCATGTTTTGCCTGCATGTATGTCTCTGCACCATACACGGGCCTGGTACCTATGGAGGCCAGAATAGGGCATTGGATTTCCTGGAACTGGTGTTACAGATGGTTGTTAACTACAATGTGGGTGGTAGGAATTGAATCCAGGTTCTCCAGAAGAGCAGCCAGTGGTCTTAACTGCTGAGTCATCTTTTTAGATTTTCATTCATGATCTTCTCTTTTGTTTTCCTAGGCAGAACGTGTTCATGAGTTAAATGAAGAAATAGGTAAATTGTTGGCCAAAGTGGAACAGCTAGGAGCTGAAGGAAATGTGGAAGAATCTCAAAAAGTAATGGATGAAGTAGAGAAAGCACGGGCAAAGAAGAGAGAAGCAGAGGTAAAATTCCCTTTCCTTTTTTTTTGTTCTGTTTTGAGAATTAAATCAATTTAGGAATGTTTAAGTACTTGCTGTTTTAATGTTGGGTTCTGTTTTAAAGTGGTTTTAGAAAATTGGTGTCATAGCTGTATTGAAATTTATAACTCATAAATGTCTTTAAACCAATTACCCACGTTAAAAAAAAACCACCTATATACACTGTGTTACCTACCCTTTTCCTCATCAGTTTTACTTATCATAACAATATAATCTGCTAATTCCTTAGGGGCCTTCTCTCATTCTAATGTTATGACAGAAGCCAAAAGTTGTAACATCATGTAAACAAATTCTGTTTTGATTGGTATACCCCCCCCCCATATGTAGAAACTCAGATGTGTTTGGTAGCGATTATGATGTATGCAGTCTTTTGCTATAGTTTCTGTTGGCCTTAACTGATGACATCTAGACTGCTTCATGATGATCTTTAGCTTTTCAACTCTGGGCATTTTTTTTTTTCCAGTTCTTAAACCTCAAATTTAAAATATTTTTGTTCTTAGAAGTACAGAGTTGCAGGTGAAGTGGCTCACACCTGCAATCCCAGCAGTTGGAAAACTTGAGTAAGAGGATCATAAATTTGTAACCGACCTATCTATTGAGACCCTGTCTTGAAATAAAAAGATGGCAGGATCTGTTGTGACAAGATTAAAACGGAAGCCCTATCATTCAAACTGATGTTGGGTTGTGGGAGTCCAGCTCCCACTTTTTAAAGGGTTCTTAGGTGTAGGAGAGAGGAATGAGGAAATATCAGATAGAGAGACCTAGCCAACGAGAAGAAAGAAACACTGGATAGCTTCGGGAGGGCCTGGATCAATACCAACGGCCTCGTCCTTTATTGAAAAGGGCTTTTTATAACGTGCCAAGGGGAGAGGCAAAAGACTTCCCCCTTGCAAGATGAAAGCACACTGTACAGCCAAGTGTAGACCCTTCCAAACACCTGGTAAACACACCCGTGACCAAATCATCTCCTTATGCAGCCCTGGTGGGTAAAGCAAGCTCAGATTCTCTGATCCTGAGTAATTTGAGTTTCCACATTGGGTACATACTGTTTTCTCTTTTTCTATTCTGTTCTAATACTTCTTTTCTTCATACTAGTGTGGAAAAGCAGAGCAGAAAGAAGCAATTTTAGTAGCTTCTTTAGCATACTTGTAGTCTCAATGTTAGTATTTAGTACCAGAAGAAGACAAACTGAGAAGGAGGAGGATAAAAGGAAAAACTCAGTGTTCCTTCCAGCACCTGTATAATACCCATATCATAATGATGACCCTAAGACATCAAGAAGATATTAGCTGGAGAAAGAAAGGCCTACTGCATTGAATGCATGCTAGTTATTTTCACATAATTCCTTTCCCTTGGGGTTGAACCTGGGGCTTCATGTAAGTACAAGGCAAACACTCAGCCACCGAGCTTATATCCTCCCCGCTTCACTGCAGTATGTATATACCTTGGGGTTGGAGTTATGATAGTTGTAAGCTGCCATTTAGCTGCTAAGCATAGAACCCAGTTCCTCTGGAAGAGTAGCCAGTGCTCTTAACCACTAAGCCACTTCTCCATCCCTTTATAATCCACCCCCCCACCCCACACACCCCCACACACAGGGTTTCTCTGTAGCTTTTGGAGCCTGTCCTGGATCTGGCTCTGTAGACCAGGCTGGCCTCGAACTCTGCCTTTCGAGTGCTGGGATTAAAGGTGTGCGCCACCTTTACAATATTTTTAAATTCATAGGGTGTGTGTGTGTGTGTGTGTATACCTGTGTGTACATAAATACATAACTCTGACATGTGGGTCTACATTCATGTATATAGACATATGTGGAAAACAGAATTATCTTAGTAAAGGAAAAGAGGATAGTAGATTGATAAATTTACCACTGTGTGTTGTTCATTCATGAACACCATGTAATGTTTGGGAATAAGTCATCAGAATTGTGATGAAGATTAACAATTCATCTGTTGTCTTGTTGATGGGGGGAGTAAAGTAAAGGATAGGTGAAGCTTTGACCTTCAATGGAGCTCTCTTTCAAAGGAGTTATTAGAACAACGTTTTGTATGTATATATAGTATATTTTTCTTAGAGAACTTTCAAGGACATTCGTGTGATCATTGTTTTTCTCACTTTTGTTTAGGAAGTTTATCGAAATTCTATGCCAGCTTCCAGTTTCCAGCAGCAGAAACTTCGAGTCTGTGAAGTCTGTTCTGCATATTTAGGTCTTCATGATAATGACAGGCGACTTGCTGATCATTTTGGGGGTAAACTGCACCTGGGATTTATTGAAATAAGAGAGAAACTCGAAGAATTAAAGGTACATTGTGTAAATTAATATCCCTCACTCTATTTATTCTATCAGTTTTCTTTTGATTTCATTGACAAGGTCTTGCTGTGTAGTTCTGGTTGGTCTTGAACTACTGACAGTTCTTGTCTTAGCCTGCCTACTACTGTAATTACAGATAGTTTTTGAATAGTAGTGTTTATTCTGATTCAACAGTATTGAGACTCTGTTTAAAATGTATTATAATGGTGAGAAACAGAGGGAAGATCATGTAGATGCAATTTTTTTTTATGATTTAGTATGTATACAGTTGTTATGTTTGCTTGCATGCCAGAAGAAGGCATCAGATTTTTTTTTGGTTTTCTCCAGACAGGGTTCCTTTGTAAAGGTTTGGAGCCTGTCCTGGAACTCACTCTGTAGTCCAGGCTGGCCTCGAACTCACAGAGATCTACCTGCCTCTGCCTCCTGAGTGCTGGGACTAAAGCCATGTGCCACTACTGTCCGACTTGGCATCAGATTTTTTTTTTTTTTTTTTTTTTTGGAGACAGGGTTTCTCTGTGTAGCTTTGCGCCTTTCCTGGATCTCGCTCTGTAGACCAGGCTGGCCTCGAACTCACAAAGATCCGCCTGCCTCTGCCTCCCGAGTGCTGGGATTTAAGGCGTGCGCCACCACCGCCCGGCTTGGCATCAGATCTTTTTATAGGTGGTTGTGAGCCATCATGTAGTTGTTAGGAATTGAACTTTGGACCTTTGGAGGAGTAGTCAGTGCTCTTAACCTCTGAACCATTTCTCTATCCTGTAGATGTGATTTTTTTTTTAATGTCATTAAGGAATGTTAGGGGTGGGGCTGGAACTCAGCATGCTTGAAAAAAAACAAGTAATGGTGAAACGTGAAATTTTACATGTTTTCCACAATTATGGAAACTTATCTTGGAAGTCTAATAATTGTACCAGACGAAATTTTAAGTTATGTTAATTGTAGTTTATGGGAAGACATATAGTTTAAGGTAAAGATACTTAAAGATTTGCCCAATAAATTTACAACTGATTTTTAAATTATTATTATTTTACAGAGAGTTGTAGCTGAGAAGCAGGAGAAAAGAAACCAGGAACGTCTGAAACGAAGAGAAGAGAGGGAGAGAGAAGAACGGGAGAAACTGAGGAGGTATGAATGGCATCAGAATAGTGCATGTGTTTGAAGCTCAATCTCCAGCCTGAAGGGAATATGACTTGAAGATGCTATTAAAGTGGTTCTGGGCATAGGAATTTTGAAATTTTTGCCTTTAAAGAATGTTGCAGTGCAAAGCTACAAAGAGAAACCCTGTCTCGAAAAAACCAAAAAAAAAAAAAAAAAAAAGAATGTTGCAGTGCAAGCTGGGCATGGTGGCAGTCAGTCCCAGAGACCCACAAGGTAGAAGACAAAAACCAGTTCCCAAAAGTTGTCCTCTGACCTCTAATAGCATGTCATGTCATACTGTGGCACATGGGGGCGCACAAAATAAATTAAAATGTAATAGTTAAAAAAAAAAAAACAATTAGAGATATTAAATGGCATGAAGATAGAAAGAATGAGACGGTCAAACACATTTTAGAAAAAAGCCAATCAAAAGATTAGTAGGGCTGGGTTGTGGTGATGCATGCTTTTAATCCCTGTACTTGGGAGGCAGAGGCAGGTGATCTCTGAGTTTGAGGCCAGCCTAGTCTACATAGTGAGTTCTAGGACAGCCAATGCTACACAGAGAACACTGTCTCAGAAAACAAAAACAAGCAAACAAAAAATTACCATGCAAGACCATTTTAATAGAAATAATACAGATTCAGTAGCTTGTATTTATCTAAAATGCTTTAAACCAGAAATGTTCAAAAATTTGAAGTTTCTGAATTGGAGAGTCTGTGAGTAAATAAGCATTACTTGTTTAGCATCTCTAATTTAAAATATGAAGATCCAGAAATCCTAGTTTTTGTGTATCATGTCTGGATTTCACATTTTCATGCTGGGGATGTTCGGCCTTTAACAGCTCTTAGCCATTCAACTGAGCTGATGTGATTTCTTTCAAGAAATTTGGGAAAGCAAATAAGGGCTGTCTTGTGTCTTTTAGGTTGAATGAGTTACAGTAAACCTCTTGCTACCCATTGATTTTTTTTTTTTTATACTGGGTTAGATTTTGATTTGTACCTTTTTGCACAGAACTGTGGCCTTTTCTTTTTTTGGTGGTAGTCTTAGGCCTTGAGCCCAGGGCTTAGTGCATGCAAGCACTCTAACATGCCACCTTTTATACGTTTTGAGGAAAGATTTGAGAGTTTTTGTTTTTATATTAAGCTATTACTATCTTCTCAATTGTAGAAGTCATAAATTATTTTATTTTGTTTTGGTTTTTGTCTTTTGTTTTTCACGACAGGGTTTCTCTGTGTAGTTCTGGCTGTTCTGTGTACCCAGACTGGCCTCTGCCTCCCATGCGCCACCCTTCCCAGAAGAGCCATAAATTATAAAAATTCATTAACTTGATATAGCAAGTCTGCTCGTATTAACCTATAAATTTAGTGTTTTCATATTTGGAGTATTTAAACATCTTGTAAGTTGTTGTTACCCATTGGCAACATGTTCAGAACTTTAAGCACTTTATAATAGACAGTCATGCCACAAAGAAATTTTTTGATAGCGTTCTCCTGATTGCATTATGTCTTTGGAATTTAAGTACCTTCTCTGAGATACTGTAAGTCCCTAAGATAATTAATTATTGATCATGGTAACTCAAAAGCTCTGAGCATATTATTCTCAGTTTAGGTGAACTTTATTTTGTGTTACATAGCTGTGTGTGCATGTGTGCACTTGCTCATACACATGGCAGGCACACGTGTGTCACACTGCACAAGTGGAGGTCAGGACTTTCACCATGGGAGCTGAACTTGGGCCACCAGGCTTTTTACTGAGCCACTTCACGGGCTTTTAGCTGGCAGCCTTTTTTAATTTTAAGGACAAAACAGTACAATGGTGTGTCATCTGTCTTGAGAAATTCTTTGTCTCTTTCTTTCTCTACTTTTCTTACTGTCTCACCCCCTTCACCATTTCTCTCTCCCTGTGTTTTCCATTTAACAAGTTTTATTTCAGGACTTAGCCTCTTTGTTTTTAGTGTATGCTGAGGTTATGTGCTCCCCCCCAAGTTAGTTTCTGTTTGTCGGGGGCGGCTGTGTCAGTACCTCCCGTGTGTGTGTGTGTGTGTGTGTGTGTGTGTGTGTGTGTGTGTGTGTGTGTGTGTGTGTGTAAGTCAGAGGAAGTTTTCTGGAATTGGTTCTTGTCTTTCACCTTACTGAGACAACGTCTCTTGTTGCTTTATTATTATTATTATTATTATTATTATTAAGACAAGGTCTCTGTGTATCCCTAGCTATTCTGGACCTCTATAGAGCAGAATGGCCTTGAACTCAAAGAGAGCCGCCTACCTCTTTAAAGTGTACATACCATCATATCTAGCTTACTTGGTTGTTAAACCTAGGTCTTGTTGTGTAACCCAGGCCAACTGCCTGAGTGCAGAGATTTCAAGCAGTCTGTCACTATGCTCAGTCCTAGGCTGTTTTTTCTAAGGATGTTGTTCAATATTGCATTATTTAGAATAGTGTAGATAAGCATTTTATATAGTGTTGGAATTATCAATTTAAGATTCAACTGACTTGGTCAAACGATCTCATTTTTTGTTTTTATTTTTATTTTTGAGACAGGGTTTCTCTGTGTGGTCCTGGCTGTCCTACAACTCACTCTGTAGACCAGGCTGGCCTCAGATTCATAGAGATCCACCTGCCTCTGCCTCCCAAGTTCCACCACCACCACCAGCACCACCACCACCACCACCACCACCACCACCAGCAGCAGCAGCAGCACCACCACCACCAGCACCACCACCACCACCACCTGGCTACCTCATATTTTTTTTGTTATACGACTGTAATATTTGTAGATGGTGAGAAAGTCAATCAGTCACCTCTTACTCCTTTTGATTCCAAAGTATAAAACCCTCTTGGATGAATGTGGTGGCGTGGTGGTGCATACATGTAATCCCAGCACACAGGAATCTGAAGTAGAAGGACCTGCAGCCTTGAGGCTAGATTAGGCTATGTAGAGTTTGGAACCAGCCTAAGTTACATAGTGAGTCCTCATCCCCCAAAAACAAACAAAGCAAGTGTGGTGGTTCATATCTCTAATCTTAGCATTCATTAGACTATCTGGTTCAAAGCCAGCCTGGCCTGCAGTGTAAGACTGCCTCAAAACCAAACAAAGTCGAAGCAGTTTTCTCCTTTAAATGCTGTGAAATTGAGGAAGTACTGTAAATATGTTCATAAGATAAAGTTATAAAACAAGCTGGTTTTTAGTTTCTCCTGATATAATCAACTAAAAAATTATGTCATTTACTAGCTAGCTATATGCTAGGCTCTGTTAAGAAATTTGCCTTAGTTTATCTGATCTGTATTAGGTTTTCATTGCTGTTAGAAAATACTTGAGAAACAGTTTAAAAGAAGATAGATTTATTTTGACTCATGGATTCAGAAGTTTTAGCACCTGGTCTACTGGCTCCATTGCTGTGGGCCTGTGGTTAAGGCAGAAAGAACATCATGATGACTGAAAGATACAAAGGATCATGGTAGAGAAAAGCTGCTTACTGCAAGGTTGGCAAGCACAATAAGTTGACAGGACAGGTCCAGACATAAGATCTTCCCTTCAAAGAACCCATTTCTTTGAACTAGGGCTCACCTACTGATTTCTATAACCTAACAGTACCATCAAATTAAGAATCTGTCATTTAGGGGCTGGAGAAATGGCTAAGGGTGCTTGCCACTCTTTTAGGAAAATTTTCGGTTCCCAGCAGCCACATTGAGCTGTAACAACTGCTTGTAACTCCCAGCTCCATGGGATCCAACATCTGGCTTCCACAGGTATCCACGTGCATGGGGTATACATGCACAGATTTAAAAAAATTGTAGATTATTATCCATTGATTGGATAATAGCCCTTATGATCCAGTTAGCTTTAGATGATTAGATATACCAGTTTGTGACCAGATCATCAGCACATTAACTTTTGGGGGACATTTTATTTATTTATTTATTCATTCATTCATTCATTCATTCATTCATTTATTTATTTATTTATTTATGATTTATTTATTTATTATGTATACAATGTTCTGCCTGCATGTATGTCTACAGGCCAGAAGAGGGCACCAGATCTCATTACAGATGGTTGTGAGCCACCATGTGGTTGCTGGGGATTGAACTCAGGACCTCTGGAAGAACAGTCACTGCTCTTAACCTCTCTGATCCATCTCTCCAGCCCCAGACATTTTATACCTAATGATATTTATATTGCTATTCCTGTCTTTCAAATGATAGATTAAACTAAGGGAGGATATATAATTTTCCCCTGGTTGCACAGACAGTGAATGGATAGAACCATAGTTAATACAACTCAAATCATAATTTAAAATATATTTGCTATTATATATGCACCCCTGAAGTGTTTGGAATTGTTTGTTTATTGAGTACTAACACTGTACTGGCAAATGTAAGGAGTTAGTTATGTAAGATTATAATCTGGGGCTGGATCTTTTGGAAATTGGAGACATGGCTTGGCAGTTTAAAAGCAACACCCACATGGTGGCTCGCAGCTATCCATATCTCCAGTTCTGGGGATCCAGCCTCTTCTGACTTCAGACTTGCACATGGTTAACATACACACATGCAGACAAACACACACTTTTTAAAAAAGGAATATAATAATTTTGGGGCTGGAGAGATAGTTTAGTGATTAAGAACATGTATTGCTCTTCCAGAGCACCTGAGTCCAGTTGCCAGCATACACATTAGGTAAATATCAATTTCCTGTGACTCCAGCTCCAGGGGATCCAATGCATCTAGCCTGCTGAGTCATGCACACCCAGATTCACATGTACACACACACACACACTTAAAAATAATTTTTTAAAGAATATAATTCATGTAAATGGATAACAAAAAAAGCCTTGGTTGTTGTTATTTGTTTTTTTCTGCTCTTGTTCTGGTTTAGGAAATGGTTTCTGGAGAATTGTTTTCGTGATAAGCACACAGTTTCAGTCTCCAGAAGTATATTCTTTTCTAAGTATATACTTTTCTAAGCAGAATTCTGTAGAGTTTTTTTGCTGGGAGGAGATGAGGATCCATAAGTACATGACTTGTTTTTATAGAAGTGAAAGTCAGAACTCAAGAAGAATGTAATTTACCAGCACATTGTGCCAGCTTAAAAACTTTATATAGTCATTTCTCTAAAAGTAGATATTCTTTTTTTAGGTCCCGCTCACATAGCAAGAATCCCAAAAGGTAGGTACTGTAGAAGATGGATAAAATAGTGAAGCTGTGTTTTTCAAATGTGTGGTTTTTAGGTTATATATCTTGTAAATTTCAGTGAGAATCAATAAATTAGTATTGACTGTGTGAGCAGTGGTGGCACACACCTTTATTCCCAGCACTTGGGAGGCAGATGCCAGGTGTGACTCTGTGAGTTCGAGGCCAGCCTGGTCTACAGAGTGAGTTGCAGAACAGCCAGCGCTACACAGAGAAACCCTGTCTTGGAAAGAAAAAAAAAGTTATCATTGACTTTTTGTTAGTTCAGATTTGAGCTTTTTTTTTTTTCCTTTTTTTCTCCCCCTCCCCCCTTAAATGAATTAGTTTAATTCAGAGTGATACAGAATTCAGAGTACTGCAAAGATGAAACTCCAGGCTCTAGTAGGATTTCAGACTGGGTTTACTTTACAATACAGCTGAGCTAGCAATGGCTGAACACTAGAGACGATGAGCCTTTGTATTATTTATTTATTTATTGCAAAAGTTTATTACAGTATACAACAGGATCCAGGATATCACTTCATTCTGACTATAAGTGGCAAAGACGTTATAGTGGGGAATCCAGATGTTTAACACGCTCCAGGATAACACTTCATTCTTGCTGTAGGTGGCAAAGATGTTATAGCAGGGAATCCAGATGTTTAAATAAGAATGGAAGAGGGTCACCATCATCTCAGATATGAGGAATCTCTTTCTTTTTTACCAGATTTCTTATTTCTACTTGTGGCCAGGGGTCCATTCCCCATGGTCTTGGCTTTTAGCTCCCTGAGTTTCTTCTGCTCTTTTGGTTTTTTGAGACAGGGTTTCTCTGTGTAGCTTTAGCACCTTTCCTGGAACTCACTCTGTAGCCCAGGCTGGCCTCGAACTCACAGACATTCACCTGGCTCTGCCTCCCGAGTGCTGGGATTAAAGGCGTGCGCCACCACCGCCCAGCACCACCGCCCGGGGTCTTCTGCTCTTTTTGTTTCTGCTTGAAAGCCTTATCTTCTTGTCTTTCCTTGGCCTGCTTCTTGGACTGTTTCAGAGGCTTCTTTTGCCACCTTCTCGGCCTGACATGGCACCTACAGACAGCCGAGCTATTTCTTTAAAAATATTCTAGAAATTCAGTAAATATATGACAGAATTTTTTTTTTTTAATTTTTATTTTATGTGGTGTTTTACCTGCATGTATGTCTATGTGAGGGTGTCAGATCTTGGAGTTACAGACAGTTGTGAGCTGTCATGTAAGGCTGGGTATTGAACCAGGTCCTCTGGAAGAGCAGCCAGTGCTCCTAACTGCTGAGCCATCTCTCCAGCCCAGGATTTATTTTCTCTTTCTTTCCTTCCTTTCTTCCTTTCTTCCTTTCTTTCTTTCTTTCTTTCTTTCTTTCTTTCTTTCTTTCTTTCTTTCTTTCTTTCTTTCTTTCTTTCTTTCTTTCTTCCTTCCTTCCTTCCTTTCTTTCTTTCTTTCTTTCTTTCTTTCTTTCTTTCTTTCTTTCTTTCTTTCTTTCTTTCTTCCTTCCTTCCTTCCTTCCTTCCTTCCTTCCTTCCTTCCTTCCTTCCTTCCTTCCTTTCTTTCTTTCTTTCCTTCTTTCAAGTCAGTTTGAAAAAAATCAATCAATTTTGTTGTTATTGTGTGGATTTTGTTTGGTTTTGTTTTTAAGACTGTGTAGCCCTGCTTGGCTCCAGTTTGTCTTCTGGCACTGTTAGGGAAGATTACAGGCATGTGTCAACATACCTAGTTAATTGTTTTCCCAGGCAGGGTCTTGCTTGAATTCATTATCCTCCTACCTCTATATTCCTTAACAATGAGATTACAGCTGTGTACCACCACATCTGGCACTGTATCCTTAGTGGAGTGTCTATGTATGTGATTCTGCATACCCTGAGATAGTTGTTTATATTTGTTGTCACACAATACTTCCCCCACTCACTTTGTGTAATACGCCCCTTAGAGCTTCCTGGTTTGAATGATAAAATACTGATCTTCATGTTTGTTAAACTGCAGTGTTGCTTTTCTTTACTCACTTCATTGTAGCCAAGCAGGTTTCTTCTGTTGTGCCTTCAACATGTTGAACTTGCTCTCATTCCAGGACTTTATACCTGGATGCTATTCGCTATGGTGACTGATTTGCTTCTTCTCTTTTTCAGTCTTTGCTCAAATGCCATCCTGTCAGAAAATCCTTTTCTGCCTGCATTATGTAAACTATTCCTACCCATTTCTCCATTTACTTATTTCTTTACTAGAGGTAGATCTCTAGAGACTTGTTTCTAGATTATAATCTCCAACAGTTCAGGCACTTGATTTTATTTTACTATTCCTTTTCCCTTGTAACTAAAAAGGTGCAATGGGCTAGGTACCTAGTAAGTATATTTTGCATGAATAATTATTATGTAGACATTTTAAAAAGTTGCATTAAATTATGTATTAGATGAAATAGGTTAACTAGGTCAAAATGAGTGGTTAAAAATACCATTTGATAAACTTCTTTTGAGTAGATTTTTATTTAATTTTTCTTTTATTTTGTGTACCACGTGTATGCCTAGTACCCACGGAGTTTAGAAAAGGGTGTCCAGATCACCCAGAACTGGAATTACAAATGGTTGTGAGCCACCATGTTGGTGTTAGGAATTGAACCTGGGTTTTCTTTGAGAGCAGCCAGTGCTCTCGATCATTAAGCTACTTCTCTAATCTCTGTTTTACTTTGGAGACAGGGTGTCACTATGTAGCCCTGTCTGGTCTCATATAGACAAGATTAATCTCAGACTCATAGCAGTCTGCCTACCTGTCCCTCCCAAGTGCCAATTAAGACATGTACCATCATTCCTGTTGCTTTTTCATCTCATGAGATAGATAGAAAAATAGATAGATAGATAGATAGATAGATAGATAGATAGATAGATAGATAGATAGATAGATAGATAGGTAGGTAGGTAGGTAGGTAGGTAGATAGGTAGGTAGGTAGGTAGGTAGGTAGGTAGGTAGGTAGGTAGAGAGATACAGACAGACAGACTGACAGATACATAGGTAAATAGGTTGACCTTTCTCTCATGATGGATGTATGGGCAGACAGATAGACAGCCTTCCTATGTCCTTTTTTAGAAACATGTTCTTCAAAGCCAGGTGTCATAGCACATTCCTATAACCCCAGTATTTGCCTGTAATTCCAGTGCTCAAGAGGCAGAAGCAGGAGATCCAGGAGTTCAAATCAAGGTCATCCACAGCTACACAGAGCAAGTTTGAGGCCACCATTGGCTATATGAGAAATAACTGTGTTTAGTTGAAGAAACTATTCAATTGTGGTTAGACATGAAGTGTATAATATGTACCTTTATTTGACTATAATACAGACTGGAGCTAAGTGCTTTTAAAATTCTTCTATAGGAGATAGAGCGATGACTCAGTTCTTAAGGGCATTTGTTCTTGCAGAGGACCCAGCTTCTATTCCCAGCAACCACATGGCAGATCATAGCAGTCCCTAATTCCAGCTATTGGGGATCCAGTGCTCTCTTTTGACCTTGGTGTATATCAGGCATGCATATAGTGCACAGACATTCAAGCAAAGCACTCATACACATACAAATGAAATAATATATATATATATTATATATATATATATATATATATATATATAATTTATTTATTTATTTTTTTAATGAAAATTCTTCTGTAGCCAGGTGTGGTAGCTTACACTTTCAGTCTCAGCACTTGGGAGCCAGAGGCAGGCAGATCTCTGAGAGTCCAAGACCAGCCTGGTACATGGTGAGACTGTATCAAATTAAAAAACAAAAAACCCTAAAATATTAATTTAAAAACAAACTATCACACAATTATTACACTTTTGAAGTTACGAGAAAATAACATTATGGTAATTTGAAACATTTTTAACCATACTATTGAGGTACAATTTATATGCCATAAGATTTGTCAATTTTAAGTTTGTGAGGAGCTGTTTGCAGAATTATCAACACAATCCAGCTTAAAACATTTTGGTGTTTTTATTTGTTTTGTATTTTTGACATGTGCTATAGTGTCCTAGGCTGCCCATGAACTTACTGTCGTCTTACTTCCTCCACCTAAATGCTGAGATTACAAATATGCGTCACCCACATCACCCCTTCTCTCACTTTTTTTTTTTATTTGTTTGTTTGTTTTTCAAGACAGGGTTTCTCTGTGTAGCTTTGCGCCTTTCCTGGGACTCACTTGGTAGTCCAGACTGGCCTCGAACTCACAGAGAGCCACCTGGCTCTGCCTCCCGAGTGCTGGGATTAAAGGTGTGCGCCACCACCGCCCGGCCCTTCTCTCACTCTTAAAGTGACTTTAAACAAACAGTATACTTTTCTTCATCTTGTGTTCCCTCACATGTTTCTGTTCTTTCCATGCTATGTCCACCCTCATTACACACAAACACACACATATATCACCACACACATACATGTTTTGGTAAAATGCCCAAATTATATTTGTTTGTTTACATTGTAATTTTTGACTTACTATGGGCATTCAAAAATTCAGTGGTCAAAATATAATTCAAATAAAGGATGGTTTATCCATAAATATTCTTTATTATCATTCCTTCTTTATTTCATATGCATCTAATACATTTAATTTCTTTCCTTGTTTTTTTTGTTTTTTGTTTTTTTTATTTTGGTGGGCAGGGGTTGGTTTTTTTGGTGGTGGTGGTTTTGTAAGATTTATTTTTATTTGTGAGTATATGCCATGTGTGTAGAGGGGATGGTCTTGGAAGCCAGCCAGAAGAGCATGTTAGGTTACCTGGAACTAGAATTATAAGTGATTGTAAGCCTCCTCATGTACATGTTGGGAATTGAACTCAGTTGTAGAAGAGCAGCATGCATTGTTGAGCCATCTTTCTAGCTCCCCCTATATTTCTTACGTATGCAAAAAAAAAACCCTAAAAATTGACGTGAAGTGGTAATACTGATTGTTGCCTTTGTTTTTCTTTCATATTTATGATACAGCCTTAAAAAAATTTTTTTAAGTATTAATGCTTTGTCTACATGTATGCCTGAATGCCAGGCGAGGGTATTAGATCCCATTATAGATGGTTGTGAGCCATCATCTGGTTGTTGGGTATTAAACTCATAAGGACCTTTGGAAGAGCAGCCTGTGCTCTTAACAGCTAAGCCATCTCTCCAGCCCCTGATACAGCTTATAAATGACTCTCACTATGTGTTTGTAGCCCTGGCAAGCCTCAAATTCAATGTGCCACCACAATTTCCCCTGATAAATCTTTTTTTATTACTATTTTTATGTGTGTATGTGTTTTGCTTGTACCTGTGTATGTGTGAGTGTGTGTGTATGTATGTGTCGTATGAAGGTCAGAAGAGGGCTTTGGTATTGTCTTCTATAGCCCTTGTCTGAATCTGGGGTTTGTGTTTTATCAGCCAACCCTCCTTCCTCTGCCCTTAGCTGAGTTTATAGGTGTGTGCTGAGATCCACTCTCTACCTTTTATCCATTTAGCTTTTTTTTTTTCTGTCTAATAGTAGGGGTGGATCCTATTAGCCCCTTGGGTGTTAAGCAAGTTTTGTATCACTGAGCAACAGTTGTAGTGAGTTTATTTCTGTCCTGCCTGCCAGCGCCCAAATAACCACATGGAGACTTACTAATTATGAAAGCTTAACCAATAGCTTAGGCTTGTTTTTAGGTAGCTCTCATAACTTAAATTAACCCATTTCTATTAATCTATGTGCTGCCCTAGGCTTGTTTACCTCACCTATGTACTGCTCATCCTGCTTTCCTAGTTCCTCGGTGTTCCCTTATTTCTGCCCCTTCTTCCCAGTGTCTTCTGTGACTGGAAATCCTGCCTAGCTATAGCTTTTTATTAAACCAGTCAGAGTGACACATCTTCACAGTATACAAAAAGATGATTCCACATGTCCCCCTTTTTGTCTAAATGAAAAGGAAAGGTTTTAACTCTTAACACAATAAAATTATATCCAATAAGAACAATTATCAGATTAAGAATTATGTGTTCCAGGGGTTGGGGATTTAGCTCAGTGGTAGAGTGCAAGGCCCTGGGTTTGGTTCTCAGCTCTGGAAAAAAAAAAAAATAAGAATTATCTGTTCCAAAGTTTTATACCTAGACCATTTTTTTTAAATCATAACTTGTATTGCCATCCTGAAAATATCTTTTTAGATCTTAAAATATCTTTTTAGATAAACAACTTAAGCTTTTATGTTTCTCAACCTATATATTTTACATCTCTTTGGTAAGTTTTTTTTAATTAGGTAACATAGAAATCTATAACTATCTTGTCTTCAACTCCATTAGACACCCGAAAAGGATAAAATAGTACTTGAGTCAACAGGAAGTGTAGAGCAAACAACTTCCAAAACTATAGAAATGACAGAGACATCTGGCTACCTGTACAGTCACCCAAGGTTCCTCTGTAACATTGAGGCATCCATCTTTGGCCTGCAGGAATTTTGTCTTGGCAAAGTTTGGTATTCGCTTCCTATTGTGTCCTGCTTGTCCAGTTTGAACAGCATACTGTCAGCAGTCTAGGCAAAGGCAATTTTCATCACAAAGAAAGCAAACTATGGAGGTTCTTCAGTGCTCATCATCTTTTCTTTCTTTTTTTTTTTTTTTTTTTTTTGGAGACAAGGTTTCTCTGTGTAGCTTTGCACCTTTCCCTGGACTTCACTCTGTAGACCAGGCTGGCCTCGAACTCACAGAGATCCACCTGCCTCTGTCTCCGAGTGCTGGGATTAAAGGCGTGCGCCACCACCGCCTGGCGCTCGTCATCTTTTTATGAAGTAGATTGCTGCTGCCAGGAGCAGACGTGTCTCATTGTTGTGAAAAGCCTTATGTTACTAAAACAGATCTTTGCAGTGTTTGAAGACCATCTATTTAAAATATATCTCTGTTTGACCTTGAAAACTTCGTAACATAAGGTTAAGTTTGATTGTTAGAGATGAATAACTACTAACCTGTATTTCTTTAATATCCTAAATAGCTTTCAAAGACCAAAACTTTACATAACCTTTTAAAATGAGCTGCATAAAGTACAGTACTTTAAATAAGAGTAGAAACATATACAGTATGACAAAAATAACCCTAAATTTGTATCAGTATACAAAGATCCGTACCAATGTAAAATATCTGAGATCAGTAGTTGTTTAAAAGTAGATTCAATGATCCATCCTTTTATCATTTCCATATTATATCCCCCTTTCACTACATCCCTAGTTAACTGACATAAATTTATACAGTATTGGTACTTCTGGGAATTGGTGCTCTAGCTTTTTTATTTTGAAATTCTAGTATCTAGTCATTAATATACTAGCAATGTATTTGCATTGTTCATGAGTTTGTTTAGAATAGAATTGCAATCAAATACAGCTACTGAAGAGTAACTTCGCAGTCTTGGCAAGATGGCCCAGCTGGTTAAAGTCCCTGCCACCTAGCCTGATAACCTGAGTTCATTTCCTGGGATTCACATTGTGGAGAGAGACTCAACAAAAGTTTGTCCTCTAATCTCTCCTTATGTCCTGTGATATGCCCATGAGTACATACATCACTTTGTTTGTTTGTTTGTTTGTTTGTTTTTTGGTTTGGTTTGCTTTTTCAAGACAGGGTTTCTCTGTGTAGCTCTGGCTATCCTGGAACTCACTCTGTAGATCAGACTGTAGGCTATCCTTGAACTCAGATCTGCTTGCCTCTGCCTCCCAAGTGCTGGGTTTAAAGGCATGCACCACCATTTCCTGGCCACACATCACTGAAAAAGGAAAAAAACAAAACCGGCTTCTTTTTAAAAGAAAAACTTGTAGCACTAACAGTGAAATAAATTATTTTCTTGTAGATCTAGATCCAGAGAGCATCGCAGACACCGATCTCGCTCCATGTCACGAGAACGCAAGAGGAGGACTCGATCCAAGTCTCGGGAGAAACGACATCGCCACAGGTCCCGTTCCAGTAGCCGCAGCCGCAGCCGCAGCCACCAGAGAAGTCGACACAGCTCTAGAGATAGGAGCAGAGAGCGATCCAAGAGGAGGTACTGAAGTGCCGATCAGAGGATGCGGAGCTACCTTTATGTTTAGCCTTTTGTTTACTTATGTTACTTATGCTTAGATTATTGGTTTGAAACTTGCACCTGGTATTGATATGTACTCAATTGTAGGTGTATGCATTTTTTCTGATTGTATGGGTAGTTCATCCAGAGTTCCGTGTGAGCCAGAGTAAGAAATTGGAGCCAGTATGTGCAGAGGTTATTGCTTTTCTTTACTTGGGATGTTGGGGAGGTGGGAGGGATGCTGATAAACCTACTTTACAGGCAAATAATTTTAGGTACTCATGAGGTTTTGGGGATTTTTGTTTGTTTGTTTGTTTTTCAATATGTATTAACAAATTAGGGACTCTGTGAAGTCCTTTCATTAAAAGAATTATTTAGCTTTGTTTGCCTGTTTTCCAAACTTGGAGCTGGTGCACTTCTAAAGAGCAAACATATTCTACTATGTTGTTTAATCTGCAGTATAAAACATACATTTTTGTGTTCATCTTTAGTGTGATGGGAAGATTCTGAGTTTTGAGAAGCTACAGCACTTCTTAGTATAGCAGGAAACCTCAAAATATGCAATGAGAGCAGACTAAGGGTTAGAATGTAGTGGAGCTGTTAAACTCCCAAAACTCAGGTCACATGATAATCCTATGGAACATAAATTATACTTAAAATTACTTTTTCCCTCAACAACCATGCTTAGGTTCATGTAGGAGAAACACTTGGAGTGTGCCTAGTTACTAGTCCTAGGCTTTCTGTGGCTACTCCACATAAAGTTCATGGTTGAATCCACAGAAAGCTGGCAGAATCTTTGTTTTAGGCTGAATTACCCATTCTCTGAAATCACAAGCTCACTTTCTTAATAGGCTTCCAATCAATATTTTATTTGATATCTTTCTGTCCTTCTTCTAAGTAGCCCTTGAAGTGATTCTAACTAGTTTATTTGTGGGGGGAGGGATGATTTGGGGGGAATGGTCGGGGGAGACAAGGTCTTATGTAGCCCAAACTGGCCTCAGATTCATAATCCTTTTTTCTCAGCTTCCTCTTGAGTGCTGGGATTATAGGTGTATAACACTGTGCCTGGCTTTAAGAATTAGATAACTTTCCTCTGTGCTAGGCTTAGTTTTAAAAGTAGCAAAGAAATAATAGTGTATGTAAACAACTATATTCATGTTGCTCTAAGGCGTTTTCTGTGTGGGAACATACTTGACCACAGATTATAAAGTGCTAAACTGGATATCATAGGGCAAATTATATAAATCTAGATAGTGAAAATTTCATAATGATTTTTAAAAATGGTTTCAGATAATGGTTCAGTCTTGAATAAATGGTTGTAATTAAACAAGTAGGAAAATACCTATAGGTCTCTTTCTCACATTTTGAAACTGGAATTTAGAGGCTGTCCTCAGTGCAGTGTTCAGAAATAAACATTTTCTTAATGATCTTGATGATTTGAAATCTGCACACTAATCTGAGAATTGTGTGGCTAGGTGGAAAAGGATCTAGATGATTCTGTGTTGACCTGCCCAGCTGTCATTTTTCTGGTGTTTATCTTACATGTCTATTGGTGGTGGAAATGGGAGGGATGGGTGGGGAGTAGTGTCCTATCATTGTGTCATCTTGATGCTTCCTGTACTTGAGAAGTTTATTTATATAGGAAAACTTCCCACCATACTCAGCATGTTCAAAAGAGGATTATTTTTGTAAAACTATTAAAATTTTGCTTTTTCAAGAGTATTTCATATCTTGGAATTCAAATTACTTTTAAAACAACATTGTTTTTAACAAAAAAGCAAGTAGTTATTGTTGTTTCATATATATAAAACATCAAATTATTGGTATATATGTGAGTTTAGTTTTTGATGGTAAAGAGAGTCCATTAAAAAGTCTTGACATTTTGCTGTTTTCTTGCCCTTGCTGTGAAGTACTGGTCTCTGCTACAAGTGAGTTATCTATATGAACCTTGTCTTGGCAACAGTTCCCACAGGTCAGTGAAGACCTTCAGCATCCTTGTGCTTTTTGGGGTGTTCTGTCAGGTAGTCTTTGCCCAATAATTTAATTATATCCTGTTGTTTGTCTCTTTCATTAAATAGTTAATAGGAATATTTGGCTTATTAGGCTTTCATTAGCAACACATAAGAAACTCTGCATGTAGAGTATTTGTGATCTTGTACAAACATGAATTCATGTCTTTATTTTTCAGTTACTGTCACTGACCTCAGGAACTTGCCAGCATCCTATTGATCATTTCTATCATCATTAATAGAGGCTTTGGAGATGGCTTGTGTAGACTTGGAATGTGACTTTTATGTCTTTTAAGCATATTATTTTTTAAATGCTTATTAAGCAAGAGCTCCTGTAATGCTAAGTAAGACTCTAGGGCTGAGTCAGGAGGCTTGCCAAAAATTAAGGCCAGTTTGGGCTAGGGAGAAAGACCTTGACTCAGAAAACAAAACAAAAGGGAAAAAAGGCTTATAAAATCTCAAGTAGTATGCTCTAAGTTGGTGTTAATTTTTCAAACTTTTATTTTAATCATCTGTGTTACCATATCTTTGTATTATGATAAAGCACTTGAAAACAATTTATGAAAGGAAGGAATTTTTTAGCTCACATTTTCTGAGATTTCAGTTCATGGCCACTTTTGAATTGCTTCTGGGCCCATGCCTGGTGAACCAGAATGCCAGGGCAGGGAGCCTGTAATGGAGTAAAGTGGTTCACCTTTTGGCAGAAGAAATAGAGAACAAGGTGTTAGGCACAAGATAGAGTAAGATTTTCCTCTTTTGACTTGTTTCGTCCTGCCAGAATCCACCGCATAATGGCTGGTTAGTTATGAACTTAGAGTGGGTTAATTCATTGATTGTATCATCTTCATGACCTCATCAGTTTTCTGTAGCACCACCCACCAGTTTCAAGTCAACAGTACATGAGCCTTTTGAACTGTTTTATATCTAAACTACAATGTTCTCCTTATCTATATTTTTAAAACTGGTTACAGTAGTATTTTTATCTTGCCTTATGTTTTTCTGAAAGTATTGCTTTTTCAGGGCTAGTAGCATTTTTAAACTCCCAACTCTTAACAAAAAAAAAGTATTATGTAGGACTTGGCAGTGCCTCTGATCATAATTTTAAACCTTGGTTGAGATAAATTATGTATAAACATTCTGTATCACCTGTAAAGAACAAAATAAATGTAATATTTGTTGTTAATTCATTATAGGTGTTGAAAGTGTATATTCTATGCTAACCAATATAGTGAGATCCTATGTAATGTCTTTGGGTTTTGTTGGGTTTTTTTCAATTTGCATTTCTGATATGAGGGTGTTTTGTTTATGTACCTTTTTTTGAAGATGGGTATGAGAATGGAGATAGTAGTATTAGGAGCAGTTAGTATTTTATTATGGTATAATCAGTTTTTGATACCTTCCATTTTGGTTTTAATGAATTCACTCAAGTAAAGCAAATTTTTAGATTAGCAAATGGTTATTTAAAGCCATAGTATTGAGTAATTCTGTTACCTAGGTTTGCAAAGTGCTGCCTATAGAACAAATGTGGCTGGCGCCTGTTTTTGTACAGCCAGCAAGCTATGGATGGTTCTGCATTTTTAGTTTAAAAGTCGATAGAAAAGAAAGACTCTTACATCCTGAGATTGTGTGTGATTTACAACACTTCAAATCCTTATTGTCAGCCCATTTGGCCCAAAGGATAAGACCTCTGTACTAATTCATTGATTTCCATCCAATTTGGAATCTGATACTTTTCACTTTTAAAAGCTAAATATTACCTATACATTATTTTTATATTAAATATCTCTTTATTAATTGGAGAAACTTCATGGTTATCTCCAATGTACTAAGACTATTTATAGGTCATGTTTAGTTTAGGCTTTTTACCTGTATCTCTTTGTTGCCACCAATCTTGTTTTGGTGCCCCCCCCCCCCCCCCCCCCCCTGCTATTGCAGTGCTTTTTTCTGTCAGACACTCTTCTCAGATGTGTTCTAATCTATTTCTTCAGCTATCAGAAACTTAATATTGATCCTATTCTTTCATTGGATTTTGGGTGTCCCAACATATTTTGCTCCTTAAATTAATATTTTTCAGATCCTCAAAAGAAAGATTCAGAGACCAAGACTTAGCATCCCGTGACAGAGACAGGAGTTCAAGAGACAGATCACCTCGTGACCGAGATCGAAAAGATAAGAAGCGGTCCTATGAGAGCGCTAATGGCAGATCAGAAGACAGGAGGAGCTCTGAAGAGCGGGAAGCAGGGGAGATCTAATTAGCTCTGTATATACCTTCAGTCCTTAAGCTTCCTGTGGAGCTAACGTGCTGTTGTCTAGTTTACAGTCCTTCAGGGTGACAGTTCTAGATACTGACCCAGGCTAGATAAAATACATATTTAGTATCTAATGATCTGAACTGAACCTGTTTTCCTTGATAAAGCCTAAACTACATCCATAGTTTCTGGTGAACCTATACTACAATTCTGAACGTACAGTACAGTTTTATATAATAAGACACTGATCTCTCGTCTTTCAAGTAGGAGTGATAGTGAATGAGTTGTGTTAATGCTTGCAGTTTTTGAACATTTGTAAAATACTGTCTTCCTTTGTATTCCAAACAGCAGCTTTGGGGAATTTTTCTTTATAATTCTTCTTCCTGTGACTTTTGTATCTCCTGATACCTGTGCCTCCAACTGTAAGAGAAAAGGGGGCAGGGAAGCAATATAACTTGTGTTCTAAGGTTCTGGTCACCTCAGTTACTAGTTGATTACAGTTGAGCATTTCTACTGGATTGTGTGCTGGAGAAACTTACACAGGGCTCTTTGGTTTGGGCCGATGAAGAGTGGGAAGTTGAACAGCTGTTTCATTACTTTTGCTTTTTTATTGAAAATTTGAAATCAGACTTGTCTTGATTTTTCTGTTCTACTAAATTGCTATGTTCAGTATATTGAGGGGGATGGGGCAGGGACTGTTTCATAATAAGCACTTGTTTTATTTTGTGTGTGAGTGTGGAGTATAAAGGCTATCTATACTCTTATTGTAAAAATTAATAATAAAATGAGAAGAAACAATCATCACCACCATCATTACATTGTAACTTGTTTAGTAAGTTGTCACTAGAACTGTTTGCTGTGGTATTTTCCTCTATTCTGTAACATCCTTAACAGTGCCTTACTGTACAAGGCACCAAAGGAAGGAAATACAGAATTGTGGATTTCAATGAACTGTTGCTCCACCCAATTCTCTTGCTGACTATACTCCACTACTTCAGAGCTGTGTTTAACAGCTTCTGTAAGGAAAGATTGGACCTGTAGAAGTAACTAAGAGTCTCTTGTTTGTATTTCTTAATTGACAAGCCTGAATAAAATCAATATGTAACCAATATGATGAAACCAACAGTTTCTGCATTAAAGAGCTAATTGCCTACTAATAATTACCTAGTAGTTAACAAATACCTTTTGTCCTTCTAGAATATAGGAGAAACAATAATATATTAACTAGTAAAATTGTATATATAAGATCACTTTTTGCGGCCTAAGGGTATGGTCTCATGTAGTCCGAGCTGACCTAGAATTCACTCTGTAGCTGAGACTGACCTTAAACTCCTGACCCTGTGCCTTTGCCTCAGTGCCAAGATTATAGATGTGTACAACCAAACCCAGTTTAGATCGCTTTTCAAAAACCTTTTTTGGAGGCAGGGCAGTTCCCAAAATTTGGTGATAGTAATTTGGCCCTTTGTGCCCATCTATGTGATACTAGATTGTTCTGAGTTTTAGAGATGAGATGTTGCTAGGTATTCTTGGCTGGCCTTGAATTGCAAACTTCTGCCTCAACCTCCTAAGTGTTGGAACTATATAGACACAATCCACCAGGTGTGGCTTAAACTTTTTTTTTTTTTTAACAGCAGAAAGGAACAAAAGCATGGTGGAATATGCCTGTTGTCCCAGTGCTTAAGCACTTGTGAGGCTGAGGCACGGGGATCACAAGTTTAAGATCAGATAGGGGGGTACTGAAGTTTCCAATTTATCAAGTGAACGCTTCGCAGCTGTATTTCCTTCTACAAGGTTATGTAGTTTAATCAAAGGACTTCAGGGGCTGAAGAGATGGCTCAGATGTTAAGAGCACTGGCTACTCTTCCAGAGGTCATGAGTTCAGTTCCTAGCAACCACATGGTGGCTCACTACCATCTATAATGTATTCAGGTGCCCTCTTCTGGCCTGTGGGGATACATGCAGGCAGAACACTGTATACATAAGTAAATCTTGAGAGAGACCTGTCTTCATTGAGGCCCAGTTTTGTGGTTGCCAGGAATGCTTTATTTATCTGTATTGCATCCCAGTGGTCTACACTATTTTTCATAAATCCTTACATGTACTTTAGGTTTAGCCCTGGATTGTAGATGGTGAGAATTAGAAATAGTGTTTTAAATTCTAAGAAGCAGGCATGGTATCAAATGCCTTTAATCCCATTACAAGAGAGGCAGAGGCAGCAGATCTGTGTGTTTGAGGCCATCCTGGTCTACAGCTCAAGTTTCAGGACAGTCAGGACTACACAGAGAAACCCTGTCTTGAAAAACAGTAATAAAAATATTTCACAGCTGAAAAAAAAATACAGCTTGCTGAGGTAGACAATCTGCTGTTGAGGGTAAACTTACAAACTATTGAAACACATCCCTCCATCTGGTAATCAGCTGCTCTTGTTTCTTAAATCACCCCCCCCCCCCCCCCCCCGTCAGGGTCTTATGTGCTATAACATTGCTAAATTGCCTTAATTTATTTATTTTCAAAACAAGCTGAGTATGAAGGTTTCCACTTGTTTATAATCCCAGCACTGGGGGGCTGAGGCAGGAGGGGTTGTCACAGGTTCAAGTCCAGTTTGAGATAAGCTTGAGAACTTAAAGCCATTTGCATCGCGATTTGATTCTGCCTGTTTTTTTTCTTTTTCTTTTTCTTTTTTTTTTTTTTTTTGTAAGATTTATTTATTTAGTATACAATGTTCTGTCTGCATGTATGTCTGTCTGCAGGCCAGAAGAGGGCACCAGATCTCATTACAGATGGTTGTGAGCCATCATGTGGTTGCTGGGAATTGAACTCAGGACCTCTGGAAGAGCAGTCAGTGCTCTTAACCTCTGAGCCATCTCTCCAGCCCCTTTTTCTTTTTTTAAGGGTATAATTTAGAGGAATGCTGTAATCTCCTTTGAGGCAGGGTCTTATTGACCTGGAGCTCACAAATTAGGTTAGATTTTCTGGACAGTGAGCCCTTTGTATCACAGCACAGGAATTACAAGCATGAACTACCATGCCTGACTTTTTGCTGGGGGTTGAGCTTAGGTTCTCATGCACTTAAATTTAAAAAGCAAGTGCCAGCTGGGCGGTGGTGGCGCACGCTTTTAATCCCAGCACTCGGGAGGCAGAGGCAGGCGGATCTCTGTGAGTTCGAGGCCAACCTGGGCTACAGAGTGAGTTCCAGGACGGGCTCCAAAGCTACACAGAGAAACCCTGTCTCGAAAAACAAAACAAAAAGCAAGTGCCTTCTTACCTGATCCAGGTTCTTCTCCCCATCTTTTGAGGCCAGGCTGACCTCCAACTCATTGTATAGTCAGAGATGACCCTGAACTCCTGGTTCTCTAGTCTTTACTGCTCAAAATTAAGGATTATAGCCATGTACCACCACACCTGGTGAAAGTATTGCTTAGGATACTAGTGAGATGATACAAAGTCTCTTGAATGTTTTTCTTCTTTCACCTGTTGTTTGAGACAGTAGTTGTCTTTGGAAATTAAAACAGGTGGTGAGGGCTTAGAGAAAAGCCTTTCGTTGGTAGAGTTAGCTCTATCAGTGAGCAATGCCAGGGCCAGAGATGTTTGAGCTTTGCCTTGTCTGCATGTTCTCAAGATGTAGCAGCAAATGAGCTGGTTGCTTGGCTACTACAACCATGTCTGAGGATCAGCCTAATTTCAATAGCTAGTGTAATAGGAGTTAGGCTGAAAGCCAGACATTGGGGCAGACCCGATCAGTTAAACAAAGATCCAGAATATGGGACAAGATGTGAGATGCCAGAAGCTGGGACCACTCCCATAATCCAAGCTAGTTGGGAGTCCAAGGCAGGAGGATTTCAAGGTGAATACCAACCAGCCTGGGCAGCTTTTGAACCTTAGGCAAGGTTTGTGATGGCGCACACCTTTAATTCTAGCACTCGGTAGGTAGAGCCAGGCAGATATCTCTGAGTTCGAGGCCAGTCTGGTCTACAGAGAGAGATCCAGGACAGGAACCAAAATTAGCCAGTAACCATATTTATAGTCTAATTAGATCTAAAGAAATTGTTTACTAGTTGGGCATGATGGCTTATGCCTGTAATCCACACGTGGGAGGCAGAAGAATTGCAATTATTATTATTATTTTTTTTTTTGGTTTTTCGAGACAGGGTTTCTCCGTGTAGCTTTGCACCTCTCCTGGAACTCACTTGGTAGCCCAGGCTGGCCTCGAACTCACAGAGATCCGCCTGGCTCTGCCTCCCGAGTGCTGGGATTAAAGGCGTGCGCCACCTCCACCCGGCTGAACTTTTTTTTTTTAAAGACTTATTTATTATATATACAGTATTCTGGCTGCATGTACAGCTGCACACCAGAAAAGGGCACCAGATCCCATTATAGATGATTGTGGGCCACCATGTGGTTGCTTGGAATTGAACTCAGGACCTCTGGAAGAGCAGCCAGTGCTCTTAACCTGAGCCATCTCTCCAGCCCCCATACATGGGTATTTTAAGCAAGATTTCTCAAGATTTGATCTCTGAACATTATCAGAATCACACAAAGGAAGTGATCACCAGTGTATGCACACACCAAGTGCCCAAGGTCATCATCAGTCATAAGGCACACTGCGTACCCACTGGAATGACCACAGGAAAAAGACAGCAGTGCTAGTGGAGACGACGAACAACTGGAACTGCCAGCAGGACTGAAATGGTACAACTGCTTCAGCAAGGAGGCTCAGCAGCTAATGTAGATTAGGCATGTCCTTTCCACCCACAGTTCAGTTGCAATCTTCGTACCCAGGGAAACGAAAACTTGGGTCCACACAGGTTTGTATTTGAATGAATGTAGCAGTTAAGTTCATGGTATCCCCAAACTACAAATATTTGAAATATCCATCAATTAGAGATCAGACAAATTGTGATACATCCACACAAGAGAAATAATTGTTAATATAAGTAGGAATGAGTAATTTAATATACCCAGCTGAAGGAGCCAGACCCAGAAGAGGACACTATACAGTTCTCTTCATGTGAACTAGAACAGGCAGAAGTAGCCTCTAAGCTTTGCCTAGGACTAGCTGCTGAGCAGTGAGCCTTTTAGGGATTAGAAGATTTCTGTACCTTGAGTGGTAATGTTCATGTGCTACCTACATTGTTAGAAGCTACTCCTGTGTGCTAGGCATGGTAGTACATGCCTGTAAGGCCAGACTGGGCTATAGAATGAGATCTTGTCAAAAATGACTTCTGAAATACACTATTTTGTGGAAGTCATATCTCAGTAGATTTAAAACAGGCTTAAATTTTTTTAAACTCCTTGAAAAAAATTTTACAGTATGCTTTAATCATGTTTTCCCCTCCCCTATCAAATATTTACTACATCTGTTGACCGTATGCATGCATGTGTCACAGTACGATGTGAGGGATCAGACACAGGTCTGGTTGTCAGGCTAGTGACAATACCCACTGAGTCATCTCACTGGCCCACATACAGGCTTTTTAAAATAAGTAGTAATATGGTCTCTAATCTTGAGTTTCTGGGTTACATCCTCCATACCACCCAAACAACAGATGGCCTGGTCGGTCAGAAGCACCCTGGAACAACTCTGAGAAGTTGTTCAGAGAATTAATTCTTCCATATAGACAGTGGGCTGTGTCATTTTTCTCTGCCTTCTGTTTTGTAGAAAGACATTAGTTGTAGATGAGAGGTCAAAACTCCTGGAAGGCTCGTGAGCCCTTCATCTGTCTTGCCTGTCAAAATAGACCTGTAGCTCTGGAGCATCTTGCTTCCTTCTTTGTTCTTAGTGCATTAGAGCAGAACATGGGTTTTCTCGTAGACACTTCTGCTTGCTTGCTGATGAATGTGTTTCACAAGGGAAGCCACAGAACACCATCAGAAACCATGTTGGTAGCTTACAAGTATTGAAGGCAATGCTAGCTGGGTAGGAGCATGAGGGCTAGCTGACTCTGGAACCCCAGTTCTACCACATATTAGCTATGTGAACACATACTGGAGCCATACCAAGTAACAGCCCCCGCACTAAGAACTGGCCATGTCGCCTCTGCCAGTCCAGCACACCTGTGAGCTGACAGGTTGCATGCACTTTCTCAGATATTTAGGTTTAAGGAACTAAAAAAGCTGTTGAGGGAACCAGTGACCACATTGGGTGATTTGAATTCAATTCAGACTGACTCGGAGCCTTCAACTCTATTTTTTCCAAGTTTATTTAATGACAGATTATATGATCAAGATGCCTAAAAGGGCTGGGTGACAGTGGCACACACCCCTAATCCCAGCACTCAGGAGGCAGAGGCAGGAGACTCTTGAGTTCGAGGCCTGCTCTACAGAGCTAGTAGTTCTAGCTAGTTCATAAAGAAACCCTATCTTGCGGGGCAGGGGGTGTTTAAAAGGCTACTTTAACAAAAACTTTGAGATGGGGTTTGCACCCAATGACATCCAGCAATTCTACATACCCTTACAAGTTTATCCCACAGTTGAAAAGGTTGCCTTCTCTGGTTTCTGGCAAAATTTTTCCATTCTCAAACTAGTTCTGTCTCCTCTTGAATATGACAGGTGGAGTTGTAAAAAGGCACTTTCAAGTCTGGCTGCCTCCTGGAGGTTTCTCTGTGTTGTGTGCATCAGTAGCTCTGTACAGGTTGGAGAGACGGCTCAGTGGAGCAGTGCTTGCCATACAAATGTCAAGTTCCGAATTTAAATCCCTACAAGTTATATAAAGCCTGGTATGGTGGCTCCTGCCATGAGATAAGAGCAAACAGGAGAAACCCCAGAAGTCTGACAGCCAGCTAATGGTACGTGCAACAATGAACAACGGATCCCCGAGCTCATCAAGGAGGGAGGTGAAGACTGACCTCCAAGATGGCCCTCTGACCTCCACATGCACACTGTGTCACACTCCCACCTGTATTCATGTGTGTGCACAAACAGCATACATGCTTGCACACACATACAAGAAATACACTTAAGAAAAAAAAAAGATGTGGCCAGATGTAGCGCCTTTAATCCTAACACTTAGGAGGCAGAGGCAGCTGGATCTCCATGAGTTTGAGGCCAGCCTGGTCTATATAGTGATTTTCAGGACAGCCAGGAATACATACATCTCCAGGGTCAGTACTCATAACCTCCCCTCTGCTGCCCTGTAAATAAATCCTTTATCTTCTTTGAGTCTCAGCTTTAGGATACAGGAGTAACACAAGCCTGGAAGATTCCTGCTGTCCTGTTCCGGACACTCACCCTCCCTCCCGTCGTCAGTATTCAGCGTGGTGTGGAAGTTTCCACTTGAGTTGCAGTGTGACTTCACTCCTGGCCACAGTTCAGCAATCCAGAGGTGGCGCTTGAGCCTGCTAAGTTGGTCAGAGACCTTTCTTGTGACTAGAAGCTTCCAGCTTAAGTCGGCTGTCTGGACAGGTTAGTTAAGCACTCTTGGTGACTGTTGTGAGGAAGTGGTTCAGAAGGAGAAAGGAGGAAGGTAGCCATGTGGAGAGACGCTTCTCCAAGTCCTTTTCTGATTGGGCTTTTTAGAATTGGTTTTCTTGTTGTTTATAGTTAAGAGTCCAGCTTAACTACTAGGTCACTAGGTCATGGTGGGAATTAGATGTGCTAATGCAGGCACATGTACACTAGATAGAGCACCGGAGCTCTTAATGGAAGAAGACGGATGGTTTTCCAGGCTGCAACTGCCTAGTATTGCAGTTTGCAGCCCCCACTCTTCCTGGGGTATCCTTGGACTTCTACACACATACCTTAACCCACAGATTCATGTGCATTGTGGGAAAATGCCTTTGCAGTTTGTGATGAGCCTTTCTCCAAAGCATAGGTGTCCACTGCTGGTCAGAACTTTGACAGGGACTAAAGTATACCTTTAAGACCCTGAGAAGTGGGGACATCTGTGCAGCAGCAAGTGCTTCTGCCAACTGAGCAATCTTGCCAGCCACCAAACTTTCTTCTTATAAAGACACCAGACATATCTGATTAGCCACACAAATGCCCTCATTTTTACCTGATTGTGCACAAACAAGTCACATTACAGATGCTGGGAATTAGACCTTCCACAGTTTAGGAACGGATCCCGTACAATGAAGAGGCACAATTCTGATTGTGGGGCTGCTGACTTACTTCATTTACAGGCTGCTCATCCCACAGCTTGTAAAGTGAAGGCTCAAAAAGCCATGCTAATGGTCTGTAAGGACATGGATTCCCTAGTTCTTCCTCTTGCTCAGGACTTTCCCATGGCTCTGGCTCTCTCAATGGATGCTGGCTGGTTGGACAAACTGACACACACAGTAGAAGACTTCTAGTGTAGGGATGCCAGGATAATGCAGCTGTGTTGTCTCCAAATATACCCATGAGCAACAAGGATAGGAAGCCGAAACAATTCTTAAAAAGAATGAATTCAGAATGATACACCTCAAATCCTCTCCAGAGAAATATCAGGGAGGGTACCTAGTGACAGGAACACTTAGCAGCTCGTGGAAGACGTTAGGGAGCTGGTGGAGCTCAGGTCTTCAAAGTCAGTGTCACACCAGGGAGCAGGACATGGCAGGGTGTTCCAGTGTGCGACCTCAGTCTGTGACGGTGTTTAATACATTAGCTACTTTTCTCATTGCTGCAACGAAATATCTGACAGAAGCAACTTAAAGGAAGACGTGGGGGAGCTGGGGGGAAGTGGAGGAGTGTGAGGCTTCTGCTCACATTGCACCTGCAGTCAGGAGCCACGGAGAGAGCTGATGCTCAGCTCATTCTCTTTCTTCACCCAGGACCCCAGCCCATGGAAAGGTGCCAATCGCATTTAGAGTGAGTGGGTCTTTCCACCTCAGCTCAACCTAGAAACTCCCTCCCACACATGCCCAGAGGTTCCCCTCTCCCTCCCTCCCTCTCTTTCTCAAGTGTAAAGCCCTACCTTTGGTAACTGACAAACCTGTGGATGGAACAGTGGCCTTTGACATCAGAAAAATTACAGGCACTAAAAATTACAGCTGCTTCAGGAGCAGCTAAATGCTCAACATATTGAATCGACCAGTCCTTGGATTCTCCTGTTTGTCATTAAAAAGAAAACTGGAAAATGGAAAATGTTCTCAGATTTAAAAGCCATAAATAAGGTGATTCAGCCCTTCCCTTCCTGTGTATCTTCTCTATCCAAATTGCTGGCTTCTCGATGGCGTTCCAGTCAGCTAGTTACTAGCTGATGCCCCCGATTCAAGGTAAACTTTATTTAACAGTCACAGGGCAATCAAAATGCCTGTAACATCCCAAGATGGGCATGGAGCTGCAGAATTTGAGATTTGCTCTGATGGATTTCAGTCTTGCATTGATCTAATCTTCCCAGCCCACTTTCCTATTCTACCCTCTTGGAATGAGAATTTGACTGTGTCATTGCATTTTAGAAATATATATATCACGTGTTTAAAGCTAAAACTTTGCTTGGCATCTCGGAGGAGTCCTTAGACTTTTGAACAATGCTGGAACTGTTAAGACTATGGAGACTCTTGAAGTTGGACAATGTATTTTACAGAATGAGTTAGCCATAGGCTGGGTGTGGTGGCATACACTCTCTGTACTCGGGAAGATTGTCCAAGAACTTGAGGCCACCCTGGACCACACAGTAAGTTCCTGGCCAACCAGGGTTACATAGAGATCCTGTCTCTAAACAAGATAGTCATAAGTCTTCATGGGACTTGTTACAGGAATGCTCTGGTTTGAATCTGAAGTGCCCCCCACCAGCTTGTTCCCAGCTGGTAGTGCTGGATCTGGGGACTGTGTGGGAGCTTTCAGAGGTATGTCAGCAATGACAGGCCTTTGAAGGTTGTTCCGCCCCTGGCTCTGGCACTCCCTCTGCTTCTGGTCCCCAGTAAGGTGACTGCAGCCACATGCTCCTGCTGCTGTGGACTGGGCAGCTCCGCCAGGTGCAGCCCCTCTGAAACCACAAGCCCGGTAACTCTTGCCTCCTTCAAGTTGTCTTGTCACACCAAAGCAAAATAACGAACGCAGCTCCAGACAGGTCTGGCACAGGACACTAAGTCACTTGGCCCCCCTGGCACAGACCCAGGGTCTGGGAGAGCTACAGTCCAGAGCCACGAGCCGGCCGCCTTCCAAACCCCCGCAGCTGAAGTCTGGATGGTCCTCACTGTCCTTTGGGAGCCTGGGGTGGGGTGAGGTGAGAGAGGAGAGAGAGGACACTCAGGCTGCTGGGCCTCCTTCCGCTCCCGTACAAGCCAGGCCCTGTACCAGTCACCGCACACGGGCAGGGAATAAACATCTGGAAAGAACCCTGGCAATGTCTCCCACTGGTCAGCTACATGGCGGAACCACTGAATTCCTAAACCACAGACCTTGTATCTGAAAAACCAACATGACAGTTGTGCCTGGGTGAATGTGCTGGGGACTCACATCAGGGTTGGAGGGACAAGGATGAGGCCTGCTAGCCCCCTTGGCTGGGTGTGGAATGAGTCTCCTGTTGGTACTGAAGGTTGGGTGGGGCAAAAGGAGGCTATAGCGCAGCAGAGGAGGAGGGAACCCAGTTACTCACAGTTGGGGTGGCAAAGGGACCCCATCAGTCCAGTGCCAGCCTTCAGGGCCTCGTTGGGCCCCCACCCAGAAGCCTTTGGTGATCTGGTATTTTCCTAGGAAGTCCTGAGGGAGAAAAGCAAGCACATTTTTTTTTTTTCCACATCATGGCTTACTAGGACATCCATTTTTCATGAGGCATCTGCAGGATTCCAGAATGCCTCTCCAGGAAGGAATCAGCTCCAAGAGCTTGCAAAATACCTGGAATTATGGAAGTGGACCTGGAAGCTCACTGGTGGGCTGGCACTGTGCTTAGGCTTGGGGACCAGAAATGAGAATCGATCCCATCTCAAGAGGATGCTACAGTCACCACACAACGAGAGAATAAAGCAGCTCAGAGGAGAGGGAAGGGCCTGGGCCAAGTGGAGAGGCTCCTAAGCATGCCCAGGTGGCAGCCAGTAGCCAGAATGGTTGGCACATGGGGGGAGGGCAGGGATTGACTAAGGTATGGAGGTGGTATGGGACAGATTACTGGTGCAGTTCCTAAAGCAACAAAATTATCTTGCACTGGTTCAATAGTATTAAAGTCGTTACAGAGGGCAGTATGGGGCTGGAGATGGCTCAGCAGGTTAAAAAGGCTTGCTGCCAAGCCTGATGAGCCAAGTTCAATACCTGAGACACAGGAAGGACAGAACCAACTCCTCAAAACTGCCCTCTGACCTCCATACACGCATTGTGGTGTGTGCATAGATGTGCCCCCCCCCCCCCCCCCCCCGCCGCCCCAATAATAAAATGCACTAAAATTGTGGCATGAACTTAGTAATAAGAAACAGAGCCGGGCGGTAGTGGTGCACACCTTCAATCCCATCACCCTGGAGGCAGAGGCAGAGGCAGGCGGATCTCTGAGTTCAAGGCTAGTCTGGTATACAGAGTGAGTCCCAGGACAGCTGGGGCTACAGAGAAGCCCTGTCTCTGAAGAAGGGGGGGAAAAAAGAGGGCTGGAGAGATGGCTCAGCATTTCAGAGCACAGACTGCTCTTCCAGAGGATGTGGATTCAATTTCCAGCACCCACATGGCAGCTAACAACTGTCTGTAACTCCAATATCTGACCCTCTCACACAGACATACATATAGGCAAAACACCAATGTACATAAATAAAAATAAATACATTATTAAAAAAAGAAAAAAAGAAACACACTTAAGGATTTTGTGTTTATCTATGTTCGTTCGTTCGTTCATGCTTGTGTGTGTGTAAAAAAGAACAAGCCAAAACCCAATCATGAAGTCATTCTCTGATTTAATTGTGTTTCAGAGCACTGATCCCTTGCAGTTAGATTTTATAAACACTTGATCTCAAGCTATTTCCAAACTGGATGGTTAAACCCATCTCTGCCCCCAAATGGAGGAGTGTTGTTCTGCCCAGGTCCAAGGTCACTGTGGGTTAAGTGTGTCTGATATGTCTGAGGGAAGGGACCAGGCTTCCTGGTGGCCGTTGCAACACTGGATGGCTTTGTTTCTGGAGGCATTAGAATAATGCTTAGCTAGCGAATCCTCACTTGCTGGCCTTGCCCCAGCCTCACACACTCTCTAGGGATCCATCTCTGGTCCACCACATCCTCACTGTTCCTTATTTCGCAACCAGGCTGGGAGGGGCTTTGAAGCAGGGAACTGGGCTAGTTTCTCTGCATAGACTGTTCTAACTCTAGTTTCTCCACGAGTGCAGTGCTAAGGACTTAACCCAGGGAGGTCCTTGGGTCCCTAGGGGTGTACCCTTGAAGAAACTTAAGTTTATCTCTGCTTCCTGGTTCATAATATAACCCCTCACTCCTGCCCACCACCTGCCACCGGTACAAGAACTAAGTTGATGGGCACCAAGCCTTTAAACTTTCAAAGCTGAGCTAAGTGAATATTTTCTCTTCAAAAAGTTAGCCATGGTGGTAAAGAAATGGCTCAGTTGGTAAAGTGCTTGCCACACAAACCTAAGAACCTGAGTTTGATCCCCAGTACCTACATAACGAGCCAGGCTTAGGGGTATGCACCTGTAACCTGAGTGCCAGTGAGGCAGAGACAGGTAGAAGTCTGGGGCTCACAGGCCATTCGGCCCACTCAGATTGGTGTGCCCCAGGTCCCAATGAAACCTTGTCTCAAGTGGCTTCTGAGGAACAGCACCCCAGGTTGACTTCTGGCATCCACATGCAAGAGCATGCCTATGGATAAGCGTCCATATGTACAACTACACACGTAATTTGTGTCAACTTGACACAAACAGACATAGCTGGGGAGAGGGAATCTTAATTGAGAAGATGCCGCCCTAAGATTGGCCTGCAGGCAAGTCTATGGGGGTGTTTCCTTGATTAATGATGGGCCTTGTGATGGCTGTTCTTGGTTGTCAACTTGACATCTGAAATTAACTAAAACCCAAATGGCTGGGCACACCTGTGAGGGAATTTTTCTTAATTAAATCATTTAAAGAAAAACCACTTCTAATCTGTATCTTTGAGGTGGGAAGATCCACCTTTAATCTGGGCCACACCCTCAGCTGGAAGCCTATATAAAGTACATGGAAGAAGGAAGTTTGCTGTCTTCGCCTGTTTGCTCTTGATAGCAAGTCCATTCCTTCACTGGCATTACAGCCTACTTCGTCAGGATTCCAACATATACTGAAGACCAGCTGGGACATCCAACCTTGTGGACTAAACTTCGGGATTCCTGGGCCCTCCTTTGGAAGACACTGCTGGATTAGCTGGACCACAGCCTGTAAGCCACTCTAATAAATCCCCTTTTGTTAAGATCAATCCACGTGAGTCTATTTAATGGGTAATAGGGATTTATTAAGATATATAGAACCGAGTAAACAGCTGAAGTTGTCCTCTGTTCTGATCTGGAGTGAATCCACCTGGCCGTCCGAACACACCAGGAGGAGGACCTCGCGACCCTTCTCCCTTTCCTTTTTGGCGAGCGCACGTACGTGTGTATGTGTAATTCATTCTATAAGTTCTGTTACTCAAGAGAACTCTAATACAGGCCTATAAGAAAGCATGCTGAAGGGCTGGAGAAATGGGTCAGTGGTTAAGAGCACTGGCTGCTCCTCCAGAGGACCTGGGTTCAGTTCCCAGCACCCACATGGCAGATCACAGCTGTCATCTATAATTCCAGTTCCAGGGGATCTGACCCCCTCATACAGACATACATGCAGGTAAAACACCAATGGATGTGAAATAAAAATAAAGAATTTAAAAAAGAAAGAAAAGAAAAACAAGCTGAGCAAACCATGAGAGGAGCAAGCCAGTAAGCATTCCTCCATGGCCTCTGCACCAGTTCCTGTCTCCAAGCTCATGCCTTGAGTTCCTGTCCTGCCTTCCTGGGAAGATGGATTACAAGCTGTAAGGTGAAATAAACCCTTTCCTCCACAAGTAGCTTTTTTTTTCTTTTTTGGTTTTTCAAGACAGGGTTTCTCTGTGTAGCTTTGGAGCCTGTCCTGGAACTCACTTTGTAGACCAGGCTGGCCTCAAACTCACAGAGATCCGCCTGCCTCTGCCTCCCGAGTGCTGGGATTAAAGGTGTGCGCCACCACCGCCTGGCCACAAGAAGCTTTTGGTCATGGTGTTTTATCACAGCAATAGAAACCCTAACTAGACATAATTGATACCAGATTGTTGACTCTTGCTGACAGACCTAACTGTGTGGTTTTGGGAGGAGGGTAGTGAACTGTGGGCTGGAAAAGCCAGAGTGTTCAGAGCTCAATGAACCGTGGGAACATTATCTCAGAAGATAATGCTGAAAGCAGGCAGATCAGATGATGGAGGTCTGGCTTGTGAAATTTCAGAAGTCTGAGGGCTCATAAAGACTCTATCAGAGACATCTGATATTTTGAATTAAGAACCACTATAGTGGAGGCTGGAGAGCGGGCTCAGCGGTTAAGAGCACTGGCTGCTCTTCCAGAGGATTCGGGCTCAGTTCCCAGCACCCACATGGCAGCTCATAACTGTCTGGGACTCCAGTTCCAGTGGATCCAACACCCTCACACAGGCATACATGAAGGCAAACACCAATGCACATAAAATAAATTATTTCTTTAGAAAAAGAACCAATAGTGAACCTTTGCTTTGCTGGGACAATTAATACTGGTCAACAAGGGCTGTGATTAAGAAGAGACCAGCATCACTGAGGCAAAATCTACTGGGAAGTGTTTCCTCAGGGTCAGCACACAGAGGCTGCGGTCCAAAAGTTGCTAAGGCTTTGCCTTAATAATGTGTAAAAGTTTCCCAGGTGGTACTAGTTTTGAAGCCATGAAGAGGTCATGGAGAGCAGCTGAGGCTTGGCATCATGACAGGAGAAGAGGCCGTTGGTGAACATGCAGCCTCAGTTGAACTAGAAGCCAGAGGATCGAAAGGCCCGTGGGGAGAAGTTGAGGCTTGACGTGTGTCAGGGTCAGAGTCCCTGAAGACAGCCCAGGGGAGGCTAGCTGAAGGTACAGCCCTGTTGCAGGGGAGACCCCAACATTTTGGAGATGTCAGTACCGGGGGCTGACCACCAAGGACAGCAGCAGCTGTGGAGTGGAGCGGGCCTTAGCCTAGGAGACAAGTTGTGTGTCCTGTGAAAGGCAGAGCCAGGGGAGTGGGCTGTCCAAGCCCTTTGGAGCCCAGATTGTGAGTGATCCTAGACATTGAACAGACTTATTTACACTGTTGGGGTTGCATTTTGCTTTGTTAAAGTTGTGACTGTGCCCTGATTCTTCCTTCTTGGTATAATATATTGTGGTATTTATATTAATACGAGCTGTTGGGGATGAACAAGAAAGGAAAGGTTATGAGTTAATAAGTGATAAGTTTGTGTGTCAAGTTGACAAGGGGTCAGTTGTGCTGATTGTTTTGTCAACTTGACACAAACCTAGCCATATCTGGAAAAAGGGGTATCTTTTGTTGATGTTTTGTTTTGTTTTTAAGACAGGGTCTTGCTATTTACCTCTGGCTGGCCTGAAACTTACTATGTAGACTGTGCTGGCTTTGAATTCACAGAGATCCACCGACCTCTGCCTCCAGGGTATTCTCTTGATTTAATGAATGATGTGGAAGGGCCCAGCCCCCTGTAGGTGGTACTACCCTGGGCAAATGGTTCTGCATAGCATAAAAGCAGGCAAGCCATAGAGAGCAAACCAGTAGACAGCACTCCTCCACGGCTCCTGCATCAGTTTCCACCCCGAGGTTCCTGTGCTGACTTCCCTAGATGGTGTACACACTGTAAGGTGGAATAAACCTTTTCTTTCCTCCCCAAGTTGCCTTTGGTCATGGTATTTTATCACAGCAGCAGAAACACTCTCTCTCTCTCTCTCTCTCTCTCTCTCTCTCTCTCTCTCTCTCTCTCTCTCTCACACACACACACACACACACACACACACACACACACACACACACACACACACCAGTTAATCACATGGTTGGAGAGATGGATGGCTCAGCTCTTGCTTTTTCAGAGGACCTGAATTTGGTTCCCAGAATCTGTATCAGGTAGCTCACAAACAACTGTAATTCCAGCTCCAGGGAATTTGACCACTTAAGCCTCTGTGGGCACCTGTACTCGTAAGCAGACACACTTACACATCAATAAAAAATATTTTAAGCTGAGTGTGGTGGTGAATTTTAGCACCCAGGAGGCAGAGGCAGGTGGATCTCTGTGAGTCTGAAGCAGTCTGGTCTACATAGTTTCAGGCCAGCCAAGAAAGCATAGTGAGACTGTCTTAAAAAGAGAAAAGAAGGAAAGAAAAGGAGAGAAATGCTTATGGTCCCAAGGCACTAAGTAATTTCCGAGATGCTTTGTTCCCCAGCACTCCAGCCAACACCTGACACTTACACACCCACCATGCTGTATTTTCTCCACCACATCCTGGGAGGACTCATGGGTCTCTCCCAGCAGGCCTGGCTCCACTGTTAACTGGCTAACTGAGTAACCCAGGTTGGATGGGACCAGCCTAGCTCTGCCTTCTTCTTAGAATGAAACCCTGAACACCTGATAGCTGGCCCCTGTGCATGTCACTTCATTCCTTTGGGCTTTGGTGACTCTCATAGCGTGAAGGACTTGATCTAGAGATTCCTTCCCAGGGCTAAGTTCAAGGATCTGGGATGACACATACCCTCTCCTAGCCAGCCTTTCTCACCTGGGTGTGGCTCAGCAGGGGCAGTGTGGCATGGTGGGCTGAGCAGAACGCCTGGCTGCCCGCCCAGTCTTGGGCTTCTTCAGAGAGGTAGTAACAGTGTTCCTGAGACCACAACCAGCCCTGAGGGCATGGCTGGCACTTGGCTCCTGAAAGTAGAGATCTCTGGGTCAAGGGACAATTCTAAGGGGCTATGCATGAATACACTGTAAACACAAAACCCGGCTGTGACCCTGGCTGAGGGGGTGAATCTACGGGGAGGGAGCTGGCAAGCATCCAGGTGGGAAGGATAATGGGCAGAGAGAGCCCCAGGTCGTACAGCCCGCACTGTGCAAAGTTCTCCTGGAGAGGGGCTGGTACTTGCATTACCAGTCAGGTCATAAACTGAAGGGAGGCTAGGGTCGAGCTTTCTCCTCTTTGCTAAACAAGGCCCGTGTCTTCATGCTGCAAGTCTCAGAGGTGTCCCAAGTACACGGAATAGGGACGGGATACCATACCGCCTCTAGAGGCCAGTGCCACGATGGCTACAGTGCAGACAGCCAGGAACACAGCCATGACCACCAGAGCCCAGCGCAGGGACTTCATGTACAGGGGCAGCCCTGGAGAGAAAACAGAAAGGCAAGTTGTAAGAGATCAACCCAACCACATTCAAGCCAGCACCACCCTGGTCTCCACTCCCTCTCACGCTGCCCCCACACCAGCTCCATGGTCACCTTGGCTCAAGCACCCAGGCAAAGCACCCAGGTTAGATCCGAACTTCATATTTAGGAGAACTGCCAGAATATACTCTGCTTTTTTCTCACATGGCTAGAAGATAAGGGCTCCACAAAACACAGCAATCAATGCGAGACACACACACACACACACACACACACACACACACACACACGTGCGTGATGTACCCGTGTGCCAGACAGTAGTGTCACTGCCACAGACGTGGGCAAGGGGCCTTCAGGCAGCAGGTGACAGAGAATCCAGGGCACTGTGGGCAACGTGCCACGGGACAAAGAGCAGGGACCGGACTGCAGCTCTACAAGGTCAAAGTCAATGAAGGTCAAGTCCTGACTCTCCACGTTTTCTCCTCAAACTCTCAGTGGCCTCTCTAGTCTCTCCAGGTCTTTGCCATGACTGAAGACAGGGCAGACTCAGTTCTCCACAGCCATGGGGAGTCAGCAGCCATGGGCCTTGTCTGTGGCTCAAAGGCCAAGGGCACCAGGTAGTTGGGGAGGCTGCAGGCAGGGAATGAGTGTGAGGGACAGGACACAACACCTGTTTTCTCTCATCCTATCCTCGTGGGTTTGGTTGTTTGAAATAGGGGCTCTCTGTTAGTGGTTCTCAACCTTCCTAATGCTGCGACCCTTTAATGCAATTACTCATTTTGTGGTGACCCCCCCCCCCCTTGCTGTGGGATGGTCTGTATGTCAAGTGTGTTGCTGATTGGTCAATAAATAAATCACTGATTGGCCAGTGGCCAGGCAGGAAGTATAGGTGGGACAAGGAGGAGAATAAAGCTGGGAAGTGGAAGGCTGAGAAAGAGAGACACTGCCAGCCGCCACGATGACAAACAGCATGTGAAGATGCCGGTAAGCCACAAGCCATGTGGCAAGGTATAGATTTATAGAAATGGATTAATTTAAGCTGTAAGAACAGTTAGCAAGAAGCCTGCCACGGCCATACAGTTTGTAACCAATATAAGTCTCTGTGTTTACTTGGTCGGGTCTGAGCGGCTGTGGGACTGGCGGGTGAGAGAGATTTGTCCTGACTGTGGGCTAGGCTGGAAAACTCTAGCTAGACCCAGTGCTCACCCCTCTGAAGCCATGACACCCGCCGCTGAAACCAGATCTCTCTGGACACAGACGCTTGAAGAGTTATAGCAAAGAGGAGTGCTCCCTCCTCGAACCTGGCTTGAGCAGTGAGTGTGTAATCATGGGAGGGAGGGTGAGGGCGGTAAGAAAGTAGTTACCGGGCTGGAGAGATGGCTCAGAGGTTAAGAGCACTGACTGCTCTTCCAGAGGTCCTGAGTTCAATTTCCAGCAACCACATGGTGGTTCACAACCACCTGTAATGAGATCTGGTGCCCTCTTCTAGCCTGCAGTCATATATGCTGTATACATAACAAATAAATAAATCTTTAAAAAAAAATGTTCAAAAAAAAAAAAAAAAGGCTGGAGAGATGGCTCAGAGGTTAAGAGCACTGGCTGCTCTTCCAAAGGTCCTGCGTTCAATTCCCAGCAACCACATGTTGGCTCACAACCACCTGTAATGAGATCTGGTGCCCTCTTCTGGCCTGCAGGGATACACGCAGACAGAGCATTGTATACATAATTAATAAATAAAATTGTTTTGTTTTTTTTTTTTAAAAAAAAGTAGTTACCATATTTCCTCAGACCACAAGGAAAACAAAAGATTGTTCTGCAGCGGGATTTTATTTGAAGTGAATAATTGTACTCGGCCTGGTGGTACACACCTTTGATCCCAGGACTCGGGAGGAAGAGGCAGGCAGATCTTTGTGAGTTCCAGGTCAGCCTGGTTCTACAGAGTGAATTCGAGGCCGGCCAGGGCTATGTAGAAAAACTGCCTCCAAAAAAAAAAACAGAAGAAAAAAAACAACCAAAAAACTGACTTAGAAAGAGAATGTGTGTACTAGTATGTTATATACTCATATATGAATGCTAAGTTTCTACACAAAGAGTTGAGAGTTTTCAAGATTTTAATAGAACACATTTACTGTTGCTCAACTTCAAAGTCTCAGGAACTTTTCAAATTCCCATTTTTTCATCTGCATTAGAGAAAACACTTGCTTCAGTGATCAGAAGTCTGTTAAAGAGATTTATGAAGCCGGGTGGTGGTAGCACATGCCTTTAATCCAAGCATCTGGGAGGCAGAGGCAGGTAGATCTCTGAGTTTGAGGCCAGCCTGGTCTACAGAGTTAGTTCTAGACAGCCAGAGCTTCACAGGGAAACCTTGTCTTAGGGGGGAAAAAAAAGGGTGGGGTTTGGGGGTTAAACACTGTAACCTGTTCAGATTTTTATTTTTTAGTTTTGTGCTGGGGAACTAACCCAGGCCCTCAAGCATGCTGGGTGTTCATTAAGTCCTAAATCCAGCCCTGGAATATATTTTTTTCAGATTTATTTTTAACTATGGCCGTGTGTGTGTGTGTGTGTGTGTGTGTGTGTGTGTGTGTGTGTGTGTGTGTGTGTGTGTGTGTTGCATATGCCCTCGGAGGCCAGAAGAAGGTGCTGGATCCCACAGACTGGAGTTATAGGTGGTTGTGAGCATCTCACTGTGGGTGCTAGAAACAGCAAGTACTCTTAAGTGCTGAACCATCTCTCCAGCCCCTGTGGAATTTTTAAATACACAATTTTTAAAGGTATTTTCCAAGATATCTATCAAGTGATAGGTAGATAATCGAAACATAATATATTCATGCCATGGAATACTATCCAGCAAAAAAGAATGAAATACCAAGTTCATGCTACAGCATAAAAAACCCCTTGAAAACGGATTAAGCCAAAGAAATCAGTCAAGTGTGGTGGCATAGGCCTATCGTCCCAGCATTCAAGAGGCTGAGGCAGGGGCATTAAGAGTTTCAGTGAGTGAGGTAACCCAAACCCAGAAGGACAAACATAGTATGTACTCACTCATAAGTGGATTCTAGATATAAAGCAAAGAACAGTCAGACTGCAACCCACAGAACCAGGAAGGCTACATAGCAGGGGGGACCCTAGGATTGACTGTGGCTTATAAGTTTTGGTTTTACTCAATTACTGGGCAAGCCTCAATGAAACATTTCACTATTAGGATAAGAATTTATACTGTATCAAGCTGATAACAGATAAACAAACAAACAAATAAATAAATTATAACATCACAATACCCACTAAAACTGGAAAAAAAAGTTTCAGGCCAGGGGCTCGAGAGATGACTCAAGAATTAAGAACAGTGACTGCCTTTCCAGAGGGCCTTCAATTCCCGGCACCCACATGGCAGCTCACTACACCAGTCTCAAAGGATCACATGCCCTATTCTGGGCCCTATGCACACACCTGGCAGACATTCATACACATAAAGTAAATTAATCAGAAAAAAAAGAGTTTCAGGCCTGCCTGAACTACATGGCAAAACCCTGTCAACAAACAAAACAGAAGGAAGCCAGACAAAAGGGTTCATGTAATGTGAACCCAAGGACATGGATGTCCAGAGGACAGTGTTTAGAGACAGAGAGACTGGTGGGGTCTGGGGGTGGAAGGTTTGTTTTAGCATGAACACAACACTGAATATGCAATGCTCCTTGAATATTACACTGTAAGATGGTGCCTTGTATGGTATAGGAACTGCATCTCAATATGTCTGTTACCAAAAGAAGGGGGAACTTGAAAAAGCTTGGTCTAACATATAGCAAGTTCCAGGTCAGCCAGAGCTACATAGCTAGACCTTATCTTAAGAACATACATACATACACACACACACACACTCACACTCACTCACTCACTCACTCACAGGCTGTGGGATTGCTTAGTGGTTAAGAGCACTGGCTGCTCTTCCAGAGGACCTGAGTTCAATTCCCAGCACCCACATAGTGACTCACAACTTTAATTCCAATTCCAAGGGGTCAGACGCCCTCTTCTGGTCTCTGCAGGCACCAGGCACATGATGCACAGACATAAATGTAGGCCAAACTCACACACATTTTACAAACAACCCACCACCAAAAATATGTATAAACTGAGATGATTTTTTTTTTTCCACACGGCATTGAACTACCAGGGTCTTGTTCATGCTAGACAAATGCTTTACCATTGAGCTTTGTCCCAGCCCTAAATTAAGGCTCGAAAATAATAAAAGCAGAACTGGAAAGCTCGGCCAAGACAAGGAAGATAAACTCACCAGTCACTGTAATTCTTGTGGCTGAACCTTTGTTTAGCTCTGACCTTCAGAAAGCAAAGCATGACAGAAGCCCAGTGGGTGATAAGTTCTCTCAAACCAGGTCGGGGACCCGCCTAGCTTAAGCCACTGGGCTTGGCAAGGCCCTGCAGAGCTAAGGTGAAAGTGCCCACACCACCATTTTCTGGTTTAGTTTTTGAAAACAGGGTCTGTATAGCACAGCTGGCCTGGAGGATTCTGGTCCAGGGTAGCTTCGATCTTGCAGCAATCTTGGTACAACCTCTGGCATGCTGGGATTATGGGCTTCACCACACGTGCCACATTTTTTTTTTTAAAGATGGGGTCTCAACATGTAGCCCAGGGTGGACAAAAGCTCTTAGGCCCTGCTTCAGCTTCCTGAGCGCTGGGATGGCAGGCGTGAGCCACCTTGCCGGGTTGACAGAACAACTAACTCTTGATCACACAAGTTACACACATACACTATACAGACTCAGCTTGCAAAAACACAGACACATCTGTGTAGCTAGAGTGGGTTCCCTTACCGTGTCTTCTCCCTTCCCCCGACCCTGCAGTTACTGCTAAAGGACATATGTCCCCAAAAGAGCAGAAGGGGCTTATGCCAGTGTGAGGCTTAGCGGTCACCGTCTTCTGCTCAGGGCCTCTGCTCCTCTCCATGTGACACTGATGTCTTCCGCTGCACTGAGCTTCAAAATCCTAAGCCCTCTCCCGAGACCATCGAACCTGGATCACCTTTGGGGTTCTAATTCTGTCTCACCTTCCCCAAAGAGCTCTCATCCCCCAGCCTCATTGCCAACAGCCTCCCTGCCCTCTACACTACTCTCAGACTGACTGCTTTCACTTTGTGAATGTTCCCCACCGCCTGGACAAGATGGGGGACAGGCGGCCGCCGGGCAGTATGGACTCCTGGAGACCAGGGGCTGGGTGGGGCGATCCTTCTCCATAGGAGGTGTGCTAACTGCAAGACAACCACCGAGATCAAACCCTCCATCTTCTCCCCAGAGGGATCCAGGGAATAATAAGTTCTGACTTGTACAAATAGACTGAGGAGCCAGGTACTGAGATGTGGGCAAGTCCGTGCGTCTACCTGCCTTTCCCCCCAAGGAGATACTTAGGAAGCAATCATAGCCTGGCTGAAGAATCCTGGGATAATGAAGTCAATCCAAATGAGAGGGTGAGACAGCGATCCCTAAGTTGCCTGGGGGATAAGAGAAGGTAAGTCCAAGCCAAGATCTGAGGGAGAAGCGTTCACCACATGAGGCTACAGCCTTTCTCCCTCCTGCCAGCTGCCTGAACAGTTGGTACAGTACTTGCTTATCATACCTGAAGCCCCAGGTTTGATCTCCAGCACCACATAAACCAGATGTGGTGGCCTATCCCTGTAACTCCAGCACTTTGAGGATGGAAGCAAGAGAATCAGAAGTTCAGGGTCACTCTTCGACTATGTAGTGAGTTTGAGGCCAGCCTAGCTAGTATACATGAGACTTTGTCTTAAAATATGTCTCCCAGCCTTCGGTACCTTCACTAACAGCTAGGCAGCTCCTTCAGGGTGCCTGCCCACAGAAACAAGGGACGAGACAAAGCAGTGATGTTACAGACCCTCTCCCAAGGGGCTTGCTCCTCCCAAGTTCACACAGGACAGAGAAGCAGCTGGCCTAGGGTCCAGCAAGTCACTGAGCCTTGCTTACATGGCCTCTCATGTTGGGATAACCTGTTTGACCTCCCAGGATCAAGCACTCAGGAAAGTTCCTTATCCAAGCAGGGTCCTGCAGACCAAGGCACATCTTTGTTTATTTCTCCATCTCTTCCCACGTTTTCCTTTGTGGAAGAGCGACCATCCGGTTAGTCAGGAACCTGGGAGAGATCTCCATCCTTGTAGTTTAGCTGTATCCCATCTGTGTGTGGTCCTGCCTACCGACTCTGCCTCCTGAGCCTCATCCTCTACCATAAATCCTGTCCTTCTCAGCCTCGGGCCTCCTCAGCCTTCCTCCACCAGACAGTCAGAGCTTAATTCCCAGAACAAATCCAACAGTGTCACTTCAGCACTGGTTCTTTTTTTTTTTTTTTTTTTTTTGGTTTTTCGAGACAGGGTTTCTCTGTGTAGCTTTGCGCCTTTCCTGGAACTCACTTGGTAGCCCAGGCTGGCCTCGAACTCACAGAGATCCGCCTGGCTCTGCCTCCCAAGTGCTGGGATTAAAGGCGTGCGCCGCCGCCGCTGCCGCCGCCGCCGCCGCCGCCGCCGCCGCCACCGCCACCGCCGCCACCACCACCGCCACCACCCGGCCAGCACTGGTTCTTAAGTCACAGTTTTTAAAAAATCTGACAGAGGACCTGGAGAGATGGCTCAGTGGTTAGTGCGCACTGGCTGCTCTTGCAGAGGGCCCGAGTTGGGTTGCAGCACCCACAAGGTAGGGCTTACAACTGCCTGTAATTCCAGTTCCAGGGGATCTGATACCCTTTTCTGGCCTCTGTAGGCACCAGGAATGTAAGTGGTACACAGACATACGTGCAGACACTCATACACATAAAATTAATATGAAAGTATTTGGTAAAACGCTAGAGGCTGGTATACCATCACTCCAAAGATGTCCCTGGATCCTTAGAACCAATAAATACACTAGGCCGTTTAGCAAAGAGGAATTAAGGTCCAGATGGAGGTGAGGTTGCTGATCAGTTGACCTGAAATGGACACTGACCTGGTCCCAGTAGGATCGTGAGGGTCCTTACCCGTGAGGAGGGAGGCAAAGCCGGAGGGCAGACTAACCCAGCCTAACACCACTGGGGCTGACAGCAGAGGATCTGGCACTCAGGCAAAGTCAGGGGCCTGCCCCAGGAGCCTCAGTGAGAGGCCCAGCCCTGCTGATACCACCACCTTAGACTAGGGAGCCCAGTCGGACCTCTGATGTTCAGACTGTAGGATATTACATTTGTATCAGCGAGAGGCACCGAGTGTGAGGGAAACTTACAACACAATTCTCAAAGGTTTTAGTGATCCTTTCAAGTATTGGAGCCCTCTCTCTATCTGAGGACTCCTAGGTACTGGCCATCGTCCTACCCTTCCATTACCCCAGACTGGGGCAGTTTACCTGCTGGGCAAGGCACAAGCCCCTTCAGGCAGGCCTCTACCACCCCCAACCCAGTAAACCCACCACAACAGAGCCATTCCTCACTCAGAGGGACTTACAACCTTTAGGGGGCTGTGCTGGTTAGTGTTTTGTCAACTTGAGACAAGCTAGGGTCATCTGGAAAAGAGAAACCTCCCTTGAGAAAATACCTCCATCAGAATGGCCTGTAGGCAAGTCTGTTGGGCATTTTCTTTTCTTTCTTTCTTTTTTTCTTTCTTTCTTTCTTTTTTGGTTTTTCGAGACAGGGTTTCTCTGTGTAGCTTTGCGCCTTTCCTGGAATCACTCTGTAGCCCAGGCTGGCCTCGAACTCACAGAGATCCGCCTGGCTCTGCCTCCCGAGTGCTGGGATTAAAGGCGTGCGCCACCACCGCCCGGCGCATTTTCTTAACTAATGATTGATGTGGGAAGGCCCAGTCTACCGAGGGCGGTACCGCGGGGGTGGGGTGGGGTGCCGGTGGTGGCGGGGCGGTACCGCGGGGGTGGGGTGGGGGTGCCGGTGGTGGCGGGGCGGTATAAGAAAGCAAGCCAGGAAGCAGCCTTCCTCCGTGGTTTCGCTTCAGTTCTTGCTTACAGGTTCCTGCCCTGGCTTCCCTTGATGATGGACTGTAAGCTAAACAAACCCTTCCCTCCCCAAGTTGTTTTTTGTGTTTTATCACAGTAAGAGAAAGCAAACTAACAGAGGCTTTCTTCCACGCTCCACTCGCCTCTCCTTCACAAGCAAAGCACAACACACGCACGCCCCAGCCGTCTGGCACCGGGCCAGCTCAGTTGTGCGCGGATGGATGACCCTCCTCAAGGCGGAAAGAAAGGAGCCAAGTCCTAGGAGGTGTACCCAGGCCACCATGGCCACGTGATTCTGAATCACTTCCCCTCATCCGAAGTTCCTTCCACTTGTACTTCTCCAAGATGCTGCGCGCACTGAGAAGGAATGAGAAAGTTCCCCAGGGGAGGGGCAGGACCCTGTTTTGTTTTGTTGTATTAATTCTGAGTCGGAGAAGCAGTGTGGGCTTGGGGCAGCCAAATGGGCTCCTGGTTAGTGTAGTTCAGGGACCGGGCACGGGCACCGCTGAGCACTCACCTATGAGCGTGATGGCCCGCGGCAGTTTCTTGCTGTCCATGCCTGCGCGCTGCAGCAGCGCGGCGTCTTCTTTGGTCAGCCCGGGCTCCTGGCAGCGGCAGCGGCAGCGGCAGGTGGGCGAGCCCGGGGAGACCGCGCTGCCCTCGGTGGGGCCGATCCGCTCGGTCGGGGGCGCGGCAAGCGGCGATCCACGGCCCCACGTGGAGCCCGGCGACGGGGCGCGTGGCAGCCGCGGGAGCGTGGGCGCCGAGCGGCGGGCGAAGGCGGGCGATTCTGGCACCGGCACGGTGAGGAAGCGCGTGGACGGCGCGGGCGAGGGCGCGCGGCTGGCTCCCGCCGCGCCCACGGGTTTAACGCGCACGTCTACCTGCAGCTCCACGGGTGCCCAGGACCCGGGCGTGGGCTCTCCTGACGCCGCCCAGGGCTGCGGCTCGACCTCGCCGTCCTGGGGCTGCTCGGCCCACGTGGGGCTCGGCGACGGCAGCTCGCGGCTGCATGAGCCCAGGCGGCGGAAAGCGCCGTAGCCCAGGCTGAGCGGCGGCAAGCGCGGGGACCCGGACAGAGCCGGAGGCTGCGGCCTCTCCTCCGAGAGGACCTGCAGCTCCGCGTCCGCAGCCTCCCTCCCGGTCCGCTCCGGCCTCGGGTTGCCGTCGGGAACCCCGGCTTGCGGCGCCTCCACCGGGACCTGCGGCGGCTCCGTTTCCGGGCTTGCCAAGGACTCCTCTGGGGACCCGGCTTCGGCCTGGCCTCCCCCAGAAGCTTCCTGGGTCCACTTCATCCCGTGCGCCTAGCCCCCCCAGACTCGCCGAGCGCCGTAGTAGGTGGGGTCCCCAGAAGCTTCGCGTCCCTGAAGTTGTCAACCGCACCCTTCACAGGAGAACCCCTCTGTGATTGGCTGTGGCTACGGACTGGCCACGCCTCTCGGAGCTCCAGCCCCGCCTTTCCGTGGCACAGGTTGCTGGGCGGGGCCGGCTGAGCGAGTCATAGATAGGGTGGGGTGGCTCTAAAAGCAGCCCTGAGAACCGGAGACTTGCAGATTCTTTCCTCTCCTTCATCTCGGGCCCCACCCGTTCCCCGTGTTGGCACGGTACCGCGTGTGGGTTCTGTTGTAGATTGCTGTTGTAGATTGAGCGGGAAGCGATTGGCTAAATCCGCGTGGACAAAATCTTCAGAAGTATCAGAGCAAAGGAAAGGGATGTTCTTCTAAACAGTACCAGAGGGTCACTGGTTGCACAATTCGGAAGAGGGGGAAAGGTTGAAGTCCTGATTCCAACTCTGGAAGCTTGACTACTTGTAGACATTTGGAGAATGAGAAATGAGCCAGGTGCCTTGACCCATGCCTTTAATCCCATCACTCTAGAGGCTGAGGCATCTTTGTGAGTTTAAGGCCAGCCTGGTCTACAAAGTGAGTTCCAGGACGGCCAGGGTTTATATAGTGAAACCCTGTCTCACCAAAACAAACAAAAACAGTAACAAAAAGAAATGAGGAGTGAATGCTCATATTCCCAATGAGTGTCGGGGACTCCACCAGCCTAGTGAGGAAGCATGGTCTAAATAGTTTAGTGGGTTTTTCGTTTGTCTTGTGTTTTTGTTGTTGTTGGGTTTTTATTTTGTTTTGCCTTTTTGTTTTTTGAGACAATCTCTCTAGGTCCTGGCTATCTTGGAATTTGTAGATCAGGCTAGCCTCAAACTCACAGAAGCCCTGTGTGCTGGGATTAAAGGCATGCACCACCACGTTTGGTATGAATACGGTGTTTAGTATTGTAGATTTTCTTTTAGCATTGAAGTGTGTGTAGCAGGTTGTCTATGGCTGTCTCTTGAAGCTCAGGTATATTGAACCTGGAGTTACAGGTATTTGTGAACTACCTGATGTTAGTGTTAGGATTTGAACTTGATTCCTCAAGATACAGCAGCAAGTTCTTACTGTTGAAACATCTCTCCAGCTCCTGACTAGCCGTTTAAAAATACAGATTCCTTGGAGGTTCCTTCCACACCTCCCAAGTCTGCAGAGGCTTGAGGAGGCCACTGCTATTTTAACCAGTGCTCTAGGGTAGGGTTATCGGATAAGACAGATGATTCAGTTAAATCTGACTTCTGGTGAGCAAGACATGTTCCGTCTGCAGGTCAAACTCAAGTCTCATGTTTGTGTGACGGGCACCTTGCCAACTTAGCTATTTTCTCCCTAACACCATGAAAATGCATCTTAAAAGGCAAAGAACTGTGATTTCCAGGTGGGAAACGGGGTGGCCAATGCCTATAATCTCAGCACTGAGAGGTGGAGGCAGGAGGATCAGGAGTTTAAAACCTTCTTCATCTGCATAGATTTCAAGGAAAAACTCTAAAACAAAAAACAACACAAAACAGCTGGGCTGTGGTGGTGCACGCCCTTAATCCCAGCACTCGGGAGGCTGGGGGTGGTGGTTTCTGCTCTTTTGGGGGGCCTGCCACCCAGCTTCCAAGTAAATCACACATGGAGGCTTATTCTTAATTTTAAATGCCCGGCCTTAGCTTGGCTTGTTTCTTGCCAGCTTTTCCCAACTTAAATTATCCCATCTATCTTTGGCCTCAGGGCTTTTATATCTCTCCATTCCCATATATCTTTTCTTCCCTTCTTACTCTGTGTCTGGCTGGGTGGCTGGGTGGCTGGGTGGCTGGGTGGCTGGGTGGCTGGGTGGCTGGGTGGCTGGGTGGCTGGCCCTGAAGTCCTCCTCCTTCCTCTCTTGTTCCTTGATCTTTCTTTCCCCAAATTTCTCCTCCTATTTCTTCTCTCTTCTTGCCAGCCCCACCTATCCTTTCTCCTGCCTCCCTACTGACCGTTCAGCTCTTTACTAGACCAGTCAGGTGTTTTAGACAGGCACAGTAACACAGCTTCACAGAGTTAAACAAATGCAACGCAAAAGAATGCAACACATCTTTGCATCATTAAACAAATGTTCCCCAGCACAAACAAATGTAACACATCTTAAACTAATATTCTATAGGAGGCAGAGGCAGGTGGATCTCTATGAATTTAAGGCCAGCTTGGTCTACAGAGCGAGTTCCAAGACAGCCAAGACTACACAGAAAGACCTTGTCTTGAAAAAAACAAAAACCAAACCAAAACAAAAAAACCTAATAAATCAAAACACAGGAAAAGGAGGAGGAAATGATGAAAGAAGCGGGTGTCAAAACCATCAAAGTCTTCTGAGGGACACAATGTACGAACAGCGCCTGCTGGATTTGGTGACAAGGGGGTGCCCCTTTACAAGGAAGGTTTTGGCAAGGTAGAAAGGACAGAAAAGGCAGCAGTGGTTTGAAATGTACTTGGGACATGAGCAGAGGTAGCGTGTGGGGACAGTTGTATTAGAGAAGATCGATGGGGACAAGGGGTGTTAGGGTTAAATATGCATCCCTACACCTGGGCACTTTCCTGTCTTCAAATGCCTCTCACTCACACCTTTGCCAACACCAAAGCCAACTGGGTTTCCTCCTCCCCTTTGGCTCTGCTGCCTCAAGTGTGCTGTCTCCAGCTTCCCCCCACTTTTCATTTTTCAAAAGTGAGTGGGAAACTGTTTCCCACTCAACAAATTTATATAGTGAAGTCTTCTCTCCCAGGACCTCAGCTGAAAACAGGGTCATTTAGCTGAGAGGAGGTCATACTAACACAACATAGCTGGTATCTCCAGAAAAAGAAGACATTTACACAGAGAAATGCCAGAGCCTGGAGGCAGAGATCAGGATAGTGCACCCAGAAGACAAACAAACAAACAAAAACACCAAATTATGAGGGATGCCAGAAAGCCAGAAGGGCCAAGAGTAGATGCTTTCCGAAACCAGCCCTCCTGATACTGTGATCTCAAACTTCGGGTCTCCAGAATTGAGGGGATAATTGAAGCCACCCAGTCTGTGGGACTCTGCCCTGGCAGCCCTTCTGACCTAGTAAGCTACCTTTCAGGGAGGGCTCTGCCACCCTGGGTGGTCAGCACAGCATGTTTATGGCAGGTGCCTGTAGCCCCCGCCTTTCCCTGTGGCTGCCTCGGTTGCCATATGACGTGCTCCTTTGCAGGAATCTGATGTGAGACTGTTGTGAGAAATTGATGTGAGAAGGGCAGAACTGAAGAGTCAGAGCCATAGGGGGAGCAGCTCCAGGGGGAAGTTCTGCAAACACTGCCCCAGTCTCCGGGTTCCTGGTTTCAGCTGGGCCCTGATCTCATGAGTTCAATTCTGGGCTTCATGAGATACCAGGTATCCTTCCCGTGTGTATCACTGTGTATCCTTCCCGTGTGTATCACTGTGTATCCTTCCCGTGTGTATCACTGTGTATCCTTCCCGTGTGTATCACTGTGTATCCTTCCCCTGTCTATCACTGTGTATCCTTCCGGTGTGTATCACTTTGTATCCTTCCCGTGTGTATCACTGTGTATCCTTCCCGTGTGTATCACTGTGTATTCTTCCCGTGTGTATCACTATGTATCCTCGTGTGTTTCCTGACCTTTTGCCGCACTTTAGTATTCTAGTTTCGTTTCAATTGCTGTGATGAAATGAAGAAAAGCACTTAGAGGAGAAAGTTCATTCCAGGTTACAGTCCATCACTGAAGGGAAGTCAAGGCAGGAAATCAAAGCAGCTAGTCACATCACATCCACAGTCTAGAGCAGAGAGAAATACATGTGTTTATGTTCCTTGTTTGCTTGGGCTTAACTTGACTTCTCCTATACAGTTCAGAACCCTCTGCTTAGGGAATAATGCCACCCACAGTGGGCTGAGTCTTTCCACATCTAATCAAGACAGTCCCCCACAGATATCCCCACAGGCTAACCTCAATTAAGTTCCTCAATTAAGACTCATCCCAGGTAATTCTAGGTTTTGTCAGGTTAACATGTCATCACAGGTAGCATATCCTTTACTCAAATGCAAGTGGCCGAAAGCCCAAGTCCTACCAAGTCTTCTTGTTCCTTTGAAATAAGAGCTAGACTTTGGTGTCACAACAGCCCTGGTGCCAGAAGGCCGTTTCCAACTCCTTGGTGGAACACCCTAAGCTAGGTGAGTTACCCAGATCTCTTGAGGAGATGGGTCAGATGCTAGACAGAAGGACAAATATCCACAGTGGTCCTTCCTTCTTCTCGTTCTTCTCTCTGTCTCCCTCACTTGGAGTTAGCCACGGAGGTTTGGCAAAAAACCGTGTGTGTGTGTTGGGGGGGGGGGCGGTATCGATGTAGCATCAGCGAAAGATGAAAAGGCCCAAAGTCCATGGGGAAGTGTACCTTGGCTCTGGCCAGCATCAGAAAGAGACAGAAAAGAAGACAAGGAGGAAGTTGCATCTTTCTGAGTCAGGACTCATCCAGGGGGTCAGCTCTAACATAGGCTCTGGTTCTGTGTTGATTGTTCAAAGGACTGGGACATCTGGGAAGGAAAAGCACATTATCTCATTTAAGGGAATAATTATTTCTCCCATTTCTTTAGCATGGCCTAAGGTGAATCAGCTGTTCTGAGGGGGTGGTCCCTTGGCCAGATAATTGATAGGTCCAATGGATTAACTCTTGTGTTTTTGATAGCTTGGAATGTTAGGTCCCCACCCAAGACTAGAGGTGGAGTCCATTCTTTTGACAGGAAGAAATAGATTTCCCTTAACTGGTTTCAGTAGAGCCTGATCAAGGCTACTGTAACATCTTCCTTTCTGAAGAGGTTATTCTAACATCATTTAGGAGATAGGCTGAAATTGGGGAATGGATAGAAACCATTTCCATCATGAAAATCTAGAGATTATGTTCCAGGATTGCTGGGGATTAGTGTCTGGACCAGAGTCATACCCTTGCCTATAGCCTCAAGGCAGGGATGCTCATTTAGGAGGAGATGAGAAACCAGATCTCTCCCTCGCTAAGACCAGAGAGCCAAGGGCATTGGAGCTGCTGCTTCAGGCCCCTGCCCCGGCTGCCTGTCCAGTTTCTGTCTCTTGTTCTCATCATGAGTGATGTTTGGCGCTGCAGTCTCCCGGGTGATGTTAACTGCCCTCAGCGGTTGTAGCTACACACGTCTTTCTTTTTAATTCTCTGCCCCTCCTGGCGAACATTTGAACTGTTACTGTGGTTAAATACATCAGAGCTGCCCAAGCTGTGGGTAACTCCATCACCACTCTTGTACCACGTTTTAGAAAGAGCATGTCTCTGACTGTCTCAGCATAGATTCAGTCAAGTGAGACAGCTGAGCTGAAGGATAGTCACAATTTCAAATGGGATGGGTAGTTCCAAATGACCCAGCAGAGGCTGGGCAAACAGTCTCTCAGGGTTGTTCCCTTCAGCCTCACCAGGGCCCCATGTTATCAATCTCCTTAGCTTTTAAACAGCAGATGGGTGAAAATATTGAATTTCAATGTGCATTTCTTTAATTATATATGAGCGTGAGGTTGAATGTCTTTTCATTTGCTAATGGTGTTCCTGAGACTTGTCTGGGCCAGCCTCATGACCTGACTAAAGGGCCACTGAGATCACCTAGTGCCAGTTCCAGATCACTAGCTGGTTTCAGGAAGTGGCCCAGCGGGAACCCTGGTCACACCATAGAGTTCACTGGTCAAGGAAGCCTGATGGTATCTGGCTTGTCTGCTCAGACGGAAGAGCTGTGTGTGGTACCACAGCCTCATTCCCCATAGAGGAACAAACCTAACCACTTGAATTTGCGGCTGTAACCTCCCTGGGGCATCCTAGGCCTTTCTAGGGCCACAGGACAAGTGGGTGGTTCCTCTACTGCTCAGAGGTTTAGAGACATCGGTGCTAGTGTGACCCCCACCCCCACCCCCATCTCATTCTGGACAACACTGTCAGCCTGCTCATGTGTTTTGTCATTTAATGCTAGTCTCTGGTTCTCGAGAAAGACTTGCTATGTCTGAGATCCAGGTCTGACATGCCTGTTCTGCTTCTGGGATGATGTCACCCAATGGCTCAGTGAATACTTGCTAATAAATAATGCCGAACTAAGGCACCGGGCAGGGTGCTTGGCATACCATGCCTCATTTATTCTTTCTCTCCTAGTTTTTACTTGACAAAATTTAAACATTAAGTGGAAAAAATACAAAATGTTGTAACTATTCTTCATTGTCAGTTTGACTGAATCTAGAGTCGCTGGTTTCTCCAGAGAAGTTTAACTCTGGGGAGGACCTGCCCTAAACGTGGGTGGCACCATTCCATGGGCTGGGGTCCTGGACTGAATAAAAGCGGAAAGGGAGCTGAGCACCAGCTTCCATTGCTCTCTGCTTCCTGACTCTGAACACAATGTGACCAGCCGCCTCAGGCTCCTGCTGCTATTCATTCACCACCAAAATGGACAGTGTCCTCAAAGTATGAGCCAAGTCAGTGTTTCCTCCCTCCCTTCCTTCTTCCTTCCTTCCCTCCCTTTTTCCTCCCTCCCTCCCTCCCTCCCTCCCTTCCATAGCTTTAGTTATGTGTTTTGTCATTATGAATACACACAGCCAAAATATACCTCCCACCTAGATCCTGCAGCTTGAATGTCACAATACCTGTTTTGTTTTTCTGTTTCCATGCAAACAGGCTCTCTGTTGTTGTTGGGCCCTTGACGGGGCGGGAAAACCTCCCAAAGCTCCCTCCTTCAAAGCATCCGCACCATTCTCCTCTCACAGCAATGTCCCCACTCTAGAGACCGTGGCTAACTTGTCCCATCAAAGGTGCCACACCCCACCCAGCCATTGGGTCCATTTACTCTTTGCAATAACTCCGGAAAGTCCTTTCAATGATTTGAATCCCAAATTCACGTGTGGGAAACATACTCCCCAGGTTCCAAATTCGTGGTACTTTTGGAGATGGGCCTTTTGGGAGATGATCAGGCAGGAGCCCTCGGAATGGCTAAATCCACTCACTGGAGCCGGAGAGATGGCTCAGAGGTTAAGAGAAGCTGCTGCTCTTGCAGAGGACCCAGGCTCCCTCTCCTGCACCCACACGGCAGCTCATAACCATCTGTAACTCCAGTACCAGGGGATCTGACATTCTCTTCCGACCTCCTCAGGCACCAGGTATGTACATGGAGCACTTAAACATATGCAAGCAAAGCATGCATACACATAAAAGGATAAAATAGATTGAAAACATTTTAATTTAAATCCACTCATGGGTTAATGGCTCCTCCTGGGGTGGTGGGGTGGTGGTGTTATAAAAACCAAGCTCTCTCTCGCATGCTTCCCTTGTCTTACCATGGGATACTCTCCACCATATTATGACGCAGCAAAAGTTGCTCACCAGGTGCCAAGCAGAATCCAGCACCCAGTCCCCCTGCTTCCCAGGCATGCCATCCTCATGCTGGCTGATCTGGTTTCTGCAGGTCCTGGGCTGGTGTGGAGGAGAGGTCCTGGCTAGCCCCTCAGCAGATCAGCCTTCACTTCCAAGTTCCTTTAGGCCCAGGCCTCCCGTGCTTACCTCCTGCAACTCTCAGGGGTGTTTGTTCTCAATTGGGAGCCATAAGGCCACTGTCATTTAGTGACGGACCCACCTGTAGTTGGGCTGGGCCTTGTGGAGACAAGTGAGTCTCTGGCAGAGACCCAAAAGGTGCCTTCTCATCAGGCATGCCGATGAGACAGCCATGGGCTTTAGAAAACATTCCTGCTGTGTGCATGGACACTTGCTGCTGGAGAAGAGCCACACACACAGGAGAAACACCTCCCTGAGTCATCTAAGTGTTAGAACACGCATCAGCCTTGTTGGAAGCCCCACCCCTGTATGGTTGGGATATGAAGTGGCCTCCAAGAAGGTTCATGTGTTAAAGGCCTGGTGCCACTGAATGGTGATTAGGTCCCTGGAGTGCTAACCTTATCAATGGGTTAATCCTACTGGAATGGGCTCTAAGGAGATGGGCCTGGCTGGAGGAAACAGGTCACTGGGGACTACCCTTTGAAGAGTACTGTTTACCCCGTCCCTCCTCACCTCCTTCCCAGCTGTCACGAGGTGAGCAGCATCTCTGGCCACAGTCTTCTGTCACCATGATATTCTGCCTTGCCTCAGGCCTAAGGCCAAGGGCCCACCAGCCAGTCTTGGACAGGAACCATAGCATCATCCTCTGCTTTGGGTGGGAAGATTCCCTCCTCCCAAATTCCTTCTGATCCCAGCTGCTGGGATCTCATGCTCTGGAGGGAGTGCTCACACCAGGGTACAGGTAGGTCAAGCGAGTACTCACAGTTTGTTTTCAGTAGGAGAGCAAGCAAAAGCAAAAGATCACTTCCCAGGGTGGGGCGAGGACCAGTGCCTCTCTCTAGTGTTTGGCTTACACCTCTTTTTTAAAAAAACTTTCATTCATTCATTTTATTTGTATGGGTGTTTTGTCTGCACGTAAGCCTGTGTATCATGTGCATTCAGTGCTTAAGGAAGGCAGACAAGGACATCAGATCCCCCGGAACTGGAGTTATTGACGGTTGTAAGCTACCATGTGAGTGCTGGGAATGGAACTCTGGGAACTTCTGGAAGAAGAGTCAGTGGTCTTAACCACTGAGCCATGTCTCCGGTCCCCGGCTTACAACTCTTGATCCATCAATTCCCCTCCTCTGGCCCCCGCTACCCCAGATGGTCCCTCTCTTAGACCCGGCGAAAGCTAAGTAGAGTGTAGTACCTCTCAATGAGTGCCTTTGTGGGTGCCCACCAGAACCTGTCAAGACTGGCTGTGTTGTTGTTGTTTTCTCTCACTCCCCTCCTCCCTCCCATCTTGGCCTGCTTAACTCTCTCATGCCCCAGGGGGAAATCTTATTTATCTTCTCCACTGTCCCAGCTCTCCATTCAACCTTAACTAATCTTTCGATTCATTTTTTTTCCCTCAGATATTTTGCCGTAGTGCCGTAAAGCTGACTGAGCACCCCTTTTGGATCCCCAGTCTCCTGAGAGGTGGGATCATGGCTGATAGGTGTGAATGCACACTGCTGACTCTAGTATTTGTGGCACACTTCCCTGTACCATGGATTAATGTCCCCAGTCACAGCTGAGCTTTCCGGGTCTGAGGTTCAATGCTTAGAAAGATCTAGTTGGGACCAGGTAGGTCCAAAAGACTCAGGAGGAACAAAGTCCTACAGTCCAACCAGGGGGACACAAGGCACGAGAAGCAGCCCCTGCCTCACATCATGGGTTATAGGAGGCTTTTCCTGACAGGCTGACAGGGCATCTTGTGTCAGAGTCAGAGGGAGGAGACACATGTCCTAGGAACATCTTGTGGGCAGAGGGGTCACCCCAGGATGGGGATATAGTCCTCTTGTGAAATAAATCAGCCACTGGGGATGAGACTCACTGGCCTGAAGAGTCATTAGGCGGGGGATTTCCTACCTCAAGTCACCTTGCGAAGGTCTCCTAGAAGGGCACAGAGTGTGCCACCAGGAAGTCATGGCAATGGTGGAAAACAGTAGTCTAATCAAATGTACTGGCAGCTGGACAATGTGGTTCAAGACAAAGGGGGGTAGCCACAGATTCTGGAGGAAAACCAGGAAGCGGTCCCCTCAGGGAGATTGGTGGTGGCAGGGGGGGAGAGCAGGATATGGTAAGCTCTCTTACGTACAAGTACTGGCCAGGATGGAGACACAGCAGCTAGTCCCGTTCCCTCAGACAGGGCACCCTGGCCTGCCCCACCTGCTGCCAAGACCCTGAGGCAACATGAGTAGGAGCCAGGCTGGGAGGCCCTGGGCCCTTCAGCGTGGATGTGCTTCCCCATCCAGCCCCACAAGCAGGCTGCTCTCCCTCCCTCCCTGGCTTCGGCCCAGATTCTAGGCCCCTCTTCCCACCTAGGCCCTTCTGAAGTTCCTAGCCACACTCTGAAGCCTGGCCAATAACTGCTAATCGCCCCCTAAGTGCTCCTGGCCAGCCTCCCTCCTGCACGGACTTGGATGGCTGGGCCCTTTAATCTGTGATGAAACCCATCACCGAAAGCCAGGCTGGCTCCGTGGACTGGATTCTGCCTGAAGGGCCTGCGGCTTTCTCCTCTTTCTGCGGCTTGGTGTTCTGGGCTCCTTGTCTGTCTTGATTTCTCAGTCTAATCTTGAGTCTTTCTTTTAGGAAGCTTCCTGCATGGAGAAGAGGGGCCATCTGTGTGAACAGTCCCTTCTTTGGGGCATGTGTGGCTGGGTGTTCATCTGCTTTTTTCAGGTGAGAGCTGAGAGATCCCAATTGGTTCAAATGCCAGTATGGGGAATGTCCTCCTGACACCTGCCTTACTTTGAAATGCAACCCCTCACCTTAGGGAGTAGCTTTGGAGACTAACTCTTTGCTAGTTGAGTTCTATCACCCTCATTTCTTATTGTAGCATCGTTGTGATCTCTTTGATGGACAGGACCTCAAAGGTCAGCAGTGGGTAGTAATGTGCTTTCCTGGACATGATTCAGGCATAAGAAATGCCACCTCCTTTCCCTCAAATTATGTTCATTCAATTCTTATAAGGGTGTGTAGCTTCACCATGAATCCATTTTCAGGGTTGCCTGTGTTCAGGGAATTATACAAGGGTCCCAGAACTTACATGAGTCCTGAAAGAGGCCATTCATTCTTTGGTCCGAAGTCCCATTTTTGATCCTCCCACCCAAAGCAAATGCAGCTTTCAGGCAGTGGTCTAACATCTTTAGGACTCAGACACCCTCCCCTTCACGTGTGGGCACTGAAAGCCCTCCCCTCTGCCTGCCCTGCAGAGCCGTCCCCTCAGAGGCCCTAGAGACCACTCATGCTCTCTCCAGTCTGGGCCCTGACACTTGCACTCGACCTCGGGAGCATCTGACCCAGCTGAGTGTCCTTCACCTTGGGCTATTCTGGTCATTCAGTCTGTGGATCTTCCTCTAGCCCAAACCTCCTGGATTATTATTTTATGAGTGAAGGCTTTTAAAACAAATTCTCCACTTTTCCCTGGGGCTAGGCACACTTTCATCTTTGGGACAAAAAGTGCTTTTAAGAGGAAGATATATAACCCCCCCCCACCACCTCTGCTAATGTACATAGGAAGTCGGAGGGCTCATCCTAACCCTACTATTATCCCCCGCTACTGCTGGGTACCTATTCATACTCAGCTCTTGGTGTCATCCATAGGAGACTGGGTCCATGTACCCTCCGGGGTCCAGCAGTTTTCAGCCTGCTCAGAGCCTCTCTTCTAGAACTTGTGCCTGTGTCTCAGTGAATGACTAGCCCAAACAAAGATGTGCGTCTCCCCGAAAAACCCTGTGCTCCACTCCAGACCACGCTCTGCAGAGCTTGAGGATAGGACCAAGTTCATTGCCAAACCACCGGGCTCTGGTTGTACCTGCCTCTAAGAGGGTGCTGCTTCTAGAAGTTGGCTGCTCTGGGGAGGGTGGACACCAGGCTTCTAGATGGCAGCCTGGAGATGGTGGATATTCCCAAGCTGTTAGGACAAGTCTAATCTAGAAGCCTCAGTGGCCCCGCAGCTGCCTGGGAGGATCATCTTTTCTGACTCCGTCTCAGGCTGACCTGACCTGGCATGAGGTGCCTACATACCCAAGCCCTGGCCCATGTTAATCCTGTGACAGCCCGTTGCTGTTCCCAGCCTCTGCTGCCACCTTAGGGCAGGTGGGTCGGCTTCCTTAGATGGGCACAGAGATGGGAAGAACTCCTAAATACAGAAGAGCCTGTCCAAGTGACGGACAGGAGGGGCTCTTTAAAAACAAGTTTTACATTTTTTTTATTTATTTGTTTTGTATGTATCATTGTTTGGCTTGAGTGTTTGTATTGCACCGTGTTATTGTGTAACCAAGCATTTCCTGGGGAGATGCAACAGACATCTTACTCACCCTAGATAACACCCAAGTTCAATTTGGTAAGCCAATGGGTTTTTATTGGGTTTACTTACAGGAGTATGGGTGAAGGGTTACTTACAGGGTGCTCACAAAAGCTGGGAACCTGGAGCATACTGCACAGCCGGCTGGCAAGCCAACAGATTGGAAATTGTCCTCGCCAAGCGACTCTGGTCTGAACCACTTCTAGGCAGCTGGTCTGGCCTCAGAGTCTTCTTCCCAATTTGACTTGCAGCAGGGACTCTCAGCTTTTATTGCTTTCTCTGACAGAGAGGGGCCTAGTGAATCTGATCAGTTTTAGCGACTTCCTGAAGGTGTCTTGTGTTGTTTACCTTCCTGTTTAAGGAGCTTCCCGCAAGGTGGAATGTCTCAGTCTCAACATGTGTGCATGCAATGTCCTCAGAGACCAGAAGAGGGCATCAGGTCCCCTAGAACTAGGACAGTGGTTCTCAACCTTCCTAACGCTGTGACCCTTTAATACAGTTCCTCATGGTGTGGTGTCCCCCAACCAAAACATTATTTTCGTTGCTACTACATCACTCTAATTTTGTTACTGTTATGAATCGTAAATTGAATATCTGATATTTCTGATTGTCAAAGGGGTTGATGATCCACAGGTTGAGAACCACTTAGCTAGAGTTAAACTAATGAGCTGCCATGTGGGTGTTGTGAACTAAACCCAGTTCTTCCAGAAGAGCAGTAAGTGCTCTTAATCACTGAGCTGGCAGCTCTCTAGCCCTTAGACAGGAGGGTCTTACATGACCACCGTGACTTCCCAGGGACACCTACTACTGTACTACACCAATAGCACTACAATGTGGAGGCTGGAACAATTGTTCAGTCTGGAGGTGTCCTGGGAACAAGAATGAGCTTGGCTGTTGGACATAGGCTTGAGGCACCAAGACAGAGAAGGTGGCAAATACCCATCAATACCAGCCTTCCACGCAAGAGCCGACATCAGTCCCAGACGTGTCCCTGGTGGGCAGCACAGAACCTGAACAAAGTTAGCCTCTCAGGCAAGTGCCCTTCCAGGTTAGTGCCCTCTCAGGCTAGTGCCCTGGGCAGTTTGGAGGAATTTCTCCATGTGGGAAGACAGGGAAGGAGCCTGGCTGAAGCTTCCTCCAGGACCCTTGCTCTGGGGAGCATCCCCTGGTTCCCAAGGGCTGCAGATGGCTTCCCATCCCTGTGGCAAAATAACAGACAGAAGCCACTGAAGGGTGGAGAGGCTTGCTTTGGCTCGGCTTCGGCTCATGATGGCCAGGAAGGAATGGTGGAGTCCATGGTAATGAGAGGGGTGGCGTAGCCTCCTTCAGTCTTGGTGAGTAAGGAAGCAGAGAGCCGGGAGGGACGGTATTGATAACAACCTCCAAAAGTCGGCCCCTACTGGCTAAGTACACCATCTAGAGGCCACATCTCACAACCTCCCACAACAGCACCATGGTGGACCAGTTAGTCAAAACAAGCGTATGTAGGGGACATTTCACATTTCAACTCCAGCAGTCATTCTGTGCTTTTGCAAAAACTGGAAAAAGAGAGTCCCTGTCGAGTACCTTCCTGCTCACAAACAAACTCATTAGAACATTGCACTCCTTTCTCCCAGCGCATAGCCCCTTCCCAGCAAGCCTAGCTTTGCTCCCGGGTCAGGGCTGAATTCCAGACCCCCATGGCCCTCAGGCCGGGAACCCTGTGCAGGGAGCAGCTTGCACAGCCGTAGGAGGCAGTTTCAGTTAAGCGCTGTCCGCAGCTGGCATCTGACCTGCTTCTATTGATGCTTTCATCACGTGTGGGTGGGAGATGAATCCCATTGCCCAAGAGTCCCAGCTGCAAGAAACACTGCTAAAGATCTCGGTGGGTACCTAAGAAGTCCGGACTGTGGTCCTGCTGTTTGTGGTGGGTGCCTAAGCCCTTGCTCGTTGAGTCTATGTGTGATTAGGGCAAGAGGAGCGCATGGTGGGGTGAGGTAGCTGTAGGGAAGTCGTTTTAGGGAGCAGGAATCTTCCATCTGTAACAGGCAGTGGCTTGGGGGACAGGTTGGGGGTGTGTGTCGGGGTGGGAGCTCACTGCTGCCTGCAGCCCGGAGCAGGTAATGTGGTCCTCGGTCAAGGTACTTCCAGACATGCTATGCTGAATGTGGGCCTTCTGGGCAATCCTCAATAGGGCAGTCACTAGGAGGCTTCACTGCGATATTTTCAGACTCTGAGTGGTCAAGGAGGGCAGGGACACCAAATCACGCTCTTTAGCAGGGTCTGCCAAGCAAGCAGGCTTATTCCCCAGCAAGCTGTTTGCATAAACCAGAAGGTTCCACCCAGATAGAGGAGCCAGTCTTCTCCAGCTCCTCAGAACGCAGCGATGCGCCCCTTTTGCCACTAGAGGGCGGCCGTGTGCAAAAGGAAAGCAGAGTGCGTTTGCGGACAGCCCTGTGGCGCCTGCGGACAAGGGTCTTTCCCCAAGTGGGTCCTCAAGAGTGTGAAAGCAATGCCAGGCCGTGATAGTTTCCTCACATGACCAGGCTCGGTGGAACTGCATCTTGCATAATTAAGCAGTAATTAAGATTAGGTAAATTAATAGTCATATTAAAGTATGTAGTAGCCGTAATAATATTAACGAGAATGGTATTAGCGCTGCATGTTTGAAAGCTTCATGTGTGCGCGCATACTCTCCCTCCCTCCCTCCCTCTCTCTCTCTCCCCCACCCCTTTCCCCTCCCTCCCCGCTTCAGTGGCTGGATCACAAGTGCTCTCTAATCTTTTTTTTTTTTAATTTATTTTAATTTATTTTGCAATACAATTCAGTTCTACATATCAGCCACGGATTCCCTTGTTCTCCCCCCTCCCGTTCCTCTCACCTTCCCCCCAACCCCCCCCCCCATTCCCATCTCCTCCAGGGCAAAGCCTTCCCCACAGACTGAGGTCAACCTGGTAGACTCAGTCCAGGTAGGTCCAGTCCCCTCCTCCCAGGCCGAGCCAAACAATCCTGCATAGGCCCCAGGTTTCAAACAGCCAACTCATGCAATGAGCACAAGATCTGGTCCCACTGCCTGGATGCCTCCCAAACAGATCAAGCCAATCAACTGTCTCACCCATTCGGAGGGCCTGATCCAGTGGGGACCCCTCAGCCATTGGTTCATAGTTCATGTGTTTCCATTCATTTGGCTATTTGTCCCTGTGCTTTATCCAACCTTGGTCTCAACAATTCTCACTCATATAAACCCTCCTCATTCTCGCTAATTGGACTCCCAGAGATCCACCCGGGGCCTAGTCATGGATCTCTGCATCCAGATCCCTCAGTAGTTGGATGAGGTTTCTAGCACAACAATTAGGGTGTTTGGCCATCCCATCACCAGAGTAGGTCAGTTCGGGCTGTCTCTCGACCATTGCCAGCAGTCTGTTGTGGGGGTATCTTTGTGGATTTCTGTGGGCCTCTCTAGCACTTTGCTTCTTCCTATTCTCATGTGGTCTTCATTTACCATGGTCTCCTATTCCTTGTTCTCCCTCTCTGTTGTTGATCCAGCTGGGATCTCCCGCTCCCCCAAGCTCTCTTTCCCTCAACCCTCGCCTTTCATTACCCCCACTCATGTCCAGGCTGTTCATGTAGATCTCATTCCATTTCTCTGTCATTGGGCGATCCCTGTGTCTTTCTTGGGGTCCTGTTTTCCAGGTAGCCTCCCTGATGATGTGAGTAGCAGACAAGTCATCCTTGTTTCATGTCTAGTATCCTGCTATGAGTGAGTCCATACCATGTTTGTCTTTCTGAGTCTGGGTTACCTCACTCAGGATGATTTTTTCTAGATCCATCCATTTGTCTGCAAACCTCATGATGCCATTGTTTTTCTCTGCTGAGTAGTATTCCATTGTGTATATGTACCACATTTTGTTTATCCATTCTTCAGTTGAAGGGCATCTGGGTTGTTTCCATGTTCTGGCTATTACAAACAATGCTGATATGAACATAGCTGAACAAGTGCTCTTATGGTGTGGTTGAGCATTTCTTGGGTATATGCCCAAGAGTGGTATAGCTGGATCTTGGGGGAGATTGATTCCCAATTTTCTAAGAAAGCGCCATATTGATTTCCAAAGTGGTTGTACAAGCTTGCATTCCCACCAGCAGTGGAGGAGAGTTCCCCTAGCTCCACATCCTCTCCAGCATAAGGTGTCTTCAGTGTTTTTGATCTTATCTTAACAATGGGTCGTTGGGAGGGTATGGTTGTGAAGCTTCTCCTGAGTCTAATTCTTTCTCTTTTTTAATTGATTTTTTTTTGAGAATTTATATATGTGTCAACAGGAGAAGAATGATGTAATCACAATTGTGGTAACTCCAGATTATTTTATATAAGGAATTCAGAAGGTTACAGAAAGTATTAAATAATCCTACTTTTGGTTAAAAAATTATAACCATTTATTTTGTGAGACAGAGTCTCAGGTAGAGCAGGCTGTGTAGTCAGGGATGGTTTTAAATTTACACTCCTCCTGCCCTACAGTGAGTGTTGGGATCAGATGCATGCTCCAGCATGCCCAGTTTATAAAGCACTGGGGATCAAACCCAGGGCTTTGTGCATTCGAGGCAACCAGCCTATCAATAGATCTACACTCAGCCCCACCATATATTACAGTATTTAGAAGCACATGAGTGTGTTAAATTTGAAAGAAAATTTGTTTAAATAACATATGTGTTGTTTACCGAAATCACCCCATCTATGTATGTATGCTTTGTAATAAGAAAACCTTTATTTACTCCTGTTGTTAAAAATACTCACTATATCAGATTTGGGTTTTTTCCTCAGCTGCTGTGAGCTGAGCTTCCTGTCACTTGCAGGTTCCTGTTACCCTCTGGGAGAGGCTAATGCACGAGGCAACGGTTTTTGGCAGGATTATTACTGAGGGCATCATTTTCACCCAGAAGTCAATCTCGCTGCAAGAACCAGCTTTTCTGGACTGCAGACTGTCCCTCAGGAAATGCTAAACATAGTTCCTCTGCAGACTGGTCTCCGGGACAGTCATTCTCTCTTTCTCCCTTTCTCTCTTTCTCTTTTCCTGATAATGTTTTAATTATTCACGTGTATGGGTGTTTTGCTTGCATGTGTGTCTGTGCATCACATGCACGTCTGGTGCTTGTGAGAGTTAAAAGAAGGCATCAACTACCCTGGAACTGGAGCTATAGAAATTCGTGAGCCGACACGTGGGTGCTGGGAACCAAGCCTGGGTCCTCTGAAAAGGCAACAAGTGTTCTCCACCACTGGGCTTCTCTCCAGCCTTGTTTCTGCAGACAGCAGTCTTTCCCTTAGGAGAGTAACCCAGCTGACCGAATTCTCTTCCTTTCCTCCTCTCCCCTCCTCTTCCCTCCCCTCCTCTCCTCTCTCCTTCCCTCCCCTCTGCCCCCCCCATTCCTTCTTTTCTCTGCAGTGCTGAGGATTGAATTGGGATCTATATATATGCTAGGCAAGTCCTTTACCATTGACTCGTGCAGCAGCCTGGGTTTTCTGTGGGGACTGTTTCTTTTCACTTTCAATCCCACAATCCGGGCGGGGATGGCCCTGACCCCAACTCCAGGGTTACATGTGTGAGCCACACCTTACTGCAGCCACAGGCTCAGGAAAGGGCATGCATTGATTATTTTATGTCAACTTGTCACCAGCTGGAATCATTTGGGAAGAGGGACTCTGAATTGAGAGAATGACACCATAAGCTTCGCCTAGAGACAAGTCTGTGATGCTTTTTCTTGATTAGTGAGTGATGTGGATTGGTCCAGCCCACTGTGGCTGGTTCCATCCCTGGGCAGGAGGTCCTGGGTTCTATAAGAAATCAGGCTGAGTAATCAATGAGGAACAAGTCAATAAGCAGCATCTCTCCATGGCCTCTGCTTCAGTTCCTGCCTCCAGGTTCCTGCTTTGAGTTCCTGCCTTGACCTCCCTCAATGTTGGAGTGCAACCTGAGAGTTGGGGAATGAAATAAAGCCTTCCTTCCCCAGTTGCTTTTGGTCATGGTATTTTTCTCAGCAATAGAAAGCATAACCAAGACAGGGAGTGTGTGATATGCCAGGCTGGCGGGACAGCATTTGTGTAAGCCTTTTCTCTGCCGATTCTGCACGTGGAAAGACAAAAAAGTCTGGTGTTCCGATGATGGCCACCTACCACTGTGGAGTCTGAGAATGAAGCAGACATGGAGAAAACAAAGGCAGACTGTGGAGAGGCATAGTGCTTATCTCAGGAATGGAGCTGGAGTCTAGCTGAAGGTGTCTCAATCGTGAGAGCCAATGTGCTTCTCCTTTGCCTCGGCTGGCATGGGCTTGGCTTCCTGGTGTTAACCCCGGGAAGTATCTTGACTGTAGAAGCTAGCATAAAGAGTTGCCGGGTGGGGTTTGCAAGTGAGACTAAAACACAGAACTGGCCAAGTTGACTCAGGGCAAGCAAGTCTGTTCTTGGCCAGCAACTAGTGATTCATGCTATGTAGTGATGAAGGAGCTCGCCGCTTGGACACATGTTTACCATGCACCTGGGAGCATCAGGGGGTGAAATGGGCAAGTTGATGAGCTCTCCTTGCTGCTTTCAGCAAGATCTTACACTAAAGAAACAAACCTACGGGCTAGTCTGATGCCTGTTACCTGTGCGCAGACCCAAGGACATTATCCTAACTGATGCGATCCAGCCCCAGAAAACAAGGCTGTGCTGTTTCAATGGTATACAGGAGGCACCTAGACTAGTCAAGTTCACAGAGACAGGAATCACATGGTGGGTACCAGGGGCCGTGGGGCAGGGCAGGAGTTGTTTAACGAGTGCAGTAAGATGAAGAGTGTTCAGGAGACGGCTGTGGTGATGGGCGCATAGGGGTATGAACGTGCTGAGCAGTGCCAAGCTGGCCCGTTACAAAGTGGTTAAGATGGTACATTTTTATATTGTGTGTTGTTTGGCTACAGTTTTACAGACAGCACACAGCAACGGGAATAATGCAGCTTTGCTCAAAAAGGTCTTTCTGCATGGGCTTGCAGTCCTGGGCTCAGAGTCCCAGATACGACAGGTTAAGTTCCTGCACAAAGGAAGACAGGAAGCTGGGACTTAGGGGAATAATGGTCATTATTAAATGTCTACATCTCCTTTGGTTTTCACACATAAATTCACCTACTTATGACACACAATGGAGAAGGTATGTGCCTTGTAGGGGTGTGTGTGTGTGTGTGTGTGTGTGTGTGTGTGTGTGTATGTGTGTGTGTGTGTGTGTGATGTACACATGTGTGTGAAGGCCAGATGACAACTTTGGGCCGTTCTTCAGGAACCACCACTTACTTTTAGTAGAAGTTTTGGGGGGCTGGAGAAATGGTTCAGCTATTAAAGGCTTAGGCTCACACTTAAATGGAAGGTTTTTAATTATATGTATTTGTGTGTGTGTGTTCATGTGTGTATATGCCACAACACATCTGTAGAGGTCAAAGAACAGCTTGTGGGAATCAGCTCTGTCCTTCCACCGTGAAGGGTCCCTCGGATGGGACTCTTGGTCATCAGATTCGGTGGCAAGTGCCTTTATCCACCGAGCCATCTTGACAGCTCCATTTAGAAATATTTAGAATCCATTGAGATAGAGTCCCTTATTGGCCTGGAACTTGACAATTAGGCTAGGCAGTCTGGACAGTGAGTCTTAGGGAGCCCCTTGTGCTGAAATTACAAAGGCACATCACTACACCTGTTTTTTTTTTAATTATTATTATTATTTAATGTGGGTTCTGAGGGTCAAACTCAGGCTCTCATGGGTACAAGGCAAACACTTTATCATCTTATATACTGAGCTACAGCTCTATACAGACAAGGGAATTGAGCCATAAGTAGGCTAAATAGATAAACCCTGTTACAGCTTGAGTGTGAGATGGCACCCACACTCTCCTGTGTTTGCCCTCAGCTTTGAACATTCCTTCGGGGACACCGTGGAGCCTTTAGGAGGTAGAACCTAGCTAGAGGGCAGTGGATTTCAGATGTTATGGCCTAGTTCTGCTTCTGGCATGATGGCTCTGCTTCCTGGTCTACCAAGGTGAGGTTCAGCAGCCTCATGCCCCTGCCTCTGCCTCGATGAACCTCTTCTATAACCATGGTGGATTATACCCCAAAATGGCAAACAAATCATTCAGTCTTCCTTACATGCTTCTTGTCAGGTATGTGGTTAGAATGATGGAATGTGGATGATACACCAATGAGGTAAGTGACATGGCCAGGGTGTGACCTAACCCCAGCTTCTGCCCTACATGGGCCCGAGCAGCCCAGCCCTTCTCTGCTGCGGGCTGCAGGAATATGAAGTAGGAATTCAGCTGACTACGAGAAAGCTACACCTGGAAGAAGCCAAGGGCCCTTCCAGAGGAGAAAGCCAAGACTTAAGAGTCTTGGTGATACTGCCTTTTGAATATTATTCAGATTTCCCCTATGCAATGAAAGTATTTGGATATACATCTCCCAACTGTGCTAAAAGCAGTCACACAGCCAGACCCTTAATTTCAGGCCTTTCTGTAATTATCGTCATTAGCAACATTTGGCCAGGATCTTTCTGGGATGAAAGTATCTTTTTTTTTTTTCTCCTAGAGCTGAGGACCAAACCCAGGGCTGAGCTAAATCCCCAACCCCAAGGGTGAAAGTATCTTATCTGAGATTCTTCCCAGACTTTCTAAGAACAGACTGCAGCATCCAGACTATCAGTCAGTTCCTGAGGGAAGATAAAAATCTACCATGAAGCCGGGCGGTGGTGGCGCACGCCTTTAATCCCAGCACTCGGGAGGCAGAGGCAGGCGGATCTCTGTGAGTTCGAGGCCAGCCTGGTCTACAGCGTGAGATCCAGGAAAGGCGCAAAGCTACACAGAGAAACCCTGTTTCGAAAAACCAAAAAAAAAAAAAAAAAAAAAAAAAAATCTACCATGAGACAACTGCCCAGGCCTGGCAGATGTGCTGATTAAGCTTAATCTTCTTTCTTCCAAGGGACATCTTAGTTCTAGACGTCCCTTTAACCATTAACCCAGAAGTAAAGGGCTTTTACTTACCAGGTACATCTAGCTGGGACGCAATTTGTCTAGTTACCTAGCTATACTTCCACTGCCCTGCCAAGAAACAGGCAGTCGAGTTAAGCTAAGAGTTTTTCTCAGTGACTTATAGAATCCTAACATTTTACCTAACCACTTCTAAGAATATAGTTTGAGCACATATATCCCCTTTTTCAGATCTATTAACCGAATTTAGCCTTTAGTTGATTCATGCCCCACTAGTCACTTCCCCTTGGGGTTGCAGATGATGGCTGACAATTACTGTTCTTTGTGGGTAGCTTATTGCCCCTCCTCTTGACCCTGAGGGAATTCAAGCCTGGTGACCTTGCCTTAGCCAGAGCATTGCTATTGCAGGGGTATATAACGGTAAACCTCAGAGACTGAAGGGTGGACTGGATTGAGAACTAGAAGAACGAGATGGAAGATGAGGAAGAGCTAGATGGGAAAGAACAAATGGGAGAATTCAGATAGAACTTAGAGAGAAAAGCAGAAAAGTATAGCGAGAAATCAGGCAAGAAAGGAGCTAAGTATGAGAGCAGAAAAGAAGCTGTGTAGAGAGAGAACTGACTCCGAAGAATAAAGTGAATGAATTAAAGAGTTTCGCGTATGTAGATTTATTTGATATCATCTAAGATTAGATTATCAGCTGGTTGTAGATTCTTCCACGGACCCTGGGAAAAGACTATCGAGGGGCTGGACCCCAACAGTCTTTGTTACTTCTGCCTCTCTCTCCTCACTCTTCTGCATAATTCTCCAGAGTCACATGTAGCCCGGGCTGGTCTGAACCTTGCTGTGCAGCTGAGGGTGATCCTTTGGCTTCCACTTCCTGAGAGAGGGGATGATGAGTATGTACCTTCATGTCCAGTATATGGGGCTTGAACCCAGGACTACTGCAAGTCAGACAGGCACCCCACAGATGAGCTACACCTCCTGCCTCCAGAAGGATTCTCTAACTCATTCTCAGAATCCTGTCATCCCACAGCAGAGACCACAATGCAAGTCACTGGTTAGGACACCGAGGCCTCTTCCAATGGGTGGACATTTCCGGGAATGGAAGCTGGTTCTTGCTCACCTCTCTGGCTTTGTGATTGCTCTATGGTGTTGATGGAAGCTCCTGAGACTCCATGGGCTGTAGAGGCATTGGCATCTGGATCACAAAGGCTAGGGTTTGCTGACCCCCGGGCAATCTGCAGGTCTTTTTTTAAAACAATGAGAAGCAGAATGTGACTTAGGACACCAAGTGCATCAGGACAGGCTGCCTTGCCCTTCCCCGGTGGCCCTCTCCTCCTTCCCATGCCCTTTACCACACTGACTCCCTTCTTTCTGAAGCACAGTCTTTTGGTACTCTGAAAGTGCCGGTCCCGCAATGCTGTCTGCTGCTTCCAGCCTCTTGATGAACATCTACACAGCAGCCAGTCGGCCCACGCTCAAACCATGAGCCAGGGCGTCTCTGGTTACATGCACAGCCAGCTCTGGGGCTGGGAAATAGCTTGACCTCATCTTGTGAGAACCCCGCCTGGCTGCTGTGTATGACCCCTCTGCATGTACTCTGGGGTCACACAAAGAGGCTGCGTGTGGAGGGCAGGCTGAGCTTAAAGATGAGTCACCACCTGGCTCGGAAGGAAGGAGGGTGAAAGGAATGTGTCAGGCAAGACTCATTCACCTGGACTCACTCAAGGTGGTCTGTGGCCCACAAGAACCAGACGAAGATGTGGTTGCCACCTGCTAGGGAGACTTGTCCCAGCAAGACCAGAAAAAAGCAAGGCAAGCCCTCCTGAGGTGGACAAAGACAGGCGAGCCCTCCTAAGGTGAGGTCTTGACTGGCTAAGGCATTTCCTCAACGGACTGCTGAAGGGAGGAGAGCCTTATGGACCTGTGGCTCCAAGCAGTGTCCTTCAGCTGTGCTCACAGGGACTTGACCGCGAGAATCTGATTGTCCAAATTAGTTACTGTAAATAGACAAAGTATAATTGCATACATTTATGTGGTACAAATAATGTTATGATACATACGTATACAGTTTGCAATATTTGAGTCAAACTAATTAGCATATCAATCCCCTTAATTACTTATTCCTCTTTAAAAAAAATTAAAAAATTAAGTTTATTTATTTAGTTTGTGGGTATGGATGTTTCGTCTATATGTATGTCTGTGTACCATGCATGTGCCTAGTGTCTGAGAAGGTTGGAAGACGTCATCAGATCCCCTGGAACTGGAATTACAGACAGTTGTGAGCCACCATGCCAGTGCTGGGAATTGAACCTGGGTCCTCTGCAAGAGCAGCCAGTACTCTTAACTGCTGAACCACCTCTCCAGTCCTGATTACTTATTGCATTTGGTGAGAACACTTACAATTTATTTTTTAGTATGTGTGGGCATGCACGTGTGTGTGTGTGTGTGTGTGTGTGTGTGTGTGTGTGTGTGTGTGTGTGTGTGTGTGTGTGAGTGCACAGGTGCCAGAGGACATCCTTGGACGTTGTTTCTAGGTAGACTAGCCTGGCTTGCCAGTGAGCCCCAGGGATCCACCTGGTTCCCAACAACCACAGGGTTGGGATTACAAGTGTTCACTACCACATCCAGCTTTTAAATGGGAGTTGTTGTGTCTACAAAGTAGCACATTACCAAGTGAACTATCCCCAGCCCCCGCTTCTCTTAGCAGTTCCCCCCTTCTTTTTTGTGTGCATGTGTGATGTGCGTGTGTGAGTGTGTACGTGAGGTCTGAGGTGTCAGGAATTATCCCTGATTGTTCTTCCACTTTAGTCAATGAGGCAGACCTCTCAGGCAAACCCAGAGCTTTAGGCTGGCTGAGGAGGAAGGGACTGGAGGGTGGGCACACACCTCAGCAGGTGCCACTCAGCCAGCTCCCTCCAACCTGAGTGGAGAGTTCATCACTGACTCCTTCCAGTGTCCCATCTGTCCTGGAGGTTTGGCTTTTGCAAATCTGTCTTCTCCATGGTCCAGCCAACAGAGGCATTCCAGAAACGTTTAGGACCCACAGGAAAAGACAGACCAGGCTGGTGGCAAGATGGCAGGCTGAAATAAACACGATTCATTTCTTTTGCATATTTGTGAATTAATAAAGCAATTCTTTTGGCAGGCTTTGCACCTCCTTGCCTATAGGACTTTGGTGGGACAGAGAACAAGGCAGCCTGGGACTAGGGCTAACCTCTCCTACCAATATAAGATGCTGAAGGAATTATAGGTGTGTTGGGGTGGGAAGGAGAGGGTCCTGGAGGGGTACGGTGAGGTGAGGCGCACTCATTCTATCTAGGAAAGCCAAGAGGTCTGTGGTTTCCTAGGGCAGCAGCGTCCACGACTCAGTGACAGGTAGGCGAGGCAGAGTCTCAGCAGCACTGTGGCCATGGAAGTACAGGGGCTGGGCTGACTTAAAGAGGTAGTGGCTGACTGTCCTCACAAGCCCTTGGGGACCTTGAGGCCACTTGGAAGGATGAGGGCCCTCAAAACTGGCTGAGGAGGAAGGGAATGGAGGGTGGGCACACACCTCATCATGGATGCCTCTGGGAACAGTACATGACCAGTGAGAAGCCAGTCCTGAGGAATCACATGTAAAACCCATCAGGGCGGGGGCAGGGCTGGGACAGAGGAGGTGGGAGTGTGCTTGTTGGGTATGGGGTTTTCTTTGTGGCTGAGCCTTCTAGAATTAGATCGTAGAAATGGCATGTAAGCTTGTGAGTATATTTAAAGGATGATGAATCATAGATTTGAAAATAGTATTAAAAATTACTTTTTTTTTGGAAACAGAGTTCCATGTAGTCCAGACTGGCCTTGAACTCACTGAATAACCAAGGATGACACTGAACTCATGCCTCCTCTTTTCAAATGCTGGGATTACCTGCAGGTACTGCCATGCTCTGATCTAAAAATGACAAATTTAAATTATTGTCTAAATTTATCTCAGTGAACAAGAGTTCTAAAAGCTGAGATGGAATTTCCTATTACCCCAGTGGGACAGTGACCCAAAATTACACTTCAGTTGATTTAAAAAAAGGAAATGCCATCCCCTGCCCCCAACTCTGGGTTTGTGGGCCAGGATTCACAGTTACATAATGGTGGGAGGAGACAATATTCTGAGACACAAGAAGGAATGCAGGGTCACCCGGCACAGAGCCCTCTAGACATAGGGACGTGCATCTCAACAGAGAGCAATGGGAACCTGCCTGAGAGACAAGGAGGCGGGTGGCCTGGGGGATGGGGGATATGTTCCTAGACATCTGCTTCTTTTTTAAAAATATTCTGTGTGTGTGTGTGTGTGTGTGTGTGTGTGTGTAAGTCAGAGGATAAACTGTGAGAGTTGATTTTCTCCTCCATATGGGCTCCGGGAATTGAACTCATGTCCTCAGCTTTAGCAGCAAGTGCCTTTACCTGTTGAGCCATCTCGTCAGCCCACCCAGACCTCTGCTTCTTACACTCACTTCAGTTCTGATCAAGCATGTTTAGCAGTATGTGATGTAACTGTGGGGACTCTGGTGTCCCGTCTCTACATCTGAGGCACTTGCCTACTCCCCGTGTGGGCCAAGCTCAGGCCCCCACAGTGTTCACACACATGCTTGCTCCTGAGGGACAGCGGGTACAGATTTAGCCTCACATGTCCAAGGGGAGGGCCAGCTTAGGAACTCTGTCTCTCTCGGGGCCAGAAAGCATGAGTCCCACCTCAGTGGCCTCATGTGTCCATCATGGCAGATCTTCCTTGTGGTCTCAGCAATTTCTCACTGGCTGAGGTAGTCATGAATCCCCCTGTCCGAGTTTGGGTACCCCAGAGCAGCTGGTATAAGGATTTGAAATCAAGCAGGTTTGGGGGCAGTGGTTCCAGAAGGCACTGGGAGGGGAGAAAGGGATCCATTAGGGCCTGTGAGGACTCCAAAGGTTGGGTCCCTGTCTTGGATCAGACCCTGAAGTCTGCTGGTCAGGGCTGGAATGCTGCTAAGTCACCCCACTTCCACTGCTTGGCTACTCGGCCCTGGTCCCCCTGTTTAGCCCATCTATTCATGGCAGGAGCCTCCTTGCTGACCCCTGCTCCACAGGAGCCTCGCCCCTTCTCCAAAGCTCATTTTCCTACAGTTGTCATCATTGACTAACCTGCTGTAGCGTCTCAGATGCTTCGTGTACCAATGTGATGAGGTTTGCAGCTTTGAGCCTGGTGCTCCACCTAGGCACCTCTCTAGAGATGTAGAGAACGTTCTCAGAGCGAAAGGAGAGATCATGGTCAGTCTTAAGCCAGGAGGCTTAGGAGGCAACAGATCCTGTGTCTGTCATCCACTCTCTACTCCTAATCCAACTGCATCACGATCACCACCATCACCACCACCAAAACCATCACCACCCCCACCCCCACATAGGGTCTTTCTTTACCTCTTGAACTTACTATATAGTCGAGGATGACCTTGAATAGCACCCAGTTAATGAGGTGCCAGGGATGGAACCCAGGGCTTTGTGTATACTAGGTGTCTTGGTTACTTTTCTATTGCTGTGAAGACACACCATGGCCAAGACAACCTATAGAAGAGAGAGTTTATAGGGGCTTACGGTTCCAGAGGGTTAGGGTCCAGGGCTATCACGGCACAGTGCTTGGCAGCAGGCAGGCAGGCAGGCATGGTGCTGGGGCAGGAGCTGAGAGCTCACATCTCATCCACAAGCACAAGGCAGAGAGAGAGAGAGAGAGAGAGAGAGAGAGAGAGAGAGAGAGAGAGAGAGAGAGAGAGAGACAGAGAGACAGAGACAGAGACAGAGACAGAGAATGGAGAGGCTCAGCCATGCTAAGGCTGAGGCTATGACAGATCCTCTGAGGTCAGAGTAGAGGTCAGGAAAGGTCATGAGGTGCATCTGGCCAGGGAGATGCCTTGTCAACCACACAACTGCCGTGGCTGCTTTAGAAACTCCCTCGGCCTTTTTGGTTGTTATTCCTTGAGGCAGGGTCTCACTATACAAGCCAAGCCGGCCTCGGTCTATGTAGACCACCCAGGCTGACTTCAAACTCTCAACTGCCCTGCTCCAGCCTTCCAAGCAGCAAGACGCCAGATTGGGCTCCCATGCCCGGCTGTGCCCTGGGCTTCCTTAAGTCCATTCTCTACCCACTGGGGAAGGTGCTAGCTACTGGAGGGCAAGTCCTCACTGCTTAGTTAGGTTGTGATTGCACAAACTTGTCATCTCAGCACTTGGGAGGAAGAGACAGGAGGATGGTTGCAAGCTAGAGGCCAGCCTGGTCTACTGTGAGTGCCAGGCCAGCCAGAACTACATAGCTAGAACCTAGTCTCAAAAATCCCCAAAGAGAGGCCGAGGGCACAACTTAGTAGGTAAAATGCTTGGGGCACAACCATAAGGACTGAGTTCAGATCCCCAGCACCGTTTAAGAGCTGTGCTGGCTTCAAGCATCTGAAAGTCAGAAATGGGGGGAGGTGGGTAGAGACAGACCTATCCATGGAGCCGGTTGGCCAGCTAGTCTAGCTGAAGTGGTGAGGCCCAGGTTCAGTGAGAGACCCTGTCTAAAAAAAAAAAAAAAAAAAAAAGGGTGTCTAGTGTGGTGGTCACGCTTTGAATCCCAGCACCTGGGAGGCAGACAGGCTATGAGTCAGAGGCCATCCCGGTCTACATAGTGAGTTCCAGAGCTGTATTAAAAGAAAAAAAAAAAAAAAAAAGTGGAGACTGAATATATCCATGAAGACCCCTGGCTTCCACGTGCAATTGCGAACCTTGTCACATAAGCCAGAAATGAGGGGGGAAAGCCCCTGATTCAGTAGCCGGTTGGTCTGACTTTCCGGCTGCCTGCAGCGTTGCCCTGGGTGGGATGTTTCTCTTACCTGCTGAGAATCTGGGGGGAGGGGGCAAGTCTCAGCCTCCCACCGGTCTACTGTGTCTCCAGGTCACCCCAGGAACAGCCTACCTAGGGCCTTGTCCTGGGAACCCCCTTCCCCGCCTCCCCACACTCTTTAGATGTTACCCATGAGGAGGCTCAGGAGGAGGAGCGCCTTGGCTCATAGCCGTCCTGTGCCTTCCGCTGCTCGGGAGTAGGTGGCGGGGCTGGTGACCTGGGCCGTCCTCCCTCCCCGCAACCCCGCCCGGCCGCCCGCGGTCGCAGCTCCCGCGCAGTCCCGGCTCCTCCCCCGCGCGGGGCTCGGCGCGCAGGCTGCGGCGCGCACAGCGGGGACCAGAGCGGCTCCGGCGCGGGGAGCCGGGCTCAGCCCCGCTCTGCGGACGCCGCGGCCCCGGGAGCACACCGAGTCGGCCTGGGGGGCCTGGGGGGCCCGCGGGGCGCACGCAGCGCCGAGTGCGCGTGGGGCCGGGCCCCGCAGCCGGGTGCAGGAGTGCGCGCGCGCCACGGCATGGAGCCGGCCCGGGAGCCCCCCGCGCGCACCCGCCCGCCGCCCCCCGCCGCGCGTCCCGCGCCCGCGGCACCCAGGCCGCGCTCGCCAGGCGAGGCCGAGGCCCGTGGCCCAGAGGGGCTGCTGCGGCGATCGGGGTCAGGCTATGAGGGCAGCACCAGCTGGAAGGCGGCCTTGGAGGGTAAGCTCTCAGCCTTCCATCCCCCGGACCCCCGACTCGGGACCCAGGAAGTGGCCAGTCACCTTGACAGCTCGCAGAAGGGAGGGTGATCCGGATAATTCATTCATTTCGGGCCAGGCACCATGGGAGGAAGAGGGGCGGTTGGGGACCACCTCTGGTCACAGCCTTGACCTGCCTTTGCTGCCAACTCCCTCAGTGACCTTGGAGCACGCTTCATGCTCCAAACCTTAGTTGGATCCGGTGTGAAGCACCTGCCCCGCTTGCTGGGTGGCGGCCTGAATCTATAGCAGAGAAAACACTTAGTGCTTCTTAAAAGCAAAAGCTCTGGTTCCCCGAGGTGATGCCTGTACTCTGTGGGGATGAGAGGGGCGCTCTGCTGGTGATGAGACAGAAGAAGAGGGCCTTTGTTAGTGATTTCGGGGTGCCACCTATCCCTTCTTGTCATAGTGGCTCAGGGAGTGACCTCGGTCTCAGTGAGACCTCAGAGTTGACCCTAGGAGACAGTGAGGCTTCGAAGAGACTTCAAGTTCACATACTCTTTTAGGAAACTTGTGGTGGCTGCAGGTGAGTGGTACTGTTCGGGAGATGCTGGAGTTGGCCACAGGGAGGGTCAGCTTCCAGGTGCCTCTCAGGCTCCTACCCGTTAGGAACTGGGCAGCATTAGCTAGGGACAGAGTCAGAGGAGGGCATCTCAGAGAAGGTGATCTTCCAGGGGTGTGGGACAGACAGGGAAGGAGTACCAGGTCAAGGAATGAAAGCAGGTAGCTGGAACTAGTCAGTCCCTTGTACACAACTAAACCATAGGGTGCTGGGTACTGATGAAGGAGGGATGGAGGGAGAGAAAGAATATGAAAACGGATATATCTGAGGGACTACCCAGGCCAGACTACGGAGTTTGTTTGAAGGAGCGGTCGAGGGTTTAAGAGAGCGATCTGAAGGGATAGACCTGCAGCGGATGGCTGGTGGGTGAGGAAGGTGGGTAGTGATCTGGAGGGGTAAGGCCACCTGTGCCCAGATAGGTGAGGGGGCTGCTGAGCATGGAGGACCCTTGGCCAAAGGCTGTGAGCCAGGGCAGGACACTGTGGAGGGCTGTGCAGACCCTGAAGAAGCCCAGTAGTGGTTAGGAACCATGGAGGCAAAGACATAGCTTCCCAGAAGCAAGACTGTTCATTACAGAGGAGAACCGGACCGCAAGCGTGTGGAATGGACTGACTAGCCCTTCTCGGATGTGTGTTTCTGGTTAGTGGTTGGGTTTGCCCTGTGACCTGGGCTTGCCCCCATCAGAATGGTATTTCTTGATGTCACTCCCATCCCTAGGCTGCATTTCTTCTTTCTTTTGTAAGTATTTGAAAGGGTCAGCTCGACTAACCTTTGCCCTTACCCCCATTGGGTAAGGCGATTTTAGGGTAGTGTGGCTGGCTGGCTCTGGCTCCATCTCTGGCCCTTAATACATCGACTCTTGTCCTTCCTACGGCCAGTGTGGCTGGCTGACCCTGCCCATCAGCTGAAGAAGAGGCTACACACTGGGCAGAAGGAAGGCGAGAAGCTTCCTGTGGTGGTCCAGCACACCATCGTACTTGGCATCTTCTTGCAGTCCAGCCTTGTCTCATCTGAACAGGCGTGGCACCCGACTGATGTCACGTTGTCCCTCTGGTGGTCTCCGGTGCATGTAAGAGCACCCCCTCCCGATGGCTCTTGGGTGCTCAGCGTCTTGACCTGCTGACCGTCCTACAGGACTTTTTAATTCCGTTGGTCCTCTGAGGGTCTTCTAGATGTTCCTTGGGTGTGCCCTATCTCCATCCAAAGAGGAGAGCCCATGGGTTAGGACTGGTCCTTGCCAGTGGCTGCCACCATATGGGACCTTTGAGCAGACTTGTTCATTCTTTCTACAGTGCTAAGACACCTCCTTAGGCCCTGGGCATATCCATCCCTCAGAGAGGTCCTAGAACAGGGGCGTCAGTTTGGAGAGGTGCCAAGAGCTGGTACACTTGGGCCGCCTGCCCACGCCGCTGGTGGGCTTCACTTATTTAAACCCTAGTTTCCTCATCTTGTGAGTCATGTCACGCTTTCTACCTCAGTGCTAATCAGAGAAAGCTCTGGAGGGTAGGTTCTGTTGTGGTGGCTCCTTTCCCAGCTCCCTGAACATAGAACCCAACAGCCTGGGTGAGGAGTCCAGGGAACAGGGGCGACCAGCTCAGCGGGAGGCCTTTGAGGTTGCCCTTGAAGCTGCTCCTGCCCCTCACTTCAGTTCCCTTGCTTTGCCCCAAGCAGCTGTGCCTCCTCCCCCCATGGAGCTGGGTGTGCACCTCAGTGGTGGATCCGCCCTGGAGAGGATGTGGGGAATGAGCGTCTTAAATATCTCACTCAAGGGCACACTGGCCGCTAACACATGAAACCTCCATGGCACTTGCCATTGGGTCCTCTGATGTGAAAAGCTTGTCTTTCTCTGGTGTGACCGAGGACACTAGCTCAGAGAGGCTAACTGGACGGAGTCCAGCTGCACTTTCTGGGCACACAGCTCTCCTCTCCTGGCCCCTCAGAAGAGTCTGCCACCCTCAGGAGGGAGCCGCTCTTCCCTCCTCACAGCTTGAGGGAATTGGAGGGCTCCAGGCAGAAGGCTGGGGTCTGGAAGACAGTCCTCAGTGACCCGTTAGCTCTGGAAACAGAAACCAGACATTGGTTGGCCCGTGAAGGTTGCTTTCCCCACGGGTGTGAGTCTCAGGTGAAGGCTGGTAAAGCTGACCCAGAGTGCCCCACTGGGGGCTGAAAACCCTGAAGATGATTCAAGATAGGGCTATTTCTAGCCTGGGGCCTGAGAGTTGGGCAAAGTGTTCTGGGGTAAGAGAGAGAGGGACAGAGTGACTCTGCATACCTCAGGCTATATAGATTTCTCAGTGGTCACCAATTCTGAATTTTTAATGTTGAAAGTTTTTTTTATTAGGCACAAACCCACAACTTCCTGATCAAAACCACACACATGCATTTGGCAAAAGCTATCTAAAAATTTAAAAATTACCAAGCTTCACCTTTGATCATTTTAAAATAGTCAGGATTATGCTTGCCAGGCTGTGCCCTGGATGGTTTAGACGTCAGCCGTGGGCCTCTTTTGGGATGTGGGTATGAGGGGGATCTGCGGTACGAAGAGCCAGAGTTTTCCAGTTGTCCTTTCTAATATTAGGCCAAATCATCCTCATTTAGAAGCCCAGGTAACCTGCGCCTGTAACTCCAGCGTATGTGGATGGACCGTTGCGTAGTGGGATGACCCTCAAGTTAGATGCTTGTGAAAAGCTGAACTGTGTTCACGCCACAAGAGCCACGGTGAGCCCTAACTCCTCGGACCTCAGAATTTGCCCTTGGGTGAAATTGTAGTCCTGGCAGACATGATTAGTTAAGAGGAAGCCAGAATGGAGTTAGCGGGGCCCCAATCCAATAGGAACTCGTGTCCTTAGAGAAACACAGCTCCACCCTGGAAGGCCATGTGCTAAGAATGACTGAGGCTGAGGTGGTAAAGTCATGAGCCAAGGGCTTTCAGCAAAACACCAGAAGCTAGGATGAGTCCAGCAAGGCTTCCCTGAGGGTTTCAGAGGCAGCATGGTCCCACCAACACCTCAATCTTTTGACTTCTGGTTTTCATAACTATGAGAGGAATCCTTATTTTTGAAGGCACCCAGTTGATGGCACCTTAGTTATGCAATCCGAGGAAGCAGGTACCATGTGGATTGCAGCTATCCAGCCACAGGCTGCCAGGACGGTAGACAGTCAACAGTGTGTTAGGGTCATAGGGTGTGTGTCGTAGGGTTTCTATTGCAATGAAACACTGTGACCAGAAGCAACTTGGGAGGAAAGGGTTTTTATTCAGCTAACACATCTATATCACTGTTCATCATCAAAGGAAGTCGGGGCAGGAACTCAAACAGGGCAGGAATCTGGAGGCAGGAGCTGATGCAGAGGCCATGGAGGGGCGCTGCTTACTGGCTCGCTTCCCCTGGATTGCTCAGCCTGCTTTCTTATAGAACCCAGGACCACTCGTCCAGGGATGGCACCACCCACCATGGGCTGGGCCCTCTCCCATCAATCACTAATTAAGAAAATGCTCTCCAGCTGGATCTTATAGAGTTATTTTCTCAATTAAGATTCCCTCCTTTCAGATGACTATAGCTTGTGTCACAGTGATATAAGACCAGCCAGCATAGTGTCCTTCTTCTGTCCATGCTGCATGGTTTAGAGAAAGCATCCCCATGAAGAAGTGAAGAGACTCTTCAATTTTGGTGATGATGGGGATATATGTACCCACCCTCCTTTTCTACTAAGTCCCTACAACTCTGAATTGTCAGGCTGACCGAGGATATTGCAGTCAGTGTAGTATTCTGAATCCAGTCTGTATTGTGCATCGCAATGGCCGAGTCCTACATTAGGGAACTCAAAGGAATTCAGCACAGTTCCTAATCCCACGGAGCTTGGGGCTGGTCGTCACAGTGATGGTGCACAGAACTCACCATGTGGGATACAGTTCTAAGCACTCTGCTGCCCTCCTTCAGCAGCCACGGAGCATCAGTACCAGAAACCTTCATCAGACCCCAAGATCCAAGGATGCTCAAGTGCCTGAGATCATACTTAACACAGAATCGGCTCACATTGTCTCATATGCTTTAAACATCGCTAAATTCACCATAATATCAAATATAATGTAAATGCTAGGTACTTAGTTGCTCTTCTGTATCGTGTAAGGAAAAACAACATGATATGAAGGTTTGTACATGCTCAGTACTGATGCAAATTTTTCTCATCTCAATCCAGAGTTGGTTGAGTGTGCGGATATGGACCCACAGATAGGGAGGGCCTTGTGTACATTGATATCTCACAAAAATCTGAGGGGTAGATACTGACGTGAGGAAAGTGGAGCAGAACAGATGTTCAGTAACTTTATTATGTGTCCACATCGAGAAAAGATCAGAGTGTGGCTATGAACCTGGGAAGTGATTTCAGATGCTGTATTCTCGTCCTCAGTAGGTAACTCAGAACACAGGCTTGAAAGAGGAGAGAGAAACAATGTGCAGCAGTGTGCTCTCCACTGTGTAGTTCTGGGAGACACAGACGGTGCTAAATCTCCCCCCACCCTCAGGACAGCAGAGCAATGGGGATGAGCTCCGAGTGTCAGGGCAGTCTTGAACCTGCGCTCTCATACTTCCTGAAGCCACCCACCCAGACTCCTGGTGTGTTGTTGGTTGTTTTTACTTTTTGGCCCTTTGCTCTTTTGGGGGGCCCACCACCCAGCTCCCAAATAACCATACACGGAGTCTTATTCTTACTTATAAATGACTGGCCTTTGCTTGGCTTATTTCTAGCCAGCTTCACTTAAATTATCCCATCTACCTTTTGCCTCTGGGCTTTTACCTTTCTCTATTTCTGTATATCTTTTCTTTCCTTCTTATTCTGTGGGTGGTTGGGTGGCTGGGTGGCTGGGTGGCTGGCTCCTTCTTTTCTCCTTGACCTTTTCCTTCCAGATTTCTCCTTCTATTTATTTCTCTCTGCCTGCCAGCCTCACCTATCCTTTCTGCTGCCTCACTGTTGATTGTTCAGCTCTTCATTAGACCATCAGGTGTTTTAGACAGGCACAGTAACACAGCTTCACAGAGTTAAACAAATGCAACATTAAAGAATGCAACACATCTTTGCATCATTGAACAAATGTTCCACAGCATAAACAAATATAACACTTCTTAAAATAATATTCTACAACACAGGTGGATGCAGGCATAGATTCCAGGTGTGGCTCAGGGTAGACCCCTACAGGAACCCAGTGTAGACCCCTCAAAGAATCCAGTGCAGACTGCAGCAGGACCCCAGCATAGACCCCTGAAGGACCTCAGTGGAGAACCCCAGCATAGACCCTTGGAGGAACCCAGTGTAGACCCCAGTAGAACTCAACATAGACCTCCCTGAGAAATGTAGCTTAGTCCCCTAGAGAAACCCAGCATAGACTTCTGGAGGAACCTAGTGTAGCCCGCTGATGGAGCCTGGCATAGGCCTCTAAACCTAGTAGAGATCGATAGAGGAGCTTAGTGTAGACCCTTGGAGGAGCTTAGTGTAGGCCTCTAGTGGACCCAGCATAGACTCCAGGAGGAATATAATGTAGACCCCTGATAGAGCTCAGCATAGGTCTCTAACTGAGCCTAGTCTAGACCCCTAGAAAATCCTAGTGTAGACCCCTGGAAAATCCTAGTGTAGACCCCATTGGTGGAGCCCAGTGTAGACCCCTGGAAGAGACAAACATATAACCCTGGAGGAAACTGCTGTTGAACCCTGGGATAGCCCAGTGTAGAACTGTGGAGGAACACAACATAGACCCTTGGAACAGCCCAAGGTTAAGTCTCTAGAGCAGTGGTTCTTAACTTTCCTAAGGCAGCGACCCTTTGATACAGTTCCTCATGTTGTGGTGACCCCAAACCATAAAATTATTATTATTATTATTACTATTATTATTATTATGTCTTTTGAGATAGGGCTTCTTTATGTAGCCCAGGCTGTCGTAGAACTAGCGCTGAAGCCCAGGCTGGCCTCAAACTCACAGAGATCCACCTGCTTCTGCATCCTGTGTGTTGGGATTAAAGGCGTGCGCCACTATCACCTGGATCATAAAACTGTTTTCGTTGCTACTTCAGAACTGCATTTTGCTACTGTTATGAATCATAATGTAAATATCTGTGTTTTCGGGTGGTTTTAGGACACCCCCCCAAGGGGTCTCGACCCACAGGTGGAGAGCAACTGCTCTAGAGGAACCCAGCATAGGCTCCAGTGGAGCTCAGTGTTGACCCCCTGAGGAATCCAGCTTAGTTCCTGGAGAAATCCCGCATAAACCCCTGGTCCAGGCCAGTGTAGACACCCGGAGACCTCTGTGGAGCCCAGTGAATTTCTGGTGGTGCATAGACCTTGCTCAAAGGAATGATTCCAAAATGTTTGTGGATCTTACAGGTGAAGAGCACTGAATACAGGATTTCACTCTCCATCCCTTTCACAGATATGGACCCCAGATCTAAATAGCCTGTCCCCATCTCTGGCAGGAACTTGAGGTAAAACTCTCAAGAATCAGGGCTGCTGTACAGGACTACATAAGGAGCAGGGCATGGAGCCCACTTTCACACACTAAGTGTGGAGGGCACTCTCCCACGAAGAGCCTCTCCAGGCCTATTGCCTCAGGGGAGGAAACAGAAGAGGTTCCTCCAGAGACTCCAATCTACCCAGGTGGAAAAAGCCAAGAAATTTAACAGCCTCAGATCAACCCAGGCAGAGCCCCTGCCATGCTCCCACATGTGGCAGTGGGCTCACAGGCTCCAGGGAACCCCTTATTCCTCCTGCCTTAGCTGTGAACAGTAGCCAAGCACCTCCAGGAATCGGAATAAGCATTTTGGAGACTCTGTGGGGAGGGGTCTTCCCACCTCTCCTCTGGTCAAACAACTCTCAGCAGTACCTTCAGAGAAACTATTACATCACTAAAGACGAGGTCGCTCTAGGAGAGGACACCACAGCACAGCTGGAGCAAACCCCAAACACCTTAGATTGTCATCACAGGAGGGAAAAGCCTGGTAGAAGGGTGAGGGGATGAAGTTGAAGAAATCCTCCCAGAAATAAACCAAAGAGGTAAAGAGCTAGAAGGAGGAGGGGGAGGAGGAGGGTGGAGGAGGACGGAGGTGGAGAGGAGGAGGGACAGGGAGGAGGAGGACCAATTTAAGAGCTCAAATATTTGGAGGCTTTTGACTTTTAGGAGGAAATCAGAAAATGAGAGAGAAGAAATCATCAATGATATAATTAAAGAACAATTTTCTGGCCCTGAAGGACATGAATTTCCAGGTTGAAGGGACCCATCAGTTGTCTACTAGAGTAGATAGAAATATCTATGTCCAACCAATGTATGATGTGCAGGATGGAATTCTTGGATAGAAGCAAATTCAGGAGTTGAGATAAAATGGCTCATGGTGAGAATAGAGAGCAAGGCTTTTCAAAAGCGACAGTGGTGCCAGATACAGTAAATACTTCCAAAGTTCTGAAGAATGACTTCAAGATAAGACACCACTTCAGGAGTACCGCTCACCACGGTATTGAAGAACTCTTGCTTGGTGTTATGGCAGACTGTGTGTATGTGTGTCAAGTCAGTACTTGCTGGAAGAGGGAGAGGCTGGAAGAGAGAGCTGGAGCTGGAGCTGGAGCTGGAGCTGGAGTTCCTGGCGGTTGTGAGCTGCTTGACGTGGGTGCTGGGAACTGAATTCAGGTCTTCTGCAAGAACAGGTCACACTCTTTACAACTGTTTATCTCTCTGTCCTTCAGGGCAAGAGAATTGCTCTTTAATTATATCATTGATGGTTTCTTCTCTTTCCTTTTCTGATTTCCTCCTGAAAGCCCAAGTCTTCAAATGTTTGAGCTCTTAAATTGGTCCTCCTCCTCCTCCCCTCCCCCTTTCTGCTAGCTCTTTACCGCTTTGGTTTATTTCTGGGAGGATTTCTTCAACTTCATCCCCTCACCCTTCTACCAGGCTTTTCCCTCCTGTGATGATAATCTAAGGTGTTTGGGGTTTGCTCCAGCTGTGCTGTGGTGTCCTCTCTTAGAGCAACCTCGTCTTGTTTTAGTGATGTAGTAGTTTCTCTGAAGGTACTGCTGAGAGTTGTTTGACCAGAGGAGAGGTGGGAAGAGTGTGAACTGTTGTGAAGTTCACACTTCACACTGTTTATCTCGGCCCCCTGGTGGTACCCGTGGGGCAGCCACTAGAAGGTGTGCTTAAGATGAAGGCGTGAACCACACAGGAGCGGACCCTGGGGAGGAAGAGCAGGAAAGCAAACAGGATTGGGCCAGAGAAACTCTCGGGCCACTGGTTCAGGGGTCTCCAGGGTGGCAGCCGGTCAGCCTACCAGGCCAGGAGGGTCCAGAGGCCACGTCTTTGAGACAATTGTTTTGGACTGAATGTTAATTTCCTCCCAATATTCATTCACACGCTGAATTGCTAAACACCAATGTATTTCTACATTTAATGATCAAGACAGTAGAAAAGCCAACCAAAAAGTTTAGAAGAGGCATTCCTATCTCCAAGATGCCGTTGATAATAGTAAGAAAAAGGAGAGGTGTGGGGAGCTGGATCCCTGCAGTGTTGCTGATAGAACTGTAAAATGTTATAGTCACTGTGGGAAACACATTGATGTTTCCTCAAAAAGGTACACAGAATTAGCACATGATCCAGCAGCTCTGCTCCTAGTCATGGACCCCAAAGAACCGGAAGCAGGGGCCCCAACAGACTGGTCACATGTCCCTAGCTGTGCTGTAGCAGTGGCCAAAGTGAGGCAGCCCGAGTGTCTACCTGGTTTCCCTTCTGTTGCTGTGATAAAAACCCGAGACAGGAAACAATTAGGGTTTATTTCAGCTCACAGTTCCAGGCTCCAGTCCATCATTGCTGGGAAGTCACGGCAACAGCTTGGAGCAGCTGGTCACATCTGCAGTTAAGGGCAGAGAGAAATGGACGCATGGTGCTTACCACTCAGCACACGCGCTCTACTCCACACTTGAACCTGGATCCCAAGCCAGGGAAGAGCGCTACCCACAGGGCGCTGGTTCTTCCCACAACAATGAACACAGGCAGAGCAGTCCCCCACAGACATGCCCAGTCTGAGCTAGACAGCCACTCACTGAAACCCTCTTCCCGGGTGATTTGGATTGTGCACGTTGACCATTAAAACTAACCATCACCAATGGATACAGCAACTGTGATATAGCCATAAAATTGAATAATGAACCATAAGAAGGGTAAGGTTCTGTTGCATGTTACAACATGATGAGTCCTGAAAACATGTTTAAGTGAAATAGGCCTGACACCAAAGAAAAAGCACTGTAGGGTTCCACTCACGAAATAAGTAGGGTAGAGACAAGGCGGAGGGATGGCGGCTGGGAGATGGGGTGCGGGGGCTGCCGTTTAGAGGGTAGGAAGCCTCTGCTTACAGAGGTGAAAGTTTTGCAAACAGATCATGGGCCTAGCCTGGCTACGCAAGGCTATGAATTGAGCACTTAAAATGGTTAAAATGGTGAATTTTACGATATATTGTCTATATCTCACAAGATACGTATCCCAATAAAATAAGAAACCACTCTGTTTTAAGTCTAAAAGGTTTACTTTGTCACGATAAAAATGTTAAGTGGAAATAAAAGTGAATAAGGAGAACCTGGAGGAGTGGGTGTGGGGTGACAGATAAGGATGGTCAAGATGCTGGGAGGTCTGGGTGGAGGAGGAGGGCCTGGGGAGCAGACACCCCGGCACAAGGCTGTGAGCGTGGAGTGAGTGAACCCTGGAAGGTGCTGGAAAAACGACAGGAGAGTCTAGGTCAGAAAGCTGTGGCTGCCACAGACGGAGTCTGTGGGCAGCAGACAAAACTGAGGCTGTGGTCCAGAAGAGAGCCTCTCAAAGGGCGGGCATCATCCCCGTCACCCTGAGGGCTGGTTCCCGCTCTCGCGCAGTTCCACCCGATAAGGCTCTTGCTGTCAGGACTTGGGGATGGTGGTGGGGGTTGGAGACAGGACAACAGGGTGGCAGCTGATACTGACCCATTTCTCTTCTCCTTAGACACCACCACCCGCCTGCTGCTGGGGGCCATTGCAGTCCTCCTCTTCGCCATCCTGGTGGTGATGAGCATCTTGGGTGAGTGTGCATGTCAGAGTGTGTCGGCAGCGTGGCTTCTGCACACCTGGTCCCAGCATGTCTAGCTAGGCAAATTCTTCCAAATATTAGAAATAGGGGGAAGACACACAGTAAGTTAGAAGTAAAGTGGTTGGTTGTTTCTAAAATTGTAGTCTAAAATACAATTCTACATGGACTGTGCGTGTCCCATTCACTGGTCATGTAGGAAGCAATGGTAGCAAGGAATTAGTTCATAAATGCCATGGGCATTCAGAACAATCTAGGCTAGGCAGGCAAAGCCTAATGGAGGTGATGATTTGGAGATACGAGACTTTAAATATCACATTCATTCAACAAACACTTGTTGAACTTGGCTACATGTAAGACCCTAGACTAAGTGCTGGTGTGGGGTGGAGTCTAGGAAGAGGGAGGGAGAAGGGGGCCGGAGGGAGAAGAGAGTGCTCCCTGCATTTATTGATTCTCCGTTGTTTTTAGCTCAAATTAACCCTTATGCCAAAGGGGCATCCTTTGGAGTGGAAAACTCTAGATGCTACACAGGCTTACAAACAAGGAGTGCTTCGTGCTAGTGAATGGGTTACAGAGGTAAAGCAGGGCAGACAACGCTCCCAACAGGGATATGAGTGCCCTGGGGAGACTTCTGGAAAAATGTCTTGGCCTCTGTGGAGTTTGTAGAAGTGATTGAAGTTTTTCTTCTCCTCCTCTTCTTCTTTTTGAGACAGGCTCTGATGTAGCCCAGGTTGGCCTTGAATTCCCTGTGTTGTTGAGGCTGGCCCTGAACTCCTGATCTGACTGCCTTCACCTCCCCAGTGCTGAGATTAAAGCTGTTCTGTGCCACATCAGGTCTGTCTGGTGTGTGCCAGCACCCCTGGCTTGTGGAATGCTGGGGACAAGACCCAGGGCCTTGTGCATGCTAAGCAGGCACCCTGTCAACTGAGCTGCCTCCCCACCCTCCTGTCCTCAGTCTTTCAGTATTTTATTTTTATGATTGTGTGTGTGTGTGTGTGTGTGTGTGTGTGTGTGTGTGCGCGCGCGCTCGCGTGTGCGCACACGCCTGTGTGCAGGCAGACATGGTGCTGGAAAAGGTGCTGAAAGTTTGACATCTTGATCTGCAGGCAACAGGAAGTGAACTGAGACACTGGGTGTAGCTTGAGCACTGGAGACCTCAAAGCCCACCCCCACAGTGACACACTTTCTTTAACAAGGCCACACCTACTCCAACAAAGCCACACCTCCTAATAGTGCCACTCCCTATGAGATTATGGGGGGCCAATTACTTCAAACCTCCACAGTCAGCTTTGGCTACATGAGACTGTGTCAAAATCCAAAACTAAAACTTACCTATAAAACTTCAAATGAGCCAAGCACTGTAACTCACGCTTTTAATCCCAGCACTCGGGAGGCAGAGGCAAGCAGATCTCTGTGAGTTTGAGGCCAGCCTGGTCTTACGTAGTGAGGTCCAGGCCAGCCAGGGCTACATAGTGAAACCAAACAGAACCTCAAAGGATCCCAAGAGAAGGAGAAACGTGTAGAACAAAGCCAGGCAAACTTCTGGTTTTGAATTGACATGTGTTCTGATCTCCAGGAGACTCAGAGTGTAAGTAAGCACATGGCAAAGAGGTCTTGGAGGGTTGATGGACATTCTGAACTGCTTTCCCAGAAAAGTGTGTGTGTGTGTGTGTGTGTGTGTGTGTGTGTGTGTGTGTGTGTGTGTGTGTGTCTGTGTCTGTGTGTCTGTGAGCTATGGAGGACCAAAGAGGGCATGGGATCCCCTGGAACTAGAGTTGTAGACAGTTGTGAGCTGCCATGTGGTTGCTGGGAATTGAACCCAGATTGTTTGGAAGAACAGCAAGTGCTGTTAACCTCTGGGCCATCTCTGCATCCCCCTCCACTTCAAAAAAGTACTCTTTATTAGTGGGGGGGTTGTGGGTGTAGCGGTCAGGGGACAACATGCAGGAGTTAGCTCCTAGCTTCTCACTGCCCACTGCGTGGGTCCCAGGGATGTAACTCACGTTGTCAGGCCTGGAGGCCAAGTGTCTTTCCTCTCGGAGCGAGCCATCTACCTGGCCCAGGACTCAAGTTTAAAAGGAATTTTCTAGAAGTTCAGTGGTAAGCAGGGTTGTGGAGCTAGCCAGTGAGGGAGAGCGTGGTTGTGAGGGTGGCACACTGTCCTGGTGGTCTGAGTTCCTAGGGTTAAGAGAGAGGTCTTTCCTTGGGTTTGTCCCTCTACTGTCCCCCACGGTAACACACTGGCCACCTTCCTCAGTGGCCCTCGTCCTGTCCATTTCATCTGGAACTCCTCCCTGAGGCACGGTGACGTCAGCAGGGCCGCTGAAGGGCACTGAAGTCCAGACAGAGGGAGGGAGCTGTGGGGAAAGGACTGGAACACAGTGTCACCAGGCATCCTGGGAACATGGCAGTGGCCAGGCACACCCCGAGACACTCAGCCCCTTCCCTCTCCCTGCAGCTTCCAAGGGCTGCATCAAGTGTGAGACGCCCTGCCCAGAGGGCTGGCTGCTCTACGGGCGCAAGTGCTACTACTTCTCTGAGGAGCCCAGAGACTGGAACACCGGGAGGCAATACTGCCATACCCACGAGGCGGCCCTGGCTGTGGTCCAAAGCCAGAAGGAACTGGTGAGAGCCTGGGTCAGAAGCGGGGGTGGGGGAGTGGGGGTGGGGGGTGGGACTCTAAGGGGAGATGCACACCCAAGTGGAATGACCCTCTGGGTGCCTGTGTCCGGTCACTCAGCCACTGTACAGCCATGGGGAGACAGGTGAATCCCCTGGGGTCTGACCACTTGAACCTCCAGCCTCCAGGCCACTTCCATCCAAGGCTGCTTGGCTGCGCTAAACTCAGTATTAGAAGGATGGATTAGAAGATGTGAACACACGTGGACAATGTAACAGACACTCTCATTTCCTCCCATCTAAATCAAGGCATTGCCTCTCCTCACACCTTGAGCTGTTTTGCTAATAGAAAGGTTAAAGAGACAGAACCCCTGATCTCTTGGTCATTTTGGACGTTGTGACCCAGCGCTGCACACTTCTAAACTAGGAGTCGGTCTCAAAACCAATTTTTGTTTGTCTGTGATGCACAGTATTTCTGTGCCACTTTCTGAGAAAGTCCCAGAAGTACAGGTAGGATAACCTACTGTGGTAAGATTTGGCCAGGCATCTAACCTATCCTGTGGGCCATCCCCAAACTCCCAGCTACTTAAATGAGGCCAGCTGGGGGGTGGGGCCATTTTCAGGCTGTCGGGGACATCTGTGGCAAGCTTGGGAAGCTGCTCCGGTCTTGCTCCAGCAGTGTGACTGCCCAGGGCTCTGTAATCATTGATCCACGCTCTCCCAGCAAAGTGACACACCATCTCAGTACCCACCACACCTCTCCAGAGCTGCATCTTCCAGGCCGAGCCCCGGCTTGGGCTGGGCAGCAGTCACAAAAGGGTCCTCCACGCCCTGGTTTCTCTCTTTCCGTTTGCAGGAATTTATGTTCAAGTTCACACGGAGGGAGCCCTGGATTGGCCTGCGCAGAGTTGGAGACGACTTCCACTGGGTCAACGGGGACCCCTTTGACCCAGACACGTGAGCTGAGACTCCATTTTCTAGGAGAGAGTTGAGCTTAGACTGGGAAGGTGTAAGCCCCAGGGGCAGCTCTTGGACAGATATGTGTGTGGTTTTGTGCTAGCTAGAGTTGATAGGTCTCTAGGGCAAGTGTTGGGGAGTGGGGGTCTGTGACAGGGTCCCTTTATGAAAGTGTCCTGATTTCCCTGTAAGTCCGGCCTGGTTTGGTAGCCCTGCCATACAGAGAGCTAGCTTCTCAGTGAAAGGTGCAGGTGACCTCTATCTATGACTACCCCATCTGTGCCCCTCCTGTTGGCCAGAACTTGGTCCCATGTCCACACCTGGTTGCAAGGGATGATGGGAGGTATGGCTTCTGTAGGTAGTGGGCCCCAAAGGCATCGTGGCAAAGGAAGACAGGAACTCTGAACACAGTTGCCCATGACATCACTGATCACCTTTTTCTGTGACAGCATCTTCTGGCACGGGTGCCCTGGGGGAGGTGTTGGGCACACAGTGCTGCTGTGTCTGTGTGGCCCACGTGATGGGACAGTGACCTCGGGCAACGGGGGTAGCAAATGCAGCTGTGGAGGTGGATTGTGGTGGCGGAGGTCTGTGTGGTGGCAGGGTAGGTTTAGGGACAGGCAGGTCACTTCAGCTGCTTGTCCAGACTCTACCTGTGGAGCCCTGTGCCCTAGGGTGCCGGGTCGGAAGGAGCATGGCTGCCAATCTGACGGAGATGGTAAGAGTGTCTCCAAGGCAGGAGCTGAAGTGAGGCGGGCAGCGGGGCTGGTGACGAGTGTGGCCCACCTGAGCCTAGTGCCAGCCAGCGGCCCTTCCCGTGTCTTTCTTTTCCCGAAAGACTCAGGGGCTCCGCCTCTTCCCTCGCCGCTCAGCCTCTTTCTCCCAGGCCAGACCACGGAAGAGCCTTTCTTTGCCTTTCTGGAAACTTCTTGCTGTTAGTGTCCCGGGGAGTTCCGGAGGCTAGGGTCTCTCCAGGGCTGACCCCTGGGCAAGGACCTTGCACGTGGGTCCCCACCCTTCCAGCTACCAGGGAACGAGCAGAGACCGGGTGAACAAGCATGGTTTTTACGGAATGCTCCCAGGGCTGTGCGTGGTTTGGGTGAATTCCAGGCCATGTGGCCCCATTCTTCCGTGTGACTACATTCCTGAGCTTTTACTGTGTGCTGTGAGGGAACCAAGAGGAGCAGGGCGCAGAACCTGGACCCTGTTCGGAAGCTGGCTGCCTTGGGGACTGGTGGGAACGGACAAGCCCCTCGAGGCTGTGATGAGAGGTGCCTCACGGTGCAGACAGGGTTCTGTGGGACGTATGGTGGGCAGAGGGTAGCTCTGAACTGGGCGCCTTGGAGCTGACCTTAGAAGGAGGTAGAATAAGGAAGGCAGGGAGCTTTGGTGGCGGGTGCGGGGACTGTTCCGGTGACTGGAGGATAGAACTGGGGACTAAGCCGGCAAGGTGCACCAGTATCTGTCTTGGGAGATACTCCAGCGAGGGCCAGAGGTGGGGACAGGACCTGTGGGACCACCTGCGACGGGCGGCATGCGAGCACCTGACCTTTCTGTTCCATCACAGATTCACCATCTCGGGTATGGGGGAGTGCGTCTTTGTGGAACCCACCAGGCTGGTGTCAACGGAGTGTCTGACGACCCGGCCCTGGGTGTGCAGCAAGATGGCCTACACGTGACGGGGCTCAGGCCGGAGGGGGCCCTCTGCCCAGGCCCGAGGGCAGTATCTCTTCTATCACTCGCTTCCAGCAGGAGCCGCCACCCTTTCTGAATGGGAGTAGTGGGGAGGGTGGCCTCTGTCACCATCCCCTCTCAGGCTCCAGAGCTCTGAGGCCCTGGTTCCTGGTCTCTCTTGTCCCCAGGCAGGTCCTGCGGCTTAGCAGTTATATCTCATGTGCTAAGTAAGTAGTGTAGACATCTTGCCCCCATACACACAAGCACACATGTGTACACACATGTACGCACACGTACACAACACAGTTGCAGGCTCTCTGTAACAGGTCACCCTTCCTTGGCTCTGCCTGGAAGCTTCCTTACTGCAGTCCTGGTGCTTCTGGGCAGAAGAGGGGCTGACACGGATTGTATGGCTTTTGGCTCAGCAGCCTGCCCTCCCAGTGGCTTCTCTCAGGTGGCTGGGGGAGGCAGGCAGGTACAGCTTCCTCTGCACCACGGAGAGAACAGCCCAGGGCTGGAGGCCCCTCTGTCTGTCCTCCCTGCCTTCCCGGGGTCCTCAGGCAGGGCCCCTGCTGTGCTGAGGTGCTGATGTATCGGTCACTAATGGAATAAAGACATGACTGCATCTCTGAGTCTGCTGCCATTTGTCCCGGGGCCATCGCTTGGGGAGGAGCAGAGGGGCAGTCTCTGGGGGCCACCATAAGGATGCAGGTGTCCCAGTGTGACACACAGCATTGTGTGGGGACCCAGCACGGAAAAAAAAGAATAACAAAACGGAACACCCTTCCCAGCTCAGGCTTCATTTCATGGTGGCAGCTGTTAGTCTTACCTGGGTGTACCCCCATTCTGGTACTTTCAGGACCATTTGACCCAATATGACAAATACTTATTCACACCTACTATGCTGGCTTGTTTCATGTCAACGTGACACAAGCTGGCATCATCTAAGAGGAGGGAACCTCAATTGAGGAAATGCCTCCATAAGATCAGGCTGTAGACAAGCCTGTAGGGAATTTTCTTAGTTAGTAAGTGATGGGGAAGGCCCAGCCCATGGTGGGTGGAGCCATCTCTGGGCTGGTGGTCATCCTGGGTTCTTTAAGAAAGCAGGCTGAGCAGGCCTTGGAGAGCAAGTCAGTAAATAGCACTCCTCCATGGCCTCTGCATCAGCTCCTGCCTCCAGGTTCCTGCCCTGTTTGAGTTCCTGTCCTGACTTCCTTCAGCGATGAACTGTGATGTGGATGTATAAGCCAAATAAACCCTTTCCTCCCCAAGTTGCTTTTGGTTCTGGTGTTTATCACAGCAATAGAAACTTTAACTAAAACAAACTGGAGACCTGACCATGTGTTTTGGGGAGGATTGTGGAAGGACTTTGGAACTTTGGGTTGGAAAAGTCATTAAGTGTTTAAAGCCTGGTGAGCTGTTCTGTGGGAGCTTGGAAGACAATGTTGGGGACAGTGCAGAGTATGAAGGCCTGACTTCTCCAGAGGGAAGTTGAGAGTCCCTTAAAGACTTTACCAGGGCTGTGTGCTATTTTGAGTTGAGAACCTGTGATTCTGGTCAGCTGCAGCTGAAGAATCAGCTGTGTTTATGATAACAGAACCAGTAAAAGTAAAATCTTTGCTCTACTGGGGCATTTGATGCGGGTTGGCTGGAGCTGAGAAATCAGCAATGATTAAGAAGAGACCAACATTACTGAGGGGAAATCTTCTGGGACCTGTTTCCTCAGGGTCAGCACACAGAAGGCGTGTTCCAGAGGGGCCAGGGTTGTATCTCAGGCTGGCAGCCCGGCTCAGCCACCTGTAGGAGTCTCCCAGGTGGTGCTGGTGTTGAAGGCATGAGGGGTCGTGGAGAGCAGCTGAGGCTTGGCGCTGTGAGAGACCAGGAGAGGCCGCTGGTGAAGGTGCAGCCTCGGGAGCAGTTGAAGGCCCAGGGCTGAAGGGGTCACACAGTTCAGGTTTGGCTCCATGAAGAGAGCCCAAGAAAGGTTATTGGTTAAATGGCCCCAACTGCAGCCGGAGATCCCAGGAATTTGGAGACTCCTCAGCAGCCGCTGTGGAGTGGAGACACAGTGTGTGCTGTGGCAAGCCCTTTGGAGCCCAGGAGCCCGTGAGTGGACCCCAGACATTGGGCACTGAGTTATTTACACTGTTGGAGTTTGTTTTGCTTTGTTCAGATTGTGACCTTATCCTGGTTATTTCCTCTTGGAATCCGAAAGTACTTACTTTTTATTTTCCTGGAGTCCACAGTTGAGAGTCTGAACTTTTAAAGAGATTTTGGAGTTTTACAGAGACTTTGGATTTTAAAAGAGACTAGATATTTTAGAGGCTGAACTTTTGTTTGTTTTTGTTTGTTTGTTTTTTTTTGGTTTTTCGAGACAGAGTTTCTCTGTGTAGCTTTGCGCCTTTCCTAGAACTCACTCTGTAAATCAGGTGGGCCTCGAACTCAGTGTGCCACCACTGCCAGCTAAGGCTGAATTTTTAAAGTGTCTGAATTTGTAAAGACTGTGGAACTTGTAAAGCTGTTTGATTTATATTGCAATATTTTTACTAATATGGCATCTTGGTGACAAATGAGAAAGGTGAGGTTCTGATTGAAAAGTGGTGTTTGTGTTTCAGGCGACAAGGGTCGGGTGTCCTGGCTGGTTCATGTCAACTTGACACAAGCTGGTGTCATCTAAGAGGAGGGAGCCTCAAAGGCCTCCTCGGCTGTAGGCACGTAAGCCTGTAGCACATTTTCTTAATTAGTGATTGATTGGGGGGGGCAGCCCATTGTGGGTGGTGCCATCCCTGGGCTGGTGTCCTGGGTTCTATAAGAAAGCTGACTGAGCAAGCCATGGGAACAAGTCAGTAAGCAGCACCCCCTCCATGGCCTCTGCATCGGCTCCTGCCTCCAGGTTCTGCCCTGTTTGAGTTCCTGTCCTAACTGTGATTCAGTGATGAACTGTGATGTGCAAGAGTAAGGAAAATAAACCCTCTCCAAGTTGCTTTTGGTCATGGTGTTTCATCACAGCCACAGAAACCCTAAGACACCTACCTACCAGTTGACAGACACCATGCTAGGTATGTGGGAATCTGTGTCCTTATGCCCCGGGGAATGTATAGGGAGAAGAGGAACTAGAAAGCACTAGAATGTTCTGGAACATTGTAGAAGAATGGTTTATTCTGGTTGGGGGAGGATGTCCATGTTGGGCTGGGTCTGAGCCTTGAGGGTCTTCTGCTCTTAGGCACCCAGGCTTGCCTGGTAAGGGACTGGAGGGGAGCTCCATGCAGCCTGCAGTGGGACCTGACCTGACTTCCTGCTGGTGTCTGCAACCAAGTGTGGAATGGACGGCCGCCTGGGAGCTGCTGAGTCTTGCATTTGAATCCTGGCCCATTTTGATTCAGAGGCAATACCTCAGAGGCAAAATATGGCCCACTCCTGGGGTCCTGTTCGCTCCTTTTGAGTGTACTTTTTGGACAAAACTACTCATTTCTGTTAACTTTTCTACGTGCTTTCTAGATATTCTTCAGGGGAAGTCAATGGGAGAGGGGGATGTAGGACAAAGTGGTTAGGGAATTCTGGGGGTGCCCCTCCACTTGTTAGTGTGGTAAAGGGCCACTGCCAGGCACCTAGTAGTGTCTTGCTCTAACCTGTGCTTGGCCATCAAAGTCTCTGGAAGGGCTGGAGGGTTCAGAGGGGAACCTTTCACCTCTTACTTACTAAATGCTCACCAGGCTGGAGAGATGGCTTAGTGGTTAAAACACTTATATTCTTGCGGAGGGGTCCCAGCATCTACACAGAGGCTCACAGCTGCCTGTAACAACTCTAAATTCCAGAGGATCTGTGGTGATCTGAATAGGAATGGCCCTCAGAGGCTCACAGATTTGAATGTTTGGTCATTAGGGAGTGGCACTACTTGGCAGGGATTAGGAAGTGTGGCCTGGTTGGCATGCTGAGTTCCCACCCTTTGGAGGCTCTCCCTGTTCTGTTGCTTGGCCATCTCGGAAGTGGTCAGTGTGTAGGCTGCCCAGCTCTAGCTGTCTTCTACTGGCCTAGGACCTGTCCGAGGGCCCTGGGAGCGGAAGCAAACAGCAGGAAGCATTCCTAAACTGTAGTGTCAGGGGGAGGTTTCTATGGCAACGTTGCTTCCTCAAATACTCAAATACTTTTGATCATCTGCACCCTATCACCGAGTCCTTCCCAGGTTTTCAGGGCTGCCTAATTTCTTTTTCTTCTTTATTGGCTCTGCCCATGTTTTTCTGTTAACCTATTGGTACAGTCTTCAAGGAACTGGAGATAATAGATATTTGGGTCGCCATTCTGCAGTCTTGACATTTGCTGAAGGCCCAGTTCATTTGTTGCTAAAACCGTCCCCTGCCCTTCTTCCTGTCTCCCTTTTGCACCCTCTCTCCAGGGTCTTACATAGCCCAGGCTGGCCTTGAACTCTTGGTGCTCCTGCCTCCGATTCCTGAGTGCTGGGTTGTGTGAGCCATGCCCACCTTCTTTTCTCCGTTGACCCTTTTTTCTTGTACAGTCTTTCACAGTTTGAATTTCATTTTCTTTTGCTTGTTTTCAAACAGAGGAGTGTCCCTTGCCCTCCTCTCAGGTCTCACTTGTAGACCAGGCTGGCCTTGTGCCCAGAGAGATTACCCACCTCTGCCTCCATAGTGCTGGGATTAAGGCGTTCAGCATCATGCCTGTCTGATTCCCGCTTCATTTTACCTCTTACAAAACCTTGCTGAGAAGAATAAATAAAAATTAAAAAACAGCAACAGCAACAAAAATAAAATAAAAAAACAGTAACTTTGCTGGGTGGTGGCAAATAAAATAAAAAGACAAAATAACTTTGCTGGGTGGTGGCGCACGCCTTTAATCCCAGCACTTGGGAGGCAGAGGCAGTCGATCTCTGTGAGTTCGAGGTCAGCCTGGTCTACAGAGTGAGTGCCAGGATAGCCAGGGCTACATGGAGAAACACTGTCTCAAAAAACCAAAAAGAAAAAAAAAGAAAAGAACAAAAGAACGAAAATGCATAAAACCCTGCGGCCAGGCGATGGCGCCAGCTCCCACGCTAACATTCTAGCTTTTCCTCTCACCCCGCCTGGAGCTGGGAAACCATTTGGCTTCAGTTTTCCAGGGTTCCTCTTGGTCCAGATTTTATTCAAGCCTCACCTGGACCACAATATTTTTAGCCCTGAAATCAATTTCTTTATTTTTCTCTTCACCTTCCAAGCCAGTGCCACACATTTCATATGTTTCAAAAACGTCATTACATTTTAGTGCATGTGTGCTGTGGGATGGTCTGTATGTCAAATGTGCTGCTGATTGGTCAATAAATAAATCACTGATTGGCCCGTGGCCAGGCAGGAAGTATAGGCGGGACAAGGAGGAGAATAAAGCTGGGAAGTGGAAGGCTGAGTCAGAGAGACACTGCCAGCTGCCATGATGAGAAACAACGTGTAAAGATGCCGGTAAGCCATGAGCCATGTGGCAAGGTATAGATTAATGGAAATGGATTAATTTAAGCTGTAAGAACAGTTAGCAAAAAGCCTGCCACGGCCATACAGTTTGTAACCAATATAAGTCTCTGTGTTTACTTGATCGGGTTTGAGCGGCTTGGGACTGGCGGGTGAGAGAGATTTGTCTTGACTGTGGGTCAGGCAGGAAAACTTTAGCTACAAATGGCGTCCAACGTGGTGGCAAGAGTTTCCACCTAAAAACCTGAGTAAAAAGATTCTAAAACGGAGCTAAAAACAGCTCCTAGTTGTCTCTTTTAAGCTAGTGGCAGCCTGCGTGTTTGAGCTACTATGGCAGGTTGCTGGCATGCATGCTTGACCTGCAGTATGGCGGGAATGAGGCCTCTGCAAGTGGCACATTAAGCTTCATTGTGGATTTAGCCTTTGCTAGTACAAAACAAAAAAAGAGGTTTCTGGGCTACATGCTGCTTGGATAAAAGCATAGACCCACGATAGCTCCCAGAGCTGGCGGTAAGCATACCGCCGCCATGTTGGGAAGCTGAGGTGGGCGGAGCCAGCAGCCACAGCTGCTGCAGCTTAAAGCAATAGATTCACAATAAGACAGATTCAGGTGTAATAGTTTAAAATGTGTGTAAAATATACGTAGGCTTAAAAGAGACAAAAAAAGGTGATATATACAGTATAGAAACAAATACATAGTTTTAAAAAATAAAGTCTTTAAAGAGACAGTAAAATTAATATAAAAAATAAGCCACGTGAAGATGAATATTACACAGAGAATCTGGATTGTGTTGTCTTTGGGATTTTTAACTCCAGAAAAACATTTCATTGTAAAAGCTGTTGAGTTATGCCAAAATGTATATTTTAAAGGTACCTTGACTTCAAAATTTGGATGTAAGGATATGTTGCTTTGGAAAGGAGGCTCGGCTTTTGTTTCCACAGAAAGCCAGAGGCTATGGATTTGTTCCAGATTAAGACACATCAGGTTTGACCAGCCAAGACCACCTGAAAGGTCTCCGATGACACCATGGCCCAGATGATCCAACATCCAGAACCATTTCAAGGCAACTGGCTCAGACAATACACCCTCATGGACTACTCCATAACCCTAAAATATTTTTTGTGTCCCCATAAGATACAGCGCCCCCCTCCAGCAGGAAGTAGTAAGAGAAGCTACGCCCAAATTCCCAAATATACCAAGCTGACTTTGGAGATGTGTAAAGGTTAAAACCTTCCTTTTTAAGAAAAGAAAAGGGGAGGTGCTGTGGGATGGTCTGTATGTCAAATGTGCTGCTGATTGGTCAATAAATAAATCACTGATTGGCCCGTGGCCAGGCAGGAAGTATAGGCGGGACAAGAGGAGAATAGAGCTGGGAAGTGGAAGGTTGAGTCAGAGAGACACTGCCAGCCGCCATGATGAGAAACAGCATATGAAGATGCCGGTAAGCCACGAGCCATGTGGCAAGGTATAGATTTATGGAAATGGATTAATTTAAGCTGTAAGAACAGTTAGCAAAAAGCCTGCCACGACCATACAGTTTGTAACCAATATAAGTCTCTGTGTTTACTTGGTCGGGTCTGAGTGGCTGTGGGACTGGCGGGTGAGAGAGATTTGTCTTGACTGTGGGCCAGGCAGGAAAACTTTAGCTACACATGTGTGCTGCGCACATGTGCCATGGTGTGCTTGTTGGGGTCAGAGGACTGTAGGAACTGGTCCTCTTCTTTCACCATGTGGGCCCCGGGATCAACCTGGGCCCTTGGCCTTGGCAGCAGGCACCATTTACCCACCGAAGCATCTCAGTGGCCCTTATTTTAGATTTTTTATTGTAGAAGATACTCCCTTTCAGGAACTGATCTCTATATTGAAATAGGCTCAACAGAAACAACGAACCTTAATGGCTCGACACAATGAAAATGTTTTTGTTTTTTTTTTTTTGGGGGGGGGGGTTGTCTGGCCAGTCTGCACATGTCACTTTATTCCAGAGTTCCCAGGGATAAAATGAGAGCTCCTGGAGTTGAACCTGACTGGGACCAACCACACAGCCTGCTGTCCATACCTCAGTGGCTGGTGGCAACTTAAAACCTGTGGCTGTCTCCCCCACCCAGAGAGGCCGCCTCCTGGCATCAGTATTTTCCTTCTGCCTCTGGCCTTCTATCTGCCAAGGCTCAAGCATTTCTCTCACAAGCAGTCCTGGTCCATGGGGAAAGATTTTGAGAGAGCTGCTGCCACAAAACCCGAGGTACCACTGAAGCAGAATATAAAAGACACATGAGGATGTCAAGTGTCTTTAAGGGGATCTGGAGTCCAGCATTATTTTAGAAGTGCCATCAGATGTAGTGTCCTCATAGAAGATATCCTTAATGGCATTCCTGTATGAGTTTAAGTGGGACAAAAATTTAAGAAAAGGTGAGCCAAGCCTGGTGGCATATGCCTGTCACCCCAGCTACTTGGGAAGCTGGGGCAGCTTGGATCACAAGTTTGAGGCCTGGTTGAGCTCAGCTTGAGGTCAGCTTGAGTAAATTAGCAAGATGCTTTCTCAATGTTCAAATAAATAAATAGATAAACAAACCAACCAACAAATAAATAAGGGTTGGGGATGTACTTAGCAGTAGAGTGATGGCCTAACATGCTCAAGGCCTGTGTTCAAACCCAAGTACCCTCCAATCAATCAATAATAAATGAATGGTGGGGGATGGTCTCCATACTGAAGGAAGGTTTGGATCCACTGATTGGCTTCTACAGGGTGGAGGTTGGGTTGCTGCTGGGCAGTACAGGTGCTGCAGCCTCTGGCTGAGTGACCAGGATACTGAAGGGAAGGCAGCTGTGAGGCTGACTCCCAGAGTTGGAGTTAAGGAAGTTGTAGGTTTCCCTGGTTACTCTGGAGAGTAGGGATCTAAGGAAGTAAGACAGTGGAAAGGGGGAATGCTTCTCATCAGTCACAGGAGTCTGTGAATAGAGGGCCTGGCTAAAGCCACAGGCCATTTGCATGGCTGAAGAGGTTGGGGAGTCTAGTATTGAGGGTTTTCTTGGTTAGGGGCTTGCTAGTTCAATGGTCTATAGGGCCAGTGATCTGTGGGATCAGGGGTCTGCTGGGTCAGTGGTCTGTATGGAGGATCAGGGGTTCTGCAGGGTCAGGGGTCTGCTGGTCAGTGGTCTATGGGGTCAGGGGTCTGCTGGTCAGTGATCTGTGGGGTCAGGGGTCTGCTGGTCAGTGTTCTGTGGGGTCAGGGGTCTGCTGGGTCAGTGGTCTGTATGGAGGATCAGGGGTTCTGCAGGGTCAGGGGTCTGCTGGTCAGTGATCTGTGGGGTCAGGGGTCTGCTGGGTCAGTGATCTGTGGGGTCAGGGGTCTGCTGGTCAGTGATCTGTGGGGTCAGGGGTCTGCTGGGTCAGTGATCTGTGGGGTCAGGGATCTGCTGGTCAGTGATCTGTGGGGTCAGGGGTCTGCTGGTCAGTGATCTGTGGGATCAGGGGTCTGCTGGGTCAGTGGTCTGTATGGAGGATCAGGGGTTCTGCAGGGTCAGGGGTCTGCTGGTCAGTGGTCTATGGGGTCAGGGGTCTGCTGGTCAGTGATCTGTGGGGTCAGGGGTCTGCTGGTCAGTGATCTGTGGGGTCAGGGGTCTGCTGGGTCAGTGATCTGTGGGGTCAGGGGTCTGCTGGGTCAGTGGTCTGTATGGAGGATCAGGGGTCTGCTGGGTCAGTGGTCTGTGGGATCAGGGGTTCTGCAGGGTCAGGGGTCTGCTGGGTCAGTGGTCTGTATAGAGGATCAGGGGTTCTGCAGGGTCAGGGGTCTGCTGGGTCAGTGGTCTGTATGGAGGATCAGGGGTTCTGCAGGGTCAGGGGTCTGCTGGATCAGGGGTCTGTATGGAGGATCAGGGGTTCTGCAGGGTCAGGAGTCTGTATGGAGGATCAGGGGTCTGCTCCAGCAGATCTCAGGAGCTGAGCAGTTGGATGGCTTAGTGGAAGCATGGCAGGTGCAGTGGGGGAAGCAAGGGCTGCAGAAGTCATGGTGAGAAGGTGGAGGAAGTGAGTCAAGGGGCCACAGTGTTTAGGGTGAATTGGGAGCATGTAAGAAGAGGAGGCAGGAGATCTGAGGATGGACAAGAGTGCTGGGGAGAGCATGGAACCGTACACTGAAGATAGGAAAGAATGTAAAGTGAGTCACCCTGGGACACCGTGATGGTTCTTCACAAGCTACCACGAAATTGTCATATGATCCAGTAATTCCACCTCTATAAGACATATCCGAAAGGATCAAAAGCAGGGGTTTGAAGAGAATTTTGCTCACCAAAGTTCACAGTGGTGTGCCACAAGGGCAGGGCAGATGTTCATACAAAATGTGGTATGTTCCTATAATGGAATACTATTTGATCTGCAAAAAGAAATTCTGATCCATGCTGTAACATGAATGAACCTAAAAACATTAAAATAAGCCAGGCATAAAAGGACAAATAATGAATGACTGTACGTATAAGAAGTACACGGAACAGGCCAACTGTAGTCAGAGTGCGATGGTGTTTGACGGGGTAGAGAAGGGAATGGCAAATTCTGTAGATATGTGGCAAAACAAAAGAAATCACTGAAGCCAGGAGCTGTGACTAGGGGAGGAGCTGGCATCTTCTAGGCTTCCTGAGGTTGTGTGTGTGTGTGCGTGTGTGCGCATGCGTGCACTCTCCAGTAGAAACAGCAGTCCTGGCAATGGGGCTGTGACACACTGAGGTGGTCTGTGGAGTTCAGGGTGAAGAAGCAGAATGCACATCTGGAAGGAATGTTGGCTAGCTACAGGCCAGCAGTGACTGGGGTCTCAGAGGTGGCAGGGAGCACAGATGGGGTCAGGAAGGGACAACAGGATCCAGGTACCCAGCACAGGCGATGACCACAGGGCCCACCTCGCTCCAGCCATGCAGACATCTCTAGTTTCAATGTGAGGGTGGGTTGTGAATCCTTTAGGGACAGTGAGCAGTTTCTGAAAGAAAGGCTGAAGAACTTTCTTGCAGATATTACTTGTAACAGTGCCCTCTAGTGAGGCTCTGGATAAGAAAGCTGCTGAGCAAAGTACAGTGATTCCAAACAGTTTAATGTAATTCCAAGACAGTGTGATCACATCTCTACACATATACAATATGCATATGTGACTTTACAGATCCCATTAATAACTCGCTTCACCTCAGAGACTGAAAATATGATCAAAAAGAAACTGAGTAACAAGCTATAACAGAGTTCACCACAACAGGACCCCTTCCTCACCCTACAGTTAGTAATATTACAATTAAAATAACTCTATTCTTCTATAATTTTTCTGTTAAAATCATCTCATAAATTTACAATGCTATTATTAGTTTCCAAGACTAATATAAATTCACTCCATTTTTCTACAACGAAAATGATGATTAATTTAGAAGCGCACGACGTCATGATGAAAACGAGCATTTTAGTAGCAACAACTTCATCAGTTAAGAATTAGTTTTCCTGAAAAACATTCTAAAGCCAAGTAAAATATCCATCCTTATAACATACCTATAATGAGACTAAGGAATAGGTTACAAAGAGGTCTACGACACACTGGTTTGTCCTTTAAAAAAAAGTAGACATTTATAAATAAAGAGAGACACATCACAGAGGAAAAAGAGGTACACGAGAAAATACTGTTGCACGCAATAATCCCCACACAGATTAACATGGATTAACACTTTCTTACAGAAACCGTACAGTGAAGGAACAGATGGGCCAGGGCTTTCAAGGGGTTATCAAGATTGAGCTGAGATGACCTGGTAGAGAAATATCTAGGTGAGATGACCTCGGGGGAGGGAGCCTTGTTCCTTGGACTGGGGACAGGCATTACCAGGTCCCCTCTTCCCTGTCTTTGTCCTAGGGAGTATGTCTTTCTGCCCAGAGCGTCCTGAACTCACAGGTGGCTGAAAGGTAAGCACTGCTACAGATCTCTCTCGCCATCTGCACGGTGCCTTTTGTTTTTGGAAATGTGATATAATATCAGGCTGCAGCTCAATACATGTGGTCAGAGCAAATGGGCTGGAAAACCCCGTCATTCTGATCTGTCCCTCACTCTCCCGTGCCTTTGTTGCTAGGGGCCCTCATGGTCTCCCAGCTCTGCTGAGGTGAGGTGGATGGCAAGGGCTGGGTGCTGAGGCCTTAGCTGTGTGTGAAGGAACAGGATGTGCCTTGCTCATCGGACACACTGAGGCTGGCTCCAACCTCTAAAGGGTTCCTCTTCCTTCTCATCCATAAAGCTATACTTTTCCTATCAGAAATTTGGCTTGATATATATATACACAAACATATATATCAACATCTCTATCTATACAGTGCTGCTACTACACTAGGAATTCTGCAGCCCCACATCCGCCTTTGTCAACTTCATTTGGTTAAAAGACACACACACAAAGGGGTGAAGGGGGCTTTGGGGGCGAGAAATGATTGTGCCCTGGGTAACCCATGGAAGAAAGCCAGCCTCAAATGGGCAGTACACAAGAGGGGTGTGGAAGGGCAGGGAGCTAGCGGACTTGGAGGCAGTGTGAACAGGATCTCTGCTTTGAAGGGCACGTGGTGTGTGTGTGTGTGTGTGTGTGTGTGTGTGTGTGTGTGTGTGTGTGTGCGCGCGTGTGTGTGTGTGTGTGTGTGTGTGTGTGTGTGTGTGTTCGTTCCATTCAGAGTCACAGAAAGCTAGAGGATGGCACACTCAAGTCACTTGAAACTTCCTATGTCCTTCCTCCTAATCTGAGCTGAAGTACTAATAGCAAATGAACAAGCCACCAGCCCAGCAGGGAGGCAGGAGCATGGCTCTCAAGGCTAAGCAAGTCTTCTAGTTGGCTCTGGAGCTTCCTGGAGTCCTGAGTGCCAGAGCATGGATCTGTGGTGACAGCAGGGAGGCAGAGGTGGCTATGGGAGCAGTGAGTCTACATGGGGGGAGGGGCAAGAGAGCCATTTTGGAAGCTGGTTGAGAGGACACTAAAGAGAGCCACAGCAGAGACCTTCTTTAGATGCAGTAAATTTAACTTTTCAAATATTAATGAAAAGCCCATTTTTATACCTCTCATTTTTAAAAACATGGGTTAGCTCCAAAGACAATGACATAAAATTCATTTGGTTTATTAGTGCAAAGGAAAACACACACACACACACACACACACACACACACACACACACACCCCACACCCACACCCACACCCACACCCACACCCACACCAGGAGCCTGGGAGTATGGCTCAGAAGGGTGAGATGAGGAACATTCTACAAGGACATTCTAACAGAGCTCACAAGAGCATGCTGTCAGCACTGGCCACAGGTGCAAAGCAAACCGAGGTGAACAGTCCCGGGTACCCTGGTATGGCATGCTGCAGCTCTCAAGGTGTCTGCTAGAGGAACGGTTACATCACACCATAGATCACCATGAGTTCTCCACAGTTCAGTGGTGGCACATGAAAAATCAAAACCCAGTCCACAAAGTGAGTTCCAGACCAGCCAGGGCTACATGGTGAGACCCTGTCTTAAAGACACAACACAAAACAAAAACACCCCAAAAAACCCAAACCCAACAAAACTGTCAGGGAAATTGACCTTTCTTGTCTTCTCCTGCCTACCAGTGGCACCCACACTTGTCTCTGTAAATCCCCTCTGCACACCCAGTATCCATGGGCCGTCTTTCGCTGCCCACCCCCAGCTCCTTTGGCTCAGAAGCACCTGCAAGCAGAGGTCTCTCAACTGGGTTTCACAGCTTAGCCAGACAATGGGTAAATTAAAGAACACATCATTTTACATGGATTTTATAAGAAAGAAAGAAAGAAAGAAAGAAAGAAAGAAAGAAAGAAAGAAAGAAAGAAAGAAAGAAAGAAAGAAAGAAAGAAAGAGACTAAAACAGTGATATGTGGAAAACCCAGCTAGCGAATACCGCAGAGGGGTATGGTTCTCCCTCTCAAAATGCTGACCGAAGGTTCACTGGTCATACCTTCAGAGCTGCTGAGAACCAGCATCATCTACTGCCAGGTGAGGGATCTAGTCTGGGAGGCAGCACTCAATCAAGACAGAAGTGATGAAGCAGAGATCACTTCTCACTGCCCCTCCATGCTGTCAAGAAGGCCTTGACAACAAGTGTCGATACAACATGGCACAGGCTTCTACATCTGGCCCAGGTTCAGGACTCACCCCTCCCATTCCCTCTAGACTTCCCTTCACATTCTCTCAGGTTCACTGGAAAGCAACAATAAAGGAAACGTGCACAGTGGGCTACAGAACAGTGTAAGTGGAACATGCCTGCCTTGGGGAGACACAGCTTCTAACACAAGAGTCAATCAATCACTGTGGTGGAAGATGTCAGTTATAAACAATTTTCTTTTAAAAAGTACCAGGTTAAAAGTAAACTATAAAATACTTTAACTATAAAATGTAGCCAAAAGTATGCTTGAATATCCAGAGTCAATTGCGTAGTTTGCTACTGGAGAAAGCAAAGGGCAAGAAACATGCTCTCCCCGTACTTGAACATCACATTGATTATGACACAAAGAATCATCTCTTCCTTGGTTTCACTTCTGGTATACCAATGAGCTATTCTCAGAATTCACTTCGGCAACAGTGACCAGGGTACACATTAATCCTTACTTTCAGCCCACAGAGAATTCATAGTCTTTTAAATCACAAGATCAAGCTGGCTACATGATTTCAAAAAAGGCTAAAACCAGGACGAATGCCCACATTTGAGGTAATTATTGCCATTAGGTCACAGTTTGTGTAAGATAATGTAACTAAAACCTTCTGAAGACCTTGCCAGGTGCTCTGCCGGAGTTCCAGAACACCTACCGACACCAACCAGGACCTCAGGTCTGCACTAGTTGGGTTTGCTTCCAAAGGAGTTGAAGTTCTACAAGAATTTAGAACTTGTGTAAACGACCTAAGAAGTTAGGCAAACAAGCCTGGAGCCAGTCAGTAAGGACATTTTTAGAAGAAAAGAGAAAGAAGAAACTCAACCAAACAACTGAGCAGATACTTAGAGTCTTAAACAAGTTCAAATCTAGTCCTCAAGCATTTCACGATTGATTTTTGTCATCTCTCAAGAGAACTGAACCGCGGCTGCGGTGCTCCCAACCTCACAGAGCCAGAGGCACCTCCTTCTTTCTCACTTCCTCGCTGGGGCGCTTCACTCTACTGCACTCTGTCCGTCTCCCTGAGAAGGGTCTCTCTTGCAAGAAAACTCCATTTTGTCCCTCTTCCCAACTTGCCTTTGTCTCCCCCTCCTCCCTTTTCGTTTTTGTTTCTTCATAGAAAAAAAAGTTTCTGGACACAGACCCAGATAGTATTTACAAATTTGGCGTGAACCTGGCTCCTGGTTCTGTCCAGAGCTGAAGAGAGGGTCGAGTAGAGATCAGAGCTGTCAAGATATTTATCAAGTACAGTAAAAAATAGCATTTTGGAAAAAAAAAATATATACTTTTAGTATTGCCTTTCTAGGATTAACTATAAGCAAGAAAAATCATCTTCTGTATTTATTTATTTATTTATTTTTTGAAAGAAAAGAACACTTTCCCTTCACTCTCCTAAGAGTTGTAGCAGCGTGACTAGTGACTAAAGCTAGTTGCTGGAAAGAAACCAGAAAGGAATTCTAGGAATCCAGAGAAACTCCCCGAGGTTTCTTAAAGTTGAACAACTCCTCTTCCACCTGCATCCAATCCAGGAACCTCTCTGCACAGACCTGCTGAAGTCCACAGTCACGGGGAAGACAGGGCGTGACATTCTGCAAAGGACTGACCTTGCTACACAGGGATGCAGCTGAGGCTGGTGACTGTGAGCGCAGCTCTAGAGCCAGGCAGACAGAATCAAGCCCTCGGTCCCCTTCTCACTAGAGGGGTGGCCCGGGCAGGCTGCAGGCTCTTTACGATACAGGGACTGACATGGCTGGTGTCATGGGGCTCATGCAGCAATTCTTAGCACAGTGTTTGGCACACAGGGAAGGCAGCATCACTGAACGGCTCATTAGAGATAGGCTGCTCACTGCAGTTAGTTAAACAGGGAAACAAAGTTTCATACAGGAAAGTCCTGATTAACACAAACAGGATTAAAAACTTGGGGACTCTGAAATGTACCCTATTTTTCCTTTCACATATGCCACTTTCTCAGAGGGCCAGCTTTTCCATCTGTCAAATAGGGGTACTGGCTCTTGCCAGGGGTGTGTGGCTGTGATGTGGGAGGATGCTCAGACAGGCCTTGGCATACTGTGAACACTCAATAAATGCTGGTGAGTCCTTACACGCAGGGTACTACTAGTGTGCAGCAAGAGGCAATCAGCGTAATGTTCTCCTGCATGGGTCTGAGATGTAGGACCCCGGAAGGATTGGGGGGGTGTCATCTGTGACAGGGAGCCTCCGGGATCTCTTTTCTGGCAATTCTGGGATGGCCTAGGCTCTCTCATGAGCTGCCCTAAAGACTCAGTTGGCAATACAGGGAGTCACAGTGCCGAAGTGTTCATGAGGTTTCTTTTGCAATTAAGTAAGCCTCATTTTGCCCTCTTTGGTTCTCTAGAGGCTTGATGGATTTGTCCGAGTACTGCTTGTAGAGACTAGGCAAGTGGACAGATACTGCCTAAGCCTGGGGTGCAGTGTGGGTCACCAGGGAAGGTCTGCTTGTGGTTTTCTAGCCCCGCACTATACCATGAGATCAATTAGGCACAAATGAGCACTGTGGGGCCTTGGTTCCCCAGGAGCAGCAGCATTAGGACCACTACTCCACCCCTCTTTAAAGATGAGTGGTTTTGAAACAAATGCAGTGCAGTACCAAGAGGAAGCAGGGGAAGACAGTCCTGCCCAGAAAGGAACGGAGAATGGATGGCATCTGTTCTTCTCTAGGTGTCTTTGAGAAGGTTCTTTGGCTACAGAAAGGGACAATCTTACTTTCCGCTCTAATTTGGTAAGGACATCTCTGGCCTGCTTATTTCTGAGGTTTTCCCTTCAAGAATCTATAAAGCACATAAGAGGGAAAAACAGGAGTGAGGAGCACGGCCTGTGAGCCCCTGGGCCGGAATGTGTTGTGGTATAATGGCTGGCTGGGGAGTTGTGTGGTCTCAGGCTGGGCCATGGAAGGAGACCTTGCCTCTCATCAAACTCTGTCTGCTAGCTGGGGCACCAAGCAATTTCCTTCTGGTTTTTTTTTTTTTTTTTGTCCTAGCAGCTATTTGGCAGGCCAGCAAGAGCCATGCTCACACCCTCCCTCCCCTGCCCTCAGCCAGATGATGAGAACCTGGGGGAGGGAGGGGCAGAGTGAGGACCCAATCACCCTTACTACCATGAACCACCAGTAATACTTCCTTAAGCCTCCTCAACATTAACTCCACTCCCTACGATCACCCAACCCACTCCTCCACCACACTGTTCAAAAAGAGTGTTTGCAACTCCCGAGACCTGGTCCAGGGAGGTCCTCTCTGCTGGGCTGGCCTCCCTTCCTGACCTGCTCCACACTGTGGTTGGTCAGTTCCAGTCCTTAGAGGCAAAGAGAACAAAGCCAAGTTGGCTTTTATAGCAGAAAACAACTTTGCCACCAGGAAGGAGAGAAATTTGAATACAGTCCAGGGGACACTGGCCACTCCACCCCCTTTCCTCTGAATCACATCAACCACATCCACTTCACAGGGTTAACTGACACTAACACCAGCCTTGCCTACCCACTGGCCTGCCCATCTGCTTTCCTAAAACATCACCCCAACATAACTAACACAGAGACCTGGGTGCTAAGGCCCAGATGGTCAGTAAGAACCCAGCGAGCAGCGGAGTCTGCTGACCTGAGGGTCACAAGGTGCCATGGACATGTTTCCTCCTCGTCTTCCTCATGCTGAGCAGTGTTCATTCATTAGAGAGGGCCCAGAGGGTGCACCAGGGACACACGGTCCATTAAGGACAAAGTGGCCTCCTCCCACTGAGAGCGTACCGAGTCCTAAGGACGGCAGCTTTCTTCCATCTTCTTTGCCAAGGGGATGCGGTGCTGAGCACCTTAGAAGGAACTTGGGTGAGGATGCTAACTAGCGAGGGTTTTCTGTGCCTCCTGATGAATCGGCTCTGTGCATGGACTTGTGACCAACGCTGGAGTGGGATGAAGGTTTGCAGAGTGGCTGTCTTCTGTCTGGGAAAGCTAGTGCTTCAGTCCTTCCTTCCCCAGGGGCCTGGTGTTTGAGTGACAGTGGTAATGTGTACACACCCAGCACCACAATTCGGGCACTGACGGGCAGAGCCAGAGCCCAGCAGGGAGGCGGCCACAAGTCCCACTGTGCCCTTCAATTGCCAGTGATTTAAAAGGGATCCTGCAGTATCTGAGCAGCTGCTGGACTTTGCGTGGGGTGCTCTTGTGTCCCATTCCTTTACTTGGCTCCCTAGAACTGTGTGCTGGGAGGATGTCTGGGGACGAAGCAGACTAGGGAAATGGGAAGGGTGGTAACTGAGCAGAAGGACTGAACGAGACAAAACCACCTCACAAGAAGAAGACTGCCCATCACCCTCACTATACCTAATGGCTTTTGGGTGGGACCGTGGTCTCTGCATTGAGGGAGATAAGCCACACTCCAAGTATGCTGATAGGAAAGAGTGAAGGTACGGGAAAGGGTCTAGGGCAGCTTTGAGCGGGGCCTTTTATGCTAAATGTCAGATGTGAGGCAGGCTAAAATCTGGTCAGTAGTTCAGACATGGAGGAAAGCGCAGAGAATATGGGAGAAGTTGCCAAAGGGTCTAGAAGACGTGGCCCAACAGTGGCTGTGTACTGCTGGGCCACGCAGAGAAGGGCCCGAGTACCCGAGTCTCTGCTCTGCAGTAGGCCTTCCTCACAGCTATTTATGGGCAGAGACGACAGAAACGTTTCCTAATTCCTGGGCCTTTCGTTCTCTTTCTTTTCCTCTGAAGAGATTGGACATCGGCATGTCCCTCCAGTCTACTCATACTCACAGCTATAATAAAATAAATTTCAACATTACGAAGAAGACACAGATACTTGGAATAAATGTCTACTTCAAACCCTGACTAGAGGAGCAACAAGGTGACAATGACCATAATTACAGTGGTAACAACACAAATCATCAGTACACTAACACCAACTTGACGAGCAGCGAGAACGTTCACTCTTGATCTGGAAAGGGAAGGGGAAGGACACAGTGTGGGGGGGGGGATAGTGAGAAGCTTCAATGTAAGCGGACAAGAAGAGAGGAGAGGACAGAGTCATCCCTCCCCCAGACGACCAGCTCCAGACTGCGCTGGTCTCCAGACGCTGCCATACAGCGAGGCAAACCCAGGCCCACTTTCAGTCAGGACCAGCTGCCTGGTGACTGTGTGACACGGAAAACTGTGTGACAGATGGATTGCTATGCTGGCGAGGCTGTAGGAGCCTCTAGCTCAGGGCTTCTCCACAGACTCTGCTCCCTACCCCTCTTCGAACTGACTTTTCCTTTGTCTCACTTTCAGCTAAAGCCAGTCTTGGGCTAACGTGGTTCTGAGCAGGATGAGAAGGATGCAGCTCCCTACCCCAGGCCTGCTGCATTCATTATGCCTCCAGCATGTCCTTGGCTGGAGGTGGGTCAGGCCTTGCAGGTTCCAGCATCTCTTCTTTTTGGCCCAAGGTGCACTAAGACATACCCAGTTTGGGGACTTTATAAGAATTGATGGGTAGGGAAGTTTCCAGAGTTTTTCACAGCTAAAAGCTAAGTAAGCTTTGTTACTGAAGGAGGGCAGGTATCATGAAGAAAGCCTTTCACAGTAGATTGCTCAGGGCCTGCAGAAGGAAGACAGGGAGGGAGTCTGGACTGCTGACGAGACCTTTTACCGAAGATGTGGATTGGGGCCAGCTAGGACTCACACCAGGATCAAACAATCCATACCACGCTACTATGTCCCATCCTGGACCCGACTGGTCTCCAACCTCCATGGCTTCAGAGTTTCTTAGTAGGAATACAAAATTCCTACCCACCTCACTGTTCAAAGCTGGAGAAAATGTCCAGATGTAGCAAAGGTGCACAGAGGGTGCAGGGCAGACTTCTTTGGAGGCTTAATTGTCCATGGGAGTGTTTTCCCAAATGTCCCTCCAGCCCCTCTGCCTGCTGTATCTCTCTCAAAAGCAGACATCAAGGTGTGTTGGGAGGCCTAGGATAATTTCAGGAAAGAAGCCATTGCAAACTTACCAGTGGAGGTCTGCAGGGAGAGCTGGGCACACTGGCAGTCTGACCGCAGCCCCTGGAGCTGGTGCAGAGATGTGGGTGTGCTGAGAGGATCAGGCTTCTTGTGGGAGGGAGGGAGGGAGGGAGGGAGGGAGGGAGGGAGGGAGGGACTGGGGAGGTAACTAGAAATGGGAACAGGTCTCCTGCTTCTCCCCATATGGCTCCAGGAAGGAGGTGTGGTGGGCTTGGAGGCTGAGGCAAAGCTGACATTCTTAAGACCCCCCTCACGCCATATGTGGCAGAGCTAGGGCAGGGTAGGAAGTCTCTCTGGACCTCTGCCCTCAGAGTAAAACTCAGCAAAAGAACCAGCTGTCACCAGTGTGCCCCCACCTGGCTTCCACATCCCTCTTGAGATCCATGATTCTCCCCTTTTAATGAAAACTTCTTTAAAATCCTTCTGCTCACAATGAACCCAGGAAAGACAATCCACATGACATTAAAATGATCCAAAAACAAAAAGACCCAAGTAAAATACTCTAACAGCTTAACACAAGAGCTGAGAACATATCTGACCAGCCCCAGCCAGTTTCTTGGAGTACCAGTGGAAGTAAACCCTTCACCGTGTCTGTCTGTCTGTCTGTCTGTCTGTCGTTAAGGCACTAGGAGGGAATGATGTAAAATCAAGACTGCAAGGGCTGTGACGGCGGTGCCAAGGGACACACAGGGAGGGTAGCAGCCCTGCTCACACCCACACGTGCACACTCATGCACACTCACTCGTTCACCTAGACCACCACATTGGTTCCATGCCTATGTTATATCACTTTTTTGTGCAATTATATTGAGAAACAGTCTATTGGTATCACTGGAGTTGAACACAAGGTAGGAAACAAGGGTGCAGAGTGCTACGTTCTACGAGGGTGTCCGTGACGACCACTAGCCCTATGTACACGACTAGGGGTGGATCCAAGGAAAAAAAATCAAAGACTGCAACACACATTATTAATGACATCTGAGGAATAACATTGCTTAGAGATTTATCCAGAATGCCCCAAAAGAGGGAACCCACCCCTCTCCTGAGGGTCTTCTTCCATCAGTCTGGCCGACCCCACTATTCCTGACGAATGAGCCAGAACTGGGCTTTGTCAACCCCAGACCAATCCCCAAATATGAGCCTCCTCAGGCCATGGCCTGACATTTGAAAGGGGTGTTGACTCTTTTGGAGTTCTGGAAAAATCCCTAATTTTCATGTTCAATTAATTAAAAATCTATTGGATTTCTGTATCAGGTGTCCCTGACAGCAAATTCTTCAATGTCACTTGCTGCCATATGAAAATAATCTTTAAAAAGTTCATAAAGTTCTTCAAAAACTGGGGCCCCTTGCTTCCAGACTCTTCCTGTAGCTCTTCTTTTCCTTTCCCGTCTGGTGCAGAATGGGTTTGTGAGCTGTGTTTTTTCTTTTCCCCTCTTTTGTTACTAACATTTTCTTTTTCTTTTTTTTCCTTTTTCTTTTTTAAAATAAAAAGCATAGATTTCCCACTCCTTAATCCCTTCCTTTAAAACGTTCTCTTCTCTGCCCTAAGTCCTCCCCTTAGTCTAGTTCAAGTTCCCCCCAGCTGCCCCCCTCCCTGCCCCATTTGCATTGTCTGTGTGCGGCACCTGCAGTATAAAACCCCAGCTCCCCAGGTCTGCTGGGAGCTCCTCTACCCCGCGCCCTGCGGGCCCTCTCCAGTGTTTAGATGTAAGGGTATTGGTTGACCTTGGCAGGACTCAGTGGGTATCCAGTGTAGACAGTGGAGGCTGGTGAGGCGCTGATATAGGTCTGGTGGGCAAACTGGGCCGGATACTGACTGGGGTGGATGGTGGGTGAGGGTAGGACCCGGGGCCCCATGCTCACGGGAACTTGGTGGACGATGCTGGCCGGATAGGCAGTGTGCTGCACAGTGTGGCGTGCTGAGCCTTGGGATGCCACCAGGTGGGCTACGGTGCCGGTGGAGCCTAGGGCTGTGGGCGCTGTATAGGTGTAGAGGTGAGGCTGGGTGGGAAGGTGGGCAGCTGCAGCCAGGTGGGGGTGTACAGTGCCATGGCTGGGGCTGTTGTGCGGGAAGGTGTATGGAGCCTGGGCCATGGTGGGAGTGATGTAGGCCTGCTGTCGACGGTGATTCCCAGTGCGGTCTGCAGCCATGTGCTGTTGAGCCTGAGAAGAAAAGGAGCAGAGGGACTGTGTTAGGGAAGAGGGACAGTATGGAAGCCAGAATGGGAACCAGAGCGACCACACCCGTTTCCCTTCCAAAGCAGAGAGCATAAAAATCTGTGTGCATTGAGAAAGCAATGTCTGACTGGCTAGTCACCAGACTAGGGTGATATCTGGCCAGTCCGGAGCAAAGCCAGTGGGATGCTTGGCTGGAGCGATCCCTCTCTGAGTAGTAACTGCTTTCCCACATGCTGTGAAATCTAACACTGGGGACTTCCAGAACCAGTCCAAGCAAAGAGCCCTCTCTCCTGTACAGAGTCCAAATGACTGAGTGTGTGTGCAAGTCCCAGGGTACTCTCTCCATGGGTCTGGGCGCTGACTGTGAGGACCCCCTGCAGTGAGGCTAGCCTGTGGACCCAAAGCAATGGCAGGACACTATGCCCACCCTTTGCTGGGTTCATGTGGCCCTCTGATCAGCAGGTCAGCTCTGGCACCACCTCACTAACTACTCTATCACTTTGCTTTGGGCTGGCTCTTTGCGAACCAGTGATACCACCTTTCCCAGGGTTGGTCTAGCATAGGAATAAGCCATCAAGGCCCCTTAGGGCACTGCCTATTGTGGCTGTCGGGGTTTACCTGGCTGAGATTGAGGGGCCGCTGCTGCCGGTAGGCGATGGCTCCTGAGGAGCTCCCTGAAGAGTGGCCACTGGTGGAGGTCACGGTGCTGGAGGACTTGGACTTGAAGGAGGACGAATGGTGACCGGTACTGACTGCTGTGGGAGGATGAACAGGTCATAGGTAGGTGGCATGTCCTTGGCTGTCTAGCAGACGCATTCCCTCCCCTTGTAAACAGTGGCCTTCTAGGAAGGACATGTTCCTGAGACTGCCCAGACATAAACCACTCAGTCCCTGAACCTGGTCAGGCATTCACATTGACTCTGGAGAGGCAGCTGGGCTCTAGCCCTTGGCTACATGGTGGATTGGAGCTGCAAACGAGGGACATAGGAGTAACAAATTCAAGGGTAAAGGCACAGGTCCAAGCTGGGCCCCACACTGGTCCTCTAGGGAATGTGCATAGCAATACCTGGGAGGTCTGTGGAAGGAAGAAGGCTTGCCTGGTTCCCTCCCAGGTAGTCAAGAGGATCAGATGTGATCATGCCAGTGGTTGGCCCTAACAAACAACTAGGATGAACAGCAGAAGCTACAAATAACCCTGCAGTTTTCCTGACCCAAGGCAGGATGAGACTAGCTCTCCCAGGGAATGGCCTGAGAACCCAATATGGCTGACATTAACAACTGTTCCTATGTTACTGACAATGTAGAGACTCTGCCCAGCCAGGATGTAGCTCTATACTTGGGTCAATGTGAGTCCAGTCTTGTAGCTGGGGGTGGCATGAGGGTCTGCATTCTAGTATATTCTGGATGTTGCTGCTGGGTGGGAAGACCACAGCCGTAGTGGGTAGGCGATTGAGAAAGACAATACCCGTATTAGATGGCTCTAAGGGAACCCAGAGCTTCATTAGAGCCTGCTGTTTTAACCTAGCCAATATGTTCTAAGTACATGCTGTCTGCCAGACACTGTGACCACGCACTACCCAGGAACAGATGGGATGAGAGTGGTAATCAGGAGGCATCACAGAGCATGAAAGCAAGAGGCAGAGGCAGGGGATGCAGGGAGGTACCAGTGGTTGGTTAGGAAAGGCCTGAACTGTCTAGCTGGACAGGGGTGAGAACTTCAACCCCTGAATAAAGTAAGTGATGCTTTGCAAAGAAGAACACCTAAGTGGACAGGTCACAACCGTCTCCTCTCCCCTTTTATTTTTGATAGGGTCTCAAGTAACCCAGACTGCCCTCAAACTGGGAATCTTCCTGTCTCTGCTTCTTCTGCACTGGCAGTAGAGATGTGCATCACCACACCTGGCTCAGCTATAGCCTCTTTATTGAACAATACCCAAGAGCCAACCATAAGCAGACAGACAGTTAGGAGGGAACACTGCGTGTCTTGTGTAAACCTGCACAGAGCTTAGGCACACATGGGTGGGAGAAGGTCCCGGACACCTCCTCTGTGTTCTGAGTGCATTGCACCGTTGGTGTTGTCTGGTTTCAAAGCCACAGCTAACACGGTAGTTGTACTCTTAAGAGTTAAAGAACAAAGAAGCACTAGTTGAGAAGACAAGGTCTGGTTTGGAGGTTGAAGGACTGCCTGCCTCCCACTGCCCCAGGCCAACCATGTACCAGTCTAGGCGGGAACGCGATGCCAGCTGGGAGATGGGCTGCATGAGACAGGTGCACAAAGGTGGTGTTGGTTCTCTTAACAAGTCTGAGGAGGGCTTTGCTCAAGAGGAGAGAGAACATACTGTAAGAGAGAGAGGCAGTAAACCTCCTCATCTCCACCAGTCCAAGTATATCTGAGCACTGTCACATTGTGTCTTGTAGTTAATGATTCATTTCCTTCACCAAGTTTCTGGAATTGACTAAAATACAGGCCTCTCTCTCATTCTTAGGACAGATGGCACTACATTAAGGAACATGTATAATAAACGATGGGGCTTTGAACGACCTAGGCTGGGTTGACAAATCCCAGGGCAATGGAGTCAGTGTTGTGGACCTCCGGTGACGGGAGAAGAGCTCCATCAAAGGCACTGGCTCCAGAAGGACAAAGGGAAACTGGAGACCTGGGGACAGCAGATCGTGGCATGTGCACAAGGCAGAGGGGCCATCCTACCTCTCAAGAGACTCCCAGCCTCAAGCAAAGGAAGATCTGATTTGCTGGGAGGGAGATGGTGGGTCCCAGAAAGAGGTCCCTAAATATGACTGTGCACTGGCACCCAAGGTTTCTCCCACCTACCCACGGCATCAAAGTCCCTCAGGAGGTGCCTGGGACTTGGTGTACTGAGCTTGCCAGGAATCCAGAAGCAGCCAGGCGCTAGTGGAGCAGACGACATTTAGGACTCTGCCCAAGCTAAGCCAGTGAGATTCTCCAAGGCCAGCCCAAACCTGGGTCTTTGAGGACTAGCTATGGGGTCAAACAAAGGCGCAGGCCTTGGCTGTCGGCAGAGTTTCCTTTTCTCTCGGGCACCAGGAGCTTGTGTGCTGGAACTGAGAGATCAGGGGCAGATCTCTGCTCTAGTTCAGTATCCTAGGAACTTTGTAAGGATTATGTTAGAGGTAGAATCAATTAGTTCCAGGGATCTACAGCTTGGGTATGCTAAATGTCAACATTAGAAGGAACCTTTCTTGTGATGACAAGATGAGGAGACTGTGTCTGAGCTGATCAAGCTGTCCGAGTGGGAGAGCCCTGAATGTGGGAAGGTCCTGAAGGGGTCAAGAGATTCAGGGAGTGATTTCCTTGGCAGAGGTGAATGAGGTGGCAGGGGGCCATCACTATCCTAATGTAGATTCTGTGGCTGTGAGGGAATAGATCCTCATTCAAGCAGTGTGTGTGCACAAATGTGCTTAGAGCACAGGTAAGCTCCAGCAGCAGACCGTGAGAGGCCAGCTGCACGGCCCTGGGCTAGTCTGAGAACCGCTATGCTCTTGCAGTTCCTTCGTTTGGAAATCATAGTAGCTCTGGAGTTCCTATGAAGACTGGTTGTATTGGAGAGTCCTTGTAGGGTTCATCCATATGCATATCCCCTTTACCGAGCAGCTCAGCAGCCTCATGTTATTTCTTAGCCAGGGCACTGTGGGCCCCACACTCTGCTTCTCACCCCTAGAGCACTGACTCTGGCAGGGTGCCAGGCAGATGTATTTAATGAGCCTGTCTTCTGAAGAAGGTAGCTGGGATACCTTTAAAGTCATGGTCATGGAGAGTGCTTGTCAAGGAGGCCTGTGAGCATACCACACATGGGTCACCCCTAGTCAGATGGTGAGGGAGAAAGAAGCCCAAGCTGGTTTCCATTTCCTTTCAGGCAGAGTTCTTGGTGTGGAAAAAGGGGGGCTGGTCACAGGCTGGCTGTGCGCATTGGGAAAGTATTGCAGGCTGGCTGCATCAGGGCACTGGAAAAGTCCCTAGAGATCTCATCTTGAATTCTACTCTATACCTCAGCAGCCTGTATCTTCTAGGCCTGGCAAAGTTGTAACTGCAAAGAAGGATCCTTATCTTCCAAGGTGACCTCAGGTGTCTCCTGTTGCCATGTCAGGTGACAGACAGGAGGCAGCCTCTCGTTTAGACAAAGCTTGACAGTGTGTCCCTAACGGACATGAAGATGCTCCCTGGCCTGAATGTGGCTGATGACAGCATGTGACAGGACATGCAGACACTTTTGGCTTAGTCTCCCAGTTCTTCTATGTGAGCCCGAGTGAAGGAAATACTGAAGAGGTGTTGCTGAGTAAGACCATGATGAACAACTGCGGATTCTGAAGGCTCAGCTCACCAGCTTCCTGCTAGGGCTCAATTTTCAGAATAAGCCTGATAGAATGTTAGTTCTTTAAATGAAGCTGAGAGAAATGTGCTCAGCTCACACCTCTGTGCCCAAGAAAAAGTCCTGATAAAGGTCCATGACTCCCATATGGCAACCCCGAGGAAGTGCTTCCTCCACAGGACACCCGCTCTCCCAGTGGGCCCTGGGAAGATGTCAGCAATGCCCAGACCAGTTGACAGGAAATGACAGAAGCAGAGTCACCATGAGGACAGCCATGCTTCCAGAATTTCAAAAGGAAAATGTTCTCTATCGACTGTGATGATAGTCTATGATACAGGCAGACCCTCACTGTGGCTGCTTGAACAGAAGCGTGTGTGCGACACAGATCATCTGAAATAATTAGGTACTTCCTGTGTCACTAGGACTAGCGTTTGTAATAGCAGAAAACAAGGAAAGCAGAGAGATGCTATGGGCTCGCTGTGGTCCCAGGTTACCTGGCCCTAGGCTGTCACATTCTACCAACACTTCACTGGCCTGGGTCTTCAGTGGGGGTACGATGATGGTGCGGGGGTTGCCAGGACAGTGGTTCTCTAGGCCCCCCTTAGTGTCCAAGGCGCTGGTGCCGCTGTGCCCTGTCCGCTGCTGCACCGAGTAGGGGCTGGTGTTGCTGGAGGAGTCTGAGTAGGGAGAGTCGTGGACTGTGACGCAGCTGATGACGTTTTTCCTTTGCTTGGAGACTGTGCTGCAAAGATAAGGGAGAAGTTAGAACTGTGGGCTGGCTGTGAGGTGAGACAACCAGGACCCGAGCGCATGGGGGGCTGGCAGAGCAGGCCTGGACCTGGCACTGGGCACACTGACGCCTAGTGAGACCATCAGAGAGGCCTGGGCTGTCCCCATGTGGCAGATTCAGTAGAGTTCGGTGGCAACCCCTCTGACCACTAGAATTGGAGTCTGTCTGAGCAAGGAAACATAACCTGAATGAACTAAGCAGGCAGAGGGCCATCTTGGAAAGGAAATGGCCTGGAATCTGGGCTCTGGGCCTGTGAGAATCAGCAGAGTGTAAGCAGGAAGGGAGGAGGTGTCCAGTGATCCAGGATGCTGGTGGAGGAATAGAAGGAGTGAGGCTCTGAAGATCTTAGCATCATCATTCAGAAACTCTGAGAAATAGAAATTGAGCTGAATTTGGGTGATTGTGTTCAGGCCACCTAGGACCCCTGGGTGCCCATTTTTAGGGATGGCCTGGCCTTCCTGCAGAGTTCCTATCCTCTGGGCCAAGTCAGGAGACAGTACTGTCTTGAGTACTAAAGGCAATCCCAAGCCCATGTCTTCATTTTCTTTTCTTTTCTTTTTTTTTTTTTTTTGTTTTGTTTTGTTTTGTTTTTCGAAACAGGGTTTCTTTGTGTAGCTTTGCACCTTTCCTGGAACTCACTTGGTAGCCCAGGCTGGCCTCGAACTCACAGAGATCCGCCTGGCTCTGCCTCCCGAGTGCTGGGATTAAAGCCGTGCGCCACCACCACCCGGCACGTCTTCATTTTCTAACTGGGAACAGGGAAGAGCTGGCTTGGGGTAGCTCTTGGCCAGCACTTGCTTTTCAGAGGTTTATGCTCCTGTGGTTCCTCTAGGAACCGATTCCATCTGCCTGTGGCTTGGTGATAGGCTGCTGGGATGACAGATGTGGAACTTACTGCGTATTATGCAAGGTTTTAAAAATGGATGTTCTTCTATTTTTACACACTGATCAGTTATTTTTAAGAATAACTGTCTATTTTTAAGAATAACAATTGCCTAGGCAAGATGGCCACTTTCCAGCTAATCTGATATGAGAAAAAACCCAGTATTTATAGAATCTGATAGGGTTCCCAATGACCTTTCTATCCCAGGAGTCTTGACTAATGCCACAGACCCAGGCCAGGCACTTTCCAATGATGGTAAGTTTTTATCACTTAGGGAGAGTAGGGAAGCGGGCACTTTCAAGAGCAGCTAGTAGAAGGTCAGCAGGGCTGCAGACCTACAGAGGCTGGATGGGCAGTGGGGTGAAGGCTCTAGGGGACCTGGCCCTGCTCCTGATACCCAGCACTAGTGATGCCAGGGCGGGACCATTCCTCTCGTGGCCATACACCCTATTCTTTCTGGTTTAGGACAGAAGGTCCCTGGTGGGGCTTTCAATCGGATGTTTACCTTCAGTATGTGCTGATGACAGGGGCCCTGGGAAGCATCAGTTTCTGAGGGATTTAGTTGTCTGCACTGCAATAATATGGGTAACCACAGAACCTGTGTCAGGCTGTTCTGGGACTTGGTGAGACAATAATACTGCATGACACATGTAAGTAGTTCACCAGGTGAACTATCACTATTATTATATAGAATGAGTTTCCCTAATCCAAAATCAAAAATGCTCCCAAATCTAAAAATTTCTGAGTGTTGACATGGTATCACAAGTGGGAAATCCCATGTCTGACAGGCTGTAGTCAAAAAGCAGGCATACTAAAAATAATTGTGTAAAATTCCCTTTGGAAGACATGTGCATGGGAAAATTTTAAATTTGAAACGTTTTTGGTCTCAAGTCTTTTTAAAAAATAATTTTAATTTTTATTGAAAATATTTATAGAAAATATATAAAATAGATTCTTTATATAATATATTCTGATCATGGTTTTTGCTCCCCCAACTTCTTCCAGATACTCCTCACTACTTCACCCACACAAATTCAAATCTTTTCTTTCTTTCTCATTAGGCAACTAAAAACTGAAAACCAAACCAAACCACACAAACAAATCAGAATAGGACTAAACAAAAAAGTAGGAAAAAAAAAGAGCCCCCCTCAAAAAACTCCACAAGAAACACATACAGATGCAGAGATACGTTCCTCCTCCCTAGAAACCCCACAAAAATACAAAATTAGAAACCATAATATATTAGCAAAAGACTTACAAGGTTAAAAAAAAAAAAAGCCTAGACAAAGCACTATGTGACAGAAGTCCACTGAGTGTGTTTAGTATTGGCCACTGAGTGCTGGGTATGGAACCTCCCCGTCAGTGTGGTTTGTATGGCCAGTGAGACACCATTGGAGAACTAATTCTTCCTCTGAGTGGTTATCAAGTGGAAATAGCTTCTGAGTTAGGGAGAGGGGCTTGTGTCCACTTCTCTCTCAGTGTTGGGGCCCCATCTGCTTAGAGCTGTGCAGGCCCTGTCCCAAGCCTTTTTTAAAGACAGGGTTCCACTATGCAGTCCAGACTGCCTCCTGAGTGCTAGGATTAAAGGCACGCAGACCATGCCTGCTGTCCCAAGCCTTTTGCGTAAAGGATATTCAACTTGTGGTCTCCTCAGTTGTGCTACCTGAGACAGCAGGGGAAAGCAAGCTCTGCACAAACCCTCGTCAGGCACGGAGACTTAGGGGGAAGGGCTTGCTGAAGAAGTTCTTCTCTAGTCTGTGCTGAGCCAGAAGAGTGAGAGGAAAGGAATGACACATCAGTGATTTGGAATCTTGGAGCTCTAGTCAGGGCCATAGGGAAGCGCTGCACAAAGAAATAGAAACATGCCTCTGTCTTCGAGAAGACGAAAAGCTCAGTGGGAGACCGTATAACAACACGACAAGTTAAACAGTTAAAAGTTTTAAAATAACCAGTTAGAATAATGGAGTCACAAAGCCATCCATGACTCACTGTCACACGAGTCTTCCAGATGATAACTGTTAAAAACCCAAAAGAAGCTGGGCGGTGGTGGTGCACGCCTTTAATCCCAGCACTCGGGAGGCAGAGGCAGGTGTATCTCTGTGAGTTCAAGACCAGCCTGGGCTACTGTGTGAGTTCCAGGAAAGGCACAAAGCTACACAGAGAAACCTTGTCTCGAAAAACCAAAAAAAAAAAAAAAAAAAAGCCAAAACCCAAAACAAAACAAAAGAAGTCAAGGAATGAGCTGGTCACATATATTTGCAGTTAGTTCTTCACATTAACAGAACCAGGTCCACTTTAACTAGTGAAGACCCACATTCCTCACTTGTAATGGTGTAAACCCAGAGTTATCACAGCAATTCTATTCTAGACATATTATCAAAGGAAGTGGAGATGGGACTCAAACAGCGATTATCATCTCAATGTCCACAGCAGTGCTGTTCACAACACCCAAGAGAGAACAGCAATGTAAGCATGGCCAACGCCAAGTGGGTAAATGAAGCCTGGCACACCCACACCAGGGAATACCAGTCAGTCAAAAGGTTCTTTTTTCTTTCTTTAGTATTTTTATTGTTCTTAGTTGTGTGTCGTGTGTACAGGTACCCACAGAAGCCAGAGGTGTCAGGATGCCTTTGAACTGGGGTTATAGGAGGTTGTGAGCATCCTGATATAGGTTCTGGGGATAGAGCATAGGTCCACTGAAGGGCAGTATGTGCTCTTAACTGTTCAGCTATCTCTCCAACCCCTTGAGTGAAGTTCTGATGTACACTACAACATTGACGAACCCTGAGAGGATCACATAAGCCAGAAACAAATTCTGTATGATTCAACACACAAAATGTCTAGAATAGGTAAACTCATACAAAAAGGAAATAGATTACAGATACAGAGATCTAGGGGGTAAGCTGAGAAAAATGTAAATTTATTTAATGGATATAGATTATTGGACTGGAATGACAGAAAAATTTTAGAAATAGATAACAGGGACAACCAGTGCCCCCAAATGGTTAAAATGGCAAATTTCATGTTTTACTATAATTTAAAAACTACTTGCAATCTCCCCAGTGAACTGCACACAGTAAGTGGGTGAACTGTACAGTATATAGATTTCTCTAATTGTAAAAAGTCCCTCAGTTTCTCCACAACCAAAAGCTCCCAGGACATAGCCTTTGGCCCTCTAGCAGCACTGCCCCAGCAGCTCTCAGGGGCCACGAGCAACTGTGACCTGTCCCTGCCCCTGGAGAGTGGGGGAGAGCAATGAGATGTGGGAGTCTGCGTGGAAAGCTGAGGAACAAGGAGGACCTGCTGCTCTCTCTGTGGTGGGAGTGGTCAAAGGAAGTCACTGGCCTCTGAGCAAAACACTGTTGTCCTGCTGTTGGGGGTATCCTTCCTACCTACATAGGTACAAAGTGCTTCCAGGACCAGGGATGGAGCCGGGCATTCACTCTAGGCATGTTCCCAAGGGGATGCGGGAGGCATGCTGCTCTGTTCCTCACTTAGAACTTCGGTCACTGTCACTTGCACTTGTACTGGATTAACCCAACACAGTGGCTCCTCTTGCCATTTCCTGAAATGGGGCTATGTTCTGCTGCAGAGGCATGATCTGTAGGGTGGTGGAGCAAAGCTGGAGGTTGGCTCCCAACATGTCCCTGCAAAGGGCATTCTAGTTCTGGCTCTGCTGTCCCTTTATAGGTGGACCCTGAGGAACCATGGCCTTGTACCATCCATCTAGCTCCAACTCACTCTGAAATTACTAGGGGAAGTGGGAGAGATTATTTGCAGTATGAAAGGACCCGTTTTGAATATCTCTCCAAGATTTATTACGAAAGACAGTCAAGATAAAATCCAGCCTACTATTCACGTCAAGAGAAGACAAATCTCCTTCTCGAAAGGACCTTACACATAAGCGCGGTGATGGCCAGTTCTGCCGAGCCTCCCTCCTCAGGCTATCAGCTACTCACAAAGTGACCAAGGGGAGGAACACACGCTGATTTTGACCCAACTGTCATCTCACCTCCAGTGCCTATTTGGAATTCCTAACTCAGATCTGAAAATTCTAAAGAATCTCTAGCTTAATGCAGTTATATTTTCTAGCCACTGGAACTTTCTGAAGGCACAGTGAACTACCTCATGAATTAGCACACTGCCGCTGAAGTTCTGGGCAGAGTCCTGTGAGAGCGTGACTGGGTCACCTGCGAGGTTAGGGTCAGGTTCACAATAGGAAGCTGGCAGGCAGTGAGTGGTGCATGTCAGTGTCTTGTTATCTGTAGAGGAGGGGGAGAGAAGAGCTCCCCACACTCTTCCATGAGGCTCATCCCTTTGTCTGTATCTGGGAAGCCCCATGACTAACAAGCAAAACCATACGGCACAGCTTAATGTTGTATCTTCTTGGCTGTATATATGACAGGTTTGGGAAAGGTGAATTAGTTTGATAGCTCTGTTTCTAATCTTGTCTACTGCTAGAAATGTCTGTGCTCCACGTAAATATACTATTCAGATTAGAGAACAATGGGAAGCTGCTAAATGGTTCACTTTAAAAACCAAGCACACATTTGAGATTGCCACTGCGAGTTCTTCAGGCTCCTATATGTCGATACTACTGGGATTTATTCTACCATTGTCTCTAATTATTATTGACAGCTTATCAATCCCATTCTGAGCTGGTTAATGGAAGTGAGAGAGACAGCGATAGGAGGGAAATGAGAAATATTTGCTCAAATGGCCTTGACAGATACCACTTCGGAATAAGAAGCAAAGCAGCAAGAGCTCACGACTGTATTGTGTTGTCATGGCAATAGATGATTTTCATCATTTTAAAATGATGAAAAGAAATAAGGAGCTAAGAAGTATAGAAATGAGCCACAAAGGAGAAAATACAGCCAGAGGATCAGATGCAAGCCTCTGACCCCATGCCTGTAGGATCCTGTCTGGAATATGGTTCTGATTTCCATTTGCTAATCTCAGTCAATTTCATCCTTCAAGACCAAGGTCAAAATCCATCTCCTCCAATAAACTTCCCATGACTTCTTTATCTCCCCTGACTTGAGAGTAAATGCTATATGTGAAAAAAACCAAAACCTCCTTTTCCATTACAACACTGATGAGCAAATAAGGTGACATCCACTGGATATAGATCAACTACCATTCCAAGTGCTGTATGTGTGTTACCTTTCCAGTCCTCAGAGCATGACTACACGTAAAGGAACTGTAGACAAGGAAGGCTTGAGCCGCTTGCTTGCCCAAGGCCAAAGCATCTGCAGTCTTACTCACTAAGCTCCACAGCCCTCTGCCTCCCCAGAGAGGCTCTAACAAACACTCTCCCATCTGGTTTTTCCAGGGCCCTTTTGTTAACTGTGGTTTTCTTAGGCATGGGGTGGTTTGCATGGCGTTTCCTGGCTAAAGAAAACAAGACACGAGAGCTCAGCTAGCCTCACTGCTTTGTCCCCAGGCCCTTTCTGTTCTAAGTCCCTCAACCAGTAATACACAGGGGATTACTTTTTTTTGTTCTGAAACAGGGTTTCTCTGTGTAGCTTTGAAGCCTGTCCTGGAACTCACTCTGTAGCCCAGGCTGGCCTTGAACTCACAGAGATCCACCTGGTCTGCCTCCCGAGTGCTGGGATTACAGGTGTGCGCCACCACCGCCCAGCACAGTGGATTACTTTCAATCTGCCCCAAGTGAGAGAAGATGAGAAGCCAAGGCCTGCAGGTCAAAGTGCTCCCCCTGATGCTATGGAGCTTTTAATTTAGCTATTAGCATGAGAAAAGATACCTTAAACTTGTTTGTTTACTGTTTTGTGTATGTGTGTTTGTGTATGCATGCCTAGGTATGGAGGTTAGAGGTCAACCTCAGGTGCCATTCCTCAGGAGATGTTCATCTTGCTTTTTGAGACAAGGTTTCTCTCTGGCCTGGAACTTGCCAAGTAGGCTTGGATAGGTTAGTCAGCCATTGTGACCCAGGATCTGCCTGTCTTTGTAATCTCAAAGCTGGGATTACAAGCACACACTACCACACACAACTTCCCATGTGGGTTCTGGGGTTCAAATTCAGGTCCTTATGCTTACATGGCAAGCACTTCTCTAACAGAGCTATCTCCCAGTCCCGAAACTTTAATATGGTACATACATTCCATTCAAATGATATTATCTGCTTATTTACATCTGTATGTATATATTCTCATGTGTGCCAACATTAAGGTCAACCTTCACATGACTACTTTGTAGGATATCAGGAATGGGCCTGGAAGGAGGTGCAGGCTTTCCTTCCCCTCTCTTCAGCAGTTCAGTTTTCTATCTTCCTAAAGCAGTTTGAGCAGCTGGCCTGGGCCACCAATCACATTAAGCCTATGCATTGAGCAATGCCCTGCCGGGCCGGATCCAACCCCCTCTAGTGTCCCTAGCCCCATCTGTGTAGAGTAATGAGCAACCAGGAGGTTGCCACACATTAGTCTGGCTCTGTGGTATTCGAAAACATTAGGATAAGCTGTTGGGGACAGACAGGTTGGCACAGTGCTGCCTCTCTGATCCACCCACTCACCTATTCTGAATGGGGTCCTGTTGATGAAGACGCAGTGAGAATGTCCAGGGTGTATAACCTTCCACTGCTGGGTGTGAGTCCCACAAGACTGAAATTGTTTTCAACTTTGGGGTGTGTTGTAGCTTGAAACCAAGTTCCCTTCCCCGACACTGTGAGTCTGGTTTCTTTGTCCCTCCCTCTAGCTAGCAGTCACTGGTCCAGGAGTGCATTCTGATGCTATTGGATGGGGCTTTTTAACCAGTACAGGAGGGTGGTGAGTTCACATTGTTGTAGGTGTCAATGCAAAGAAATTCCAATCTGGGTTGGCTTTTTTTGCTCAGGCAATAATAAATGAGTGTTTATGTTGTTCATTTTTCAGGCAGAAGTCATTTGAGTAATAGTTTGTAAATTACTGACTGTGACTTATCTGGAATAATTTTACCACCTTTTCAATTTAGTATAAAGAAGCAAAATATCTTGGGTCAACTCTTTTTTAGGGGTGGGTATTGAATTCAGAGCCTCATGCATTATGGATAAGCAACAGAACTACAGCCTAGCCCCCTAATTTTTTAAAAAAATATAAACACTTTAAGCGTAACTTAAGAAATTGCTTTTATATCTAAAACATCATGTGATACTTAGAGCTGACATTGTTCAAAACATTGGCTCACCAGTCCTCACATAGCTGCTTGTGTATTGGGAAGTGTGGAATGGAGATGTGCTCTGTGACCTGACTCTCCTACTGGACTCAGTGACTCAGTGACTGGGCATGGCAATAATGAAGCCTGGACCAAAAATTCTTGTTGATCAGCTGAAATGAATCACTTTTACCATACACTTAAAATGTTTTCCTTATCAGAAGTTTGTATGTCATGGCTTCTGTAAGACTGTTTCCGCATAGGGTGAGTTAGGCATGAGGATTTGGATAAACAGACATGTCCTCGTAAACACTGTTCAAGAAGATTCCAGGTAAAAGACATACAATCAAATGCTTCCCTCATCAAAAACACTTAAAATAAGACCAGTTCTACTTAATCCTGGGAAACGCAGGAAAAAAGGTATTTGTTTAGTTTTTCTGTCTTTATGTCAAATCTCTAGCTACGATTTAAAAAATCCCCTAGGCTATTAGTGAACCATTGAAAAATAGAGCCCACTGGCTTTTCGGCGGTCTGCCCATTTATTAAAATGTTCTGCAACGAGAAGGCACAAACCTCTGCCCGTTTCCTGAGGCAGCCTCAGCACCCTAGTGAGTACCGACCTAGCACCTGTGCTCTCAACTCCTCGTGGCCTGTCACAGCTTCCTGCACACACTGGATGCTATCATGGGATTGGCCACAGGAGAAGGCAAGACAAAATCAATAACTGCTAAACTAGTGACTAAAAAGAAATCAGTTCTTTTGTCAGGAATTAATAATATAATTTCTTCAATGGCATAGCACTTTCTGAATGAATTCCCATTCTTTTACTTGAACCTTCATTGATCTGACTGAGTCATTTGGCTTCCTTGGGCCTTAGTTTCCTTAGTTACTGAACGGAATCGAAGTGACCAAGCCTGTGGGTAAAGCGTGTGTGCAGCTCTGCTATGATTCCCCTTAGTTCATTCATTCTGCCCCGTGTGCCTCTACATGCTGTGGAATTCTCCTGACTGGTGGGAGACTGGCCATTGCTTTGGCAACTAACAGTGCCCATGTTTGTGGTCAAGAATAATGATCCTCCCTTGATATTCTTCAACAATTCTAGGCAATGTCATCTAGTCTTAGAGATTGACATTGTCAATACGGTCTAAAAACGGGGTTTATCATTTATGTTGATGCTAAAAGGCACTCTGTAGTGAGGCTGTTTTCCCTGTGAGTGTCTTCGACACCTGGCTCTCGCTGTTGTGCTGAGGCTGAGCCACTCTAGGGAAACGACCAGCATTTCAGGACCACACTGGGAACTACAAAGGCTAGGTTTGGGGTAAGCAGCAAGTAGGGAATGAAGTCGGGGAGACAGAACAATTAGGATGCTCACTTCCAAGGAGAACTGTAGTCTGGTGACAAGGATGACCAGAATTAGGGACTGTGGGGGCTTCAATGAGATGTCCCCCATAAATCTTGGGCCTATGAATAGCTGGTCCCCAGTTTGTGGCTGTTTGGGGAAGATGAGGAAGTGAGACGGCTCTGAGGTTTCAGAAGACCTGTACGGTTTAGAGTTAGTGCTTGCTGCCTCCTGCTTGTGGTTGAGGATGTAAACTCTCGGCTGCTCCTGTGGCCTGCTACTCTAGCGCTGCCACCATCTGGATTCCAGCCCTCTAGAACCGTAAGCCCCAGACAAACCCTTTCTTCTCTAAGGTGCCTTGACTATGGTGTCTTATCACAACAGAGAAGTCATACAGGGACGGAACGTCTTCAATACTCAGACTGGAATGGGGAGGACAGGGATGCTGTACAGCTAGCTCTGCAGCCCACAGCCAAGTGCCTTCTTGTTTGGGTGCACATAGTAAACTTTTGGTTTTCTAGAATGGATGCTTTTCCTTGAGCTCCTTAGAGCCTTTGGACAAATCCTTCATCTCCATCTAAGGGAAAAATGCCTCAAAAAACCATCTCTCATGGACAAATCCTTTTTCTCCGACATTCTGCATTCTCTTGGATAAGCTTTGCTACTGTGATGCTTTCTGTCTGCTCACCTTTGAGGCTCTGCCACAGTCACCTCACTGAAATCTACAATTCTCTTCCCTCAACTCTCCCGAGTGCTTGGCTGGTTTCTCTGGAGATGCTCTGCTTTGTGTCAGAATGATTTGTACATGTCTTATCTTGCTTATTACCTGCAAGCCTCAGGAAGAGAGACTGTCCCTCTTATTTGTATGACACTTGGAGTTCCAGACATAATATCTTACAATGATGGGGCTGGTAAATACTCACTGTGTTGAATTTTATGATAATTATGATTTCCAGGAACAGGTACCCTAAGTCCATGTACTTTCTCACTGTTAAATATAGTCACAATTACTTGATCCAATTACACAGCGGTTTCTCTATGAGTAAGTGCTACTGGCTGCTGCTTCTTCAGGTAGCCTTTCCTATCCTTTTGGGCACTGAACCATTTTCTAAGGCAACGGTCATTTATCTCTGCATCTTCCTCTGCAAGATCCCTGTCACCACAGTGGGTAGCTGAGGCCCTTTACCATGGCTCTGAGGCTTCAGTCTGCAGACACTCAGCAGAGCATCTCTAACACGTTTGCCCTATCCTGGTGAAGGCTGGCAGTTCCCTGTATTTCCTACTGTATAAAGCCACTGGGTTCAGTTTGTGGTTGTTCCTCCTAATGTCACCTGCCCATAGGCTGCTGTCCACCTTTGAGCCTCTGAGTCATTTTCATGGAAGTTCTCACAAGCTGCCACACACTTCCGTTATGTTTCCTCCTAGGGAAACAGTCCTATGTTCCACTTGCCTTCTGCTTTCAGCCCTATTGGCTCTGACTAAGGAGAGATACCACTGGTCCTCCTGTCCTCTCACCCTCTAGTCAAGTCTCTCTTGGGCACATGTTCAGAGCTGGTATCAATTCAGATCTTGCCTTCAAAAATGACACTGCAATCTAGTTGACAGCTAGGTCTTTAAATTGCTTTTGCATTTCTCCAGCTGTGCTCAAGGCTGCTCAGCTTCTCTTTAGGCAGTGCTGCATATGCACAGGCTTCCCCAAACCAGGGCCAGTCTTGGGTAGGAAGAACCTTCCTCTCTGGAAGGATGCCGAGCCCTCGGGATTCTCAGGTTTGGAATGATGGAACATTGACTCAACTTGGGGCTATAATAACAAAGGAAAGTGAGGCCAGTCTTGGAACAAGGAGATGGAGTGTAAAGTGATACTGGAGTACAAAACATGTGCCTGCCTCACCAACCCTATGTCCCTCAGATGCCTAGCAAATGGCAGGAACCAGAAACACAACAGGGTATTGTCAAACTACAATGATGACCACACCGAGCCATTCAACAGGAAAAAAGGACACATTAATGAGACACATACTAGCCCTAGTGGTGAAAACTCAGACCATTAAACTTCACCTGGAAGGTGGAAGGGTCGCATCCTGTAGGGACTGCTACAATGAGAGTGCTATAATCGGTTTAGCTCAACATTTTGTAATGACTTCAAGCATGAAAATTTATTATCTAATCAAAACCATCACGATTAGTAATTAGCAGCATTATATCCAATCAGGAATCAACACTTCGGGCTTAATTGTGAACACGGAACTTTGTACCCAGGCATGGCAAGTATGACGGTGATTGGAAGCTCTGGCTTGCAGTGGCAGCCCCTTCCCTGGCCTCGTTCCTAATGTAAAGGTGACAGGAGGGTGTGGTTGTGAGACCGTGGACATAGAAGGTTAGTGGACAGCTCTCTGGGCCACCTGAGCTGGCAGCCCAAGAAAAAGGCACCTGCTGCCGGAGTCTGGCTGCTAAGTGCAGAAAAGAAGCTCTGGTGCCAGGGTTCACAGTCTTGCAAATACAATAAATATTTCGTTCCTCCACCCAGGAAGCACACACGGAGTAAAATGAATTATTGCTCCTTTGGAATAAACAGTAATGCTCTCTGGGTGAAGAGCCAACTGGCAGTTTAAAGGATTGGGTTAATCAGACACAGGGAAATTTCTGATTAATTGGACAATTACTTCAAATTCTGAGTGAGCCAAGGTCATGTTCGAGAGATATCCTGACCAACTGGGAATAAATTGAATAGCCTGAGGGAACATTTGTTTAAGTTTATAAGTTATTAAAATAAACTGGGATTGGGAGTCCAATTTTTATATTCTCATGTTCCCAAATGTTTAGGGGCTGTAGCTATTCTTTAAGGCCAAACTCACTCAAAATTATTTTGGTTTTGAACAAGTATGGCAAACTTGTCATTCTCATGAAGTAATTGTGGACCCAAGAACATGGCAAAATGAAAATGTAGGGATCAGCAGGGAACAATCGTCACGTTTCATGGACCAGCCAGGATCCCTAGACAAGACTGTATACGGTACGATGCATGTGCACTCTGCTCTCTCTGGAGAGTCTGCAAGCACAGCCTCACCTGGTGGGGGCGTGTTTCTGTTCCTCCTCCTCATCCGTGTCACTGCTGATGGTGATGACACTGACCGTGGGGCTGGGGGTGTCAGGGATGACAATCGTCTGCCGCTGTCGTTCCCTGGTGCTGCTGGAGGCCACATCACCCCACCCACAGGTGACTGAGGTGCTGCAGGCTGGGCTGCTGTGCACCATGGCACACCGTGGGGGAGTGTTCTCCTTGACACGCTTAGATCGCTGAGGGGAGCTGGTAGCCTGTGAAGAGGTCACCTCACAGGTGGAGACATTTCTGTAATGACAAAACAACACAAACTTACAGAGGAAAGTCAGGCCCCACATCTCCATCTAAGGGGCCCAACTTTCAGAAGACACCAGATTTACCAAATTTCCACAGAAAGAAGTCTGAAGCCCAGACCAGTTGGCCTCCATCTGTGACAGAAAATGTGCCTCTAGAGGCCTTTAGTTAGTTACTATAGGACCTCAGGTCAGAACCTCAGCTGGGCCTTCTCTGGGCTCTGGTTTGGGTCCATATACCTGTTCTTGAGAGTTGGTCTTCTCAGATGAGGATTTAAACTATCTCATCCAACATGGCTGCACAGGATAATCTTCAGGATTAAACCCCAGCTTTTGGCTTCATCTAGTCCTCCCTCGATGGTACCTGAGTCTTGTTTTAGGAGTGGTGAAAAAAGTGGTGTTTGCCACACAAGGGTTTGGTTTCCTTGCTGATGGCTGGTTTATTATTTAATTGTTCCCCTGCCCGCCTCCTGTGCTGGGGACTGAGTCCAGGTTCTCACAGATGCTCTACTATGGAGCCACACTGCTAGCCCTTAAACACTGTGAGAGTTTCTAGAACCTCAGTGGTGGGTGTGTGCATGTGTGTATGCCAGAGGTCAGCCCCAGGTGTATGTTCCTCAGGAGCTGTCCATCTTGATTTTTGAGACAAGGCTCTCCCTGACCAGAGCTCACTGATTTAGTTGGTTGCCCAAGCTCCCAGGATCGGCCTGTCTCTGACCCCTGCCCACAACACTTGACTGACAGGTGTGCACTGCCATGCTCAGCTTCTTATGCAGGGTCTAGGGACTGAACTCAGCTCTTGATGCTTGAGTGGCACACATTTAAAGATGGAGTGATCTCCCAGCCCCTCGGCTCAGCTTTCCCCTTTCTCTTCTGGGAAAACCTATGGCCATTCAGGTTTGTGTACAATGGAAAACAAAACAAAAAACCTTTTTGGATTTTGACCTGAGCCTCATGGGAGGCTTATCAATGTGAATTCTAATTAAAAACAAACAAACAAACAAAAAAAAAAACTGGGACAAATGCAAGACACGCTTTAAAAGGGACTTCTTAAAAATTATGTAAAACCAAATCTGAATACTGTAGCATAGTTCTGTTTTAAAATTATTTACTAGTTTTAGATTTATTTATTATTTCATGTGTATGAGTGTTTTTCCTGCATGTATGTGTATGCCTGGTGCCCTAGGAATTCAGAAGAGGGTATCAGATTCCTTGGGACTGGAGTTACAGATGGTTGTGAGCTGCCATGGGAGTTCTGGGAATCAAACCCGAGTCCTCTAGAAGAGCAGACAGTGCTATCAACTGGGGAGCCATCTCTCCAGCCCACCAAAAGGGACTTTTTAATTTGGATTGATGAACCTGAAATTCTACATTAGTCCTGGTAACTTCAGGGAACAATTACCTTCTTTTCTCCCTATCAAACCCGTCATTGATCCTGGTTAGGACCTATGTGGTGAAGACCGAAGTCAAAAGAGAATAAATCTTTGGCCCTGCTATGTCCTTAGAGAGTCCAGTACCTTTAAGTGAAGGGACGGAAGTAAAACGAAAATAGTTTAGTGAAGGTGAACTTGATTTTGTCCATAGCTGACATCAGTTGCATCTGTAAAGTCCTCTCTGGAGCTGGGAGTAATGCTTTCTGGTTAGACCATCGTTTTTTGCATGTTACAGCTTTTATAGTTTCAGCACTTACAGCATGTCTACAGGAGAAAGCATGCTGCATTATTACACAGGGATAGTCATCTGTGCAGTTTCTCACAGTTTTGCTGGAGACTGATCTTCCAGCACTCAGGAGGCAGAGGCAGGTGGATCTCTGTAAATCTGAATCCAGGACTCATCTACATAGTGAGTTCTAGGCCGGCCAGAGCTTCAAAGTGAGACCCTGTCTCAAAAACACTAATAACAACAAAAAGAATTGAAGAGACGATTTGCACTGTGACTGTGTTGGTTTTGCCCTACATAAGCAATGTGTTCACCTGAAGTAGCTGTGTGGTGGTGGTGGTGGTGGTGGTGGTGGTGGTGGTGGTGGTGGTGGATTTGCTGAACTGGTTGTGGGCCAGGGGTCCTGACTATACCTACTCAGCAGGGTGGTCACAAGAATGCTAAGCTCAGTTCTGTCTGATCAGCATTCTAGTAGGGCACCAGGCTGAGCCTGATGGTGCATAGAGATCAAAGCAGTGGTTTCTGTTGCTTCCAATGACACAGGCATATTGTCACAGGGCTGCCACACAAAAGCATTCTGGGGAGCTGCCACTGATCTAAGCAGAACTTCCATGTGTTATCAGAAATACCCTAACAAGGGATTATGAAGAAGGATGCCAACTTGAGGGAAGTCAGCCCTTTGAATTAACTTTTGAATAAGAATGAAAGAAGGAGATCTAGCTTCTGGCACCTGGCTATGTGAGGAAGAAGAAACAATTCAGCAGCATGATGGATAGACTTGACACATGGGGAAGAGGAACCTCAGAAAAACTGTGACCATCAGACTGACCCTGACCTGTGGGTATGCCTGTGGGGAACTTTTCTTGACTGCTAATTGATTTAAGAAGGCCCAGCTCACTGTGGGTAGTACCAGCCCTATGCAGGCGGGCCTGCACAGTAAAAGAAAGGTAGTTAAGTATGAGTTTGGGAGCAAGCCAGTAAGCAGTGTTCATTCATGGCCTCTACTTTTAGTTCCAGCCTTGGCTTTCCTGGATGATGGACTATAACCTGTAAGATGAAATAAACTCTCTCCTTCCCAAGTTGCTTTTGTCCAGAGTGTTTTTATTACAGAAACAGAAAAGCAAATTAGAATAACTACATTTTTTTTTTTTTTTTTTTTTTTTTTTTTTTTTTTTTTTTTTTTGGTTTTTCGAGACAGGGTTTCTCTGTGTAGCTTTGCGCCTTTCCTGGATCTCGCTCTGTAGACCAGGCTGGCCTCGAACTCACAAAGATCCGCCTGCCTCTGCCTCCCAAGTGCTGGGATTAAAGGCGTGCACCACCACCGCCCGGCTTTAGAATAACTACATTTTTTATGTACCTGATTTCTTTTGTTCAATCCATCCCAAATAAACAAATACGTGCATCAAATCACGAGGCATTGTGGGAACATTTCTGTATTTGCACAGTCTAAATCTGTTTGACCAGCTATAGGTTGTGGTTTTGCTCCTGTTTGTTTTTAGAGTGGAGCCTAGAACCTCTTTTTAAAAATGTCAGGTTTAGCCGGGTGGTGGTGGCGAATGCCTTTAATCCCAGCACTCGGGAGGCAGAGCCAGGCGGATCTCTGTGAGTTCGAGGCCAGCCTGGTCTACAGAGTGAGAATCCAGGACAGGCATCAAAACTACATGGAGAAATCCCTGTCTTGAACACCCCCCCCACCCCCCCGCGCGCAAAAAAAAGTCAGGTTTATTGAACTCCACAGTTGCTACTATATACACTAAAAATCTCCCTTCTGAAATGTTTGGGGAGTTACTAATATATAGTTAGAAACTTCACCTACAACCCAGATATGGAACTCTTTTTACCACCTTCCCAGGAATTCCCTTCTTCATATCCAGTTTCTGGTACTGCTAATTTATCTCTAGGTTTGCCTTCATCAAAGTGACATGGAACCCGGAGCCTTAAGAGTTCAGGGGATGGGAAAGATTAGCAGGCCACCATTAAGCATTTGGAAGCCACTACAGTTATATTTAAGCAACCAGCCAAATGTGTTCATCTGGGAGCAATTCTGTACTTTCATGATCTAGATCTAACTTGCCAGGTATATAGCTTATTTTTAAGTTATGAGTTATATTTCTGACCTCAAATCTCAAAGAAAGCGCATTTTCTCATATTTTTGAAAAAGAGATCTTGGTAATTTGTATTCAAATGGAAACTCAGAGAACCACTGTTTCTGGAAAGATGACAGATTGTGTGGCTGGCTTTAGTCAGACTTCGAACTTCCTCATGACTCACCTGTGCACTTCTTCTTTTTTTTTTTTTTTTGTTGGTTTTTCGAGACAGGGTTTCTCTGTGCAGCTTTGCGCCTTTCCTGGAACTCACTCTGTAGCCCAGGCTGGCCTCGAACTCACAGAGATCCGCCTGCCTCTGCCTCCCGAGTGCTGGGATTAAAGGCGTGCGCCACCACGCCCGGCTGTGCACTTCTTTATAAAGTCTAGTTTCAGCTAAGAGCCAGAGGCAGGCCCTCACCATCTTCTTGATATCGGATCAGATTCCTCATCCTCCACTGTCCTTGGACGGCTAATCACTGTCAGAATCCTGGTAGGATGGTTTAGCCACAATCCTCCAGTTTCTGTTGTCTCCTATTCGTTTTCCCCACACAACCTAGACACTACTACTCCTTGGCTGCAAATTCTCATTGCCCATGCTGTGTGTAGAGCTGAGCCCACTTTTTCCTCCACTGCAGCATTTTTGTACACAACCCCGTGGTCTCAAATGAAATCTGCCTTACTGTGCTTTATCACTTTTTCTTTAATAAAAAGGGCTGAAGCATTCAAGATATTAGGCACAGCATGACTTCAGGCTTCTACCTCAGAGTGCCAGAGGGACACGAACTAGAAAGAGGGAGGCAGGGTTGCATTTGCACAGAGCCCAGAGAGAGCTTTCAGCAAACCCTGGAGGATGTACTGCAGATGTTCCTCCAGCTCTTCCGCACCATGCTGGGGTAGTGCTCCAGCAATCCCTACCTCCAAGCAGGGCTTAGCATTTCAATCTTCTGGTGTTTCTGGCTACCAAGGCTCTCAGCACCCACCTACCTCACAGATGACTGGTGCTGCTTGCTCTTCCTGGAGGAGGTGGTGCTGGTTGGTTGCTGCCTCATCACATGGGCTACACCCACATTTAAGGGCTGCGCTGCTGGAAGGGTCACATGTCCAGTCAAGAGTGTAGGCTGCTGCATGATGGGATTGTAATGGCTTCCATGAGCATGTGTGTTCCTGAAAGAGAAAAGGGAGCAGAAGGCGCCTTAGTGGGTTGGTTTTTTGTTTTTGTTAGGAACTGAGCTCTTTGCTAAGATGAGGCTTCTTCCCAGATAAAGGCTGACCACTGCTAGCCACCTCACAGCGTAGTGAGAGATAACTGAAGAGATGAGCCTTGTCAGGTGAGTTTGCATGTGGGCGTCCCACTGTAGAATGGGCGTCCTGTGCTGAGGAAGTAGGAGAAACAAGCTGCTTGATGAGAACCTGGACTTTCAAGGTGGAAAGAATGTCAAGTTCTAGAGAGAGAGGATAAAGAGCTCCTCTGGCCTTTAAAGTCCCTGGACGGGTGATTGTGCTGAACATTAGAATGCACATTTTGTTTTCAAATTTATATAGCAACTGAAATGGGCTCTTTTATTCTGCTTTGTGAGGTAGGTAGAATGTCTTAGAAATAGCATTTTATTAATGAGGAAGTTGTAGTTAATGTGAAAAACAAACTGGTAACGGGGAGCCATATGTTTCTGGCGTTAGGAGTCATCAATGTTCTTTTGAATTCCCTCAGTAGCTAACACAATGCTCAGGCATGGAGCAGCTGATCAGTTAATTACACGCTTGCTGAATGAACAATTAGATTAACTGAAGGGTGACTAGACATGTATAGAGTTTGTATTAAATCAAAATTAATAACAGCTATATACATGCAGAGAAATATGATGGCAGCCTGCATCCTGGAAATGAGCTACATTTTAAAGTCTTATCATCTAGGCTGGATGGTGCTTACAGCCTTGTTTTCCAATAGAAACATTTAAAGTGGTGATTAATTCAAACATTTGACCATAAAAGCCCATTTAACACACAATAAAATTAAAAGTTAAAGAATTCATATAAACTTAAAAAAAATCAAATTCCATCTTTGTAACTTGAAGGGTAAATAAGAGAAAAAGAAACATGAGCATCGGAGAGTGATTTTGATAGTGTTTAGACACATATACGGCCTTTGGCAGTGGTTGTGATGGCTTCTTCCTGCTGTTTACTTCCCCACAGACAGACCCTTTCTCTTGGAAACAAGGGCAGCACTGGGGCTCCTCTTTTGTTTTCTGGTTATGGTTATGAATGCTCTTTGGCCCACAGTGAAATGCAGAGACTGGGAAGATATGGAGATTATCAGCTAAGAGATGGGAGAGGTGGAAGAAGGCAGAGTAAGAAAACAGGCATGAATCAGTGCATGACTATTGCTGAGATTGAGCTCTCCGGCTGAAGGACAAAGGAAAATATGATGTGGTGGTGGTGGCATCTTTCAGAAGAATAAGGGGGAGGGGAACCCAACCGTAGGTCAAATAGCTTTCCACTTGGCTGCTAGTGCTAATGAGCTTGAAGAAAGGCAATCCTGCCGAGTGAGAGCCGCTGTGAATGGGTGAAGGGAAGACGCCAAGCTTATTCATTCTGTAATGTTCAGGCATGGCTACACTGCATATTAAAGACAGGCCAAGTGCTGTGTATTCCATTTTAGTTGACATCACCTCTACCCCACTCCTCATCGCCCCACAGTCCTGTGAGGTAAGCATCATGACCCCACTTTATTGAAAAGAAAACTGAGGCCATAAAAATCAAATAACCTGCCCCAGGTCTTGCAGAGCCAGAATAGAAACCGGTTTTGCCTGGTTTCAAAGTACTTCCATTGAGTGCAGATTGCAGCCATGGGGACGGCCCAAATGTCCCCTCCTGTTAGCAGTCAGAAAGTAGTTTTACATGGCCAAGGAGAAAGCTGCAGTAGATATGATTCAGGGGACTGACTTAGCCACCTGCCAGCCTTTTCCCAAGAGTGAGTGACTTACTTATTTAGACAGAGTTTCACTATGTAACTCAGGCTGGCCTCAAACTTGTGACCCTTCCTTCTGCCTTAGCCCATAAGCCAAGATTTCAAATACATACTACCACATGCAACCCAAGAACTCTGTGCTCAGAAAAGGAACTATGGAGACCCTCAGGGTGGTTGGTATACAGACTACCAGAGGGTAGCAGGGAGTAATTTCTGCAGAAGGAGGAACAGCCCAAAAGGGGCCACAGAGCTGGGGGCAATTTGAGGACTGTCACACGGCTCTGTACTGGTCAAGGAGGGCATCGTGGTGGTGGTGTGATGAGGGCCAGAGGAAGAGTGATGAGTGCTTATGAGAACAGCGGAGGAGAGTGTCCTTGAGGAAGTCAGTGAGCAGCATGGGCAGCTTTGGAAACATGCAGGGTGCTGGCAGGCAGTGGCTGGAGTCCCTGGGGTCTGCAGAAGGTGAACTGAAGAGGCACACTTAACAAACATGTTGGAGCTTATCCTTCCAAATACATCTCATCTGTCAAGCTTTCTCTGGGGAGCTCAGACAGACAGGCACCTATGTCTCAAAACTTCATGAGAACACTTTTGAGAATTGCTTAGGGCTTTGGGGACTCTCTTCTGTATTCCTTCACTGGTGACGAGTATTTGCTTTCTGAAAGGAACTTAATTCTGAGAAAAACCCAGCCAGGCCTGGTGAGTTGCACTGGTGTTTAAAAGATTTAACTGAGTTTTGGGTAGAAAATGATGGCTAACTATAAATTAATCAAGTTAAATCTTTGGTACCCTGGTATATTGTTAAACCTCCTCCCCTTACACTGCGGCCATAGCCCATACGATGTTCTCTGTCAGTGGTGGACACAACAACTCTCATCCCAGAAACACTGCCCGACCCAGTAGGCTTTCCTGTTTACCTCCAGTCGGCCAGTTGCTGAGTGCCTGCCATGGTCTCAGGAATCACAGCTGCATGCTGCACTGATGTGTGGGTGGCCACGCCAGTCAGCTGCTGCCAGGCTGGAGGAAGCAGGATCTGTTGGGCCCCACCTGGCCAGGCCTGCTGTAAGACAGGATATTCACAGTCATTACAGTTTGTTAACTACCTAGTTGATTTGCATGAGTCCAGAACTTAATCTGTGTGTGGGCTGTGCTAGATCTTGTAACGGGTGCGAAAGTGTGAACTGGTGGTTGGCTTCAAAAAACCAAGGGAGAGCTGGAGAGATGGCTCAGAAGTTTGGAGCACTGACTGCTCTTCCCAGGATTTGGGTTCAATTCCCAATACCCACATGGTGGCTAACAACTGTCTCTAACTCCAAGGTCTGACACCTTCACACAGATATACATGCAGGCAAAATACCAATGCAAATGAAATAAAAGTAAATTATATATATATACACACACACAAGGGGGACAACAGATAAGTAGGTATAGGGTTACAGAGATATTTGGAAGGAATTTATTCATCTTCAAGATGGTTTCTTAATAAACTTGCTCTATTGAACAACACTCAAAGTTCTAAAAATCCATCTACTGACTTGTTCTGTAAACTGTGTGCAAAAGACTGAGCTAATTGAACTGGGTCAGATGGGGATAGCTCTTTGCCCTCAGGAAGCCTTCTCTCCAGTGTCCTAGATTTGATACTTGACTTTTATCAGTTAGCATGTAGTCTCACCTTACAGATTCAATTCCCACTTTATATAACTTGGAGACCATAAACTACCTGGTGCTGGCCTATACCTGAGAGAAAGTGGTATAAAATAATGAACTTAGCTATGACTTTCAGCTTAAATGACAAATACCTCAATTCCTTAAAGCTTGTAGGAACTAGTAGGAACTCGCTGCTTCCATCTTCACAGTATGAAGAAGGCATGTTATGCTTTTTCCCTTAATGACTAATTGATGGGTACGCACATGTGCAATGCGCTTTAAGTTCTCTGTGCCTCCATTTCTCCTCTGCTTGTTTTGGTCATTCAGTGATTCTCATTAAACACAGCTGTCCAAAGGCAGACACCTGAAGGACCATCACTAGGTGAAATGCTTCTTGGATGGGTCAAGGACCTAAGGGTGTTGTCGAATATTCACTTACACTGTGATTGGTTTAATAAAAAGCTATACAGCCAATAGCTAGGCAGGAGGTATAGGCAGGACTTCCAGACAGACAGAGCCCTGGGAGGAAGAAAGGGAGAGTCGCCAGCGGCAGAGGAAGCAGGACACGTAGGAGGAGAGGTAAAAGCCATTAGCCTCAAGGCAGCACATAGACGAATAGAAATGGGTTAATTTAAGTTTTAAGAGCGAGTTAGAAACAAGCCTAAAGTAAGGCCGAGCTTGTGTCGTTATTTGGAAGCTGGCTGGCAGGACAGAAAAACTCATTACACAAGGGGTTTGATTTCTGTTCTCTCTCCTTCTATGAAGCCAAACATGACTAACATATCTAACATTTTCTAACTCAGTGCTCCACTGACTGGGCATGTGTTTTAATATGTATGTTCTGACTCTTGTATAAATAAATATTTCTATAAAGAACTACGATTTAAGTCAAGACTTAATAAGCATGATAGAAGCACATTTCAGATCTGCCCCATTTTCTGTTTCATCCTTCTCAGGTTATTGGTGTGGCCTGTGACTCTCATACACATTTTGATACTGCTTGTTTGCTTACTGATCTATTGTGACAGAGGCAGAAAGCTCAGAGACACTGATCACACCATAAATACTTAATGTCAGCTGACAAAATGAAAAGTGATTCTCTAAGTTTATTAATCACAGCTAACTGTATTTCAGGTCCACTAGTTCACCAAGGGGAAATAGAACTTAACTGGTAAAACGACTGTCAATTCAAAACACTGAATGAGCAGGTGTAGTGGTGTGCACCTTTAGTCCCAGGACTCAGGAGGCAGAAGCAGGTGGATTTCTGTGAGTTCAAGGCCAGCTTGGTCTACATAGTAAGTTCTAGGCCAGTCAAGGTTCATGCTTTAAACAAACAAACAAACGGTTTGACTGCCAGTTAAGATTTTTACTGCTTTGTGATCTGGAACTCATTTCCAATTCTATGAATTGGAATTTTTATGAGTTTTGACTAATGTCATTAAAAAATGTATCTTAATATCAAGATAAAGTTATCTTTTTTTCTCCCCATTTCCCTGAATTTTACATTCAAAGCCATAAGTGAAAAGGCTATTTTTTTAAAACCTTTTTCATCGACTGTGAAAGTGATGCTTACAAATACAATCAGCTCATACAGATGACATTACATCAAGCATCTATAATTTATTATGACTACTACTAAGAATAGAACTAATATTTCCTTTAAAAAATTATTATTATTGTGTGTGTCTGTAGGACATGTGGGTGCATACATGCATTTGGAAGTTCTGAAGACAACTTTTGAGAGTCAGTTCTTGGTTCTCTCTTCCTATTTTGTGATTCAGGAATTGAATTCAAGTTACCAGGCTTTCAAGGCAAGCACTTTTAACTGCTGAGCCATATTGCTGTCCTCCTCCCCTTTCTGAGAAAGAATCTTGTTCTGTATCCCAGACAGCACTTGATCTCCTTGCCTCAGTCTACCAAGTGCGGGGATTATGGGTGCACACCACCAAGCTTGGCTAGAGCCAATATTTCTTGATCCATGCTGTGTGCCAATCAGTGTTTAGTCATAAATGGATTTTCAAACTTAATATCAGTCCTATGAGATAAGGACTACTATTTATTCCCATTTTTTAGGTGAAATAAACTGAGATGGAGAGGTTAAATGACTCGCTTAGAAAATATGGCAAATTATTTGTTTTTCTTTGAACCTAACATGACAGGGAAGAAATAAAATATATTGATTCACAGAAGCAAGGATAATGGAGGACAGACAATAATAGTTAAGATTTTAGAGGTGTAACAACACATGGCCAATTGCCAAGAAAGTTAGCATACTGAGTTACTCTAAGGTAAATCTGCATATGAAACCTGGCCAGATCCCCAGTGTGCAGGTATCTATTGTTCTCAGAGCCAGAGGGGTGATTCTCCAGGGAAAATGAGAAGACATTCAAGAGAAAAGAGCTACAGGTATGCCATTTGAGGATAAGGGGTCTGCCAGTGAAAAAGCTGGGCTTGCTTCTAACCACTCCACAGGGAAGCCCACATCAGTACTCTATCCCTTGTCAGCTTTCCCAGTGTGCTGAGCAGCTGAATGTTTTAGTCTCAACTATGTATGAACAGCTAAGGTAGCCTTTAGAAAGCATCCAGTGTGGAAGAGAGCAAAGCAAGAATAAATTGAAACAATTGAAACTCACATGAAACAAAAGCAAGGTAGGAAACAGAAAAAATTCCAAAGATCTATAACTGTCTATAATCAATATCCACAGAGTTTAAAAATATGCATCTTACTTCATATATATGTGTGTGTGTATATATCTATCTATCTATCTATCTATCTATATATATATATATATATATGTGACTACTTCTGAGAATTTCACTTTTTTGAAATTTTCTTTTTCTTTTTGACTTCATATCTATATGAAATGGATAAGTCAAAAAGAAAATTTCAACAAAAGTGAAAGAAATTCTCAGAAGTAGTCACACACACACACACACACACACACACACACACACACACGAATGAAAGATAAGAAATGCTGCAAGATGAATTTAGAAGTATAAACATCCAGGCTGGGGAGATGTCTCAATGGGGCAAAGTACTTCCATGAAAGTGTGAGGACCAGAGTTGGCTACCCAGCACCCACGTAAATGCCAGGCAGACATGGTGGCCCACCTACAATTCCTGTGTTTGGGAGGCAAAGACAGGATTTCTGTAGCAAACTATAAAGCTAGACTACACTAGCCAGAGAGGTCTAGATTCACATGAGAAACTCTGCCTCAATATATAATAGAATCCAGGACCACAAGGCCAGGCGTGGTAGTATCCATACTGGACTGGGCCCTCCCCATCAATCATTAATTAAGAAAATGTCCTACAGGCTTGCCTACAGCCTCATCTTATGGGGACAGTTTCTTAGTTAAGGTTCCCTCCTCTCAGATGACTCTAGCCTGTGTCAACTTGACATAAAACTAGCCAGGACATGTGTGTACCCACACCCACCCACCACTAATATATCTGCATCCACATATCCACACATCATACACACAAAAAAATAGAAGTAACAATATCCAATTAATAAGAATTTTGCAAAGAGAAAAGAGAAAATATTGTTAAAGGACAAACAACAACTCAGAGTAAAGGGCAACTAGGGAGTCCAGGACAAGGTATGGAAAACAACAAGAAAGCATGAAGTCATAAATCTTGAGACCATTGTCGACAAGAATTGTCTAAAAGGTTTCATAGAGACAAATAATATACTGAACTCAATATATTCAAACCTAAACATGTCAAACACGGAAACCTCTTATAGCTTTAGAATGATCTGAGACTGAACACTAAGAAATACACAGAAGATAACCCAGTGGGAAAATGAGGCAGCCATTAACTCTAGAGAAAACAAGAAGCCATACAAGGAAGGAAATACAGCGTATTATGAAGCTCATCGAGAGCAGTGTTGTAAGACTGGTAATAATTATACAAACAGTACGAAGGAGTTGAATCACAGATTCTAGGGGAGAACGGGAGAATAAAGAGTGAGGGGAAGACAGACGGCAGTAGGAATGGGCTGGAGAGCTAAGGCTTCCTTATACAAACAGAAAGTCAGTTTAGAATAAAAAATGGAAGACTCAATTGAAAAACACTCTAGAATGTTACTTATATGGATTTATATAAGACTGAATGGTCAAGTTAAAGGTTGTTTTAGAACAGGAGAAATTAAAGTTGGGATGGAGAGAGGACTATATTTTTTAGTAAATGTGTGGTGTCATATAAGTTAAAAAATTATGTACCTGTATTACTTTGAAAAAGGATGAAATTTAAATGTCAAAAACCACATCCCCAAAGGCAGCTAGCAAGTGGTGCAGCTGGTGTGTGCACATGAATGGTCTAATTCCCATGCTCTTAGCCAATATCCAAACATACTTTATGGAGCTCACAAACACGATGGCCCCATTTGGAGTCTGGTGTGAGTGTTAACTACACGAAGGTGGCATGAGCAAACCTTATCTGTTAGCAGCTTCAGTGAGGTAGGAGTAGAGAGCACAACAATGGCTGCAAAGCCTGGCTTTTGAAAACGCCATCAGTGGAGGTTTAGAGTGAGAAGCATTGGGTTTCGGTAGAGTGGATAGTTTAAAGATGTCCCTTGTCCTCAGGGAAATACAGGCACCTTGGCCATATGACTCAATTGGCCAAGAATACAAAAACCTCTTCATGGAAAGTGGAGTCTAGAAGGATCTGTCATTTCTGAGTTTCTGACTGGTCTTGTTAGTGAGAGGGAGTTTGGATCCTACTCCTTGAAAAAAAAAAATGAGTTAAATATAACACGATGTCACACAGAACTGTACCTCCCATATCCCCACTTTGACCTGTTCCCTCACAGTTCTCTCATAGCCAACATGCTAACTGGGGCTCTAGGCTTGGGAAGGTGGAGGTCATGGACCTTTCAGGAAGTATCAAGAGGTTCCTTAAGAAGGGCTTTCTGTAATAACTGTGCCCTTTACCATGCACACATCCTCAGGCTGTGCTAGAGGCTTGTTTCTCTGTAGGACACATGTTACTGCTGGGAAATGGGGAGAAAGAGAGGAAAGAACATTAACTAATGCAAGGAATACTTTTAAAGGGTCCATATCTAAGCCTTCACTAAGTCCTCAAAAGGTTTTAAATGCTTAGAAGAAAACAATGTCAAATTTGGGGATACATTTAAAAGCACACAATAGTATTTAGAAATCTTGTGCCTGATAACCTAGAAATCTACTCACAGAAAAATGAAGGCCTAAATTTCAATATTTAATTATTGCCTTAAAAATAGCCACCACTTAGTTTTGTAAGTTACCATATTTTTGTCCTTTACAAGGAGCATAAAAAACACAGAGGCGATAACTCCATTGTAACAGGCTAGCACATTGGGACAGATTAAATGGCAGAAGAAAAAGAAAGGGTAGCCAACCATAAGCCAGTGAAATACTGGATAAGATACATGTGCTTTTTACAATAAGAAATGTATCTTTGAACTCTTTGCATGTGAAGACACACAGGTCTACTACATCCATGTTAGTGGGTATGTACTGTCCCACTTTATGCAGACACCTGTTGATTCAGCAAATTCCCTAGTAAGGCATACTCAACTTGTTCTTAATGATTCCTTTTTATAAACATGGTAACAATTAAAATCCTATACACATATACTTCTTGTTGTTCACTTTTCCAATTACATATTTAGGTTAAACCAACATGAAGGTTTACAACACCAGAGACTCTTTTCAAGTAAGCAAGAGGAGAGGACTCTTCCCACTATGATTAAAGGACTGAGACAAATTCAGAAATGCTGAGCCTGTTGGTTCCACTCCACTGAAAAATGAGGAATGCCTCTGTTAGCTAACAAGCCATGCTTAGTATTTCTAACAGAGCTCACCCCTGGCTTACTTGGATTCAGTGTGCAAATACAAAAAAAAAAGGGTCTGTAATTACCTTGGAAAGTATACAGGGAGATCTACAGATTTTGGGCTCACTGGGAGGCTGGTTTGGACTTCTGACACTCAGATAAAGAGTGAGCAAATGTCTTGACCTGGACTGATCTTTAAGTAGTTCTTCTTTGATTCATAGTGGCCTTTTTTGAACTCCTCACCACAGAACTATGCATCAACAACACAAAGGAAGTTAAAAGGAAGGGACAAGACCACTTTAAATACAGGTTCTCTCTTGACACCCTTTCAACAAGGCATGCATAACTGTGTGTGTCACCAATTGCTGGTGTTGGCTATCACTTGAGCAATGTCAGTTTAGATTAAGAATAAAGAGATGCAAAGATGGTTAGTATCAATCTTAACTGTTCTAGAATACAGAAGAGGTGACGATATCCAAGTTTGTATGAGACTGTAGCCACCGTATACTCAAATCAGATAAGGATTCCCCAAGAAAGGGAAATCATGTGTCATTTCTCGTCTATGAACACTGATGCAAAAATACTAATCACAGTAGTTGCAAACTGAGCTCAAAAAGCATGTCGTCATATCAACATGATCAAATAGAGTTTATCTCATAAATATAAGGATAATTTAACATTACAAAATCTATTAATGTAACTTGCTACATTATCAGAATAGGGAACAAAGTCACATGGTTATCCAAACAGATGAGAAAGTATATTTGATATAATATTTATTTAAAAATTAAAACATGACAAACTATCTCTATCAAATAGTTAGGAGAAAAAAAAAACTGCCTAATGGGAAATAGCTACAACAAACTAGACTGAAGTAAAAGATCCCCGATTTCATCTAATACTAAACATGATTTTGGACTGCTCTACTCAGCCCAAGACATGTGAGCAATAAGAAAAAGTGCAAGGATTGAGGAGCAAGAAACAAAACTATTACCTGCAACTAAAAAGAATTCACAAAAAATTCCCTACAGAAGGCTAGCTTAATGACCCAAATCAGCTATATTTCTATAGACTGAAAGCAAATGATTACAAGTATAATTAATAAAATCAATAGTAACAAACACTGTAAAATGTTATTGATTTTTATGAGTATGGCTGTTTTGCCTGCATTCATTTCTGTGCTTTACATGTGTACCTGGTGCCTGCAGAAGCCACAAGGGGGAGTCACTGGATCCCCTAGAATTGGAGTTATAGAGGGTTGTAAGTGACTATGTAGGTGCTGGTAATTGAGCCCAGGGCCTCTGGAGGAGCAGCCAGTGCTCTTAACTGCTGAGCCATCTTTCTAGCCCCACAGTTAAGTTCTTCTTTCTTTCTTTTTTTTCTAGCCAACATTCTTATGGAGAAATGATGATAAAATGGATATGGAAAAGAAAAGAAACCAGAACACCTAAGGAAAATTTGAAGAACTAAAGAAGACTAGGGCATTCCCTACCAGATATCAAGACACAGCTGTTATGGTGAAGACTGGATATTAGAGAGGCCAATGGACTACAAGAGAGCCCAGAACAGACCTATGCAATTTCACTACCTAGAAACTAAAACAAGGAAAACCACTTCCATAAACAAACTATTTGAGAACACTTTAGGGCAATCTTTTGGGAAACTACCTTATTTAAAAGTAAAGTTGACACTAACAGGTCAAGCCATCCTTGATGTCTGACAGTAGAAAGATGGCATGGAAGTGGTCTAAGACGATAGAAAAATACGGACATTTGTGTCAGATGTCAAGAATATGTCCTGGTCTGACATCTAGCTGTTGTGTAATGTTTTGTTTTGAGACAGGGTCTCACTGTGTAGTGCAGGATGGCCAAGACTCACTATGTAGCCTAGCATGGTCTTGAATTCACAATTCTCCTGCCTCAGCCAGCTGAGTACTGGTGTGACAGGTGTGTACCACCATGCCTCGCTGCTATATGGCTCTGAACAAATTCAGTTTTCCTACTTGTCAAGTAGAGACAGATATCTTGCTGTGTTGTGGGGATTAACTGTAAAGTGCATGGCACAGAAACATCACATATGTTATTTAGTGTTCAAATGTCTTTAAGGATTGACTTCTGGTATTGCACCAGTACTGTTACTATAAACTCATGTAACACTTTATACATTGTCAATAATTTTTCATCTTTGTGACCTCATTCCACCATTAGAATACCTATATGGACAGAAAGGAAGGTTCCAGCCCATAGCTTCCACAAGTCATTTTCCCCCAACTCTAAAAATGAAGGGATAATCTCCAGGGCTCCTTCGGCTCTAAGAACCACTTCCATTTTACAAGAAAGAAATTGGAGGCAAAGAGATATTAACTGGCTTGCCTTAGGTCACTGAGAATTACTAGCAGATTTAGGATTAAAACCTAGGTCTCCTAGATGATTTGCTTTACAAAGCTATAATAATAATTTCCCTAGACTCTCTGTATCTAAATTTCTTCCTGGAATTGTCACTAGACACTTAGGGATGTAATTCACTCGGGATCATTTAGAACATTACTGACATATTCCAGTGCCTTGGAGCTCCTACCTCATTACCAGAGAGGGAGTCAGAGATACATGTCTTTGGAAAAGCATTAACATGGACGATGGGAATATGAGCAATACAGAAGAGAATTACCTGAGCAAGCAGACCTGGTTGGATCTGAAGAGGCTGAGCTCCTGGAGCTTGAGTGACGATGGGAACAGCATTTTCCATCCGTACTGAGTAGCCAGCATGCTTGGAGGGAGAGGCCTGCAGGCCTGTTCATGGGTGAGGGACAGGAGGGAGGTGAAGGACTGAAAGATGGAGAGACCCTTCTAGCCACTGAGTGAGCTTGACTGCTCAGTTATGGGATGTTTTCCTTTTAGTTTCTAACTAAAAAGTCGTTCCCTGCTCCCCACAAACACACCCCTCCAAAATTAAATTATGTACGGTCCAAAACAGGACAGTTAAAATGACTAATTACACGAGGAAAACAACGGTTGCTGCCCCTGGAGACATAGCTGAGTGTCACAGAAAGGATGCTGGGGGCAGAGTGGTGGGCGCTCTCTGGACTGCACAGATGGGATCTGAGCACCAGTGTATATATATGCTCACATGGGTGCTTTGCGAATATCTGTCCTTGAGCTTCTCGTGTGGAGTCTTCTCTAACTCCTTAGAGTCCACAGGAAAAGAGCTCCGGGACCATGGCCAAAGGGGAGGAGGCACAGGGAAGCACTTTTCAGACAAATTTCTATTCTCCACATGAAGTGGGCCTATGCTGGCTGTCAGAGACTGGCAATTTTCTACAGACAATGTTCAGAGAGCATTTCATGCAAGGGAAGCTGGAGCTGACATCAGCATAACAATGGAAGCAGACAATCCGCCTCTTCACAGGCAGCTGGCTAGGACCACAGCTTCTGGCAGGTGCTGAGAACAACGACCAATGGACTCGGTGCTAGAGCACAAGTCGCATTGTTTCTAGGTTGGTGGCAACAGGAGAGCAGCCTCCAACTTCAGTGATGCCAGCGTTCATAGGAAGGAAGGGAAGAGGGCTTTCTCCCCTGACAGTGAGCATTCCAGGAAGCAGCAGGGGTGGAACCCTGGAGGTGGTCCTGCAAGAACCACTTCGGCCTTACCTTGGAAGCCAGGGGGACACACGATGAGAGCTTGCTGGAAGGGATCGGGCCGGGCACAAATCTGGGCTGTTCCCGTCTGCAGGGGCATGCTCCGCTGGGCCACCGCGGCCATGGATGCCGCTGAGGGCTGGTAGAGTGCAGATTGGTAGTTTAGTATGGAGACTTCGGGATTGGCTAAGGAAAGAGTGGCACTGGTGGAGGTGGGAGCCTAAAGGAATGATGGGGATTAAACAAAAATAAACAAAAATAAAAAATGAGGGAGGTGGTATGCTGGGAGACACAAATCTAAGTCAAATAAATGAACTGAAAGGAGAGCTAACATAAACCAAGAGCAGAAAAGCAAAAGGGGGGCAGGAGTCCAGCTGAGTGCCTTAGAGGAAGGCAGGCACCTGCATCCTCACATCTGGGGGACCACACAGCTGACTCCTGAAAAGTTAATTCAGTCTAGAAAACTCTTTGCTTAAGGGTCTGGGGACGTAGCTCAGCGAGTACAGTGCTTACTTAGCATGCACGAAACCCTGGGTTCAATAAAACAGCTATGGCAACATTGTAATCTCATATGTATTTTGTAATCTCAGCACTCAAGAGGCTGAGGCAGGAGGATCAGAAGCTTAAGGTTATCTTTGGCTAGATGTGGAGTCTGAGGCTAGTCTGGACATGAACTCCTAATCTCCCCCACCCCCCGGAGGGGGGAGGAAAAACAAACCACGAAAAAGTAAATTGTTTAATGAAAGTCTGCTTCACCCCAGAAGGCCAGGTTTGGGGTGACAGCCTTTGTATTCCCTGGATTCCACAGTGGACTATGATGATGGGGAAGGTGGGAAAACTGAGCCCTGCCTTTCTTCTCCTTGTCCCAGCAAAGCTCCACCAACATGAGGGGTTTTGACACACATGTACTGTGCTGCCAGCCCACAAGCTCCACCTTTGTTCATCCTCTCCTCTCCCTGGATCCAGGTCGTCTATACCTGGGAGGACAAATCCAGGAAGAGGCTCCTCCTGCAGGCCTGGGTCCTGGATAAACAGGTCTTAGCACGGAAGCCCATGCACCAGAAGGGAAGCCCAGGAGGAGCCCTGCAAGGAGACTCTTGCTCAGATCTAAAGACAGTGCTGGTACCCTTAGCCCACTGAAGGACACTGCTACTGTAAAAATAGTACGTGGCAAACATCTGGATCTATCTTTTGAAATGGAATTTCCAACAGAAACAAAGCTGGAGAGGGAAAGCAAATTCTTTGTTGGGAATTCTTATATTTCTCTCCTTAGCCTTCTTTACACTGAGCTTTAAGCAAAGAGAAGCAGAGGTCAGCAACGGCTTCAAACTGAGCATTGTCTAGAAGGAGCTGTAACTCTAGAAGAGAGGTTCTTAACCTGTGGGTCACGATCCCTTTGGGGTTACAGATCAGACATTTATATTACAATTCATAACACTAGCAAAATTACAGTTATAAAGTAACAACAAAATAGTTTTCTGGTTGGGGGTTCCTCTTACAGCATGAGGCACTGTATTAAAGGGTCGAAGCATTAGGAAGGTTGAGAACCACTGCTCGAGAGGGTGTAAGAACTAAGGGATAAGGAGGAGGCAGACTGAGTAAATACTGGACACACGTGTAAAGAGAATTTCAAATGGAGTTAATATCAAATTTCATAAAAGTCAAAGTCTTGTTTACTTTTTATTTTTTATTTTTTTGTGGTGCTGGGGAAATCAAACCACCCAGAGCCTTGCATACACCAGGCAAGTCTACTACTGAGCTGTATCTTTAGCTCTACGTAGTTTGTTAGACTTAGATTTTGAGATAAATTTTAGTACAAGACAATAAATTTCTTTGAAAATGATTACGAACTCCTATGACACACTTATTTAGATTTTTAACTGTATATGCATTTTCAGCATTCCACACCATGCCTCCTAGAAGTATGGTGGGGACATGTGTGCACATGTAGGAGCCAGTGTCTATGTACTGATGACATGATACTCATCTCCAGTTTTCCCCACACCATTATTTTTTCTGGCAGCTCCTTGACCACATTTCTCACTGTCACTTCAGACACTCAAGGTTCAGGCCCTGAAGATCCCCTGCTTGGGGCCGTGGCACCAATGTTTTCCCAGTTGACTGTGCTGTCCCAGCCTCTGATCAGTCACTGTTCTGATGCCTCTGCCTTCCAAACATCCCTAGGACCCACTGACTTTTTTCAGTTGTTCTCTGGTACCCACCCAGGACCCGTAAGTCTCTGATTAGTGATGGCCTGCCCTCTACTTCTCTTTCAATTCTTGGGCACAAGATCGTTTTTCTCTCTCTTTTAATTTTAAAAAATGTGTATGGGTGTATTGCTTACAAGTATGTCTGTGTACCATGCATGTGCCTAGTGCCCACAGAGGCTAGAAAAGAGCACTGTGTTTCCTGGAACTGGAGTTACAGATGGTTATGAGACACAATGTGGGTCTAGGAATTGAACCAGGTCCTCTGCAAGAGGCCATCTCTCCAGCCTTGGATCTTTCTCTCTGAAAGACCACTTTGTGTATCAGCTCCCTGTTCTGCACTTACGGACCTGCTCACAAACTCCAGTAATGGCCTCATAAATGTGGTGTCTGCATCTTGGCCCAGCATTTTTGCTTTCTATAGACCCTCAGTTACCTTCCTTGATAAGTGTTATCTATCTTTTCCTTCAGGACAGATTAGTCTACTTGTGGGTTTCCTAGCTTCCTGTGAGCAGAGGCTAGTTATCTCATAGGAATCCTTTGGCTCAGTGTTTTCTCGGAGCCTCTGTGCTTCGGGCCAGCCTGGATCGCAGGAATCCAAAGTGGAATCTTCCCTGGCAGTGCTCTTGTACAGCAGCCTGTGGTGGTGTGGCTCCACTCCTGCCAGTGTGCCGGGCAGTGCAGTTAGCATCCTGACTGATGCCTCCTTGGAGGAGGGCCTGGGTTCTACTTGTGATCCTGTTTGTCTGCCTTATCTGTATCCCTCAAGTATGCAGCCTGTATCTGGACCTGTGTTAGCTCATGTGTCACCATGGAGACCTTGAGCTCCTTGAGAGGACTCTACAAAGATGATGAGCTCTTTGTAGATTCTAGGAAAGAAAAGGGGAATGCATATCTTGATATGAGCACCAGTCCCCAGTGTGAGCAGTAGGCATGCATGCTGACAATTTCCCTCAGTTTCCAATGCTGCTATGGATCAGCTGTTGGAAGTGTGTATAAGGCTGAGGGAGATTTTTGCTCTGTCCTCCATGGTTCTGACAGAGTGACGTCACCTGTCTGCGAGAGGCAGGGAGGATTGTTAAGAGCTGTTCTGGCTAACAAAGACAAACAAGAAGAAAAAGCAAGTTCCCTGGCAACCTACATTGCAAAGATGGGCCAAGTGATTTTTTTTTTTTTAAATTTTTTGAGACAAGGTTTCTCTGTGTAGCCCTGGCCATTCTGGAACTCGCTCTGTAGACCAGGCTGGCCTTGAACTCACGGAGATCTGCCTACCTCTGCCTCCCAAGTGCTGGGATTAAAAGTTGTGCACTACTGACGTTTGGCTGGGCCAAGTGATTTCTTGGATGCAGTTATAAAAGATGTTTAAACAGGATGTGAGCATAACCTATAAATCTAGCTAAAATTCTTGGTAGAAGAATATGCCCCTAAAACAAGACACCTTGGAAAAGTTAGTAAAGCGACTGAGCCTAAGGATTAAGCCAAGAACACTCAGGGGAGGACTTCCTACTCAATGTTACTAACAGTTTTGTTTTATGGTTTTTCGAGACAGGGTTTCTCTGTGTATCCCTGGCTGTCCTGGAACTCACTTTGTAGACCAGACTAGCCTTGAACTCAGAGATCCACCGACTTCTGCCTCCTGAGGCTGGGATTAAAGGTGTGTGCCATCACCACTCGGCTACTAACAGTTTTTGAAAGTACATAAAAATTACGGCATATTGACCCAGCTTCCTTGAGACACACACAATTACAGATCAGTGTCACTTGGGAAAGATTCTATGGCTAGTCTACCGGATGTACGTTAAGAGCAACACAGAACTAGGTCCATGGCCTTCACTAACATAAAACTGTAGGTGTATTTCAGAAAACTCCAAGAACCTCATGGAAGGAACACAGGACTGGGTCACTAACGTACAGAAGAAGTCGTGTTGTATTTGGAGAGCAGACACCATCTAGAGAAGGATCCAAGGACCTCCACAGGATTTATCAGTGCATGTGTTTCAAGAAAACAGACCCTGATACCAGACCACTGGAGTCAAAGGCCAAACCTATCTCATATGTACTAGCAGGCAGCCTTAGGTAAGAGGATTAATTGCTTTGTGCCTCAGTTTCTGCCTCTAAAATGCCAATGATAATACCTATCCCATATGCATGCTGGGAGGACTGAAAAAAATCTGACACAATAATGTTCACCGTCAGTAATGTGATCACTTTGTAACATTATCAGAGGAGGACAGCATGCCTTAGTGCTTTGTCTAGGTTATACCTGGAATAACTTGTTTTTCTCCGTATTTAATTAAGGCCCAACAATTCTAAGTTCAGATGATGGAGGGTTTGTTCTCAGGATCATGCTTTTGTAGGGCAGCATTTCACCCCCCAGTGCTCAAGCCCACCGTTATACGATGTTAGCAGCCTTTTCTACTCTAGTCCACCTGGCCAGCTTCGCAGGTCTCACTGCCATGGAGAACAGAGGTGCTCTTTCTTATTTGGGACCTGCCTTTGTGTTGTTCAGTTTTGATGATAATTCTTTTGAATGGATGTGCTGGCTGTCCTACCATAGGAAAAATGGAGATAACCTGTTCTGTTATGGTCAGGGACCTCCAGTTCGAAATCTATGGAGACATTCACGGAAAGGCTGGTGGGGCAGGGGGATTCACCTGACCTGATACATGATCCTCTTAGATCCTTTGGTAATGGAAGGAACAGACAGATGGCAGATGGGGACAAGGGATTTGAGGTTAGGGAGTTAGGATCAAGAGTCTCCTAAGGAGATGGATGGGAAAAGCAAGCCTCAAGGTAATGAAGAAAGCCTCAGTGACCGCTGGTTGAGAAGCCCCTAGATACAAAAGCCTTAACCTCGGGGCTGGCAGGAAAATGAGCTTTTTACGCTACAGACAGCGTCAAGATCGCTGATGGCCTGCAGGGGGCAGCAGATTCCAGGTGGCACTGAACATCCAAGTAGAGGAAGAGCTAGCAACTGGAAGTGAAGCTCAGAGGGTGAGCAGGGTGAACGGAAACAGTGCTGAAGGCAGGGCCAGTGACTCCTCAGTGACAGGAGTACCTGCCAACTAAAAGTGGACCCACAGGTGACAGCATTCACACTTCAGGTTTACATATTTCTTTCTCTTCTCCGAAGGTGTGTATATGTGCTTGTGCACAAGGGAGACCACCACACAGGAATACCGTTGTCATTACAGATTGACAGTAAGAAAATGGGAAGAGGTGCCATCTCAGGAAGCAGTAGTGAGAACAGAGAGCCCCTTGGCCTCTTAAAAAACTAACCAAGGAAGCAAAGTACTTCAGCTTACAAACCCAAAGGGACAGCACAGGGGAACCGCCTGGGTCTGTTGGGGGAAATCCAAGTCCTGATGCCCACACTGACAGCCCTGCCCACCTTTCTCTGGTGTCTGCCACTCACCTGGTTGTGGACAGTGGTCAGCTGGTTGTTAAAGGTCATGGTCAAGTTAGTAGATGTGCTAGGGGCCACGTGTGTGATGAAAGGTGTTTTGCTCTGGTTCACTGTGTCATACATATTCACCCGGCGCTTGCAAATCTCCATGTTTTGGAAACAAGATTTGACACTGTTCATGCAAAAGATGGAAGCAGAGACACAGGGACAAGAAGAAGGGTGAGGTGGGGTAAAGTGGGTGGGGAAAGGAGAGAAAACAGTGAGAAAAGGAGAGAATGGTTAATCCAGTAAACAAAATGACCACGCAGCTTTACTTTAGCTTCAAAACCCCTGGCCTTCTCAAAGTCTGCTCCGGGGACTGTCGGCACTGTGTGAGAACTCCCTGTTGTCTTGTCGCCCTTTGTCCTGTCCCGGATGGGCAGGTTCCCCAGACCACAGACATCTTCACTCTATCTTCCTGCCATTATTTCACACCTCCAATCTCACTGCTCATCCTCAGTGCAGTTCTCACTCAACAAGACGACTCTCCAAGCAAGGATCTTAAGGAAGGAGCTGCTACAACCTACTTCCCCCCTCCTTGGGGCCACTTGTCTACGCCATCCCCCTAGTCTCCTGACCCTGGGCTACTAGCACCATCTAGAGGTCAGCCAAGTAATTCTCCCATCTAGGGTCATGAATTTAGGCAGCTCACCCACCTCACTGGAACCTGTCAAGCAATGAAAACAATGATGACTATGATTACTAATTGTTACTGAGAGCAGTGACATGTGTTTGCAATCTCCCTTCTAGTCTTACACCATCTACAAGACAGACTATGATCACTGTCTCAATTTTATAAGTAAAGCCGAAGGTTTAGGACAGATAATTTGCCAGATAGAGAATTATTAACTGGCAATTCACCCCTACCCTCATGTCTCTCTTGTATACACATTCCTAACTTCCTTAATCCTTACCTTTTTGGGGGGTAATTCTTGTCTAGTTACATGAAGTAGAATTCCATCCCCCATTTTCTTCCTCTATTGTCTTGGTGAATCAAAACCAATAACCTAACTACAAAAGTATTAAAGGAGTACAAGTCCAAGCATGATGGCCTTTAGTGGCCTCGGCCCCCTAGTTCCTGGCCACCACTGTGTCCTAATCAATTCGTGCTCTGCTCCTCATACACTCTGCCTCGTCTGTTTCTAAGTTAACCTTTCCTCAAGCGCTAATATTCAAGATAAAGCCTCATTTAATCTACAATTTAAAATGCCTATTGCAATAACTGAATGCAAACAGGGTAACAGAAATTGCTGTATACTACAGGTATGCTGTATTTTGAACTAAATAGGTGTTTATAGGCTATCCCAGAATATGATTTCCAAGAAAGATATATTCAAAATTTCAGAAATTGGACAAAGGCATGACCTATGACCTAGAGATTCCTATTTCTTTCTAAGTTAATGGCTATTCACACTGGCTACTATTCACACTGGTTACTCAATACACAATGCATAGTAAACAAACTAACGGATGGTCCTAGAGAGAAAAGAAAACATATTCATTGGTAAACAACACCATGCCCGCCCACAGCTTCTGGTGAGTACTTAGTATACTGCTGAGTGCTTTCACATTGAGCAGAAGACAATAAAATGATGCTGGATGCATTCTATTTGGAATACATTTAAAGCATCCAGTGATTTTGTGATGGCTCAATGTATAGTCTCCAGACTCTAGAGTTTTCTCACTGCAGTGGGTTGAGTTTGACTGTTAGGATGAGACAAGTACTTCTACTTTGAGTTTTTTATTCTTAAGATTTATTTACATTTATGTATTTATTTATTTAAACTTATTTTTATTTTATGTGCATTGGTGTTTTGCCTGTATGTATGTCTGTGTGAAGGTGTCAGAAGCCTGGAACTAGAGTTATTAACAGGTGTGAGCTGCCATGTGGGTGCTGGGAATTCAACCTGGGTCCTCTGGAAGAACAGTCAGTGCTCTTATCCACTGAGCCATCTCTCCAGCCCCTACTTACTTTTATTTATGTATATATGCATGCATGAATTTATATGCATCATATGTATGCCTAAGGAGGCCATAGGGCATTGGATCCCCTGGAGCTGGAGTTACAGATGGTTGTGAGCTATCTGATGTGGATGCTGGCAGCTGAGCCCAGGTCCTCTGCAAGAGCAGTAAGTGAACTTAATTGTTGAGCCATCTTTCTAGCCCCCAAGTGTCTTTTTTTCTTATTAAAATTTTTATGTGTATAGTTGTTTTGTTGTGTGTCTGTGCACTGTATGTTTGCCTGGGAAGGCCAGAAGAGGGTACTGGATCCCCTGAGACAAAAGTTACAGACAGTTGTGAGTTACCACATGGGTGCAGGGACTTGAGCCCAGGTTGTTTACAAGGCAGACGGGCTCTTAACCACTGAGCTCTCTCTTAGCTCCCCCGAGTGCCTTTCTTGACTACCCTTCAAGTAGTCTAGCTAGCCAGCTTGCCCCTGGGACCCTCTATCTTCACCTCTTGAGTGCTGGGATTATAGGCAGACCACCTGGCATTTATGTGGCTGCTTGAGATTCCAAGCCAACCCTCACATCTGTGTGGCTAATGCTTTATCCCCTGAGCCATCTCTCCAGCCACAGTCATCATAACATTCCACAATTTTAAAGCCATCACTCATCTTGTTCTTAACAAGGTGGCTTCATCATCTATTTCTGAGACAAAAGCTGTCTGACAGGAACTCCCTCAACTTTCCTCTGCTATCCAATGCATCTGTGGACACCCATGCATCTCTCTTGCCATCCTGTAGTGACAGGGCCCACCTCTCCACTCAGCAGAAACTGGTCACAAGTCTCTTTGTCCTTGAACCTCTCACTTGCTACCAGATTCTTCCCACTAAAGTTTCCTCACTCTTAAAAACCTTTTCTCTTGACGCTCCTCTAGTTCTTCCCTTTTCACAGCTCACTTCTTGTGAGGCTGCCATCTACTTCTCCACTCTCACTTATCTTTCAACCTGCTAAACAAGTTTCTGCTTGGGAATGGCTGTCACTAAGTTAACAACGCTCTCCCAGTTGCAAGATCTTACAGACATTTTTTCCCCTAGATTACTGATATGGCAGCAGTTAGGTCTGTATCAGACACAAATCTGACCAGCCAGTCATTTGCTTCTAAGACTTTTAATGAGTTGCACTGTGCTTTTGATAAAAGACAAAGTCCTGCTTGAGCATGACTTGCTCCAGCTGACTTCTGTGGCCTTGGCATGCCACCACTGTCTTTATGTCCAGTGTTTAGTCATGCTGGAGAGTTCACACAGGCAATGCCCTGACTGCTCACACCCATTTTCTTCTTCACCTTCAGAGGTTACATTCTTGGGTCTTCTGGCCTGTTCAGTCAGCTCCTTGTTATACTGACTCATCACACCTCATTCCTTTCTTGGTAACAGCCATTGTTTTATACCTTCCTCTCTGAAGCCCATAGCTCCGTGGGCAAGTGCTCAATCTATTTTTACTCACCATACCCTAGCACCTAGTATAGCCCATAGCAAGCCGAGGAAATGGACAAATCTGAACAAACTAGACCAGTTCACTCCAGGACAGTTTGGGGACTAACCTTTGGTACTGATGCTAGATTGATTAAGAGCACTGTTGTTTTGTCTACTTCCTTTGTACACGGATATCCAAGTTCATCTGGCCCCAAGGTCTCCCATGTCCCATGTTCCCTCCTTTTTGGTACAACTGCGGTCTTAGGCCCAATCTAGCCCTTATAAGTTTTCTAAGTGCTGTTTTGGAACGCAGATCCACAACTTTGCTTATGTGATGTATCACAGTTGCTTTCAACTGTAACAGAACTATGCCGTAGCAGTGGAAACCAGAGTGCTATAAAGCCTAAAGTATTTACTCTCTGGGCCTTCAAAGTGCTGCCCTGGTACTGAGGATCAAGCAGGACACTTACTGTGTACTATGGGGAAAATCGAGCAGGTGTGTCATTGTGACAAAGGGGTGGTTCAGAGTTTCGATGGGAGTGATCCTCTTATCAGCATCGATGGTCAACATCTTCTTTAATAGGTCAATGAATTCCCGTCGGTCTGCCTTCTCTACCAACATGTCACTCCCTTCCAAATCTGTTGTCATGTTCACCTGGAAGCAAGCGGGGACAGGGGAGTAAGAGCCAGAGTATACCCTGTAACCTCTTCTGATCTCAAGCCTCCCATCCCAGTTGCCAGAGGGCAGACTGCCCCCAATGGAGGAGACGTGCCTTGTGTGCTGCTACTATCCACAGGTCATGGCTTCTTAGACTGTAAGAACAGAATGGCCGAGGCAGTCAGACACCAGGTAGGGCTGGGGGCAGAAAGAGGCCACCATGGTTGATACCTGCAAATAATTCCCAAGGCACAAAACTGCTCCTGTTTCAACTGGCCAACCAAAATGCAGCTTTTATCACACCTTATTAAAAATAACCACAGGATGAAGGGTTCTGGAGACTGATTGCATAACAGTGTGGATATACTTAATACTCCTGAACTTACTGTTTAAAAAAGGCTAAGACAAGAAACTTTATGCTATATGTGTTTTACCACAATCAAACAACAACAAAGAAATAAACACACACACCACTCAAAAGTTCTAAGATAAAGCAGCAGCAGAAGACAGAAAAAGTGTATTCAACCCCTGGAGGGGGAAAGAAGAGCCTGGGTTCCCTCTTCCCTCACCTTTATCAAGTCACCCTTCCAGAGCTCCCTGAATTGGGACCAGAATGGTTTCAGTTCCTGTGTTCCTTCCCTGCAGTCACCTCTGGCCAAGGAATGCAGTGTCCCTGAACACAGGGCGTTTCTCCTGAGGGCAGGTCTCTACTAGCATGGCCTTTAAAAGGCTTGCTTTGTGGTACTTTCTATTTTTTTCAAAGAGGGGCTCTGGAAAGCAATTTCAGTTTTCACAGACCATTTAAGCTACTAATCAACTGACAAGTGTACTTTACTCAGAATCAGGAGTTCTGGTTACACTCATCTTTGCTAAGAGGTGTGCTAAGTGTTTATTGGGCTACAGCTTTTTATTTCTCAGCATTTTAAAGGAAAACTCATTCTGGGTTGCTCTCAGTTTGGACTAGTCTCTAATTAAAAATACCAAAAGATCTGGAGTTATTTCTGATACAAAGGTAAGAAAAAGTCTAGTGAGTGAAAAAGTCTCTGCTAGTGAGCCAACAGTGACTGAGTGTAGTGGTCTGGATTGGATCCCCCTAAAAGCTCAAATTCAAGTCCTAATCTGTGGGAGCTATAAATGTACCCTTGTTTGGAAATAGCATCTTTGCAGATATAATCAAGTTAAGATGAGGCCATATTGGATTAGGATGGTTCTAAATCCAATAACCAGTGCTTTCATAAGAGAAGAGATCTGACACCAAGACCAGAGATGACACAGAGATAACAGCCATGTGGAGGGTAAGGCCGGGATTAGAGTGATGTAGTTGCAAGCAAGGAATTCTGAGGTTGCTAGGAGCCATGAGAAGCCAAGCATATGGATGGTGTTCACTAGGGTCTTGAAAAGGACTGTAGCTCTGAGGACATTGACACCACATACTTTTAGCTTTTAGCCTCCAGAACTATGAGAGAATTCATGTGTGCTGTCTTAAACCCTCCAATTCACTCTTATCTTGTTATAGAGGCCATAGGAAACTGACACACTGAACCATGGTCATCAATTCCAATACAGCAACGGGCTGGACTTCTCAGCTTAGGAGTGCCTGCCTAGCACATGAGAGGCCCTGGGTTCAGGCCTTTAGCACCACAGAAGAAAATATCAGTAAGGTTAGCCACTACCTTACAAACAAGAAGCAATACAACGGAGCTATTTTTTTTCTTAAATTAAATTTTTTTCATTTGTTTTACATACCAACCAGTTTCTCCTCCCTCCTCTCCTCCCATTCCCTCCCCACCTCCTTTCTAAATCCACTCTTCCTCCATTTCCATTCAGAAAAGGTCAGGCCTCCCATGGGTGTCAACAAAGCATGGCATATCAAGTTGAGGCAGGACCAAGATCCTCCTCCTGCATCAAGGTTGGACGAGGCAACACAGCATGGGGATTGGGTTCCCAAAAGTCAGCTCAAGCACCAGGGACAGGTTCTGATCCCACTGCTAGGAGCCCCACAAACAGACCAAGCTACACAACTGTCACATACATGTAGAGGGCCTAGGTTGGTCCCATGCAGGCTCCCTAGCTGCTGTCCAGAGTCCATGAGCTCCCATGAGCACAGGTCAACTGTCTCTGTGGGTTCCCCCATCATGACCTTGACACCACCCCCTCTGGCTCATACAATCCTTCCACTCTCTCTTCAACAGGACTCCCGGAGCTCGGCCCAGTGCTTGGCTGTGGATTGAACATCTGCTTACTGGAGCTATTTTTTAAGTGGTTGGTTTCATGGACCAAATGGCTTTTTTACTAAGTCTGGCACACACTGTTCAAAAGCAAATCCAAGGAGCACAGCAGGGTAGTGGGGGCTTCTACTCTGTACTGCTCTTGAATAAATCTCACTGCTGGTGGGTTTTATTTATTTATTTTTTGTTTTTAAGACAGGGTCTCTCTACTTAGCCCTAGCTGTTTTGGAACTCACTATGTAGACTAGGCCAGCCTCAAACTCACAGGGATTGAATGCTGGGATCACAGACATGTAGCACCAAGCCCTGCCCTGCAGGTGTTTTTTTAAAGTGCCGTACTGCATACTCATCCGGAGCTTACCTGGGCCATATCATCCAAACAGTTGAAAATGTACTTTCTTGCTTCTTTTGACTTAATTCCCGTCTCTGCTTCATGGTCATCTGGTGTCTATTGAAAAAGGCAAAAGCTGGTAAGATGGCATCTCTCGTCCCTGAATCTCAAGCGCTTGAGCTCCTGCTTGGCCCCAGGGTCTTTTTCTCACTTTGTAGAGGAGACTTTGGTTCTTCTGAAAGTGTCCTTTTCCCACCCATCCATACTAGCTTTCTTCCTTCCTACTCTGATACAGCTACCAAAGATTATAAAGAGAGTAGGAGAGCCACACCCTTATCCCTCTGCAGCTTTCCATACGTAGGATTTCACTGTGCAAGACCAGAGCCCTTTTTGACATGCTTTAAAATTTTGTTTTACTTACAATCCCTTCTGCCTACAGCTCCTATGCTGTTTCAAGGCACATTAACTTACTAAATGCTCTTCATAACCATGGTTATGAGGATGACTGCTCTCCCCTTCTACTATATGGGAACACAAGAATACAAAGCTCTGGGGACCTACCAAAGCCCCTGGCCAACAAGTGGCAGCTGTTTCCAGAGCCTGTGTCCTACCCTGCTCTTCTACAAAGATCCATTACACCATTGGCTGGGAAACTACCACTGCTACTTGTCATGGGGTTTTGGACTCATCCATGGATCTAAGGTAATTAACTCTGGCTGTAGGCCAGCACACTTGAAACAGCTCGACTCCTAGGAGCAGCTGAACACAAAGAATGAGTTTCCTGGTAAGACACAGAAGTAGCCATCCCCTACCCTCAACCTGGGCTCTTCCTCTGCTACCTGAAGACTTCTTACTAGACCTGACCTTGACAACTCACTCTCATAATTATTGAATGTCAGGTACTCTATTCATAGCTTAAGAGTCTCCTTAACTTCCAAATCCCAACTTTTTGAAAGTACTTATTATCTTTAAACTCTATTAGGATTTGGTTGGGATCCTGTCAAAAACAAACCAAACCAAACCCACTAAAACTCAACCTACTGTTAAAGAAAAAAAAAAAAAAAAGAACATGCAACATACTTAAGGTCTTTATTTCTTTCTCCTTCCCAGGAAAAGTGTGTTAATTTTAATTACGAGACACAGGTTAAAGTAAAAGCAAACTATGTTTCCATTAAGGTAGAATCACCAAGAGTTAATGGTGTCCAGCAGAGCACTACATGGACCTGGACGAATCAGATCTGCCCTCTTCCCAGGGGCTTGTGCCATTTGCATTGCTTAGGCTACCTGCTTTCACTGCCTGGGAAAATCCCTCCCTCTGTACCTACAAAGCCCAGCACAAAAGTTCTTCCCTGCCTTGACCCCTGGCCTCACTTTTTCTTGGCTCACTTGGATCACTACCGTTTCCCACATTCTTCCCTCCTAGGAGGAAGATACTCTGTTTGGTAACCCAGAGCTTGGGCATTGGTCCTAATCCCCCCACCCCCACCCCATGGACAGTAAGCTCCATTAAGGGTGAATATGGCTGCTTCATCTGCCTAGCACAAATTAGTCATCAAGGATTAAATCCCAGAAATTCAGCAGTCTTCCCATGGGATAGAGACTCTCAGGCAGCGGCAGGCCAAAGGAACAGGTGTTTTCAAACATTCAGATCCAGCCACACCTTGTATTCACAACTCTATCCGACATCCCCATCTTGCTGGCCTAATTAAAACTATCAATTTGAAAATATCAAAAGCTCATTTTTGTCTTTCCTTCTTCCTTCACTACTGGGCCACCAATGTACAAGGGAGGGGTGTTTTTCCTACCTTTAGCCTCCACAAAGGATACGGAGAGTCTGTGTCACGGTTGAAAAACCTAGTTGTCTTTGTCCCTGCACTTAATAAATATTCAGCTGGCAAACCCTGTGTTTGTGAAATATACCGAATCTGCAAGAAAAGATGAGAAAGAGGTCAGGGCTTTTTCTGTCACTGTACATATGGTATACCGATGGCTCTAGTGGCTTTGAGAAAAATGGAATTACTAGTTCTAGAGGGAAAAGAAGTAGTAAAAAGAAAGGAGTAAAAGAAACACACACACACACACACACACACACACACACACACACACGGACACAGGGTCGGGGGATAAGAGGAAGCCAGGCAAGAGAGACAGTAAGTCAGCCCATAAGAATACGATAGGGCAGGTTCTAAGTGAAATGGTAATCCAGGGTTTTCTAGATGGAGAATGAAGTCACACACTGAATTCCTGTGTCACCCAGATCTACCTGATCATACTCGGAAGCTCCTGGATATAACGGCCAGCCCAGGAACAGCTCAGCAATGACACAACCAAGGGACCACATGTCAATTGCCTCACAGAATGGCAAACCAAGGATGATCTCGGGGGCCCTGGAGAGGAACAATGGAAAGAACCATCAGTGCTCTAGCTCTCTCCTGGGGTACCATGACTGCATGTGTGGGGTCTGTGGTCTTTGAGAGAGGTCTGCATTGCAATGACCTCTCCAACCTTTGGCTTTATCCTCTAGTTAGAAGAGGATGTAGTTAGCTTGCTAGTGCAGAGTAAGGGCAGGTGGTGGCAGTACAATAGGCCTACAGTGAAGCACGTCTGTGGGCGTCACCACCATCACACTCTGGCCACATAAGCTCATGAACTGATAACAATCGCAGAAACAGTAGGAAGTTAGTTTTTGTAGCTGAACACCTGGAAATCTTCATAAAGAATGCCTGGTTTTTAAGAAGGAATTCTGAAACAGTCTACTTTCAGACATACATAAAAATAGCTGCCCCCACTTAAAATAAGTCAATTAAGTCCAATATCCATTTTCCACAATCTTTGTCTTAGGCATTTGTATCACAATTCCTCAAAGAAACACTGCTATTACTTTTCTCATCCATTTCTAAATGGTTAATCTCTATAAAAGTTCTTTAATGCTACAAATATAGAACCCCATTCATGAATAGATCATCTTGAGAGTCAACCAGAATTCCATTATAAACCCAACAACCAGGTCACTCCTGACTGTACAACCTAATGTCTCTGCAAATGACAGACAAGGTCACATACTAGAAATTTCAAAGGAATTTTAAAGAGGAAAGTGCCCATGTATTTGGTAACCAAAACCAGACCACAAAGTGCACCTTCTTTTAAGTTTTATTCATGTGCATGTGTGTGTATTTGTGTGAGGGAATGCCACAAATGTGGGGCAAGCGGACACTAGGTTCCTTGGAGCTGGAGTTAGAGGCAATTGTGAGTTACTCAACACGGATTCTGGGAACCACACTTGGGTCTTCTGGAAGTGCATCAGTCATATCTCCAGCACCTCTACCTTCTAGTTTAAGTATCTGTCCTGACTATGCTTTGGTGTAAGACAGGCTCGATGTTTGAGGTGTAACTACAGTTGGCCTGTTTTGAAATGTGCTCAATGCCCTGTGCTCATAATGAAATACATTAGCCCAATTTGCTTTCTCTACAAGGTTTCCACACTGCTGTGCCACATTTTTAGAAGTCAAGAGTGGAGGCTCAGGGATCTGTCTTCACCTTGGTCACCTTTCACCTGGCTGGCCCAAGGGAAAGGAAGGGTAGTACTCAAACCACTTCTAGCAGCCTCAGACCTTCCTCTTCTAGCTCAGAAAACAGCCACAGTCCCCTCTTTTTAAATTTGCTTATTGCTATCATGTGTGTATATGGAGGCCGGAGGCCGGAGGACAACCTTGAGTGTCATTCCTCAGGTGCTACCCACCTTTTTTTTTTTTTAAAGTCAGGCTATCTCACTGGCCTGGAACTTTCCAAGTAGTCTAGGCTGGCAGGGAAACAAGCCCAAGGGAAACTACCTGTCTCTACCTTCCTAGTGATGGGATTATAAGCACACACTATCATTCCTGGTTTTTGTTTGTTTTTTGAGACAGGGTTTCTCTGTGTAGCCCTGGCTGTCTTGGAACCTGTTCTGTAGACCAGGCTGGCCTTGAACTCACAGAGATCCACCTGCCTGTCTCCCGAGTGCTGGGATTAAAAGCACACGCCACCACCACCAGGCTCATTTCTGGCTTTTATTACGAGGGTCCTGGAGATCAAACTCAGGTTACCAAGTGAGCTATCTCCCCTATGAAATAGTTTTGAACAACAAAATCCCAAGTGTTTTTCTGCAAAGTTTTGATTTTTCAGATGTATGTGTGCTTCTGTGGTGCTACCATGGTTGTTCTGGGCAGCAAGGGAGAGTGCTACAGTTTGGGTGTTGAAGGCTTCCCAAGAGGCCTTCAGTCAGTATTTAGTGAGGGACTGGTCTCCAGTGTGGCACCACTGGAAGGAGGTGGAACTTCTAACAGGTGGAACCCAGTGCGAAGTACTTAGTTCACTGGGGATGTGCCCTTATAAGAGACCATGGGTCACTTGCCCCTGATCTTTTCCCATGTGCTATGAACGATTTGCTTTGCCATGTACTCCTGTCTGTGTGCTGCCTCAGTCAATCCTATACCGGAACTTCCCAAACTGGGAGCCCAAAGAAGTCATTTCTAAGTCCCCTGTCTTAGGCATTTCGTAAGGGCGAGGGAGAGTTGACTAGCACAGAGGAACACCACTGCTAGAGTAGAGGGAACATTGTCTTAGTGCCATCGAAGAGGTATTCCTGTCTGTGCTCCTTCACCGCTAGAAGCAGCTGCCAGCACCCCCCCCCCCCCCCCCCAGCCTTTGTCTCCTTTAGTGCAGTTGCTAACTATGTGTGTGGGCCACTGAGGCTGCTCGTGCTCACTAGCATCACAAGCTGGGGATGCCTGTGACTGTTCCATGATATATGCCCGCCTCACTCTTATGTCATGAGCCTTGAGGCCACCACTTGCCTAGGTCACCTGTACCCTGGGGCCCCTAGTCCAGAATTCCCAAATTTGTTTCTCATGATGTGTAACTAGAGCCTTTGGAGATAGTCTGTTCATTTAAGAAAAAACTACATCCTTTAGAAAGGGGATGCCTGAAAAGAATATTAAAGAGAAGAATGAGTGTTACAAGCTGCTTTTCCTCCTGCCTCTCTGTTCTGGAGTCAGATATGTTCCTGCCTCTGCACACATGTAGGCTCAGGTCTGTCTATGAGAGTTCTTGCTCAGGCTTTCCTCAGCAGCCTGCCAGTTATGATCTTGATGTTTGGAGGCATCCCATTCCAGCCCCCAGTCCCTGTGTTAGGAACAGGTATGTCTAGTTCCCTGGAGTTGTCTTCCCTGCATTTGACAGGGGGCCATTCCTATCAGGTTAACCGACTGGTTCTTGTGGCCTCCATGCTGACAGCTTCCAACCTCTGGACACCTCTCAATCAGGCCTCTGTTCCCTAGTGCTATAAATGATACAAGTATCTGAACATGCCATGCATACACTTTGGTGGTATTCTTTGGCAAGAAACACCAGATATAGATTTCTGCAACTGCCTATATGAACAGGGTCTGTGGATGTTTTTCTTTCTCAGTCTACCAGAAGAGGAAACTGCAGCCATTCATGGTACTATGGGAAAACAAAACATACAGCAGCGCCTACTTTGGGAAACAAATGTAAGCAAGCCTCAAACACACACCTCTCCTTAATCCTTCTCTCTGTGTTACCTAGAGTATCTGCCTCCTCCATTCCCCATTTCTCATAGGAATGGCCCCCTAAAGTTCCTGCCTCTTCACTGCATACCGACTTCATAACTTTTTCTAGTGGGGTCCTATACTCATGAGCCATACTAGCAAGATCAGATATGTCATATTCATTGGTCAGCATCTCAGCTCTACGATTTGAGAGCTGCCTTTCTTCTATACAACTGCCCATTGCTCCTCCTTTGCAATAGCTATTCCTAGCTGTCAAGGTGCCACTTGCCCATATCCAAATTTCTTGCCTGTCTATTCCCTTTGCTAGAACATCCTCCTCCTTTATCCAACTGCTCCATGTCTCTTGTTCTTTTCCTTCTATTCATTCCCTAAGTGATTATCATGGTTTTGTGTTCGCCCTAAATGATATGCTAGGCTGGGGATACAGCTCAGGGGTAGTGTACTTGTCTAGCATGCACAAGTTTCTGAGCTCACTCTCCAGTATTACAAAAAAGGTATATTGAAATCTTAATTATTTAGAAATGGGGTTATTGTAAGTATAATTAGTTAAGACGAAGCTGTACCATAGAAGGTGGGTCCTAATCCAATATGACTGATGTCCTTATGAGGACAGGGAAATTTGGGCACAGACACTGACAAGATAGTGTGGAGACAGAGGTGGAGACTGCATTCATGTGCCACAAGCCAAGGAGCCTTGAAACATGAAAAAGAGAAGCCACTTTTCCCAAAGTAGGAGTGGCTAAGGTATGGTGTGTGTGTGTGTGTGTGTGTGTGTGTGTGTGTGTGTGTGTGTGTGTGTGTGTGTGTGTGTTAGATGCTTTTTTGTGTCTACAGCCACAAAAAGCCAGAGAAGGCAGGGAAAGATCCTCTCCTCAATCTCTATGGCCCAGCTAACATCCTGACTTTGGTCTTCTGAGTAGTTGCTCTTTCAAGCCATGCATGTTGTGGTCCTTGTTTGCAGCTTTAGGAGACTGACAGAGCAATCCTGCTGGCCCTCACAGGTTTCAATTCTACATCTAAATCTCAGTCTCAGTTTGGAACAGTCTTTTCAGCTCCTGGCTCACATCTGAGAGCCTGGAACCTCCTATGCTATATCTCACAGTCATGTCAAAATGCACAGTTGAGAGGGAACTCTTCTCTGTCCTTCCTCTGTCTTCCTCATTCTCTAAATGGATCCAACATCCCCACCCCGACCCAGCTACTTTGCAAGAGATCCAGGACTGCTCTCTGATTCTCCCTTCCCTTTATTACCTCCGCCACCCAATACATCCAGTCTACCTCAAATCAATCCCTATTCCTTGTCTCCCTTGGCACCGCTCTGGCCCCAGCCACTGCTTCACTTGGAGCTTCCTCCAACAGTCTTGTGTTTCAAGCCTTCAGAGGCTCTTGCAGCACTCAGAATATATGAATCTCTCCCATGGTCCAGGGACGCCCCCCTTCCCCAATTAAGGACCCAGGCTGCCTTTCCACTGTCACTTCAAATCACTCTTCTAGTTCAAAAGGCTCTGGTGCTAGCAGTTTCTTTTCAGCTTCCAGAACACCTTAAGCACCTTGTGAGGCTGCAGCCTTCAGGTAATGTAGTTGCTTCTGCTTCTGTGTTTGCCCCATAGCTCTCAAACAGCTGCCTCCTCATCCTTCACATCTCTGCTTAATTGTCACCACAGACAGACCTCCCCCGACACCAGTTAGTCTCCATCTCCAGTGCCATAAATGTCACTTTACAGCACTTTCCCCAATAACCTTCGTACTGTCTCTCCCTCTACCAAGCCCACGAGGGCAGCACAGTGCCTGGCATTTAGTAGCCACTCAATCACTACAGATGTGTTGATTGAATAAACCTTGATTAAATATAAGGAAGTATGAAAACATGAGTCAGGCTGGGAACGCCGAGGCAGTGCAGACAAAGGAGGGTGAAGGGTGAGTCTTCACCAGGACCAAGCCTGGGCACTTGGGCAGAAAGGACTCAGCCAGGGGTGAACAGGCACTGAGGCCCAAAGGGGCATGTGCAATACCAGCCCATGCTCAGCTGCACAGGCACCTGAGCAAGAAAGACAGGAGAGTCTGTGTGTCCATCTGCAGATGGCTAATGCAAGAATTACAGCAAGAAAGGCGAAGTGTGGAGACGTGAAAGTGGTACCAAGGTCTTATGGGGCTAGGAATTCAGAGATTTAGTCTAAGCCCCCCGCCCCCCGCCTTGGAGGGGGAGATCACTGTCCCTACGGAGGAGGTCACTGGACTGTACCACGAAGCTGCACCCTGCTCGGCACCTGTTCCACTAGCTAAAACAAGTATTCCTCGGGCCATGGCTCTGCTGCAGTTGCTAACCTATCTCTTGCTGTTGGTTTCAGTCTTGCATCACTCTCACATCTCAGAGAACAAGTTCCACACATGAAACCTCTGTCTGACCTACCTTTCCCCCTTCCTACCTCTTCCAGCCTTCCTTACTCAGACATCTGCTGCTCACTTTCAACTTCTGACTACACAAGTAGATCACGATGTAAACATAAATGGCACATTGGTCCGGGAGATACTAACTGAGCGTCTGCTGCCCCCAAAGAACCAGCCTAAAGAAATCTCTCTGTGATTATTTGGGATACCAGAAATCCTTTAAACATAACGAAATATATATATATATATATATTTATATATATATAACGAAATAAATATATATATTTATATATATATAAATATATATATATCGCACCTAAGAAAGAGAAAACCATTTCTCACATCCCAACAAGACACTAAAAGTTCTATATAGAGAGGGGTGTCTCATTGGCTAGCTCCTGATAGCTCTGGATGGTCTGAAACTACTATGCAGATCAGGCTGGCACTGAGCTCACAGAGATTCACCTGCCTCTACCTCTTGAGTGCTAAGATTAAAACTGTGGAGCCGGGCAGTTGTGGCGCACGCCTTTAATCCCAGCACTCAGGAGGCAGAGCCAGGCAGATCTCTGTGAGTTCAAGGCCAGCCTGGTCTACAGAGAGAGATCCAGGACAGGCACCAAAACTACATGGAGAAACCCTGTCTCGAAAAACAAAACAAAACAAAGTGTGTACCACATGCCTGACTAAGTTCTAGTTTCCAATAAAAGAATAAATTCTGCTATTTTTGACCCATTGACATATTTGCCTATCTGTCCCCTTTTTACACCTGTAAGGACAAGATCCTGTGTCTCAATTACTTTGGATTCCAAGCTAGATGCACTGAGGCTGCTCTTTCAACAGCTGTTTGAATCTTCAGGAAAGAAAGACACTTCTCAGGCCAGCGAACAGCTCAGCAGGTAAAGGTATTTGCATGCAAGCCTACAGCAACCTGAATTTGAGCCCTGGAATCTGTGTAAAGGTGGAAGGAGAGCATTGACACAAAGCTGTCCTCTGATCTTCACATGCATGCTATGGCATGGATGTGTACACACAGCAGTAATAACAGTAATACAATTTATTTGGAAAAAAGCCACTTCTCTCTTTGGATGCCAGCAGTTCTTGGGAGTATGCGTGCACCCTGCTGTGATTCTGCAGATACCTTGTTCTTGTGCTGCTAAACTACTCTGAGGTCCTGGAGGCTCACGAGTCAATTCTAAAGCTCGTTTCCTTCTGTTCAGTTTCTCTGACACATGCTCAGTGGTTGCCAGAGTGTCCACTCTTTGATGAAGCACTCAGACCAGAGATCATCCGAAATCGGGCTTTGGCTTCAGCTGCACTCACTCCCTCCTTATTCAAACATTCAGCCACGAGCACTATTGTTCAGTGTTACTATGTGCCAGGCACTATGCTGGGGGCTGAAGATCAAACAACAAACCAACTCTGTGGCTCCTTTAGAGGTCACCGGCTCGTCAGAGGCAGCCTCACGCAGGCAGCACAGCTCTACCACATGAAATGTGTACGTAGTATATGAAGAAGGGAAAACGGGGAGAGGAAAGAGAGCTGGGGGCTTCCCACAAGAGGTCTGAGCTGAGTCTTGATACATGGCCAGTCAGGGGCAGCCTCCAGACACAAGGCAGTAAGTAGTCCTCCATCCCCCCAACCCCCAACCCCCCCCCCCCCACTGCTGTATTGCCAGTGCCTGGGGCATGGTAGGTACTTAATATACATGTCTAAAGGGATGATTGTGCCAACCACAGCTCCCCAGCAGTTCCCCCTCGAGGCTGGCAACATCACCTTGGCAAGTACTATGACAAGAGACACACTGCTCTGGCTTTCCCAGGTTTGGGAGGTTTGTGGTCACATTCCACGGAGGTTGTTTCTGTTCTCAGGTTAGTGCCAGTGCAGGAAGGACCCTGGGCACATGGATCTCTGTTCTGTGGGTCACTCATGTGACATGGTTGCTCCACACTTTCGCTGCCATGGTACCACCTCATGCAATCATTTTAAAGAATCTCACTACTATTTTGGGACATCGAAAATACTTTAAACACATAAAAGAATTGTCAGACAAAACTGTACCCAAGAAAGAGAGTGACTGTTCCTTTTCAACATGACCATCACAGGACACTGAACATTCCATTTGTCTATGGGAGATTAAAAAAACCAAAAAACAAAATGCAACCGTCACTTTCAACATATCAATTATTAAAGTTTTGATATTTAGCTCCACTACTCTCTTGACTGCACATAAGGGATAAGTTATTCCTAGATCAGTCCAGATCATATGACCCTGCAGAGGCTGGATGTGAAGACTGCAAACAGAAGCCCAGTGTCCGTGGGTCCAATCCTAGTGCTATTAGGCACTGGCTGTATACCTCATTCCAGAATGGGGTTCCAGAAGGGGGACTAAATAGAGCGTGGTAGGAAGTGCCTCACAGCAGGTCTAGGGCAAGGCATGGCAATCAATGCTAAGTACACTAAATAACTCACCTAGTATCGGACTTGATTTATATGGCAGCAATCAAACGAACACCCCTTTTCTGGTTTCGTTTTTTGGTGCTCTGAATCCAACCCAGGGCCTTGCTCACACTAGGAACATGCTCAACACTGTGACTTCCCTTGCTCATTTTCCTCATCTCAAAGATGCCTTTTCTTCTTATCCACTGGCACCCACAGCCACAGACCTCTTACCTCACTTTAGAAGCAGAACTTCCTACCTATAACCCAGTTCCATTTATTTGGCCCTTATTTGGCCTAACACAGATGGCAGCAGCATACACGGAACTACCCGGCCAGGACTGAAAACACAGCCCCTGCCCTGTGCTGTGGGCAGGCCTCCTATCAAGATGGTAGTTGTGATGCCAGAGTGATACCCTGGGAACAAAGCCCAGGGAAGAGGTCTGAGGATATAAGTGGAGACCTGATCCAGGGTGTGCTCACTACATTCAGTGCAGCAGAGGTCTTGATGCAGGAGCTAGGCACATAATCTGCTCACTCCAGTAGCCTTGGCCAACCACTGGCCCAGAGTCAAGGTCTCACTCTTGTCCACAGTGCTCTGACAAAACAAGGTTCACGTGCATTCCTGATATGGGCGATCAGTCTGCAGCTCATTTGGAGAGTCTAGGGAGAGCTGAGCATTTCTGGGAAAATGCTACTCAATTTCTCCTAGTTTTATTCACCCTCTATAAAATGTGATTATTAATCTCACTTTTTCTCTTGTCTGTATAGTAGCTTATGAAGATAAATTATGGCCAGTAGAATTATAAAGCAGTTTGAACTACTTGGAAGCAAGAAACTGTATTAGTCCCTGGTATTTTATAATCACTGGTATTATAAGGTGTACTCAAATTGAACTGCAGTGAAGAAGTCTGTTCCCACAAATATATGTAGATTGAAAGTCACCTCAGAATGGCTGGGGCAGAAGCAATCAAAATGTAAAACTGTATTTCAGACGGGTTGTTAAATCTTAAGTTTCTATTGCAAAACTAAGGATACTTGGCAATGCCCTCATGAGTTCTGAGCCACTGCTGAGACTGGTGACCTGAGTGGAGGCATGAGACTACATCAAAGCAATATAGGGCCCAAGAAACGGCAGCAGAAACCTGAAGGATAGAGAGGAGAAGTCGAGTTGAGAGGAACTAGAGCCAGAAACACGAGAGATCAGTAGAAAACAGCCTACACAGTAAGGGCTAGAGAACGCCTTAGGGTACCACCTAGAGAGAACAGTCTTGGTTTACAGGCGAGGCTGCCAGGAAAACAGTCCTGCATCTGCAGAAATGAGTTCAGACTGTGTCTGGGAGAAGTCATGAGGCAGCACACGACTGGAGAGTTAAACAGTGATGCAGGCCTTGATAATCCCAGGTCAACCAGGGATTTGGTTCTGAAAAAGATACAGCTTCTTTAGCAAACTAGGTAGGAAAGGAACTGATCTGTCTTTGATTCGGGGGCTGGGGAATGGGCAGAAGGAAAAGGGGACCCATGGATGAGATTCTTAAGATGAAAACACTCGAAGAAATTGACCCAGAGCTCCCCGTTATGTGAACTTATAAGGAGCCATGCCTGGAACCCAGCTCAGTTGCTGGAGACCTTGAGGGTCTTTTTTTTTTTGCCACACTCCCCAGCTCTAATGAGCTGAAGAGACATTGCAGATGAGATCTGCTGCAGAGAGTGGGCTCTGAGTCTAGAAGGAAAGCTAGTGAAACCCGGCTTAGCTGTCAGGGGTCACAGCTTGATACAATAGACCCAGAACCCACGGCAGAGGTGTTCAAGTTTGACATGGGGCTGGTGCTCATAAAACTGCTGATGAGGATTACTTCACAGCCCTCAGTGATGACTGTCTTTGGCTATCTCCAACAGAAATGCTTAAGACGTTGAAACATAGCCTTGTGTCCATATGGGAAGGTGACATAATCACAGTTTGGTCTACGTGTTGATGTCAGTCTCATGCCACACTTGGACAGTCTCCCAAAGAAATCTGGCTTTCTTGATCCCACTGGCCATTTCCAGCACACTGTTAGGACCAAAGGGGTAGCTGTTTTTATTTGTATAGGCAGTGTTAACTCTGAACGAGATTTTCCTATGTGTGCACTAACACACGTGTATTTTCCATGCTAATCCTTGATTCCTAAGGCTACTCCACCTGTGCTAAGGACACCATCAAAGTCAAACTCTAGTTCTGTGCTTATATGTGGAAGAAAAAGCTGGCTCTGGAACACAAACTGAATACACAAAGGCCTCTAATAATATTGGTGGCCTGAAGCCAGCTCTCAGATATCTAAGGTACATTCTGACACTAGCCTTCCAGTGTGCTAGTATGTGCTAGGATAGATAAAACAAAGCAAATATATAGCCAGAGACATGTATTCACCTAAATAACACTAATTTGGCTTGACAACATCTAAAAGCCAAGGAAGAAGGGAAAGAGGTAAAAATAGAAACAAACTCCCCACTATGAGTGCATATCTCACTGAGAAATGTTCCTAGGAAGAAACAGCTTAGATCCTTTCTAGGAAAAGTCACAATGGTTCATCTCTAAAACACTCAGCAGCCCTGAAATTCCTAGAATCCTCACCTTCCTGGTGGTGCTGTACCTAACATTGCCTGTTTCTAGCCTGGGTGGCCTAAATTTTCCAGTCTTGTCTCTGGTGTTTTACCAGGAAGTCCAAAGTTGCTGGAGAGAGCCTGTCCAGGACCACAGTGCAACCAAGGCAGCCTTGATGGCAGTGCCTTTTGCCAAAGCATATGCTCAACAAATGTCAGCTCAGGGAACTGAATTACGGGATCTGCTCGTGTCCACAGAGTGATTTGTTTTACACTTGTAAAATTCCAGGTGCCTATAATAGTTAAAAACACTTATTTCACTTGTGTTGAGAAGACAGACACAAAGAAGTATAGAACAAGGGCTAGGAAGATGGCTCAGTACATCAAGTGCTTGCTCTATAAGATGACGACCTGAGTCTGATCCCCACCACCTGTATGAAAACCCAGGCGTGGTGACCCGTGTTTGTAGTCCCAGTGCTGGAGAGTGGAGAGAGGCAGATCCCTGAGGTCTTCTAATTAACCAGAGAGGTCTAGCTTAAGCAGGAAGTTCCAAGTCAGCAAGAGATCCTGTCTCAAAAACAATGTGGAGGACTCCTGAGGAATGACACCTGAGGTTGACTTCTGGCCTCCACACGGTCATACAAAAAGAGGAGGGAAGAGAGAGAAAGAGAACGAGAGAACGAGTGAATGTGGGTGTGTTCACTGCGCGCGTGTGCATGCGCACACAACACACACACACACACACACACACACACACACACACACACACACACACACACACAGAAATATACAACAAGAATGATTAGAAAGCAAAGACAACTACAGGAAAGAACATCCCAGAATGTCAAAATCCCTCCTTGCCTTTAACACACTGTCCTTCTCTTCAAAGGGGCTTTGAAACCCGTGTCTTTATGCCACAGACACACAAGAGATGGGTGTGGGTCACACTGGTGAAGTGGACCCCAGCCTCAGGAAACTCCAGACAAGACGTGTATGAAGAAATGGAAAAACAGAGCTAAGCAGGCAGAGCCGTGGACATTCGGTGATAGCTCCTCACAGTTCCTTCTGTTGAGTTTTTCTTCTGCTTTGTTAAGTCTGTTGACTAAAGCCGAGGGCTAAAATTGTGCAGTTATGGCTTCTAAGGTGAAACCTGCTGATACTGGGAAGGGCCGACTCAAATATTTCTCTCCCCCGCTGTCACCTGTCACAGCTTTCTGATGGTAACCCCTCTTTCCTCTATCCTGGGAGGAAACTCAGAATTTCAATTCCTATGGATCAGCTGCATATACAGCATCTTCCCTATATTCGGCCTGGTGACACATATCAAAGCTACCAACAGAGTGAAAATGGGATGTTACGCCACGGAAGGGATAGCTTCTTCCATGAGAACCTAGCATTCAAGGGCTCACTTCATACCATAGGTAAAAAGCATACCCAAGTGTGGGAGCCCGTTCTCGGGTTCCTCGTGGCTTTACCCAGCAGGTCCGCATAGAGGATGATTAGGACCACGGGCCTGAGTGCAGGTGTCTGAGATGGTCTGCACTTGGCTGTGCTGGGGGAGGAGGTCTTTTGCTCCACCCCTTGGCGTCTCTATAAAAACCCTGGGGCAGAGACAGTTGGGCCGTTGGAATAGGTTCCAGGCCTTCTCGAGGCTATCCTTTATTTTCTGTTTATCTCCACGATATTCTCCGCAATAAATCCTTCTATCTAATATTTCCTGCTGCTCGCACTCAAGAAAACTCTGGGGAACTGTGGGGGTGGTGGGTAAACACCCCACACCCAAGCAGTGATATTACCTATGTGGCACTTCACTGCTTTGAATGTCATGATCTCACTGCTTGAACATTCCGCTTTGACTGGTTCACTCTGAGTACTCAGTAAATGTCTGTTGGGTAAGTGAACATGAGCAGAGAGTGTCAGTGCTTTCCTGGCCGAAGTGCCCTGTGCCTGGACTGGAGAGGCCTCTGCATCGACAAGGCTCATGTCCTCACTTCCCTCATCTGCTCCTGTGCTTGGAGGGTTAAATGGCAAGCCACTGTTTATTGCTGCTGATCAGGGATTAAAGAGAGGACTCTGACAATAGAAATGGCTTCCTTCTTTGAAATGGAGGTACATTTGGTGTCACTGACTGGAACAAGACCAATTCAGAGAACAGAAGCCAGAAACCTGAGCTATGAAAAAGACCCCACAGAGCACGATGGCAATCCACTGCAGTGGCAGGGAAAGCATCAGAGGTTTCTTTCTGTTCACTGTATCTCAAGTAGAGGATTACTAAGAACCAAGGGCCAAAGCATGCTAAGATCCTGCAGAGCAAGTTCTCAGCATAAACTAGGAGCTAGCTGATGGGGTATGCTGACCCAGTAAGTACAGGATGTGGCTCTCTCCAAGCAAGCAGGCATTCACGGGTCTAGATGAGCCACAGGGATGAGGCCAGCTCTCTAGGGAAAGTGCACATGATCCTGGCCTGCAAAGGGGACTCTCAAGATTATGCCCTTCAAGTCTACAGCAGTCGACACCCACAGAACAGGCTTAACCATGGCCCATTGTCTCACAGTATGTCGTCCGTCCCCGTCCCCCCCTACCCCGGGATTCGCCCAGGACCGGGATAAGGGAAGAGCTCTCACAGCTATTGGCTGGTTGCTTCAGCAGAAGTTAGGAACAGGGGGATTCTGCTGGACAAGGTGGGTATAAATTCTAGCCAACAGCATCTTATTTAAGGGATAACTTCCAATAATCAAGTGCCAGGGGAATGGGGGAACAAACAAAACTAAACCCAAATTTGCTTTTTTATGTCTTGGTCCCACAAGAAACACTCAGCTGTCTCTTTAAATCTACCACTAGGAGGTGCAGAAGTATAGCAGGTAGGCAATCTGAATGTCATTTGAACCATCAATTCCTACAGGGATGGATGGCATTTCTATCCCCTGGTGACAGCCATTGAATCCTGGGACACCCACAGCAAACTAAGCAGAACATAGAAGATCTTTCTGTTGGTGCAAGATGCTAAGCTATTCCCCCAGGTGGCAATACCACTGCCCCATGTTCCCATAAACTGCTGGTTTTATTATAACAATGAGGCTCTTTTGTAATCCAAGAGCTGGAACTGCAGGCCTTTGGAATGGAGCAACATTCAGCAAGAGATTAGAATGCTCATTTTGTTCCCATGAATACCAAATACTACTCTAGCAGAGTGAGCTAACTGGTGGCCACTGGAGCTGGGGATGAGAGGTGGAGAGAGACTTATACAGAAAGACAGTATGGAGGGCTGAGAGGTAGTACTCTCCAAGAAACACTCCCGTTTCCTATCATTGCCTCCATTGCCTCCAGCACAGTTTTGTGTCTTTGGAAGACACTTTTTTCCCCGTCTCAACAAGGCTTTCCACTTAGACCTTGTCTCCTCCCAAACTCTCCCCTCACCAAGGGGAGGTGCTGTGTCTGTATTCTCACTTACATTAGAATTGTATCCCACCTTCACTGATAACCTGCCTTTCTTTAAAGAGAAAAATCTAGTCAGTCTTGCCTCTAGACTAGAAGCATCCTGGGGCCACAGGCTCCTCCTCCAGGTGTCATTGCACCTTGTGGTACCCAGCAGAGTCTGATGGCAGCAAGTGGGAGGTGTGAACATGCATGAGCATGTGTATGCACTATACACACACACACACACACACACACACACACACACACACACACACACACACATCTGGAGATGAAGAACAGTAACAGAGAAAGGGAGTGAGGAGACTAGATAGGAGATTTAAAAAAAATCATCTACTTTCCCAGGCAATTAAATAGATATTTGAAATAATGGCCGCAAGCCTAGAATGAAGACCTATGTGTCCTTGCTAGCAAAGAATAAGAGCTTACAATAGCATCTGTGTCAGCAAGTGGTGGTCTGGCACACTTACCTCCTGAGAACAGGAGGAGTGTCTGCATTCATGTACTCAGGCCTGTCCTGGACTCCCAGGAGACCAGAAACTCCTTAGGGAGGCAGAACCCATACTGGTTTCCTAAGCAAGTGCTGGTGACAAGTGACATTCTGCGCAAGTACAGCAGGTACTCAGCACCAACTGACAAGTGGCTAACCAAATTCAGAGGCTCCAGATGGGAAGGCTTTAACCTAGAACCAACAAGTTCTTTTTCATTAGGCCTTAAAAATTGACTTTAAAAAGAAAAAAATTATCAAAACCCCCACAGACTCCAGAGATTCAACTGAGAGTCAATTCTGAAGCTAAGTGAAACCTTGCCTTGTTAGAAATCCTGGCTTGGATAAAAATCCCACAGAAGTCTTCTTGGTTGATTAACCTAACTGCTCTTAACAAACACATGCATAAAGAAGCCCTGGTATACACAATGGATGTTTACTCAGCCATAAAGAATGAAATTATGTTATTGTAGGAAAATGGATGGAACTAGATTAGCATCATGTTAAGCAAGAGAAACTCAACTCAGGACAAAAGCTGTTATGAGGCACTTAGGTCCATTAACCAGCTGCCTCAGTTTCCCTGTACTCTGAAGGAATTAGGAAACTGAAAATGGGTTCATGCCTGTAGCCACCTTACAATTTTTACAAAGCTATTAGCCAAAGGCTACAACATACGTAAATTTAACTGTGTAACAAATTAACAAGCCCTTTCCTGGGGGGAAAGAGGGACTCCACATAAAATACTCTCAGAGTATTTTATTCAAGTACAGATTGAGGAAAATGGGGTCTTCAATATCACTCATTTTTTTAAAAGATAGAGTCTCGGGTTGTGTGGGCCCGTTTTAGGGCTTGCAGAGTTTTTTATTTGTGGGTCCATTCCTATGTAAAAAAGGTTTTGTGTAGTGGACTTTGGAGCCTTTAGTATCTTTTCTTTGGAGGGCAGCTCCAAGTTACAACTCCATTATGCCTGTTAAACATACCAATTTTGCAAGTTTAAAAAGGTGGTACACTGATTTAAAAAAAAGGAGGGGCATAAGAGTCCCTCTTTAGAATACCCTTGCTTCAGGGCTTCAGTGTAGGATAGATGGGTATAGTATCATGTTTTATCTCACCAAGAATCTAGACAAATAACAATCACTAAACAAAAAACTATAAGAATAGAAAAAATAAAAAGGTAGGACTATTTGGGAAGAGGAAAGGACCAGCAGGGAAGGATAGGAAAGAGTAATCAAAATTGGGGGTGATTATGATCAAAATATGTTAGATATTCCTTTGAAAAAATGTTAATGGAGCAGGGCATGTTGGTGTACACCTATAACCCCAGCCCTTGAGACAGAGGCAGAGGCAGGAGGATCTCATAGCCAGTTCCAGGCCAGTCTAAACTACACATAGTTTTGTTTTAACCTACATTCTCTCCCCTGCCCCAAAGGGAAATATCATAATTATTTTGTATAACTAATATATGCTAATAAAGAAAATGAATAGTGAGGAGGACTCTTCCATTTTTCCCTCTTCTGGGCTTCCATGACCAGACTGACAGACTGCCTGTGAGTGTAAAGCACTGGAGAATCAGCTAAGGTCAGGACAGAAATGGCAAGGAGGCTTTGTGCAGTGGACTTTGGAGCAGAGTCCCCAAACTGGTCATTATCTTCCAGGCCTGTCTCTGACATAAGTCCCATCACTCCTGCTCACACCTTCCCATCTACCAAACGATTCTATTGTTTGGTTGCAGGTTTGGGTCTGCCCTCCCTCCTCCTGGGTTCGGCACCATCACGGAAGGCCATTCCCTGATTGCTCCGCTTGGCAGGGAATATGGGACAGAGGGAGTGGATGCCACTGGGAGTTTGCCTTTCCCTGTAAGCATTGTGTTCAATACGGACAGATACTTGTGTAGCCTCTGTGTTCTGCATTAACCCCAGGGCAGAATCATTAGCGATTAGGTTTTTCTATGGAAACAGCAAAGCACAGGAGAGAAAGCAAACTCCCAGTGGAAGATCAAATATGCTAAGGGTGGGCATCTTAAGGTACTATTCAAAAACAATATGGGGAATGGCAGAACTGTATTTCCTCTGTTCCTCTAAAGGGAAGTTCAGGAAAAGGTCAGAAGGAGAACAATGCAGGCCATCTATCATACAGCTTCTCCTCTAGAAAGGTTCCGTACACACTGCAGCCTCATTTCTCAATTCTATAATTACCCCCCCTCCCCACACACACACCACAGATTGCATGCCACCATGGCCTTATGAATTATACATTTCATTTCCATTTACAACACTGGGACTTGGTGGAACTGCCAGGGTGGGCAGCTTCAGGGACGGCCCATCTAATGTCCCCTCAGGTATACATACAAATGTTACAGGGCCCATACAATCATTGTAGTTAGCGGTGACCTTCAATTCTCAGGCCACCTTTGGTTTTGTTTACTGAACAAACAAGAACGGGCTACCAGTTGAGGGGTTCCCTAGGGGGAAATTATATTGGGGCACCTTTCCTTCCCCTTAGCATTTTTATTCAAGCTAAATCTTGTTTAAATGAATATAAAGGGTGGTCTTGAAAGACTATAGCTGTATGGGGCCTGAAGTGTGCGTGTTTGAGAGCATCAGCAACACCCACTTGTCTTGCTCTTTGAGTTAGTGTGTGGATAGAAAGGGAGTACCACAAGTGGATACCATGGCAGAAACTGGGGGAGCCCCACTCCAATTAACTGACATGAGAAGGCAGTGCAGCTCTGGGTAGTGGATTTTGGAGCAGAGTCCCCCAACCGGCCATTATTCTCCAGGCTTACATCACTCTCTGATGTAAGTCCCCATCACTCCTGCTTACACCTTCCCATCTACTTGACAAAGAAAAACAAACCAACCAACAACCAGTAGGCTCAGTAGAAATGGCATCCTTGGTAACTGAGAGAACATGCCCACAAAGAATATTCAAGGAATACCCCATAGAGCAGACGGGGTGAGCTAATTAGCACTCCCTCTGGGAGCAGAGGGCACACCTGAAATCTATCACTCTAAGTGGTTCTCAACCTGTGAGTCTTAAGTCCTTTAGGGTCGAGTGACCCTTTCACAGGGATCGCCTAAGACTATTGGAAAACACAGATATTTACATTACAATTCATAACAGTAGCAAAATTACAGTTAAGAAGTAGCAAGGAAAATAATTTTATGGTTGGGGGTCACCACAACATGAGGAACTGTATAAAAAGGTCACAGCATTAGGAAGGTTGAGAACTACTACTCTAAGTGATAGTATGAGCAAGATTTTAATTTTAATTTAAAAAATTACTTTAGATAGTTCCAGAGCAGGCATTTGTGAGATGGGCTATATATACATGCAGGGGATTTAATTTCTGAGGTTGGTCTCAGAAATGTGAGTAAATGAAACACAAATCGCTGGTGTGTGTGTGTGATTGACTTAGGTCTCTTTGGGAACCCCCTTTTAATGTTGGATGTGTGTTTATAAAGGACTTACTGAGGTCTACTGGGAGCACAGCAGTGACAGCCAGCCTCTAAGATGGCCTGTGACAGTCCACATGTCCCTATCGGGTGCCCTACTATACCAAGTAGGGTAAATGTGTGGAGTCAATAAAATATTACAGAAGTAATGATGTGTGACTTGTCAGATTAGTCATAAAAAGACACTGGCTTCTAGCCTGTTGCATTTTGAATCACTGCTATAGAGGAAGCAGTGGCCATATTGAGAGGATAATGAGCGCCTACTAGCAGTCAGCATCAGCTTGCCAGTCACAAGAGAGCTTCTTCAGAAGCAGATCTCACACCTCAGCCGGCTTTCAAGTGTTTATAGGCCCAGCTGAGGGCTCAGTGGGTGCAGCCTCCCAAGACTGAGCCAGGACAGTCTCAGCCAAGTTGCTCTCAAGTTACTGACCCCCAGAAACTGAGATGATCAACACTGACTGCACAAGCCACTACATGTTAGGGCAATCTGTCCCATCGTCATGGCTCATGTCCATGTGTAGGAATGCTATGTTTCTAGAAGAGCAGATCTGCCGGGCAGTGGTGGCACACGCCTTTAATCCCAGTACTCGGGAGGCAGAGACAGGTGGATCTCTGTGATTCAAGGCCAGCCTAGTATATAGATGGAGTTCCAGGAAAGGCGACAAAGCCACACAGAAACCCTGTCTGGAAACAAATGAAGAAGAGGAGGAGGAGGAGGAGATCTGTGCAAAAGTACTCTACATTCACTCTAGCCAGCCTCAGTGGAGCGGCCCAGACACTTTTGCTGGGCTCCACTTAGTCCCTGTCCTGACTGGAATCACTTAAACACCTTCTAACAATGGGCAGCACAATTACAATGATGCTGAAGGACTCCCAAACACCTAAAGCTGGCAGGACCAAAAGAGCAAGAAGAAGGCTGCAAATTGCCATCCTACGGGAAGAATCCAACAGAGACATTAACAATTTGACCTGACAAAACTTAAACTAAAACAAAACAAAAACAAAACAAACAAACAAAAAACCCCACACTTAAACTATTTAAAAATGTTTATTAAAAAATTTTATCAACATATACTAGTTATATATAGTAACGGGTTTCATTATGGCGTTTCCACACGTACATATTTCGATCATATTCAAGATTTTTATTTATTTATTGAGACAGGGTCTTTCTACACAGCCCTGGGTGGTCTTAAACTTACTCTATAGACCAGGCTGGCAGTGAACTCGCAGAGATCCATCTGCCTCCACTTCCCAAGTGGTGGGGTTAAAGGATTTTTAACATTGAGAACTTGGGTGATAGATCCTAAGAGTAGGGATTTCCAGCTTCTCTCAAAAATCAAAAGCTCAGGAAATCCGAGGGCCCACAGTTACTCCCAGCAGTGATGATCTGGGGATAGCGGTGCTGCCCTCTCCTAAGACTCCCGTGTACCACCTGCTGCAGCTTCATCAGCCTGTAGACTGCACCATCTGGCTCCACTGGCACTTGAATTCTGAGATGGGTAGGAAAGAGACTGGACGTAGGGAGACAGGTAAAATATCTAAAAGTAATTACTGTTGAATCTCTATGATGGGCTCTTTAGAGGGATACAAATTTAGTATTCTTTGCTATCCTCCCCTTCCCAGTTAGGCTGGTCTAGAACTCCACTGTGTAGCTCAGGTGGTCCTCAAATTCGTGTTCCTCCTGCTTTAGCCTCAGAAAGGCTGGGATTACAAATACATGCCCATGCCCTATGCTTTCAAAATTAACAGAAAGAAAGTTTGTTCAACAGCTGCCCCAGAGGCAAGGGACAGCTTAGAACTTAGAAAGCATATAAAACAATTACTGCACTTTACATTAACAGCATGCATTTTAATAGCGACGTTTACTTATGGAGGTTTTCTTATGTAAGACCTCTGCTGAGAGGAAGTGTGGTGTTTCATCTCACTGCAATCTGGCTTTCTACTGCAGTAACGATTTACAATAGCAGAAGAAGGGAAGGCTCTGGCGCCACCGCTCTATGACTGTCTGCTGGAGTCTTCCCTCCTACAAGACAGAACAATGTACCTTTTCTGGCCTTCTCCTAGTTATGTATTTGAAAGAGAATTCTAATCAGTTTTCAGAGTGGCTTACTCAGGAATTAACTAGCCAACCACTGGATAACTGATGTGAACAATCCTCTGTAACTTCTATAAAATTCTGGGAGAAGAATGCAGGGTTAACATATCATGCTCTCAGGAACATCCTGCCCAAGTAGGCAAGAGCTCAGCAGGAAGAGAAGACCTTGGGTTGCTTCAAAGTCACTCAAGGGTAGCTTTATATGTGAGTGAGGCAGAACCAGCTGCCCTGTTCCCCTCAACACAGTGAGCACTGTGGCATCCTGAATCGCCCATATTTATTGACCTTTCAGTACATTTGAGACTCTGCTAGAGGTGATACTAAGCAATGGTTTCTGTTTTCACAAATTTTAGCAACTGGTTCATGTACACAGCAAGTGATACATGGAGGGCCAGAGGGAATGATCTCTTTTTTTTTGCTCAATAAGCATTTACCAAACATCTGCTAGGTGCTGGCACTGAGTATTTGGGCATCTTCAAGAAAGTCTTTGTTCTTATGGAGCTTAAACTCCAGTGGCCATTAGGGAATGCTGCCACTGGCTGGAGAGAACAGAGACTTTAAGGAGTCAAGATTAGGTAGAAAAACTTCAGAGCAGAGAGAAGAGAAGGAAGCTGCAGGTGCGAAAGCAGCCTAAGAGGAGGTACAGGGTAGGAAAACAGGAGGGATGCTCAAGAGAACAAGGGGGGGGGGCACAGGACTAAGGCAGTGCAAGGGCCAGTGACACCAGGGTGGAAACCTCCCATCAGCAGTGCCGTGGTCCCTGTTGAAGGGGACAACAAGCTTTTATCTGGTGTCCACTCTTAGGAAAAAAGACCCCAGGGCATCTGCCTCTAAACAAGAGCAACTGAGAAACTCAGTGCTGAGACTTCTTAAGGTTGTAACATGGAGAGGAGGTTTAGAGAGTTGACTGGACAGGCAGATCGTGCCTCCTACACCACCACCACACAGAGGGGTCTGACCAGCAGACCTACAGAAGCAGCTCTTGGCCTCTTTGTAAAGACAGGCCACTGAGAAGCCCAGATGACAAGTGACATAATCTCCAGTGCTTCAGGAACTAGCGTGAGATTGCCTGATCTGTGATGAGATCTGCTGTACGATGCCGTAGTGAGGCTTTGCCCCTTATACAGAGTTACAAGGAAGGTTTTGTTTTTTTCTCTTCCCAAAGGTGGTAGGGGTAGGGAATACACTCGCAGTGCCTCTGAAGCCATTTCTTTCTTTTTCTTTCTGTTTGCTTGTTTTTGTTTTGTTTTGTTTTGTTTTTCCCCTGAGACAGGGTCCCACTGTTTGGCCCTGGCTGTCCTGGAACTCACAGAGATCCGCCTGCCTCTGCCTCCCAATTCTGTGATTAAAGTCATACCCCACCACTGCCCTGTGAGGCCATTTTTTTATTGCAGGGGCAGTGTGTCTATGCAGCTAAGTTGGCTGAATGACAAAATCAAAGAAACCAATCATGATCTTGACTGCACTAGACAGACAGGCTCACGCTCCTATTGCAGGCCTAACTGCACAAGCCACACATAAAAGCTGCTGCGACACAAATGTGACTTTTCAAGTTAAACATCATTACAGACAAATCTCTGGACTTGTCAGTGTATTTAGAATGGCTTCGATGTGACCTCTAGGGGTTTGGAGCTTGTCACTTGGTCTCACTATCTCTCTCTGTCTTCCATACTTAGGAAGTCATCCAGAGCTATTTCCTGGTGGGGCAGATATCATCAAGAAAGAGTGAAAATTCAGGAAGGACAGAGGGCTAGAGTGCCCTGTACACATTTATAAGTCTAAGAAATCCTAATTAACAATGATACACACACACACACACACACACACCCCAAAAAACAAACCTGTGTTCATCTTGATATCCTGGTAATATCAACTCTCAACTTACTTGGATCACCCATCCAATATTTATTTGGGGGAGAAATTTAAACCAAGAGAACAGTTATTAATAAGTGCTGCTGGAGGGATCCCTTCAAGTGGGAGGTTAAACAGGGTGGTTGCTAAAGTCCTTGCCAACGTCAGTTTTCTAGGGATCACCTGATGCTTCCCCTCTGATCACATGGAGCTTCACATCCACAGGCCACAAAGAGCAAGGTGACAACAGCCTCTTCACACAAAGACACCTACGCTTGGGAGGTGCTCTCTTGGATTAGAAAGTGTCTCTAGGACTCAGGGTCCTAAGCCTGGAGCTAGGATGCTGATGAGCAAGTCACTGAATTCGTAGGGCCCACAAGACGCGGCTAATGGCACCAACCACTCTGTTAAGTGGTAACATTTAACAGTCAACGCAAACCAGGAGAAGAGTGGAGAAGCAAACACAACATGAACAAATTTTGCAACATGTGAGACAGAGCCAAGGTCCACCTTCTGTTTGGATCAAAGAAATGAGCCCCATTGTAAAGGAAGCGAGCTGGTCAGCCCAGTCCAGGGCAGGGTTCTACTGCCTCATCTCCCAGGTGGCTGTGGGCAGCAGGTGTGTGGGAATCTGCAGAGTGAGGCTGTCTTCCTTGGCAATCGCATCAGCTTATCCCACATTGCAGGGGCTTCATAGTTATCACTGCAAATGTGCTCACTTTCCCTCCCCTTCTCTAGTTCTTCCAGTTGAGACAGCACTGCTTGCCGTTTCTGTTCTGCTTTCCTGACACACTGCTCCAGCCTTCTTCATTTTTGAAGGAACTCACAGATCCAAAAGGAGGCATGTGGGCAGGTTTGTACTGGGGGCCATACTACCACTTAATATTGTTATGCTCTTAAAGGCAGAGACCACCTTGTCCAGCTTATAGAGAACAGTGAGAGTTGAGGTGGGGCAGGGAGACAGGTCAGGAGGCTAGCAGGGTACTCTGGAAGTAATTTAAGGACACCTGAGCTGACTACACACCTAAAGAAGTTCTATGAAGCTCCATGAGTATGTCACCAGCCACCCCTCCCCTGAGGCCCATAGACCTTTCCTGGCCTCTAGCTTTTGCCCTGCCCCCTTCTCTGATTCAGGGCCCTGCTGTCCTCAACACTCTCCCAAACCCCTCAAGGTTTGTGACTCAGTGAGCTCTCTACTGACTCCTTCTGTCACTCTCCCCTTTGCTGGCTCCTTGTCCCTGTCCCACCTGCCATGGCAAACTCACTCCCTGTCACCGCCATCAGCAGGCTAGTGCCTCAGGCCCAGCCTTTGTAGGTCTCTGTGGGAACCTTAGAGTGAACTCAGTACCCTCCTACTCTGTAACTCCCTGTGTTTCTCCTGGAGGAACCATGCTGCTCTCCCTATCTGAAGTCAGTGTGCTCAATGGTCATCTGTAATATCACACATTTGTTTGTCTTGCTTTATCTTCTCTCTTCTTTTCACCCTGAGATTATAGGCACACTGGGATTATAGGCATGTACTATGCTGTCCATTTTCTTTTAAACTAAGACAGTGCTAGGGATCAAGTCTAGTGCTCCATGCACAGCAGGTGAGCACTCTACCAACTGAACTTCATCTCTACTCCTCTGCTCCCCTTTGCTCTCAAGGCCTCGACTCCTCGGCCTCACCTGATCTCGGAGCTAGTCTCTGTTTCCAGTCTTCCCACTTTCTAATCAATTACAGCCTGTTGCTAGACATGTTTTCCTAAAAGGGTTTTCATCACCCTACTTCGTTCCTAAAGAACCAACTGTTTGTCACAGGAAATACAAGTTCTCATTCTGTGGAAGGCCCCAAAACAACTGTTCCCTTATTCCATCAAGTCTCCCTCTGTGTCCAGTTGCCAATGTCGTCGTCTTTGAGTCAGATCTTCACTGTCATTTTGCCTACTCTGGTGACACCTTCTTACTCCATGCTTTTGTATGAGTTGTTTCTCTCCACCCTTGCTCTGATGCTGACATTCCTGGAGCTCAGTTTTATGTTTCCTTCTGCTAGCAGTCACTTCATGGTCTTACCTTGGGCTTTGGCACTAAATGAAAGCCTCAGAGTGAACTCTGCTGCCTGACTTAATGCTGATGCTCCACAGGAGTGCCCAGTGCCTTCTGTTAGACAGCGTTTGTCTCAGCACCATGGCTTGTGATCATGCTGTGAGAATGGCTTATGCTGGCTCCAATGGCCTTTCAGACATTGCTGGCATGATTTTTCACTTTACTGGTTCCTCAAGTCCCCAGGCCTTTTCTATGCTGAGCTTCCAGATTTCACCTACAGGTGAAGGTGGCTTCTTCTCTAAGTATGGATGGACCCTGTGCATTCTGCCTTCCTTCCACTCAACGTCCCTGGGGATACTCTCACTTGCATGGACCCCCCAGTCTTGGCCCTCTCTACCCAAGATTCTGTCTCAAGTCTCCTTTCAGAACTCCTTCCTTTCCTTCAGCTCACCTTCTACTCAACCGAGGCATTGTCTCAGGCATTCCACTGTTTCTAGGTACAGCAGTTGGTCTCTCCAACTAAGCTGTGAGCTTCTCTAGGAAAATTCATGGCACCTTCTCCTTCTAGATGCTTACATCCCCATGCAATATCACAGGGCCTTTAGAAAACACAGTGGAACTAACTATTTTGCCACATACCCCTTGATTGGCCACCGTTTTCCTAGATGTCCCTTAAGAGGTTTGCATCAGTATTCAAGAGCTGGCTTGTAAAGCAGATCTGACTTACCTACTTTGTGCTTATATTGCTTACTTTTCTGTTGCAATGAAATGCCATGCCAAAAAGCAACTTATGGAAGAAGTTTCTTTTGGCTTAGGGTTCTAGAGGACTAAGAGTCCATCCTGGTGGGAGGCACACAGCAAGTATCAGTCTGGCTGCTGGAGCAGGAAGCTGAGAGCTCACATCCTCAACCACAAGCAGAAAGTAGAGACAGCCAATTGGAACTGATGAAAGGCTTTAAACTCTCAAGGCCTCTCCACCCAAAAGGCCACACCTTCTAAGCCTCCCCAACTAGGGTTACCAACTGATGACCAAGTGTTCAAATATCAAAGACTATGGGGGGCACTTCTCATTCAAACCACCAAAGTGCTTCTGGTGTGTCATCTACATACTATGGGCCATGGTCAGAACCACTGACCTTACATACTGTGTTGGGGCAAAGAACAACCAAGTTTCAGTATATGAGTCTAGCTCGCTTGTTCATTCAATAAATGCTGTGCAAAAATGACCAAACTAGTAAGTGGTCAAAAGCCAACTATTTTCAACTCCACTGAATTCTTTCCATGGATAAATTCCATGTGAAATGGGAAAGTAAAACCAAAATTTTTTCATAGAAATTAATTTAATGACATTAAAAATTATATATGTGTATATGTGTGTGTGTGTGTGTGTGTGTGTGTGTGTGTGTGTGTGTATATAAATCAGCCAAATGTTAAAAGTTTTGCAAAGACTTTGGTTTATTAACGGCTTTAATCCTGGGGCGGGGGGGGGGGGGGGGGTGGTGGTGGTGGGAGATGGCAGAGTTTCAATGAATGGAGCAATCTAGCTGGAGCAGTGGAGGTGAGATCTTGTTTGCAAACTCAATCCAAGTGGTCATTATTAGAGCCGTTTCCCACCACCTCCTTCAGACTGAACCTCAGGAAGCGTGGAGACGTTTGTTGATTATACACTGGTGGCCAACATCCACCACCAGACTATCAACCTTCCTCACCTTAGGCTTACCACATGAACTACAGGCACACAAAACAAGCTGGGTACCTGCAGCCTTCGGGTACATGGTAAGAAGTTCAGCGTAGCTGCCTTAGGGAGGTAGGGGTTCGCTCTCTCCTGGACCCTGGCTGGGGAAGGCTGGATGTTGACCGATGTGCATATTTCTCATGGAGGCCAGCACTATGTGGTAATGAGACACTAGGAATGAGACAGACAGGGAGAGGGGCCACGGCTAGGTAATAAAGGTGGCAAATTTCCAAGATGGCCAGCTTCTTCCTCACCCTCCTGACTTGAGACAAAAGCCTGACAGCTTCAAACAAAGGCCTTGTAGGCTTTTGTCTCCCACCAGCAGGTCTGCTATTGATGGATTGTCTCAAGTTCAAGGACATGTAACTCATGCTCTGGGCCAATCAACCAGCCTAGCTTTCTTCAGAGGCTTTAAGAACCCCAGTCCGGGCTGGAGGGATGGCTCAGAGGTTAAGAGCACTGACTGCTCTTCCAGAGGTCCTGAGTTCAATTCCCAGCAACCACATGGTGGCTCACAACCATCTGTAATGTGATCTGGTGCCCTCTTCCAGCCTGCAGTCATACATGCTGTATACGAAATAAATAAATCTTTAAAAAAAAAAAAAAAAAAAAAAAGAACCCCAGCCCTTGAAAAGAGACTGGCTGTTTAGGGTTTCCAAGTCCCCCTCCACTCTGCAGAGGGTCGTTTTCTCTGAGTGTCTGCTGCACATGTATGCTTCCTCACCCCCCTTAAAAATCACCTTTCTTCAACTGCTGATTTTGTCTGCGGTCCTTAAGGTTTCTCTGCTGCCTCCCGTTGAACTTCAGATTTTCTTCCTGCTTTTTAATTCTTTAACTGGCAGAGAAAGTGAATTCGATCAAGACCCCTAGACTGTATCATTTCAAGGTCCCTAGACTGAATCAGCGTTGGTACTACTGCCTGACGCAAACCAATAGGGCCCTCCCTCTGCTGCAGAGGCGCCACGAGGATCTTCTGGACTGAAGTGCACACTACCTTAATAAACTCAGCTGCTTTCCTACACCCCTTGAGTTCACGTGTCCCCTGCTGTCTTATGACCCCCACGCCCTGAGTGGCCCTTATTTTAACCTTTTCCTTGCAATGCAAGGCCACTCAAGCCTAACTTTCTAGTCTCAAAACATCCTGGCATTTGTATCTCATGTAGCTGAAGACTTCACAGTCATACATCCCAAGTTTTCTAAGCTTCTCTAGGCCCAAGTCCAGGGGTCTGAGCACTCCCAGTAAGCCCAGTGCTGAGGCCTGCTTCAGCCACAACTTTCAATATTCCGAGGGAATTCTTCCTTGCGTTCCAAGTGTCCCAGGTCAGGCTTCTTATTAAAATGACCACACAACACCTTGGTGATGGCGTCCTATAACTTTGCGGCAGGACTCTCATGTTCTCCTTATTCCCTGTCCTGGGCCTTATGACAGACTTCTCTTCAAAAGGTATTGTCTCCAGCCTATGAAGCTGTGGCTGTCTCTCGTTTTCCTTTCTTTCTGACACCCTTTGTATCCATCATCACACAGAGGTATAGTGCAACTTTCCTTAGGATTAATTGGCTTTATAATAGACTCATATACAGCTTCCCAATATGTAACTATATAGTTAAAGTAATAACTATCCTTCAACTCCCTTACTTAAGAGTTTGCATACTGAGACTTGAAATTGCTCCAATTAATCACTTTTGGGTGGGTTGTTTTCCTATAAAAAGTTGATCAAGCTCACTACTAAAATACACACTTTACTCAGGGTTTTCCAGAGTTTTAGGAACTTAGAGCTGGTGATAGCCCTAATGATCATGGGTATTGTCTGTCTCTTAGGAAACTGAAAAGGAGAGGGTTGGGAAGAAGAACCCCTGAAAAAATGGGAAACTTTGGGGTTTCAACTGTTGTAAGCATCTCAGGAAAGTCAATGTAGCCAGTTTCTGATTTTGTTTTTGTTTTTTTAGAGCCTAAAAACAAACTCAAATAAGATTTGCGTGACTAGAGTAGAATTTGCCTATTGTGTTTAGCACAGGCCTTTGTTTTTTCCATGTACATTGTGATTCAGACTTTAAGTCTTCTCTTCAGAAAAAAAAAAAAAAATGATGGCAGCGGCGATAAGCAGCAGAAGTTTGCCCTCTGCCCAGGTGGTACAGAGACGGACTCACTCTCCTGGAGTCGACCCAAGCCCCATTACTGGTATGTTATTACCATATGGCCTGCAGGACCTTCTGTATCTGTGGGTTGGACCTCACACCTGCAATCACTTGTTCTCAGCAGCCAGGTGTTTCCAAATCCCCTTTCTCTGGCTCAATTCATTCGCTGTTCACAGTCCTTTCAGATAGTGCTAAGAATGGTGTGGGGGCACCTTCTAACGAGGGCTAGCCAAACACGACATAAAACAAGGAAAGAATTATTCTAAGAAACAGAAGATAGCTGAGTTTCCCTGGCAGATCCAGTGACAGGGAAACTCATGGGCCTCAGATCTTGGCAGGAGATAGGAAATGGTATGTGCACTAGCAGGAGAGCTCCGCCCAATTCTGAAGGAAAACAGAAGCTGAAAAGACCAAAGCACATAAACACTAGTGTCCCCTCCCTTAGCTTGTCCTTCCACATTCCAGAGGATCCCAGCTCTAACAGGCACCCTTTAGTTTGGGGCTACTGGTGGTATGCTGAGAGGCTGATCCTGGGTGGGGTGAAGTGAGGCTGACCATTAAAGTTTGCTGCTAAATCTACCTGCCCATGGTGTTTTTCACATGACAGCTTTCTATGCATTTAAGATAATAGCCACAAACTTGTGTGTCTTCTCTTCTGCATACTAGACAAACATTCCCCCTCTCCACTTTAACTTTTAACCCTTCACATCAAAAGTATGACTGTGCCACAATCACATGAATATAAGATGTTCCATAAGTAACATACAATACTTTTTTTTAAAAAGATTTATTTATTATGCATACAGCATTGTGCCTGTATGTATCCCTGCAGCTCGGAAGAGGGCACCGGATTTCATTACTGATGGCTATAAACCACCATGTGGTTGCTGGGAATTGAACTCAGGACCTCTGGAAGAACAGCCAGTGCTCTTAACATCTGAGCCGTCTCTCCAATCCCACATACAATACTTATTACTTGCTCTAAATGCAGTCATGGGCCATACAAGGATGTTTCAGTAATGATGGATGGACCACATATGATAGAATTTCCTTAGGATTATATTGCCTAGTGATGCTGTCTTTGTTCATGTGAGCACGTTCTATGGTATTCATCAAATCACCTCAGGACACATTTCTCAGAAGTATTGTCATCGTCCAGTGACACAAGACCGTTTCTCTTCCATGGTCCTGAGCTTGTACCACCACTGTCACTTTGACAACTATTTGAGAGTGATTATCCATTCTACACAACTTTCTCAAAGCCCCTCCCCCAATCTTATAATGTACTTCAAAATTCATCAGGTCTCCCCCATTAATTGATTAAAAAGAAAACATGCAAACAAATATTATAAGGTTAGCTTGTCTCCTGCTTCTGACTCACTGAGATCTTTTTCAACCTTGAATCTATCAACCAAGATCTTAGTTATCCTTCCAAAGGCACAAACCTGAAAAACAAGCCCATTTCTATCTTCGTTCAAGCTACTCATAAAGACAGGATCTTGTGCACATACAAGGAACCTGTCTCTAGACATAACAATTCTCTAATCCATGTTCCAGTCTCCATTTCTCCATCTCACTCATAGGATTTCAAGTACCTGTCAAGTGCCTCACTGAAATTTACAATATACTATAGCTAGCAAGTAACATAGACCCTCGAGGATGTGCCCAGATTTCCCTGTCAGGCCTACCCCTCAAGAAGATTGTGAGGAACATAAATGGGGTTAATATGGCATGCCTTTTTGAGTGAGGTCAAACAAGCACCTTCTGATCTTTGTATAGTTGCTTATAAGCCACCTGCCAACAATTGCTACTGAAGACTCTCCTGGGAACCAGTGACATGCTCCTTAGTCCAGCCACAGGGAAGCTTTTCCCTAGTGTCTCTCCTGTATGCTAGCTGGACTTCTCTGGAATGCCACTTTCTTTCTACTGCCCTTTCCTCCCAACATTCCTGACATCCTAAGTCCTGTCTCTGACCTTTTGGCTGCTTTGGGATCCTACCTTGTTTATGGTGACCTTAAGCCTTTGGCTCTGCTTTTGGTAGTCCTATTTCTGTCTGTTATCAGTTAGTGTTCTATATCTAACTCCCTCCACCCAGAAACTCTGCTTTTGCCTTTTAAATTTCCCAATGACACTCCAAGCCTCCTGCTCATGAAGCTTGACTCTCCATTTTGGCCCTGACTCACCTACTTTATACAGTGTTCACTGAACTGTTACAGTCATGGGTTTTCACAATTTGGAAAACTGGATTGAAAATTACCAAGTTCTGCTCTTTCAGGTCAATAGGGCGTTTATATCCACAGAAGAGGCAGCACAGGGCTGACAGATAGCCACCAGGCCTGAGTCTGAAGGATATTTCTGCCACTAGTGCTAGGTAACCTTATGGTCTTTCTCCCCTGATATGAGGTTCAGGTATGAAACTATACTGAAAGTTCTTTAGAAATGGAGAAGAGACAAAAAGCTGTTGGCCCCTAGGCAGTTAAGCTGGGGAGGGGTTTTAGGCAAGGTCAATGTAAACAATGGCATTTATAACTGGGGACTGACCAACAAAACTAAATTTAAAATAGCTTGGTATGACGAAGTGGGCCCAATAGGAACAAATATAATATATAAGTTAAATTTAGACTCAGAGTAAAATTTAACTTTAAGATATTTACACTTCCACATTTCCCACCTCTGAAATCCAGAGCCAGACTAAGAACTGAACTAAGAAGGAACCAGTCCAGAGCTTCCTAAATCCATCTCCTGCTTCCTCAAAAGCCCACCCCTAGTCCTTCCCCAGAGCTGTCTGTCCTTCAGAGCTCTCAGAAAAGGTTCCCATCTGCTGCAAGCTAATGCTTCCTTTTCACTTAGGTGGCTGTGAGACAAGGGTACAGCCACCCAGGCTCCAAGCAGCCTTTTTCCATAGGATCCTCCCTGCACACCAGGCCACCTGCTTCCACGAGGACTCTGCTCTCCTGTTTCTACAAGTTACCTTTCGCCCCACGAGGCCCCTCACTTCAGTTCCTCCCTCCTGGCATGTCTATGTAGAAACAGATTCAGCAGTAATCTCATGTAGCTCTCCTCTTCCCCTGCCATTGGCACCTGCACTTCTCTTTCTCAACTACTCTCAGAACATGTTTTTCTGCAAACACTCTCCCTTTCTTATTACAACCTGGCTTCCATTTTTCCTGTTGTGCAATACTTCTCTTTACAGGATACAAGAGCTATACCTCTGCTGCTCTCTGCTCAGTAATCTCAAGTTATTCCGGTGCCCTTGTTCTCTCTCATTAGCCTAAGTGTCCCTTGATTTCTGACCATGTTTTCCTTGGTTCTAAGCACAAAGGACTGAAAAAGTTAACCTCTGCTCCTAAATGCTTCCTAATTCTAGGATGCATGGGCATCCTAATAAATATTTACAATGTAACAATATAAGCAGCTTAGAATCCCCCTCATAGATGGCCCATTGACAGTTTTTCTTCAACACCATTGTTAACAATGAGTTTCAAAGACTTAAAAATGCCTCTGGCTATTACCTAGTAGTTGCTCCTCTTCCTTATTTCACATCCAGTGCTTTCTTTCCAACCTTTGCCCCTCTCCCAGACAACGTCTAGCTATGTATCTTAGGCTAGCCTTTAATTCTTTGAGTATCTGGCCTTGAACTCCTGGTCCTTCTGACTACTAAATGCTGGGATTACTGGGATTCCAGGTGTGTGGCATGCCAGGTTTAAAACTTTTTAAAACAAAATCCTGCAGGTTTCTTTTATGTAAAATATCTGAATTTGCAGTATCTCCCCTATTTTCTTAGCTGATGCCTTAGCTATGCATGCATTGACCCATCTCACCACGGGGGCCTCACACTTCAGATTCCTGTCCATACCAGCTCACTCATCCATCCATCTATCACCTACCCACTGTGACCAGAAACTCCTGGAAAGAGACTGGTTGACGAACTAGAATTTCAGTACTGTGGAAAACCCGGGAATGTTGCAGGTTCAGAGGTTAATTACCTCACCTTGGGCTAATTCTGGCCCTCCAGAAGAGCCATTCCTTGCCCACCTCTGTGTCTGAACTAACATCTTTTGACTAACAAAAACCTTTTGGAATCTACTAACTTATCAGGTCACTGGCTTCCACCAATCTAAAAGCTGAGAATGTCATTAGATAACACCCGAGGTCCACAGAAAAACTTCCTCCATCTTGGCATAACCACCTCTCTGATGTAGCCACCAATGTATTTTAAACTTGCCTTGATTTATGCATGATCTTCTCTGTTCTGTAAAACTGTAAAAATTCCTGAAACTGCTTCCACAACATAACATGGAATTTGGGGTAACCTAAATCTATGTTCCCAGGCCATGGTCACTCAAAAGGGCTCCAGAATAAGCTGTCTCTTATCTTCTTTAGGATGAGAGATACGGCTTTTGTGTCAAGACCACCCACCTACTTCTACTAAAAATTTTGATTCTAGTACTAACTTACCCAAAACTGCAAGTATTCTTTAGTCTCCTCCCATTTTCAAATCCACCCCCTTCAAATGAGTACCCAGGGTTAACTTTCTTTCTTTTCTTCGTGGGCACCTGCTTAGCTAACCTGACCCAAATGATGTTTTGGTGAAGACGCTCACTCAGCATGTTGTTTGTTCACCGTGAATGTCTACGGTGTGACTTGTTCACCTAGAGCTTACCAGGTGGTCTTCACTTGTTGAGTCTTCTGTTCTCAGCTGTATGCTCTTCAGAATCAGAAAAAAAAAAAAAAGTGTGTGTGTGTGTGTGTGTGTGTGTGTGTGTGTGTGTGTGTGTAAAACACCAAGCTGTCCAGATGGTGCTTCAGTATACAGCATTATACAATAAGCTCTGAAGATGGGCAGTGATTCTTGTTAGGCAGAAGCCAGTTTCTAGAAGGACCAGTAATCACATACAATAAAAACTATAACTAAGAAAAGATGTTATAGTAAGCATATTTTTGTAGATTGACATTTTTAAAATAATTTACTGGCATCCATGAAGAACAATGATCTCTCTTTTTTAGTCCTTTTTCCTTCAGGAAAAAGGTCAAAGTGAGTAAATGGTTTTAAAAAACAAAACAAAACAAACCAGGACAAAACAAAATAAACAAAAGCTGAGTTTTAAGTGAGCTGCAATGCTAGGCTATTCTTTAATCTCAGCCACTATAGTTTTAGGTCTCCTGAGACTTGGGGAAGAGGGGCTGGCACAGTGTGTGTCCTCTAAAAACAAAACAGAAGAATTGGCCCCATGTTAAGAGTTCAGGCTCAGCGAGACCACTGAAGGGCCTTCTGGTTCTCCCCAAAGCCCAAGGCCAGGTAGGAAATGCTAGTTTCCATACTAGAAATACTGTCTTCTTCCTTAAGGTTTTAACCAAACCAAACAGGAGCAACAGAGGAAATGATTTTCTGGGTAGCTAAGGAACATGGATAAGGACAACATACATAACATGATCACTTGTAAAGTGGCACAAAGATACCACGAGACACCTCATTTTTGGTGATCTCCATGTAATATCGACTGATCCCTTCTAGTCCACATGCATGTGCTCATATAAAACATGTCAGAAAAGGAATCAAAGGACTTCTTAACAAAAACCAAGACTAAAGCTCAGAAACTAAAACCAATATATACAAAAGCTAAAACCCAAGTGACACACAGAGTAGTGTTTCCTTCAAATCATTAAATACAAAGTTGTAATCACAGCATATGTACAGTTCTGTGGTTTTAATTTGACAGCCTGCACTTATTTTTGCTGGTCTTTTTACACTCTCAATTCAGAGCCTACCAATTAACATCTTAATTTTCTAACTTTTATCTGTCAGTTGCTGTTTGCCTTTGACACATGATTTTTAGGAAAAATAGGAGTAATTATATATAGCTACATAGTTTTAAAAAATTATAATTACCTATAATGTTAAAGAATCAGATTAGCAGGAAAAGGGAGACAAATATTTATGGCTGCCAGTTGGATTTATTGATTTGACTCTTACAAGGATCACATCATTTTAAAATCAACTTAATAATTTTTGATTCACTTGTGACAACTAGTAAAACTGAAGAGTGACACTAAACTGTGTTCAGTCACTGCTTTAGGATCCTAAGTAGTGACTGCTGTTTCAGAAATAGCTTTGATTCAATGGCTTTTGTAATTACAAGACAAAGAATGAGCTGCTTTAAAAACAAATTGCCAGATTCCTAGGACAGTCTTTATACATGTATATAATACATAAAACACATTGGTTAACCTCCTCATACCCTAGAACAACCTAGTTTCATTGGTAGCAAGTAGTGACATACTTTATTTTACTAGGCATTATCTTCTAGGTGAGAGTGAAGAGACTATTAACAAATGACATTAATTAATTAATTAATTAATTAATTAGAGTCAGCAGTATCATACAATAATAGATAACCGCTATACAAATCAAAGAAGTTTGATTAATGTGAAGTGCTATAGAAAACAAGTCATGAATTAGTTTTCATTTAACTGGGTATCTAATGAGACATCTTACTTCAAGTACTGTTAAATACCTTAAGACTGAATAGAAGAAATTAACAAATGAAATCAATTCTATTAGAGTTTAATGTCATTCATTTTGTGATGAAAAGTTATAAATACTATATAACTGAATGGCACTAATAGTAAAACTATAAATTTTAATATAGCACCATGCACAACGAATATACACAATGAAATCTTTTTAAAAAGGATAAAACTATATGTTGGCCATTCTATTTATTTGAAACCAAACCCTGCTTTAGATCCAGATGGTTAAGGTAAAAAGGCCAATGAATGGAATTTTATTTTATCTCTCTAAACACACCTACTTACAGGCTTGGCCTTTGTCTACATGCCTTTCAAATGTCAAAGGTATTTTGAAAATAACCAAATAACCACAGACGAATTCATGTTACTAGATCACTTCAACCTGTGCCTTATATAATGCAGTCAATTTACTGAAGGGCCAGTTCAATTTTCCTATCAAAAACAACAAAACCAATGACGTGGTCTTAAAAATCTCTTCCTCTGAGTTAATCTCTTTAGCTAACAACTACAATCTCAGTTTATCATTGCCAGTGGAGGGTGACCTTTCCAGAAGGATCATTGAACCCTCCTCCTACCTAGAAACTAAGCTCAGCCCTCTTGGCCAAAGGGTTGCTGTATAGAGCTCACTCTTGAGTCATTCCAAAGGGCTGCTGTATAGAGCTCACTCTTCAGTTATTCCAAAGGGCTGCTGTATAGAGCTCACTCTTGAGTCATTTCAAAGGATGACATAAACAGAAGCCATGCTCTCTCACTGTGAGAAGTGATCTGGTGGGGGAAATAAACCAAGGAGATAAGCATATTGTAACTGCACATAATTAAAGACAGGGGTGACATTTTAATAAGACCATTCTTTTTCTGTACACTCAGAGATCTTTCAAAAAGAACTTAAATTTAGCCTTTAAAGACTCATTTGTGGACAGGAAAATGAGATTGAAATAAGTTCTACAAAAAGTATCTGTTCAGCATGGTTTTTATGTGTATGTTATCTGGCAAACAGAGGGCCGACCATGCGAGTATATCAATGTAGAGGGAAGTTCCTAGTCCCATGGCACTGTTTCATTACAATAACACTGTAACAGTCAGGGAATTAATTGACAAAAAGTACTGAAGCCTAGCATAATCGAGTGTATTTACACACACACACACACACACACACACACACACACACACACACACACACACCCCTGACACAGCGCTATTGGAAAGAAAAGTCTACAAGCATGAATGTTAGTTAGAGGACTTGATGAAATGTAAAGAGCTATTTGTGGCAGTCATGGCAGTGGTCAGCAGGAGAGCCAAGCACAGAGCACCTACAGCTGCATCTACAAGAGAAGACTAGCTCCGTCTCCTTCCTGTGCCACCCATCTTTGTAAAGTTTCATTTATGGACCTGCCAAGACAGCAAGTGGAGCACAAGGAACAGGCTAACCTTATTCTTCACTAGGTGTACAAGAGGGTTTGGTTGAAATGTCTCTTAAATTGCTTTCAGACATTTGACAAGTGGGAACCAACACAAAAGCTAAACATTTCCCTCTCTAACTCCTGGCTTGAGATGCCAGCTTCAGAAGGTTGAGTGTAAAGTGGATGCTTTACACTGCTGGTCGAGGGGTGTAGAGCTGTAAAGTCCCTCCAAATCTGCACTCGGAGTTAAGAACATGGATGTTCTGCCCAGCTATTTATGAAGCACAAGAAGTATCAAGCAATTGCTGATCATTCCTGTTGACTGCAGTAAGGAGCATCTGGTTGCCACATTGGCATTCCTGACATTCAAACAGTTGCTGCTGGATGGCGATGGTGCACACCTTTAATTCCAGCACTCCAGAGGCAGAGGCAGGTGGATCTCTGTAACTTTGAGGCCAGCCTGAGCTACGGAGAGAGTTCCAGGACAGCCAAGGCTACATAGAGAAATAAACAAACAACACCCCAAAACAAAACAAAACAAAAAACCCAAACAACTAAAGTTGAGTTTAATATCCTCTAGTTCAGAGAAAAACTTGGGGAAAAAAAAACAAACCTTAAAAGCCACAATTTGCAACAATGAACTGAAAGAGGGACTTGCTACAGAAAGAACATTAAGATATTTTTATAACAGTCAAAGACAAAGCATTGCAACAGGAACTCAGCAAACAGAAACTGACAGGTCAAACAGTAACATACTAACATAAAGTAAGAATCCGAAAATTTAAAATAGTAATTACACCACAGACAGTTTTACAGAAAACATCACTGATGAACTCTGTATTTATATATTTACTTTAACAGAACTGCTAACATGACATCTTCTCAGACAATGGTAATTGCCCTGCCTTGATCTTTAGCCTCTATAAACACTGCTGAATGCAGATCAGAAAATTAAAGCCAATTAAAAACTATATCATGGGGCTGGAGAGATGGCTCAGCAGTTAGGAGCACTGGCTGCTCTTCCAGAGGACCCAGGTTCAATTCCCAGCACCCACATGACAGTTCACAACTCCTGTTCCAGGGGATTCAACTCTCTCACCCAGACGTACATGCAGGCAAAACACCAATGTACATAAAATACAAACAAATAAATTAAAAAAAAACTCTATCATTTGTGTATTGGAATAGATTAGACTCTATCACAGGACTTCATTTGAGAATAAAATTTGAATGAAGTGACCAGTGCATTTGTTGAAAATAATCATTAGCAAAACCTAGGGACAGAATACTACCATTCAGATGAGAACACAAAGAACTATTTATTAGTTATTGCCATTTGTGTACCCATTGTAGTTCTGCTTTAAAGACACACCTGAAGTTTATTATATGCTGGTCTAGATTTTTATTAATTTACTTAAATTTTAAGTTACATTGTGTGTGTGTGTGTGTGTGTGTGTGTGTGTGTGTGTGTAAACATGCACACGCAAAGGTGCACACATGCTACAGTGCAAACGTGGAGGTCAGAAAATAACCTATAAAACTCAGTTCTCTTTTTCACCACGTGGGTCCCAGGGACTGAACTCATGTCCTCAGGCTGGCAACAAGTGCCTTTACCTACTGAGCCATCTCACTGGCCCTTGATTAATTCCTTACAGTTTGTTTCTCTAATGTATCCATTCATTCACTCACTCAAGATCTCATGGACATGATGTGTGGTACACACAGATTTAGATGCCAGAGATGGCACAGAGAGTAAGGAGTCTACTCTCTTACTCTCATGGAATCCACATTCCACTTTGCAACACTTGAGCATTAATAGACTTGATCCCTGGCTTACTAATTTAAAAATCAAATGCTACTTTTATTTAAGTTGGCAAGAAATTATAAAATATCTTGGATATGAAACACCTGTCAAGATTATAAAAACTGGAGAAATTTTAAATATATCAACTAAGAACTGCTGCAAAAAAAAAAAAAAAAAGTCAAATTAGCAGACCAGAATGGGAGGGTTTCAAAAGATATTAAAAGTAACATTTTTATTAACTTTGGTGATTAAGATCAGTGAACCATAGCCACAAATTTATTTAAGACTGTGGATTGTCTGCTACTTGACCACCCATTTTTAACTCAAATCAAAAAGAATTTATACTTTCACTGTTCTTGGCCATGGTATGATTAAGTGTTCTGTAAAGTACTCAGTATTTTTACAAAACATACTGGAACAAAGCCCACAAGCAAGCCATGTTTATCACTGCTTCAATCATGAAAAAAGTTACATTAATAACAATCTATTTGTTAGAACAGAAAGTCGTGGTGGCTAGAATGGTGAGGACCTAAAAACTGGTGTTTAAACTTTTTTTTTTTTTTTTTTTTTTTTCTGAAAAAGGGGTTGGAGAAGAAGCCCCTAAGTTATACCTGAAACCCACCTGGCTCTGGAGCCCCTGGGACAGGAGTACAAACTCTGCAACCGAGTACACACAGAAAGACAACAGCTGCAACCAAACTTAAGGGGAGCTGGCTGATGACATGAGGGTCACGGTGGCAGGCTGGTGACATGAGGGTCACGGTGGCAGGCTGGTAACCCTGGCGGCAATGTCTCATCTCCTTCATGCTCTGTCCATTTCCTCCCCTCACAGAGTGAGCCAGCTTTTCTGGGAAGTCGGTCTGCCACCAGCACTTCTGACATGCTGCCACTCCTACTCCCCAGCTCCTCTTCACTTTTTTTGTGGAGAAAGAATGAGAGTTGAGGAGCTGCAGAGATGGCTCAGTGGTTAAGAGCATACTGACTGCTCTTCCAGAGGACCCGGGTTCAATTCCTAGCACCCATATGGCACCTAACAGCTGTCTGCAACTCCAAGATCTGACAGCTTCATACAAACATACATGCAGGCAAAACACCAACGCAAATAAAAATAATTTAAAAAAAAAAGAAAGAAATGAGGGTTGAGGACGCTCCTAGAGGCTGAGGTCTGGCATAGACTGTCTGTGTGAGGGTCCCCGTGGCTGGGTTTACCTGTTACCAAGTGGGTCTGCTTCATGTGGGACTTTCCATGTGTGGGCCTCCAGTGTAGTAGGGAGTTTGGGAAGTCTAGCCTTTTCTGACTTATTTCATTTCTGTTTTTGTTTCCAGCAAGCTCCCAGGCAAACGCTAAAAAACATGTTGACTTTTGGCTTGGTGATCTTAAGCATAAATGCAATAGAGAAGTTAAGATTAAATTTATCCAAAGATCATGTGAATAATAATAATGATGCCAATAACTAAATTTATGTGGTACTTTATACTTTTATTGGGTCTTCCTCTGCTTTAGGTCTTTGGATACTCAGACCTGTTGGATAAGTTTTTTCTTGGCCCAGTGAGGTCAGATTTCAAACAACTAATGCAGGAAATCAGATGGCTGTGTTTTTGCTTTTGTTTTTAATCTTTTAATTTTGGGGGATGGGGAACTTGCATATAAATGAGCATGCATACGGGAACTGGAGGTTTACAGCAGTCTATAACTCCCACCTTATTTGGGGGATGGGGAACTTGCATACAAATGAGCATGCATACAGGAACTGGAGGTTTACAGCAGTCTATAACTCCCACCTTATTCTCTGAGACAGGATCTTTTCACTGACCTTGGAGCTCAATGACACACTCTGGCTGGCCAGAGAGCTCTAGGAATTCTCCCGTCTTCGCATCCTTAGTGCAGGACTACAGGTCTGTCCTGCTGCACCTGGCTTTTATGTGGGTGCTAGGAATCCTGACTTGCGTGGCAAGCACTGTACCCACTGAACTTCTTTAAATTATGCCACATGTAAAGCGGCAAGAAAGTTTAACGCTTGTGTGGTACCTACTAGGCAAAGAAAGCACTGCGGAAGGATTTCACAGACAAAAACTGGACGAGGTAGAGAAGATGAAAAACAGACTCCAGGCAAAATGACTCTAGCTTAGCCTCAGGAAGCAACAAACTTCGTGTGGACCAAACACTGGTTCCTCTGGACAAAAGGGAGAAAAATGAACACTGCGATCATATTAATCAATCAGTCTTCTGTTTTCAACTTCAATTCCCAGAGCTAATTAACTACTTCATTAAGGAGGGGATTCTTTCTTGATTTAGAGTATTAAAGAATATCCCTAAATAAAACCTTATTTCCATTTCCAAAACTTCTAGATTCCACACCCTAAGACATGGCCTCAGGATTCCAGCCCTCTATTTCCTGCCACCCAGACTGGCTTTCCACTGGAACAGCTGTCTACTGACCAGATCTCAGAGCCCGGATGCTTCAGCATCTGCTTCTATCAGTCTTGAAACCAACACTGGGATAAACGCTCTCATCTTGAGTGTATTTATCCTGTGTCTAATTTTAGTTTTATTGTATCGCAATGACTGACATGGGTTTAACTGCTTTGTCTGATAGATGTTGGTGCATCAGACTGACAGATGCTCACTCTTACCATTATTAGCCTGATGGATTCTGACTAATTCATAGAACGAGATAGGGTATGTTTTCTCCTACACTGCTCAGTGGCTGTGTCATCATCAAACATTCAGAAAGGATCAGCTATGTGAAAAATATTATGCTAATCCCTGATAACACAGAAGTATGAGTGGAGTCCCCAGCCTTCAGGGTACTTGTGGGTGGGAGATAGGACACACATCTACATACAAATGACAGGAGAAGAATAGCAAGGGAGGGCTCAGGCACTGCCACCTGGGGTCAGAGAATGGTTTTAAAGTTGATATTACCAGGAAGCTAGCAACACACTGACTTAAACCTGACTGTGCAGAGACCACAAGGGTGTGAGAAAGAGCTTTCAAGTGGACCCCTATGTGGTAACAGGAACTGGGACACTGAGCTGGGACACAATAAGATTCAAAGGATATTCTGTGTTCAAAGATGCCTCAACTGGTGGCTGAAATGTCCTTACCAGAGGTTTCTTATATCCAGGCCCTTCCCCATAGCCCTGTCCTAGTCAATGCTTTTCCAAATCATATACACTCCCTACTAGGCCAGTCCCTGGTCAAAAGAGCACTGAGTAGGCACTGTTGCTTTAGAACATGGTCCTAAGGTAACTGCACTCATCTTTGCTCTATACCTCTGCAGCAGAATCTAGTAAAGTCTGTCTGGAAAGTAACAAAAATTTCAGCTAAGCAGGCTATATATGCTGCAACTCCTTTCTGTGGCCAACTATTCATCTCTGTCTACAGAGCACAAAGGTCTTAAGAAGCCTAGGAGGAGGACTGTAAATTTGAGGCTGGCCATGACAGGTCTACCCCATTACCACCAAAAAAGGCACCAGAGCCAGTAGATAAAGGAATGGATACAGTCATTAAACAGGCCATACTTTACTTCCCATTCCCGGCATGGAATCCCAGGCTCAACCATGTCAGTTCCCTTGGCTGCCCCACTCCCTGCTTTACAACCATAAGCACCTTCACTATCATTACTGACTCACCAGACTTCAACACCCACTCCATCTTTCTGTGCCCAGCTACTCTTCAACAGATACCGACCAGGGGCCTGTTCCACTAAGTACTTACTAATATGTGGGTCTATGGATAAATGACAGGCCTTTTTTTTGTGTAGACATTTTAATAGAGGCAGGGTGACCAGAAAGAAGACCTGCTATTTGGCTCAGTATCTGATGCTAAGTTCCTCTTCCTTTTAGCCACCACTGTTCAATATACATGCTACATTGAACTGAATTAAATTTAAATTAACCATGACCTATTAATTGATACATGAGTATACATTTCAGAACCTTACTATTTCTTAATGTGTAAAATACTACATTAGGATGTAAGAGCAGATGAGCACATATATATGCTTTAATATGTATTTATTAATCAATAGTAGCAACAACATGACAACACTGTAACCATCTTTCAAGCTTGATGAAATGACTTTTATTTAATGAACAAGCAATTACAAAGATTTTAGACTAAGAAGGTAGGGTTATTTCTAGCATATGGAGATGTGTGAATGGGGCTAAAGAATTGTAGTACAAATATACCCATATGCAGCTTGGCTGTATCAATCTTTAAATTAAACAGCCTACCAAACTACACTGCTGGCTATAAATGTGCTATACCTGACAGGGAGAAAATTCCATGAAAGATTATAAAAGCTCGCTAGAAGCATTAAAAATTTCCAGCCATTTCATTATTTGTCACTCAGCAACTGTTAATATTACTTTTTGTATTCTTAGTGAAGCTTGAAATTAACATGGCTTTTTGTTTATTTCTTCATTTCTGCACCCTTGTCAGCTCATCTCAGGAATGCAGTTTGTTAGCTGGCTGCTGCAGTGCCAAAGAAAAAAGCTCAAGGAAGCTTAAGCTGACTGGTGAAAGGCTCTGCATGAAAACACATTTGTGTTTTAACCTCTCAGAAGCAGAACAGTTAACTTAAAATAAATATTTAACATCTCTGGCACTTTTATCAAGAATCATTTTGACATGGACATTAGAACCCCAGGGAACAAAGTCTACAGAAAAATAGATTGAAAGCAAAGATGAATCTAGAATTTTCAAAGGTAAACCAATCTCCAGAAATGCTCCTCTCTCCAAAAACCATTAATCTGAATTTTGCGTGAGCTTAGCATTTTGAAAGCTTTCAGGGCTGCAGTCCCAGGCAATGTCTCTTCTGTCCATGCTGTTTTTGCTGTATGCCGCCTGGCTGTTGGCCTGCCCCACCCCACCCCCATGGCTACTTCACACATGGATGCTGACTTCCACCCAGGGCCCAGTATTACCACACAGCCCAAGCAAGGAATAGATCTTGATAGGGAGAACTACCCAAAACACCTGGGCCCAGACCGTTGGCTGAGCAGTGAGCCTAAGAAGTCTGGCCATCTGTGGTAGGTCCCATTTACTGATTTTCTTGTGCTGACTTTGATCCCTTCCTTACACAGTGCCTTGAGTTTTAAAGAGACGCCATTTAATAAGGATCTGCTAGGGATGTTTTGAAAACTACAAAGCTTGACAGATGTGAGTACTCAATGTCCCCAGGAACAAGAGTGATCAGTGGTGGTAACCAAAATGGATTTGCAAAATGACTCAAATGTAGCAAGTCATTAAAAAAAAACTTCAGGTTAAGATGGGCTGGAATTCTTCTGAAGACAGAATCCTGTCTCATTTATGGCATGTACACAACTTCATGAGCTTCCCTATGTTCCCCAACCAGAACAAGGCACATCCTGAAGGTAGCTTCTCATTTGGGTGTGTGGTCATCTGCCAAATAAAGCTCTGCAGAATGCCCTGAGTGTACTATTTTAAGCCCACTTCCACAGGACTGTCACCAGTGAATCCTGCAGCCAGGTACCTAGTGAGGGGACCAGGGGGCCACTGAGTCACACAGAAGCCCTGTCCAGGTTTTCCTGCCCCACAAACTTCCTATAAAGAACGTAGTCATACTGTGTTCTTTCCTCCTTTTTGTTGGCACTAACTTACTGAGCTCAAGGCACACTGAGTCACAACATGACCCAGCCAATCTCCATCTCTATTTTCGGTGCATTTTACACAGGCAGCTGGTAACACACCTTTCCTGATAGAAACACAGCTCCGACAGCCTATGAATTTCAACTGTGTCAGTCTTGCCGCATTACTTGACCATTTAAAACTATTTAAACTTTCAGAGTTTTCTGTTTTGGCTAATTTTGATGACAGAAGTGTGCTGCATTCCTGGGTCAAAACTGAGGATAGACTGGATGGAGGTGTAGGAAGGAGGGAGGAAGTGGCCCTGCTTTTCTGGTCCCTCCAAATGGCTTTATTAGCTGAGTTTGAAAATTTGTGATGCATTTTCAGAATGCTGGGCACCCCCACAATTAAACAGAAGCACAAATCTACTTCCAAAGCCAAAAGATGTCTGGATTTTGAAGCCAAAAAATGTACTGGTACATTTACATGGTAAGCCCCAATGGTGCTCCCCGTTTGTTTCCTTCCAATGTGTGCACTCAGGGCAGGACAAGCAGACATCTCTATTGGATGCTGAACACCATTTGAAGGGAGTGTCTGTTTCAAATTCAACTTGTTTGCTTTACATGAAAATTAAGGATGTGGTGGCTACTGCCAGGGAACATATTTAAAGATCCCTATAATAAAAACTCTTAAAAAAAGATTTATTTATTTTTATTTTATGTGCATTGGTGTTTTACCTGTGTGAAGGTGTCCAATAACTTGGAGCTGGATTATAGACAGTTATGAGCCTCCACATGGGTGCTGGGAATTGAACTCATGTCCTCTGGAAGAACAGCCAGTGCTCTTTAACCACTGAGTCATCTCTCCAGCCCCTAAAAGCTCTTAAAGTTTAGAAAATTCCTGACTTTCTAAGAAAAATATGGGATGTAGCCTGGTTGTCCATGTGCCAAGCTGAGTTTGCTGTGGCAAGCTGTGCTTTTAGGGGGAGGAGACCAGAGTTCCCTAAGTGTAATCTTCCAGCATCTCTTCTTCATTCTGTGCTGAGGCTGCTTCTAGAAGCTTCTCTTGGAGATGCTCAACTGCCCGAGACTCTCCTGTCCCAGTCCCCATCTGAGTGACTTTGGGTATAGGGCAATGCCGGTCCTCAGGGTCAGGTACTACGTGGCTACTACCCAGATTCTGATGGAGACCCTTTATAGTTCAGTCCTAAGTGATGTCTGCAGTGTTACCACCATCACACACCCTCCCTTCCTCCTCCACTCACTCACACACACATTCATCTATTCAGATCTTCTACCTAGGACCTCCAATGAGCACTGTACTGGTGCCAGGGCACTGCATAAGATCCATACTCAGGCTCAAGAAACTTCTATTTGAGCAGGAATGGATAAACACAGTCGTATGTAAGCAGATGTTAGAAATGAGGGTTCTGCTGGGGCACAGGACAGACACACCATGTGGGAAAGGAAAATGTACTTTCACTCTAGAGATGAGGTATTTTCATATCAACACCCCATGAGCTCACTAACAACATGCATTAGTGAGTGACTAAAACTTGCCTATACAATAGTTAGCATTTCCCAAAGGGTTGCAATTTCAGATTGAGTCCAGCTTTTGACACTCTTTGTGGTCATCTTCTGACACATATATGTTGCATGTATGAAGATCAAAATACTATAAGATCTGTGCTAATTATCTACTGCCACATGACCAACTACTACAAAAGTTTAAAATAGTAGTTCTGTAGGTTAGAGATTCAGTAGTGTCCTAGCTGGGTGATATGGGTCAGGGTCTATCAAGAAGCGGTAATCATGATGATCCATTTCCAAATTCACTAACACAGCTGTTGGCTGATGGTCTCAGCTTTGCCATATGTGGGTCTCTACAGGGCTGCTGTTCCTAAAGGGAGACAAGGAACAGACAGACAACGAGGCAGACACCAACATATCATCCATAATCTAATCTTAGAAGTGACATGCCATCATTTCTGCTGGATCCTACAGATCCCACAAATCAACCCTGAATACTAGGTGGTGAGGACCATTGGGGACTATCATGGGAGCTGGCTACCACAGGCACACTCTAGCAATGACATTCATATATCTCCATTATGATTGGTTATTCCCTTTCTAAGATCAGACAGACAAATAGACAAAAAGGTAGGTAGATTCATAACCCTGCATTACAGATTCACCAACAGAATTTTTCAACAGATATTTTTTTTCCTCCTATGGTCTCAAAGGGCTACCGATACATTAGAAAGGAGCTGTAAATATAGAACAAGCTCAGAACTTTCAGAGGGAAAGAGATTATATATATATATATATATATATATATATATATATATATATATATATATATATACACACACACACAAAATTTTCTTACTGTGAGAAAATATCAGTCCAGTGGCATTAAGTACAACTATTTTATTATGCTTTCATCTCCACTATCTACATCTAATTCTAAAATGGAAACTATACATATTTATTAAGCAATTAACTCCTATATCTTCAACCGTTGATAACCACTGTTCTATTCTCTGTCTCTTGGAATCTCATAGAAAACGAATCATACTATTTGTCTTTTCGTGTCTCACTTATTTCACTTAGCAGAATGTCCTCAAGGTTCATTCATGTTGTAGCCTATCAGAACCCCCCCCCCCCCCGGCTGCCACCCTTCTGGGGGGTGTGTATGTGTGTTTTACTAGTTATCAAAACCAGAACCTTGCATATTCTAAGCTATAGCAGCTCTACTTCGTTCCTTTTCAAAGTGGGGTAGAATTCTAGTGTATGTGTGTACTAATTAAGTATATGCCACATGCTATTTCTTCATTCTCTGTGAATGCACACTTTGCTCTACCTTTTGCTGATGTGAATGATGCTGCTATGAGCATGGTATTCAAGTAGTCTAAAATATATATAAAAACAAATATAGTTTGAACATGTTAAACATGAGTGAGTGAGGTGAAGGATGGAAACCTTCTTGCCTTGCTGGCTAGACAGTCCTTGGCCTGGTTCAGGTTAGGGCCTAGCAGCTCAGTGATGGTTGACAGTGGCTACAGAGAAATGCAGGCTTACTCCATTCCAGATGTACTGTGGGGGCTGGGGAGATGGCTCAGTTGGTAAGCATTAAACCAGTACCTATGTAAAAGTCTTAAGTGGTGGTCAGCGTCTGTGACCCCAGTGGTGGGAGTGGGGGGAGGCATGAAGACAGGTGAATCCCTGGAACTCATTGGCCAGCCAGCTTAGCCAATCAGTGACTACTACGTTCAGTAGAGACCCTGTCTCAAAAACCAAAGTGGAAGGAGGCACCTATGATGATCCCTGCCCTCCATATGCACGTGTACCATCATGCACAAAGGCACATGAATACATACATATAACACATGCATTACTGTTTTCAGTTTAACTTTTCAAAAATACTGTCCTATCATAAAATACATGTTTTTTTTTTAATTCAAACAAACAGCCCTCTTGAGATAAGGAAATGCTTTATGAATGTTGGCTCTTTTAAAACTCAACGGATACCTGAGTATGCTGCTAAATGCCTGTACTCCCAGGACTCAAAAGGCAAGGCAGGAGGAGTATGAGTCCCAGGCCAAGATAGTGAGACTGTCTTAAAAAGTCATAAAACAAAAGCTAAATCAACCAACCAAGCGAACCAGCCTCAGCTGATAGCTCTAAGCAGAGGTCAAGGAACAATAAGTTTTTAACAGTAACAGCTCTTCTCTTCTCTCCAGTAGGGCAACACAGCACACCATCTTGCCTAGGGAACACTTCTTCACCTATATAAGCCTAAAGTTACCCTGAATGAGGTGAATCACTCAACCTCAGCTAAGGCTGAGGATACCTACATAAAGAGTTCATGCATCCAGACCTGTCTGCCCTGGCCAGACCCTAGAAGACAGAGGAGTTCACACATAAGCATCCTACCCATCTAGAGGTGAATTAAGCTGTAGATTATTGTAAAGTTTCATAAGTAATTCAAAACTCTAAATGCCTATCCCTTTAGAAAGTAATTGTAACATTCAATAACATACATGGCAAGTTATCTGTCATGTACAAGGCATGATTAGATGCTTGAGGTGCAGGATACACAGCTGAAGAAAACAGACAGTATAATGTATAACGAACATAGAACATTTGGTACTGCTTAGGAATTTGGGTTTTAACAAAGGGTAGGGAGTGTGCTGGCTCAATCTATACCTCAGTCTGCCCGACCCATGTCTAAAGTCTTCTATCAGGCACATCTCACCAGGATCAACCCTGCAAATTCCTAGAGGAGATACTGTTTCCTGGATTCCTCATATGAAAATCCCAAGCAATATAGGACCAGACTAGTAACCAACCTTTCTTGCCTCAAATTAAATAAAACTCTGGTTCAAACCATTTATATTTGTGTTTACTAATATTCTGAGGCAGTTTTTGGCCTGGTGCACACATGATTGGGTGGGAGAAGAATCCAGATACTGAATGGATTTCCCCGAGAAGGTTTCCCACTGGAAACCACTAGATTCTAGGGTACTTCTGCTACAAAGCTGTGGATTTGAACATAGCCAAAGTATACATCTGTTCTTAAGCAACACACATTTTTGTCACCCTTGACCAACTGTAAGATGCTGCCAAGGCTGCAAACACATGGCCTACTGGGCCTGGAGTCAACATACCACAGGTCCAACCCACACAACACCCTGTCCCTCTTCCATCCAGCTGAGGTCCTGACCAAGTAGATGTAGAGCTAGCAACTCTTTCATTGAGAGATGAGCCCTCTTTGCATTGTCTTAGCCCTGCCAGCTCTAGCTCCTCATGCTTTTCTACAATCTTCAGTTCCAGCCTTCTCCTGTACTGGGAAAGACTATTATTAGCAAATGATACCTTGGCCTTGGAATAACAGAAACAGTTGAGAGCAGCCAGACTGTAGAGAGAGGAAGGTCTGAAAGAAATGGCTTCGCAGCCCCTCACCTCTGGAGTCTGGGCAAAGGTCAGGCCAGAAGGTAGTGGCTGCTGTCAGGTTCTTTCCCCCTCGCTGCATGGGGGGGGGGGGGTGCAACCTCAGAGGACTAGCTGCTCCCAGTCTTCATCCACAGCCCACATTAACATCAAATCCTTCCAGAATAATGTGGCTTAGGACAGCATTTGCGTATCAATCATATGATTCCCTGGACTATTTTTAACACCAGTGATGAGTTCCTGTGTAAAATCATTTTCCTTCTTCTCACCTCCCACCTAACCAACATCCAGTCAGCAAACTTAAAAATACCGTCCATTAAAGGAGAATTCTCCCACATGTATACATAATCTCTCCAGGACTGACCAGCAACTCATAAGACTTTGGGGTATATTTGGGAGCTGATGCATATCAGAATACATTATAACCTCATTCTAGTCTCCTTAAAGCTCAGACTTATGTTGTCACTACAACTCCAGCCCCGACACTAACAAGTCAACTGAGAGCCACTCAGACTGAAAGCTCTCCTAATTGTCAGCTCCCAGGTTTAGAGTCAAAGCTAACGATTACTCTTGTTGGAGCCTGCTGAAGTCACACTGGCTAGGGGGCCAGTGCAGCGGGGACTCCACAGTCTCCTCCCCAAGAGAAGACAAATGGACCTTCGGCAGGGTGGCCGGTTCTGCTGTGGGGAAAGCATAGGTAACGGGGCTGTCTAATTCAGCCAGCACAGTGAAATCCACGAAGTGCGTGGGACTGAGGTATAACTGGTATAAAGTATGTCATCCTTAAGTTATTTTTGTTACGTGGTCTCTTACAAAAAGGAATCAACTTGCTATCCAATTTGGAATGAAAATAAGTATTTCTTGTGAAATAGCCCAGAATTCTCTTCACCCAACATCATTTATTATTAGCTAAACGGTAAGTTCCTTGGAGGTAGACTCCTCCTGCCCTGATTACCACATGTTAGTGACGGGCTCTATACCTGGCCTGCTGCAGGGAAAGGGCTGAGCTCCAATTGCCCATCCCTGAAGACGCAACTACCTCTGCTCTGAGGGTATTGTGTACCCCACGTGTAATCCTGTGGCTTAGACTCCAAAGTCATGGCTTATACTTTGTTAGAGAAGAATCAGGACTAATTGGGGCCTAGAGATTTCCAACTCCCAAGTTAGGAAATGAGAAAGAGGCAGAAAGGGGGAAGAGGAATGAGTAAATAAGCATGAGAAACACAGAGCTTCTGCAACAGGAGTCAAGGATAAAGGCTTTCAAGTAGCTTCCCATGCTGGGCAGGGCATTCATGGTTGCTTTCCCTTACTGAGTAAGAGCTCATGTAGAGGACACCGTGAGACTGGGAGAGCATCAGCCCTTGGGCGTAGGAAACAGCTGACAGCATGGGTTTAAAGGGACAGCAGGCAAGTACTCCAGAGACAAACTGGATCCAAGAGGACTCTAGACCACGCTACTGGACTATAACAATTCAGCAGCGACCATACTTACATTAAAATCTGCTTACCAGAGAACATCTGCCATCAATTAGTGGCATGAGCATTAGACACAGAGTCAGGGGATGAAGAAGGACCCAGAGCAGAGACATAGAGCTGGCCCTTCATGGGGCCAGGGCTCCTTCTACCTGATACATGGTTCACAGGTCTGTAAACTGTTACCTGAAGCTCTGGTGGATTGCCTTGGAATTTGATGATAATTGGATGAATAGGAATCTCTTGATGAAGGAAAGGATTATCTAATTGCCAAGATCTCTTTAGGGGCCCCAGTGATGGGATTCTGTGGGAATTTTATTGCCCATATATGTGGCTAGCTGCAAAGCTGGTTAATACATCCCTCTAATTCCATGGTTTCCATTGTTCAAACATCTCATACTATTGCTGATAAAGTGTCAAATAACATGGCAATGGCTGGTTACTTAGCCCTCTGATGAGCCCTCCACCAGTATAATTAATATAGTGCTCACCATCAGTGGAGAGTGACAACGAATTTCTGCTTTCTTTTTACATAAGATGACATTATACCATATGTACTACAGTTAAGATTTGTTCTTCTGAGTTCGGCCCCATCACCCCTCAGCAGTAAATGTTGCTTAGAACCATTTAACCCAGCCCTGTACACAGTACAAGCAGTATGAGACACTGTCAGGCAGCAACTCTCAAACACTGAAGGACCAAGTGGAGCAGGCTGGAAGAGCTGGCTATGACTGAGGACCAGCTGGCTCTACTCCTTCCTGGCTCAGGGTCCTAGGACAAGTTAGGTTCTCAATTTCCACATATGCAGATGGGGATGAAACAGAGCTGCTCTGATGAGCACGTGAAATAGTATACATGATAGTGCCCTGTCAAGTTGCAAAATTATACTTTAAAAATAGATAACGAAATAATAAATTAAGAATTTTTATTCTAAGAGGAAAGAGTAGTAGCAGGAAGATATGTAGCACTATTATTTCTCCTTCTAAAGAGTTTAATCAGCCCAAGTCAGAATATATAAAGAGATGTTTTTAAAGTATATGTATTAGAGGCCGGGCGGTGGTGGCGCACGCCTTTAATCCCAGCACTCGGGAGGCAGAGGCAGGCGGATCTCTGTGAGTTCGAGGCCAGCCTGGTCTCCAAAGCGAGTTCCAGGAAAGGCGCAAAGCTACACAGAGAAACCCTGTTTCGAAAAACAAAAAAACAAAAAACAAAAAACAACAAAAATAAAGTATATGTATTAGAAACAAGTTTACGGAAGCTTAAGGAAGCAGTTTTTAATATAGCAGTGAGTATACCAATGCTGTATATAAACAGGTGGTGTTTCTCTTTAAGCTAAGCCTGTGGCTAAGTGCTCAAAGAATCAACCAAACTGTCATAAATTCCTAATTATATATATCTCAAACATTCTCAGTAAAAAGAAACATATACATTTAATAATGTTTAGAACTAATTTTTATTTGGCACATATGACTGCTTAGGACAAAAATCTATTATCTTTATATAACCTCAAAGATGTCTTTGAGCACACACACACACACACACACACACACACACACACACACACACACACATTAAAAAAAAAAGGCAGGGGGGAAGAAAGGAAAGAAATGTCCACAGGCTTAGCTCACACAGGCTGGCTGCCCAGTGGGTACCAGAAGCCTGCTGAATGTCACTACCACCTTACAAGGACAAAGCTCAGGACCTAGCTCTGTGTATCACCGTCTTGATTTCAAGTCCTTGGATCATGTAGTAATCCTGTTAAAAGTGCTTTTCCTGTGATGTAGACTTAGGGGACCTGGCTCCCAACATGAATGGAACTCTATCCTCATCTGTGGAGTATGGGGGTGGGTGAGGAGGGATTAGATTCTCATGATAGTAACTGAGTTTTTACTATCTTCCAACAGAGAAAGTTTAAAATGCCAAAAAGCCCTAGTAGGTAAATAATATTCATCACAATAACATCTACAAGCATTATAAAAAATAAAAGTCATGTGTGTTTACATTTAGTATAAGTTGCCTAAACATTATGTAGACAGAGCATATCTAGATTCTCACTTATTTGTGATAAATGCCAGGAGGGAGAGAAGCAAGGGTCAGGGGCTTATAGTTCTCAATTTTAGGAGTCAAGGACATTCCACAAGGACAGGCCCAGCTTGAGGCTAGAATCTGGGTCCTTGGGCTCTTACATTACAATGTTTTCCAACAAGTTTGGTGATCTAGTACTAGAAACATAAAGAGATGAGTACAAGCCATTAGAAGCCAATGAAGGAGGAGCTGATTCAGACAATGGTGAGCAGGGCCGGCTGAGGATTAGAGACCATGAGGATTAGAGACCAATCGTTCTGCCTTGGAGGCAGAAAGGCGGGCTCTGTATCACCTAGTGGCTCTGGGATCATGGACAATTTTACTTAACCCATTTGAACTTAATTTCTTCATCTATAAAATAATATTATCTACCTACAAGAATCCCAAAGAACAGATAGTATATGTAACATTTGGTACAAAACAGGCACTGAACACACAGTAACTAGTTAGAACACTATATGCTGGGTGAATGTATTTGTATGCCTGGAGCTTTTTAGCTTTAAAGCAAGGAGAATCCAATATCATATACACATGAATCTGTGGTTTGAGTACATTTCATAGAACTCATGACGACAATGCTGAGGATGAGGAAAAAATTCAACTCAAGGAACACACCCTCTGGCAGGAGGAACAGATGGATCTGCCCTGGATTCCAGTGGTAGTGCATGCTAGCAACTCCTTCTCTCATCTACTAGGCAGGAATGATAATGGCTACCCTGAAAAACAAATGAAGCCCCTGGCTTTAGCAGGTGCTTACTGAATGCCATTGACTTCTGCTGCAGCAGAAGGCTAAGGATGCTATTGGTGCTGTTTTTAAATATCTGTCCAGAAAAAATAAGAGTATCACATTATAACATTGAGATAGATATATGTCAGGCACCTAGAAATTTATCCACATGCAGAATTTTTATTCTCTAATAGTGTGCAACTCATGTCAACATATGTACTCCACTAAAATGCTATTGCAAGTTCAATATATGAAAGGAATGATAACCAACTCTAAAATAAGTCACTTTTTATAAACATAGAGTGCTGTCTTTCCTTGAAGTAACTGATTCTAAACTGAGAAAAAAAATTGGAATTGGAAAAGCAGGAAAGTACATTCCCCCCCCCCCCAATCAATAAACCATCAAGAACGATTCGGTCTGAGTGGGCTACATCATTCAGTACTTATGGCTTGCCAGGTTTCTCATCTGACCTGCAGAAACAGGCACACTAAATTAGCAAAACTCTTTTGATCTTTCTGGCTCATGAAATAAATGTGTTAAATTCAGTCTGCCCCCTCCAACTCTCAAACAATTTGTCATGCTCCACTCTGACAAAGACACACATGCTCTCACATTCTTCAAAGGATACCAGCTAATGGGAGTGTGGGTCTGCCATCTAGCCCATGATGGGTATCTATCATCACTCCATCCATGTAACTTAGAATCCTTATCCCAACAACAAACACATGGCTTAGAATTCTAACAGGTGCCTCTCCCCAAGGCAAGGTAGGTCATAGACATAGGCACTCCTATACTGAGGGGTCACTTCTGCCCGGCTCAGAGCCACTCTGGTCCTTGAACCATGTGGGCATCCCTTGCTTGTCAATCTGGGTCTCAAAGCATCCCCTCCCCATATTGTTCAGGATTGTGGACAAGTCTCCCATTACCTAGTGGTCCCAGTATTCCTATAGGTCTAGCTTTGTTCACAAAAACACACAGATGTCACAATGTGACAACCTGGAGGTAGAGTCTGCTTTGGTTTGGTAGGAAGACATTAGAGAGGAGAAGAAGGCTGAGGGGTACACAGTGAGTGTGTAGGAGGCTGAAGCTTGGCATGTAAATTCCAGGACCAGAACCACTTATAGGAAGGACAGGCAGCTGCCACAGTATAACAGTTACACCTGATATGAAAATAAAAATTTCTGTCACATGAGAGATAACTGTGAAACTGCCTGAGATTGCAGGGAAATGTGGGCATTCACAGGCCTTCTGTTTCATGGCCTGCTAATGTTCATCAGCACTTTCCTGGCTGGCTGCTTCTCCTGTCTTGGCTTCTGGCTATGAAGTTTACCGTTTTGTCAAGAAAACAAACGCATACCTATAGCTCATGCACTTCACTCACAAACACCATCTCCATGAAAACCTAATGAAAAGGTAGTAAAAGTGAAATACAGTTCATTAATATTAATAGCATCTCTCACTGCCAGCAGCCATGTGTGTTCTATCATTAGATGAGGAGGCTGTTTGCAGCCTATATCTGAGGGAGCTGTAGTCTTCGTCATCAAAGTGACCACCACCACACTGGACAGCTTAGATGGAGGGGAGCCCTCACTAAAACTGCATGGCCATTAGGTGGCCCAGAGCCAGCCTTGGGGGTTCACACACTATCTCCTATGGTCACACAGTTAAGAGTGGACTGAGAATGCCAACCCAATGACCTGACATCAGTACTCTGTGGGGAAAATGTTCCATACTTATGATATATAAATGGATATATCTGGGCTTGAGGAAAGAAAAATGGTTCTTCAGAGGGCAGAGGAAAGAGTCAAGAATCAAAGCAAATCAGAGCTAGGCTATAGAATGCCTTATAGGACAAAAAGTCTACTAAACAAAACAACAACCAATAGAATTCCTTGAGAAAGAATATGTACTCAAAGGTCTGGGAAAGATGGCTTATTCAGTAAACGCTTCTTGAGAATACATGAGGACCAGAATTTGGATCCCCAGCACCCACGTAAAAAGCTGGGTATGGTTACTGCTGACCTATAATCCTAGCACTGGCAAGGCAGAGGCAGGAGGATCCCTGGAGCTCACTTGCCAGCTAGTTTTGCCAAAATGATGGTCTCCGGGTTCAATGAGAGAGCCTGTCTCAAAACAATACAGTGGAGAGTAACTGAGGAGGACATTCAGTATGGACACCCAGTACAAGCACATGAGCGCGCGCGCGCACGCACACACACACACACACACACACACACACACACACACACACACACACACACAAAGGAAGAAAACACAGAAAAAGCAGATTTATAGTCATAAAATATGCCCTGAAAAAAGTTCCAGACAAATTGCCCAAAATTATGAAAGAGGCGTGATGGGGGGATAAAATGGCTATATCAACAAAATATGGTCGGCTTTGCCCATGGTTATTTCCATCTTGTCTTCTTCACTAGATGCTCTTTGAAGGACAAGCCTAGACCTGACTTAGGGTGACACAGGACCTTGCTTATAATAGATGTCCAATACATGTTCCCTGGATGATGAAGAAAGAAAAGTAACCCCAACTTAGAATGTGGGAGAGCAAGTCATGTTCTGAGTATGGGAGACTCAACAACACTGGCCTAAGGGGCAGCGGGCACAAACTGCCTAACCAACAGAGGCTCTCAGACAAGAGTGGCCAGGGCTGAACTTGGCTTGTTGATGACAGGAAAAACAGTAAATGCATAAATACCCAACAGGGGTCTCCATCTTCTTCCTCATTTAAAGGCCAATGAGGATGAATATAATTATCTATGTGGCAATGCAGGGTGGAAAAAATAATCTTTGCTGATGATAGAAGCTGGTGTAAAAACAAATAGAACCCAAGTACTTTCCTTAGCCTCTAAACCCCAGCACAAGAGTGTTATCTCTAATACAGGGGCAGGAAGGTTAAGGGGTTTTAGGTCTGCCAACTCCAAAACCTTACACACCCATATGCGCGCACGCGCACGCACACACACACACACACACACACACACACACACACACACTCTTTAGGAATATTGAAATATAAACAAAATCCCCTCCCCTTATCAGTCTTTCTAAAGCAGAGAGGGCAACACTGGAGGCAGTACCTGGATTCCTGGCAAGCAGAGCCTGGCACATCCCCTCAGGAGAGACCTGCTGTCTGTCCCAGCTCCAGTATCCTCCTTTGCACATAAGGCACACAGAGGCATGAAGAAAGTCTGAATGAAGCTGTTCCTTTGTTCCTCAGGTCAACAAAAGGCAAAATACTAACCTAGCAGTATCCTAAAGGAACTCATATTCTAGCTGCCACTTCTAACAATTTTAGGGTTTACCTAAAATTAACTTCAAAGTGTCTACATTTCAGTATTCAGTAAAATTCATCCCATATCAACTTGGGCCTGAAAAGTAATCCCTCCCCGTTTCTGCTTAAAAAAAAAAAAAAAATGGTTCACTGAGGTAAAATTTACATACTATACAATCAGCCATTATAAGGTGAACATTTAGTACATTCATAGTGTTGTACAAATCCCCACCTCTATCTAATTCCCAAATGCCTTCCTCACTTGGAGATAAAAACCCTTACCCACAAAGCAGCTTCTTCCATTGTCCCTTTCACTGGCCCCTGGCAAACATGCCTACATTCTGCTGAGTAATCTATTCTGGATTTCACATAATGTGACCTTCTGTGTCTGTCTTCTTTCCCTAAGCAAGCAGTTTGGGATATATAGCCTCCCCCCGCCCCCCGTTGCTACTGTTGTTTTGACAAATAAAATTGTGTTATATTGGTTTATCACAATTTGCTTATACAGTCAACCACAGAAGTACATTTGGGGTGGTCTACCTTTTGCTACTGTGAATAGTGTTATAAGAACATGTATATACAACTATTCGAGTAGCTGTTTTCAGTCCTTTAGGACATAAACCTGAGAATGGAATTCTAGGGATCATATGGAGATTCTATGTTTAATGTTTTAGTAACTGCCAAGCTGTTTTCCACAATGGTTGTGCCATTTTGCATTCCCACCAGCAAGAAAGGGTAAAGAAAATTATTTTAAAACATAATTTATGAAAAAATTTCCCAAAATAGTTTTCATTAATGCTGACCCCTATACTCCATGAAATTTCTTTGAGAATCTTCCTTTAATAAGCCTCGTAAAATCTCTAATCTCCAGCCCCACTCCCCATCAAGTACAGACAATATGGTAATTACCAGAAGAGAGCAGACACCCAGAAATGTCTACCATCCAGCTGGCTGCCCAGAACTAACATCCAGACACAATTAGCAAACAAATGTCTGTCTGCAAGTTCCATCAGATGCAGTGATGTCTAATACAGATTTTTAAGGAAGTAAGAATTTACAGCAGAGAAGGGAGAGATGCATAGAGGGCAGAGTGCCCACAGGAAGGTAAGTAAAGAACTGAAACTGTGTAAATAGAAAAGCAGGTATAATAAATGAGAGACACAGTAGCTACATTGAGTACCGACTATCACATCTCTGGAGATGTCCATGACCTGCCTTCTGCAGGAGCCCAGCCAACTCTGTTCATCCCTAGGGTTTGGGGACCAAGAACCTGGAGAGTGAGCCACTGAGGAGTGAGACCCTTCATCTCCCTACCAGTACTGAGCAGTAGCATCTCATTTCCAAAGGGCTATGGAGAGCATATCTCCTACAGAACTCCTCTTCTACCTGCCAGGAAAGATAATACCGTCATATTTCTTCAGAAGTGTTCCATTTCAGTAGTAAAACAAACCTAGCAATTCTCATGCTGTGCAAGCAAAATTGAAAGTATTTATGTGTGATGAGTCTTGCTTGCTAGATGGAAAGAGGAGTAGAATGAATATGTACATGCTTCTTTACCAGAACTACACTTGAGTCATGCATGCCTTTCTTCTGCAGCCTCCATCACAGCAAGACATTAAACATTGTCCAGAGGGAATGCCCACCAAAGAACGGGTTGGTGTGAGTACCTTGAGCTCACCTGTTCAGAAGGCAGAGAGGGTTAAAACTAGGAAATGTGAGCTGGAATGAGTCCCTCTGTACCAAGCACCAGGCAACTGTTCCCATTGCTGAAGTCCAGCAACCTGCACCTACCCTGTCCACATTCTTAAACTCAAGAGTCTAGAGTGAGTCTGCTTCAGATCTGAATCCATGACAGTGGCAAGCTTCAGTCTGTGTTCACCGGGGGGCACACAGGCAGAATGAATGCACAGCTGGGCATAGTGCAGGTATACCCAGGAAAACAGGCAGGCAAGTTCACTATGCTTGCACATCCTGCCAGCTTCTGACCCTGACACTGAATTTGAATTTCAGTCAGGATGTGGTGTGTGCATGTGTGCATACATCACACTTGTGTTGCTCTGTCCAGCGGGATCAACATTATCATCATCCATGGCTACAGACAGAACCGAACAATAATTCTCATAGTCACACGATGTCCATGCAGACCAAACACATGCTTCCCACATGACAAGAAAACAAATACTGATGGCATTCTCTAAAGGACAACTGCCAGTTGTTTGGAGTAGGGGAGGAGCAAGGAAGCTACATTCCTGGGGCTGTACGAGTTCAGGCTGATCTCAAAGGGTTAGAGGCTGTCCCACACCTCAGCTGATGGCCAGAGACTCTTAAGTCCTTGTTTTCTAGGGTAGGCAAGAGCTTATAGGTAGCTTACAGATAACCCAGGGCTAGGTCCTGTGCCCTGTGGGATGAGGACAGTAAAGTTCCTGAGCTACCCTTAGAGCTACTTCAGGGATCACACAGAGCCTTGTTCCTGGAAACACACAGACCTGAGTCACCAATATGACTAAGGACTGGTCAAATTCATACTATGTATAGTTGAAGCAGAGTTTGCCAGGCACCCAGCTTCATAAATGGCTACTTCCTGTGCATACCACTGTATTCCCTGAATCTGCATGCAGTGAGCCTTTCAGCCAGCCTATGGAAACCTTCCTTCTTTCTTGACTTTTGCTGAGATTTCTACAGACTTCTCCTGTGGATTCCCCAAGACAACATGTATGGCTGGCTGGCTTTAGATCCAGCTCAGGGGGCTGGGGGGCAGCGGCTCTGAATCTCTTGTTAAATAAGATGTGTTCAGAAGAGCTGTTGTTGCTCTGAAGAAGCCATAGCACTCTCCCCAACCCAGCTTTGTGTCCCCACCGGTAGAGCCAAGCAACACAAAGTAGGTGCACACAACCACTTGCTGACTATGGCTTCTAAAGAAAGAAATGAGGCAGAGACATGGGGCCATGACATGACATGGAAACAGAAAGGCCTGGGACAAGTAAAAGATGGCACATTTCTACCTTCAATCTTACTGTTCTAGTCAGTATCAGCAACACCTAATTTGGATCAGCTATCCCAAAATTGAGAGACACATGGTGACATTCCCTACAGGGAGCCCTGACATTTGACAGTAAAGCAGTTAGGTGGCAGTGTTCTGGAAGCTGATTTCTCCTCACTATATTCCCCAGCATCCAAGTCTGGCAGGCAAATCCACTGCAGATGTGTCTACCTAGATTTGTTTGGGACAACTACTTTCCCTATACTCAGCCAATGGAGACAAGTTGTTTACTATCACTGCTAGCACAGACAGGCCCAGGAAAAGAGAAAGGAAAGGCGGGAACAGGGAGGCTGTGGTTAGAAGTAAGTAGTTACAGCGTCTTCTCCATGCAAACACCAAGGAGCTGTCAGCTAAACAGTGCTTAATTCACATAGGCCTCACAGCTCCCCAGGCCTCATGGGAACAACCTCTCTTACTGTGAGCTGCAGAGACATTGTGTCAGAGACCTGGAGACACTAGGCCCAAGTTACAAGCTGGCAGGACGCTGAGCCTCTGTCTGTCTCTAACTTCTTTCCCTATACTCAGCCAACGGAGGCGAGTTGTTTACTATATCTTTAAAGTCAGTGTATACCATAGGTCTTGGGTCCCTGTACTAGGTGGATTTTTTTATCAACTTGATACAAGCTAAGGCCATCTGGGAAGAGGAAACTCAATTGGGAAAACACCTCCATCAGATTGCCTGTAGTCTGTACAGCACTCTTTTTTTTTTTTGGTTTTTTTCAAGACAAGGTTTCGCTGTGTAGTTTTAGAGCATGTCCTGGATCTCGCTCTGTAGCCCAGGCTGGCCTCGAACGCACAGAGATCCGTCTGGTCTGCCTCCCAAGTGCTGGGATTAAAGGCGTGCGCCACCACTGCCCGGCCACAGCACTTTCTTGGTTAATGATTGCTATACTAGGACCCAGCCCACTGTGGGCAGTACCACCCCTGGGCAGCGGTGCTGGGTGGTTAAGGAACCAGGCTGTATAAGCCATGGGGAGCAAGCCAACGAGCAGCATTCATTCCTCCACTGTTTCTGTTTCAGTTCCTATCTCTAGGTTCCTGCCCTTCTCGAGTTCCTGCCCTGGTTTCTGTCGATAATGGATTATGATGGGGATGGATAGGCCAAATAAGTCTTTCCTTCCCAAGCTGTTTCTGGTCAATTTTTTATTTTTTCTTCAGAGATAGGGTTTCTCTGTGTAGCCCAGGCTGTCTTGGAACTTGCTCTGCAGACCAGACAGGCCTCAAACTCAAAGATCCACCAGCCTCTGTCTCCCAAGTGCCTCAAAGTCAACATTTTAACACAGGAATAGAAAGCAAACTAAGGTAGTCCCTCATAGTGTCTAGAGATCTCTTAGGGTTGTGGTGAGTTTCATGAAGTGAGTGGGGAAGGCTAGGTTTGGAGCCTGACTGGGTGAAAGCAGGGAGTGTCCAAGATGAAGGATAGTTCAAGCTAGAGAACAGCTGGCTAGTGAGCAGAGACCAAGTGGGCTGGGGAGGGATAGAACCGCCAAGACTTAACATAGGCTAGGGGTGTAGAGATAGACCAGGATGGGAGGGACTAACAGAGAATGGAGGAGCAAGCTTCAGGCAAAGACTCCAGGAGAGTGGAAGACGGTGAGAGCGTGGACGAGTGATCTTAACAATGCTTAGACTAACATGGTGCAGCCAGATTGTTCCACACACGGCAGAAGTAGCGCAGCAAACAGGTGGTGTGACCAAGAGGTCTTTTCAGCAAACACAAGAAACATTCCCTCAGTAGTGTCAAAGAGAATTGCCAACTTAAACTAAGCCACCAGGGACACCGAGAAATATTCACATTTTAATGACCTTGTTGTTTCTTCCAAGGAAACAAGTGAAAGCTCCTGCAAATGAGAAGGACAGGAAGGAGGTTGTGCTCATGGTTGGCCTTGAGCTGCTGAGTAGCTGTGTGTGGCCCAGTAAGAGCTGCCAGGGTCGTCCTCCAAGGCCCTGCAGCTGAGACTTGAACAAGATCACATTACCCATCTAGGACAGCCAGCAGGTGTTCCTACTCCAGGGGCAAATGGCCTTTCCTGCAAAACTGGCTACTTCCTGTACTGAGTCCGAAAATGCCCGGAAATGGGAGGCCTACCGGAGGGGAAGCACTGTACTGTCACATACACGGCGGTGTGCAGGCTACAGCATGACAGTGGAGGACGACTGCAGGCGCAAGGAGCCCAGGGAGACAGAATCTACTAGTCCTTGATCTCACTCTGGAAGCCCAGACTCTGGGCATCTCAGTACTGAGTTCATCGCCTCTCAGTGACCATTATCCTTAGCCCTGCGGGGACAGCCTGTGACCTTCTCACAGAACAGCACCGAGAGAAGCTGCCTGCTTTCAGTGCGTCTGTCGTCAGCAGCTGTTTATTCCAGGCTTGTTTTTATAGGTTCCTCCCTCCCCCCACCCAGCCATTTCCAGAAATGACTGTTCCCCTCTTTCTGACCCTTCTGTGACAGGATAAACAAGACATCTTTTACCCAAGCACCACAGGGCAAAACAAAAACAGGAAGAGAAATCAGGCACACTAAAGCTTTCTATTTAAAATTATCAAGTATTTTTAGAAGTTTTTAGGAGAAAATAGATTTAAATTTTTAATTTTTAAAACATTTTGAAATTAGCCGGGTGGTGGAGGCGCACGCCTTTAATCCCAGCACTCGGGAGGCAGAGCCAGGCGGATCTCTGTGAGTTCGAGGCCAGCCTGGTCTACAGCGCGAGATCTAGGAAAGGCGCAAAGCTACACAGAGAAACCCTGTCTCGAAAAACCAAAAAAAAAAAAAAACATTTTGAAATTAAATGTTATTTTGTTTAGCTTTATAACATGTACAGACTTGTGTTATTACACCTCTACTCAGAGGGTACATGACTCCACTAGCCTCTGACTCTTACTGCTGATCAGGGTGGATATCTGACTCTCTGTATGCCAAATCCATTAATATTGTAAGGGTTCACATATTTGGTGCTTTTTTATTTGCCAATATAAGTTCTAATTTACAAAAAGAAGAGAGCTAGAACGCCTTTCTTGGAGGTAGATAGATGAAAAGAAAGTGACAATAGCAGTTTGTTAAGTTTGTTCTGACTACAGAACTTTTATTTCCATTGTCAACATCTATGTAAGTAAGGATGCCACTGGAAGCTGTTTCTCGGGCACAAGAACTCAGGATATAGGGATGCTGGACCAGTCTACTTGCTGCCACTGGAGACATGCACCCCATAAGTAAATCAACAAACACACATACACAGCACATCTAGCACACATGCTCCACAGTGCTGTCTTTCAGGGGAAATCTTCAGCATCCCTCTCGGCTCTCTGACCTTCAGGATGGTGGGATGGAGTGTCGGAAAGATCATCAGGTATCAAATGCAATTGTGTCCCACCTTCTGTTACTTTCCTCTAGTCCCAGCACCTAGTCACAGGCCACAGGACATCAGTAGGGGTATAACAGCAGCAGTGTGGCAATGAGCCAAACTTTCAAACTAGATTGGTGTATCCCCTTCTCCCCACCAACCACAGTCTATACCCCCACCCACACACTTGTTATTCTCTCTATATGCTGCTCCCTTTGCAGTGTCTTCTGTCTCTTCCTGATGTGGGAGAGAAGCCACTAGTCACATCCCTGACCTGCAGGCTTGCTCCTTGAACACCTCCTTAAAGTGACTTTCAGTGCTGGAGATGGAAGGGAAGTGATGCATGATGCCTGATGCTTGGGGGATGGGGCAACTTGTAAACTGCTAACCATGCCTGATCAGACACATACATCCATTCAATGACAAGTAAACTTACGGAACCTAGGAAGGATAATGGACAGTATAATCCAGCTGCTTCAGTAGTGCTGAGTTGTACCCATGGAGTTGTCTCATTTGTTTCATATAACATCATGAGTTACTCAGTTTCCTGTCTTAAAAGAAATGATGCCTCAGAAAGGTTTGGAAACTTGCCTGAAGTCACACAGCCATAAAGTAGCAGATCTGGAATTCAAACCCAGGTCTGTCTGCTACATATAGTAACGATGATAAAAGTAATGACTACAGTGCTAACAACAGCAGATTAAAATAGCAGCTAGCATTTATGAGTACTTCCTCTGTCCCAGGCCCATGCAGAGCAGCTTATGATGAGCTCTGCTCTCCCCAGGAAGTCTTTGTGCACTCAGATCTCTAGTGTGAAGACAAGGTTAGAGGTGCCTGAGTATCATATCCAAAAGCCTCAAAACCAGAAAAGAAACAAGAGGTCATGGGGCCCAGGGCACCAGCTCCAGCTCCCATAGTGCTATTATTCAGGCTCTGCCTGTCACCCCTGGGGTAGTCCTTTCGAACTTTCTAAATAGGACAAAACAGATGCTTGCTGACTCTGGTGAATTGGTTGGTTAAAGGTTAGGACCACTGACTTCAGGTTTTAACTGCAGTCTGACTGGCACAGAGATACGCTGGCGTACACATTATTAGTGTGTGTGTGTGTGTGTGTGTGTGTGTGTGTGTGTGAGAGAGAGAGAGAGAGAGAGAGAGAGAGAGAGAGAGAGAGAGAGATGAACCCCAAGAGGCTAAAGTTGGGTTCCTATGATCCAGGGCTCAGAGAAGCCCAATGACACAGACTTAAGACTTGTCAACAGGAAAGGACTTGTCTGAGGTATAACACAGAGCTTGGCATGCAAGGGTGTCTGGTACATGACAGAGTTGTATTATGAAGCATGGGAAATTACTGTCATCACCCACCACCCATTCCTGTAGTCATCCCTCTCCACAAATGAATGTCAGGGAGTGGTAGCTCCAACTTCCTTAATTCATGAATGGAGAGTGTGGAAATAAAGTGGCTGACCTCCCATCTGCCTCTGCCATTTCCCTGACTGCCCCGTGCTCCACATTTAGGCCTACCTATCCTCACCACCTCTGCAGACAATCTCAGGGCCAAGCCTCACACTACCCCGATGAAGGCTACAGGGGTTAAAGTAGAGATAAGACTCATTCTTATTAGCTTCAGGTCTCTACATCCCCTAGAACACAGCACAGAACTCAGCTTTGCATTCTTAGACAATTCTTAAATCTGCCTACAAAAGCATTTTCCTTTCAATCCTTTCCCACTTACAAACACCACGAATGTTACTGGTGCAGAGAACAGCAGCCAAGAGCTCAGATCCATTGGTGCTGCAGCTCACATGGGATGGGGATAACACTATCCCAACTTAGTGCACTGTGGCTTCAGTGTTCACTGGGCCTGACTTCTGCCGTGGAGCAGACCTCAGAAATGCTTAAGCCCATTCAATCTTCACACACATTCAGCTCCAAAGGATGCAGTCAAATTAAAGAGACAAAGGCAACCCTGATCTCAGAGACCCCTGCTCTTCCTATGCTCTGCTCTAGAAGGCCTTGTGCAGACTCCTCACAGGGGAATGGAGTCCTATGGCTTCCAGTAGCTGTTCATAGGGCACTTATGATGATCAGCATATTTCTGCTGGTCCTTACTCCTGATTCTTGGATCATCTACCAAAGAGACCACCTGAACTCAAACCCTTGTTTGTTTCAAGGATCTGCTAATGGGGAACCATAAGACAATGGTTCCTTAATGTTACCCTCTCAACTTCTCTCCAGCATCAAGGGCCATACACTTGGGTACCCTCAAAACACTGATCCACCATCTGGCACAAGCTGTGCTTGGCTTATTTTATCTCAGTCACCCTCCTTTACAACTTACAGCAGCCAGCAGCTGCTGGGGACAGAAAAGAGAAGGATTGCCATGCACCTACTTGGCAGGGTGGTGAGCTAGGCGCCAGTTGAAGGGACTAAGGGCAGCAGAGAGCTGCTGCCATGGGGAAGACTTGAAACACTTGGAGTCCTCAAACACCTAGGAGAATGGGCAAGGTGACTAGAGGGTAGCACAAGACACTCCTCCTCAGTTTAGTCAGAGATAGGACCAGGACAAGGGAGCTCATTCCACTTAAGGTTGTAGACAATGCTTGCATAGCTAAGGGCACTCCTACTCATATCTTGCAAGCTCAGCATAAAACACGGTGCCTGGCACATACTTAGAATTTCAAAAATTGCTTGTGCAATGCCTGAATGGGAATTATGGCTCTTAACACAGCTGGGGCTAAAGGGAGTGTGCTGGAGTGACCAACAATAGGTGCCATATCTGTTGAAGTTATACAGAAGTTGTGAACAGTACTATCTCCTCTGCTGGGCATCTGCTTTCTTATTTTCACCTCATTGCAAACACACTCCTCTCAATCAACCACTCCTTCAGTTTGCCAACCCTCATGGCCTCTTCTATCACACTCTCTATTTTTGTATTTCCACATCCCCACCACTGAGTTTTAGGAGTTTAACCACAAGACATTTAACAGATGGGCCCTCAGAGGAGCTACCTATCACTCAGAAGAAAGATCAACCGCTCAAGGCCAGACTGGCACAGTAACCCCTTCTCTACCCTTGACAAGGTACACTACACACTGAGAGGAGACTCTGAAGGCCACACCACCTGCAGCACACTCCAAAGAATGGCAGCAACAACAAAGAAGGTGGGAGGAGACGGTAGAAATGAGGGAGCATGAATAGATTGTGGTTTTGCTGGTGGTCCTTTATCTACAAACTTCACAGTTAGCAGCTCCAACTTGACAACAGCTTTCTGAATGGAAATTCTTCATTAAAAGCATGTTAAGCAGCCAGGCATGGTGGCACAAGCCTGTAATTCCAGCTACTCTGGAGGCTGAGGCAGGAGAATTATAAGTTCAAGGCTAACCTAGAGTAATAGAGTTCAAGGCCAACCTGAGCAACTTAGTGAGACACTATCACAAAATGACAGTTTAAAAAGGGGTGAGTACGGCAGGAGATGTAGCTGAGTAGTAGGGCACTTGCCATCATGTCCAAGGTCCTATGTTCAATCCCCAGTACTAGGGAGAAGAAGGCAGTGGGTAAGGGAGAAGAGAAGAGGAGGATGAAGAAGAGGAAGATAGCATTTGCTGTGAAACTTGACAATGCCTGTTTCTGTCCCACTCCCAGCATACCTGCCTATTAAATTGGTTTGGCATGGTAGATATTTCCAACTTCTAACAAGCACCATGGGAGATTCTGGGGTTGCAGGGCAGGGTCCCTAGAGCTCACTTTGAAAACAACTGGCCTACACCTTGAGCCCAAGGATGGTTGAGCCTTCCCATCTTTAGGCTTAGAGACATGCAGCTGGCAGCCCGACAACAAGGCAGAAAGCTGAGCTGAATTACCAGGGCACTGACACCACTTCTGCATCTGGGTCCTCAGACTCTAAGGATACTTGAGAGGCTTCTGTTGTCTGAGGTGCATGTTTACCTACTGTCTTGAACATATGCACATCTTTCCTTTCATGTGTATTTGCCTCCCTTTCTGTCTCTAAGCACATCAGCACCCCTGCATAGAGTGCTAATGTCACCCTTTCTCACAAGCATGCCCATGCCTGCATGTCATGTATGGCTTTACTGTGGTACCTAAGGCAGTGTTTATGAGCATGCATAAGCCCTTGCTCTCATGTGTACAGCAAGGTTGCAGCAGAGAGATACTCAAATACACATGGACTACAGCACTGAAAATTATTTTGTATTAATTAACAATTGCCAGGCAGTTGTGAACATGAATTAATAATTACTGAAAGACTAATTTCAAAAATGTATACTATCTAACTGAAGGTCCCAGAGACAATGGAGATTTGAAGGCAGTTAACCAGCACAGGTAATTTATTGATCACTTCCTCACAGAAACAAAACAGTGTCTCTGCTTGTTTTCACATGTGTGGAAGTTGGCAAATGAGACTGTCAATAAGCTGGATAGTGTTCCCATACTACCCTCTGATGTGAGCCAGCACACACCTCTCTTCTTGCTGTCTCTATTAGCAACAGAAGGCATGTTTAAGAGCTAATGCTTGCCATATGTAACTGCTTGCAGGGCTCTTTTTTCAAAATGGGCCAGTCACTTTTTATATATTATGATCTGCAAAAGTTGTATTATTTTTGAAAGTCCTGTTTGTGGCAACACCCTTTATTGGAGTGACTTTGGCCTACAGTCTGGCATTGTGGAATATGCCCTGTTTGTTCATGAGAAATGAAGGAAGGTTCCCAGTGGGGGTTAATGGTACCAGAGTCCCCACAGGGGAAAGATTTCTACCCACAGCCAGAATCCTCAACTCTGACCTACAGCCTGGTGAGCACAAGCCTGGGTCACAACAGGATCCAGATTGAACAATGTGGGTGGCTCACAGCTCACAATCTATTCGATGAGTCAGGGAAACAGGTGGTGGGGGCAGGATCAGGACTGAGGCTAAGGTGACCTTCCAGACACTATTACTTTGTAGTGATGGTGGGATTTATTTTTATTTCCTTTTATTTTTTTTGGTGGCAGGATTTGAAACCAGGTCCTAGCAGACCAGAACTTCAGAATTCAGCATCAGAGAGAGCAAAGTCACCAAATAAAAAAGCAAAACAAACACCAAACTGTTCTCTGGTGAGTCAGCTCTGCAGTCAATCATCAAGAAAGTCAAATGCACTAAAGGGTCCACAGTAAGACTATGTATGGGTGGGTCACCATACAATCTAGACCCTCTGTTCTCATTCCTGAATAAATACAGTTATTTCCTGGCCTTAGTGTCTTCCACCAAATTTTTGTCTCTTTTGCCTTTTTCCAGCTGATTATACCATCACTAAAATCATCGGATTATTATTTCTTCTTCAAGAATTTCCAGAAGCTTCCAACACGTTACTTTGACTAAACCTCAGCCCCTCATGCTATATTCAGAACTCCCCACTGTCAGCCCTCACATCTCTACCACTGTGCTCCAACTCAGGCCTTGAGCCACTTGCAAGCCCTATATTTCTCCCACCTTTCTTCTTATTATGACCTCATGGCCCCAGACTTCTCAGCCACTACCCATCTCATACTTCCTTGAAGAGCTTTCTCAAGATCCCTTCACCACACTCTCACTCTGTACTCAGCCATCTTGTAAAATTCTTTCACTGGACTTTGTGTGTTATTTTACTCCCTTCTACTACCCACTTCAATCTGGTATACAATGGGTTCATGAGAAGTATCTGTTGAATAATCACACACTTGGAATACTAAATATCAGAATTATATTTCTAGGAATCTTTTAATCTGAAAGAGGTAATTATCTCAAAATTTGAGAGCATACCTTACTTCCTATATCCTCGAATAGGTGATATTCAGAGACACTGAATCGGTGTCTGACATAATGGAGGGAATTAAAATTTCCATCCTTACCTAAAACCATTCCAGAATCATCTGGAAGACAGCCTCTGCACCCAAAAGAATCAAATGAAAAAGAGTGCTAAAAAAATTACAGGCATTTACACTGTCCTAGGTTTTTTATATCTTTCCTATGTGTCTGTCTATCTATCTAGTTATTTATTTATTGTTTGTTATATGTATATGGACACACTTACGTGCCCTGGCATGTATGTAGAGGTCAAAGGACAGGGACAGAGGCCAGTTCTCTCCTTCCCCCACATGGGTCGTCGGGACCAAACTCAGGATTATCAGAATTGGTAGCAAGTACCTTTAGTCCCTGAACCATCTCACCAGCCCCTATGTCCTGGTTTTTTATGTTCACTTTTGGGGATCGTAGCAATGGTCTTAAAAAGTCTCAAAAAAGTCTATACAAAATATTTTTGAATAGTCCAGAGCAGAAACAAAATTGTACATATTGTCACCTTGACTATCTTCTAATCAACAATGGTTTGTGTGTGTGTGTGTGTTTTCTTTTTCAGAGTTTAATAGTTAGCCTTATTTTTAATTTACCGGTCATACTGACAGCAGAAATACCCCAGCACCAGTTAATTGCTTACTCAAAAAACCAAAACCTTGGTATCAATATAGAGTTAAATAATGACCTGGTAGGGACTTCTTTAGTGACGTAATACAAGTAAACAGGGCCACCTGCCACTGTGTTCTTCTGGGCATGAGCAACTGAAAGGTGGCCCCTTAGGTGGATCAGGGGCCTCTTCCCCCCAGAGTATGGGCACAATAGCTCTGGGATGGGATCTAGCATAATTCCGGTTATATAAGCTCTCCAGATTCTTAGGAACAAGAAAGCCTGAGAACCAGCCCTGCTGACAGTTACCTTCATAGCTGATCTTCAGGACATAGGTTAAGTTGGAAGACACCCCTACACCGCTCCATTAGACTCACAAAGACCTGAAAAGGCCACTCTGTTTCCTTAAAGCCACATATTGGGCTTTCCTCACAGAACGCCAACAGCAATTCTGTGGTAGGCTAGAAATACAGGGAGTGTGATTAAGGGGCATGAAAAGAGACAAGTGCTCCTCACTCTGAAGTCTAATTGGCCTTTCCTACTGACTGAGGGTCAGGAAAGTTCAATATAACTAACAAAGCCAAAATTGCCCACAGAAATAATCACATTTTTCTAAGGATACCTCAAACAAGGATGTTAAAAATAAATAAACTAAAATCCACCGAGGGCCAGAATGTTTGAAACTTTGGAGTTTTACTTTTTAATACATACCTTTCTCACTCCTGAATCTAAACTATGTACCTCTTAAAAACCCTATTTCATTTACAAAAGGAAAATCTTTTTTTTTTTTTTTTGGTTTTTCGAGACAGGGTTTCTCTGTGTAGCTTTGCGCCTTTTCCTGGAACTCACTTGGTAGCCCAGGCTGGCCTCGAACTCACAGAGATCCGCCTGGCTCTGCCTCCCGAGTGCTGGGATTAAAGGCGTGCGCCACCACCGCCCGGCCTACAAAAGGAAAATCTTTAATGTAAGAGAAATAAGTAAACCTACCTGTGTATTTTTACTTGTTTTTGAAACTTTACTTAAATTTTAAGCTTTGCTTAATCTTTAACCTTGTCAGTGACAAGCTTTGAGTAATACATACTAACTTAAATGTAGCCAACTGTGACGCTTGAGAAGCCCTCCCTGTACTGAGTGTACATCATCCTTTCCCTAGGTCTCTCGACCTAAGGACTTAATAAAACTCACTAACTATGTTTCACCCTGGCCCTTGATGCTCTTTTCTGTGGCCTTGTTCAGGATCCAGCTTAGGTGAGTAGATCATGGAGGAAAGGGAGATCCTGGGGCTCTGGGAGGCAGTGCCAACTGCCGGTGGCAGAGCCAAGCGCATGTAGCTGCTGGGGAAAATGGGTGGCTTCCAGGCCACCACCTTCCTTCCCAGATCCCTCAGGCTGAGAACAGGAAATTCACTTTATATCACACTATTTTTATCATCCCTGATGGGGTCATGGGAGTGGCACCTAATATAGTCCTATTTAAAATGATGAAAAGAAAGAAAGTATTCATCCCTTTAAAAGTGAGGTGTCCCTAGGGGCTAACATGCCAGAGGGGACCCCTGGTGAGAGACAGGCCCTGCAGGACAAAGGTCCATCTGACAGGCCCTGGGAAAGGCTGATCTACAGTATGTAATCATCTCTCTGTCCAGGCATCTAGAACCCTTGCTCTCTCAAAATGTCCCTGAAAGTATGCTCTTTTAGGAAAAGGATCTTAATGATAGACAAAGGGTTTCTCTTGTCCCCTCTTCCCAAGCAAAAGGTGAGGTAGTCAGGAAAATCAACCTGAACAGTGTGGTCTAGACTGACTGTCCTCCACAGCTGGGACAAATGGGGTCAAAGCTGGATGCTGTTCTCAGCATCTCCCACTGACCTGTGTGGCAGCAGTCTGGCCATGCCACCAGGGCTCAGGGGAGGCCTGTGGTAGGCAGAGTATCATGACTGATTTGGAAATTGAGCATCATTTCAGGGCTCTGTGCCTCTGACCCTAGTTGAAGGCCACCTAACTAGCCTTGAAGACACAAGACCGTGAAGATCCTCGGGAGAGGGAAACCATTCTGCCTAGTATTTTAGGTAGTAGTCACTTAAAGCCTAAAGAAAGGGGGTACCATGACACCCAAAAAGGTGTCTCAGATGGAGTAGGATGCAGGAAGTAGAGGTGGCTGTACCTGTGGAGGATGACAGGCAGGAGCTAAGTGTCCGACAGTAAGCAAACAGCCTTTATCATCCATGAGATGCTCAAACAGCTGACTAGGGCATAAAGCTAGGGAGGAGGATATGAAGTTCAAGCAGAGGATTTAGTCCTGCCCTAGTTCCCATGGAAACATTACTGCCACCCATCGCCTTTCTGAGCTAGGGTCCCTGAAAGCAAAGAAGACTGCAGAGGCCTTAGCAGGAGGGGCAGACAGTGGGCAGAGTGACAGTGGCTCAAGAGGGCAAGAAAACAAAAAAAAGGCTTCAGAGTCCCAAACGTAACTTGAGTCAAGTTTTGCTACAAGGATGTATTGCTTATTAAATATAGTTAGTCTCCATGCTTAATTTTTAACAAACTTCAATGAAGCTGAATTCTTTTCACTGAAAGCAATACAGGTTAACTAAACAATAAAACCTCACACGGCCCTTGACTTGGCACAGTTTTCCCTATATTCAGGCCAAGAACTGGGAAGAAATAGCCTTTGCCATCCTGAATTTGTAAGTCTAAATATAAAATGACAGCAACAGCCTCCATTTTGCAGTAACTAGAGAGCACCCCAGCAATAGCCACCTCTGGGGAAAGCTGTTTCCCTGTGATGAACCATACTGAGTTGGCTTTCAAGGAAGGGCCAGGCACTCTCCAGAGAATATGGGTTGTCATCCTCCTTCTCTACCAAGGAGGGGTACAGTTCCCCACTGTCCAGGCTCCATCTTCCTGGATGGCTCCAGCAGTGTGCCTGTGGCTCCCCTCCAGGTCGACTGGCGAAAAGAGAGCGAGCAGCGGTAGATTTGTCCGCACCAGTATGCAGAAGCCTATGAGAACTCCTCTTAAGAGCAGAGGGCTATGTACATCTGAATTCAGAGAGAAAGCCATCGCTGTCCCATATCAGATTCCAGAGTGAGGCAAGAGCTCCTACAACTCAGGAATCAATCTTAAGAAGAAGAGAGAAGGCCGGGCGGTGGTGGCGCACGCCTTTAATCCCAGCACTCGGGAGGCAGAGCCAGGCGGATCTCTGTGAGTTCGAGGCCAGCCTGGGCTACCAAGTGAGTCCCAGGAAAGGCGCAAAGCTACACAGAGAAACCCTGTCTCGAAAAAACAAAACAAAACAAAAAAAAAAAAAAAAAAAGAAGAAGAGAGAAGACCTGAGACCCATCCCTTGAATCAGATCAAAACACAAGACAGAGAGGAAGGCATGGCTGAAGGCTGAGGGTGGGGAGCACAGACAAAACAGGAGACATGCACCAGTGCTGCAAGCAGCGACTGGCTCCGTGAGAGGAGAAGTCGGGATGGGGAGGCCAGACAGACGGGGACTGCTGGTCAGCTTCACAGTAAGTCATGGTCGCTCGTCTGTCCAGTCTTCCTCCTGGATCCTTGAAGATGGTGTGGGAAAGCATATCCACCACCAGGCTATAGGACAGGAGGTTTCATGAAGCAAGAAGTCCTGGGATTCTCCTACAACTGCCACAAGTCAACCTCTTGAGGGTGGGTCGGCCTACTTTCTCATGGGAGTTTTGAGTTTCTTTTCTTGGCAATTTCTGCCTCTGTGGGACTGGTCGCTACTACTTCTTCCAGGACAGCTCTTTGCCATTTTACAACCCTGAAACCTTGCTTTCCATTTCCATTACCTCCTGATGCTGTGTCTCCCACAGACTGGTCACGGCACATAGCGCCATCACAGCATGTGATGGTCCAACAGCAACCTGGACCTGGTATAAAAACCCTAGCTTCGAGCTCGTAGGTCAGGAAATGAGAGCATATAGATATAGAAGTTAGGCAGTGAGTACAAATCACTCAGCCTAATGAGTATAGGGATCAGCCCAGTTCTGGATTCTACTAATGTCAAAGCCTGCAGCATGCTGGAGACTCTGGGATGGCCAGGCCATGTTTATACCCTTGGAGCTAGCTAGCATTGTGCAAGGCCCATTTTAGAAATGAGATAAACACTTGTGTGATGTTTGAGTGTGTAAATTTTCTTGCTAGAGTGTAGTTTGTGTCGTCCCCCGCCCACCCACCCCCACCCACCCCCACCACCACCAAAGGTCATCAGTTCAAAGAACGGTCCTCAGTGTAGCGATGCTGGGAGATAGTAAGGCCTAGTGGAAGTTCATGATCAGTGCTGTCCTTAGAAGGAATTAAGGTTAAAAACCCCTGGTTAGTTCTCCTCAACAAAAGTTGTCTTTAAAGCTTGATCCTAACCTTGAACCATTATATTTTTTCCTATCTAGCCATGTGAGCTCTTATTCCTATGCATGTTCCCACCACTGTGGGGCCATCTACCATAAGGCTGTTGATAGCATCATGACCTTGAACTTTGAGCTAAATAAACCTCTTTTCTTTACAAAATTATCCAGCCTTGGGTATTTCCTTACAATTAAAAAAAAAAAAGTGGCGCACAAAGGTGGCGGGGGTAGATAATATTTCCTGACATAAACTTATCATGGGAGGGAGCAACTGGCCCCAGGACAAAGATCTTCCCTTCCTCCAGCCTCTTCCACAGGAACATAATAGCCTTCTCAGAACATTGCTATCAACCTATTACCCCTCCCCCAACACCACCTCCCACAAACCCTTGCTTGTTGCAGGATTCCAGGACCTGTTCCAGGTACCACTCACAAATCCTCTGGTCTGGCCAGGCACTTCATCCTCATCTCCTAAATGAGTCTTATATTTTGCTACCCTGTGCCTGTTACTGGCACAGCTCTTCCTGTTCTAGCTATCTGAATCCTCTCTACCAAGAAGAACCTGACTTCTTCACTCTGCTCTTCACTTAGCTCCCAAAATTCTTCCCAACTCTCAATAGCAGCCCAAGAGCGTTACTTGGATGCCTTCTTAGCTGGCTTCTCACTGTCACTCCCATCTCATGTACTCTAATTTTCCAACTACATGAAGGTCTCTCTTTCTGTTTTTAAAACCATTTATTTATTTTTATGCATAATAGTGTTTGCCTGAATGTATGTATGTATACCACATATATGTCTGGAGTCCATAAGAAAGTGATGGATCCCCTGGAACTAGATTTACTGATCACTGGGAGCTGTCATGTGGGTACTGGGAACCAAACTGAAGTCCTCTGTACGAGCAGCAAGTGCTCTTAACCACGGAGCCATCTCTCCAGCCTCCATACTAAGATCTCTTTCTAGTAGCAACCACTAGTTATATTTGTATCTCCCCCATGGTGACTCTCTCTGCACATCCCTGTGGATGCTACTGGACCTCCTACACCCTATGACTATCTCCATGGAAACAGTCTTACCTGTAGTATCTGGATTGTAAGTAGGTAGAGCAGACGGCTTTGGACACGTGACTGGCTGAACCAAAGTCAATGACCTTCACTCGGTATGGCTGTCTGGATGGATCTACCAGCATGATGTTTTCTGGTTTTAGGTCAGCATGGATAAGACCCAGGCTTTTGAGTTTCATCAGGGCTGTAGCTACCTGCTGGAGGACTGGGCGAATGTACTTGAGGGGCAAGGGGCTAAACTTGTTCTGTTTCAGAAAGTCATAGAGGTTCTGCTCCAGCATCTCAAAGACTAAGCACGTGTGGTTCTTGTGTTGGAAGCACTCATAGGCCCGCACAAAGTTGTAGTCATCAGCGCTCTCTGTGCTCAGCCGGGCTAGGATGCTCACTTCAATCTGACCTTGTCGGGCATAGGAAGGGTGGTTCTTTAGGATCTTAATGGCCACAATTTCATTGGTGCCCCGTTTCCAGCACTTGACCACTTGTCCAAATGTCCCTCTGCCCAAAAACTCTAAAACCTCATAGGTGTTGGTCATGGAGCACAGCACTTCATGCTGTACCAGCTGATAGTCACCTTCACTGTTGGAGCCACTGTTTTTGGAGGTGGCAGTGGATGTGGTGGCAGTAGCTACAGTGGCCCCGCTGGCATTATTCTGAATCATGGGTGGATGCTCTTCAATGATCTGCACGCTGCTTGTGTTCTCAATCTCCTCACTCTTTCGCTTGAGTCCACATTTTTGGTAGGTGTCAAGGAGGCTCACAGTGCTTCGACGCATTAGGTTATGTGGTCCGCCGAGGACTTGCCCAGTGACAGAAGTGCTACTTGCTGACGTTACAACTATGTGTCCAGTACTTCCTGGGAAGATGATGGTCTGCTCGTAAGGTAGGCTCGGGTTTGGGATTGGCAAGGAGGTGCTGACGGTTGTGGAGGCTGGCTGAGAAGGTGGTATGTTCTTGCTCTGGCTGTACGCTTTGCTGTGGGAGCCGTACCCAGTCATGTCCCAGGTGGAACTCGGCTCTACTTTCAGTTTCTTCACACTACAGAAGGCACTTGATTGAAGGGTGTGAGGGGAGAAAACTTGTACATGTGAGGCCATACCTACGAGGAAAGAAAAGGAAAAATACATATTTGAGTTACTCCTCCATGAATAAACTCCACTGATTGATTTAGGCTCCGATCAGATTATCCTTCTACTTCAAAAGCAGCTTGAGGACCGGGGAGATGGATTAGTGGGTGAAGTATTGCTTTGAAGTAAGTATAAGCACTTGAGTTCAGATCCCTACAACCCATGAAAGCTGGCATAGTCACATGTACCTGTGATCCCAAAGCTCCCACAGCAAGATGGATGTATAGACAGTAGCACATGGACTAGCTAATCTGGCATATGCAGCAATGAACAACAAGAGACCATCTCTCAAACAAGGCCAAAGGAAGGGCTAACACCTAGTGTTGTCCTCTGGCCTCTGCACATTTCTCGTCCGGCATGTGCACACACGAGCACATGTACACATATGCATGCATAATGACTTAAAAATGCAACAGCTTGAAAAAAACAAATCACTTTCACTCAGAAGCACATTCTAGTCTCCTTGTTTGTGAGACTAATGGTTCCCAGGCTCTGCCGTTAGACCTACCAGCCTTAGCAGGATAGGAGACCCAGGAACAGAGTCAAGAATCAGATGCAGAACTGAGACTTAGTCCATCATTTCTTTCTTGTAATTATACTCTAGCAGAAACAAGTTCTTCATTCCTATTCACGTCGCATCTTGCCAAATCTGAAGACTGTATCCAGTATCCATGTAAATATTACAGACTTAGCTCCTCCAAGTAGTCAGTTTACCTTTCTCAATAGAATCTAATAGCCAGGTTTACTACTTTTTGCTTGCTTGTTTGTTTTTGTTTTTGTTTTTTCAAGACAGGGTTTCTCTGTGTAGTTTTGCGCCTTTCCTGGAACTCACTCTGTAGACCAGGCTGGCCTTAAACTCACAAAGATCCGCCTGCCTCTGCCTCCCGAGTGCTGGGATTAAAGGCATGCGCCACCACCGCCCGACCAGGTTTACTTCTTTTAACAAACACATTCCCACCAAAACAGGGGCCTCTCATGATCTTCTGTGTTCTGAATAAGACATACTACCTACCACCTGGCATCCCGGTCATCTTGAATTCTATAGGGTTGTAGGTGGATGATTTGGTGTTTAGCTGGCTTAAAACATGCATTGCCTTTCAGACTGGTCTAGTAGCACCATTATGGGCTCCTTGCTCACCTCTTTTGTCAGTCTGTACATTAATAAATTTCTCTAGAAAGTCCTGAGATTTCAGATGCTGGGGAGATGGCTCAGTCTAGATAAAGTGTTCCCAATGCAGGCATAAAGGACTGAACATGATTTCTAGTACTGACAGACAGACAGACAGACACACACACACACACAGAGAGAGAGAGAGAGAGAGAGAGAGAGAGAGAGAGAGAGAGAGAGAGAGAGAGAGAGAGTGTTAGGCATGGCTTTGCCCACCCAGCACTGGGGAGGCAGAGATGAGTGGATTCTTGGGGTTTATTGGCAGCCAGTCTAGCCTTATTGGTGAGGTCCAGATTCACTTGGAGAACTCATCTCAAAATAATGTGGAAAGTGATTAAAGGAGGCACAGACGTCAACCTGTGCCTACACATACACACACACATACACACACACACACACACACACACACACACACACACACACACACACACACACACAGAGTGGAAGCTGAGAGAGAGAAAGAACTATGTTCATACTGACATATCTACAACCTAGATAATCTTTCTGGAGTAGCTATATAATTTATAACTGTGGTAATATTGGAAAGTTTTTAAAATGTGATATATGTGTTTATACATATATATGTATAAACATATAAATGAAAAACCACTACAGTGACAAGAAAGGGAAAACCCTTAAAGATACAAGAAGAAACAAATACCAATTACCTTCTAAGCTACCTCTGATAGCCAGTGTGTGTGTGTGTATGTGTGTGTGTGTGTGTGTGTGTGTGTGTGTGTGTGTGTGTTCACGTGTATACATATGTCTGAGTAGGCATGCATATGTGTATAGAGACCAGAGATTGATAATGGGTATCTTCCTCTGCCGCCATATTTTTGGAGACAAGTCTCCGTGAATCTGTGGCTCACCAATTCAACTAGACGGGCTAGCCAGCAAGCCCCAGAGATCTTCCTGTCTCCACCTCCCTGGTGTTTGGTTTACGGAAACTTGGCTTTTTAGGTGAATGCTAAAGATGGAACCCAGGTCCTCATGCTGTGCCATGTGTCATACTGAACGAGCCATCTTCCCACACCCACCACCACTTCTTACAAAAGCAGTTAGAAAGTGGACAGTCTGTCAAGCTTCGCTGATACTTAACCATCTACCTTCAGCTGCTCTTACCCCCAGCATTATCTAGAGTGATTATTTAACATCTCCCTCTTAACCCCATCCCTTGTCCGAAATCCTCCCTCTCTTCAGCAGATCCGCATCTTCTATTTTGTCCAGAACCCCAAGGTCAGTCTCAGATTCTGATAGTCTCCTAATCCATATTCTCCCATTTTTCTCTAGAATCCTGTTTCTGCCATTCTTTTTCCTTGAAGTTATTGATTTTCTCAGTTTATTGGATAAAAGTCTTTAGCTGGTACTAAATAAGGTTGTCCAAATGAATCACTGCCCTAACCGCTCCCTTCTGCCTTCAAGTGTGTGTGCATGCATGCACAAACTTCCACCTTGAAAGGCAGGAGGAGTCATGGCCCCTCTTCACTCTTTCCTTCTGACCTGTAAATCGATGCTTGCTGTACTCTTTCCTTCAATGCTCACTCTTAGTCCTCCCCCAACATGTTCCAATACCATAGGCCTGTGTTCATAAGGTACATAACTACCTAATTGCCTAATCTAGAGGCCCTTTCAGCCCTATTCTCCTTCACCTCTCTGTAGCATCTGACATTGCTGACCACCACTTCCCTCTTGGTACTCTTATCTACACTAATGTGAATCTGTAACTGCCTACCTCCTCCCCATGGCTAATTACACAGGGTTAAGGCAGTTCCTCCTCTTCTTCCTTTACAATGCTGATGCTTCCAGTATTCTGTTTCCTCTGGAAGGCATCATTCATTCAGACAGTTTAAGCAGTCATCTCTACGGAGGCAACTCCCACATGTTTATCATGGGCCAAGTTCCCACTTGAATGTTCCACCAATAAATTTCTGTCTCCTGCTACATCAAAGACGATCTTCCAAAGCTGAACTTCTTGTGTTTTCCCAAACACATAGCCATCTAATCCTGCATTCTAACATTTCCATTTCTGTTAATAAAGTATTTATCTAGTTACTTGGTTCCCAAACTGTGGATTTACCCTGATAAGTCTTCATTACCTCAACAGGCAAAAGATACTCAGTCTTGATAGATTCCTCCTTCCTTTAAAATGGCGGGTTTTTTTTTTTAATTAAAAAGTATTTAAATAACCATATAGGGCAAAATGTCTCTTGTATCCAACTCTTTAATTCCTGTTCTTTTTGCCACTCCCAAGTTGAAATTATTACTTTTTCTTTTTTTTCCCTCCAAGACAGGGTTTCTCTGTGTAACAGTCCTGGCTGTCCTGGAACTGCTTTGTAGACCATGCTATCCTTGAACTCATAGAGATCCGCCTGCCTCTGCCTCCCAAGTGCTAGGATTAAAGGCATGAACCACCAACACCCAGCTGAAATTATTACTTTTCAAAAGGAACCCTAAAGTAAATATAGGAACCTGTTCTACCTGAATGATCTTGAATGTGCCTGTATCTGACCACCAGATTTGTCTTACTACATAAACCTCTGAGCATTGTCCATCGGTTCAAAGTTCCTGGTGGCTCCTTAGTATCCAGAAGATAAAACTGAGGAGACAACATACATCTTGATTCCAAACACCTGCTAGCTTCATCTCCAACCATTAATCTTCCAGAGGCCTCGACTCTGACCTAGTCCCACACGTCTTCCTAGAACAGAATGCCTCCTGTACTTGCCTCATTCACTCTCAGTACATTGGCCTTCTGGTGTGAAGTCACTGCTTCTCTCAACTGTCCTAAAGATCATGCAGTTTAGAGCCCTATGCCTGAGTTTTTGAGAGTCTCATGTAGTTCAGGCTGGCCCAAACTCACTATATAGCCAAGGATGACGTTGAACTTCTGATCCTCCTGCCTCCATCTCCCCAGTGCTAGCTAGGTGTGAGCCACCATATTTGGCAAGCAGTTTCTCTCTTACACTATTTACATGTTTAAGTCATGTTTCCACAACTAGCACACTAGTTCTGGCACCAAGAACTACAATTATACCTCACATATCTTTGTTTCTGCCTCCGACTTCTGCGTGTCACGCTTACAGTGCACAGTGACCACTGCTGACTGAAGACAGCCTGTGACTGCTTTGTCACCGTCACACATATCTAAAGAAGCAGGCCTAACTCGAAATTAGAGGAGAGTCTGCCAGTGTTTCTCTATCCAAATACAGATTCTAAAACGCAAGAGAGAGAGAGGGCCAAGTATGATGGTACATGACTAAACTTCCAGTGCTTGGAAGGCTGAGACAGCAGAATTGAGAATTTGAGGCTATTCTGGGCTACACAGAAAGACCCCAACTCAAAACAAACAAATACTCTAAAATGAAAACACAATACCAAAGCGGGGGCTAGTCAGCTCCTCTCCTGGGCTGCAGAGTCATGCTCTGCCTGTGCTCCAGCCACACATGCTCTGACTTCTTGGAGGCAGGTCTGGGGCTAACCCGAAATCCTACTCTGAATCTGCCTTTACTGTGACCCATGGGGTCAACAGACACTTCCCTTCTGGTTTGAAACCTGACTCCAACCTTGACCTGGGTACAATGACTAATATGTCTGTATATGCCTGACATGATTATTTTGGTTTGCTATGCAATCATATTTTCACCTCCTTTCATGTTAATATCTTCCTAATACTACAAATATAGAAGTGGCTATTCTTTATTTATTAGTATCACTTAAATATTCATATAGTTATAAGTGCTATAAACCAGACATGTCCAACCTATGGGCCACAGGCCTCAGGTGTTCTACACCTGTGAATGTGGCCCAACACATTTTAGATGACATTTTGTTACAATGTCAAAAGTTTTGACATCCTTGAAGCAAAACAGAAAAGAGCAGTGCCTAGCTTTTACTACCCATCCCTGGAAAAGACTAAGCAAAATTAACATCTGGTTCAGCTTCTGTCCCTTGACTGCCCCTTGCTCGTCACTCTTCAAATCACTGTCAGGAGAAAAGAGAGGAGGCTGTGAGAGGAGAAACAAGCTGATTACACACAAAGCTTTGGAGGCACTGGTCCCCATCCTCATCGTTTCAGAAGTTCTTGGTGGAAAGGCCACATTGCAGAGTGGAATTTTACAAAGGGGAAGAGGGTAGCTTATGACTTCTTTGTTATTGGGATGAGAGCCAAGGGTCATAAAACTGTGGAAATCATCACTGGCTGCCCTGGGTGACAGACGCCCAGGATTAGCAAGGAGACCTGCATGCTGGAACCTCCCTGCACCCTCCATTATGGCCAGCTGCCTCAGATTCTGGCTGGGGCTGCTATAGTCACTGCTGAGGTCAACAGCCTCGAATCCAAGAACTAGACCTAATGTTTCCAACAACCTTTTTACCTTTATTCTAGGGTACAGCCCATTTTCCTCTGGGAAGCAGAATGCTCAAACAAAATATAGCTAAAGAAAGTCATTAATGATGATTTTTTAAGCCCTAAAATCTTTATAAGAAATAAAACACTGGTAGTTTTATAGTTTCATTTTAAAATAATCTCACAGCCACAATCAAACTTATTTCCAAACATTTCTCCTTAAAATGACGTTCTAGAACAAACCCTCCTGATTAGTTTAGCTCTCTCTGAGTCAAGCCTACAACCTTTGCTACTCCATTTATTTAGATCCCTAAGGCAAGGGACAAGGAAGAGGGTGGGAAGGCCTGTGTGTTTTCTACTCTAAAGGAAGAGCTAAATGTTTCCTCTCATTTCTTGTGGTCTGACCCCTGTACTCTTCAAGGACTACTGACCTCCTGGACACACAAAATCATAATAGTAATAATCTTCCCCCAGAAATGTCAGGGGCTGACTGGACATTTTCAGTTTGATCCTATTCAAAATTTCAATCTCTGCTCCTCCTCTTAGGCTCTTAGAAGAAAAAGTGAATTTGTCCCTCTTTAGTGGGAGGATAGGTTTTAACTCCCTGGAGGGCAGTATGAAAGACCCAGGGAATAACACAATAAATCTGCAATAATTACACCTGTTCCTTAGAGGTGTAACCCATCCAGACCTTTCTATAAAAGCCTATAAAAGATAAACCCCTACATGATGGTTGTGCATCCACTGATTGCTGAGATACAGAGTAAAGCATCTACAAAGGAGCATTCTTACCCCCATGCTACCGGCTCTTGAGCAGGCCAAAATCATGAGCACGGAACACCAGTTCTTTCCATGGTACAGGACTCATGGACAAACTACCAGTAAAAGAGATTTATTTACAAATTAAGCCAACTTATATCACACAATAAATTCTTCACTGCATGACAAATAAAAAGTAGCACCTATAAATCTGATTAAAAACAGTCAAAACAGCGCCGGGCGGTGGTGGTGCACGCCTTTAATCCCAGCACTCGGGAGGCAGAGCCAGGCGGATCTCTGTGAGTTCGAGGCCAGCCTGGGCTACCAAGTGAGTTCCAGGAAAGGCGCAAAGCTACACAGAGAAACCCTGTCTCGAAAAACCAAAAAAAAAAAAAAAAAAAAACAGTCAAAACAAAATTAAAGTGCATCATTTTAAGTCATTCCTTACCTATACAAAAAAGACAGACTGCCTCATATACCAGACAAACCCAGGTCACCCAGGTTTTGTGTTTTGATGGCCTGTATGTTTTAAACAACTGCTGTTTTTGTAGGCTTCCTCCCAACTCCAAATGCCCACTTTACATCAAAACATATGTACAATAATAAGTCTGTGTTTCAAAACACTGTTTTCAAAGCATTTGCCTTGTAGTCTTTTATGGAAGCCCCGTATGTCCACAAAATGCTACCACACTCAGTTTCAAGCCCTATTTAAAAGCCTGCACCCTTCTCCAGGTTTTAAATTACCAAGTACCCAGTGCACAGGTGGCTGTAGGAGGGTGTCTGTGAGGCAGGGTGAGTGAGCACCTTCGCCTGAGACAGCCTGATTATCATGGTATGGTCATCCCACTAGCACATTTTCCATACAGTCTCATTCTCACAAAGTTGAAAATGATGAAGTCAGACAATGGGGTAGGCTCCTAAAATAGGGAGCATAATCAGACCATGATCTGAAGTTCAAGCCTAGGTAACTCTGTGTAGTTCTTTGTCTTCCTTAATCTTCAAGGTTTAATGAGAAATCCTTATTTCCAAAGTTATAGACAACTTTTTCTGGCCTTTTGAGACAGGATCTTGCTAGTCCAGGCTAGCTTCAAGTAGGACCACCTGGCCTTGAACTCAAGTGCTGGGATTACAAGTGTTTGTGTATTATCATGCCCACCTAACTTCATTTACAAATAAGAAAAAAAGATAAAACTCTTCATGATCTTGAGTTTTTAACCCATTACTTTTTAAGACAACATTTGTTAAAAGACTGGGTCATTTAATGTATTTTCCCTAACATATTTGCTTAGTTTCTTCATAACTTTTATTTCACAATTGGATGAACTGAAAAGTTGCTTCACATGTGAGTACATTTCCTTTCCATTTCACCACCCCAAATTATCTACTGGAAGATCAGACTCTGGTGAAATTACAGGGATAAGTGAGGGCTCAACTATATGATTAATTTTCTCATTGAATTCAATTTCACTGAATTTAGCAAAGCTCAAGAGAAGGAATTATAAGTAAAAATAGGCATCATTTTTATCAGTATTTAAGGTTTAATTTAGGCCTGGCAGATGTGAAATAGACTGCCACTCAGAATCCAGTTACAGTTAAAGAGCAGAGTCCAGATCGGGAAGAGGCAGCAACTCCCTCACTTCTGGGGATAACCCTGACTGAATGAACATCTGATGGAAGGAAGCTACAATGTCATTTTGTTTCCCTACAATACAGAACTCAAAGGATTCATTCCTATACTTAACAAAATACCCTGTCTTTTATATCATATTTTGCATATAAGATATGGAATAAGTTAAAATAAATCAATGTTAGAAATATATATCTACAGCCAGGCTTGGTGGCACATGCCTTTAATCCCAGCACTTGGGAGGCAGAGGCAAGGGGATCTCTGAGTTTGAGGCCAGCCTGGGCTACACAGAGAAACCCCATCTCAAACCCCTTCCCCTCAAAGGAAATATGTATCTAAATGGAAATTTTTAAACACCTAGAGTAGAGTAAATTTGTATAACCTTTGATAAACTTGTGATGATTAAATGCCTGAGAGGGTTGAAAAGTATTAGAAAGAAATTCTTCATTGATATACTTACAGAATATTCATAAATTGTAGTAATCATTCCATGTGTCAAGTCTGTATTTTAAAAGAATATGAAGCAATTTCAGGTTAGCCTATTTCTAAATGACAGATTTTCAAAACAGTGTGTACTAAATATCTTTGGGGCTTTTATATCATTTTCAATCAGAGGGTGTTTATCCACTAGTTGTATAATGTTAAATATATGATAATTCCACCAGAGCAGTGTAGAATTAACCACAAGCTCTACAGAATCTTTTTTGATAATGACAGCAGAAATACTATTGTTGCAGCACTGAGCATTTGAAAAATAGAATAAATCATTCATCAGATCTGTATTACAGGTCCTCTATATAAAAAAGACCAGCATGGGTTGGAATGAAAACACAAAAACGGGGTTGCGGGGACGGGGGAGACCACAAAAACCATCTATGGCATCACCATTAGCTAGGCTTGGCAGCACATGCTTTTAATCACTTAGGAGGCAGAGGTAGGCACATCTCTATGAATTAGAGACCAGGACAAAGTAAGATCACGTGTGTGTGTGTGTGCGCGCGCGCGGGGGGGGGGGGGGGGGGGGGGGGGGGGGGGGGGGGGGCGGGGGGGGCGGGGGCGGGGCATCACCATTGTCCTAAAGGAGCTTAAAGTCTCATAGCATCGTTAAGTCCTATGCCAATTTAAAAGGACAACTGCCAAAGTAAACAGCATAGTTCAGAGCAGGAATCACTCAGGTTATAGTCAGGCAAGATTTTACAAGATATGCGCAATGATTAAAAAGATGGATGACCTTTGGAAAGGTGAGGCTGGTGTTCCAGATCCTACTAGGAAGGTATAATTCTATCAGTCTCACAATAGGGAGCAACCAGCACTGTTGTCTGTCCTTAGGAAGCTTCTGCTTTGTTTGGAAACAACTGGAGCCCATTTGCATATCAGCAATACCTTAACAAACGCTAGGGCAATACCAACTGCCTACTTACCTAATTCTGGTAGCTCCAACATTCTAGAAATAATTCTAGACATTTGAAGCTGGTGTGATGCTCTCGCCTGACCCACCTGTGGAACATGTAGCTAACAAAGTTTTTGGAGACTTTCATGATCTATCTGCCCTGCTCTCTCCTGGACTCCAGGTGCTTACCCCTCAGGACTTTCAGGAAGGTGCATCTCCCTATCTACTGAACAAATGGGTAGATATCCTTAGGGCGATGACATAAGTTGCCCAAGTCAATTTGCTACTAGCAGGGTTGAGTTTGAAACTGAGGTCTGTCTGCCTGGGTCTCAAATTCATGTCACGAGTCAAGCTTCTGCTTCATTTGTTAGGTTCTTAGGTTAGAAGCATCAAACACGAACGAGGCCAGGCAGAGTAGTGATCTAAACTAAGGACAGAGCCAACTCCATTAACCAGGACAGATACCCACAACAATGACCACGGCATCTACCATTTCTGTCTCCTCTGGTCAGGATGGCATCTGAGAAAGAGGCAATCATCTCTTTGTAATGTACAATGGAGCGGGGACCAGAACACTGGTCTTGGTAAGAAGACTTAGACTAAGTGACCTGAAGAGGTTACATGGCAAACAGGAAGGCTGTCACAAGAGCCCAGAGGTGAAGGTAGGTGGATCTGAACTAAGGAACTGTCTGAGAAAACAGAAAGGAAGGAGCAAAAATATCAGGCTTCATAGAGAGAAACAAAAGTAAGATAGTGACAGGTTTCAGAACACTCGGGCGAGGGATGAAGAGGAATCAAATACATTTGAGAGAAGCAAAAACGTGGGTCCACAGGCAGTAGCGGGGGAGATGGAATGCAGTGTCAAACATTTTTCTTGGGGAAAAGAGGATAGAATGAGTTTTTAACAAGTTGAACGCCAAGCACTGACAGGTATCTATGCTGAAATGTCCAGTCATTAGCTTCTACTAAAACATAGAAAAAAGGAATTGCTTGATTTAACTGAAGTCAGTGTCAGGAGCTGCTGGTGTTTGACAAGCGGTATCTATTAACATTGTGCAAAGTTTGGTGTGAGTGTATGTGTGTGTGTGTGTGTGTGTGTGTGTGTGTGTGTGTGTGTGTGTGTGTGTGTGTGTTTAGGTAGAAAGGGGTGTGTCTGTGTATTTACAGGCCAGAAGTTGATGTCAGGTATCTTCCTCAATTGCTGTCCACTTTATTTAGGAACAAGGTTTCTCACTAGACCCAGAGTATACCCAACTCAACTAGACTGGCTGGCCAGTAAGCTTTAAGGAGCCTCCTGTTTCCACTTTCCAGTGCTGGGATTACATGCATCTGTTCAGTTTATGTGGATGCTAGAGAACTCAAGTTCTCATGCTCATACAGCAGGCACTTCACCAACTAAGTCATCTCCAGTTCCAGGCTGATTCTTGAATGAAGAGAAACCATTTTGAAAATAGAATAGAAACTGATAGGATGGCTAAGCCTGCACAGGATTAACCAGAAGGAGAAGAGGGCAAGGTGGCCCTAACCTTATTCATGGATAAACCAAAAACAACGGGATAGGTCCGAAATACTGACGTACAAAATGTAGACAGACATCTAAAGGAAGAAGACTGCAAAGAAAGGTTCTTGTGCCAGAGACACTGAGAGTTACTGCTGACTGTGAGAGCCCAGCCCAGCTAGGGAACTCTGCTCAGAGAAGGTTCTCGTTAGGTGTCAGGAACAACAAAAGGCTGTGCTGTATTTATCAAGAGAGAAGTCAGGTGAGAGAATAGGCAAGAGGTTGACACCTCAATGAAAATGGAATTCATGTGAGTAAAGCTATTTCCCAGGAGAACCAACATACAAAGTTGAACAGATGGTAAATAAAGGAATCTTTGGAGGGCACAGATAGTATGTCAAATGGTATGAGGAGGACTCTTGAGTCATGGGGAAAAGTCAAGTATGAAGTGAGAACAAACACAATTAGGAGAATGAAGAAAGAGGAAGAGTGGCTAGGTCTGGCTGGGAATGTGCCAAAGCTCCTCTTTCCCGCGGAGGTCCGAGGAAAAAGGAGGAGGATTCTCCTGGGAAGAGAAACATATGCCCCTTGCTTTTCCAAGAAATGTAATTCTCTTAAGAACTTTCAAAGCCTTTTATATCATCTGTCATAAGCTGTGTTTCTTCAAATTTTACCATAAGCTATGTTTAATTCATAAAACATCTTTCCCTGCTATTTGCAAAGTCCTTATACATTTACCAACCTATTGGTTCACTATTTGTCAAAATCAGCCCAAAATCTCAGTGTTCAAACTCACTTCTCTTTCTGAAAGTTGTCACCTTGCCCACAACTCCAAGCCTCTCTTTTGCAACTCCCCTATATTGGCCTTGCATAAAGCCAATGTCATGCCAAGCCAGAACTTCCATATAGTGGATGCGTATCTGTAGTCTAGAACAATTATCTTTACAGTGTTAGTGTTTGCGAGCAATCTGAATACTCTTAACTTGGCAAGGCCTAGGAAGGTAGCTCATAGACAGAGTACTTCTCTACCATGTGCAAGACCCGGATTCCATCCCAACACTGGAAATAGTAATGGTACATTCCCAGCAGTACAACCAATCTGATGCTGGTGAAGTAAAGAATGACTGCTGATAAGACACACATGCTTTTCAGTTTCTACAATAACTAGGCAGCTAAAGGGAAAACAAGTTTGTAAAAAAACAACTCCAAAACTTAAAACTAGAGTTGCAATAATGGAGACTTATTTAACAACAAACAAAACCCAAGAATAATAGTATGTTTTGCTTGAGACAGGGTCTCACTATGTAACCCAGGATAACCTAAAACTCGCAATTCCCTTTTCTCAGTTTCCTCAAATTATAGGCATGGATCACCGAGCCTGGCCAACAAACAGAAAGCCAGACACTGCTAAGCACAGGCACCGTCGTGGGCTGTTGGATGGCTGATGACACAGTCATCTCACAGCTCTGGGGGCCAGAAGGTCACCATCAAGGCACTGGCAGAATCGGTCCCTTCTGAGAGCTGGGGGGAAATGAGGTGTTCCAAGTCTCTTTCCTTGGCTTTTAGATAGCCATCTTCTCCCTGTGTCTCTTCAGCTGTTTTCCCTGTGCGGATCTGTGTCCAGATTTCCCCTTTGATAAGGACACCTGTCATACTGGATTATGGTCCACCATAACGAAGCCACTTTAACATGATAATCTCTGTAAAGTTCTAGCTCTAAACAAGGTCATATGCTAAGGTCTTAAGGGTCAGAAATTCTACATATGAATTTCGGGGCACACAATTCATACTGTAACAGTAAGTTTAAGAAGGCCAGAAGCATTTTACTAAAGTATAATTTTGTCAGGATGCCATGACATTAAAAAAAAAAAATTACACTCTTTGCTTTTTTGCCTTCAAAGTAAGATGTTTCATTTTGTGCTTTCCCTAAATCCTACTTAAATAACCTGCAAGTATATTTCAATCACACATATGGAAACAAGTAAAAGCAAAGTAGTTATACTAAACTAAGTTCTGCAAACTTACTTTGTTATTGTGCTTCTGGAAAAGGCCATAGAGGGGTATGTCTGTACACGTGAAGAAACCACTGCAGTCAGGTGGGTATCAGGGACAATTGCAAGTGGCAGATTAATAGCACCAACTCGAGGTTCTGGGTTCTGAATCTGAAAATGTGGAACAAGTCTGAAGCGACCTGCATGAAGAACCTCAAATGGACAGCTGAGTGTGGAGTAGGTTGAGGATGGGAGGGTCCCTCCTCATGTCCACTTTGGTGTCAATGATAATGAGCCTCTGTTAATGAATTCTCACCTGCAACCTAAATTGTCCCTAGTAGTTTTTTTTTCTAGCCTTGTATTTTGTTTCTAAGCAAGACTCTCAAAAAGATAACCTATCAATCAAACAAAACAGCAAACAACCACAAACTATTTAAAAAAAAAAAAAAGTAGCTGCAGTTCTGACCTCAAAACAGATGAAATCCATTGCAGTACTGGCCCCCAAACTCCAGATGGCTTTGGCCCCAGAATGTTCACAATTAGAATGCTCAGACTTGCAGCAGGCTAGTTTCAGGTGTTGAGTCTCCTGTCTTCACCAGTTTCCTCCCTGAGCCCTTCAGCCTCTCCCTGCCATTGGCAGGTGTATTGTCCTCTGTGTGCCACTAGCTCTCAGTCCTTAGTGACCACCTCAACAAGCCGGACTCGGAGCAGTCACTGAAGAGGCTGAGTAGTTGGCTGGTGAGTCAGCCTCACAATGAATTGTGCTCAGGAATGTCTTATAAAGCATAAACTGAGATTCATAAGCTGGTGGGCTCTTATTTCCCTTGTGAAGAAAATCAGATATCCTCAAATATGTGCTTATTCCATGCCCAGCCCACTACTGAGTTGTCTTTTTATGCTTATCTGGCAAATCTGACTCTCAGAAACAGAGCTGGAGACCTGGTTTACCATCCCCATGTTGGGTCTTACACTATGGTAAATTCCTTCCATAACCGTCTATTCATCAAAAGGGTGTGTTGAACTCCCAGCCCCCAGCAGCTATCTAAGAATGCGGCCTTCTTTGGAAACAGGGTATTTACAGGTGTAATCAAGTTACGATGAGGTCATTAGGGTGAGTGCTAGTCCACCCTGACTGGTGCCTTTATAAGAGAAGGAAATTCCACATGATGACACAGGCAGAAACTGAATGAAGCTGCAAGCCAAGATACACCAAAGACTGCACGGCCCACAAGACCCTGGGAAGAGAAGAAAGGGACTTTTACTTGTTGACACCTTTATTTCCCACCTCTGGCTTCAGAAGTGCAGAAGCTTAAGTTTCTGTGGTTCTCAGCCACTTGGTTCGTGCTACTTTGGTACAGTAGCCCTAGGAATCAAATATACTCTGTACTACAATTCAGGGTGTACTTCACTGAAGAAAACATGTCTACACTCAAACTATGACAAAGTATTTTTAGTTATTGCAAAGTCACTCAGGCCAAATAGTAACTGTCCTTGTGGCCTCAGAGCCTGCATCTGTCACCTAGTGACTGAAAAGCTGCAGAGGCATGCACAGCTTTCCTCCCACAATGTGATTCCCATTCCTGTCAGGATGCCAAACAACTTCTTGACGCAAATACACTTGTGCATCATGACTGAGGCCTGACTTAAGAACAACATGAAGCCACACGAAACTTCCCCTTTCCCCCCCTGGGGATACCAAGAGCATAGACATCAGGAACAAGACCTCACCTTTCCTAACCTCAGCTTCTTGCTGTACTAGAAAAGGGGACCAGAACACAGGATCTGCTATCAGTGCCACACCCGCTGGCCGCCTCTTGCCCCCACCTTCATCTGCACCCCTGAACACTTTCTCAGGTGCTGCTAGCTAACTGCTCACAGAACTCTGTCAAGGGTGCTGCTTAGGCACACTGAGGCTGATGATGGGAAACACACAGGACCCTCCTCCCGAGTCGTTCTCAAAGCAGGGTTCATTTTACCTTCCGTCTGAGAGTGTGACAATCTGCCACCCTTGCTGCTTTATGTGACAACCCTATTTGCTACAGCAGCTCTATCTTCCAGTTTTTATTCTCTGGAGAACTCTGCCATTCCCCTCGGCTGCTCTGAACTGCCATTTGACTAAACTCAGTCACAGGTTACTTTGGGGAAGCAGAGGAAGTGTCACCTCTGTGCTGTGACTGAAAGGAGGATGAGCAGGGACAATGGGAAGATAGAGGGGAAGAGTTACGGAAGGAGAAAACCAGAAGAAAAGAAGAGGTGAGAAAATAAGGAGCCCCAGATCAGGAGCACACTCAGAGCCATAAACATTGTCATGCGCTTTGGAAACTAAGTACAATAATGCAATGTGTGGCAATGTGTGTGTATTTGTACGTGTGTGTAGATTTGGAAGTCAGCTGAGATCCCTTACCCATACACCCAGCAGTCCATGCTCACATGTGCAAACCAAAGTGGGTTCTGTGGTCTTTTGCAAGGACATTATTATACTATGAGTCACTGTCATTGAACCTGCCCCCTGATGTTATTACTCAGCAGCTCCATTATGCTAAGCCACTTATCCCATTTGCTGGCAGAGGTGACTACTCTCACATGGGTCCCTGCCATTGGTATCTATCTTCTTCTCAGGTCATGGCTGAGATATCTGATGGTGTTCATGTGTACTGATGTGGAAGATGGGATGGCCTCTGGCAATATCAGCAAACTCCAATTTGTCTGTGCTCTGAGCTCCAAGGCTTGTTTTAGATCATTTTTGAGCCTCCAACATCTATGTCAAAAGCAGTTCTACCCTTATGAGCACAGCAGGCCACTCAACCTCTTAGTGCCTCAATTCCTTCATTTAGAAAGTGGGGATAATAACAGTCTGTCACAAGGGCTCTGTGTGGGTTGAACAATTTACGTGTTTTCTGTGTGTGCAACTCTGGCACACAGTAAACTCTAAGAAGGTGAGTAGTGAAAAATGAGGTGGGGGTGTTGGCCAGCCTGCCATGGTTCTCTAACACATGAGGATATGATGCACTAAGAACTGGTGCTCGTAGTTCTCAGCACCATGCCTGGCAAAGGTGAGGGGTGCAGCATGCTGTTTTTAATGAGTGGACAACAGAAACGGCAAACAATGAAATGAGAAGAGATGTTGTGTTGGGGCAAGTGTACAGGTATTCCTCCCTCCAGTACTATTCCTGAAGGAAAGACAGGTTTAGTCCAGAAGATTCTGAAGAGGACAGGGAGACTTGAAGGACACAGAAGTTTTGGGTGCAAAATATATTTTACTTAATTTGCTTTCATGAATTTTGTGTTTCTTTTGTGGTTCTCAGAAGCATTATTCATGGTCACAAGTGAGACCTGGATTCTATGTGTGATGTACACACTGCAGGTTTGTATCCATCGTATAAACTGATCTCAACTTTTTTTGACTGCATACTTCAGGGGAAAAAAAATGAAAACCCACTCCTGAGATATGCAGTATTTATTTTATAAATTTTTGTATTCTATGTTAATGCGTACTAAAAGCACAAAATAGAAACATCTTAGAAAAAAAACATGAATGTTTAGATTTTTTCCCCCTGAATCTTAGTAATTCTTCCTTAGCCTTTCACTCAGAAACTTCCTGCTAGAACTCAACCAACTCAAGTCATCTAATGTAAGAGTTAGGATTGGCAGTAAGTCCAAAAAGTGGGTGAGAGGCATTGCTTCTGGTCCAGAACTTTGAAGCCAGTGTGACAAACTGGTCCTCTTTCCCTGATTCAGGGGAGAGGCTGGATGGCCCGGTAAGCTGAAGGAGGATTGAAGGAAGCGAAGACCTCACTGGCCCAAGATGGAGCATGCATGCGAACAATCTGTTGCCTCCATATATCACAACACATCTTAACCAGCACTATAATTTTCCTTAATGTTGCCATCCCTGGCAAGTATTATGTGATTATGTCTTGATGCACAAGCTGCTTACCCATCAAAACCAGAGCACACGTTTGTGAGGATGACTTTAAAACTTCTCAGTCGTTTAACCCCTTTCTTCCTTATTTTAATGTAAGAATACTTCAACAAGGTTCTGGTGTAAATAATGGAATGGCAGTGGTCATTACAAATGTTAGTGACTTCAAGTATACATACACCAATTACCACCTAGTAGGTTTTCTGAACAAGTGGAAGGTACAGGACTATCTTTTAAAATGTCTTCCATTTGGCCTGGAAACTTTGAGGCAAATCACCTTCTGGTGACTAGATGAGAAGCTGTCTTTCCAACTGGCCACAGGGATTGGGCACTGCTGATCATAGGCCTGAGTTCCCTCGGGGGATTGTCTGTTTTTATCACATGCTGGTGTTTCATCTGAGAGGAATGGGCCTTTCCCATCCTGCTCCAGTTGCATTCCTCAGCTCCATGATGCAATGGTTATCTTTTTGGTAAAGAATATTCAAGTTCTGACATCATAGTAAAAATGGATATTACTCACGGTATGCTCTCAAGTCCAGCAAGGCACATTCTGTACCCTCTTTATCACTGAAGTCAGCAATAGGTTTAAAAATAGCGTTGCTTACACCCCGAGCACCACTGCTTCATTAATAACTGAACAAATACTACTTTGGACTCCTAAGTTATATAGAATCTTGGATGCAGGATTTTGAGACATGGGCATTTTCCATTGCCCTAGTAGGAGTATTATGTTGTAGAGACTCACAGATCTGAAAGGAAAGAACCTTAAAAATCTATACATTCAAAAAAAATCTACACATTCGGGATTTAACAAGTCATCTTATTTCTGCCTCCAAAATTACCAACCTAAAGTGTAATTAATGAGAAGATCCATAAATTTGTAACTCCAATATATGGAACATACCAAAATAAAGGCCTCATAAGGTCATGGTGACATCTAGAAATAAGAGTCTGATCTTCCACTGATAAAGGAGCTGGAGGTGTTGGGTTTTGGAAGTCTTCCTCAGGTTCTTTAAAGGCAAACATTTCCTCTACAGCAGATGTTGTGCTTAGACCTATAGATGCCTTTTGCTTAACTTTGTGCTCAATGAGCGCCTTCTGTTCTCCTGAGATCCCAGAAAAGGCCTTGGACCATGGAGGGTGCCCTCTTGGCTGGATGCTAGGATTATCTTCCTTTAAATGATCCAGGTTCAACAACTAACCAGCCATTTAGAAGATTAGTCAGCTTGATCCAGACTTTCAGAATCAAATAATCCTAGAATTTCTGGTCAAATCTGCTCATCCAGATCTGTTAATCTAAGTATTCTATAGGCCATGGTGAATAGCCACAACTATCTGCTGAGTGCCTATGATGTACAAGCAATGTGGAACAAAAGTACTGCTTATTTTTTAAAAGACCAGCATGTTGTGTGGCAAGACCAGAAAAGTTAACTGACCACAGATGTTATGACCCTCACCAATCAAATGTCACTGACTCAGAGAAAGAGGCACTCCCAGTGGTGGATGTGATCTTTATACAGGAGAGAGGGGCCCAAGGGGAGCTGAAGCATCAGGGCTAGGGACCTCACCTTGGGGTGAAGGGACAGACTGGATCTATTTTTATTTAAGATTTATATGAGTTACCTATCTCCCACAGGACCAGGGATGGTTTGCAGTACAAAACTGAGATGAGATGAAGCAGGACTAAACCATCTACAGGGAACACAGGGGAGGATACAGGTGCTGACCACAGCTGAGCTCTTGTCAGGACAGCAGCAGACGGATTTGGAGATAGGCTGGTGTCTGAGTAAGACAGGTCTTTAGCACCTGGTTTTGATTCTCTCCTGGAGGCATAAAGGATATGGTAGAGAAGGGAGTGGGATCTCTAAATGGGAAATGGGTATGTACACCAAAGCTTGATGGCTGTTAGCATCACATCCAGAAGCCCACTGCAGAGGTGTCTATGTGTGAGGTGACAGGAGCCTATATAAGAGATGGTGCCAGGGGGCTGGAGATGGCTCAACGGTTAGGAGCACTGGTTGTTTTTCAGAGGATCTGGGTTTGATTCCCAGCACTGATATAGTTAGTAGCTCACACTGGCAGTTCCAAGGAGGTTCTTAGGCCCTCTTCTGACCTCTACAGGCAGCAGGCATGCACAGACATACCTGTAGCAAACCACCCATACACATATTTTAAAAAGAAAGATGATGCTAGCAGAAAGGGGAGGCCTAGCCAGAGACAGGAGAGTGAGTAGCTGTCTAAAGCCTTGAGACTGACGGCAGAGGAGAACAGGCTGGAGAAGAAGTGGCCAGGCTTACACAGCCACTTCAGGCAAAGCAGATGGAAGAAGAGGGAGGGCGTGCCCTGGAGTTCAGGTGCCAGGCTCAACAAAGGCACTCTACTCTGCCACCACAAAGAGATGAGGCACCGCAGTGTCCAGTTAACTGAAGTACATCCCTGAGGGAACACAGGCAGCAGAATGCAGAGGACATACACTTCTAGCCAAGCGTCCATCCAGCCTGCCCTCATTTTCCAAGGCCAAAGCTGACTAGAAACTAAATCAGCTATCATCCTAGCCCCAGGAGTTCCAATGACCATGGTCTCCATCAAAGCTAGAAGACACTACAAAGGGAAATAAACACCGAGTCCCTAGGTGGGGCTGGACTTAAGGGGGGGCAGGGGCACAGTCCTGAAGGGAAAACACACAGAAACTCGAGTCACACGGGGCGAATCAAAACAATGTGCCAACCAGGGTGCCTCTGCTGCCTATAATCTAAAGAAATACATACAAGTCTGTGTTCCAACTGATGGTGGATGCAGAGGAGGCAAATACATGGAGTTGACTCCTTCAAGGCAAGTTGAAATATCAATTCTGTCTTGTACTGTGCCCAAGTGGTTCTCACAAGCTTGGTCCTGGGCCTGTTAGCCAAGCCCTTCCATTCTGTTTTACAAATGAAGTTACAGGCTCCATTCCTACTCTCCCGAAAGAATCCCTTTTCCCTTTTCTGCCCTGGCTCAAATGATATGGTTCATACAGGAGTCTGGCTGATGTCTTCAGTGACCCTTACCTTGCTAAATAGTTTCTTTTCTAAAAACTGCTAAATCAAAACAAAGGGTAATGAGGCTACATTCTAAAGAGAAATATAGGAAAGAGTAAAGAATATACATGTTGATGTCTTATTTCCCAGCTTTTACTCCATAAAATCCTAAAAATTGGGCTAAGGAACTTCCGAGGAAATGGTCAGCAGCCTAGGAATCTACTTCCCATAGCATCCACCCTAAAATCCCAGGAGTCACCGGGACCCTTCTCGTGCCAGTTAGTTCTAGAGTGGAAACCATCTCTGCGGGTGCTTACTTCCCCGCTCATTCCCCAGACAAGAGAGAAAACTGCTGGGAATGCTTCTCCGCCGGACTGCAGGGAAGCAAGCTGCCAATCAAAGGCCAAGTGACAAAGGCCAGGTGACAGGCAGCCTAGGGTCCCGCCATTTTTCAGTTGTTTGAGATTATCTCCAAATACAATATTTGTAACTGTCTAAGGATTGTCATTTATTCATTAGCCACTGTAATCTAGCAGGCTCCAGTTGAAGCCCCGAGGACTGAACAAACACCACGGGTCACAGGGAACCTTCCATGCTCCCCCATCACACCCCCATCCCCACACTGCTCTCCACCTGGCTCCTCTTTTCCAGGGCAGGATCAGTGCTTTCTCCCCCCAGGACACACCTTACCCTCTTAAAATACGCAGTTCAGTGGTTTTAAAGAGAGCGATGTGACTGTCATCACTAATTCTAAAACATTTTCATCACACTCTGAACAGAAACCCCACACCCATTAGCAGTCATTTCCCATCTCCCCTTCCCACAGGCCCTGGCAACCAATGATCCACTTCCTGCTCTGTGAACGTGCCTACTCTAGACATTTAGTATAAATGGAATGTACAACTTGTGGGCTTTGTTGTCTTCTTTCTTTCACTTTGAGGAAAATTTTCAAGGTCCCTCCATGCACATGTCAGCATTTGACTCTCCTTTAGTGCCAAATGAGAGTCCATTGACTAGATCCGATACAGTTTGCTTCTCCAGTCCTCAGCAGTGGACATCTGGATGCTGGGGCTTTCTGGCTGTAATGTACAATGCTGCAATAAACTTGAGCCCAAGTCTGTGTGACCAAATGTTTTCATTCCTCTGATGTTTATCTGTATGGAGTGGGGTTGCTGGGTCATGAGAGAACTCCATGTTTAACCCCTGGAGGAACTGCTGCCTGTTTTCTAAATTAGCCTTCTGAACTCTCCACGAGTCCCAACATACATGATTCCAGGCAAGACACACTGAAAGCAATTCCATAGAAACAGTTGTCCTCCTGTCATTATAAAAGACAGTATAAACTCAGAGCAAGAGTCAGGGTTTTCAACTCAAGGTAAATGAGCAAGAGAAGCTGTGAGGCAATTGGTGTCAGCAGCATGTCTAGCCTGTATCATCCCAAGAGCATGCCAGCACTTGGCAGGGTAGTCAAGGCTGACACAATGTGCACCAGGCTGTCAGATGAAGAGGTGCTCTGTGTAAGAAGCAGCTGCAGCAGGAAGCAAACTGGCATGCTCTCACTGTCCCATCATAGGTCACTGGTCAGGACCTTGGTAGAGCTTTTACTGTTGCTCTAGATTATACTCCTAAAAGTGCCTGCTGAGAAACTGGAAGAGAGGAAGATAAAAGGGGCTGAGAACAGTAATCCAAGGAAAGTGTCAGGAAGACTGGTGCTCTAGAGCCCTGATATATCCCAGAGTGAATGAAAAAACTGTACCAACATGGTCTGACGACTAGGGGAAAGGCCAAGTCCACCACCAGTACAAGTGATGATTCAGTGCTGGGCATGGGTCCTCTCTGAGCTGGCAGTAAGCAAATGCCAGGCTTCATGTCCTTCCTTTCTAGGCAGAAGTACAAATTCCAGAGCTAGACAAACAAGCAAGCTTTGAGGCTGAGGTGGGCCAGGCTGGTGAGGTAAGGAAGACATCCTTTCAACAGGAGAGAGAGCAAGGAGCTGTGCATCAGAGAGCACCTTACAAGTATCTACCCAAGAAACACTCGGCTTCAGCACAGTCACTGTACCTGGGCCCCCATTCCTGTGCCCTCATTACCCTGTTCTTCTGTAGCGCTCCATTTGTCTCTCAACACATTCTCCTCAAGACAGGCTTTATTAGCAGGCCTGCTTTTAAATTGTATCCAAAGGCACGCTGACATCTCAAGCACATTTTTACCTGTGGTGGTAGAGAAAAAGGAAGGTGGCTTGTGAGCTGGAATTTGTCCCACCGTGCACAGCTATTCACCTGGCCCCAGCTAATCTGCTCTGACCTGTCATCCCTTCTATGCTAGCTCTAATCCCATGAGTAGCTAGCACTTTAGTACAGCTCTGCACTTCCATAGGCAGCCATACCATTTCCTGTGCATTCATTCTTCAGTTACCATTCCATACATACCCACTACAATTATCTTCACTGGCTTTGAGCATCTGGAATACACTCAGCTTCTAAAGTTCCAGGTTACTGAGCTCAGTCCCTGATGTGATGAAACAAGTCACAGGAAACAAAGAATGCAGTTCCGATCTTTACAGATCCTCTCTCATCTAGTCCTCACAGCACCCTGTGAGGTTGTCCTTGTCATCGGTCTCTCTGCAGAAGCAGCAGATCCAGGGATCCAGCAGACCTAGCTGCCCAGGATCATAAGCTGGCAAGAGGACAGGGACAGGCTTCAAATGCTTCCCAGTCTGACTCTAATGCTTGTGTGTGGTATTAACAACTCAAATGAAAAGGTTAAAAAATAATCTAGCTGGCTCATACCTGAGACCCTAGCACTTAGGAGAATAATATGGGAGGATCAGGAGTTCAAGACCAGCCTGGGCTACATGAGACACTATCTGGAAACATAGCAAACAAAATCTATTCCCTTATTCAAACATAATGGCTATACATTCAAATGTGATGGCAATAATCTGTAGAATAAGCAATGGAGTAGGAGTTAAGAAATGTAGTTTCAAGTTTGACTTTATGCTGACTTTAAACAAGTCACTTAATATTTCCAAACATAGCATAGTTTCCTTGTGTGTAAAGGTGAGACAGTTTCCAAAGTGTGCTTAGTATCCTGTAGAGTACTAATACTTATGGGGGGAAAAAGGAACTGGGATCAAACAGTTTCTGAAATGCCAGGTTAAATAAAAGTAAGCTACTGTCTTTACAGAAGAACTTCATAGAACTGTTAATATGGTTGTGCTCACTGTGAATCACCAAGAGAGTCATACAAATATACCCCATAGCCCAAATTTGTTTATCAAAGACAAACTTTTTTTTTTTTTTTTTTTTTTTTTGGTTTTTCGAGACAGGGTTTCTCTGTGTAGCTTTTGCGCCTTTCCTGGAACTCGCTTTGTAGACCAGGCTGGCCTCGAACTCACAGAGATTTGCCTGCCTCTGCCTCCCGAGTGCTGGGATTAAAGGCATGTGCCACCACCACCTGGCTCAAAGACAAACTTTTAAACTATACCCAAATATTTAATATTTTTATCAGGAAAAAAGATTGGAAAATAATGGATTGGATATTCCAAGGCCATATTCTAGTTACAACAAAGTAACTTTATAACTTCGTGTTCTAATTAGTCAGCAAGTAGACATCTAAGACATCAGCTAGGTAGAAGCAGGTCAAAACGTTCAGGGATGCCAAGGTAGTCTATGGACAGCCATTCCTGCAATGGCCTCATATAGCCATAGGTATTTTCCCACCTTAAAAGTACAACAAAGGCAGCTGGGCTGGCCTCATCTTCCAACACACAGGTCCCATGCACGAGGAAGAATTTAAACTACCTGGACTAACTTGAGAGGAGGAGTCAATAACATCTGTCTGTACCCAATCAAGTCCGTCACTAAGGCAAGCCCAGTGTTTAGTTTGGGACTGTGGCCTCACAGCTTTACACCCTCTCAAAGTGGTAGAGATAGCACTCAGGAACACAACACAGGAGGACTTGCCAGACCTTTGCATCACCACAGGCCCCTTCCCCTGGCAGCTGTGGAGAGGTCCTAGCCACAGAAGTCAAGGGAATATTTCCAGGAGAATGCAAGAGCCACCTGGCCATGGAGAGATAGCCAAATCCACACTGGCAAAAAGAGGAGGATGTGCCTGTTAGAGATGGAGGAGGGAGAGAGAAGGTGATGAGACTAAAACCAAAGGGGCACAAGGCAGAGAGCACACACTGGACGTGGAGTTCAGTGTCCACAGCTTTGACGTCTTCCCATACAACTCTCTTCTCAATAAAACAGGCACATGATTTTCCTTGAGCTGTTTTTGTATGTGACTTCAAATTGCCAGATCACTCTCGGAAAACACATTACTCATCTCTGCAGTGACACAGTGGAAAAAAGTCATTGTCTCTAAATACACAACCCTTTGTAACCCTACCCCCAATATCTAGATGCCCACAGTACAGAATGGAGGACTCTGGCGCAGCTGCAACAACAACAAAATGCTGTACAATTGCCCTATAACACCTCCATCTAGAAACTGAGGCCTAGTAGCAGTCCTAAATGGATTCAGCCAATCAGCATCTCTAGATTCCAGCTAGCCTGCTGCTATGAGTTCCAGAGTCTACTCCAGGATCAGAGTGGCTCAGGCTCTGAGCTAAGAACAGCCTCAGACAATAGATAAGATGAAGGCTTAAAATGATTCTGTAGTGGGCAGCCATTCCAGCTTTGATCTGGAAGTTCCAACCCCCATTGAGGCTTTGGCAACTGTCACGCCTACAAGGCGGGGCCAAGGGAGGACCCTGGAGACCCGAGATCGGGATGGGCCAGCGCTCTCTCTCTGTTCCGGGACCCTGGACGGTGGAGGTTGACCGAGCAGAGCTCCGGAGAACACTGCTGGACTGCGATACACCTTCCCCAGACCCCGCGACCTACCTATCCCTTAATTTGTAAGTTATCCACTAAATAAATCTTCCTTTTAACTACGTGGAGTGGCCTTAATAGATTCACCAATATGATTCAGTATCAGGAAAATTAGTCCTAGAGGTCACCTAGACGCTTATAGATCTCTGGGAGAAACCTAAGATGAAGGGCAAACATAGACAAAGGACCTGTTGCAAAACCCAGGCACACTATCCACAACATATGCAGAATTCTTAAAACTCTACAACAAAAGGACAAATGCCCAAATTTTTTAATGAGTAAAGAATGTAAGATAGCCAGGTGGTGGTGGCACACACCTTTAATCCCAGGACTCGAGAGACAGAGACAGGCAGATTTCTGTGAGTCTGAGGCCAACCTGGTCTACAGAGCGAGTTTCAGGCCAGCCAGGGATACACAGAGAAACCCTGTCTCAAAAACAAAACAAAACAAGAATGTATTATATATTTCTACAAAGACATGAAAATGACTAATAAACACATATACATCATTATTAGTCATTAGATAAATATAAGCCAAACACATGAGATGCTAAGAAATTGTACACAAAAAGTTTAAGGCAGAATTATGCATAATAGTCCCAAATTAGAAACAACTCATCTTTTCATGGACAAACAAAATATGGAACAGCTATAGTACAAAATATTACTTGGCAATGGAAATGCAAAGAAGCACTGATATATACTATAATGTGGGGGAACTGACAATATGTGCAAAGCGTAGTACAAAAGGTTACCCTTCCATTTACATGCAAAATTCCAAACAGACAAATACACAAAGTAGCTCAATGGCTGCCAGAGACTAGAAGAAGCTAGTGGGAAGTAACTGTTAATGGGGACGAGATTTCTTTGGGGGATGATGATGAAAATGTTCTGGAATTAGATAGCAGTGATGTTCAACTATATGAAATGGTCTAATAACCAATAAGTTAGTTGTACACTTCAAAAGGGTGAACTTCATGATGGACGAATTAGATCTCAATAAAGCTGTTTTAAAAGTAGGCCACAAAGTATAGCGGCCCTCCCAATCCACTGTTCTGCTTCTATAAGTTTAGTCCTCTATGTTGTACCAAGATCTGAAAACATTCAATATAAGATTCCAGAAAGAAACAATCCACAAGGCTTAAAATTGGACATTATTTGGAACAAGACACAATCTCGAGTTGTCCTGATTCCAGCCTTTGCTCAGTATCCACACTGTATCCACGACCTGCTCTTCAGTGGCATGGTGACTGTTTTAGTCAACATGACTGTGCTGATGTTACAATAACTCTCAGAGAGTGGCCTGATGCTTCAAAGGGTCATTCACCTCACTTCAACCCATCAGGTAAGCATCAGATAATCTCACATTATGAATATGTAAATATGATGCAGTGATATTTTGAGAGAAAGAGAGGCTATATTCATATACCTTCATTATAGTATAATGTTAGAATTATTTTATTATCAGTTACCACTGATGGACTCTCATTATCATAGTATGCATGTAAGAAAAGCATCATCATGTGAAAGACTCAGAGCTGTCTGCAGTCACAGGCATCTATTGGTCTTGGAATCCTGGATCCTCTGTGGATGAGGGCAAATTGCTATAGTTCCTGATATTACATTATCTCCAATGATCCTGAAATTCAGGTCATCCCCCATTTTACACATGAGAAAACTTGAGAATTGATGAGGAACAGCTAATTGCCAAGGGCCACAATGGAGCCACATTATGGACAGATGGACAGACAGACAGGATGGATTTAAACTAGCTTTGCCAACTCCTGAGGCCACATTCCATTTACTTTACTATGCTGCATCTTGCCAAGATAATAAGCTAACCAGCAACTATGGAATGGCTCTCTGAAAAAAAAGATTACTCCCTAAACAAAAGAACACTGAGCAATATAAAATGCTAGTGTTAGAAGTCACATTAAAGGACATCCTTGCCAAAATCCTTCATTTTCCAAATAAATAAATAAAGAGAGCACTGAATTGATGGGCTCAACCAAAGTGGCAAGTCTGGTAGGCACACTCACCCTCTCGTGCCACAGAAGATGAGCAGCTGTATTCTCTCTGCAGTTAGTTCAGAATTAAAAGGTAGCCAGAGTACACTACTCACCAGGCATTCCCAGCCTTCAAATGGGCCAGCCTTGTCTCCAAGCCCCTACTAGAAGATCACTCAGGCTGGTTATAGCTGTGCTGTTCTGTAGTTACCCAGAAATTCCTCTTCCAACCTCAGGAGTGCTCTGAAAAGTCCCACCAGGGTGCAACTGTTCCAAGGATCCCTCAGAGTCTTTTAACTATTTAGCAGAAACAGGGGGTTTTAGATTCACTTGCAATGACAAAGGCCAGGGAGACAGAGGAAGACACATCCCTCCCTCCAGACTAATAGGACTTGAGATTTGTTGGGGAACCACTTAAGATGGACTGGGAGGGGAAGCCGGAGGACTCTGCACTGGAGATTCTCTTTACTATCTGCCTACTGTCACCATGGGGATTGTCACATCTCAAACTTCCAATGTTCCAAATCAAGCACGAAGTCCCCATGCTCTCCATCCCACAAGCCTGCTCTTCCTGTCAGTTTCCCTTTCCACAATCATTTCCTTTACTCTCCAAGGGCCCAAGCTGACTGCCTAGGCTTACCTTTCTCATCTGGCCCCCTTTAACCCTAATGTACGGCTAAGTCTGAGGCCCTTTGACACCTAGACCCTACCCATCCCAGTACCTGTTCACTGCAGGTAGAGTCCTGCCGACCCAATAAATGTTCATTCTACCCAGAAGTCAATCCTGCCAACAATCAAGCATGATCCTGCAAGTCATAGCCAGAACTATTTAACACAAAAGAGACGGATGACCTCATGTAAGCAGGTGACAGGAAAGTTATTAAAGCTCTGCTCAAGCCCGGGAGCGCAGAGCAGATGGGGTTGGGGGCTGCCCTCTGTGTGCATCCTGCTGGGACAGAAAGGCACATGGAGACACCAGGGCTGCCAACTGCACCTGCAAATTATTCATTATTTCTGTGTGGTCCCTTTGAATTCTCCATCTGTGATGGCTACTTCAGTCACATAACTACATTCAAGTGAGAAAAACCTGTGACATAAATAAACTTGGTCCAGTCATGACAGGTTGGATACTCACTGTCCTATGGCCATCTGAGGCAGACATGGGCTCCACTGTTCAAACCCAAGCCATCTTTCAGAGCATCCCCTGGACACTTGGGACCTCAGGGCTTTCTCTCTGTGCCTCTCTGACGGTACTCACTGTATATTACTTGGCATCACTTCATGTCTTTTCTTGCTTTGTTTAATCTGTCTGCAATGAGTTGATAAATTCTTGGAAAAGAGCGAGTCTGTGCTTAAGTAGACTAATGTATGTAAAGCAGTATGCTTGGAACCCTCCTGGCACATTGAGAGCAGTAACCAGATAAGCACTAGCTACTATTAGCTACTGTTGTGTATTGATGTCTCCCAGGTCCCCCAAGCATAAACACCCAGGACCAAAGCTGCTAAATTTGAAAGCAGCTTTTCTTCACCCTCTTGCCCTTCCTAACCTCTTCTACTTCTGCCCCGCCTTAGACCCAGTGGTTCTGGCTGAACATCATCTCCTCCAGTGCTTCTTCCAAGCCATCTCCTCTGCTGCCTAGAGTCCAGTCTGCCAGAGGGGGTGGGGCCCAAGGAGAGCAGGTCCCTTTCTGATACACAGCATTTCCAAATGACACTCTAGCTGGTCTGAGGGTTCAGAGAGAATATAAGACTTGAGGAGTTATTTGTTTCTCTCTGGATCAGAATGATAACTATGTAGAGCTGGAAAAAGAAGCAATTTTTAAATTATACTGGGCACCGAGCCAAAGCCAGTAGTGATACAATGACAACAGTCATTTGTCCAGGATGGCCAGATCAGTCACAAGGACTCTCTTTTTCAGTGTGAAACTGCATCTAATGATGCCCAGTTGGGGTTCCATTTTAGATCCTGAAATATCCCACATGCAGTCTATGCAGCAGCATCCTGAGCTTATGGGGTGGGGGATAGAGGTGGGGGCGCACAGCAGAGAGAAAGGCAGCCCCAACTGAGGCTAAGGGCTGAGCTTGAGCTCAACTCCAGCTCAGGGCACAGCAAATCTAGTAGCACAGACACCACAGGAACCGCCTACCTCCTGAGAAGTGGTCCAACTGAATATCCCCACCTTTCTAACGCTGACACCAGAGGCCCCTCAAAGCATATCAGAAACTGGCAGCCAAAATCTGAAAAGAAATTTCTGTCTACCTGCACCACACACTTAGCTCCCTCACCTCTCCAGCCTGCCACTTTCTTCATCTCTACGAAGTACTAAACTAGCCTAAGACAACTTGGGCTTGGAGAAGGAACAGCAAAGCCCTGTGTTAAACACTGCTTTAGTAAAGCATTGAGAAAATTTGCTTGTGTTGTTTCCTTTCACTCCCACCATCCCCTGCACCTGAGGGCAATTCTGCACACATGTCAGGCAAGGGTGAGCCTAGGTGACCTTCCCAAGAGGCCCAAAAGGATCCAGGCACCCTGGGAGTTTCCTTGGCCTTATGCCATAGCTACTGGTATGTTTTAAATTTGCAACACCTAAGACAGTAGCCATTAGCCATCAGTGGCTATTCTTAGGCTAAACAAAACATTTAGTTCCTTGGCTCCACTGGCTACATTATTTCTAAGCACTTTGGTGGTAAGTGGCTACTGTATTAAAAAGTGTAGATCCAGAATTCTATCATCACTGCAGAAAGTTCTGTTAGATGTTAGTGTTCCAGATGGTAACATTTAAACTATAGGTGGCCAATTTAAAAACAAAACAAAGCTAGCCAGGTGTGGTAGCAAACACCTGTAATCCTAGAAGCTGAGGCAGGGAAAAGATCTCAAGTTCAAAAGCTAGCCAAGGCTACAAAGCAAGAGCCTGTCTATGCTTTCATTCATTCATTTGCTCACTTAGAAACCTCTGTGGTCTTGAAGAAAATATATTTCCATCTCTAGTGAACAATACTGTTTTCTGTAATGAGGTAAAAGGTCACCCCAAAGCAATGTCCTCACACAACAAGCACTTGCATTCTTCAGAAGCTGGTCTGTTAGTCTGGGTTACTCCTCTCTACTTCCTGAATCCTCAGTCCTACATCCAAACTCCCATGCTGCAGTGGAAACTTTAATCAGGGCACATCAGGGGCTCTCTTTTCTGAGTTTGCAAATTACTATTTCTCCAAGGGATCTGGTATTAGTCTGCAAAGGCTGCAGCAAACAGTACTGTAAGAACTGGGTGTCTTGAGCAACACATTTACTGCCTCACAGATGTGGAGGGTAAAAGTTCAAGATCAAGGTGTTAGCATTACTGTTCCTTCTGGGGCTGCCAAGGATACTGCTAGGCCTCTCTCTTGGTGTCTGATGACAATATTTGGTGTTCCTTGGTGAATAGACTTATTGCCCCAATCTCTGCCTTCATGTTCATGTGACGTTTTCCCTGTGGGTGTGTCTGTGCCCAAATTTCTCCCTTTATGAGGACACCAGTCATACTGGGTTAGGGGCCTGCTTTAGTGTGACCTCATCTTAACATAATTGCATCTGCAACAGCCATATTTCCAAATAAGGTCACGATCTAAAGTGTAGGGAGTCAGTAATTCAGCATATGAGTTGGGGGAGGGGTGCAATTTGCCCCATAACAGGCCCTCAAAGCCTAAAAGAAAAAGCATTCCTCCTGGCACACCATCTGCCTTCCATTATTCTATTAATATGAAAAGAACTGTACGAAATTATTGGCTACTCAGCTTTGTAGGAGCAGGTGGTGACCCCAGGCAGAAGCTTATGCCACACAAGGCTATTTCCATTATACATCAAGCAAACTCAAGCCTATTATACTAGATTTAACAAGGTCCAAAAACAAGAACCAAAATCTGGATTGGATAAAAGTAAAAGAAAAACTGTTACAACTAACAGTCACAGGCACAAAGCTGGTGAGTCCTTCCATGATCATCTGGAGCCTCCTCATGGATCAGGGATATTCTCTAAGCAGGGAAATGCAACACAAGTGGGAAACATCACTCCTGAGGCACATGGAGCTGGCCACAGTCCTCATGTAAATCACTGCCCAAGCTCATCAACGGGTCACAAAGACAGAAAGTCACCCACCAGTCCAGGGAGCATCAGGTGCTTGCAATGAGGACACGGTGAGAAAAGCTGCGACTTTAGGTTTTCATCTGCTGTGGGCATGTTGAACACCCCACTGGCTGTCCGAATCACTGCTTCCTAGATTACAGCCCATATGCAAACACCAGCTGAAAGGAGCTAAAATAACGTAACGCTTGTTTTTCTTGAAATCCTGTGTATCTTCTCTTAGAAGGTGCTTTGGCGCTGGATGGTGCCTTTAATCCCAGCAGAGGCAGGTGGATCTTCATGAGTTCAAGGCCAGCCTGAGCTACAGAGTGAGTTCCAGGACAGGCTCCAAAGCTACACAGAGAAACCCTGTCTCAAAACAAACAAACAAACAAACAAAACAAAACAAAAAAAGTGCTTTGGTGCACAGTACATATGTACCATAAGGAATAAGAGAATGAATAATGTTGGCAGGTAACAAGGGGGACCAATGGGCTTTAGGTGGTAAAAAGCCTAGTTTTAATCCTCCTTGACACTTATCAGAAGGAAGATATTGGACAAACATTGTTTTATCCAATGTTTGAATGAGGAAACAGGCTTAGAGCCTAGAACCAAGTCTCTGACTGCAAAGCTACAGTCCTACCCATTTTTTGACATTCTCAAAGGAGGTCAGTGGAACAATGGTGCCTGGGCACAGCAGTGAGTCTATAAATGCCCCTTTCCACTAATCCCACCTCCCTCCCTCTTCTATCTGTGCTGTATAATGGTCCACGCTGTGTTAGCACTGGTCATCCCAAAACCCTCACAAGGACAGAAGATCATTAAAAACCCATCTAGATTAAGTCAGTACTCTGTCAGGGTACAACCACTGTCTCCTCTGGCATTTGCCGAAACCCTCTTCCATGCCTCTTTCCCAGTAACATTCACAGCAGCTAGATACCCTTCTATCCCCTGACTCACCTGCCTTGTCTCCCTATTAATTGCCATCCTTGTTCACTCTCTGCTCAACCCAACAGTCTGGCTTTTGACTTCTGTACCCCTTTTAAATACTTGGCCTGTATAGAGATGACAATGAGGCATCTTAGTTATGACTCCATGGTTTTAACAGTTAGACTTCGTCCCCAGGAGTGGTTAAAGATAGACATTAGCACAGTTTTCCACCCAATTATCCTATTTACAAAAATAGAACTCTCCTCTGTGAGTGTTTCAAATAGAGGCCTTAATTTCTACAGATGTCAACCTTACCAGGCTGATTCCTAGACTCAGTCAGTGAGCTCAAAAGTGGCATGGTGGGCAATGGAACATCATTTCAAATCATCTCTCACATACATTCTCAGAGAGTACTAGAGATCTGTACACCTGTGCATAGACACATATCCCCCAGTTCTAGTCAAGACTGTGTGACAGACATGAAGCAATCTTGCAGATTAAGTGGGGTCCTGGTGCATGGACTACCACCAGTAGCAGACCAAGGATAAGTATTCAGACTTGTTATTTTCAAGTTCCAGAACATGAAATTTGTTGAGGTACATGTTATACCTTGAATTTCCAATAAAAACACTATGAAAGAGAGACATTCCAGTTTTTCACTTGCTAGGGGGATATTGAACACCCTATTCAATGTTGCATTTACTGCTTCCTAGATTAAAGTTCACATACAAAATCCAGTGAAAAGAGCTAAAGAACTCCTTGTTTTTCTTTCTTTAAAAAAAAAAAAGATTTATATTTATTTCATGTGTCTTTTGTTTTGCCTATATGAATGTCTGTGCACCATGTACAATCACTGCCCTCAGAGGTCGGAAGAGGGAGTCAGATCCCCTGGAACTGGAGTTCCGGAAGGTTGTGAGCTGCCATGTGGGTGCTGAGAACTGAACCTGGGTCCTCTGGAACAACCAGTTTTGTTAATTGCTGAGCTCTCTCTCCAGCTCCTCACTTGTCTTGAATGGCTGGTATGCCTTCTCTAAAAGCAGAACTTACAGCACTGACCACATTGGCCTTTGATCTCTAATGGCATGAAGCTCAGAGACAATGTGAAGCTCAGCTAAACATCCTTAACATTTGCATGTCTGGGATCCTTTTTCCTCCTAGCTTTAAATTACGATAATTATTTGTATTTATTCTGATTCTTTTCCTAAATTCTTTTTCTGTATTGTATATAACAGCACATGGGGATACACTGTAAAACAAGTCAAAACTTATAGAAAAAGATATGGTATAATTAATTGACTAGACTCAATTAAAATAATCACCATAGTAAACAAGGCCAAATTTACAGAATGCTATAGTTAAGCATTCCATAGCCAGAGTAAACTATTAAAAATTAGCAAGTTAGCCGGGCGGTGGTGGCGCACGCCTTTAATCCCAGCACTCGGGAGGCAGAGGCAGGCGGATCTCTGTGAGTTCGAGGCCAGCCTGGTCTACAGAGCGAGATCCAGGAAAGGCACAAAGCTACACAGAGAAACCCTGTCTCAAAAAACCAAAAAAAAAAAAAAAAAAAAAATTAGCAAGTTAAAGCAGATGCTCAAAGTTGCCTATCTGACAGTCATTCCTTTCTTATCTGGCAGAACTCTGATTTGATCCTAATGTCCTCTCTCTCCATTACCTGCCATCTTCCTTTCTGTAATGGCAGAGCCAATCCTGGTTAGCCTCAGCAAATCATTACGTATGTCTGTGAATAAGTGATCCAGGCTGGGCATGTGACCAAGTCTACCCTATAAGAAGGAAGAAAAGAACAGGTAGGGCTTTCAGGGAGGGTTTTCTTATTTGGTGATTGGATGGATGGAAGATAAATGAAGAAATGTTGAACCAACTCATGCATACTAATCTGTTCCATCACTAGGTGCTGCTACAAAACTACACTTGGAGAGATAAGAATGAGGAGCAACCACAGGCTAGGGAAGGTGGATGCTGCAGGAGCCGAAACACTCCTCAAAAGGCGCCTCAGGGATGCTTTTCTCCAGATTTGACCCAGAATCATGGAGGTGGGAGCCTAAAAAGTTCATCTCTGGTAAACATTACATGCAAAAAGCTCTTACTCTTTTATAAAAAAAATTCAAAAAGAAGGGTGAAAGGGAAGAGAAATGAGGGAAGGAAGAAGGAAAGCAAGCAGGCAGCCTGGGCAGAACAGCTGACTGCCCCATTTCACAGTATACTCAACATCCTCTTACGATTAGAAAAGTCTTCCCATCTGCAATTATAATTGGCTCACAAGCCACCAACAACTGACTTACCTACCTGGCTTTCTTCTCTTTCTGAGACAAGTTCTTGCTAGGTAGCCCCTGCTGGCCTGGAACACTGCGTAGACCAGGGTGACCTCAAAGTCACAGAGCCACCTGCCTTGACTGCTTCTGTGTCCTGTGCTAGGATTAAAAAGCATGTATCACAAGGCCTGGCAGCCCTTCTTCTTAAGGGGACACACTAGGCACATATGCACACACATGTACAGATATGCCTGTGGCTGAACAACTGAACTCCAAGCTGCCTAGTTCATCTCCCTGCTGCCACTGCACTTCAGAGGCCAGGCACCACCCCCTATGTCTACCTTCTTCTTGCTACCCAGAGCACGCTCACCTAGACATCAAAAAATAAATAAAAATCACAGATGCAATATAGCACAGAGTTCTTCAAACTCCCTTATTTATTCACGGTGAATAAAATATTGTACTTTAATAGTCTAGTCACCCCAGATGTTGGACTCTATAACCCACCCCGAGCTGTACCACCTCTGTCTCATGACTACTTATTACTAGAGATGTCTACCTGTAACTTTCCCACCCAGCTCTCTCCCTTCTGCACCAAGTTATGCCCACATCCTTCTAAAAACCTGAAAACCAAACTCTTCCTGAAAGCAGTGGAGTGCATTTGTTGGGTTTGGACCCATTGCACCTCAGTGCTCAGAACTGAAGACTTCTTTTCCCTTTGAGGGCAGTATGCCCCATGCCATCTTCTGGGAAGCATGTCCTGCTTTCTGCCCACTTTATCAGAGGCAACAGAAGACAAGCAAATCAATACACTATGCTGAAGAAGGGAGGCGCTTTCCTTCAAAATTTCCACTTTCCTTCCTAAATTTCCCACACTCGTCCAATGGACTGCTATCAGCTGGAGCCATGGACATCAGACCTCATTTCATGGTGGACTTAGGTGACAAACAGGACAGAAACAAGCACAAGTTATCCTCACTACTAGGAAACCAATTCCAAGAGTAGGTCCCACCACAGGGCAGTCTCTCAGCTTGGAGTACACAGGTGTGCACCTGTCCCAAGGTTCTTCTGTGACTCTTTAAAGCGACTCAGGAGGGCATTGTGGGCTCACTAGTTTCTTCTCAGCTGAACAACTAGCACAGGAATCCAGTGTGCCTCAATGCAGTTCCAAGGCTGGCTCCTGAAAGTGAAGTAATGGAAGCTAGGTGCCTCTGTGAAGCAGAGAGCAGCAGGAGTACCAGAACGCCCTTGAAGGAGACTGGCTGAAGCTCAGTGATGGGAAATAAAAAGCCAGGTTCCCACAGAACTCAATGGAAGGGGCTGGCCAGGCAGCCGAACTGTAATCAGGGAGTGATCACTGGAGATTTCCTACATGTCATGCTGAGAACAGCACCAACTCTAAGAATGAACACAACCCTGGCACAACCCATAGCATAAATGCCAAAGGAGGGAGAAACTGTGATGTGGAAAGATAACCAATGTCATGTGTAATAGAAAATCCCCACCTAGGACCATAAAGAGAGAATATATATAGTTCAACACAACATGTAAGTTTCTCCAACAAGGTAGATAAAGCTTTATGTATCATCATAGCCCACTTGCTTAGAGAGACAGACAGACAGATGGATGGACAAATGGATGGAGTAAGAGAGGGAGAGGGTGGGAAATATATGTTGGATATGTAGGAAAATACAAAAGTAAAGCTTCTGGAGACCTATTACTCTTTAATGCTTGTTGAATGACTTTGCAGTGTGGAGAACTGGTTATTTGTACACATGTGTAACATGTATACATACCCCAATAGGCACTGGACCACCTCCCCCAATCCAGTACATTACAAATAGTTTAAAAAAATCAAAGTGCACCTGTCCCTTTAACTATGCCAACTGTGAGATGGGGAAGGCGCCAGAGGAAAAGGCATTTAAAGCAGATTGCCCCATCTAGGGAGATATGATTCTTGGAAATGAAGACTGGCACTTTTCCTAGACTAAAGGTTGCACAGAATAACCAAAGAGAAGGGGGGCAACAGCCTCACCTGTTGGGCTTCCATCTGATTTCAAAGGCAGGAGCCACCCAGGAGCCAAACATGGAAACAGAGAGGTCAGGGGAAGCTCAAGGCCCTAGGCTGCCCTCGGGGTTAATTCAGGATAGTCCTGGTTACCTCATGTTTGCCCAAGAGACACCCTTAGAAAGGGGGTTGGGGGTATACTGTTAAGCAGTCAGGCCTGAAGGCAAAGAAAAAGGAGAACCTGTCCTTCAGGCCCTTGCTCCTTAATTGCAGAACCATTTGAAGAATGTTAATTATTTTATCTAAGTCTCCTAGGATGGAAGGTGCACACAAGTAGTAGATGATCTGCAAATATCTAGCTTAGTGTCAGGGAAAGAGACAGCTCAAGAACTATTCTGTGTGTGTCCAGACCATTTTGTGAAGGAAAGTGCTAGACCTGCACACTTCAGACACATTCTCTCACACCATGACTAAAACTCTCAGGAAGAAGAGGAAGAGATCCATGTGTAGAGCAGGAAAACCAGCTCCATCAAAAAAAGTCAGGTCAGAATGAACATACAGAATGTCTATGTGCAAACATGTACAGACACATAGGAGGAGTACATGCTAATAAAATCTACAGCTGCTCAGCTACTCCTGGGTTACCTGAAGAGCTGGGGCTGAGGTTCCGTGATAGATAAGTTGTCTACCACACAAGGCCCAAGGTTTGATTCCCAGCACTGAGGAAACTAACAAACAAACAAGGAACTGAAATTTTTCTAAAAATTAGCCAGTTATGGTAGTGCATATCTATAATCCCACACTTGGAAGGCTGAATAGAAGGATCTCAAGTTTGAGGCCACCCCAAGTCACATAGCAATGATGTGATCTATGACAATTTAAAAATAAAACAAAACAGACAGCAGCTGGGGAAAGGCAAAGATGTAAAGGGAAACAATGGTGGGCCTCTAAGGGCAAAGGGGACCAAACATTCTCATTGCCCTGGACAAGACACATGGCTGACAACCTCCTGAAGTCATGTGGAAGTCTATGATTCTTGACTAGAAATGGATGATGCACATGGGTGATATAATCAAAGCGCAGAGACATCCCTAACTGTTCAAGAGCAGTTGGTCTTGGGGATCACTCTGATCAGATGGATGGACGCTCCCAGCGTTGAGGATACACAGCTTGACTGGTTTGAATCCACTCCCTTTACTATTATCACCTGACTTAGGGACTGATATGTGATACCATCCTGGCCAGGAGATGTGAAGGAAGGGCTGTGGGGAGCTTCTAGAAAAGGTGTTCTTGCTAGTTTAAAAAAAAAAAAAAAAAAAAAAAGGCTTTCCTATGGACGTTGAGTTTGGATGTGTGTCACCTGAAATGGCAGCAGCTATCTTCCACACACTTACTGGATGGTGGAGAAGATTGGAAAGAGTTTTGGTGGTTTTTGTTTGTTTGTTCTTTATAAAAAATTTTTATGCCTTCTTCTCTTTCCACTCTCTTCCTTCCATCTGTCCTCTGTCTCTCTCCCTCTCCCCCCCACCAATAAAGCTCTAAAAAGGTAAAAAAAAAAAAAATTTTTATTACTATGGCCAGATGTGGTAGTACATGCCTTTAATGCTAGCACTAAGGAGGAGGCAGAGGCAGACAGACTCTGTGAGTTTGAGGCTGATGTGGTCTACATAGTGAGTTCCAGGCCAGCCAGGGTTACATAGTACATAGTAAGACATCTCAAAAAACAAACATTATTATTATTATTATTATTATTATTTGTGTGTGTGTGTGTGTGTGTGTGTGTGTGTGTGTGTGTGTGTGTGTGTTTGAAATATGTGTAAGGACAGACAAATGCCATGGAATGGAGATCAGAAGGGAATTCTGTGGAGTTGGTTCTCTCCTTTATATGAGTTTCAGGGGTGTACTTGGGTCATAAGTTTGCAAGTGCTTTTACCTACTGGGACATCTTGCCAGCCCATATTAGTTCTTTATAACCAATTCCAGAATTGACCACATCAGAACTTCTTGGCAGTGGGACAGTGAGCTTTCCTTTATGTTAAGACTCTTGAGTTTGGTTTCTGTCCCTTAAAGCTAAAAGCACCCCCAACCAATATTCTAATACACAGTACATGAAACTCAGAACAACAGCTTTCTGCCACCCCACTGGTCTCTAAATAGATATGCCTGACCAACAAGGGAATCATGACTCTTTTCTCCCATCTTCCTGTCTTCCTTGTGGTGAAATGCTTGGGAAGGCTGTCTCCCCAAGTATCTGTAAAGGCCATCTAGTTCACCAGCTACTTTATGCATCCAAAGGTGCTCATTCATCTTGAACACCTCCAGGACCAAAAACCCTTGTCCTCAGGGCTGCTGCTAAGAGATTTCAGCATGAGGCTCCAGTTCCGGTCTTATGAGATCTGCTTCCTGTGGCTTTCAAACCCTTGGTTCAAGTTAGAGCCACAGCTAATCCTTTTATCTGTCTGACCTTCAAATATTACTTCTGTCCTTGTTCCTTTCAGACAAGTATTTTCTTACAGTAAATGCATGAACCATGTTTTACTTTTCCCAATTCTAAGGCCAAGACACTTTAGGGAAATCAATTTGTCTCAGTTAATCAATGGATGAATGATTAATTAATCAATCAATCAATCTCTCTCTCTTTCTCTCTCCCTCCCTCCCTTCTTCCGTCCCTCCCTCCTTCCCTTCTTCCCTCTTTCCTTCTCTTTCCTATCCCAATGCAAACATGCCTAATGAGTAATAATCATGTTTACAGTCACATATTTTGAAACAAAATAGAAGCCATATAAGAATCTAATATTGTGTATCTCTAAATCTTCGGATCATGTCCGAAAGTCTGTGCCAACCTCTGCACACATATAATCTGACATAATCAAAACATCTTCCTTCAAACATTTATATTTTTTAAAATGTATTATTTTTCCAACATTTAATTATTTCCCTTTCCTTACAAAATACATGTATTTCAGCTGTGATCTCTCAGAAGATATGAATGGAAGATAAATGGAATTCCAACATGCCCTCTACCCAACATGTGCATCACCTCTACTCTCTCTTATGTTCTTTATAGTTTTTAGTTTTATTTCATGTGTATGGGTGTTTTGCCTGCATGTGTGCATGCAGGCCAGAAAAGGGTATCAGGTCTCTTGGGTCTGAAGTTACAGGTGGTTGTGAGCTGCCAGAAAGCTTCTGGGACTAGAACCCAGGTCCTCTGGAAGAGCAGCCAGTGCTCTGAACTGCTGAGCCATCCCTCCAGCCCTCTCACATGTCCTTTAAGACTCGCTTGACACCCAAATCTTAATTGGTATCACTTTTTTTCTATAACCACCTTACAAAATAAATTTAAGAAAAAAATGTAGAAAAAAGTTTTGGAACACAGTTCCTGGTAAACCTAGGCCTTCTTCTGATATGTATATAAGCTGGTCAAGCTCATTCAACACTCCCTATTCCTAACCCCAAAACAACACCTTTACCCAGTTTCTCACTTTTGTTTTTTTATTTGCTAGCAACTTGTTCAGTACCCACAGTCTACTGGTAAAAAAACCATCCTCCTGAAAAGATAATGAGACTCTTAGACATATGTATCAGCAATTCACAGTCATTTGTTTTAATGTAAGAAAAAGTAATGTTGATTATCACAAACCATACATCATACAAAATTACTTTTGCCAGGCTGTTGGATATAACACATGACTTTCCCAGAGGAGAAAAACAACCCTCCCTCTAATTATGTTTTGCCTGGGGAAAAACAGAAATTAATTTATATGTGCTAAAACATATTTTAACTTTAAAAAGTAGAGGTGGCCTAGAAACATAAAAAATCCAATCACTGACTCAATAAGCATTTATTAAATACCAAATATTTGCCAGGCACTATGTCAGCATTGTGGTTTTAGAATTGAAAGCCTGTTCTCTACCCTTCTGAAGTCTCACCAATGTGAATTACAAGTGAGAACTAATACATAGAGAATCAGGGGGAAAACAGCTACACACAATGAGATATCATTACACACAAGAATAGCTAGCACAGAATGCAAACACATGCTACAACATGGGTGATGCCCAAGAACATTATGCTAAGTGAAAGGAGCCAGCTGCAAGAGACCACACATTTTATAATTCCATTTATAAGAAATGTCTAGAATACCAAGCAGATTAGTGGTTTCCAGGGGAAGGAGGAGGGTGAGAATGGAGAATGACTGCTAATGAGTAGAGGGTTCCTTTTGGGAATGTGAAAAATGTAAAAACACAAAGTAGTTATGGACACACAATTATGTGCATATACTAAAATTCATTTAACTATATACTTTATATAGGTGATGTGTGAATTTCAATAAAGCTGTCAAAACACACATAGAATCAACATTCTAGTTATGTAAATAACCAATTAGAATAAGAAATTCATTATTTGCAAAAAAGTAGATTGAAAGTTACATAGGCTATAAAAATAAAACTCTCAAAATTACTAAAATGCACAAGAAAGAACACATGGGGGAAATGACACTATCAGGAAGACTCAACTTCAGAAAGGCATTGGTCCTCCTAAATACTTGACCAATTTAATGTGATCCCAATGGAAGGGTTTACTTTTTCCTGGAATCAAGTCATGTTGATTCTAAAGTTTTAATGGAAAAACACACATAGAAAGGAGCCAGGGATACTCTGAAGAGGAAGCACAATAAAAGAGAACGAGTCTTTCCAGACATTGAAAACCACAGGCTTCAGTAATCACCAGCCAGTGAAACAGAGTCCAAAAGCAGAACCCCAAACTTACAGAGTATGTTATGACATTAGAATACCATGGCAAAAAAATACCAACTTTTAAACAATGGTGTTGGGACAACTGAGTACTGGGAAAACGTAAAGCCACATTCAAACCTCAGGACATATACTATTCTAGTTTAAAAACCAAGTAAACCATCGGGTGGTGGTGGTGCACGCCTTTAATCCCAGCACTCGGGAGGCAGAGCCAGGCGGATCTCTGTGAGTTCAAGGCCAGCCTGGTCTACAGAGCGAGATCCAGGACAGGCACCAAAACTACACAGAGAAACTCTGTCTCAAAAAAGCCAAAATAAATAAATAAACAAACAAATAAATAAATACAGCAACATAAAAATGGAAAAAAATCAGATTTCAATAATACACAAAGGGAACTTAAAACAAAACACAGGAAAAAGTCTAACTCTAACTCAAAATACAAAAGCCATTTTTAAAGATATAAACTCGATTACATTAAATTAAAGAGATTTCCATCATGACCAACTAGGAAAAAAATTTTTACAACTCACTTCAAAGACAATATAAAGAACTATTAGAAATAAAGAAGAGAAGATCAACAAAATATTGAGAAAATGTGTAAAGTTCAGAACACAGTTTGCATAAAACAAATGCATAAAATAAAATAAAATGCCAGTTAAATATATGAAAACATAATCTTATTTATGATAAAAGAAATATAAATTGAAACTAAATTGAAATGTTATGTCTCACTACCAAGAAAGCTCCTAAAGTTTAATATCAGACAGTGTGGGCGACATCTTAGGGAAATAAGTCCTTCAATGTATTGCTTGTAAGAGTGGAATATAGTACAACCCTGTCATTGTCAATTGTGGGTCTTTTCAAAGCAAAACTGCAAAACCAGCTCTGGTGCATTCCAGTCAACTTGAATCTAACAGAACCTTGTGCATAGGCAATTAGAGAATAAAGAAATAAGCGCATCCCTCTACAAGAGACTCACCCTACTCACTGAGCACTGACAGGTGCAAGGGTCTACCAGCAATTGCTGTGGAGGAGTCTGCAATAGGAGACTACACAGGCCTAAGGGATTACAAACAAGTTCACAACCAGACACAGAACAACATCCTACAGTGGATGCTGACTTCAGTGTATCAGATTCAAAAGACAGTTTAACTATGGAAATACAGTATGAACAAACTATTACATAAAATAAGCTTCACTGAAATATAAAGTTAGCAGAAAAAACTCAGATTTTGAAATAATTAACATTATTTTATCTTAAAAAAATCACATTCTATTTATAGAGACTGTGGAAATATCTAGAAAGCATGAGATTTAAAAAGCATGACAGAACCTGTGGCAGCAGGGTGGGAACATGTGTTGTATATGCTTGCTTGTTTTCTAAGTTCTACACTGCACAATGTCTTAAAGGAGTTAAATAAAGCTTCAAGATTCCCACTAACCTACAAAAACCCACCTGAAAAGTGATTCTCTTCCTGGTTGCATGTAGGATTCTTGGAATAATTTAGAATAATCTCCACATTGGAACATCATTGCTTAGCTCATTCTCTGGCAAATGAAAGATTTCCTTCCTAGATGGTATGATTTCAATAAAAAATAAAACATCTACCAGTTGAAGTCTAAGAAGGATAAAACGGGAGCCAAGTCATTTTTCACAAGGCCTGCTGAAATGCCTTCACAAGCACACTTCACCTCCACTTCCCCACCCGAAAACCTTACCAGTGAAGTCCCCAAGGCTGCCAGGGGAAGGAGACTAACAGACTCAGGATTCTGTGCTGTGAATTCATCTACTCACCACAACTCACTTGCAACTCCAAAATCAAGACTCAGTGCACTTTCTCTCCTTCCCATGCAAGAGCAGAACAGCAGGGAGGTCGTGCTGCTCTTCTATGTGTGCCTAGCTGAAGCTCAGCAGTGTGATGCCCTGACTTCTTATTCCGGCTCTTACATCAACAACTGTCCTAAATACCATATACTTGATGCTGTTTTTGTCTTTTGTGTGTGTGTGTGTGTGTGTGTGTGTGTGTGTGTGTGTGTGTGTGTGTGTGTATGTGTTTTAATTTAGTAATTTTGCTGTTTAAAATGGCTGAGGTTCTAAGCACTGTGTTGAGATGCTCATATGAGCTCCAAGATAAAAGAAGCTGTGGTATTCCTTATGAGAAAAAAACAAGTATTTGATTTGGGCTCATTTGGGCTTGAGTGATAGGATTGTTGGCTGTGAGTTCAATGTTAGTCAACAGCAAGATGCTCAGCGGATAAAACACTTGTCACTAACCCTGGTAACCTGAGCTCAATCCCTGTAAACCATGGAAAGGTGGAAAAAGAGAACCAACTCCATGAAGCTGTCCTCTGATCTCCACACATGAGCCATGGCATGCACATACACACATATATATGCATTCCTCCTCCTTACTCCCTCTTACACACACACACACACACACACACACACACACACACACACACACACACAAATAAAGTTAAAATTAGGTTGTCTGTAAGCAGAAACATATAAAAAACATTGTTATACAAATTTATGTAATATCAGAACACATAATATGTACCAACATCCAACATCATTACACCAATGTTACTGATGCCAAGTAATGATCAATTGGAAATATGACCAAAAACTCTCAGGAAATTAGTCCTATATTTTCCTTATCAATAATGGCTCACTGTTCACTAATTCAGGGTTCAAAGAACATAACTACAGCTAAGAATAAGAATGTCTACACTCGGGAAGAAAAAAAAATCAATAAAAAGTAGTGATGGGTTAACTATGAAGTAAACAAAGGCATGGATGACTCCAGCGTTTCTGAAGTAAAGTACTGTGGGGAAACAAAGCATGGAACTGGAGTGTATTTCACGGGGTGACCAAGATTTTTTTCTTTAGATGTGTTAAAGTTGAGATGCCTATGAGATCTCTACATAGAGATGTCAAGTAAACTGTTGGCTTCATGACTCCAGAACTCAAAAAAAAGTCCAAGTGATGATGGGACTTTGAGAGTCACTGAAGTAATATTCAAAGTCTGGGACTGACATGTCACTCAAGGGGAAAAGAATTAGAGAGCAGGGTCCAGGCCCAAGTGCATGAAGGCACTCCTTTACTTCCGCAATAAATAGAGGAGATCATTTAAATTTTATCTAGGTAGTTTGATTTGTTTAGTCTGAAAACACTTTGAGAAAGGAGTTAATCTAATGGTATATATCTAAAACATGACATATGTTCAAATCCCTTGACCTAGTAAACATAATTTGGAGAACAGATCTTAAAATTCAGGCAAACTTTAATGTTACAGAGAATTATCCTGAGGAATAATTCATGATGGCAAAGCCAGAAATAATCTTAACATTTGGGGAATGTTTACTCTGACAATATTAATGATATTTCCTATGATTTCATCTATAGATTCTAATCTTAGAAATTTCAGCCTTTCTAGGGATTTAATAAGTGTCCACTTTTATTTCCTTCAAGCTTAAAACAACAAAACAAGACAAAAAACCAAACTAGATTATTCACTTTCATTCACTACAGCACAGGCTACTTCAGGGCAGAGTTGTATCGTCAGGCCCAATGCTGTCCACTGGGCACCTAGAACATGGCATGCTGAGTGTGCTTAGCTGACTTCCGTTGAATCTCATGCTTTAATCACCTAAGATTTCTAAGACTATGTTGTCAAATGATACAACTTGTCAATCTGGACCACTCCATTGTCTAATAAGTTTCTCTCCTCACTTTGAGGTTCCTTCTCCATCAACACAAGCCTGTAATTCCATCACTTGGAAGGCTAAAGCAGGAGGACCTTGAGATCTAGGCCAGCCTTTGTTACGCAGAGAGTATGAGGCCAGTATAGGCTACATAGAGAGAGGATGTTTCAAACAAAAACAAAGGCATGCTAAACTTGAAGTGAGTGGTATGGTTTGTTTTTGCACTGGGTTAACTAATCCCACTCAGGCCTGACTTCTATGCCCACCACCTTATCTTTCAAGGAAAGCAACATAAACCTGCTTCTGCAATTTTAAAATACTCAAGACTTTGGCTGAAACAAAAGTCATTTATATCTGGAGAAGAATCAACATATTTACAAATTCCACTTCATTATTATCTACAGGGTTGGGAAGTCTCCACTACACAGTCACAACTTGATGATAAAAGGTACCAGTTGGATCTGTCTGCTTGGGAGTGACCCTACCCTGCACGGTGGGCTGCCTCTTCTTCCTATGTTGTCTGGACAGCATACTAATAGTCCAGTCAACCCTGAAGAAATGCCATGGGGATGCAGTGAGGCCTCAAATGCAACAGGCAACCTCACGGGCTTGGTGAGTCTTTTCAAAACTTATCTCCTTGCTCAAAGTAGGCTCATGGCTTGGCCTCTCCATACTACAGCCCTCTTCCACGCCAGCTACTCCACCTTGCTTTACCATCACCACCTCATCTGGCCTGGGTGATGAAGAACATTTATGTTAGGGAAATTAACAATCTAGCACCAATGGTCTTAGCTTAGTTATTTCTTTCTAAGAAAGATTCTAGATCCTTACTGTGTGTTGTCTGGGCCATTCTAACAATGCTGTGAGAAGGAAGGCAGCCTGCATGTCAAGACAAGAGCAGGCTGGTGTCAGGTGGACTCAGGCTTAAACTCTGGCTCTACTATGACTGATCAGAAGGCTTTGAATACATTATTAAATATTGCTAAGCTTCAATTTCCCCTTCCATAAATGGAGAAAATAACAGAGCTCTTAAATGTTAGCTAATAATAATATGTTACTGTGTGAATGATGACTGCCCAGTCTGTTCCAGGGTTCCAGGGCCAAACTGTACCACTGCAGACTTGCTGGCTGTGGAAGGCCCAGAAGAAGTAACTCCTGCACTTGCTGACCTGCCAGAGGAGACGGGAAGGTGTGTGAGAGGACAGAGACAGCCCCTGCACATTCCTGAGCTTCTCCTGGCCACCAAGGCAGCAGGCTGCCAGTTGTGCTAATGTCAGGTCTCTCCCCCAAACATCTAAGAAAGGCTTCATCAAAATAGCTATCTGATTTTAAATGTGGACCAATTCTTCATTAAGAATGCATTTCTCCAAAACAATGACTTTCCACTGGAAATGTAACTGGGGCCTATCACAGACTTCACAAGTTAGAAACTCTAGGGGCAGGATCACATGTTTTAACAAGCCCTCTAGGAGACTGATGGTCCTCCAAAATAGCGCCCCACTCAGATATACTTCAGAGAGTTCCCTGACATCCCTTAGACCCTCCCACCTACTAGGATAACAAGGCACAAACATGCCCAAGATGCAGAGAGTCAGAAGAATAAATAGGTAGGCAGAGGGGCCCTGTGGGTAGATAATAAGCAGTTAAAGTGTAGAGGAGAGATGCCGTCAAGGAAGGGAGGCCCCAGGTGCCAGGGGCCAAAACTTAAACAACAGAGTGGCTGTTGTTGATTTACTAGGTTTCCCTGGTGGGAGGAGCAAGCTTAGCAAGTCATAGGACATGGGTCAGTTTCATGGCTCCTGTGCTTCACAAAGCAACCGCAAGTACAGCAGGAGAGAAGGAGGAACAGAACAGGAGATGATACAATCAACAGCTGTCATTTGTACAACAAGAAAATATTTCAGATAGTCTTTGTTTCTCAAGTATTTGAAACACAAGGTAAGCCCCTACTAGCAACGTAGCTCCCTACTTGTCCCCTTTAGGCAAGACTCAGAGAGCCTAGCCACCCCACTCCATGACTGAGGAGTCCCCAGAGTCAAGGTGTGTGCCCACCATAGGCTGAGCATCTGCTGTCTCCCACATCCCCAGGGCTTCAGGGCTCCCTGTCCATAGGTCTCAAGCCTTTCCGGAGCCTGTGGGTATGTACTCAGAGACCTGACAGGCATCCTTGGGACACCTCCGGTCCCAAGAGGAGGTAGGCTGGTTGCAGTTTGGACCCACCAACCAGAAAGACAGAGTGGGCTCTTGTGATGCCCTCTTGCCCCAGGATCTATGTCAGAGCAAGCCCGCCCTTAGTTTGTGCTCTCATCAGAGTTAAAGTCCGTGTCCAGAAGTCACTCAGCAGGATGGAAATTCTTCCAAGTCAGGTCAAAACCAACACCAGTGCAAGAGGACTCACAGGATCCCATGTGGGGTCGTGTTGTTCCCGAAAGCAGTAGCAAATCTCAAGTTCGTGGTCCTGTCAAAGGGCAAGAATGACCCAAAACTGAACCTTAGGAAGGCAAAATTGTTTTAAAAGCTGCTTAAGGCTGAAAAGTGCTTTGAGGTTCTGTGAAACTAATCATGGTTGTACTGGTCCTTTGCCTGTGATTTTCTGTTGTTAATATGTAGCACATAGTGACAAACTGCAAACTTGTTCATGGAAACATAAGGAATGAGTTCCTAACAGAAAACTGAAAATACTAGCACTGAGGGCACTGTGGCTTTGCTCTCCTAGGGAAAAGAAAAACACACCCTTTAGATGCTGGCCTCTGTGTAATACTGCAGGTTTCCAGGCACCCCAGAGACCAGAAGTCAGTAGCTCACCCATAGCCTGGGAACAACAGGATGTGGCTCTGATGAATCCTAGGAACCTAGCTAGACACTGAAACTATGCCTAACAGTATAGTCCAGTGAAGCTGTCCTCAGCATTCTAGGCTGTTGTGGGCTTTTCTGCACACTGCCATAACTCCACCCCACCCCTACCCTGGCCTCCCTAGTAAGCATCTACAGCCTCTTCATTGATCTGAACTTTAGGATCCTCATGTGTCAGAGTTGGAATACTAACTCATGAAGACCCTAACAGGTTGTACGATGGTCCAAGAAGGCCATGCACAATGTAAGGAACCTACAAAAACAGATTCTTAAAAGAATAGAAAAAATGTTTTGCCCAAGTCAGCTAGTCTCCCTGATCTTAGATCACTGTCAGAGGTACAGGAAGGAAGCAAAATAGAACAAAAACTTCTTGAACCTCTGGGCCACACAGCACTGACAGATACTCTCTCTGAATATACTCCTAGGCAACCCAGATGCCAGCCCCAACTCCAGAGTACTCATGCTTCCTTCCACAGTACCCAGCCCCCTGCAAGCTCTCCCAAGTTCCCTCCCTCCTCCTATTACGTCCAGGCCACTAAAAATTACCTGGTTCAAGTATCATTTTGATACCAGTCCCCTTCTCCACACCATAAAAAGTCTCTTGAATTGGAACCCTTTTTAAACCTTTGACAGCTGATCCAAAACACTTACTGTCCTCATCTGCTGGTCTATTTTGTGCTTACCACTCCAGCCAAGCAAAAATTACTTTGCAAATGAATCCCATTATACACTCTGCTCATTCACCTTGTTAAGCCAGCACAAGAGCTTTGGCTGTTTCTGTTGTCTTTATAAAGGACTACTTCATTTACCCAACTTCCCTTGAAATAGGCTGAGCCACGAAATTGATCTACATAAATTAATTTTCCTCTCTACCAGAAACTTAACCCTTTATGTGGTCTTAAATCCTTTTCAGAGTAAGTCATGGTATAATCAAATGAAACTTTATTTTGACCATTTTCCTTTCTGTAATACATTAGAAAGCCTCCCCATCTCAGTAAGCAGAACATAATGAATATCGATTAATCTTTTCCTTATGGTGCAGGTCATACTTAATGAGTAACAGTAATCATTCCAGCCTGTGGCTGCAGATATAAATGATCCACACTGAAGCTGACTACATGTGTGCATTCTTATATGTACTTTCACTCTTTCCCTGTCACAAGATTCTCTGAAACTGCCTTCCCATCTGAAGTCCCTGCTATCAGTGTGGACTTTAATGACTGGATACAGGTACATAGAATGTGGAGGGTAAACTCACTGTCTTTCTTCAGAATCCCAGGAATTTGTAACTTCTTTATTTGGTGTGTGTGTGTGTGTGTGTGTGTGTGTGTGTGTGTGTGTGTGTGTTTCCACACCTAGCAACAAAACAGTTCTCCAAATCTTTATAATGTGATTTTTACAGGCTGCAGGTACAAAGACCACAAAAAATGGACTTTAATAGATGGATGCCAAAGTTCTACACAGAACTAGCCTGATGGATTTGACAAAGCCTTGGAAAAGTCACTTTATAATTGAAGAATAATTCACAGTTGAATAAGGAAATATTGGTATGGAAGGAAATGCCCAATTTTCACAAATAAGCCTTTTAAATAAAGATGTGCTATGTTAACTGTATAGAGATGTGCTTTTTTCCAGCCCACATTAGGAAGTGCTTTCTCACTGCAGATGGACAGAAGCACCAGGGAATGAGGGTGCCCTTGTTCTATTATGTATTAGATGGCATTCTTTTTGTGACAGAGGTTTTTATAATGTCTACACATTAGCACACAGAAAAGAGTCGATCAGTCTTAATTCTCTTTAAACATGGCACTTAATTGATCAGAATGTACTACAGCAAAAGCAGTTAGGCAAGAATTGTTAAACCAGAATACTACCTAAATCACTACAAATCTGTTTGGTAACATGTTCACAAATAAATGACACCACAAAGCTAATTTTCAGTTGTGAAGTTTGGATAATTTTTTTTGTTTGTTTTGGTAATAATTTCCTTTGCTTTTTTAAGAGCAAAGTCGTCCATCCGAAAATGACCCAGTGGCAATGAGACTGTCCATTATATCTTTGTTCTTTCTACTGGCTCTAGACTGTCAAGAGGGAGGCTACTCTCTGGAAGCTGGCCTTGTAACCACTCTCATAAACACCTGGCTCACTGACTGGTAAAACAGGTATGGCTTTTGCTGACTCAGAATCCATAAAGAATTTGACAAACTGTCCTTTCTAACCCTGGCGAACTAATATTACACTGAATCATAAAGACACTGTGCACTCTTTTCTTCAGTCAAGAACAGGTCAAGTTAGTGATACTTTATGTGCTCTGCAATCTGTCTGTTCTGCAGCAGATAGTTAAGAAAGACCCTAAGAGCTGGAAATAGGCAGGTGAAATTCAAAGAAGTGTGTACAGTCGAGCAGAAGATGGCAGCTTGGCTGGGAGGCAGGCATGGTAGCATATATCTTTAATTCCAGTGCTCTGGAGGCAAAGGCAAGTGGATCTCTGAGAGTTTTAAGCTAACCTGGTCTACTTATTGCATTCCAGGCCAGCCAGGGCTATATAGTGAGACCCTATCTAAGAAAAAAAAGGAATACTGAAGACCCAAGTGAGTACTAGGGCTGCTGTAAAGTGTTGCTTAGATGACATTAAAAAGAACAGTCAATGCTACAGATGTTTATAAAGTTCCTACTAGGGTTAAGGAACTATACAACTATAAGGGGAGACACAAAGGTTCTTGCCCTCCAGGACTTCCCCAGGAAGCAAGAACCCTAAAGTCCCTTTTCATACTAATTAGAATATTCTTAAAGAATTGCATTCAGATTTGATTACCACCATTTTTCTTAGTGGAGAAAAACTAGAGCATTCACAACAGAGAAGAGATGTTTCAGGGAAAGTAAAGAGTACAGTTATTATCTTCAAGTATATGAAAGGCTTTAGAGAAAAAAATGAAAGCAGATGAGATTTCTAGTCGGCCTGGGGATCTCTGGAACATCAGATTCATGGAATATTAGAACTAGTTAATGAAGGAGTTGCTAATGCTCTTTCCGACCTCAGCTACCACTGAGAGGAAGATTTCAAGTTGGGGATCGGTCCTTGCTAACGGCAAAGGTTACCTTTCATTCTTAGGGCTGCCTTCCCAGAAACACAGCTGCAGCCCCTCAAAGTCTGTCATTTTTCACGTAGCACAAAAGCGCTGCTATGAAAGAGCCATTCTCTACCTGAAACCATCAGAAGCTTGATGGGAATAGAGACTGGAAAGGTCACATAAGAGAAGGGGGGGGTCCTTCCTCCGTGGCCATAGGGGAATAGAAAGAACACCACCTAACACATGATCAGACAAGGGCATATTCCCTACCCCTGACCCAGGTGATTCTGCTGAAGGCAGAGAGGCAGCTATCAAATTCTCAGAGGCTCCTGCTCCAGGGCTCTATATTCCCCTACGTAAGAGTACAGGCAGGCTTTTCCCAGAAAGATCTGCTCCCGGGAAAGAGCTGCCGAAAGCTGCTGTGTGACTGCTCCATCTATGTCCTGCCAGTGAGTACCCACATGACTATCTGGAATACAAGTGAGACAGTGAAGCCAGGAATGAATTCTCCAACAGGCGCACATGGATGGGGCACAACACAGCCTTCAACTCTAAATGTAGAAAACAAAAAGTACCCCAGCAGCGGGAGCACTTGAGAACTGTATCTGCATTGATGAGGAAACACAATAAAAGTTAAATAGCATCCTATGCAAGAGAGATGCTAATATTCAAGAAATTTCTAAGGAAATCTAATGAGAAGCTTTGAAATTCATACATAATTCTTTTAGTTCAACTAAAGAAAACATTTCAACATAAAAGGGAAGTTGGAGATCTTCCCTTTACACCATAAGTATGTAAGAACTGTCACACATAAAAATAAAACAAACAAACAAACAACCATTGCATCTGGGTCAGACACACTCCCCAGTGAGTTTGTATACATTTAAATATTTTGACTTTCACTTCCTCTATTCCTGAACTCCCAGAGGTCAGAGGCCAAGTCTTTGTCATTTCTCCAAACACTGAACCTGCCACGAGGGCCCAGGACACAGCAGAGCCTTTGTAAATGTTTGCTCAATGAATGCATGAAAGATGCACCCTGGTCTGCAGAATGAGGGAACAAACAGGGAGTTCAGCATGTAGAGAGTGCAGAACGTACATGAGCCAAATCACAGTCTAAGTCATAATCACCATCACCAACCCCCAAGATTCTCAATTTCTGTTAAAGAAAAAATAACGATCTTCCTGTACTCTGGGTTTTCAATTTTCTGGGGTTTTTTTCCCCCTCCTTCAACGAGGTATTGTCACATGAAATGGAGCTATTATGAGCTTGGGGCTTTCAAGTTCACACTCTATTAGTGGTTACACAAAGTCTGCTAGTATTATTCTGAATCCAGCCTTTGACTGCAACCCAAAGCGGTTGAATCGTCATACTAAGGCTACCAGAAAGCACTGGCAAAGCATGCATTCAGAGAACAATAAAAAAATGCACAAATGTCCTACCCTCTGATCATCACTACTTTGTTCCGTACAAACCTCAAAGGTAGATCCTTAACACTGATCTCTATGGGAGAAAGGAAGGAAGAAAGAAAGGAGCATGAAACATAAAATATGAAGAACGTAAGCAGCTATAATTTGCATAAAGCCCCAATTTTCTTTGGTAAGAAAATTCATGTTTAATGCCTAGTGAGGCAGACCCTGGCATGTGGCTGGGTAGGAGCCTTTCCTCTAAGAAGAACCAGTAAGCAACCATAGGGAATTCCTTACCCAGCCTGCCCCCTTATATAGGAGTGAGTGGGTCTTTGCTAAGGGCAAAGGTTACCTTTCATTCTTAGGGCTGCCTTCCCAGGAACACAGCTGCAGCCCCTCAAAGTCTGCCTTAGTATTTGTTTGCACATTTTTAACGTAGCACAAAAGCGCTGCTATGGAAGAGCCATTCTCTACCTGAAACCATCAGAAGCTTGATGGGAATAGAGACTGGAAAGGTCACAGAGGAGTTAAAAAAAAAAAAAAAAAAGGTTCTTTCTTCCATGACTATGGGGGGTTTATTGTGGCTGGTTCCCAAACTGGAAAAGGAATAGCAGGAGATTAATAATTGAAATTGAAATGTTGCTATTACTGGTTTTCTAAACTATTTGTAGGTTACACTTTCCCTGGGGTTGTCATGCCTATGAGCAACTTACTGAGAAAATGCAGGAACTCTACTGAACACCAGGTTCTAATGGCATCCTCACACAATCCAAAAAGGCTAAAAGTTCTGATACCAAGTAAAAGTAAAAGTAAGATACCAAGGTCATAAGTTAGATCCAAACTCTAGTTTCTCTGATTTGAGTGTCCTGCCATCCTGTCCAGTGTCAAGAATAAAACCAATGAGTTTTGCTTCACTGTTCAAATGTAACAACAAGGAAAACAATAGCTATACTTACTAACTTAAAAAATATAAAATATAAACACAGGCAAAGATATTATAGACGATACATTATAAAATTCTTTTGAGGGAAGATGATTCAGCTTGGTGACCAGTGTCTTCGGGTCCATGTGATGAGGTATTTCAGCATGCCAGGGTGTACAAGCCTGACTGTGAAAGGTTCCTTGGTTTCCTCCACACTCATCAACAAGACAACTCAGGCAAGTGAGACATAGTTAACTTGGAATTCAGGTTCCTCTAATTGGGAACCCATAGTTATGGACCCCTGTGGTTGACCTTTGCACTGCATAATGAAAAGGCCTTGGTAAGCAAGTTGATGAAGAAATATAATCACAAGGCAAATGTTTAACCTTCTAAAGAAAATAACCCCCCCCTTTTTTTACAAGAAGTTTAACTTGATCAGTATCAAGTCACTGAAAACTAATGTACTATTTATAAATATATTCCTTAAGAAAACCCTAGAAGACTGATTATACTTTGCCACTTATTAATTTATATTATCAAATATGCTTTGCTTCAAAAGCAGCATGCCTATCTAAATTTCTACATTCCAGCCTTCACTCAGTATTCTAGTCACACTCCATTTGAGAAATTCCAGCTAGAAAGTCTCATGTGTCATTAGACCTCTGAGAAGAATCATGTGGAACTATTGGGAGGCAAAATCCCTCTTCTTGGAGAAGTCTGCAGGAAAAGCCCTGCTCATTTAAGACACAACACACACAGTCCCTGGGTTCTGGTTGAGATATGATAAAAATCAGGTTCACTGAATCCACAAATTGTCACTGCGGGTCAAGGGAGAGGTCACTGTAGTCTTGGACACACACACTGTGAGTGAATATAGGTCCTCAAAGCATAGTCCTTGACTATGGAGGTCATTGATCTGTCTCACAGCATGCCTAACAGTCTCTCTCAGAAAGACCAGGCCTGAGCTTTGGGCTGGGTGATTCTAGGCTGGTAGATAAGCAGTGCTGAGCAGGCCTAGGGAAATAATTATGAAGATGTACAGAGATGCTCCCGTAGAAGAAAAAGCTACAAACAAAAGAACAGTTAAGCGAATCCACAGACAAGATTCAAGAAAACCAGGGTTGAAAGGGTGACAAATTAGGTTGCCTAGGATAGAGGAGGGTTGGAAAATAAAACTGTGAGCTGAGACCCCTGAGATCCACTGTCCTACTGTAACGCCTTACACACCTGTAATTCTTTACCTGACATAAACACTAAAAGAACAAAGTCATAGGACCAACCATACTAGGCCTTACTTAGCCCCAGGGGGGGTAGCCTACATTTCTCATGGGTTCCAAATGAAATCAGCATGATAAATGCAGTCCCCAAGGTGGCTTTGTACAAAGTTGATAAAACACACCCCAACCCACCAACCCCAGGCCCCTGAAAGAGGAAAAGCAGCCCTCTATTACAGTTGTGAATGCAAAGCCAAGTTCCTTCTAAACTGCTCACCCCGAGTGTCCAGCAGAGGGAGTCTCAAGGAGGTACTTAATAAAGAGAAAACTGTTTCATTTTAACACTCTAGACAGTGGGAGCTTTGACTGCAGCCCCCTCCCCTAGAACAGATGAACAATGAATGCCCGACATGGGCTCTCCTACGTGTTCACATACCCACTGGCATGTTTCTGTTCTCTGTGGTGGAGTGATCAGAAATTTTGTTTTGTTTTGTGGAACGGTTAAATGGACCTTGTGTTCATCAGAATCAAAGAGGAAAGCCCCTGGAATAACATTTCTCTGTTGCTTTCTAAACAGCCCCTTTGTTTCTAAGTGACTCTGGAAAAAAATATTTACAGTCCATAGGTTATTTACAGCCTCATTATTCAGAGCCGGACTGGTAACTTTATTCCGTGCAGAAACCTAATTCATTTGGAGCCCTGGAACTAATAACAGATTTTCTTTTCAGATAAGTTTTTTTTTTTTTTAAATCAGCCTCTCCTAACAGAGATAAAACTATTAATGAGATCCCTGTTTCACTCGGCCCCACAGTTCCCCGGGTTTATAGGATTACAATCTCCCCTCGCCCCTCCTCTTGGTTCCTGGCAAACCCGTTTCCCTCTCATTTGCGATTTCATCCACAGAATATCTGAACAAAACCGAAAGAAAGCCAGATGGACCCACGCTAAAAGTATGTAAAAGGCTGCTATTTCAATGATTTCACGAGAGAAACATTTTCACGATGAAATAACTGAAAAATCGGGCACACTTTGGTTGAAAAAGCCCCCGCACTACAAGTACACAAAAACACATAAAAGTGTAAAAACTTAGTTGATTCGGGTTTGATTTTTTTCGCTGCAAGCTGACGGAACTGACTGAAGGGAACCGAAAAGAGTGTGCGAGGCAGCTGTATCGCCTTACCTTTTCTTTCTTATGAAGACAGTCAAATGGGAAAAAGCAGCCAACGCCAGGTGAAGGTGCACAGCACAGATCTACCCAGGCCGAGCCAGAAAACCTTCTTCTTTCGCACCCCCCCCCCCAGCCAAACTACATTCTCCCTTCCACACGCTAATTGCGGGGAGATTTTGAGCCCATTTCATTGTTCTGCCTGGGTCTGAAATGGACTTTTCATCTCTACCCTCTCTCACCGCTTGGCCCCTTACAATCGGATTCCACAGCCACCACCACTACCACCACCACCACCACCACCCCCCAAAAAAAATCGGAGGCTCGGAAAGAATAAAGGAGTGTGGGGTGGGAGTGGAGATGTTTGGAGAAGGGAGCAGAGAGGACGGACAAGTAGAAAGGAGATCATTCAAAGGTAATGGGGGAGGATCGCATCACCTTCATTTATCACAAATAAACAGAAAGCAGTCACGGATCCGTCTTTCCCACACGCCGCCCCCATTTCTTTTCTTTGGGCAGCAGCCCACCCGGCACACACCCCCCAGCCGCCTTCTCTGCCCTGGAAATAAGATCCTGCTCCAGGCCGGCTCCGGTCCCGTCCGGGCCCGGGATGGGGGCATCGGGGAGGGTCACGAGCCCCCGCGGCCAGGGCCCAGGGCTGCGGCCGGGGGCTGCCGGGCGAGGGGCCGCGGGCAGAACAAAGCTGCGGGGGCCGCGGCCGGCCGAGCGAGGCGGGGATCGCGGGCCGGACGCCCCTTACCTTCGTACACGGGGGCCATCGGAGCCGGGGTGTCCGCGGTTCATGGCAACGGAGAAGGGAACGCGGCGCGCGAGCTCGGCCCCCTCAGCCTCAGTGGGAATCTGCCATCTTGAGCCTGTGTCTCCGCTCTCGGCTCAGCCCAGGCCGCCAGCGCCCGCATCACCGCCTCACTTGGCCGGCGCCGGGGGAGGGGGCCGGGCGGGCGCGTCGCCGCCACCGCCGCCGCCGCCGCCGTGGCCGCGGCCCGGGCCCTGCGCGGGGGGCTCGGCCGGCCCGGGGCGGCTAAGGCGCCGAGACCGAGGGCCGGGCGGGTCCGCGAGGGCGGGGAGCCGGGGCGGGCTGCGGCGGCCAGGGCCCGGGCCGGAGCTCAGCTCCGCATGGCTGTGAGGCGGGGGCGCCGGCAAAAGTTGCCCGTGAGGAGCAGGGGGAGGGGGCGGGGGCGGGGCGGCGCGGCCGGGCGCGAGCGGGCAGGCGGGCAAGCGCGAGCGAACGAGCCGGGAAGAGCCCCAGGGAGTCCGCGCGCAATCGAGCGCCGATGGCACGGATGCGAGGCGGGGGAAGGCCGAGCCGAAGGACAGAGCCGGGCGTCGGCGGGGGGCCGAGCGCGGCCCGAGGGGAGCCGAGCGGTCGTGCGAGCCGGGCCGGGGCGAGAGCGCCGTGCGCTGGCCCGCAGCCGCCGACCGGAGGCTCGGCGGTGGAGGCGGCCACAACTTTGTGTGTGCGTGCCTGGGAGTGCGCGCGTGGCTGTGCGCGCGCCGGCCGGGCCGGGGAGCGCGATCCGCGGCCGCCGCCGCCGCCGCCAGCGGTCCCGCTGCCGGGCAAAGTGTCTTCGTCCCAGCGCGTGCGGGCTCGGTGCTCGCCGACGCGCGAGGGGAATGGATGGAGGGAATGGGCGCGTAGTCCTCCCCGGAGGATGCCCGGGGAGCTCCCTGAACGCCCGGGAAAAGGCAGCGTCAGGATGGACGCCTGACCCCCGCCGTTCGTAGAGCCCTCTCCTCCACCATCCCGGTGGGAGGGTCCCACCTAGCGGTTCCAGGGTTTGGCTTTTCTCTGCGCGCTGCGATCCGAGCGAAACGTTCTTTAAACTCTCCCAGCCTGGAGTCCTGCCCTGGTTTGCCTCTCCAGCTCGCTCCTGAATGTCTGCACAGGACGCCCTGCCATTGCCTTGCTCCAACTTAAGAAAACTTGTTGAGTCCCGACACATGAATACATCATAAAATAAATTTAGTGGGTGGCAACATGCTTTTGAAAATCCAACAAAATATTATAAGAATCCAACAAAAAATACTAGCTCATTGCCCTTAGGAAGGTCAACTGTTGTCTCATAAACCCTTTGTTTTCACGAATAAATACTGGACACCTGGTGTAAACTGTATTATTTTCTACTTGTGGATCATAGGACAAAACAGTTTAAAAACTATCTTGAGGGGTGGGGAATGTAAAAAGACGGCCTCTAACTCTATAAAACTTTCTTTAAAAACAAGCCCATTCTTTTGTTTTTAAGCCCATTATATCCTTCCCGCCTCTGTATCCCGTGCTCATCATCCTCCCAGAATAAAAGACAAGCCAGCTCCTGCACACACTTAGCTTGTTTTGTTACTGGAAAAATAATTTCCTCTTCATCTTAGGATGGTCCTTGACGGCCATCTTCTCTGCCTCAATTATTTAACACTACATAAACAAGGGCTTCCCTTAGCCTAATGCCATTTACATTTGTAAACTCCTAAACTACCATTGGTGAGGGGAACCTCAGAGATCATCTGGGCCTGCCATGCAGTTGGAGAAAAGAAACCCCCAATCGACAAAGCATTGAACCTTAGCCTTAGATCTCTAGGTTCCCATGCTGATCTTTCTTCACAGCCCTCATTCAGCCGCCGCCTCCCCCCCCCCCCCCCCCGTCCCCCCCCCCCCCCCCCCCCCGTCCCCCGTCCCCCGTCCCCCGTCTGTCTCCTTGTAATCCTTCACTGGTCTCCCTAGCTTTGTTCATGGCCAGTTGTTCCTAAGCACTGCTTGCCCTCTCATAGTACGTGGTTCTGGCCACTCCAAGCTCCTGCTTACAAGTGCTAAGTTTCTTAGTTTGTTGGCTTTTAGTCAAGACAGGCAGGTTCCAACTCACCCCTCCTAGGACATGATTTCGGCAAATCGTGGCTTCTCCAGCCAGACTGGTTTACCTGTGCTCCTCTGCCAGCCTTGCTCATCTATGCCTTTGCCCAAAATTTCACTTTCTCACCAGTGGTGCCTTCTCTCTCTAAATAATTTCTACCTGCGGGTTGGCTCATTCCCTCTGTAAAACAACCCAAATACCATGTGAAAAAGACATGACCGCGTTCAAATCCCCACTTCTCCCATTCGGCAGGTGTGTGAACTTGGTCTCATGGTCTGACTTCACCGAGCCCTGGTTTCTACATCTTGATTGCAATCGGAATAGTAGTAGTAATATTATACTTCCCTGCGCTCATCAGTCTCTACCCTGCCTTCACCACATAGATACACATTGCTTATTGCTTTCTCTGCCTCTTTCCATGCTGGCCAACGGGGCTTTCTGCAGTGTTGGCAGGCTCCATCCATTTGTGGCCACTGAACACACGATGAAATGCAGCTAGTGTGACTGAGGAACTAAATACTGATTTTTAATAGACACATGTGGCTAGTGGCTACCACACTGGGGAGTGTATTTCTGTCCGTAAGCTCAGTGAAGGCAGAAGCCACACGGGTCTCGCTTATCATCTTATCCCTAAGCAGTGAGTGACGGTGACAACTTATTTCATCCTCACCTGTGTCAGAACAACACTTAGGACTTGATTTTTTTTTTTAAGATAGTTCATATAGTTCTCGCCACAGCTTCTGAGGTTAGATTCAAGAGAATTTGTTTAAAGTGCTGATGCATAGTAGGGGTTCAATAAGAGGTAGTTATTACTATTCCAAACACCTCCCTGTAACCAGCCCCACTGATTTTTATTGTTCCTTTCCCTGGGCTGGCTCTCCTTTTGTGTAAATATTCTGTCCCACGCTTGTACTGGCAGCTCCTTGGGGCAAGCTCCCTAGCATGCTTTCTGGGTTAGCCCTTACCTCAGCACTTGTTCCTGGCTAATAATGGCCTCTAACTCCAGCTGAGATGCTGGTGAGCAGCAGATAATCTGGGTAGTCTTATTCTCTGGAATGCCTCACACACACACACACACACACACACACACACACACACACACACACTGTGCAATAAAATGAAAGTGGCTTGTATTAGCTGAAAACATCTTAATGTTCCTTCTCATGGGAATGCAGACATAGTAGGCAAAGAAATGGAGTCTCACAAAAGAGGAGCATGAGGGAGCCATATTGGCAAGACACCCACCTTCTTTTTAGGCCACTGTGACCATAGCTGTCCCTATGGTTGCAAAACTTCAGTTAAAAAAATTCAGTTGAGCTAGTATTCTTGGTATCAAATAGATTAAAAAAAAACTGCTATTGAAATGAACTTCAATTTTTCTTTTACACACTGCCAGGCTGAGGAGAGCTAATTATCTCCTTTCCCTGTAGTGACTGCCGTCAAGTAGGCACCAGACATACGCTAACTGTGAAGTGTCACTGTGGGAAGGCATGAGGGCAGGAGGGGAATGGTCTGAGATGATGGCCTGAGGCGCGCCCGTGTCCGGTGGGAAGAGGGTAAAGAACTGCCTGTAGGTCAGAGGGCAGAGAGACGGGTGGACGGACAGCCAAGCGGGGAGGACATCAACAGCACAGAGCAAAGAGCATTTGTACCCAGTGAGTTGCAGTGCTGCTGTCCCCAAGAGCACCCATGAGAGGAGACTCCATAAGCACCTTAGTGCTCTGTGTTCTGAGCAGTGTATAACTATTAACTCATTCAATAAATCAGACTTTTTATAATTCATAGAACTCCAGGTGGCCAAAATGCAAAGCAACTTCAAAATGTTTAGAAGAGGAGGGGGGAAGGCAAGAAAACTATCAAGGCGTTGGCAATCACCTGTGCCAAACACAACTTCTTTTTTAAAGGAGGTATTCATTTTATTTTATGCATGTGGGCATTTTCCTTGTGTGTATGTGTGTGTACTTCATCCATGCCTGATGCCTGAGGATGTCAGAAGAAGGGGTCTGTATTGGCTAGTGTTATGTCAACTCGACACAAGATAGAGTCATCAGAGAGAAGGAAACTCAATTGAGAAGGCAAGATCAGGTTGTAAGCTAGCCTGTCGGGCGTTTTCTTAATTAGTGATGGACAGGGAAGGGCCCAGATCATTGTGGGTGGTGCCATCCTAGGGCAGGTGGTCCTGGGTTCTACAAGAAAGCCGGCTGAGCAAGCGATGGGGAGCAAGCCACTGGGCAGCACCCCTCTGCCTCAGCTCCTGCCTCCAGGTTCCTGCCCTGTTTGATTTCCTGTCCTCACTGTTTTTGGTGATCTGTTGCATGGAACTGAGTGAATAAACCCTTTCCCCCACAAGTTGCCTTTGGTCATGATGTTTCATAATAGTAATAGTAACCCTAACTAAGGCAGGGTCATGTCCCTAGAACTGGAGTTACAGATGATTGTGAGCCACCACGCGGATGCTGGGAACTGAACCTGGGTCCTCTGCAAGAACAGCATGTGTTCTTAACCACTGAGCTATTTCTCCAGCCCCCAGCTACCGCTTCTTCATTCACCTTTCTACAAATTGGAACAAGCCCTAACTCTCTCCAGAACTAGTAAATGTAAATAAACATTGGCCTCATTTCAGCGTCCTTTTGTTTACATGACAAGTAACAAGGGGTGTCTCTGTATTTGTGCCTACAGTTGTGAAAACACACACCACAGTATCTTCAAGGCCACCAGATAGGGATAGTGGTCTTTAGGCTGCATATTTTAGGGGTATGAGTCTTGTTATCCCCACTTCAGGTGTTTGGAGCAGGATGCCTGTATAAGTTACGTCTTATTTTGACTTGGTGTTATGATTCTTTTCCTGACAGCTTCTCATTTCTGAATCTGAGCCTGTGGTCTGTCTATTAGAAATGCATCTAGAGGAAGCAGGTCACACTCTCAAGTTCTCTCTCCCCAAATCACCTCTGTGAGCAGGGGAGATGGCGTCTTTGGTAAAGTGCTTGCCTTGCAAACACAGGACCCGAGTTAGATCCCTGGGGGATCTAACAAGTAAAAAGAAGATGGTTGTGGTGACGCTCATTTGTAATCCAGGCAGGTGGATACCTGGGGCTCACCAGCCAACAAACTAGTCTACTTGGTGTGTTCTAGTCAGTAATGAGAGAACTCTCTCAGAAAGCAAGCAAAGATGGAAAGAAGGAGAGGGAGGGAGGGAGGGAGGGAGGGAGGGAGGGAGGGAAGAAAAATGAAGGTAAGGCAAGGTAGAAACTTCTGGAGAGTGACACCGAGGTTGTCCTCTGACGTCTGTACACACATGTGGCCAACACTCACACAAAGACACACAAATCACAGCTCTCTTTTTGTCTTGTCTCTATTTTCTTTCTGACCTTGTGCCTGTCTCTTTTTCTTTTTATCTTTTCACAAATTCTTTATTTCATCGACTCCTCTTTTTCTCTTTTGATTCTGTTTCTTAACAAATCATAATATAGCCAATTTTGTTTTTACTATTGTTTTATTAGTTTTTTCTCAGTTATTCTTTTTTTTTTATTTTATGTACTTTGGTGTTCTGCCTGCACGTATGTCTGTGAAGGTGCCAGATCCCCTGGAACTGGAATTACAGACAGTTGTGAGCTGCCATGTGAGTGCTGGGTATTGAACCCTGGTCCTCTGGAAGAGCAGTCAATCCTCAGTGGTTACTGAGCCATCTCTCTAGCCCCCTTCTCAGTAATCCTTAAGAAATTCATTTGTATTTCCACTTTCAACTTTTGCTTGGTTTCAATGCTCTTTTTGTAAGAGGGTGGTATTTAATAATGACAGTTCAGTGACAAATATCACACCCACAGAGGATTTTGAAAGAGTAGATAGTGCATTCGAATGAGGAATGATAGCAGCTATAACTTTAAGGGCAAAGGGTAGACCAGACCGGAGACTTGGCAGGGCAAAGGAGACGTGTCTGTAAAACAGACATGCACACAGCCTTAGAGGACTTGCATGGACAAGGCCAGGATGACAGGGAAAAATCATTCATTTTCTGCTTCTGTTTATAGAAGGAAAACAACCGGACACCTTGGCAGGGGTGTGGGTAAGTCCAGGCGACGTCCAAAGAGCACTCAGCTGAAAGGGGCCAGGGAGAAGAAAATTTCCGAATGTAATCGGCCAATGCATGAGAGAGAAGCTGCAGCGGAGGTGCGGAGAAAGCAGGCTGGGGTGGTTTTGTGGAGGTGGCAGGAACGGCAGACTGGGGTGATTTGTCCCTGAGAAGCAGTTCTGAGAGGTAACCAGGTCCTGCAGGGGACTTCCTGTGATGATGGGAAGGCCGGCGGGAGCTCCTTGCCGACATGCTGCTCAGGCTGAACTTGAGCAAAGGAGGCAGAGAGGACACACAGAGAAGTTTGGAAGGGCAAAGCAAGAGGAAGGGCAAAGGCAAGCGGTTTGCAGGGCCAGCAGGTCCTGCTGCATCAAGCCAGCCTGGCCCAGGGATGACTCCGAGGGCCTGAGCATCGCTGGGTGTCATGTTTGTATTGTAAGTTCCCCTGGCTGACATGAGCCTGCCCTGTGAGGCAGGCCCTGGAGGGGTTGGCAGAGGACTGCTGGACTGACACTGACCTGAAGTTGTTAGTGACCTTTTAGATGTCAATCCCAGTGTCTTTCTCAGCTTCTCCCCTGCTGGGTCTCTTAGGCAAACACGTTATCCTCTCCAGTCACTCCCCTCTCTCTGCAAACTGTTTCAAATTTCCCTTCGACCTTCCTGGTCATTTTCCTCTTCCTTTCTCTCTGCCTCCTTCCCGCCCCCACTCTTGTTTCCTCTTGAGAAATTCAATTCATCAGCTGTCCTGGGACTGCTTATTTTGGGCTAAATTCTATAGCAAGATCTGGGAGTATAAAAGCCACGGCCCTGGCTTTTGAGGGGCTGAAGTTCAAAGCAAAACCATCATCGAAAGAATACAATACAATATGATGAGCACTGTCGTGACATGGGTACCTGTGGTCTAAAGGCAGCACGGGGGGATGGACGAACCGGAAGGAGTGTGTTTGGGGGCAGGGGTGATGGCACATCTATGACCAGCCTGGGAATTCTGGCAAAGGACAGCAGCATGGAGAAGTCTGTGCAACCAGGATCTGTACAAAATGAGAATACTGCCAGAGGCTGTGGTGGATGAGCACACTGGGGAGACTATGCCAAACTGAGGGACCTGTGCTTAATCCGATATGCGCCAGGTGTGGGGAGAAAATGAGTTGGATTCTGAACATGCTGAGTTCAAGGTTTCGGAGATATTCAGACAGGGGTGCTCAGCTGCAGGTGGGTGTTAGAGCCTGGCATTCAGCCAAGAGATTTTTAATGGCGAGGGGCTGTTTTGAGTCATACATGTATAATACGCTGCTAATCCATGAGGGGGGGGGTGAGATCACACAGGGAGGTTCTGTGGTTGTGTTTCTCAAAGTGTGGCCCTTAAGTCACCTGCATCCAAACCCCACAGGAGACAACGAGAGACGCAGGATCTAGACCAAGCACCTAACCGCCTGACTGGGGATCCAGGGGTGGTGTCTGGATTAGCATTTATTCCCCCTGGGATAGATTTACTTAGTGATCTTCTGTAACCACGTGGTCTGAGGGGAGGCAAGGAAGAGCTGCTTCCCCTTCTCACCCTTGATGGTCTATATTTATCTAAGCTCTCCCTGCTCTGTTTGCTCTCTCTTGACAAGCTCTGGGCTATGCCTTTTAGGCTGATCTTGGCATTGATGACATGTTCCTAGATCTGGTCCCACATTTCCAACAGCCTTCTAGAAACCTCTACCAAATGGAGCTCACCTGCTTTTCTCAGAGAACCACCACCCTCCTGTGCTTTCCATTGCAAATCCATACTAATGCCCACTATTTCTCTTCTTAAGACCCCTCCCCATAGTTCACATTCCTCTCTCCCTTGGCTACCAGTGTCCAGTCAGCCCCACTTAACCAGACACCCCGCCTCCAGTCTTTTTTCTTGAATGCATGTAACTTGTTGATAAAATTGTCTTCCTGCAGCCACACCATTGCTCAGAGCTGTTGAGTCACCACTGCCTGGCCTACACAGTAAACCTTAATCACCTTGACCAGGTCCTTGGATCTCATTATCATCTGCCCCAAACAAACCTTCCAAACTCATTCCCCACTCTTGCCCCACCTGCATGCTGAGTAATGGCCTCACCCCTTTGTCCCCGGATTCACCCTCCCATCTGTTTTTTCTATCCTTTCAGACCTAGCTGAAGGTCTTGCAGGAAGCCCTGCCTGACACCTGTACCCGCAGAAGTTAGTTATCCTTTGGTCTCTTCAAAGTACATACTGGGTCCATTTTTGCTGTACCACCCACATAGGATTAAAGTTCTTTCCATCTTTTTAATACTTTATCTTCCCCCTCTCTGGAAATGGCTAAACAAGAAAATAGAACGTGGAAAATACAGGTCTCATTTCTATAGCTCCCAACTAGATGATGGTATGAAATTTATCTAAGTCTCAGTTTTCTCGTCTGTAGAATAGGATAATGATGTCTGCACCATCAGTAGAAATCAGCAGAGCACACATGCATTTCCAGCAAGTGAAGCGCTGTAGTGTCAGATATGAAGGAGCTTAACAGGCACACCAATTGGTGAAAAAGGGTTGTTTCTGAGTAATCTTTAAAGTGTGACCTGGGAATACAAAATGTAAGTGACCGAATGGAGGGAAGAATTTAGTCTTGAGATTATTTGTTTTTAGTTTAGTTAAGGTTCGTATATTTCCACAGCTTAAAGTTTCAGGATTCTTTTTGCTTAGATTCCTAGAGCTTTTGCTCTATGGAGCAGACCCGTGAGGTATGCAACTTGGGTTTTATTTGAACAGCAATGTGCCCGCCCCCATGAGGTATGCAACTTGGGTTTTATTTGAATAGCAATGTGCCTGCCCCAGGAGTGATAATCTAAGTCAATTTGTGGTAAAGCAATCACGTTCCAGTGGCAACTGTGTGGTGGCCTGTTCTAGCCAAGGAGGTAAAAGGTGAAATTTGGAGCTACTGGGAAAGTGGTTTATTTTGATAAGACTATTCCATAGGGAGAGACCACTGCCACCCCCACATACCTCACTCCTTCAGCCTGTCACAGTAGCATGGGGTAGTTCAAGTTGCTGCTGGAGGCTTGAGGAGTGAGGGAGAGGTGGGAGGGAGGAGGGGACCTAGCCTCGGAAGTACTGACTGATGGTTATGATCAACGGCACTGGTGGCGGTGCTGGTTACTGCGGAAAAGGCAGAAAAGTCATGGGCCACGGCCACGACTATGACTACCTGAGTTATAAAGAGCTTTATTAGAAAGGAAGAGGGGATAGGAGGGAGGAGAGCCAGGCCTGGTCAGAAAGGAAGGTGGTGGGAGCAGATGGAGAACACAGAGAGAGTGTGTGTGTGGGGGTCTGCGTCTGGCTTTTTAAGGCACGGTATTGTGTACATAGTCGCCAGCGCCCGCTGATGATGTAAGACACAGGACCCCGAGCTGCGCATGTACAGAATCCTAACACTGACCTCTGATCTGACTGATAGAAGAGACCTCTCCATGAACATAGCTGTCACAGGACAACCCATCCTCACAGCTAATAGCATCTTAATTTGTTTAAGAAATCAATTTTTGTCATTGCTTGATAGTATTTTTTTTATCATAATTGACATGTAGTTCTTTAAAAATATTTCTACAGCCTCAAAGTTTAAAAAAAAAATAAGAAACAAAGGATCCTTTGTCACAGAATCCTGAGGATTTTCACTGTATGTGTGAGATGAATTGGAATTTTAACATAATTTGCAATATGGCGATATCTTCCATTCACATTCCACTTGCCCTGGGTGGTACTTAATCAGTAGTCAGAGTTGCCAATTTGCTTATCTTTTCTTTGGGAGACAGACACTGCTGGCTGATTTGAGCTAGTTTATTTTATCTCCTTGAGTCGGATGCTGAAATAGAAAGCAGAACAACAAGATCTCTCTCTCCCTTTCTCCCCAACACACACACACACACACACACACACACACACACACACACACACACACACACACACACACACTTTTTTGGTCCTTCTGACAGTATTTCATTGATTCCCAACGTTGACTACATGTGGTGGTGTAAACCTGTAATCCCAGAAATGAGGCAAAGAAAGAAAGATCAAGACTCTGAGGCTAGGACTGGGCAATGACTCAGAAGTTGAGGGCCTTATCCGATGTCCTAGGTTCAATTCCTAGTACTGCCCCCCACCTCACTCCCCGCAAAAAATGTGAGGCCAGTCTATGCTACATAGAGAATTCCAGGCCACCCTAGATTATATAGTGAGATCTTGGCTCAACAAAACAAAACTGAGCCTTTGAATGTTAAGTACTTTGAGAATGGAGAGCAGTGGAAGGTTTTGGGAGTGAAATAGGCTGGTAAACAAGATGTCACCGCTGCACACCTGACTCCGAGCATTAGATAGATCCAGGTAATGGTTTGAGAATGGCCAGGGAGAGAGAATGCGCTAGAAACTTAGGTCCATGGGGCATTACAGGTGGTGCCTTTCCTGTTCACCCCACTTAACATTAAACCTGTTTAGTCACCCCTGCTGTCCTCTACTTGAACCCATTTTTCTTTTCTAACTCTTTTCTAACCTTTGTTTTGTTTTGAGAGAAAGGGTCTCAGATAGGAGCTAGTTTTGAGCTCCAAGTAGCTGAGGACAGCCTTGAGTTCCAGGGATCTTCCTGCCCTTGCCCTCTGAGGGCTGGGATTACTGGCTTCCAAGAGATGCTTCTAAGTGAGGGAAATAAAAGACATTAGGTTGCAAAAGAAACTAAGTATATCGACACCCAGTTACTAAGTATCTATTTATTGATACACTAAAGAACAAGATCTAATCGGAAAGCCCTGTGGCTACAAAGCAACAATGACTAGAAACAATAGTTCAAGGTATCTGGAACAGCAGCCAAAAAGATAGAAAATATCTGTGATTTCTACAGTTGCTGCTGTTAGCGTGTTCGCAGACTGCTACACTCAGACTTGAGGTTTTAAGACCAATGAAAATAAAAATCTCCCCACCCCCCCATCCCCCACCCCAGTCTGTCTATTCAAATTCATGGGGATCCTGATTGCTATCTCTGAGACAACCCTTGTGGATCTGGGACTCTAAGATAAGAATTCCCATCCTAAACCACAGTGGCACACACCTACAACCCGAGCCTTTGGGAGCCTGAAGCAATAGGATCGCTTTGCCTTCAAGGCCAGCCTGGGTTACACAGCGAATTCAAGGCCAGCCTAGGCTATACAGCAAGACTCTGTGTCAAAAAAGATAAAGAAAAATCCTATTCTTATCCTATTTCCCTGTTTTTGTTTGTTGTTAGCTTGTTTGTTTGTGTTTGGCTTTTGTGTTTTTGCTTTTTGCATAGACTTGATAATATTCTAACATCATAAATTATTTACTTATTCCTTGTTTTTAAAGTTCATTTTTTATTGTTCCTATTAAGATGTAAGCTCCTTGTAGCACTTTGGCTGTTTTGTTTGCTGATCTGTGTCTAGAATAGTGCCGACATTTACTAGGGGCTTCCTCAGTTCTAATTCTGCAGCAGAGGCCAGACTGTAGTGTTGTGGGCAAGGAGGCAGGGCCTGGAGTTTACATGCTCTCTCTAGTTCTCTGTAATTTCGTTTTCTCTCCCCCCCCCCCCCCCGAAATATCCTTGAGCTCAAGAAGTATTTAAGATAAAGCAGATTCAGACCTTTGCCATCGGGCATTTGCCAGCACCTGGGTGGTGACTAAGGATGTGATTTTTGGAGCTAGGCTAGCATAGTCAGCATCTGCCCCCCAGCACAGCTGCCACAAGACCACAGGCACATTTGCTAACTGTTCTGTGACACGGGTTTTTATTTTGTTTGTTGGGTGTCTTTTTCATTGTACAATTTCTTTTTCATTGATTAGTCAATCGTTAGAAGGTTTACTACATGCCTGGTCCTGTGATCTGTACTGGTTCCAGTGGGGAAAGAGACAAGTAAACACAGGTCACAGCCAAGATAGTATGATCGTGCTCTGATGAACCAATAACCAGTTGCAAGATGCATGGGACTCCTGGGCCCCACCAAATCCTGTCTTAGTATACTACCACAATCAAGAAGAAAACTTCAAATAAGTACCCCCCTCCCTCCTTTCCTCTCTCTCCCTCTCTCCTTTTTTCTCCACATCTCTCTCTTTCTCCTTTTTTCTCCACATCTGGAACAACACCAAGGAGGATCTAAATTCACAGTGCATGCCAAGAGTCAGAAAAGCTCTTTTCTTCCACCCCCAGCTATCCCAGGGCTTCCTTGGGTGGATTAAATTAAACTCTCACCTTCTTTCTGGGGGTGAAGGAATTGGGCAGGCTAAGGATTTCAGGGTTCTCTTCGGAGCTTAGTAGAGAAAAAGACTGTGGCCACCCTCTTGCGCTGATTTTGCCCACACCCAGGAGCAAAGGAAGTGACTCGAAAAACCAACCCCTCAGTGTTAGGAAAGAAGGGTACCGCTCTCAGTGGCAAACCTGTGGAATGAGAAGTCACAGCCCTCAGCTGGGGGACAATCAGTCTGCCTAGAGCTTAAGGGATGACCAGGAGGCTGGTGAGAGAAGCCCAAGGGAAGGGGGAGGTCAGGGAGGTGGATCAGGCAAGGCCTCCTGAACTGAGTCAAAGAACTGGGACTTGCTTGGAGGTAAAGGGAAGTTAAGGAGCCCTTATTGGCTGCAGAGAGGCCCACAGCCAGGAGACAACGTGAGGAGGCCATTGCAATATTAAGGGACAGTAGGAATTGCTGGTTTTAAGAGACAGTCCAGATTTGAAGTCAATGACAAATGGTGTGTGTGTGTGTACACATACACGCCAGCCAGAGGTCAACCTCAGGTGTTGTTCCTCAGAAGCTGTCCCCTCTTGTTTTTGAGACAAGGTCTCTTACTGAACCTCAAAGCAGGGAAGTGTTATGAGATTTATTTTATTTTATTTACTATTGTTGTGTATAATATGTGTGAATACAGGCATGCACATCACAGAACATGTGAATGTCAGATCAGTCTTTGAGAGGCAGTACTCTCCTCCCTTGGTTAGGTCTGGGGATCGAACTCAGATTCTCAGGCTGGTACAGCCAGTGCCTTTACCTGCTGAGCCATCTTGCCAGCCCTGTTCCTGCGTACTTGAAATCATATCTAGATTACTTGTAATCCCTCATACAACATAAATGTTGTGTGAGGAGCCATTATACTAGACTGTTTAGGAAAAATGATGAAATGTTTAATATAGATTCCGTTAAAAAAAATCCTGATCACGGATACAGGACCCTCAGATACAGAAGGCGGTCTGCCTGCACACGCAAGGCCGTGAGGCAAATGGAAATACCATGCACTGGTGCACTCCTCCCCAGAGAATGAGCCTCCCTCTGCAACTCCATATGCTCCAGAGACCAAGGGTGCAGGACAGAAACAGGGTTGGCACCCCTGAAGTTCTCTTTCTTGCTGCAGAACTGCCAGCTTCCTGTCCCCAAACCCAAGGACAGTGGGGCCAGAATCCATTCCTGGACTTTAGTCCTGTCCCTCTTTCTTCCTCCTTTCTTCCTCTTCCTCCTTCTCCTCTTCCTCTTCCTCCTCCTCCCCACCTTCATTTTTTTAAATATAGAGTCTTCCTATAGAATCCAAGATGGATTCAAACTTGTAATCCTCCTGCCTCAGCTTCTTGAGTACTAGGATTGCAGTTATCCACTACCACATCCAGCAAGACGAATCACGTTCCAAGTGAAGTCCAAGGACTTCCTACCTCAAAAACATCAGAGGTAGCTTTCAAGACAGTCACTAAAGGTTTGGGATCTTAGGTCATTACACCCAGGGAGCTGCCTTGCCCCACCCATTTGCACTTTTGAGGAGTAGCAAGCCAGTCGACTACATGGAGGAAGACTGGGATGCTGACGTCAGCATGCAGCACTGCCAGGATTGGCTGTGGGAGAGACAAGGACAAACAAGGAAGATTTAGGGTTCAGGCTGGAAAGGCACGAAATGAACATGGCACCCCCAAACCCATGCCGACAAGATGGCCCTGCCCGGACAGCAGAGAGCTGCTAGGCAATACAGGTGCACAACAGGACTAGATAGTTCTGCTGGCCCTGGACTGGGGAGACCCTTTAGTGCCAGGCAAAGGTATTTGAATCTGATTCAATAAAGCAACAACAGCGAGACAGGGAGTATTTCTAGCAGGGACACAAATTGAGAGAGATACAAAACTGGGAAGGAATGCTTGGAAAACAAAAACTTCAATGTTTTAAGTCTGAGTAGGAAGTTGGTTTATAAACTATCATCAAAAGCAAAGTCTGACCCCTTCTCTACTTCCACTGTGCTCGTCAAGGGTCCTGGTGGGATAATGTGTCATTCTCTCCTGGCTCAGCACCCCACCGGGCACGCAGTCCCCTTTTGTCCTTTCTCTTTAAAAATACAATATCTTTTATTCTTTGAGGATTTTATACTACAATGTATTTTGATCATATTCACCCTAACCCCTCCCCAGTCTGACCCCCTCCCCTCTCAATAACCCGTCAAATCCTATGTGTACTGCCCACATACTCATGAGCACAGGGCCACCCACAGGAGGATGGTCAACCTACCCTGGGCCATACCCTTAAAAAAGAAAAAGAAAAAGAAAACCCACTCTCCCTCTCCCAGAAGCCATCAATTATCAATAGCTCCTCTGCTAGGGGCAGGGCCTTGTTAGTCCCTCCCCCTCGTGCTAGAATGTTAACTGTCTTGATGGTGTGCAGGTCTTGATCACATGCTGTGCAGAGGCTGTGAGTCCATGAGTGCAGTGGTCCTGCTATGTCTGGAAGACCCTGTTTAATTCTGGTCCTTCTCATCCTCTGGTTCTTATAATCCTTCCACCCTCCTCACCTGTAATGGTCCCTGAGCCTTAGTCGGTGGTGGTGGTGGTAATAAAGATGTTTTGTTTGCCACTGAGCACCCCACTGACACTTATTCTCTGTGTTACCGTGTTAACTGTCATCTGCAGCAGAAATGCTGCTCGTCTTTGATGAGGTCTGAGGGCTGCACTCATCTATGGGTATACAGATATGAATTTAGGGGGCAGTTTGATACTATGTCCATTTAGTAAAATCATAGTAAGTTCATCTCTGGGGTCTATGAACACTCCATCTTTGGTGCTTTATAATAATTTGAGAAATCACAAAAATGCCTATAGTTTTAGTGTGCATGATATGCTAGTAAAATACATGACCCTGTGACTGTGATTTGATGGTTTCTTTTTGTATCTCCTCGAATCTGTGTATCCTAAAGCGTGTTTTTTTTTCTTATAACATTTTTAGGGTTGAGTCAGTTTCTCCATCAAGCCATACTGAGTCTGACTGTGGCTGTGGATCTGAGCAGCTCAATTGGTTAGGTCCATGGACAAAATACTAAAATCTCTTTACATGGTCGTGTTTCCTCCTCACTGTCACCCCCCACACACACACACCTATAATTGTTTCCTTTTGTCAATCAAACTTGTTACCAAGTGACAATCTAGTCTACCCCAAACTGCTTCATCAAGATGCTGGGCTTAACTACCTGGTTTGTCTCAGCCATGAAGCTGATGTAACTTTAGTTTGAAATACATGGAGGGAGAATGAAGAAGCTCTTTTAGGTTTATGACTTAAACATCCACACCACAAATATGATTTTCAGGAGTCCTGCTTATTTTTAAAATTTTCCTTCCCTTTCATTTTTCCAACACCTTCTCATTTGTTCTTTACCCCACCTTTAAGGCAAATGCAAGACAAGCAACAAGCCAGGTCTCATGCCTAGCATGATCCTAGCAATCAGGAAGCTGAGACTGGAGGAGAGTCATGACTTCAAGGCCAGCTTGGTCACCTAGTGAGTTGCAGACCTGTCGCATATAGAGTTGAGAGTCTGTCTCAGAAGTAAAAGGGAGAAAAACCCAAACCACAAACACAACCAACCAACAAATGAACAAAAAGTCCACTGAAAGTGAAATAATTATTTAGAAAGTTTCTGCTACCATTAAAATGACAAAATTTGTACTCAGGGACAAAGAACAAAAGGATGATGCTCAAAAAGAAAAATGGGTCCTTCACCTCTTGGACAAAGGAAATTAAATTTGCACTTTGATTAAACTAAACAAAGTTCAATAGTAAGGATTAAAACACCTGGATGTCAGGCAAACTTTCTTTTTTCTTGCTCTTGTGTATTTATTTTCATAGAGAAGTAGCTGGACTCCAGATTATATTTATATGAATTAATGGATCCTAAGAAATTGTGTGACAAGTTGCGACAAAGTTGATTGATACGTAATCTGGATTTTATATCTGGTTATCCATTTAAAAAGAAAATGAAAGAACAGTGTAGTGAGACGTTTATCTCTGTAAAGCAATACATGCTGCAATAGTAGATAATTCAAACAGTTATCAAACCAGCGGAACCTTCTAGTTCCACACTAGACCAGTGTGGGTGATCCTTGTAGTGCTTTATTTCCAGCAGGCTGACAGGAGAAGAAAACAAGCCCCTTCTGTGGGCGGACTCCATGCGTCAGACCTAGGAATGGCATCCTATCTTCTGTCCACACTACATGGGCAAAACTCAGTACTGCAAGTCCATCTAACCACAAGGGCGGCTGGGGAGTGATCAAATATGATATGGTTCTAAAAATAATGAGTTTGAACTATCTCTGTTGACCAAGGGGAAGTGTCCATGATATGTTAGTGATGGAGTAAGTTTTACAGTAAGATACATCATATGATATTTATAAAAGAAATATGAGACTTGCCAGTGGTGTTTTGTGTCCTCACACAAGCCCAGTAGAAAGTGCGGGAGGCTGACACACACCAGGCTCTGCCTGTCTGTCTGGTCACAGGCAAGGAATGGGGATGTTGGCAGAGATGTGGCACTCTGAACCTTTTATTTCTACATCTTTGGGTTCTGGCTTTTGTTTCGCTTCTACTAATGATCACACACTTACTTTGGATTTTTTAATATGTGTGATTATAAACTGGATGTGGTGCCAGACTCCTTTAATCCCAGCTCTCAGAAGGCAGAGGCAAGTGAATCTCTGTGAATTTGAGAATATCCTGGTCTATATAGGAAGTTCCAGGCCAGCCAGGGCTGCATACTGAAATTCTGTCTCAAAAAATACAAAAAATAGCCGGGCAGTGGTGGCGCACGCCTTTAATCCCAGCACTCGGGAGGCAGAGCCAGGCGGATCTCTGTGAGTTCAAGGCCACCCTGGGCTACCAAGTGAGTTCCAGGAAAAGGCGCAAAGCTACACAGAGAAACCCTGTCTCGAAAAACCAAAAAAAAAATAAAAATAAAAAAAAATACAAAAAATAAAAATAAATAAATAAATTAAAAAAGAAAGAAAGAGAACAAATCAAAGGAAAACAAAATGCTTGATTAAAAAATATCAAAACAAATCAGTATTTTATAATGGCATGTGTAAGGCAGTGGTGGACTCTGTGAAATGTAGCAAAAAGAAACAAAGAGGAACCCATGCATCTGGGTATGTGTGTACACAACATTTGTTCCTCTATGAAGATACTTATTTTTTCTCTCCAAAGTGAAGCAGGGAGTCTGCGTGTATAAGAATACAGTACACTCTGGAGAAGCACAGGATTCTGATACCACATACAGCAAGGCAATTCCTTGCCCAGTATTCACTGTATTAGCTTCTACTATATCAAAGGTTACTGAGTATTCTACACCTAAATATTTGGGCCCTAAAAAGATCTCTCTCTCTCTTTTCCTTCTGAGTTTGAGAAGAGAAACAATCACTGGGTTCAACTTGCCAGATCCTTGGTAACCCACAGAATAGACTCACCAAGACCTCAAGGCTGAGACCTAAGTCTTTCTCATGACAAATACACAGAGATTCTCCTAAAAGCCAATCCTTACAAGACCAAAAGAGATAATGGGCTTCATCCACAGCCTGGTTGATGGCTTATTTCCTGGCCACTTTCTTGTCTGTCTTTCCCCTGTAGATCCCAGAAGTTATAGACCATCCATTAGTCCAATTTCCTATGGAACTTGGTCCAGCATCTGGGTAGAGCTCATTACTAATAAAAACAAGCAAACAGGTGTGGTGATCCATATCTCTAATTCTAGCACTTGGAAGGTGGAGACAAAAGAGCCAGAGTTCAAAGCCATCCTCAGTTACATGGTCAATTTGAGGCCAGTCTGGGCTACATGAGATCCTGTTTCAAAAAAATAAATAGCCTGGGGAGATGGGTCAGAGGGTAGGGGCACTTGTGAGACCAAGAAGACCAGAGATTAAATCCCACATAAAAGTGGGCCACAGCCACAGGTTCATGTAACCTTAGCATTAGGGTGGTGGTAGATGAACAGAGGTAGGCAGACCTCAAGAGCTTTGGGGCCAGCCAGTCTAGCCAAAAGGTTGAATTCAGTAAGAGACTTTCTCTGGAAAATGAGGTGATAAGAGAGAGGAAGATGCTGAGGTCCTCCTCTGATCTCTGCATGTCCATATGTGGGCATCTGCCCCTGTATATACACACCAACCAATCAACCAATACAAACAAACAAGGTTGGGCTTGGGGGTGGGGGGGTTGTTGGTCTGTTTTGAAACAGAGTCTCAGGTAGCTCAGGCTAGCCTTGAACTTGCTAGGTAACAGGATGAACGTGAACTTCTTTTTTTTTTGTTTTTTCGAGACAGGGTTTCTCTGTGTAGCTTTGTGCCTTTCCTGGAACTCACTTTGTAGACCAGGCTGGCCTTGAACTCACAGAGATCTGTCTGCCTCTGCCTCCCGAGTGCTGGGATTAAAGGCATGTGCTACCACTGCCCGGCGAACTTGAACTTCTTATCTAGCTGCTTCTACCTCCACGTACTGGGATTACAGGTGTATAACACCATACTTGGTTGGGTGTTTGTAAAAAACTTTATTTCATTGAATTTTTATTTTAGCATTCATTGGGGGGATGCACATGTGTACCATGGCATATATGTAGCGGTCAGAGGACAACCTGCAGAAGTTGACTCTCTCTTCCCACTAGTCTCTATCACCACCCTTCAGAAGAGACACATGGGTTCAGTTTCAGGGAATTCATACTCCTTTAAAAACATTGCTTTTCTAGATCAGACTCATCTGGTACAAACATATACATCAATGTTTTAAATACATTTTTGTATGATTTTTGTCCAGCATATGTCTCATGAATAAACAAAACTTGAGGATAGAACCATTTTAGAAAGTTCCTGTATCTCTCATCTCTTATCCATATCCGGTTATGGTAGATCACAGAACAGATAAGGACACTGATTTAATAATAACTGTACAAACAAACTACGATTTATCCATACCTTCTACTATCATCCAGGAATCAAAGTAAGTGAGCTAGCAAGCCAGTCACAAAAAGACACAAAAGGGAATTTCCATGAATTCTGCAACTAAGAGAAAGAAGCCAGTGTGGAAAGACATGCTGCTGCATCCCTCTAACTGTGACATTTGAAGACGATCAAGGACATAGACATCAGACAGATCCTCGATTGCCAGGGATGAGTGGGGAGGAGGGTGGGACACACAGGTGGGGCACAGAGGACTTTCAGCACAGTGAAACTATTCTGTTGACTGTAACAGATCCGTCAGTATACATTGGTCCAAACTCCAGAACATACATACAACAGGAAGAATGAGGCCTAATGTAAACAAAGAACTTCAGTGAGTAATACTCTGTCAATATTGGTTCATCAGTTGTAACAAATGTACCACATTAATGCAAGATGTTAATGACAGGGTAACAACTGCATGAGGTGGGGGAGGGGACACAAAGGGCTGTGGGGGAACTTTCTGTGTTTTCTGCTCATTTTTTTGAAAAACAAAAACAAAGACAAAACAAAAATTAAAAAAATCAAAACTACTACTAATCTAAAGATTTTGACTGTACGCACTAATGAGCACAAGGATAAAGAATGTTCTATCTTGAGACCGATGTACTGGCTCATGTCTGTAATTCCAGCAGTTTAAAGATGGAAGCAAGAAAATCTGAGACTAGCCTTGGCTACATGGCAAGTCCTAGGCAAACCAGGGCTCATTCACACTCCCTTAAAAAACGTTGCTTTTCTAGGTCATTGTTGGCCCTGTTTCAAACAAAATAAAGCAATCACAAACTAAAAAAGAAACTATGTTATATCTTCATGCAATCTGTATTCCCTAGGTGCTGTCAAAACTCACTTAAACTTGCTGCTTGGAAGGGCCTTGATACAATATCCAGAAGTTTCCAAGGAACCTACTGAATTGGTGGAAAAGTATACAAAAGAAAGACAGGTTCTTGTGGTAAAAGTTCTTTCCTATCTCAACGTTGGAGAAAGCCTCAGCATTTAGCACACAAATTTTAATAGAAAGAAAATTCATTATACTACGATCATGGAGTCTTACCATCAGTAGAAGGAGGACCTGCACAAATTTGTCATTTAAAGTTCACTCTTTCTCTCTTTCTCTTTCTTTCTTTCTTTCTTTCTTTTCTTCTTTTGTGTGAGTGCACATGGGCATGGGTGTGGAGGTGAGAGGTCAAAGTCAGATGTCCCCTTCAGTCTCTTTTCTTTTTCTTTTCTTTCTTTCTTTCTTTTTTTTTTTTTTTTTTTGTTTTTGTTTTTGTTTTTGTTTTTTGTTTCCCGAGACAGGGTTTCTCTGTGTAGCTTTGATTGGAGCCTGTCCTGGAACTTGCTCTGTAGACCAGGCTGGCTTCGAACACAGAGATCCGCCTGTCTCCACCTCCCAGTGCTGGGATTCAAGGTGTGCACCACCACTGCCCAGCTTTATCTGATTTTTTAAAAATAGGGTCTCTTATAGAACCTGGCTTGGCTAGACTGTCTGATGAGTAAGCCTCTGGGACCTCTTGCTTCTGCCTCCCCAGTATTTGAATTACAGACTTTCTAGTGGGTGTTGGAGGTCAAACTTAGGTCCTCCTGCTTGCCCGATAAGCCCTACACTAATGGAGACTAGGCCCAGTCTCACCTTTTTTCTCCAAGACTTGAATTTACTATGTATCTGAGGATGACCTTGAACTTCTAACACTTCTGCCTTTACTTACCAAGTGCAGGGATTCCAGGCATGCTCCTCTATGTCTGATTTATACAGTGCTGGGGATTGAACCCAGGACTTCCCGCATGCTAGGCAAGCACTCTACTAACTGAGCTACATCCCCAGCCCCCAGCCTTGTTTTTATATTCTTTTGTTGTTTTTTTGGCTTTATTTGTTGGTGGTTTTGTTTTTTGTTTTGTTTTTTGTTTTTGAGACAGGTTTCTTTATGTAGTCCTGGCTGTCCTGGAACTCACTATGTAGACCATGCTGGCCTTGAACTTACAGAGATCCACCTGCCTTTGTCTCCCAAGTGCTGGGACTAAAGGTGAGCATCACCATGCACAGCCCTGTTTTTGTATTCTTTTTTTTTTTTTTTTTTTTTTTTTTTTTTTGGTTTTTCGAGACAGGGTTTCTCTGTGTAGCTTTGCGCCTTTCCTGGAACTCACTTGGTAGTCCAGGCTGGCCTCGAACTCACAGAGATCCACCTGGCTCTGCCTCCCGAGTGCTGGGATTAAAGGCGTGCGCCACCACCGCCCGGCCTGTTTTTGTATTCTTAACAGATGATTTGAGGAAAAGCCATATCTAGTCAGAGTGAAACGAGTATTTGAAGTCACAGGCAGTCAGCTCAGTCAGTAATGGAGCCCAGTTCAGTGTTGTTTTCAACTTTGAAAGAATATGCTTAAGATAACTGACCCAGGAGACTTCTCCCCTGGGACTATACCTGAACTGTTTATTCTCAACTGTCTGTAGTCACAGCTTCCACATCTATGAATTCAACTGAGGATCAAAATCACTCCTTAGAAATTGCATCCATACTAAACATCCCCAACTTTCCTTGTCATTATCTCCTAAACAATGTAACATCATCGGATGACTGTTTGCTTAGATTTGCATTGTGTTGGGTATTGTAAGTAACCTAGAGATGGTTTTAAGTATACGGAAGAGGTGGGGGGAGGCGTCTATGCAAACACTACACCACTTCACACAAGGGACTCTGATGTCTGCAAGATTCTGGAACTAATTCTCTGAGGATACCAAGGAATGATTTTTGAGGTTAGGCAAGGATTTGGGCCACAGAATAGGCCATTTCCCTCACGTAATCTTGTGTGGTAACTAATATTTTGTGTGGCAACTAAAATGGCTGAACTGATGGACAAAACCATCCAAGTCCTTTATTCACCGTGCCTTACCTAATAACCATGGAGAACCCAGCTGGCTGCTAAGGTTGCTTCATTCTTAGCCAGGAAGAGAAAGGCTTTCCACCTCCAGTTGGCCAGTATTTCCTGTCCCAAATAAACAGTGCCTGTCAATTCCCCACCTGCTCATGAACTCTTTGTATTTGGAAGGGAAGCAGAGAGATAGGAGAGTCAGCAAACAGAGGTGGGGAGTGTTACTGGTCACTCTGAAGTATCTACTTGCAGCAGAGACTATTCAAGCACCACAAAGGGCTGTACCAGACTCACAGAATCCCCCTGAATCCTGAGCATTGGTCTGGCTACGCGAAGTTCATTTGATTCCATCCATTAGCTCCTCGAATAATTATGAACAGTGTGTTTACCAACTAAAGCAAAGAGACGCTTGCTTAAACTCTCCTCAGAACACTCACGCTCTGCATTCCAAGTGCTTAGCCTGGGGGTCGCCATTGTGTACACACAATAAATCTTAGTGTATTGGGAATCCAGGCAGTCACGAAGCTCTGATGATGGAGATTTTTTTTTTTCTTTAACAGACAGAAGTCAGGGAGGGCAGTCAGACAATGAGACTCAGGCAAGGGCCGCCCTGAATCTCTGAGCCATGTGGGGGAGAAGATGGATGAAGCAGGAATTCTGAGAAAGAAAGACGACAAGAAGCAAGCCAGAAAGGAAAGAAAGAAGTTGGTGAAGCAGGAAGAGAAGAAAGCGCTGAAATAAGGGAGAGTGGGAGAGATGGAAGCTCATGTGTGTGGAGAGCAGGGTCCTCAAAAGGGGAGGTGTGCCAGGCAGAAACCAGGGAGCCCTGGGAGGGAGGAGCCAAGCTTCCACTGAAGGAAAGCAGGTACATTGTTCTTCAAACTGCATTACTGCTGCCTGCCATCTGGCTTCTGAGGTGCGTGCAGAGAGCAAAAGTGGAAAACAAAATGCCGGTCAGCAGCCCTGACAGTGAAACCATTTGTGGAGGTTTGGAGGCGTGGGAGAATAGAATCCATCTATAGTGGAGATCAACACCTTTGGACATGTCTCACATCAAAGCTCCAAGAGAATGTTTGGCCACCAAATCTTGATGGTTCTGTCCTAGATAGAGTTTTTAATCCACCTCCAAAAATTCAGGGTCCTAACTTTGTCCCTGAAATGGGACAAAAAAAAAAGCTTGAAGAAAACTAATTTTCAAGCAAGATTGATTGTGTTATGTACAACAGAGCAGATGCCTCATGAGTGATTCCAATCATCACCATTATCATCATCACCATCGTTTTCTGGTACTGGGCATTAAACTAAGATCTTGCACATGCTAGGCCAGTGCTCTATTTCTGAACTATACACCCAGCCTTTAAAAACAACAACAATAACCAAACTTTTACATTTTGAAAACAGGGTCTTGCACTTATCCAGGATGGCCTTGAGCTCACTGTATAGACCAGGTAATCTTCCTGCCTCAGCCTCCCATAGTAGCCAGAACTACAGGCCAAGGAAGACAGTCAATTATTTGAAAGACAGATTAGTCCTTGGTGACTTAGGATATGGTCCATTTGCCAGCCAGGCTGGATCCAACACTCTTGTTCTGGTTCTAGAGGGATAATTGTCATCTGGGTGTTTGTACCTGGAAGCCTTGCCGTCACTGGAAACCATGACCAGGACTGGCTGTCATCCCTCTGCCTGCATCCTCTCCCTGCCTCTTTCTCTGACATCAACATTGTTATCGTCCATCCCCCCTTGGTCCTCCCTTCTTGACCCCCACATCCTGCCACCTTTTCTTCTGATTATCTCTGTGCCATTCTTGGTTCTCTTAACTAAGACCAGCCTGCCATTCACTAGCCTCACTCTGTTTCATCCTGCATGTAATTTAGAACAGTGGTCCTAGCACAGCTTTGAGCCCTACGGTCTCTGCTTTCTACAGCAGGAAGCCCAGCCTGCCTCATGCAACTCAGGACGAAGCCCTCTCTACTAAAAAGACATGTGCTTGCTGAGACTTGGATCATTCTGTATTTCCTTGTCTTTCTTAACCAGTTCTGTGGACTGTACATCTACAGTCTTAACTTGCTCCCCCCCCCACCATCATCTCCATGATTACTACCTTCACTAGGGCTCACCTCACACATTAGGATAACTGCCACCTCTGCCATCCCCCCACCCCCCCACCTCCCCATTCCCACCCCCATCCTCCTACCCCCCATCTTCCTACCCCCCATACCCCCATCCCTCCATCCCCCCACCTCCCCATCCCCACCCCCATCCCCCTACCCCCATCCCCCAGCCCTCCATTCCCCTACCTCCCCATCCCCCCACTCCCCCATCCCCCCCAACCCACTCCCTGTCCAGCTCACTGCCTGCCTCCCTCTACCTGGATGTCTGTGGGTCTTACACTGGTCCTGACTTCCTGCCAGGCTTTCAGGAGAAGCATCCATTGTCCACCCTCTTCCTGTTTCTTGTCTCGCAGAAGTCCCTCACCTCTCTGGTCTTGGGTAAGTATCTTCAGAAAAGCACCATCTACCACCATTCTTATTACTATTTGTTTGTTTTTGAGACAGGATTCCTCTGTGTAACACCTCTGACTGCCCTGGAACTTGCTTTGTAGACTAAGCTGGCCTCGAACTCACAAAGATCTGCCTGCCTCTGCTTCCTGGGATTAAAGGCACGTGCCACCACCACCTGGCCTTATTACTATTTTTCATTCCTTTGCCCATTAAAAAAATTTTTTTTTCGAAGTAGGATTTCTCTATGTAGCCCTGGCTGTCCTGGAAGGTCCTGGAGACCAGGTAGCCTCGAACTCAGAGATCCACCTCTGCCTCTTGAGTGCTGGGATTAAAGGTGTGCCACTACCACCCCGCCCTGGCTCCTTTGTACATTTTAATCACCATTTGCAATTGTTTAGTTTGTTTCCTTGTGTCTTATCTGTCTCTCCAGTGAACTTTCAATGTCAAGAGGGCCTGAACGGAGTATATCTTGGAAACCATCCTTTATCTCGATAATTCCGATATTCTCATATGGAACATATCTCTTTTACCTCTGGCTGTCTGTGCCCTTCTGATGACCTCTTCCATGCCCTCTGGTCCTCCCTCTAGTTGACAAAAACAAAAAACCCAAAACCAACATATTGATTCAATTCAATCATGCTTCTTCATGTATATATGGGAAAACATATTTTAATGTATGTGTGTGTGTGAGAGAGACATGGGTGTGTGGATGCCCTTGGAGACCAGAAGAGGACATCATGCCTCCCAGAACTGGAGTACGGGCAGCTGTGAGCTGCCCTACCTGAGTGCCAAGAACCGAACTCAGGTTGTCTACAAGAGCAGGAAGTGCTTTTGACTGCTGAGCCATCTCTGCAGCCTGGCCTTCCTCCTCCTGTAGGAACCTGCTCTGGGAACTGTCTTCAGCTTTGCTGTACTTTCTCACTTCTTTTTGTTTCCTCCCTGTACTCAATTCCTTTCTACGTTTCTTTATTACTCCACATTAATTTCAGAAGTAGTGTTAGCAGCTTTCAAAAAATAACCCTCTAACACTAGCATTGAGGAGAAAGGGCAGAGACAGGCGCGTCCCTGAAGATCATTGGCCAGCCAGGCTAGCTGAATCGATAAGCTTTAAGTTCTGTGAGCTCTCCTGGGCTAAACCTTGAGCCTTGTGCTAGTAGTTAGGGAAAGAATGGTTTCCACGATATACAAGGGTCCAGGCCCTCTTGACATTGAGAGTTCAGTGGGGAGACAGACAGGACGCTGGGGGACAAAAGATGGGGAGCAATCGAGGAAAGACATCTGGCATAGACTTCTAACCTCCATTAGCCCATGCATGCATGTGCACACACATGCACAAGTGTGCACACACACACTAACGAGTATGAACACACCACACACATATCACAGCACACATGCACACCACACCATATACACACATATACCAATCACATGAACACATAAAAAAAAAATAGAGCAAGAAAAGAAAGAAAAGAAAAACAAAATAAAAGAGCTCCCTTCTCTCTGCCTCTCCCCACTCTCCCTTGTATGTGCCTGTACCTTGGCTCCTCTGCACTCTGCCTTTCAGCTTTCCCGCTCTCTATGCCATCCTAAGTCATCTTACGCCTCAAAAGATTTCACTGCCATCTGAAGACCTGGTGTCTGGTCCAGAGGTACAACCTAGATATCTCCAAGGCTGCCTTAAGTAGCTGGTTGTGGGATATTCTCAGTCAAAGGTCTCCCAGACCAGACACTGCAACTCCACATGTCAAAAGCCACCCAGGTCTTCCTTTCCTATAGGACTTGTCTCCTGCATGGTGATAGAGTTCCTCTAACCTCAGAGTCAATTTTGGTTCCTGCCTCTAGCTCAGCTACTCTCTAGCTAAACAACCCTGCCCCAGTACTCCTCCCACACTTCTGCAAAGATGGTTTCTTCTCTCCTAAATCCTTCAAAACCACAAGCTCCGGTTTCTCAACAGGCTCTCAAAGGGCCCTCTTGACCTCACCAGCCCTTTGTGGCTGCCTTAGGTTCCCAGCTTCTTGCACAGCTTAGGGTTCCCTGTTCCAGCTGGCCTTGTCTGCTGGTAAATGGTTTGGATGGTGGGTCTTCACTGGCCACTTGATTGGGTTCAGAACTGCTCAGGAAACACACCTGAGTGTGTCTGTGAGAGGGTATCCAACAAAGTTGAAATGCAGTGGGAAGCCGCCATCTCAGATGTGGGCAGCGTATCCCGTGGGCTGGGGTTCCAGACTGATTCTAATGGAAAAGCCCAACAGCACCAGCGTTCACCTCTCTCCTGACTCTGGACACTATGGCCAACTGCCTCATGTTTCTGCCACCACAGTTACAGCTGCTTCCACCACCATGCCCTCCCAGCCAGGGTGGATTTTATCACCTCAAGCTATGAGCCAAAATCAAGCCTTCCTTCCTTAGGCTGCTTTTGTTCAGTATTTTTGTCACAGCCTCCAAGAGAGGTCACCAACGCAGCGGTCTTCTGTGCCGGGGACAATCCTTGATCCTTCGTACTTCCTGGTCTCCCTGATGAAAATCCTCTCACCATGACCAGTCTTCAACCTAAGCGTGGTGTCCTTGGCCGTGGACTTGAGAGAGATGTACAGTAGCCACCATTAGATAATGTGTCTACCAGATTTGACAGACCTAAAAAAACTCCCCCAGAGCAGAGTTAATGGTAAAAATGTAGTAAAATAATAAATACTAAAAGAGAGTTTTAGCATTTATTGTCTTTACTTCTCCACTTAATTATACATTTATACAACTTAATTTTTAACAATGGCTATACTTAACAGCCAGCTGGTAAGATTCCCAAACATGTAGCAATTGTCTTCTCTCACCCTGTTCTAGCAGCTATGGGTGGGGCTCACCTCACCTCTTACCTGGAGATGCTGGTCTCTGCTGGTCACTCTGCCCTTGACTCAGCTCTGCCCACACGGGGATGCTCTCCTCTCCCACCCTGACAGTGCTCTCACCACATTATAGGGACAAGGGCCTGTTGCCCCTTTTACATGAGCATCGGGAGGTCAGAGGCTATGACTCCTCTTTGTCACCCCAGCACAGTTCTTGATCCATGCACAGTAGACTCTGAGTGAGCGGGTGTTTTCTGTTGACAACATTTTCCCTTCCTTATCTCTAGTTCCAATCATTTTGGAAAGATGATACATGATAGAACCATGAATCAGTGAAAACCCAAGTGCTTGGTAATTGGATGAGCTGACCACGTGAATAGAGCATTTGCAGGGAGGAGTAGCTTACTTGCATCAATTTGGAGTAGGGCAGGGTATGCTCTCCCAGCTGGTTTCTAGACATGAGGTCACCGTGCTCATGACTATCATGACTTAAGCTACAGAATGTGAATTCATTGCATGTGGGAAAGTAGTTGTATCAGACAGGACTTTCCAGAGAAATGTAGTCAAGAGGCTGGGTGGGTGGGTGGTTGAGTGGATGAATGATAGACAAGAGGGGTTTACTATGAGGGTTGGATCATACAGCTATGGAGCTAGAGACGTCTTGTGATAGGTGGTCTGGAACCTGGAGTCCCAGCAATGACAATAACTTGCTCGACCCAAGTCTGAAGATCTCAGAAGCAGGGAACCTTGTGATATACATCTCAGTGCAGGGCCAAAGGCCTAAGAACTGGAGTAAGGTAAGCATTGAGTCCAGAGTCTAAAGGCAAAAGGGCTTGGAGTTCTGAACCTAAAGGCTGGAAGAAAGAGTCCCAGCCCTGAGACAGGAAATGCATGCTTGCTTTTCCTCTGTCTTTTTATGTTCTGTGGGGGTGTGGAGAGTACAGCAGATTGGATGGCCTGCCCACATCAGGGCAGACCTTTCCCACTCATTTCATCTACTCATGTGTCAGTTTCTCTGGGGCACACCCAGAGATACTACTTCAATAGCTAGGCAGCTATCCCTTAGCCCAGTCAAGCTGCTACCTAAAAAAACAACCCACCACAACGACCAATTAAGGTGATTATACGTCTGCTATTATGTGGTATTCTAAACAGTGGCCTAGCCTTTCTTAATGAATGAAAATTAATTTCATCACTTTATGGTGGACAGAAAGCCAGGGCAGGCTATCAGGAAGAGTTAGTTAGCTAATGGACAGAACACACCTGTCACTGAGCTGCTTTTGTGGGGCAGGTGCTGTATTAACTGCTGCAATGGGATGGATATATTCCACAGTTGTATTGCTATCAGTGGGTTGCTTGTTATTATGGTGACCTAGGTTCTAACTTCCAAGCCTTTTCCAAGAGACTCATAGTTTTGCAGCCAACTAACCACACTGGATGGTGTCTTTGGGCTCCTAAGTTGTAACGCAGCTACAGAAATGGAGCTCAGATCTCACCAGGAGCGAGTCATGATGTGCTCGCTAGAACTGTTTTATCTCTTACAAGGATGGCTTGTTTACAAAACAGAATCTTTTTGTTTTCAGAGCAGATTCAACAGTTCCATTAAGCAACAGCCAAAGTCGCCGTCACTTCTCCAGAACAGATTTCAATCTTAGCGAGATTTATATTTCACAAATAAATATTTAAAAACAAACCATAACAGAGCTAAAACTAACCATATCACATATCCTCAAACTACACCAGTTCATCTAGACTCGGGTCTTGTAGAAATTGTGTGTTACTAAAACCTGAGAGAAATTGGAGTTTTTCCTTAAAGAAAAGTTTAGGGTCTTTAAGATTCTATCTACAAATGACCTCAGTCTGAAAGGCAAAATCCAAAAATGGATTTTTTTTCATATTTCATTCAAATTTCAGTTGGTAGAATCTAAAAGAACTTATTTTGGGGTTGGATTCAGCCTTATCCAATTTTGATTTAGATTAGCTAAAAAATCTCTCTTTATACAGAAATATTATTTCTCACTTATGATAGGTATAGATCGACATAGTCTCTGCATTCAGTCATGCCAGGTTCAGCATTGGGTCACTTTTGTGCTTAGCAGACATTTCCCAAGATTCTTAGGTTCCTGGGCTGGCAAGATGGCTCAGTGGGAGAGGGCACTTGCTGCCAAGTCTGATGACCCAAGTTCAATCTCCAGGGCCCACATGGCAGGAGAGAACTGGCTTAGGCAAGTTTTTCTCTGACCCCCATCTGTGTGCCATGGCACATGCACACACACACACACACACACACACACACACACACACACACACACTAATTAAATGTGATACAAAAATCTAAAAAGGAATCTAAGCTTCTCATTCAAAGATGAGGTATACGGAAGAGTAGGGAGCTTCCCGAATGAGATGTTTACTTGCTTGCACGTGTGTATGTATAGTATACATGCATGTATGTATGCATGTTTGAATGTGTGTGGACACAGATGTGGGTACACATGCATATGTGTGTCCATGTATGTAGAGACCAGAGGATGATATTCTTCTCGCTCACTCCTCACTTTATTTTCTGAGACCAGATTGTCCTGAACCTGGAACTCACCATTTTGGCTAGTCTAAATAACCGACTTGTCCAGGGACTCTCCTGCCTATATCTCCCCAGTGCTGGGCTTCCAGGCATACCACCACACCAGTCCAGCTTTGATCTGGGTTCTGGGGATCTGAACTCTGGTCCTCACATTGTTGTGGCAAGCCCTTTAGCCAGTGAGCCATTCCCCGATAAGTGCTTGTTTACTGTTTGAGCCCAGGATGCCTTGAACTCACTATGTAGCTAAGGATGACTTTGAACCCCTGATCCTCCTGCTTCCACCTACTCAGTGCTGGGATTACAGATGTACAGGGCTGGCTAAGTGAGATTGTGCAGAGCTGTGCATGGACACATTGTCCTTGTTGGAGAAGTTGAAAGAGAACGAGCAGGTTCTCCTGTCTTTGAGATATTGCCTGGGAGGATTATCTGGGTCTAAGCTTGATGACTGTAGGCTAGGAATGAGTCCATAGCATGGCTGAATCTTTTGAACAGAGACATTGTGGAGCCAGCTTCTAGAATCAATGTCTAGACCCAGTGTAAAGACTGAATAGGGTGGTGGTTAGAAGCACCTGTGGCTCTTGTAAGGGCCCAGGTTTGGTTCCCAGAACTCACATCAGGTGGCTCATAACCACTCATGACTCTAGCTCCTGGGATCAGACACCCTATTGTGGCCTGTTTGGGTACCTGTGTGCACATGGTACACACACACACACACACACACACACACACACACACACACACACACACACAGTGTAAAAAAGTAATAATCTTTAAAAAAAAAAACAAAACCAAAACCCAGAATGATGGTATAGCCAACAGAGGGGGAAAGAAGGAATAAAAATAAAAACTAGAATAAAAGGAAGGTGGCATTCCATTCTGACAAGAGCCACACAAGGAGACACTCTAAGGATTGCCAGGGACCTCTGGGCAGGGATATTCCACAACTTCAGCAAGATGGGCTGCTTTATAATCTTGCAGTGTCCCAGAATATACTCTATCATGATAAGAAAGGCCTTCTTGAAAATAAGCAAGGCCTGAAACTGGGCCGGCCACATGACTCCATTTCTAATTAGGTGGGTTTTTTTTTTTTCAACCTTGTCCTTCCTGGCCTGTACCCTCCAGAGCAATTGCCTTTCATAAATTTCAGGTACGCGCCTAAAGCAGATGGTGGAAATAAAGGAATGGTCATAAATCTAAGCCCAGTGGCTCCCAGCTCTTATATTCCAGGCTCTCAAATGCTGGCCTTGGTATAACTGGAATTCATGTCACAGGACGGTCTTCTATTGGTGGCAATTCAGTGTGTGATACTTGTTCCTTATTGCCATCCTTGAAAGCGGCAATGCACGGAATTCCAAAATATCTGGCATCTCCCTCTCGACTATAAAAGCTAGTGGGAGGTCCCTCTAGAGCCGAGATGATTGGGCTGAAACGTTCTGCACTGTGCGGTCAAGGCAGAATTCCTACCGAGCAAGTATGCATGAACACAGAGACACGCTATCAGCCCCACAAGTGAACAACCACAACTAAGGTGAGTGGTGTCTAGTTTTTATTTTTATTCCTTCTTTCCCCCTCTGTTGGCTATACCATCATTCTGGGTTTTGGTTTTGTCCTCTAGCCTCTGCATGCAAGCACACATGTGATCACCCACCTGTGCACTTGCCCACACAAGAACACTCACACAGAGACAGACAGACACACAAAGCAATGCATGCTCATTCTAGATTTTAAGTTCAGACAAATATAAGAAAGAAAACACTTTTTGCTTTCTCTCTCTCTCTCTCTCTCTCTCTCTCTCTCTCTCTCTCTCTCTCTCTCTGTGTGTGTGTGTGTGTGTGTGTGTGTGTGTGTGTATGTGTGCATGTGCGTGCAAGCAGCAAGATGTCTTTCGCCCCTTGGTGCACTGTGTGGGCTGTGCATAAATAAAGAAGGAACTTTCTCAGAAAACAAGAGTAGGAAATGAATAGGAAGAACACGCAAATAGAAGTGGAGGTGGACTATGTCCTTAATCCTGGCTCTACCTTCCCACTCCTGCTTGGAAAGGACAGAGGGCTGCAGTACCCCTGTGCAGGTAACGGGTACCTTCTCAGCCTCCCATGAACAACGGATGGACCTTCCACCCCCACCCCCATGCCCAGACTGTAAGTGCTTCCAAAGTGAATCCCCTGGGGAGGCCCTCATGCTATCTGAAGCAAAACTGGGGAAGATCATGAGTTTGATGCCAGGCTGGGCTACATAGCAAGACCCTATCTCAAAAGTTAAAAGCCAAACCAAAGAAACAGGGCTGGATGCGGTGTGCCACCACTTTAACCCCAGCACTCAGGAGGCAGAGAGAGGTGATCTCTGTGAGTTTGGGGTCAGCCTGGGCTACAGAGTGAGTTCCAGGACAGCCAAGGCTACACAGTAAGACCCTGTCTAAAAACAAAGCAACTCCCCCTCCAAACAAACAAATAAACAAACAAGCACCCCAAGAAACCAAAATACGTTTGTGCCTCTGGTTGAGAGCTGGTGAAATTCATGTTCTACTGAGCTAACTAAGGCTTCCTGAGAAGTGCTGAGGACAGAGCAGCAAATCCAGGGGTCTTGGGTTTTCCAGAGGTTTCTTACTTAGACCTTGTTTCTTGGGAAGAAAACCCATTATAGACTTCCTGTAGTCCTCAAGCTGTCCAGATACCCAACCAGGTCCCTGTTACTGCTTATCTGTATGTTCCTGAAGCCACCTTCCCTGTGGCTATGGACTCCAATAACTCTAGAACTCAATGACTCTGATTATCCATTATTATACTTATCCACAATTATCCATTAATATCCATTATTATACTCATTATTCACATTAATAAAACTAATGTGGAGAGATACTAGGTTTCACAATGATAGACAGAATCTATACTTTTTTGGGGAGGGGGTGTCCAAAGCTGTGTCATTTGGGATCTATTCTTAGTGGGAGATGTATGAGATGAGGGTTTGGAACCTCCTGGTTTCTGCCTACTCCCCATCGTATCTGCTTCCTTCCGGTCAGCTGGGTCTTGCTTCCATCCCTGTCTGGCTCCCTTTGGATGGATGTTTCTCTGAGGTGGGTCACAGGATTCAATGCTGCCTTTACCAGCATCTCTGTGCTTCCTGTCTGGCCTGGAGGAAGCTCTGTTCAGACAACATCAGCCCCTTCTTGCTGGAAACCGTCTGAGTGGGAAGAAATAGTTTGAGCCATCTCTCTGTCTAGTATTTTGGGAAGCCATCTCCAGACCTCTGCTCTTATCTTGCTCACTTCGCCGTAGCCTGGGCTATTGGTTTGTTCTTCATGAAAGTTTAAGGCTGGAGCACATGGCTCTCTCCTTCTGTCTGTTTCTCTCTCACACACACTTTTGTTGGGAAGATCACCAGTGTGACTGACATATTCTGGGCTCTGACTATGCTTCCCACCATGACAGTCATGATGGAGACTGTCAGGCCAGAAGGCAGCAACAGCTTCTAGCCTTGTCTTCACCTAGATCACTGAGCTCATCTGTTAACAGCCTGGCCGAGCGTTCTCTCAGCACAGCTGTGCCTGAATCAGGAGCTGGTCGATGCCATCAGATGAAAGGACAAACGTGGAAGTCCTAGTTCAAGATTGCCCAAAGGGCTCTGCAGAGCTCCAGAGTCCCAGTATCTCACTGACTTAAAGGCCCTGGGGAAACCTGGCACAGGTGTCAAGGCCAAGCCATACAAGGAAGACTGCTTTCGGAGGCAGTGAAAACCTCCGAATTGGAGGAATTCAAGCTGAGAACCAGCAACCTGGTGTCAAGGATGCTCTATGAGAATGGATGCTGACTCAGTGCCCAGCGTATCTGTGTGGTACCCAGATGTTTCCCAAGATTGCCGTTGTTGCCACTAACCCGGGTACTCCCATGGTTGTTCCATCCTGGGGTTTCCATTTGAGTCTGCTGTCCTGGTCACCACAGGGACCTCTCCTAGCTCTGTCCTTCAGCCTCTTACTCAGTGGATACTCCATGGTACCCTAGTTTGGTGATGGCATCAGGTCCTTCAACCCCAGATACAAGTCCGTGTCCTGCCTCAAATCCACATTGCACTCCTGTTCGAAGGCTGTGAGAGACTCACAGGGGCAGAATAAATGGGGAGAGAGTGTACATGTGACTGGAGAGTAAGCTTGACTGATTTTGCAAAGCAGCCCTATGAGGCTCCCAGAATTCACCATGGCAGTTTTCCTCTTTCTAGGTAGCCTGACCAAGCAGACAGAATAATGCGGTCAGTTCCATGTGGGCAGGCCATATCTTCTGACATGAATTATTCTAATTGACAGCTTCTTCCAACCAGCAAATGCAGTTGAGTTAACACACCCCAAACTGATTTTGTTGGCAAACATCACCCAACTGTTTTCTTATTAATTTACCTTGGTAACACCTCTCCATCATGCAATTATGTGGGATTTTAGACCCATATTTACACCCATCCCACACACACCTTATGTTACCTCATCTTCCACCACGTTGAGGGAAAGGACACAGTCTTAGGTTTCCGCAGAACTTCAGATAATGTTACTGGAAAATGACAAAGACATTTGTTCCCAGGAGTAAAGGTTCGGGACAGCCCGGGCTTGGGGAGTGGCCAGCTGGAAGAGAGAAGGTATCCCTTGGAATCTGAGGGGGAGGGGAGAGTCTCCAGGCCAGGTGTTTTCTGGATTTTGATTTGGTTGCAATGAGTAAGCTCCAAACTTGAGAATTTTAAGATGTCTCCCCTCATACTATGACTCCTGGGAGACAGGAAGGGCTGAGAAACACAGCATCTTTAGAGGAGGACCCAGTTCATCAGCAGCTGCCCTGGGGAAGCTGCTAAAAAATATAAATTCTCAGGCCCCAATCTAGGTCCACTGAGTCAGAAGCACCGTGGGACAGCCCAGATATCTGAGTTTCATGTTGCAGGGCGTCCCATGAGAATAAGCTGGAGAATCGGTGTACTAGAGACTGAGAGCTTCAGAAATTCCTCTTTTTTTAAAAAAAAGATTTATTTATTATGTATACAGCATGTGTGGCTGCAGGCCAGAAGAGGGCACCAGATCTCATTACAGATGGTTGTGAGTCACCATGTGGTTGCTGGGAATTGAACTCAGGACCTCTGGAAGAGCAGTCAGTGGTCTTAACCTCTGAGCCATCTCTCCAGCCCCCCAGAAATTCCTCTTAAAAGTCATTGTCCTCAGGGCTGGGGAGATGGGTAAAGCTCGGTGGGTAAAGCCCTCGCTGAACAAGCCCAACAACTTGACTTTGGATCCTCAGAACTCATGTTAGACCCAGTAGTGCACACATCCAGAATCCCTGCACTTTTAAGAGAGGAGGCGGGCAGAGACAAGGGAACCCTGCGGAGTTGGAAGGCAGCTAGCCCGGCATTTGCAGTCGTGAACTCTGTCTCAACAAACAAGGACCCTCACCTAGGGTTGTCCCTGGACCTCTGCATGCACACCAAGGTGCACACTCACACACATGAATGCATGCTGTGCATACAGGCACACATCAGAGTCCTCTGCCCAACAAACACAAGAGGAACTAGCCTCCATCTTCCCCATGTCCTTCAGAAGTTCCACCCCTGACGCCTGCTTCCTGCCTTAGAACTCTGTGGTCTTCTCAAGACTGTATGTCCTCACAGGTGGGGTGGGACTCAAATCCACAGCATTCCACTGGGGAGCAGAGTAGACAAGGACAGTTTTTTTTCAGATGTCTCTCTCGTGCAGCCTTAGACCTATTTGTCAGACTCCAGCTGTGTGGGTCTCCTGTCTGTGAGTCTCTCCCCACAGCCTCTAACTTTTTAGCGTATGTCTTTCTCAACATCACTCCATCCCGTCCTGTCCCTCCCTATCCCATCCCCTTCCACACGTATTCTCGAACACGTGCACACCCGCCCACCCACACGTGCATGAGCATATGTGTGCCCACAGGAATCTTAACCAGGAAGTCTGGTACCTTCAGGGTAAAGTCCATGCTCCTCAACCTGGCATCTAGAGGCCTCTCCATCTGCGGGCACCTCCCAGTGTCCAGCCTTATCTCTCACTAGCCTTCCTCATGAACCCTGCCTCCAGTCCTAAGGGTCTGCTTGGGAACCCTTGATAAGATAAGCAAGAAAGCTAGACAGTGAACCCAGAACAGCTGCGTGCAGCTTCTAACGCTCAGGTGTAGAACAGGTTCACTTGGTCTTTTGAGTTAAACAGTGTAACCTAGCCAATGTTCTGTGGCGAGAGGTCTCAGTGGCTCAAGAACTCAGTGGTACTTTGTTTCCTTCTGGAAGTTCCCCATTCCAGTCTTCTTACAATGTCTAGTTTGAGTAGTCACTTGTCGACTGTTGTCTAGAAAATGTCCCAGCTGTTGGGCTTATGGGGGCACACCTCAATTTACTGTTCTAGGTGTGCTGGAGAGCTACCACCTACCCTCATAACCCAAAGAGCACTACTGCCACCTGGTGGCAGCTACCTAAAACACAGGCAAGAGTTCATTTCATTCATTCCTTCGCTTGTTCGACATTTTGTGAATACTTACTGAGTGACAAGCAGGCATCTCCCGGCCACTGGGGGTACATCCTTGGGTCAGATATAGTCCTCATTAGAAAGCTAACTTACATCTGGAGTGTAAGTAAATAGAAGTAACCTCAGTAGTAGAGGTTTGGGGTGCTATGGTAGGAAAGAGGTGGTGAGACCCTGGTTGTTCTGGGATGTCTTGGGGGCCTTTCTTGAGGGGACATCTACTCTTGAAAACTGAAGATGTACACGAAGGAACCTAGCCAATGATGGAATGGTGAGGTGAATGTGATCCAGGGCCTGTCATAAGTTCATGAACTAGAATGCTTGGGACCTCTGCAAATCTGTCAGTACAGAGAGGGCGGGAGTGTATACCAGCAAAGACAGGAGCCTGGCGATTTCTCTGTATGAGGTTGACTTCTGCAGACAAAGGGAATAGGGAATATTTTTTGTTCTCTCTCTCTCTCTCTCTCTCTCTCTCTCTCTCTCTCTCTCTCTCTCTGGTAGTACTGAAGATTGAACCTAAGGTTTTATACATGCAAGTGCTCCATCACTGGGTTACTGCCCCAGCCTTAGAGCAAATCTTCAATTTACACTGTTCTGAGGGTGTGGGGAACTGAGCCTTGGTTCAGGTAGTACTACATCCCGATGGTCAGTGAGGCAGGCTAAGATGAATATTACAAGCAGATAGCCTCAGAGTCCCTGTGGGGCTGGGAGCAGGCTCTAGGCAGTGGGATAAAACAGAACCTAGATCTCAGCCCAGCCTTTAGGTCAGTGGTTCTCAGCCTGTGAGTTGAGACCCCTTTGGGAAGGTCAACTAACCCTTTCACGAGTCCCATATCAGATATCCTGCATATCAGATGCTTATATCACGATTCCTTTTCTTTCTTTCTTTTCTTTTTTTTTTTTTGGTTTTTCGAGACAAGGTTTCTCTGTAGTTTTGCGCCTTTCCTGGAACTCACTTTGTAGACCAGGCTGGCCTCGAACTCACAGAGATCCGCCTGGCTCTGCCTCCCAAGTGCTGGGATTAAAGGCGTGCGCCACCACTGCCCGGCATATTACGATTCCTAGCAGTAGCAAAATTACAGTTATGAAGTAACAACAAAATTAATGTTATGGTTGGGGTCACCACAGCATGAGTAACTGCATTAAAGGGGGTTGCAGCATTAGGAAGGGTGAGAACCACTGCTCTAGGCAGTTGGGAAGACTGGCCAGAGGTTGACACACCATCACCTTAGGAGCTAGTCCTTTTCCATGCCTGTCCCCTGAACTGGCTATGCAGATATAGCCTTGGGGAGACCTTAGTTGCTAACCTGTCCTGATGGCTTGTCCCCAGAAAAGAGTCTCTGGAATTGAGTGTATAGCTCATAGGCCCCCTACCAGTGACAGGAATGCTCTATATCTCCCAACCTAATGACTTTTCCTCCTGGGCCTGGCTCCTTTCCCCAGCCTCCTTTGCAGTTGGGTGTGGCCCCATGCCTGACTTGCAAAGCACTACCTCCTAGCATCCTCTTCTCCCTTTTCCATTGGTTAGTTGACTCTGGGTGATCCAGCAGGAACATCAAAGGATCTACTGAGTAACAAGCTCGTAGGATGGAGGGAGCCTGGATCCCTAAACACTGTGTGGAAGCTCTCACAGGATGCCGTAGTTTGGACTATTGTATGAGTGACAGCTTCATATCTGCTTCCTTAAGCTATTAATGGTTAGCAGATCTTTGCTACATTATCCTTTCTACTCTTCTCTGTAGACCCAATTCCAATTCCCATGTCATTCTGGGGTGGGGACAACAGGGTCCCGCTATGCACTGAGGCAGCTGCGGCCCAAACTCCTGACTGATAACCCATCTTCTGCCCTGTGAGCTGTCCTCATTGGTCCTGTGTAGAAGTCCCGGTGCCCTCTCTGCCCCGTGGTGGGATGTCCCAGTGCTGACAACTTAAGGAAGGCCAAAAGTGGTCCTGCTGTCAACCTCTGTAGATTGTGCACTCTGCTTTCTAGGCATGCGGTCTGTTTCCTCAGTGCCCCGCTTGCCTGGTGACCGGGAGGTGACAAATGACTGTTCCAGGCTCAAGCTTGCTGGAGGCCCCCTGACCTGCCGTAAGGCAGTGGAGCCAGCTGCTGACTCTGCATGTTCGTGGGCAAAGCCGTGTCTCATCGTCAACATGTGGCCACGCTCAGCCGTGAGGCGTGCCAAAAGAGAATCTCCGACCATTTAGGAAGTGCCAACGGCTCCCAGGCTGTGATCGTCGGTGACACGAACTGATGGAGGGGCTGAGCTGAAAAAGGAGGCAGGCTCGGCCACGTCTAGGAAGCAGCATCAAGAGCAGCCTGCGGTTGACGACACTGTCTACTGCCTTCTGATGACACGCACGGTCAAAGTCTAAATGATCGTGTCACTTCAGCCTCCTGGTGTGATGGAAGGACCTGTGTGGTGTTGACAGAGGGGTGTTAGGGTATCATCTGATGAGACCAGATGGGGTACAGTTGGCCTAACGAGCACCTCCCCACTGCCCTGCTTGAAGCTCTTTAGTGGTTCCCCCACTCCTTAGAAGACAATCACCTACCATCTCACATCTCTCCTACTCCATCCAGTCCAATATCAAGCCTTGCTCAGCGCTGCTAGCGTTCTCTACGTTCCTCAGGCACACAGAGCAAGGGCGGTCAGTACCTCGTGCAAATCCACCGCGCCATGGTTGAGAGAATGAATGAGAAGCGGAAGGCCACCTAGAGATGTGCAAACTAGTAAGAGAGCATGGAGGAGAGAGTCGGTGGAGGAAGAACGGGCGTCTCTCTAACCACAAGCGCAATGGGGTCAGAAATCTCGTTCATTCATCAGACCAGGGTTCTCACGGCTTAGGTTGCTGTCTGACGTGAGCAGCCGCCAAGGAGCCAGGGGCATGGGCTGCAGTGGATGAAGAGGGGACCTGTGGGCATAATGGGAGAGACTTGGTAGGGAGAGTCCCCGGGGATTAGCGATTAACGTGTGGTGAGAGGTGGGGGCGCAGGGGGAAGTAAAGGTCAAGGTTAGGCCCAGCTTCTGCTTGGAGCTCCAGAGACAGAATGTGGGTGAGGTGAAGCCAGGGTGGAAGCCGCAACCTTGAATCTAGTTTTCGGGATTTCCAGTCGGCAGCGTCTGGGAGAGAGCTGTCCGAGGGGGACCCAGTGGGCAGCTGGAAATATTGGTCTCAAACTCAGGAATGAGAACGGCGCTGGAGAGAACAGACTGGGGAGTGATCAGCCTGAGGACGTTAACGACAGGCAGCGAGCAGAAGAGATGGCAAGGCGACAGGCGGTGGGGTTGTACAGCGAGAGAGAAAATATGGTCCCTGCCCTCACAACCAACACAAAAATCAAGATTTGACATAGACCTTAAAGCTGTTTACGCACCTGTCCATATCTCCATAGCAACCCCGAAGCAAAGAGAGAGCTCTGCCCTTATCACAGGCAGGGAACACACACAGATGGCTGCCGTCTTTCACAAGTCTACAAGGGCAGGCTACAGCCCACATGATGCCAGGCACAGAGAGGGGCACCGGCTCAGCCCTTTCTCAGCCTGCTTTTCTGTAACTCTGACCCCCCCCCCCCCCCGCCACTCCCAAAGCCATTATGAGGGCGGCCAGAATGACCCAACTACCAAATCCTAAGACACTTTGCGGGCCACCACGCTTGGCCTTTCTGGGGCAGTCAATGTCCTTGGCCATTCCGTTTGGTAGCTTTGGTAAACAGAGGTTGCTTGCGTCAAGTGCTCGCTGTGTGGAAGTTTTGCTGAAGCCGTCACGTGGCACATGGCACTGTCCCCACTCCCCTGAGCAGTGGGAAAACAGATTTGGAGGGGTGATGTAACTTTCTAAGACCTTCTGAGTTAGAGAGCTGCGGTGTGAAGATTTGGATTCAGGACATTTAGGAACAAAACGTTCGTGTTCCTCGGCACTGAATATGGTTTCTCCATGGTTTTCCTGCCCTTGGGAGTCCTCCCTCCTCTCTTCTTTCCCAGACTTCTCTCCGCCTTTCCCTGCTGGTCTGTCCCCACCCCTCCACACCCCCGTGTGTGTGTGTGTGTGTGTGTGTGTGTGTGTGTGTGTGTGTGTGTGTGTGTACATGCATGTGAGAGGGTCAGAGGTCAATTTTGGGTGTTGTTTCTTGGGATATTATCTACATTGGTTTTAGTGACAGAATCTCTCATTGGCCTGGGACTTTCTCAGGAGGACAGGATGGCTGCTCAGCAGGCCTAAGGGATTCACCTGCCTCTACTTTTCCAGCCCTGGGATTTTATTTACGCTTGAGCCTCCACAGCTGGCTCTATTGTGTGGGTTCTGGGTATCGAACTTGGATCCCTTGTTTGCACAGCAAGCATGTTACCAACTGAGCCATCTTCTGGGCCTTTCTGTCTTACGTTCTTTCTGCAGTCCACTTCTCAACACTGTCTCCGTTTTATGTGCTCTGGGGCAAGTTTTAGTCAATGGCTCGCCATCCCATCCACATGCAAACAGCTCTCGAGACGGAAACCCCTCTCCTGCCTCAGGTTCTCCTCACTGCTGTAGTTCTGCTGTTTTCTGAGCCATTCCCTTGCCCAGACTCTTTCCTGGACACCCCCTGAGCACCCCCCCCCCACTGAGCTGCGCAACACTGTTAAGTGCTCAGTGGAGAAGCCAGAAGGTCAGGGATTACCCTTGACATCCTTCATCCCCCTCCCGACTGCAACACACAAAATGCTATTTATCATGCCTTTCCAGTGCCCTCAAAGCTAACCCTCCTCACAAGTTTCCATGCCTCCTGACTGAGAGCATCATCTCCTGCCTTGATGACCCACAGCCTCCTGTCTGGACTCCTCAAAGGTACAAACCATCCCATCTACCTCCTGATGGATGTTTCTAGAAGCGAATGTGATCACGTTGCCACCTAATTTTTATCTCCTGTTGCAAATATCTCTGATTCCAGAATGAAGTGTCAATTTCTTGGCTGGCCCACAATGCCTTGCGTGATCTGGCTCAGAGTATCTTGCCACTCTGCCCCTTGACCCCCAACTTCCGATGCCTTTGACTCAGTGTGGGCTGTGCTCCTCTGCTGGGTACACCACGATGACCTTGATGTTCAGTCTCAACTGTTTCAAACCTTTCACCAATCTCCTCCCCTCTGATTTTTATCCCCTCTGCTCTGTCATCAAAGCTGTAATGCTGATGGAACTTAGGCATTAGGATCTCCTCGCTCATCCTCAGAGATGAGCTTCTTGTTGGCAAGACCTAGCTCCTGTACGTTGAGATTCTAATCCTGGTGCCTAGGAATTGTCAGTATGTTCTCCAAAACTGGACAGGGCATCTCTTAAGTATTGGGGGACAATGAGGAGATGGAACTGAACTGGGACAGCTGAGGTTTTGCATCTTCCCCAGAGACCCCACTGTCTTCTGCAAGGAGGGGGGGGCAGGCCACTTCTTGTAACTGCATAACTCTGCACTTCAAAGAAGCCAGCACCGTAGAAAATCAAATGTCCAACCATGGACTTACTGCACAGTGAGTTTTCCAAGGCCCCGACGGGACGTTAGTTTTAGTGGGAAAAGAAAGACTCTCTGATGGGCTTAGAGTCAGAAGACTGGGGCTTGAGCCTGGCCTCTAGAATGCACTGAGAGCCTCATTTTCAGACAACATTGGGTCAGGTCTGACATCATTGACACCCAGTTTCCGCAGCTTGGAGCCCAAGGATGAAAAGTATTGCTCACCGCCTCCTGGGGTTGCCCTGAGGTGATGTGTAGAGGTGCTTACACAGCCCTAAAGGGGTATCACACCCTTTGCTCAAGGCTTGCCTGGCAATGAGCGTTCTCTGAAGACGCCTCTTTTCACCTCTGCCTTGCTTTTCTGTCGGAGACGTCAAGCTTAGCGCCGAGCAGCTGGGACCCTTCCACTGAGAAGGAAGACACCGCGTAGACATCCACACATGCAGTGTTTAAACACGGGGAGTATGGAGGAAATATCACAGAATTTATGGAGGGAAAGCTTTAAAAAGAAACACAAGACTTAAGTCAAAACAGTTGACTCAACTTTGGAGAAATGTCTGCCTCGGGGTAGGAGGGAAAGAAGACAGACTCAGAGGGTGGAGACAAGAGAAAGGCTCCTTGGGGTAACCACTATGTGGTCTCAGTGGACCCCTTCACACACATTTCCAGGGATTAGGGGACAGGAAGCCATGCTGCTTGGACATAGGGTAACGCTTCCCAGTGTTTTTGAAACACTTGTTTTTGCACCCAGCAATCTCCCTTCTGAGAGTACATTTGAAGTCAAGAAAACTGGAAACAATGTAGATGCCCTGAGTGGAGGACCGGCTAATTGACTCCCAACACATCCGTGGAGTAGAGTCATGAGCAGTCGCTGACACCTTTCTTTGGATGTGGAAGTGAGAAATACTTCACAGCAGGTAAAATGGTATGGACACAAGCAGGTTTTTCCCCACGTGGGAAAATGTAGTGATACATTGGGGGCTGTACTTCAGTTTGTCAACAGAGTGTCCCTGCATTGCTTCATGAACTTCAGACTTGCAATAAATCCTTAATTATGTTACTTTCCCACTGAAAATCCTTTAGGTCACTTATTTTTGACCTTTCCACCCAATTCTGGTTAATAGGTTGCCTCAGTCCTTGGAGTATTATCACTGCCTTGTAGCGGACATAGAAAGAGTGTGGTCATCCATCTTAGTTTTCTATTGCTGTGATAAAGCATGATGACCAAAAGCAACTTGGGGAGGAAAGAGTTTATTTTGTCTTACAGTGTGGAGTCCATCATCCAGGGAAGTCAGGCCAGAACCTGGAGGCAGGAGCTGATGCAGAGGCCATGGAGGGGCGCTGCTTACTGGCTTCTTCTTCTCCATGGCTTGCTCAGCCTGTTTCTTTCTTTTTTCTTTTCTTTTCCTTTTTGTTTTGTTTTGTATTTGTTTTTTTGAGGCAGGGTTTCTCTGTGTAGCTTTGGAGCCTATCCTGGAACTCACTCTGTAGCCCAAGCTGGCCTCAAACTCACTGAGATCCACCTGCCTCTGCCTCCTGAGTGCTGGGATTAAAGGCGTGCGCCACCACCGCCCGGCTCAGCCTGCTTTGTTATAGAACCCAGGGGCATCTAACCATGGGTAGCCCTGCCCACAGCAGGCTGGGCCCTCCCACATTCATCACTACCCCATAGACTTGCCTATAGGCCAATCCTACGGAGGCGGTTTTTAAATTAAGATTCCTTCTGCCCAGGTATGTTTAGGTCTGTGTCACTCTGACAGAAACTAATCAGAACATCATCTCTTCATAGCACTTGCTATTTCGACAGAGCACACATCACCTAGGGAGACTTCCAGAACTGTTACAAGGATGATCACATGAACTCAGTGTCCCTAGGGGAGTGGGTAGCCCCTTAGAAAGCTGGACATCTCTGGGCTGGCCACTTGCATACCAAAGCATTGGCAATGAGCAGTGGGAGGAGGGGCATGCCAGGTGTGAGCATGCCACACCCACGGGGTGATGTGAGGGACACATTCAGGATGGGATGGGTGACCTAGCGTGTGTCATGACACAGCTATGGAGCCTGATTCTAGCCAGTCTTCTTTTCTGAGTTTCTGCTTCCTCCTTTATAAATAAGATTTTGCCATGATCAACATTTCTCAAAGCAAGTTCCCTAGCGTACTCCATCTGGGGTATGTTAACAAATGCCTCTGAAGGAGGAGGATTCTGTGGTCAAATGCACTTGGGCCATGATGCTCGCCACATCCCACTCTTGACCTTCCCAGGGCACATCAGCAGCCTCACAGCTTTGAGCAGCCCTACAGTAAATAAACTTACTTATTGATATTTATACCAACCTTTCTCACACTTATTTCACCTTGGACTCCTTAGGGGGGATTATATATAAATTTGTTATCTTCCCTGAGTGTTGGTCTGACAATGCACTGAGTTCAGTCACAGCTGAGGTCATCCCTCCTCCTCTGAGTCCATGGCCATGAACTTGCTGCTGCTCCAACAGCACTTGCTGTTGCTCTGAATGGTAGGTAGCTCCTTACGTTGATAGCAGACCATCCGGCCTTGTGGAGGAAAAGCCTGCTCCGAGGCGGGGGGGGGGGGGGGGGGGGCACATAGGCCTATTGACATCACAGTATAGAGATTGATGGAATGGGACACACAGGGAGAAAGAGAATCTAAAGGTGCTGGGACATCTGAATCCAGATGAGCCACTGGATTGGGGTCACAAAATAGGCATCCACAACAAGAAGGCAGGCATTCTGAGAGCTGGGAAAGGACTTGTGAACTGCAATCTTTCATTTCCAACAGTACAGTGATCCTTCTGTAATTCACAGCCAGGATAGTGTGGAGGACTTCCACATTTGAATATCATCGTCTAAGGAAGAGGTTTTGAAGTCACACACGTGCCTCAGCTTATTCTACCATAAAATGGGACCAATCCGCAGGTTTGCCCTGCTAAACCTGAGCACGAGGGTTGCATGAGTTGGAACACATGATAGCTTGGGGACTAGTGACTGACATGTAGCAGGACCTCCACAGATGGCCTGGTCATGACTGACTCCTACAAAGGTTCCGTTCTGACTCAGCAGTCTACTCATACGCCCCTAAGCATCTCCACCTCACAGGACCAAAATAAAGCTTGATTCCCCCAATACTTTTTCTCTTCCCTTGGCTTTCTCCATCTCTGTATGTCACCATACCCACCTGGAGCTCACGCAAGGAGTTAGAGGTGGTGTCTTCCACTCCCCTTTCACATCAGTCCACCTAGATTTTCTGCAGTGTTCACCCCCACATCTCTTTCCCATCCATCAGCTCCATTCTAGCTCCCTAGTCTACACCAAGCTTCCTCATCTCTGGATGAAAGCCGTGATCTCTAGAGCGATCGCTCTGCTTTTCTCTCCAAGGACTCTCTCAGTTGTAGCTTGAAGGACCTGTGATGAATGCACATATGGCACAGGAAATAAAGTGAGGCTTCTGACTGTGGCACTGGGGATGTCTGGCCTCTATGGACACCTGCTCTTTCCCTCCACTACCTCCCCAGTGGGTCTTCTGCACTCTAGGCTCATGGGTCTTGCTGTAGTAAACTGTAGGAAGATTTTCCCGCCATAGGGCCTCCATCCATGCCCTCTTTATATACCACTGATGCTCTTTCACAGGCACATCTCAGCTGACAGCTTTCGTCTCTAGAGTTTTCGGCACTATACCTCCTAGTGGGTCATCCCACAGGCTGTCTCACAGCTCCATTTTTAGGACCTTCACAACACTACTCTCCAGTAGTAATTATCTCTTTATTTGTAGACATGTTTACCGTTCACCCATCTGCAAAGAGAATTCTCCAGGATTAGGTGCCAGCACCATTTGTGAGTATGGTAGACACTGAGTTTATATATGCTATATGAGTGGTTCTCTCCTCACCCTGCCTTCTATCTATTCTCAAGATAAAACACACTGACTAATAAGCGAATAAAATCATCCAGCGGCTTTTATCAGATCAGGTCAGAGCTAGAACAATCAACCCATGCATGACTGTGCATGAGCTTTTAGACAACCAAGAAACCCACCAACTCATGCTGACAGCACCCACCCAAGGCAGGATCTGTGGTCTGTACCAATACTCTGAGTACACCTTTGAGTCAGGGGTTTCTACTTGATAACTAGTGAACTTTGAGGCAGTTGTCTGCAAAGCAGATAGTGTTTTCCATCCAGCTGGTGTCTGGTCCCTGGGTTCTGTGGGATATCCAGAATGCCCCGATCTGTATCATCCCTGAAGTATGGATTGACAAAGGTATACAGAGGGAAACCATAAAGGAGTTCTTTCCCTGAGGAATGCTTATTAGAGGAGCAGCCAATGGTTACAACCATTTTGCTTCTCAGTGATCATTGGTACCGACTGTCTGTTGCTGTTTCTGGGGGAAGCTAACATAAATGTTTATTGACAACACAGTCATCAAGAAAATAAAGTTGCTGATTCATTGCCTTGCCCCGAAACCCTTTGTTTCTCCCTCTGCTTCCTTCCTCTTTATAAAGGCACATTCTGAGAAAGAGCACATTTGGGGACCCACTTGATGTGACCTGCTGCTGGTTATCATTTCTTCCTCCACCACCTGCATACAGATCAGGACTCCTACCGGGGCAGGAGATCAACGCTCTCTGTCCTCCAGACGACCACCCCTCTGGGGTCTCAGGGGAACAATGGAAGTTTTGGGGTTTCTCAAGTTGGAAGCGAGTGGCACCATGGTTACTCTGACCCTGTTTGTGGCTCTCCTGGCCCTCCTGAAATGGTAAGTGCCGCCAACCCTCGGGAGTGTGACATGGCTAGAACGTCGGCGGCCCTGGAGCCTGTGGTGCCGGGTGGGGTGTGCGGGCATGTGTTTTTCTTCCTGTCTAATCTAGAGGGGGTTGGGTGTTAACACAGCTTCAGAATTAAAAGCAAACAGCCAGGTTAATCTTTTGCTAAAATGCATGAGATTCAAGTGTCAGGAAATGCTGGTGATTCAGTGACTGGGAACGCTACACATAATTAAGTCTGAAAGAGATGGAAAAAGAAGAAAATTGGAAAGGCATTAGGTATGGCTGAAAGTGTTTCCTCAAGCCCTGTCATATCGTCTCACCTTGCTTTTTGAAATCCTTTCTTCATGTTGGGTTTACAACGGATTCAGCCTCTTGGTTCACAGCACATTAAAGACATGGAACCTCGTTGGCGAACAAACTCTGTAGCAAGCTGGTGGCAGGGATGTCGGCAGGCTTAAGGACCAAGTGGCAGAATGAATTTCCTAAGGTTCTAATACATTATAGAAGGGAATACGTTGCAAATGAGGTACAAGATGCAGCGCCCAGGAAGCTGGGAATCCTGGAAGAATCTCGAATTTGAGCTACACAGCCTCTCCCCGGCCGGTTTGTTAATTCAACAGCAGATTTCTTAATCCGGCCCCAGTGCCGACTGTAAGGGAAAGACCTCACAGTGAGCTACGTTTGTGTCTATGCAGCCTGCCAGTTACACTTCCTAGAGCTGCCCATGTATTCCCAACCACCTGGATTTAGGTCTCTCCGGGCTTTAAGGGGAAAGCGGAAAAAATAATAGAGTTGGGAGAGAGTTTCAATGTATGTTTCTAGTGGTAATAAAGCCTGCTGTAGATTAATAACTGGGAAGGCACTTTGAAAAACATCAAGCATTATGCAAATGTGAGGTATTATTCTTCTGGAATTTGCATAGCCCAAAGTGGAATGCACGTTTGATGTTCTCTGATGATGAAATGACTTCTTGGAAATTGGCTCTGAAACCCGGCTTCAATCCCAGCGCTCTTTGGCTCTTTAACTGGTTTAATTATTTTTTGAACTTTTCTGTCTCAGCATGGCCTATCTGGCACTGAAACTAGCCACATGTGAAAACAAGAGCAAATGCTTACCCCTCGCCCCCCGAGCCTCGTAAACCACTTCAATGCGCTTTTGTGCCCTGTAGAATCCAAAACAAGGCACATAACATGCAGTAGGTGCATAATAGATGTCAGCCACTATGACTCCAACCTCCGGAACCGAAAAGCAGAGGAAAACGTGTTTGGGTGTGGGGAGGATAGCTCAGAGGAGGAGCACAGGAATAGCATGTGTGATGTCCTAGGTTTGAACCCCTGCACTGCGAAAGAGAAGTCTTTAGTGGTTGGCTTTCTGTGTATTCTCTTCTCTCATTAACGTTCTGATTGTGGGCTGGGGCTGTAGCTCAGTGCTTGCATACCGTTCACAAAGCCCCAGTGGGGCGGAATCCCTGGCACCACATAAATACTGGGCATGGTGGCATAAATCTGTAATCCCCAAACTGGGGAGGTAGAGGCAGGAGGATGAGAAGTTTAAGGCCATCCTTAAGCAACCCAGACTATATAAGGTCTTGTCTCAAAAAAGAAGAAAAGGAAACGCGTCATCAGCTGTGTCCTGTGGTGCTCAAAGCCGTACCCACCTGAGTCTCCCAGGTGGTCCTGCAGCATCAATGCCTCCCTGATACACATTTCTACATCCCCTCTCTGTGTCTTTTTCATTTCTGTGTTAATTCTCAGCTCCGTGCCTGACATATAGCATGGCCTCAATAAATGTTTGATGAGCGAATGAGTGAGTTGCATATGCTACCATTACTCTGATGATGGAAAGGGCCCATGTCGCGCTCAGATAAGCTGTGTGGCTGGGTGTTCCCAATCAGCTTTCTGCAGAGACTCAGGGACACACCACCCGGCAAGGCAGCTGCGTGTGTGTAATCTACTCCCAGGCCCTATTAATAACTAGGTTCAAAGACGCAGAGTGAAGATAGAGGCACGGAGCACAGGTGGTGAATAGGAAGTGAGTATAGCATCCATTTGTTATCGCAGAAACATTTATCGACCTGTTAATGTGTGCCAGCATGGTGGGAGGTCTTAGTATAAGGTCGGAGGAACAGGAGATCTGGATCAAATGAGCCAAGGACAGGGCAACATGGCTGTGGCGGAGGTGGGGTGGGGGTGGAGCTCAGTGTCTGCAAAGGTGAAAATTGCTGGGGAAGAAACAGTGGAGAGCATGGCTGTGGCCATGGCTGTGACTCTGGTACTCTTGTATGTGTGCCTCCACTCAGCTCAGTGACAATCATGCTTGGACCACCCATGTTCCTATTCCACGCAAGACGCTAGGCAGCCATTAGAAGCCCCCAGTTTGACTTTGGCAAGGCTTCCAACCCTCTGGCTACATTTCCCATGAGCATCTATATATATGCGTGTGTGTGTCTCTCTAGGGGAGGAGGTCAAAGGCCAGGAATTTGAGGTAAAGAGAGACCCTCATAGTCATCTTCTACCCAAGAGGGTTTGTAAAGAGTGGTGTGTTCTAACGGGCTGTCTACCAGGGGTATCCAACCTTTGGATACTGGCACACAACATAGTCATCTGTCAAGTTCATAGCTGAGAACTATGCAATTGAGTTACAAAAGAAAATCACACACATACAAAACTCATGTTTTAAGGAAGCGTAAGGACCGGTGGTGGGGGCACATGCCTTCAATCCCAGCACTCAGAATGTAGAAGCAGGCAGATCTCTCTGAGTTCAAGGCCAGTCTGGTCTACAGAGCTAGTTCCAGGACAGCCATGGCTGTTATTCAGTGAAACCCTGTCTTGAAAAAAAAAAACCCAAATAATAATAATAATAATTAATAATAATAAAAGTTAAGTTTAAGATTTTGTGTTGGACTGAATTTATGGATATCCTTGTCCATATGTGTCCTGTGGGATGATGGTTGGATGCACCTAACTGACCTCCTTTAGGAGATCCCTCTGACCAGTCCAGGGGAGACTGAAATGGATAGCCTAACTGCTGAGCAGATAAAGGCACCAGAGACTTGAGGTTGTGTCCTATCCCTTCAAGCCTGTGAGTCTCTCAAGGGCTTGTGCAGGATCTCCTTTCTCATTGCGATTCTGGAAGCATGGAGCTGTAGCAGAGGCACTGCTAATGTTTGGCTGAATGAGGTCAATCTGACAAGTCCATATTCACCAGCTCCAGATTCCCCCAAGTGGCCTCTATTACTTCAGCCACTCCGTCTCCCCAGTCTCTCCCGACAGCCTGCGCATTGGTCACACTCGACTGGGCAATGCCTTGAATGTCTCATGTCGCACACAGTCAGTCTGCTTGTTTAGAATACCCTTTCCTCTGTTCTGTCCTTCAACACTGAGCTCAGGGGTGTGTTCTTGGTGGGGCATCCCTCCAGGACACAGAGAAGCCCACCTCTGTCTGCTTTCTCCTTCACTCACAAAGCCTGGCACATAGATGTCTAATAAATGCTGGCAGAAGGTCCCGAGTCTCTGCCAGTCCTTTCTTCCTTGGCCTTCGGTTAGACTTCAGGGTCGCACAGAAATCCAAACCTTACACCATGAGCCTCACTTGCTTCCTGAAGACCTCATGTGTGTGGTGTGAGGCAGCTTGGTGCTGCCTTTATAATTATTTCACCTTGTAGAGCAGAGACCACGGACTTAATAATAGGTAAATGATTATTAAGTATTTGAGTGGATTTGGGAGAAAGACAAAATAACTCCATTTTACTTAAAGGGAGACTGCTATAAACTAGGTGTGATTTTTTTTTTGATCATTTTCCCCAAACTGAACTTGTAGCATGCATCTTAAAAGTTCTTATTAATAAAATCAAACCTGAGCCAGGTATTGGGGTGAACTGGAAGATCAGAGAGACAGAACAAGCCACAGCCACCTCAACTCACCGGATCCTCAACTGATCCTGTTTCCTCAGACTGGAGGCCTCTGAGTCCTCATCCAGAATGGGTCTCAGCTGAACTGCTGCTCAAAACCTAAAAACTTAACCAGCCAAATGCTTAACCAGCCAAATGCTTCTAGTTTTTGGTCTTCACGCCTTATATATCTTTCCTTTCTACCGTCACTCCCTGGGATTAAAGGCTCGCTTTCCGGGATTAAAGGTGTGAGTCACCATGCTTGGCTGTATCCTTGAACACATGGGTTTCTGCCTCTGGAATGCTAGGATTAAAGGTGTGAGTGCCACCATTTTCTGGCCTTTGTATCTAGTGGCTGTTCTGTCTCTGACCCCAGATAACTTAGTAAAGGGTGCAGAATGTTTTGGGGAACACAATATCACCACATTGAACTGGTACCATTTTTTGATGATATCCATTTAAGTTGACTGATGCTTGGTTAAGTGGCATGATCTGGGGCATTGGTAGGTCAGGGATGCTTCACTAGGACTGGGGATGGAGTTGGGGTCATCGATTATGTTAGCAGCAAGGATATGAAGCTTTTACTACAGTGACTAGCGCACACACACACACACACACACACACACACACACACACACACACTATATACACTGGGTGCCTTCTTATATTGTCCCCTACCTTATTTACTGAGACAGGGTCTTTCACTGAGCCTGGAGTCCACGGATTCTGCCGCACCTGTTTTCTCATGTTCGATGCTAGGGGTCCTAACGCAGGCCTTCATGCTGTACCCACTAAGCCATTGTCTCGTCCCTGTTAGGTTACAACCCACTTGTCATCTGGTGACACAGCTCACTGGTAGAGTGCTTGTGTAGCATGAACAAAACCCGGGTTTCATACCCAGCACTGAGATGGGGGTGGGGGAAGACGTCACTTTTCTGAATAAAATTGTTTGAAATTCTTACTCCAAGAAGTAAGTTGAGTTGAATATTGCTTAAGGCACCCTTAAGTACAAGTGTGTTTCAACTTTCAAGCAATGCCTCAGGCCTGGCAGCTGGATTCCTGGGGTAGATAAAGATTTCTTTATCCCGTCAGAAAGAGTGTGAGGAAAAAGCCCAACTATTAATAATAGGCTTCTTTCAGTAGTGGGGTCAGGGGAGATTTTTTTCTTCTTTCAGCCTTTCTGTAGCTTTCCTATTTCTTTAAGGAGTGTGAATACTTAACAACAACAACAGCAACAAAAGTAATTTTGCTTAAAAAAAAAAGTGGGAGATTGCTCCTTTCAACAAGTACAGGGGGACCCAGGAAGCAACTGTGTTCCTTGGGCATGGAGGTTTGGAACCTGGGGTGCCAGTCTTGTGTGGGGAACTGGAAGGGTGGTGTGATCAGCACGGAAGGCAGTATGAAGAGGGCAGAGCATAAGCCCTCAGAGGTGAACACGGTGAGGCACGGGGTCTCTCTTGGGAAGGTGGAAGGGCTTTAACGCCGGGCTGTGCTGAACGCTCTGGCTTTAGGCTGCGGAGGTCTGCCTTGGTTCAACATTTACACAGGAATCTGAGTGAGGTGGTGTGCTGATAAATGCTTCTAAGTCTAGTTTAAATTAAAACGTGTTTGAGGATTATTAGGACTTGAGATTATCTTGGAAAACCCCACCCCTGTGCTCAGAAGTTTCTCAGAAGAGAGCTTGCTTTCTGTGTGAGAGAATGAGTTCCAGTCCTAGAGCCTTATCTCCTGCCAGGACATATTTAAGATAAACCACTGGGGTAGAATGTGGGTGCCAGATAAGAAACCCAGAGCACGGCAGAGCAAGAAAAGCATTTCAGTCAGCCCTCTATATGTTCAGGTCTGTATTCATGGATTCAACCAACCTCAGATTAAAATACGAAAACAAAATAAAACAAATATGGTAGAAATTTAAAAAAAAAAAAAAAAAGGGCTGGAGAGATGGCCCAGGGGCTGAGAGCACTGGCTGCTCTCCCAGAGGACCTGAGTTCAAGTCCCAGCACCCACATGGCAGCTCACAACTGTCTGTAACTCCAGTTCTAGGGGATCTGACACCCTCACACGGACATACATGTAGGAAAAACACCAATGCATGTAAAAATAAATAAATCTTAAAAAAAAAACTAAAACAACAAATTTGACTTCGCCACACGCAGACGTACACTGGATCTACCAGCACAAAGCAACGCTGTGGTACATCCTGCCACGTCACAGCTCCTCGGCCTCTGCCCATCGCTAGACTGAGCTTTGCCTGCCTGGTACGTCATTGGCATGTGATGGGGCTAGGTCTATGATGCTTGCACCTGTATTGAACATGTGCAGATTTTGCCTTGCTATCGTTCCCGAAACAACAGAGCACAGCATTTACTTAGCATGTCCATTCATCGTACCGTCTATTATAAGTCGTCTAGAGGCCGGGCGGTTGTGGTCCATGCCTTTAATCCCAGCACTCGGGAGACAGAGGCAGGCAGATCTCTGTGAGTTCGAGGCCAACCTGGTCTACAGTGCAAGATCCATGACAGACACCAAAACTATGCAGAGAAACCCTGTCTTGGAAAAAAAAAAAGTCGTCTAGAGGTGATTTAGAGCACAAAGGAGGATGTGTGTGTATACAAAGTCTGAATCAGTTTCTGTAAGGGACTAAAGGATCTTGTGTTTTGATGTCTGTTGAGGGTCTTGGAAATTAGGCCGTGTGGATACATGGTCAAGGGACACTTGTGTTTCCTGATATAATCAGAGGTAGAAGGACAAAGTGGCCAGGATCACGAAGTCAGCATTCACAGACCCAAGATCGGTTTGGTCACCGTTCCCAGTTTTTTGTTCCTAACCATATTTGGAGTGTTAGCGCTAAGCCCGCCCTTCTTGGAGATTTATAGAAGATCAAGGGCCCTGGAAAATTCTGCAGGAGAGAAGCCTATTCAACTTCATTTACTCCGGTATTCCCACATTTATTCGATGGAGTAATGCTGTACGCAGCCACGGTGGGAGAGAAAGACAAGCCCTTCCCCCGGGAAAGACAGCTTGCTGCATCTTTGGGCTGGTAAAAAGTAAAGATTGCTGCAGAGAGACTGAGAGGTTAAAGTTACCCTTTTTTAGACCCTCGGGTTCCAAGGGTTGATGTATTGCTCCCCACAGGACAGGAAAGCTATGGAGTCTAGAGGCAGAATTAGGGCCCGCAATGAGTTCTGGCTCAAAGTTCAACATCAGAGGTACAGCAAACAGCACATTGGCTCAGTCAGGAGGCAGGGATGCGGCTCTGGGAGTGTGTGAGCGACCCTGCCACCCATCAGGGATGCTACCAAAACACGTGGGCATGGAGTAGGCTGCAGCAAAGATGGCCACAGAACCTTCTGGACCTGGATGGCTTTGACATTGTTCGATGTAGGTCTATGTGGACCTAGATACTGCTCCTGAAAAATTGGCTAAACTCCACATTATCCACAAATGATGATTCTTTCTCTTGTCCAGAGCCCCCCTACTCATTCTAAGTGGCAGCCCCTGGGCCTGACAGAGTGCTCCAGAAGCCTGGAAATGCACCCCAGAAGCAGTGTGGGGCCCTCACTGGAGCTTTGTGAATGACTCTTGTTTCTCCTCTCCCAGCTCCAGTCCTTCAGCCTTTGCTTTTGCTTTAATTTTTCCCTTTTTGTTCATGTGTGTTTTGTGCATAGATCTACCACCTGCGTGCAGTACCTGAGGAGGGAGTCAGATTCCCTGGGACTTGAGTTACAGAAGGTTGGGAGTGGCCATGTGGGTGCTGGAGATTGAACCACAGTCCTTTAGAAGAGCAGCCAGTGCTCTTAACAACTGATGCATCTCTGCAGCCGTTAGCCTTTGTTTTTATTGTTGCTGTTTTTGGTTTATTTGTTTGTTTTTTGAGACAGGGTCTCACTACATAAACCTAGCTGGCCTGGAACTTGCTATTCGATCAAGTTGACCTCAGACTCATACACATCCCCCTGCCTTTGCCTCCTGAGTGCTGGGATTATCAGCATATACCATGCCTGACCTGTTTTTGCTTTTTTGTTTTTTTGACACGGGGTCTCATAGCTCATGCCAGCTTCTAATTCACTATGTAGTCAAGAATGACCTGAAACTTCTGATCCTCCTGCCTCTGTCTTTTGAGGCACGACAGCCACGTACCACTCTGCCCCTGCTTTACATCGTCTTGGGGATCAAACCTAAGACCTCCCGTGTGCTAAGTAAGCACTCTGTCAGCCGAGCTATGTCTCCAGCCCTGTCAGCCTTTCTTAGTCACCTGCCAGTCAGACATGACTTTGCCAGCAGATGGGCCTTTGCTGGTGCTCGAAACGCAGGCAAAAACAGAGTGGGCAGTTTAGAAGAGGAAGACTATTTCAGGTGAGGCGGGAGCCCAGGCAAAGGCCCATTAGAGTTGGTAACATTCAGTGGAACAGCACATTAAGAGTGTGAATAATGGGCAGTTTAGAAATACATTTCAAAGGCCGTGGATAATTTCCAGTGCCTCGGAGCTCCCAGAGAAGGATGCATGCTGCTCCGCCCTTTTGCTTTTTTGCATTTTTGCCTGGGATACAATGGATACTTCAGTTTAATAAGGCGCTGATGAGTGTGGAGATAAAAACCGTGCCTGCTTATGAAAACTAGGTCTGCACTTCCTTGAGGACTATTTCCACAGAATATTACTGGTTCTTTTGTTTTGTTTTGTTTTCTCTTTTCAATAGTCATGCACAACGTCTCTGTCCTTCTTCTCACTTTATTGATTTTCCAGAACAAGAGTACGAGGTGTGACTGTAAAGCAACGTGACTGATTATTTTAGCATACGCACCAGAACTTATACAGCCAGATGCATTTTATGACCTTCAAAGGCATTCTCCTGGTAGGCTGAGCCCTCACTGCGGATCCACCATGATCAGAAACTGTGTCCTTAGGACTCGGCTACGGGGAAGGCACAAGGTGTCTAGATGTGGGCTCTGGGAAGCCCTCGGGCAAAGCATCTTTGTTGAGAGTGGATTGGTCCTTAAAATTAGCTTCCAATTTGGCAAATAGGTGATTAAACTGGCTAATAGTATTTGCAATCCGAATAAAAGGTGATTATAAACAATAAAGCTTCCGGGCACTATTTGCTCATGGAGGCAAATGAACCAGTTGTGGAAGACTTTGAATTCCGTGGGAGGGCCAAAGTCACTGGGCGGATGATTTTTGTTTTTTCTGTTTTTTTTTTTTTTTTTTTTTTTCGAGACAGGGTTTCTCTGTGTAGCTTTGGAGCCCGTCCTGGAACTCGCTCTGTAGACTGGGCTGGCCTTGAACTCACAGAAATCTGCCTGCCTCTGCCTCCCAAGTGCTGAGATTAAAGGTTTGTGCCACCACCGCCCAGTGTGTGTTTTTGTTTTTCAGAAAACTATGGAAATATTCTCATTCCTTATGGTCATTCCTTCTCTCTGTGTGTCTGTTTGTGCATGTATGTGCACATTAGCACATGTGTGTGCACATGTGTGTGCACACATGTGGGTATAGAGGCCAAAGGTCAAAATCAGGTGTTTTCCTCAATTGCTTCTCTACCTTCATTAAAAAGAAAATTATGTGTATGTACATGTGTCTGGGTGGGAGTGGCAGATGCCCTTAGAGGCCAGAAGAGGACATTGGATTCGCTGGAACCAGAGTTACAGGCAGCTGTGAGACTCCAGATGTGGGTGCTGGGAACAAAGCTGGGGTCCCCTGCAAGAGCAATACATGCTCCCAGCTGCTGAGCCATCTCTCTGGCCTTTCCAGCTTTTTTCTTTTGAGACACAGACACTCACTGAACCTGGAGCTCGCCAACTGGGTAGGCTGGCTAGCAGGAAGTACCAGGGGTTCCCTGTCTCTGCTTCTTCCCCCAGTGCTGGGGTTATAGGTGCGTGGTGGCATGTTTGACTTTTTACATGCATGCTGGGGATCTGAATTCAGGTCTTCATGCTGCGTGGGATGCACTTTACTGACAATTTCCCACCCCTCCTTTCCTTATCCTGGAAGGAGCTTGGGCCCCTCGTGGCATCCAGTCTTGAAGCAGGGGGATCAGTTGCTTTTAGGCTCCATGACTGCAGCATTGAAGGGAGAGGAGGTTTATTTTGATTCGTGACTCATCCATCCTGGTGGCCACAGGGGCACCTGAATCCATGGTGATAGGGGCTTGCTGCATGGCTACTTCACACCTTGGTGGATCAGTAAGCTGAAACTCAGGCCAGAACCTGAAGTGGCTATCACCTTCAATGCTTACCCCCCAGCAACCTACTTCTGTTAGCTAGGCCATAGTCCCGGAGAGTCCACAAGTATCCAGAACAACGCCATCACTGGGGACCAAGGATTCAAACACACCAGCTGCGGGAGCCATTTCACATCAAAAGCACATCAGGCAGAGACGAAACAAGAATCTCAGAATCTCACTTCTTCCATCAGCAAAGCCAGTTTTCCATCTGTGCCTCACTGAGCTACTCGGGGACCTGTGTGGTGTTTGCTTAGGAGGAAGCAGAATTGGCTTTCCCAGAAATAGAGCTACTGAGTGTCCCCTTTCCTTGTCCCCAGATACCCCCAAGAACAAACAAATAGGCTATCATTTGCCATTTAAGGGAAGCACTCATCTCTGGGGACCCTGGTAGGCTTTCAGGGACTTGTTCCTTGTGGCAGGGATAACTTGTACGCAAAGTGTCTTTTGGGAGCTGAAGACAAAGGGCAGATGCCCATGCGGTCATTGGCTCGTATTTCAGTTATGGGGTGGGGCGCTCATGGCTCCTGGTACATCAGCACTGTGTGATGTTGTACAACTTTCTGGTAGGAGGGGTGAGAAGGACAATGGGGCATTTTTGGTTTGTCACTAACCTAAGTGGAGTCCAGCTCCAGGCCATACTGATGAGCCATCTCACCCCTCCTTGACAGCCTCACACAAAGACATGCTTCTGAAATTTCATCTCCATGGAGTGCCAGCTCCTGAATGAAGTCCCAGAAGGAGGCCGCCTCCCTATTTTTTAAAGTATTTGGGAAAATGGTGTCAGAGATGATTCAAAAAGCTAAGTCAACCTCCTGGAAGGAACGGCTTCTCCTCTACCCAAATCCTCCTTCCTGAGGGTAGCACAGACACCCTTGGAAAAGAGCCAGAGAGCGCCAACACTGCACCATAACCTATCAGCAGCTGTCTCCGCATTCTGGTCAGAGAGTATCCTAAACTCTTCCCTGTGGTTCTCTTCTGCCTGCCACACAGCACCCTCCTCTCCCCCATAAGCCCTGCTGCCAGAATACCTCCTCTGGCTGTCACATCCTACCCACCCTTCAAAAGCCTGCCTCGGTGTTCTTTTTCCATGAAGGACCCTTTGGCCAGGCCAGTATGCAATGAGCCTTGTCTTTCTGCCCCGTTCGCTCTAGATGCTACGGCATTATTTTGTCGCACATGCCTATCCTGTCTTCCTGGCTGTATGCCCCGAGGGAAGCATCTGAGTTAAAGCCACAAGTGCCTCATCGCTGCTCAGTAAATATCACTCACCGTTATGATGCCCAACTAACTGCTACAGCACCATTGCTTCATGGGATACTGTTACAGAGATGGCCGGATGTGCACTTGCATATGCAAGGGAGGGTGGGATCAGTTTCCTTCCTTTGTGCCCACTAACGCCACTGTATTTCCAGCACCTGGCAGAATGCCTTGCTTGTGACTTCTACTTGAAAGAGTAAATAAACTCTCTGTTCATTCAAGCATTGAATGCCAAAGGTTTTCTGGACTGTGTACTGGTCTGCCTCGTGGGTATGCTGTGGGTAGCCGTCCCATGAACTCAGGGAGGTAAAACATTAGAAATGAGAGAACAAGACTAAGAAGATGGGATGGGATGGGATGCTGACGTGGTAGAGGAGGTGGTGAGTGGTAGAGTATCCTGACTCCCTGGGAGCGGAGAAGGGGCACGTGGCCACCTGTAGAGAGGGAGCAAAGAGCAGACATTGCTCCATATTGTCCTATTGATCACCAGCCCTGGTAAGTGTAGAGCAACGGCATCTAAACTCTTCGCCAACATCCGCTGTTGATATGATTGTCCCCATAGGTCCAGGGCTCTACTGTCCCCACCACAATGTGTATTTATGTAGCGATTGCTTGATCTCTCCCATTGTAATTATTCAGCTACAAGCCAATTGGAAGCCCTGCCAAGGAGCAGAACTGATCAATGAGCTAGCCAGCATCTGTGGGCCAAGTTATCATTCCGCTCCAGGGCAAAAAGGCTTGACATTTTAGCTAACCTGCACCCTCCTATTGTCAATGAATGCACAGTTTACATCAGGCTCCCTGAGATGTGGTAAATACCCCGCACACCACTCTCCCACCGTCACAAATGAACAGGCAACGGGCCACAGGCTGCAGAGCTTTGAGGAGGGACTCTGATCGCTTGCACACCTTAACGCTCGCTGACCCCACAGACAACGGGCACTTTAGTAACCACATCCCCTGACAGAAGGGACTGTGGAGGTCGGGGGTGGAAAGCTCTCAGGAAAAGTGTCGTGCTCTGGGAAGCAGCCAGACCTCTCATTTAGGGACCAACAATTTCCTGCAGAGCGATGTTGGGCAGGTCACATTTCCTTTCTTGTTTCCTGTGGGTAAGAGAAGGTCAACAGCCTCCACTTCTCTGCACACACATACTTTCCACCTCGTCACTCACCGGCTCTCTGGGACTCCATCTTGTCTTTTTTCCTGTCTCTCATCCCTACAGCTAGTCTAGACCCTAGGTGGCTCTGGACCTGTCCCTTCTCTCTCGGCCCTCCTGTGGCTGAGGTCTTCTAGAGAGTCTGAGGCTGGGGAGCCTCCCCTGCTTGCCCTGTCTCCAGTTCCTCAAATTCACCCTGCACCTCCAGTCAGGAGACCCCACAAGCAGCTAACTGCACCCCAGTGTGAAAAAAGAAACTTTCCCTGGGCCTCCTTCCCTCAAATCAGCTCTTCCTGGCTCAGCTCATGAGGGCTCTTGGGGACCTGTCCTTGTCGGTGCGTCTCTGGCCACTTCTCAGCTGTCCTCATTTTTCTTCCCAGTTCCTCTCTGCTCCACTGCTTACTGCCCACTTGCCGCTCTCTCGTGGGAAGCTCACCTCTTCACTCAGCGGACAGCTTCATCGGTTGCATTCCCAGGCTCTTGTCTCCTCACACCGATTGCCTTCTCTCTCTCTGATCACCCAATAGCTTCCCCATGTGAAGGTGGGTCCCCCAAGGGCAGGAGCAGCTATTACTCACTTAGTTGGAATATTCAGTATTCAGCCCAAACCCTCGATACACTCCTATTGGGCAACAGGCACTCAATGACCTGGTCGACTGTCCCGAATGAAAAGACACACTCTATAGGACTTTGTGGGGCATAAATGAGCCCTCAGTGCATGTCACTGTCCTTTGACACTTCGACTGTCATCCTGGGGACACCACTCAGTGCTGGCTGAGTGCCGCTGGGACCAGCCACCACCCTCATTTGTTATATGATGAGAGTTCATCTGGATTTTAAGAGCTTTTACCTTTGTGAACTGAGCTCTGGTGTGGGTTGAAGTTCCTCTCTGTCCTATTTATTAGAGAAAAGATGTGAAGCATCACAAAGTGGGCAGCTGAGCCCATTCAGGAAACAACACACTCTCAATGCATTAGCAGCTTTCCAGTCCTCAGACACCTTACTCTGACCTGCCTCTCCCACTTTCTATAATGGTTCCGAGCTTATGCTTTGTGATGACCTGGGCTCAAATCCTAGCAGACCTTATGACCTTAAGACCGTAAACAAGCCAGGTAAGACACTGTGCCTCAGTTTACACAAGTGTAAAATGTGTGTGTGTACACACACACACACACACACACACACACACACACACACACACACACAAATGGGAATACAGGAGTACAGTACAGGAAGTGCCGTGGGCAATTTTACCAAGGCCAGAGTGTCACAGCCAGCTTTGAGCCTCAGACCTTTTATTTTCCATATGATGAAGAGGAGGTGGCCATACTTCCCCATCTCTTGGAAAGTGAGGACTTTTTGAACAGTACCTTTATTACAACAGCATGTACTATTATTGACCCATTGGTGGCAATGTTTAGTCCCTATCAGCTCTTAGTTATTTCAAAATCTCTTTCTTGAAAAACTGCTTTGCAAAGCAAGCCCCCAACTCAGTCTGCTTCCCAGAAAATGTTCAAGTTTTCCCATGTCAAAACTGACATTCATCATCTGACTTGATCGGCCTTCCCTTGGCTGCTGCTTGTCTTGCCTTGGGGTTTGAGAACTTGAAGTGTAAATGATGTGTGGCAAATTGGCACATAAACCCTGTAAAGCCCTTCCTCTTTCCCCTCATAGGGTAGGCACTGTGTTTCCTGATCATTGTAGCCTAAGCCCAACTCTCCCCATCCTTTACCACAACACCCAAGAGGTTTCTTTACACCTTGCTTATCTTCCATCTTAGACCAAGTGAATCATCCAGTTAGCTAGCCAATAAACTAACCAGCTAATCAACCAACCAGTAAACTAACCAAATAACCAGCCAGCTAACCAAAGAACCCACAATCCTCCACTTACCCAGCTCTTTCTTGACTGTATAGTTTACCCACTCTATTCTTCCTCCCCTGGCCAGCCGAGTGCTTAAAAGAACCCCATGCTTGCCAATGTACCTGTCAGCTCTTGTTGTACTTTGGTTCTGTTGCTATGATAAAACATTGACCAAAAGCAGCTTGGGGACGGAAAGGATTTATTTGCCTTCTAGGTCACAGTCCATCATGAAGGGGAAGTCAGGGCAGGAACTGGAACAGGGCAGGAACCTGGAGGCAGGAACTGAAGCAGAGCCCATGGAGTGCAGCTTACTGGCTTGCCCTCCTTGGCCTGCTCAGCCTGATTTCCTATACTACCCAGGACCACCAGGGTTGGCACCACCCACAGCGGGCTGGGCCTTCTTACATCAGTCCAATCAAAGAAACGCCCCACAGGCTTCAGTGATGCTGGCCTCTTGTTGATAACAGGTGATTCTTCAGCTCCAGCTGCCTAGAAGCCACTGATTATTAATTAAAATATACTACACAAATGGCCCTGGTAGTCTTTTAAAGACTCAGACTTTGCTCTGACATTTCACAAGCCAGCCCTCCATTATCCACACCACTTTCCGCATTTGTTTACAAACTCCCCAGGACAGCCTATTAAACTCTGAGCAATGACCAGCTTTTCTAGCCCAGAGTTCCAAACTCCTTCCACAATCTTGCCCAAAAGAATGTGGTCAGGACTGTGTTGGCCATACCTCATGATCCTGGTACCAACTTCTGTATAAGTTACTTTCTGTTGCTGTGATAAAACACAACAATCAAAAACTACTTATGGGAAGAGTTCATTTTGGCATATGGTTCCAAAAGGATGAGAGTCTGTCATGGTTGGAAGACATGGCAGCAGGCAGGATGGAGCAGGAAGCTGAGAGCTCAAACCTTCAACCATAATCAGGAAGGGGTGAAAGCAAACAGGAAGTGGAATGAGACAAAAACTATTTAAAGCCAGCTTCGTGTTGCGCTTCCTTTAGCAAGGTTCCACCTTCTACAGTCTCCTCAAACACGGTCACGTGGTGTCAATTACATCCAAACCACCACAGCTTCTCAGTGGGACTTCATTTCCCACTGGAACAACTCATTCTAGCAATACCAATATGCCCCAAGCTTGTTTTATTTATTTATTTATTTATTTATTTATTTATTTATTTAATGTGTATTGGTGTGAGAATGTCAGATCCCCTGGAACTGCATTTCCAGACAGTTGTGAACTTCCATGTGGTTGCTGGGAATTGAACCTGGGTCCTTTAGAAGAACAGCCAGTGCTCTTAACCACTGAGCCATCTCTCCAGCCTCCATGTCCCAAGTTCTTTTTGTTTTGGTTTTTTTTTTTTCGAGACAGGGTTTCTCTGTGTAGTTTTGGTGCCTGTCCTTGGATCTCGCTCTGTAGACCAGGCTGGCCTGGAACTCACAGAGATCTGCCTGGTTCTGCCTCCTGAGTGCTGGGATTAAAGGCGTGCACCACTACCGCCTGGCTATGTCCCAAGTTCTCAACCTCAGTTAAACTCTTCCCATCCTCTGCCTCTAATGTCTGCAATCTTTATTCGTGAAATGTTTGGTCTCTGGGACTGTTGGCAATGTGTCATACATAGCCATCATTTATCACAGCCATTATTTGTACGTCATGAGTAAAAAGGCTGTGCTTACTGATTATGAGCCAGCGGCCCCATTTTATAGATGCAGCAATGAAGATCGAGGAAAATTAAGTGAATATATCTATATCAGTCAGTTATGCTGTATAACAAGCCTCCTGAACTCAGTCACAAACATCACATTTAGTTTTCCCATGGTCTGTGGCTTAGCTGGAGGAGCTCTGTTCTGGGCTGAGAGTGGGGTTTGTGTCTATTCCTTGTGGTTGTAACAGCTGAGGCTTGAGGAAGCTCTCTTCTGGGCCATCACAAGAATGCGGAACACAGAAGAGGAAATAGTAACACTCGAGGCTTTGTTCCAGAACTGCCTTCTGATTGGCTCAGCAAGCTGCAAATTGAAGCCTAATGTGAATGCACTGAGAAAGAAGACGCCACCCCTGTAGTGGGAGGTAGTGGTCTGGCCTGAGCCAAGAATGCTGCTGTATAATTTTGATACAGAAAACTCTTGAAGAATTTACAGCCTTCCATTGCCCCATGTTCCAAGTCCAAGATCATACATTTTCAGTCTTATCTCTGGCAAAAAAAAAAAAAAAAAAAAAAAAGCAAGAAAACAAAACAAAATAGAACAAACAAACAAACAAACAACAAAACCCACTTAAGGCTAACGGACATCTGGATTTTTATTAGCAATGAAAATCGTGAGTCTAAGTAAAGCAGATACCGAGGAGGAATCTGCCCGCTGAGACAGTGGCAGGGCGTCATGGCAGGCCTTGCTGTGGAGAGATGAGCTGGCATGAAGAGTTCCCGAAGCAGAGTTCATCAGAATTCAGTGAGGGACTCAGATTGGACCTGGGCCTAGGAATTTCCATCCAAACAAAGGATTGAGGGCAGGGAGGGCCTGGCTGATGGTGGGTGGGGCATACTTTCAGGGAACCCTGAGCGCTCAACTCCAGTCTAGGACAGCAGGGTGAGGGGAGGCATGTCTGAAGGGAGAGGGCCTGAGGGACCTGGGTGCAGCACACTTGTGTTTTGAACAGCAGCCGGTGCACACCCTTGCAGACTGAGATCTGTGGTGGAGGACATGGTCCTTGTGCTGTGTCAGGCAGAAAAAGATGTATGGATGTAGTTATGCCAAGAACTGGCTGAAATACAAACTTCCGGAGACGCTGTCCTAGTCTCCTGGGTACTAGAGCATCCTGGATTACTAAGGGTGAAATGTTCATTTCTTGTCACTCCCTCTGGGTGTCAGCTACTGGCTTTCAGAAGGAAGGCGGTATCCTCCTATGCCAGGCTTGTGGACACTGAATTTTACGTGGGTTTCAAAGCTAGAAAGAGCCCCTGTCACACCACTCCCCTCCTTCCCTGTGTGCTGCCCCTTCTCCCTGGGAAGCTGCCGGGGAGACTGCGCACCAGGGGCTCTGTGGTCCAGGATCAGACGCGCTCCACTGTCTTTTTCCCTCTAAAGGAGTGCTGACTGAAGCACCTGGAATATAGGTTAGTGTTGTCATATGTGCAGGAAAACCCAGAGAAACCCGGACAAGTGGGACACTCAGTGTGAGCTCAGCGCAAGATGGCTTTGGAGTGGGGCTTCTTCCTGCCTCACCAACTCTGTCTTTGGGGCAGTTAGGATACAGCATATACACACACCACACATGCCACTTAACACACCCACGCACATATGCCACACTCACAGCTAGCCACACCCCCATATCACACACATAGCACATACTATATACACACTTAGCATAACATCATGTACATGCATATAGCATACATGCCACATACATTACACATAATAATATACTCACATGCTACATGTACCACACACATACTGCATGCAAATATACATAATATACAAATATTCATAATACACACACATAATATACATACCCCACACTATACACATATTAAATATATACCACATATATCATATGCATACACACCACACACACCATGCATACCACACATGAACACACATATTGCATACATACCACACAAATAACATACCCACACACACCAACCACATATACTATGTACTACTACACCTGTGAATTAACTACCAGTTTTGATGGTCCTTGGAGCAGGTTGAACCATGTCCCCCTAAAACTCACATCCACTGGAACATCACAATACCAGGAAATGAGTCTCTGCAAATATAATCAAGTGAGGATGATGTCGTGGTTTGAAAGGAAACGGTCCCATAGGCTCATAGGGAGGTGTGGGGCGGAGTGTGTCCCCAGGGGCAGGCTTTGAGGTTTCAGAAGCTCAAGCTAGACCTAGGGGCTCACTGTCTCTTTCTGCTGTCTGCAGAGCCAGACGTAGAACTCTCAGCTACCTCTCTAGCACCATGTCTGCCTGTGTGCTGCCTTGTCCCGCCATGATGATAAGGGACTAACGCTGAACTCTAAGTCAGTCCCAGTTAAATGTTTTCCTTTATAAAAGTTGCCATGGTCGTAGTGTCTCTTCCTAGCAATCAAAACCCTAACTAAGACAGGAGTATCAGAGTGGGCCCAAACCCAGGACTATTGTCCCTACAAATCAGACATTCTGATACAGATTCAGAGAAGGTGTGTCACAAAGTCGAGGCCGCTGACGGGACAGAGGCAGAGAGAAGTTTGAGGGACACATGTACAAGCCAGAGAAAGGCAACAGTTTGTGCAACTTCCAGAAAGTATAAGCAGAGGTGAAGGCTGCTCCTGGGCTCCACAGGGGACAGGCAGCTGGGATGTGGACCACAAGAGCAGGGCTGGTCCGGTCACTTCCCCAAGAGGGAGGGTCTCCCTCAAATGTGCTCTAGATGTCTCTCTGGACTCAGTCTTGGCCTTGGAGAAGAGCTTGGGTCTAAGCCCAGAGTAAGAAACAGGTCAGCATAACTAAAAACGTGCAAGATTACCCCAGTCTACAAGGGGTGAAGCTGGAAGACAGTCATCATGGCCCCCCAAACCAAGGGGGCCCCTGGCTCCCCCATTCATAGGAGAGAGGCTCTTCCCTGTCTCTCCAGTGTGGCATACATGCTTTTAAGCAATGGTTGACATGAATTCTGCGGCTTTCAGAGCCCCACTCCACCCTGGCATTGGCTTCCAAGTGGCTTCAGGTGTCCCTAATCTTTCAAAGGCGCTGTCCTGTGAGGTCTAATGCTGCAGTGAACCCATTTCCCGGGCATTTGTTGGTGTGCTGCAGTACTGACTTGGCCCCAAAGAACCTGAGTTGGCATCCGAGGTGTGAGCAGATGTCAGAGGACACTGGGGCTTCCCGTGGCCCCGGAAGGTGAAAAGGAGGAACAACGTAAACCGTCCTGAAGGCTTTCGGGAGGCTGAGGGAGGTTTGTCGGAATGTGAACAGGACCTTGGGAGAGATGGCCCGGAATTGAATAATTAGTCAGAAACACTATCAGCAGACTGGTTTCTGGGGTGCCATCTGGGAGGGCGGGCAGCAAGTCTCATTCAGCAGCATGGGGAAGGAAATTCACTTTACTGGTCCTGCTGAAGTCAAGCTCAGGGCAGGAGGAAGTTCTAAGGCTACAGGGTACATTATGAGACACTCACTGTCACTAGCTTCCTCAAACCTAGACAAGACCACTCGGGCCTTGTGGTCCAGTAAAGTCTCTAGATCCTTCTCTGTGAGCTTCAGTGGAGCCGGGGACTCATTTTCCTTGTGCTTGAGAGGCTTGGAAAATACCGGCTCTACCTGAACTTCCCACTGTTCTCATGAAAATCAAACATGTGAAAATGTCTGCCTGAGCCCTTTGATACATTAATGAAGAGCCCCATAGCTTCCTTGTTTAGCTGAGGGCTGCTACCTCATCTGGGGTTTTTAGCAAAGCGAGAGGGCTTTTGTTGAGCTTGACAAAGTGATTAATACAGACTCGCGGTGAATTTTGGCTTCTCAACAGCTTTTGATGCTCTGAGATCCCCCAGTGAGGACAACACCATCAATTACCTAAACAAACCACTACCTCCAGGCCTTGGCTATCTGTGAGGCTAGCCTGCTAATTGGCAGACAGAGCAAAAAATGGCCTCCGAGGCCGTGGCCTCAGCCCTGACCTTTCTTGGAGAAGCAAGGCCCTTTAAGTGGCTCTGTGGAGATGCCACCTCTGATCTGAGGTGACTGCATTACTCATCACTTCTGCAAAGCCCTGTGTCCTGGAGTCTGTCCCCAGCACGCTTTGCTTGTCCAAGTCTCTGCAGCTCCTAGAATCAGCCAGATGCAGCCAGGGCTGCACACAGGCCATTGTGGGATGCCATGTTTGGACCTCTGTCTGCTGAGGTAGCTTTTAAAAAGCTAAATACAGGGCCTGGAGAGATGGCTCAGGGTTTAAGGGCCTTCCAGAGGACCCAGGTTCAATCCCCAGCACCCACATGGTGGCTCACAACTGTCTGTCACTCCAGTTCCAGGGGAGCTGACATCCTCACACAGACACACATGCAGGCAAAACACCAATGCTCATAAAAAATAAACTTTTTTTAAGAGAAAGAAAGAAAGAAAGAAAGAAAGAAAGAAAGAAAGAAAGAAAGAAAGAAAGAAAGAAAGAAAGAAAAGCTAAGTGCAGGGAAGGACTGGATGGAGAGATGGCTCAGCAGTTAAGAAAATGTAGAGGACTCAAGTTCACTTCTCAGCACCCACTGCAGGTGCTTCACAACCGTCTGTAACTCCAACCCCAGAAGATCCAATAGCCCTGGCCTCCACAGGCACCCCCTCCACACACACATACTTAAAAAAAAATAAGAAAAAGCCAGGCAGTGGTGGCACACACCTTTAATCCCAGCACTCAGGAGGCAGAGGCAGGAGGATCTCTGCGAGTTTGAGGCCAGCCTGGTCTACAAAGTGAGTTCCAGGACAGGCAGGACTGTTACACAGAGAAACCCTGTCTCAAAAACAAACAACAACAACAAAAAAAACCAACAACAAACCAGCCCCCCTCCCCCGGAAAAGAAAAAACCTTTAATTTTAAAAATATTTGAGGTGCTTGTATTTATACATTTAAGTAAGCCCTTCTCCCCTTTGTTTCCCCCTCAATCATAGAGGAGAGATTAAGGGAAAAGGTTTTCTACTCTATCTCTGTATCTATTGCGTATGTCTAATTTGGTTTTAAAAATACTATTATAGAGGCTGGAGAGATGGCTCAGTGTGTAAGAGCTTATCCTGCTCTTACAGAGGACCTGGGCTCAGTTCCCAGCACCCACGTGGTGGCTCACAATGATCTGTAATGATCTGTTGCAAGGGATCCCATGCACTCTTCTACTTCTACATGTATGTGGTGCACATGGACTCAGGAAAGAACATACACATACACATGAAAAATGTAAATTTATAATTTTTTTTTAAAGATTCATTTACTTATTTTGTATACAGCATGTATGACCAGAAGAGGGCACCAGATCTCATTACAGATGGTTGTGAGCCACCATGTGGTTGCTGGGAATTGAACTCAGGACCTCTGGAAGAGCAGCCAGTGCTCTTAACCTCTGAGCCATCTCTCCAGCCCAGTAAATTTATAATTTATTCATACAATGAAGCAGCTTTCTGTGCTGTGTGTGTGCATGTACACCTAAGGGTGAGCTTTTGTAGCTGCACACCAGTATGTGCAGCCGGAGGTCAGAGACCCTGGGTCATTTCTTATTCCACAAGTGATGTCCAACCTTCGGACATTGCAAAGCAATGTTGTTATCTACAAGGTCCACACCTGAGTACCACACAACTGAGTTTACAAAAAAAAAAATTACAAAAAAACCCCTCATAATGTCTTAAGTAACAATTTTGTGTTGTGTTGGGCCCAACTCATAGCGATCATCTACCAATCTACCACTTGGCTATCATCTGCCTACCTATTTATGCACCATCTATCATCATTGGGTTTTTTTTCCTGGTCAATGGAGTAGCTTAGTCTAGATAAAGTTAGAAAAATAAACAATACTTTAAAAAGCCATACCACCCACCCCAGGAGTATTTCTTAAGGAAAACCACTTAACTGGCACTCTGACATCATTTGATGGCGTTGTTCCTGCTTTTACACTAGAAACAAAGCTTGTATGTACCTACAACATGACTCTACTGTTTGACTCAGTTTCCTTTAATTCTCACTGGCATGGAAAGGCAGGACAGTGTCCTAAGAGCCTTTGGTGGCTGGATGTGTGATGGCAGAGAGCTAGGACCCAAGAGGAGATGGCTGACTCAGCCTCTCTTGCCTGGCCCTCCCAAGCTACCCATCTCACCCCAGCCCACCTCATGCCACCTGTCCTAGGGGGTGTTGGCAGGCTCTTTCTTACGGGGCTGGGTTTTCGGTTTTCATGGGGCACCCAATGGAGAACACATTTGGTGGTCAGGGTGTCTTCCTAAAGTGTTTCTGACAACACCCTGTGGCCTCCTGCACCCCATCCCTCCTCGGGTGCCATTACGTTGTGTCCCTTGGCTACGATGTAATGGTCACATCTCCTGGTTTAACGGCACCATAGAGAGAGGGCCTCCTTATGGGATCCGAGTTGTTTTTGTTCTGGTTTGCTTCAGTTTGTTTCCAAACTAGCTTTTGTAGGAAACAGCTTAGCACCAGTCACCGTATTTTCTGATTCATAACTACAGCTCAGCAGTGAGTAGAATAGCTGAAATAGGAATGGCAGGTTTCAACCGAGCATGCACCCTCTGACAGGGGCCACGTCTTAGCTGCAAGGTTCGGAACGCAAATACCTAATTCACTTTTGCTGCCTGCTGTTGAACTTGCCTAGGCTGTGCATGCCGAGGCTCAGGATGTGATCTCTATGGTGGCCTGGTACCCAGCCCCTGCCACCATGCTGCTGAGTGGGAACACACAGGGAGCCATGAAGGAAGCAGCTACCCGCATGGCAACTCTCTCCGTTCCTAACATGCTGGGCGCATTAGCCCCGAGGGCCACACAGGACCTCTTACACTTCTTTCTTCCCGGAGGATAAACCAAAAACCACAGCTTGGACTAAATCCAAGGTCAAGTGCTGAGCAGCTCTTTGTGGCAGTGACATCATGGCAGGAACAAGAGGTTCATCCAGCCCGAGTGACCACAGGAGCTTTGAGAAAGGACTGAGGTTCCCTTTGCCAGTCTCTGGCCATCGGGTCAAACCGTCAGCCAGGCCGCACCATAAGCAGGCCACAGTTTACACTGTGCCTTGCTCGGACCATCTTCTCAACAGTGACCGTGGACCACGGCTGGTATGGGAGGCTCTACTGCGTGCCTCCCCTTAAGTCTGTCCCTCGAAAGAACTTATCACTGTTGGTTTTCGTTCATGGAAGCAGTCCTGGTTTCCACTTCGGGTCATAACATAAAACTTCTTTGAAAAAAAGGCCCATTTACAAATGTAAAGGGAATGGGGAGGTGACCGAAAGGGAATTGGGAGGTGACGGACCTGGTCAGACACAGGCCTGGCAAAAATTTCCTCAGGCGTCACACACACACACACACACACACACACACACACACACACACACACACACAACTGGCTTTGGAAGAGTAAGGCCATTAAGTCTGTGGGGCATATTGATGCCCCTGGCTTTCCTAGCCTGGAGTCTAGGATTAAAATGGAAAAGTAAGTTAACTCTCTGGACTCTCGTCACCGTTAGCTGGGGACTGCTTTTAACATCACGATGGGTTCTGGAAAGCGCTTACCTACTTGGCTGTGTAGGCCGTAGGCGCCAAAGCCGGTTTGTGCTGCCAGGGCAGAGGCCAACTCTGTGGGAGCATCCTGCCGGCCTCTTGCCACTGCCCCACAGCTACACCATCCATCTGTCTGAAGGAACCTATGACAGTTCACTGTCCCGTCCTCATCCCAGGCACTTCCCCGGACAACGCCTATCTATCTAACTATGAGTTAGTCCACGTCCTACCCCAGGAATGCCACCGACATGGCAACTAGGGTTTGAGAATCTTAAGAAAGAGAATATTCTGGACCATTGGACCATGGGGGTAGATCTAAAATAATCACAAGACTTCTTTTGTTACTGTGGAGGGGTCTCTAGGGTTTTGGTTTTTTTTTTTTTTTTAGATTTATTTAATTTTATGTTATGAATGTTTTGCTTACATGTATGTATGTGCAGCAATGTGTGCCTGGTGCCTACAGAGATGAAAAGAAGGCTTTGGATCCCCTGGAACAGGAGTTATAGATGGTTGTGAGCCAAACCTGGGTCCTCTGCAAGAGAGAGCAGCGAGCGCTCTTAACTGAGCCGTCTCTCTAGCTCTGCTCTGGTCTCTAGAAGGAAAGTTTTCAGTGAGAGACACAGAAGATCGCTTAGCAGGCACTCCAGAGAGATGTGGAGGCGGGAAGGCAGCACAGCGGCCTCTATGCTATGGGTTTTAAAGCCAGTTTTATGACTATTTATGAGGTGGGTGGAATATTCAGGGAGCAAGGAGACCCTTTCCCTCGCCCAAGTCATGGTGGGCCAAACCCCTTTTTAGAGTATTTCCTCCCATAACCCTCTAGAAAAGCCCATCATGTAGGTAGGGGTGTGTGTGTGTGTGTGTGTGTGTGTGTGTGTGTGTGTGTGTGTGTGTGTGTGTTGGGGAATTATAAAGAAGCCACCGTCTTCAGAGGCTGCATATCCTTCATTAGTGCAGATTTGTGACACCCCAGTTTCTGATGCAGGGGAAAAAACCTAACTGCAGCTTCAAGAATGCTTCGCCACAGGGAGCATGCCACCCACCCAGAAATACAGCTGCTGAGATGTCCCGCTCGGTCCACTCATCTCTAACTACTTGGCCACCTCCAGAAGGGACCAGGAGTCCTAAGCGATGAATGGAAGCGCAGACTGTCATTGCCACCAGCCTGCGAGGCTCCAGGAGGAGCTGGCCTGGGGTTTAAAGACTTTTAAAGGTGTTGAAGAATGCTAGGCCTACAGCCTCTAGAACCACAAGGCAGTAAATCTGAATTGTCTAAGCAAATATGCCTGTGGTTATTTGTTATATCAGCAATGGGGATAACTAGCTTATTTTTAAAAATAGCTTAAATTTCTGACTCAAAAATGGTTTCAGTTTCTGATAGGATTCACCATGATGTTTGCCTTTTGAAGGAGGTACCACCACGCATGTAAAATGACTTTAATTATAAAGAGCTCAATTAATGAGCCTCAAACTCTACAACTGTTCTCAGTGGTGGGGGAAGCTTCAAATGTGGTATCAGAAGTCAGTTGTTTCACACGTTGTGAAGGTGATGTTATACACCTGTATCATTCTGAACTCATGAATTTAAATATGTCTGATGTTTTGAGTCACTGCAATTATTACTGAATTGACTAAATTGTTCGTCTGAGGCATAGCCATGCCTTGCCGGTCTAAAGTCTGGGTGTCAGCTGGTCTGGCAGCTTCTGGAGGCCTTGTTTCTGGCCTGGTTGGGATGTGGACTCCACGCTCCAGATGCCAATCACCATTTGGCCTGAAGCAAATGGAATGGGGATGTCTACTCTCCAGTTGGGAGGGGCAATTATAGTTATAACAACTATACAGTCTACTGGGTCTCTGAGATGTCTGGCTTACACCATTGGTGAACTGCAGTCACAAGGGCTGGGGAGCAACTGTTTTAGAGGGGAAATTGCTTAGTTATTTATTTAATGTTTAAATATAGTTGCTTCAGTTATTTTTTTTTTATTGCTGTAACCAAATACCTAGCAAAGAGCAACTTAGAGGAAGGGTTTAATTTGACTCATGGTTCAGGGGACACAGTCCAACATGGTGAGGAGAGGATGCTTGCTCACATCTTGGTAGAAAGCAGAGATGGGAATGCACTCAGCCAGCTAGGTCTTTCCCCCTCACTATTTAGTTCTGGGATAGAGGGAGAATCTTCCCCCCTCAGCTAATCTCTCTAGAATTCCCTACTGGCATACCATAGGTGTGCCTCACCAGTGCTTGGGTGTTTCATAATCTAATCAAGTTGACAATAGAAATAGTTAAATTTGATAGTTGTATTACTTATGATTCTGCTGCTATGATAAAATACCATGACCAAGAGCAACTTATAGAAAGAAGGGCTTATTTGGGCTTATAGCTCCAGAGGGAATAGGAGTCCATCATGCCATGGAGTTATGGCTACAAGTAGCAGGTATGGTGGGGCAGGAATAGAAAACTGAGAGCTCACGCCATAACCACACTCACGGAGCAGAGAGAGTGAACTAGAAGTGGCCTGAGACTTTTCATCGCAAAGCCTGCTCCCAGTGATGCACTTCCTCCAGCTGGTCCGCATCACCCAAACTTCCCTAAACAGCACCACTAACTGGGGACCAAACGGTGAAGCACCAAGACTGTGGGGGACATTTCCCACTCAATCACCACAGTAGTCCATGTTTGAGGTGATGAGTAGACATTTAAAATGTGCAGCTGTGTTAGGAGCTGGATAAAGAGGATCAGAGCTCAATGGCTCTAGAGAATGAAGCTAGAGTTAGAAATGTAGGAGTGTTGATAGTATCAACAGTGACAGGTTAACAGAAGGAAAGAAGTTCACATGGCTAGAGGGGTGACATCATGGAAATAAAGAGGAAACAGTGCTGTGGATATTGCTCTGTATGCTGTGAATGTGTTGCTCTGATTTGATTGACAAATAAAATGCTGATTGGCCAGTAGCCAGGCAGGAAGTATAGTATAGGCAGGATGAGCAGAGAGGAGAATTCTGGGAAGAGGAAGGCTGAGTGATGAGATGCTGCCAGCTGCTGCCATGAAAAGCAAGATTCAAAGATACTGGTAAGTCACGAGCCATGTGGCAAGGTATAGATTTATAGAAATGGGTTAATTTAAGATATAAGATCTAGCTAGGAAGAAGCCTGAGCCATTAGGCCACACAGTTCGTAATTAATGTAAGCCTCTGTGTGTTTATTTGGCTCTGAGCGGCTGCGGGCCCAGGCGGGACTGGAGAAAACTTCAGCTACAAAACAGTGTTCCCAAAGAAGTGCTCAGGCACATGCAAGTACCATTGAGAATTCAAGAAAAGAGACTGGCAGGGGATCATGGGATTGACAAAGACAAACTCATCAATGACCTTGACAAGAGCAGTCCTTCCCATTCTGCAGGGGTAACAATTTAGCTGGAACAGACAGAGGAGGACAGTACATCTCCATTTCAAGAAACTCTGCTGAAAGCAGGGAAGAAAGGTGAGGCCGCAAGTGAACTCATGGGCGTTTGCCCCCATGCTCTCAGGTGGAGGACACAGGGCCTGTTTGCACTGTGGTAGGAATGGTCCAGTGGAAAGGCAAGATCAATGCATCTGAAAGAAAGAAGACAGAGGAAAACAAGCAAAGGGCGAGGCAATGGGACTCACTGGGTAAAGGAGCTTGCTGTCAAACCTGACGACCAGAGTTCAAGCTCTAGGACCCCACAGTACAGTAGAGAATCAAATCCTGCAAGTTGTCCTCTGACCTCCACATGTGTACCATGGCACGTATGTGCATGGGCATACACTAAATAAGTTAATAAAAATAAGTAATAAAACAAGAGCATCACCACAAGACAGGCCAGGAGTGGAGACGGAAGGACTGGCCTCACACAGGCAGCCCCCAGACACCTGTCAGTTCTTTAACATCTGTGTTTATGAAGCTTCTACATTCCGAGCATCCCGCTTTTGTTCTCAGCACATTATCTGCACAGTCTCCTGTTAACCCTCAAAGCCGTAGCCTGGAGGACTGAACGGGTTAGCAGAGTAGATGGACAGTAACACCTGCTCGAAGTGAGCCTGACCTGGTTTGAACTCTGATTCAGGTGCTGAGCAGGTCTGGTACCTTGGGTACACCATTAAATCTCTCCAAACTTGGCACTCCCAACTCGCCGCAGGAAAACAGTGCTGACTTCTACTTTCAAAGGGTTGTTGGAGGTTGTATGTGAGGTGGCATATAAGTCACAGTGCCTGGGACATAGGAAACTGTGTGGCCGAGAACAAATGATAACGACAGTGTGACTGTTCAGCTCTCCCATATCAATGGAACATTGTTTTCTTGTAACAGAATTGTTTTCAGGCGAATGACTGCAATGGTCACTTTTTGTTGTTGTTGTTGTGGTGGTGGCGGCGGCGGCGGCAGTGGTGCTTTTACATCATTGGAGGGAAGAACTTGTATCAGCCGTTAGAGATGCCATTTATACCTGAGGACCAAGGGTTGGGGATTTAGCTGACTGGTAGAGCGCTTGCCTAGCAAGTGCAAGGCCCTGGGTTCGGTCCTCAGCTCAAAAAATAAAATAAAATAAATAAACAAAATAAAATAAAATAAAATACCTGAGGATCAGGGATGTAGTTCCAGGGTAGAACACTTGCACAGTATAGATGAGTTCCTGGGTTCTGTCCCAGCACTGCAAAAGAGGAGGGAGGGAGGGAGGGAGGGAGGGGAGGAGGGGAGGAAGGAAGGAAACCAGACATGAGGTACTGAAAGGAGAAATGAGAGTCTCACACACAAACTCAAGATGTCATAATTTTTTCACCAGAAATGTCTGTGTTAAAACAAGATTTAAGTTATTTCTGCCTGTGTGCTTCTCTTGCTCTGGTAGAGAGCGGAAGCAGGCGAAGGATGAATGGGGCTTCAGCCAAGGTTGCAGGTCGCTATTTTCCAAGTGAACGGAATGAATGAGCCATATTGCTGGCAGAACCCAGACACGTGCTCAAAGAGAAGGCTGCTCTTATGGCTGCTTAGGACACCCAGCGAGGGAAGCCTGCAGGCCAGGCTGGCTGCTGACTGGCTTCTGGTATTTTAAATCTCAGCCCATTTGACCTGAACCCATCAAGCATTCTCCAAGGCCTGGGGATGTAGCTCAGTTTATAGGGTGCTTGCCCAGCTCACACGAAGCCTTGACTTTGATCCCTGGCTCTGTATAACCAGGTGTGGTGATACACACCTGTAATCCTAACAGTCAGGGGGTGGAGACAGGAGGGTGAGAAGTTTTAAGTTTTCCTCAGCTACATAACATACACACATTTGAGGCTAGCCTGGGCTATATGAGATCTTGTCTCAGACAACAACTCCCCCCCCCCCCCCCCCCCCCCCCCCCGTTTACCTCAAGTGGTTTCTTTGCCTAGACAATGGGCCATAATCCTGTGTAAAACCCATCAAGAGAGTGCCCTGGTTTTGAGGAAAATGAAAGACTGGGCAACTCGTAACCTTTACAGTTGAGCCTTATTGTGAAAACTCTGCCTGTGGTTCAGTTTATTCCGAGAGGGACGCCCTAAGCTTCACCAGCGGTTCTGCAAGGTCTGTGTCCTGTAGCATGTAATGATGCCTTCGATGTGAGAATAAAACCAGAAAATTTTATGTGGGGCGATATGTATGTCTGCTGTCATTTTCTGACTTAAGTATCCTTACTATAAACAACGACAGATGTCCAGAATGGTAGTGGTGGGTCTATTTGCATTAATTCCTGTCATAGGAAAGCTGTTCCGAATATCACAACATAGCGGTCACAGAACGGCTGCACAGTACCCGCTTTTCACAGCACCATTCCAGGCCGCCTGCGCTTCTGTTGGATGGTACAGAATTCAGTGACACAATCTGACACAAAAGACAGACAGATGTCTTTTACAATGACAGTGTTGAGAATGACGGGAAGAAAGAGAAATTTAAAATATTCCCACTGACTGCCTGGAATGTTTTGGGAACAACCGTATTCTCAGCTTCCCACGACTGCTCTGTTGGAGGACTGATTGTTTCCCGGGTCTAGAAGCTGGAAGTCTGAAATGAAGGTGTTGGTGAGGCCAGGCTCCCTGGAACCCTGTGGGATGAGCCCTTCCTTGCCTTTCCTCCTGTTAGAAGTTTGTTGAAGACCTTTGACCTCCCTTGACTAGCAGCGGTGTCACTCTGCCCTCTGCCCTCTGCCCTCTGCCCTCTGCGTGTCTGCCTTCACACGGCCATTTTGTTATTTGAAGGTGGAGTGTCTCTCACAAGCTCGCGCACTTGACCATTCATTGCCCGTTGGAGCTGCTGTTGGAGGTGGAGCCTTGCTGGAGGAAGTGTCAATGAGGCGGGCCTTGAGATTTCAGGGGAGGGGGGCACCCACGTTCATTTCAAACCCGTGAGGCCAGGAAAGCCTTCCCTTTGAGTTGCTTCTTGTCAAATATTTTGCCACAGCAGTGAGCGAAGTAAACAATTTGGCTGTCTTCTGACAAGGACCCCAGGTCTTTTGGATGAGAGGCCCCATTGACTTCAGTATGACTTCATCTGAATGAAAGGCATTAAACTAACCCTATCTCCAAATAGAGTCATGTTCTGAGGTCCTGGAGGTTAGGACTCCATCTTGTCATTGGGAACTTATCACCCCATGGTTGAAGGAGTCCACGGACTTGGGTGTCTGGTGAGACATTGGGAGGTCAGCCTGAGGCCCCAGAGACCAGAGCACAAGACGACAACAGGTTACGGAGAAGGAAACAGGACGAACACAAATCATGCCCGCATTGCAACTTCACCCCTTGCGTTGGTAGTGGTAATCTCTCACTCTAGATCTGTGCTCAGGGACTCTGACTGAGGACAGATAGCCTTACCTGGTCCCTTCCCGCTGAAGACTCCCACGTTCTGCACCCGAGTCCAGGCTGTGAGTGAGATTTGTGATTGTGCATAGGACACTCTCTGCTGGTGCCATATGCTCGAAAATGTCTGAATTTTGTGCAGAGACACAGGCAGTGCTCTAAGTGCAGTTACATAATGAGGGCATGGACTTGCATAGTAATTAGCATGTGTAATTAGGCAGAGACTTCTTGTCCTTTAATTAGACAATCAAGGCATCTAATTACTAAATTAAGATGTAATTACGTGGCCCAAGATCTTCATATTTCTTTTTATCCATCAGAGATTATATTTAGAAAATAATTTGCAAAAACTGATGGAAAAATCTCCGATTTGAGAGTGTTACAGGAAGTGTTCACTAGCTGTGGGTTTCCTTTCATCTCTCCATTTGGGGACAAGGGGAGTTATTTCAAATACCATCACTTGACTGAAAAACTACCGTTTCCAAACGGTGCTGCTGACCTTCGGCACATACACTAATGAACGGGAACGTGGGCGTGGCTAATCTGTGTAATTCACACATGGCTCTAGCATGTGCTTCATGGTTCCACTCAGATGTGGACATACTGACGATGTTCTGGGAAGTCATTCAAGCCAACAGTACTTTCGGATGCTTCCCACTGTGCCCTGCCTGGTCCTCCCCCGTGGCTATTAGCTATAAGCACAAGGCTGTGTTGTAGAAACCATACTTAAGAGGCGTCTCCCTTTCCCTGGATGTTGGAGGGTTTGCTGAACTGTTCTCCGGTTGGAGAAGAAGGCAAATACCCTATGCTTCTCACTGTAGAGGGTTTTGAGCTCCAGTATTCATCAGAAGCCAGACTGGAGTGCTATTCTGTTATTTTTCCTTGTTCCTAAATTGGGATTTGGCTGATCTCTGCATGATGCTAAACACCCAGTTTGACTCATTAATTTTTCTGAACCAACTGAACTTTTGACCTAATTGTCTGGCTGGGTGGGGATCAGGGCCATATGGCAGGTTTGCCCAAGCCAGCTCCGACTCTAACTATGTCACCTCTCTGTTCCCATAAACAGAAACATCCCCATGACCCCAGTGTTTGGACAGTCGTACTGAAAAGTTGTGGACTCTGTTGGGCCGCTTTTCCTGGTTTGGGGTGGAGAGAGTCTGCCTCCTTATGTGTTGGGTGGAAGACAGAGTCTTTCAAAGGCTTTAAGTGGGAGTAAGGCAGTCTCCTTGCCATGAGGTGCCTCCACCTCTATTTTTGTTTTCAATGAGGCCATGGCCATGGAATGTGATGAGCAACGAGTTGTGTGTGAATAGGGGGTTGGCCTGGACCCAGAAAATGATGCCAGGGAGCTCGTTCTCGGCCACTGCAAGTTTTTACTTTGTCTTCTGAGTTACGGTTCATGATAGTTTTAGAAGCTGAGGAACTGAGGTGCGTGTGTGGAGACGATTGATGGAGTTCTAGCGGAGGAGGGTGTTAGACTGCCTTCCTCTGAGGTACCTCAGGCGGTGAAGGCCTCGGGATCCCACTCCTGCATCCGGAGGCACTCGGGAGTTCCTACACTTCTCTTTTCCTTGCTAGTTCCCTGCCCCGGCATCCTTAGATGCCATCATTGGAGACATCTCTCAGCCTCACTAAGAGAACTCAATAGTTTTGCTTCATAGCAGGGCCAATGACATGAATGTAATAAGCACCAGTTTCTTGGATTTAAAAATTGGCTTCTCTGTCCACCTAGGTATTCCACATCGGCATTCTCAAGACTGGAGAAGTTGGGCATCAGACACCCCAAGCCCTCTCCTTTTATTGGAAACTTGATGTTTTTCCGCCAGGTGAGACGCTGGATCTTGCACAAGATTTAGCATGGGGCATTGCTCCTGCTTCCGTTTCAGTAGTCAGGGTGGTCTCCACGTGAAGAATGCATGTGACATGTTAAAGAGTAATTTATCAAGATCAGACGGGGCTTATTCAAGGAGTGTAGGCCTTGAAAAGCAATCATTTATAACTTGTTACATTAACTCAGTAAAGGAAAAATATATACAATCTCAACAGATGCCAAGTAATATTTAATAAATTTCAATAGCCATTCACTATACCAAGCCTTAGTGGATTATGAATAAAATGACATGAAATATGATGGGCAGTGATGGTCCACACCTTTAATCCCAGCACTTGGGAGGCAGAGGTAGTCAGATCTCTGGGAGTTTGAGACCAGCCTTATCTACAACGTGAGATCCAAGACAGCCAAGGATAAATAAAGAGACCCTGTATCAAAAAACCATTAAAAAAAACAAGAATACATGTGATGGGAAGAACCCTTCTCCACTGGAATGGGTTTCCTTCCTTCCTTCCTTCCTTCCTTCCTTCCTTCCTTCCTTCCTTCCTTCCTTCCTTCCTTCCTTCTCCCTCCCTCCCTCTCTCCCTCCTTCCCTCCCTTCCTTCCTTTTGAGGTAGGGTTGCCAAGGCTGGCTTCAAACTTGCTATGTGATGATTCTGAATTTTTGATCCTTTTACCTCCACCCCCGGAGTGCTAGGATTACAGGTGTGCACCACCACACCCAACTTCTGCAATGCTGGGGCTGAACCGAGGGTTTTGTGCATGCTAGGCAAGCACTCTACCAATGAAGCTACATCTCCAGCATTGTTATGATGGTGTTCATCTCTTATCATTAGTGTGCATTTATTCATTCATTCATTCACCCACCCCAAACCCAACTGATTTTGAGTATTTAAATATACTAGGTTCTAGAATGCAGAAGTAGAATTACTCACACCCTCAAGGTCACCATCCAGCAATGGTGTATACCACCAGCTGGAATGTGTCAAGTCCTAGACTGGAAAGTGCAGATAGACAGCAGCTATCGTTCTGCTGAAGGGAGAGCCACCAAGGAGGGGTCACTGTGGGGGAGTTCCTGGAGAAGGGGGTCCTGCAGGAGCTGCAGACCAGGACACACACACCAGGGAGAGAGCACCGTGCACAAGAGGGCCGCCATATGAGAATGGTGGCCCTGGTCAGCCGGCAGCCTGACGGGACCAAAGCTAGTGAGGGAACTCTGTAGAATGTGGCTGCGTGTGACACATGGGCGAGCTTACTCTCAGATGGGAAGGTCAAGCGTTCGAAGGCCACTGTTGTGGAGTAGAGGGTGGACACTGAAATGCAAGACTACCTACCCTGCGAAGGCCGAGAGTTGAGATCAGGGCTGCAGAATCCACGTTGTGGCCGACATCGAGGCTGAAGGGGGAAGGGCTTAGTGCAGTCCTGAGAAGAGAACAATTGGGGCAGAGTAAGGACTCCAGTGGCTGCCAAATTTGGAGGGTCGGGGGGGGGGGGGGGGGGGGGGGACGGGGGGGGGGGGGAGCCAGCCGCCAAAGGGTTGAACCTGCAGAGCCAAGACAATGGCCACAGGGAGACAGAAGGAAGTGGTTGGGAGGGGAAGCTGGTTCAGGGAGAAGATATTTTAAGTGTGTGGCCTTCGGCTCACCAGAGTGACATGGCAGTGGTGTAGATGACCAGGGCGTTTGTAGATAGGGAGCCAGTATCTATTTTTGAAGGTTATTTTTTTACTGCCATTGGTTTTTCTCAGAAGCCTGATTAACTTGTGGGGACACTGCCTCCAGACCAACAGCAGGCGCCACCAGATCCTGCACGTGAATTACCACACAAGGGCAGGAAGGGCTAATTTGGGCCAACCCTGATAGCAAGCCTCGGAGGATGCTGGGACATCCCCCCCACCCCCGCCCCGCGAGGCCACCCCTCCAGCCCCGAGGCAGAGAATGACCTACATCTGGCCTTTTGCCGGCCACTTCTCCATCTCCTTCCTTTTTTCTTCCTCTGCCTTTCTTCACCGTTTGTTGTTGGCATTTCTCTCCTCTGCTCTTCCAACACCCTCTTCTCTCATCTCTCCCTGTGGGGTGCCTGGTTCACAACTTTTAAGCCCACCACAAACAATCACCCCAACAGGCCCCCTACACCCTCTTGAAGCAAGTGTGAAGAGATTTTAAAGTGTCAAAATAGAACAAGCAAGCCATATAGGGAATTGAAAGAAAATAAATTCCATACGTTGTAGGGTTGGCGGAAACCATCAGACGGTCAGGTGAGTAAAATGTCCTTGGTATTAACATCTGGAGGCAGACAGAGTAACGGTCATGGAAGGAGAAGCCTGGCAGGCTGGCTCTGGAGAATGTCTACATCAGTTCCTTTCAGCTCATCGTCCTTGTGAATGTAAACTCTGCCGTGTTCTTTCTAGAACGCAGCAGCAGCAAAGGCACAGGTCATTCCTTTACTTACACTTCTCCAAGTTTGCTTTACAAACGTTGCGGCACGATGCCTCTTTCCCTCAACAGGGAAGTCAAGTCATTAGAGAGGTTTATAAAAACTTAGACTTACTAATCTCCTGGGCACCCACCTGAGGTACTCGTATATATCTTTTTAATTAAAATATAATGACATCATTTTCTGCTTTTCCTCTCTCCATTATCTCCCACATGCCTCCGTGTTCCCTCTCAAAACCATGACCTCGTCTTCTTTAGTTTATACGTAAAAATGTGTAGACACAACTTGCTCAGGGCCATTAGTGTTACTTATATGTATGTGATTTCAGAGCTGACCACTTGGTACTGGATAACCAAGTAGGGGGTTAATCCCCAGGGAGGACTATTTCTCCTGTCTCTGCATTTCTTAGTTGAATGTAGTTCTTTGTCTGTGGGCGGGGCCCTGAATTTACACTCTTCTTGTGTTCATCTAGGCTTTCCTTGCTAAAGTCCAGGCTTTCACCGTGCAGTGCAGAGTTACTGAGAACAGGACATAGTTCCATTCAGGACATGTGCTTTCTTTAACCCACAGCCCTCCGTCCCTCCATCCCTGTGACTCAGATCTAGCATTTTCCACCCATACCTTTCCCAACACATGCACGTTTTCACATATATGTCCTTCCCACCACATCTCATGTTTACCAATGCCTGCCCACGTGATGTCCTATTACACCTGAAATGAATGATCAGCGACGCATGTGCAGTCATGTAGCTGGAGTGAGGGCAGAATTCTAACAACACCTGTTTATGCTCCCTGTCGACGTCCATTTCAGCTCCATCCTTACAGCACAAGGGGCTAGCACGTTCCGACCTCCACCAATTTCACCCCATGCATGTCTTCTGGTACCCTAAAGTTTCAGTCTATGAAAAACCATGCTGAGGGCCTTAGGTTTGGAATCTCTTGTTTGACATTTAACTCAGCTCATGAGAATCTGGAATTTGTGATAACTTGGGTAGATACAGAAGTTTACATGTATGAGGGCCATGAAAGGGGACTTGGCAAACAAGAGCCACATCTGAGAGGAATATTGTAGATGTGAAAGCAAATAGTTTTCAGATGTGTGTGCAGCAATTATATGCAGATAGTTTAAGTGCTTGTGGTCTCTTCTGTCCATTAAATAGAGCTGCTGAGAGTTTTACTCAGCAATATTTTTTAAAAGCCATTTCTTTACCCAATATTCTATAGTAATTCAATGCAATATAATGGTGATTCTTCTTTTATTGTTTATGTAATTGTGTTCTTGCTGTTCTGGTTTTTTTTTTCTGAATAAGTTGGAATCATTGAAATTTTGCTCAATTTTATTCTTACCATGGTGCTATGTGTTTGTTTGTTTTTTCTCCAGGGTTTTTGGGAGAGCCAATTGGAACTCAGGGAGCAATATGGGCCTCTGTGTGGGTAAGGGGGAAACTCAGATTCTCTTATATATGTTTTCATTTCTCACGTTGAACTGATGTGGAAGTCATGGCAGTAACGGGACTGTCATGAACATTTGAATTGTTTGTTTGTGAGGATGCCTAAGGACAAGTACACTACAGTACACACATATATACAAATACATATCTTATTTGGACCTTTATTGTTCCATCCTGTCGGCGAGGTATACCACCAACAGTGATGTTACTGTCAGCTAACCTGGCACACTTCTGGCACTGGAAATAAGTTCTGTAAATAATGGCATATGACAATAGTGTGACCAAGCCTGTCCTGGATACACTGGGACACCTGGTCTCCTTGTTTGTGGCCACAAAAAGTAACATAGCCCTTCCCTTTATTTTTCTTGGATTTTTTTCTGTTTGCTGTCTTTCTTTCTTTCTTTTTTTTTTTTTTTTTTTTCGAGACAGGGTTTCTCTGTGTAGCTTTGCGCCTTTCCTGGGACTCGCTTGGTAGCCCAGGCTGGCCTCGAACTCACAGAGATCCACCTGGCTCTGCCTCCCGAGTGCTGGGATTAAAGGCGTGCGCCACCACCGCCCGGCCCTTTTTTTTTTTTTAAAGACTTGTTTATTTTTAATTTATATGCATGTGTATATGTACCATGTGCATGCAGGAGCTTGTTGAAGCCAGAAGAGGGCATCAGATTCTCTGGAACTGGCATTACAGATGGTTGTAAGCCAAATGTGAGTGCTGGGAACTGAACCCAGGCCCTCTGCAAGAACAGCAAATGATCTTAACATCTCTCCAGCCCCTCTTTTAAGCTTTTTATGACTCAGGATGTTTGTGCTGAATCTTTGCTTAGATCATTTGCTATCTCCAAGTTCTGGAAGACTTGGCTTCTTTTGCTTTCCAGTATGGATCTGTGCTCACCGGGGTCCTCATCCTTTCAGTGCGTTTTCACATGGCTCCTCCTCAGCCACTGGGTGGCCTTCAGTAGCTTTTCCTAAATCTCCAGGCTAGCAGTCACTTTTCTAGGTGCACGAAGGTTCTGTGGAACTGCTTTGCCTGCTCTGATGAGTTCAGTTGTTTGTCAACCTTTCTGCCTAAAAGATCTGGCCCTGTATTCTCTCAGTGCTGCTTTGGAAAGGTATTGGCTTGAGATCTTTGTGGTATAGTAATTCAATGCAATATAATGGTGATTCTTCTGGGTGTACCCAGAAGAACAAGTGGTTACCCATTTCTACTTTCTTATATGGCTGTGAGAAAGTAAAAAGTTAAGCTGTTGTGGTCGATGTTCTCTGTACTTGTCTGTTACTGCTGTGTTACACACCACCCCAAAACTCAGTGACGTAAACAACTTTATAATTTCTCATTCATCTGAGAGTTGGCTGAGGTTGGCCAGCCTAAGAGCCACCTGGCTGGAAGGACTTTCTGGGTTTCCTGTGTCGGCCAGGGAGGAGGCTCCTCTGGAAAGGTCTGCCTCTCATGTTTCCCATCATCCCTCAGGCTCACGAGGGCAGGGTGCTCTTGTGGGAAAGCAGAGACTCTTTCGGAGAGCGAGGAGCACTGCTGAGCATGCGTGCTGGCACCCTTCCTGCCAAGCCAGACTCAGAACTGGAGCAGGGAGCATGCTGTGGCCACTGTGAGGCAACAAAGTCCCTCGGCCAAGCTTGATGTTGATGTATCGGGGAGGGATACTCCTCCTGTGGGGTGGTGGGAGGCAACAATTGTCTCTAAGCAATAAGCCCTCCTTCTTTCTCTCTGTGGTCTCTGAATGGAGGACTTCACTCAAGTTTTACTTTTCACATGTGGCTTCTGGCTCTAAGCATGATACTTATTCATTAATGTATCAAGGGGCTGAGTTATTTACCTTTTTTCTTACCCGGGTGCTGTCTTGTCGCCTTTTTAACCTCACTCGGCAATGGCCTTGACCCTGACTGTAGTGACCGCCCGTGATGCTGATTCAGAAGGATGCTGTCTCCACCAGAGTTAGAGAAGCTTCTCCCTGATTTTAAATTCTAGAAATCACTTTCTTGGAGAATTTTTTTTTATATGTTTTTAGTGTGGAAGCTTTGGGTACCTAAGAATTATTCTTAAATGTCAGATGAAGAGTATAAAGGATACCACATGTATACAGAGAGAGAGAGAGAGAGAGAGAGAGAGAGAGAGAGAGAGAGAGAGTTGGTTTCCTTGACAACAGGCTGTCCGATCAACTTTTCTTCCCAACTTTAACTAAGTTCACACCATTTGCCCTTTTCATTTCCAGAAAACTTTAAATCACAGAGAATGATTTCAAATGAGGTTGTAGAGATCAAGATTGCGGCATCATCTCTATTCTTTGTTCCCATCTCTGGTGCAAAAAGGGAAATGATGGAATAATCTCTTCACTCAAAGCCATCAACCTTTTCTCCTGTAGAAAAAAACAACGGGTCCTAAGACACTGCCTGCTGCCTCTACAGGTCCTCTCCTAGTCCCATCGCTGTGCGGCCGGTCGGTCGGGTAGAAATGGCAGCCTTGAATCAGCCTCTCTCTGAGCTGCCATCTAACCTAAAAGACTCTTCCTGCTCCTCACCTTTGGCATAATGGATTCACTGATTTGGATGTCAGAGGGCTGTGGTCCATGAACAACAAAGACATGCCCCCTCCTTTTTTTCTCTTCCAGGAAACAGTTCTGTTTAAATGACATTGGTTTTCAGGCTACTTTTACGACTAGGAAATGGAGTCCGTCATGGTCCTCTTACAACTTGAAAAACCAAAGAGGTTTGATTCCTCATTGAATAAGTGAAACCCCACTCTGAATCTTGAACAGAGCAGCGCTGAGCCCTCCCTTGACAGCACAGCCTGTTTGTGGAGAGGGATGCTCGCAGCAAGGATCGCCCACCTGCACTGAAAGTCAGTAAGACGACCGTGATGGCTGTGAGGAGCCCTGATTTCCTTGTCATAGCAGCCTGGTCAGAGTCTGGGACTCCTAATTGAAATAGGCTCCTAAGTGGGGGCAGGGGGGGCAGGAGTGGAGGACATTGCTGGTGAAGGATCCTGCCACAGGGACAGATAGCCTCAGTGTTCATCATTGCTGCCATTGATATCACCACCCCTGCCATGAAGAAGTGTTTCCTCCAAGTGTCTAATTATGTCGGTGCTTTGCTAGGTCTGTGTAAGCTACATCCTTCTTTGAAGCTGAGTATAAACGGGTAGCCTGGTGTGCACACGGCCCGGCTTCTACCTTTGCTGCTCGGTCTCTCCTGACTTGTCCTGCAATACCATTGGTACAAGCAATTAATGATTACCCATACTCTCTTTTGGTCTGAGGACCTGCTCCAAGTTATTAGATCCCATCCCCATGCCCTCAAAATTGGTATCAACATCCTCACTGATGATTAAATACGAACAGGGAAGAAATTATGCCCCACCAATTTGTGGCAGACAATGTAATGCAGTAGGGGAGGGCCCTTTAGTGTGCTGTGACTATAACTTATAGATACACAGGCCCTAAGTTCAGCTCATTAGCAACAACTAAAGGCCTCCATCAGAAGCCCCTTTTCCCTTACCTCATCCATCTTTCAAGCACTCGCTCTGCAGCTCCGCTTTGACTCAGCCTCACTCTCATTTCTTCTTGCCTCCGCATCACCTTAATTTTGATCTCTAGTGCAAACATCGCTCCCCCTTGCTGGCGTGAGGCTGCTTCCTGGCACCTGGCACCCACGCACCTGTGTCCTTCCATGAAGCCAGCTTTGTGGCATAACCTCCTGCATTCCCATTAAAACATTAAGTTGTGAATAGACAAACGTGAATGCCACATACATGCAACTCACAAAGCACAAAGGGGGTATGGACTCACACTTACCTGTGTCTACTCCATACACTTAGCTGTGGAGGCGGCTTTGTCTCCAGCTTCTAGCCATGTGCATAATGTAAGACACGTAAGGATTGCTCTTCCATCCTGCTGTGCTCATTAATGGTCTTCAGGAGAACTTTCTCCTTCAGCACACTCCTTATTAAATGCTACATTATTTTTTAAAGGATTTAATTGTATGGAAATACACTAAGTTTAAAAATAATTCCTCAGTTGAGCAATGCCTTCTGCTTTCACAAATAACACTGCAGTGAATATTCTCAAATATACATCATTGTTCTCTAGCCTGAGTATATATGTAGGATAAATCCCTAGGAATGGAATTTTTAGGTCAGAGTCTATCTACATTTTTTATTTCGATGTTACTAAATTGCTCTCTCTAGGGCTTATATCAACTTATGCTCCAACAAATAAAACATAAGAAAATTTGATTCTTCACATACTTGCCACTAAAATAAGTGGTCAAAAGTTTATTAGCATTTGATGGCATATTGCTGTTGCTTTAATTAGTACTTATTTATCATCAGCAACTTTGAACATTTTTTGTGTATTTAAAATTCACAATATTTTGTTATCTTTTGCCACTTTGTGTTGAGGTAGTATTTTCCTAATTTATTTGTAAAGGCTCGTTACATATTAAAGAAATTAGCCCTTTATATTTAATGTATGTACAAGGTATTGTTCCCAGGGAGGTGATATCAGGAGGTTGTGGAGTCTTTAGGAAGTGAGGCCTGCCGGGAATCCCTCATTCTAGGCTTGCTCTCACAGTGGGCTTCTGGACTCCAGTCATTACCTCTACTCTTTCTTCCTGGCCACAAGATGACTAGTTCACTTTGCCATGGGCATTCTCTTACTCCTATCCAGGCCCTCATTAGACACTTGAAAGCAATGAATTATCTCATCATGGACTGAAACCCTAAAGCTGTGAGCAAAAGAAGCCTTTTCTCTTTGTAAGTTAATTAGCTCATTGCTACCATGTCAGAGAGTTGATTCATAGAAGATGCCGCCTTTATTTTTCCCAGATGGTTCTACTTGAAAGCTCATCCTTTCCCAATTGATTTGAAGTGTCATGTTTTCATGCATCATTACTTAGGGATTCCTATCCTATATGTATTTCTGACTCCTCTGTTCCATTGAAATATCTACCTAACTGAATGCCCTACTGGCTACCCTGATTTGAATGTTATGTGTGAAACTCCTCGTATCTAGCAGCAGCTGGTGTTCCAAGAGCACCTTTGCAATTCTGAGGACCTGAAGCAATGGATCTCCAGGGAACTATGGGTCCTCATGCTGGAAAAAAAATATCAATGTGCCAAGCAAATGTGCCTTTGACAAGGAGGGACTGACAGGTGGCCTCAAAGACCACACCACAGAAAGGGGAAGTGACGTCTACGCTTCTAACATGGAGGGTTAGCACCGTGATTTAATTAGTTAGCATGAGTGATCGGATAGCACCTTGCCAGAGACAGGGAGAGAGTGGAGGGCTTTGGGATACATATGAGAGAGAGTATGGCATTCCGGATGAAGCTAATAAGGTTGCTTCAAGCTCAGATTCCATGGTGCTGTTTATTAGGAGCATTTGTGCCCCCAAAGTGACTGATGTGTGGTCTTCTGATGCAAGAGCCCTTAACTACTGTGCTCATTCACTAGATGAGCCAGGAGTGGCAGGGAATGGTTAGCTCTGTGCAGTCAAAGGGCAATATCAACTTGGGGGAGAGTTCCTGGCTCACTGCCATGGGACAAGAACACTGGAAGTTGAAAGGATTGGAAAGGTATGACCTACTGGACTGGTGCTGTGGGGGGTGCTGGTTTTCAGACAGACAGACAGACAGACAGACACACACACACAAATACACAGATAGACAAACACATACAAACACATTCATAATTATACAATATGCTGTGAGACGTCTGAATATACTGAATTTGAAAACGTGTCCAAGTGTGTGGGGAGAGAGGTGAGTGGAACCTATGGTTGAATTGCTCAAAAAAATTGTAAGTCTTGAGACAGCAGCTGAGCTCCTGGGTCATGGAGACTGTCCTTGCTCTTAGACTGTCCAGAGCTCTACCAAAGAGTGCTGAATAGTGGTAGAAAGGAGGCCACGTGAGTTTGGAACCAAAGTGAGCATGAGACATAATGGCCTTGAGGCCATAGTCATTGGGCATCATCTTATAAATTAAATTTTCAGTATTCTCATAGGTCAAGACAGATTAATCACAAAACTAGGCCTATACGTTCACAATTTTTAAATCCCTGGAATGTTTTAAGCTGTTACTGCATATTGGCTAGTTTTACGGCAACTTGACACAGCTAGAGTTATCTGAAAAGAGGGACCCACAACTGACAAAATGCCTCCGTAAGATTGGCCTGTAGACAAGCCTGTGGAGTATTGTCTTGGTTAACGATTGGTGTGGGAGGACCCATGCCACAGGAAGCTGTATCATTCCTGGGCAGCTGGTCCTAGCATGTATATGAAAAACAGGGTGACCCAGCCATGAAGAGGAAGCCAGTAAGCAGCACTCCGTGGCCTCTGTGTCAGCTTGTCTCCAGATTCCTGCCCTGATGGAGCGCCTGCCCTGACTTCCCTCAGTGATGGACTTTGATATGGAACTGTAAGCTGAAATGAACCCTTTCCTTCCGGGGTTGCCTTTGGTCCTGGTGTTTTATCAAAGCAATAGAAACGCTAACTAAGAGAGAATTTTAGGGCTGTTATTTTATCAAGTGCCTCGCCTGACAGAACAAACAGGCTGACGTAGGAGACCCTGGAGAATAGGAGGAAAGTGTCCAGCAAGACAGCTGTCTCCAGGCCAAGTACATGGCCTGATAAGTAGACAATTATCCTCAGACAAATGTGCATCAGGGACCAAAGAGAAAGCGATGAATTTGTTTAAAGCCACACTTCCCTTGAACATATCCGAACTGATTCTCCACTTACCCCCCAGGGCCATTGCCTCTTGTTATCCTGATGGGGAATCGCTCCAAACTCCCATCCTTCTTTACGGGCTGGACCGTCCTGTTTCCTGGTCTCCATCCACAGGTCTCCGAAGATGGCTTAAATCCCTGAGTTTCTGACTCTTCCTTCAGCACATTTACCTCTCTGGCCATTCATTACCCGCTCCCCCCCCCATCCTCTTTCTGTAGCAAAGTAGAAGTGATGGGTGCTGCAGGGTTTTTATTATAAATATTTAGTTAGCATACTAAATAATGAATTTTATTCTGACATTTTTATGTAGGTGTGTCATTATACCTTGTACATATTTGACTCTAACTATCCTCCTGCCTCTCCCTCTTCTCAATATTTCCCTTCTTCCCTTCAGTCATCTTTGCTTCCACCTCTCTCTCTTACACACAGACACACAGACATACCACACACAGACACACACACAGATACAGACACACACACATACAGACACACAGACATACATACAGATACAGACACACAGAGAGACACACAGACATACCACACACAGACACACACACAGATACAGACACACACACATACAGACACACAGACACACATACAGATACAGACACACAGAGAGACACACAGACATACCACACACAGACACACACACACACAGACACACAGAAACACACACACAGATACAGACACAGACACACACAGATACAGACACACACACAGACACACAGACACAGATACAGACACACACACAGACACAGACACAGACACACAGACACACACACCAAAATGCTGCAAATATGATACCTTTGTCTCCCTCCCCCACCCCTTCTATCTTTTTTGACCTCTTCTCTCATCACAGCTCTCCCAAAATCTATATTTAAATCTAAATTCCATTAAGTAAGAGAATGCATGCAACACTTGTCTTTCTGAGTCTGGCTTATTTTGCTTAACATGATATCTAGCTCAACAAGTTTCACAATTTCATTATTTATGGCTGAATGTGAGCGTGCATGTACATGCTTGTCTGCATGAGTGCATGTGTGTATGTGTGTGTGTGACATTACATTTTATTTATCCATTCAGCTTTTGCTGAGCACCTAGGTTGGTTCCATGTAGCAATAGCCATGGAGCATGCTGTGTATTTTGATGACTACTGAGTCCTAGCTTTTGTGACTGATACGCAAAAGGAACAAAAGTATACTAACTCATTCTTTGAGTAGAAGCACTCAACAGAATATGGTGTGTGTGTGTGTGTGTGTGTGTGTGTGTGTGTGTGTGTGTGTGTGTAAATCTCAATTTCCACTCTTCCCAGTCACCACTTGTTAGCTTAATGGATTTAGGCCAATCATTTACTTTCCATCCGTTTGCTTAGAGGTAAATGAGAGATTTGAACTGGATCAGTGACCTTAACACTCTGTTTAATTATGAACCTCAGTAAGCAGAGATTGACCACTGTGATCCAGGACTCATGCCTGTGCAGGGCACACGTGAGCACTCACACTCACACAGAGAGACACACTCAGAGGAAGCAGAAATTTGTAAAAGACTGCCTTATTTACTCCATAATAACCACTGGGGCGCTTCATGAAAAAGGAGAGAAGTGAAAGCCGCTCACAATTCACTAAACTGATTTTATAACCTCTGCATTCGTTGGCTTTCCACTGCTGTGATTGACACCATGACCAAAAGCAACTCGGGGAACAAAGGGTTTATTTCTGTTTACATTTTCTAGTCCGTCATAAAGGGAAGTCAGAGCAGGAACTCAGGGCAGAAACGTGGAGGCATGCCAAAGACGAACGCTGCCTCCTGGTTTGCTCAACCTGCTTTCGAAGACCACCCAGGACCACTTGCCCAGGGGTGGCTCTGCCCATAGTGGGCTGGGCCCTCCCACAGGCATGCATGCATACAGGCAATCTGATGGAGGCCATCTTCAACTAAGTTTCCCTCTTCCCAGATGACTCTAGCTTGTGTCAAGTTAACAAAATCCAACCAAGCCAACCATTAATTCAAAAGCAAAGGACAGGTGGTATCTGAAAGTCCTTTCCAGGTGGAAACTATGCAGCCTCCAGCTGATGATGACTCAACTTTTTTTAGTTTATGTTGGAAAAAATGTGTGTGTGTGTGTGTGTGTGTGTGTGTGTGTGTGTGTGTGTGTGTGTGTGTATCACTGGGGATTTAAGATTCCGAGAAAGCTCAGACAAAGTCAGCAGGAGTCCCCTGTGGACAGCTGCCACAGATCCAAGTGGCAGCACTGGTCCTCTGGCCATGGCACTCACAGCCCTGGCTCGAAGCCCAGGGCCAGCACCTCCTCCCGACAGCATCATCCTTCTTAGTCTTAAACCCACACGGTCAGCTACTCTTGAAATTACTTTTCAGTCCTATCCCAGAATCTTTTAAGCTAAGAAGTTCTCAGAAATAACACATCAATTGACAATTTAGTACATCTGAGTTATTTTATGTTAGGTGAAGTTATCTAAGGAATTTGTGTGGCTTTCCTGCCTCAGCGTAGTGTGGCCGAAATACTCTCAAGAAAATGGGGCAGTGGAGAGAGTGACCTAGAAGCCATCCCTTTCAGTGAAGTGGATTAGGGATGGGAAACAGATGAGGCTCTGGACAGGGAGATGGCTCCAGCTGATGGGTAATGTCCAGCGTTCCATGAGTGTCCAATCTTTTGACATTACAGTATGACACTATGGTTTACAAATGCGCCTGACTACATTCCTAGCTATCATAGGACACATACAGCCTGCGGGCTATAGATTGGACACACATGGAGGGTAAGAAGTAGAAGCTCCATGTTCTAGCAAGCACTGGCCACAGTGGAATGGGCAGGAGAAGGTCACTTGACAGTAGACGGGTGGCCAGTCAAGCGGTCATCAAAGAAGCCTGTCTTGGACATTAAGACTCAACTGAGAGGCTTCTGAGCCCCATAAAGGGAGCTGGTGGGAACATAAGATGGGCCCTGAGCCCAGGCATGAATCACATATGCAGACTCAGTTCTGAGATTCAGAGCACAGTATCAGCCCAAACAGAATCCAGCCCCAGGTCCAGGTACCCCTGCGAGGAAAATGCCCATCCTTTTGCAGCCCATCCAGACCAAGGAAACTGGTCTCCTATTGCATTTCTGGGATCGTGTAGCTTCTGGTCCACAGTGGGGCCTGAAGGTAAGGATGGAGCCGCTTGGAGGGATGAGTGGAACACCACAGAGGCTGCGGAGTCTGTTACAGATGTTCAAATTTGTCCTCCTTGATGTCTGTACCCAGATCTACAGCAGAGAAGCGCATACCAGTTTCAAGGTGGGAGGGAGCGAGCTCCTCCAACGGTGACAATCAGAGGTAGCATCAATAACTCCTTTATCCCCACATGACAAGCTGCACAGATGTGTTCCCAAACAATAGACTGGCTCACATTAGAGTTTTGTAAAAAGCTCCATCTCTAGCTAATCAGTTCAAATAAAAAAATTCCACATTTAATTGAATTGTACCTGCAACAAATCCAAGTTTCCAACCCAAAATGCATAATAGAGTTACATAACACTGTCATGAATCACTGTGACATTTGTCAAGGCAGTTTCTCTTCTGGAAGTAAGTCCTGATATTACAGAGCTTTATGCAAATGTCTCCTGTCAAGAACTCCTGTGCATAGCCTCAAGAATCACATATATTTACCCAATTCTTGCAGCTCTTAACCTTAATTAGCTGAGAAATTAAATAGCATTTCTACTCTGTCCAAAAAGACGGACAGACCATCTTTGCTTTCATAATTAAAAAAAAAATCATTTGTAAATTAAAAGAAGCAGAAAACACCCAGTCACATAGTACTTAAATTTCCTTTCTGATCACTATTTTGTGAGCAGAGAATCTTTTTTAACTTCTCAGAAACTCTTGAATAATCTAGACATGATAGCATATGACTAGCCTTCAAGAGGTGGAGGCAGGAAAGTCATGAGTTCAAGGCCAACCTAGGCCGCAGATGTGTATATAGACTCAGTTCCGAGTCTGTATCTGAATCATTCCTAGGCCCTGGGGTGATTCTTAAGCCACCATCAGGCTATGCTGCAAAACACGAAAACAGCAAAACAAAATAAAACCCTTCAAGACAAGGGTGAGCAGGGAGGAGGAGAGAGAAGGAGAGGGATGCTTGAATGATCAAAAAAAAAAAAAGTTTGAATCTTTGTTGCTTACTGGCAGAAAATAAAGTATGGAATCTAAATGTCTAAAACCAAATCAGCTCCAAACATTAGCCTAACCGCTCAGACACACAAAGGTCACACGCCATCCATCACACGCATGTGAAATTCTACTAAGTTCTGAATGATCAGAGTTCTTCATTAAAATGGACTGAGTCCTCCTTTCTTCTCCAAGACCCTTAAATCTTGGAGAGTTCGAGTTGTTTAGCAAGCATTCCAATTATTCCTGATCAGTCTTATGTGTAACATTTCCACAGCTATACGCACAAAGCAATTCCCTGGCAAGGCACCACCGAGTTTTATGATGCTTCCATGCCTAGGGCAGATAATAGAAACTTAACTACTAAAATAACTTCCTTGATTATTCTTTGCATCTCAAGGCCCCATTCCTAACAACATATCCTCCATCTTGTCCTCCAACTGCAAGAATTTTGCAACCCACAATACGAGGCTTTTCGTCCTGCGTTCAGTTCTCAGTTGATGGGTCTATCTATAAAGATCTGGCTCTCTGACACATTCTCCAGACCCCACATTAACCACTAGGGAAGCACTGTTAGTTAGTGATCCTATTCTTGCCTTTTCTAAAGAGGAACCTAGTAACGTATGCCCTGAACCAGTGGCTGGTGTTCAGCTCGTTGTTGCACGCGAGGATGTGCGGATTGTGGTCTTTTGAGTTATAACATCTGTCATCACCTCTAGGTGCCACTCAGTTGCAAGGGAATTAGGCAGTTTGATACTGGGTGGAAACTTCTTTTCCCAACAAGATGACTGTGGGAAGGATCTCCTGCCCTCCCCTCTCAGCTTTTTTTTTTGGTTTTTTTTTTTAGTTTTTCAAGACAGGGTTTCTCTGTGTAGCTTTGCGCCTTTCCTGGAACTCACTTGGTAGCCCAGGCTGGCCTCGAACTCACAGAGATCCGCCTGCCTCTGCCTCCCGAGTGCTGGGATTAAAGGCGCGCGCCACCACCGCCCGGCTCCTCTCAGCTTTTTGCATTGTTAATGGAGTGCCTGGTGCACATGAACCACCAAGAGGTGAGTGTCAGTGAATCTACTTTTCTTTAAAGGTTGCCTCTAACTCTTCAAGTTCTCAACTCTGCCTCACTGCCGGTCCACACTTGTGTCCAATGGTCAACATAGCCCTCAAATTCCTCCCACAACCAGCCAAAAGATTTTCAGGTGCTTCCCTTAAGTCTTTGCGTTCTCTGCTTGAGTTGGGTTCTCCAAATCACCCACGGAGAAAACAGTCTCTAGTCTCTGTCCTCCTCAGCCTGGAGTCTAATGGGATAACTTCACCTCCCTCCTCAGCATCCTAAATCCCACCCTTCTCCACATTCAAACCTGTGGGTGGCTGCCAGGACTTTGGGAGCCAAGATGCCATAAGTTAACACTCACAGAACAATGGTTTTATCTGAGTCGGGGAGGGTGACCTTTCACATATCCACAATTTGTCTGGAAGGATGTCTGTTGGACTGATGGCCCCTGCTTCACAGACAAAGCCAGATACTGAAAGTGGCACAAAGGCCATTTAACTAAAGGACATTTCTTGTTGGGATAAAATGTATACAAGACAAAATCTACCATCTTGACTATTTCTCATTGTACAACCCAATACTGCTAACCATGTTCACAGAACTGTACAGTCACCACCATTCATATGCACAGGTGCTTCATAAACTGAAATGTTGTCCCTGGCAAACACTGCCCTCTGTTCCCCTCTCTTTCCCCTGGCAGCTACCATTGTACTTTTCTATCTCCTTGACAGAATCACACACTATTTGTCTTCGTTCACTTAGGAAGATGTCCTCCTCATTGTTCATCTATCTTGTACCATGTACCAGAATTTCCTTCCTCTTCCAGGAAACAAAAATAGTACACTGGATATATTTTCCATGTTTTGTTGTTCAGTCATTGATGGACACTGGCCTCCTTCTAACATTTGACTGCGTTAAATAATGAAGCCATGATCATGGATGTACAAGTATACATCCAAGACCCTGCTTTCAGTTCAGTAATGCAACCATGATCACTGGCATGCAAATATTTCTTCAAGTTCCTGTTTTCAGTTTTTATAGCATACATCCTAAAGGGAGAATTACACCATCAGATAGAAATTCTGCTTTTATTTGGCGGGGGTGGGGGGCGCTTTCTGTGCTGTTTTCCATAGCAACCCCATCATTTTACCTTTGGAGGATATTTTGTAGCAATGCCGTAGCCTTCCCTTTCCACCAAGATTAGGTGGTAATCATCGTTGTTGTCAAATCTTGAAAATGAACTCCAGATGAAATGTATGCTCTTCCTTGCAAAAACCCCTGGAACTCAACTGGCCAAGATGAACCCTGCGTTTCTGATTGGAACATAAGACCAGTGATTTCCCCTCCAAATTTCCACTGCCTGTGAACCAGCTTGCACTTGAAAAAACAAAACAAAGCAAAGCTAGCCCCATTATCAACCAGTGCTTGTGTGTTTGGTGCCATGTATTCAGTTCATTTTAATGACTTCCCAGCAATCTCCTTTCCAAGCTCCTTCTCTAGTCAAACTCTTTATGATTTATGTGTCTACTCTTCCATTCAGCCTTCACCTCTTGAAGTTTCTTCTATCCCAGGAGCTCACTGTGGCCTTTGGGCCTCTGGTGCTGGTGTTGATTTCTGGTTTCTTGTTCATGAACTCTGCACAACTTCTCTCCACAGAACCAGCCCTTCGGTCTAGCTCTGTCAAGGTCAGGTCTGGTAGCTTGCTAATACAGTCTCCGAGCTGTTCCATAGGCACCTATTCCAGCTTGAGACCATTTGCTGAAGGAGGCAAACTGGATTCCCCTTTGTACTCCACAGCTCCTGCACAAACCCAGTCACTGAGAGAAAGGGACTAGCTCCACGTGTTCAAATGCGGTGGGACCCACAGAGAAGCATGTACCCAGGCTCCTAAGCTTTGGAAGGGGTGTAGAGATTTGGGATAGGGTAGAATGGAGAAGAGTAGGTGATAAGGGCATGCTGGGGAAATGTGATATTGGATATCCACAGAGAACATTCTATTAGCCTTGGTGAGAAAACAGTGATTTGAATCATCAGAAACGGGGAAGAAAACAGATGGGAAATTTTACATAAGAAATTTCTGTAGGAAAAACAGCAGAACTGAACAAGACGAGCTAGAAGAATGAAGGTGAATCATTGATGCTGGCTTTGGGTTCTATGGTGGTGAATACTGATTGTCACTGGGCATGCCAAAAAGGGGGTTCTAGACTGTGTTAACTGAGGAGGGGAGATTTAACACACTCTAAACACAGGTGACTTCATCCCATGCCTTGGGATCCTGGAGTAAATAATAAACAGAAAGTGAGGTGAGCACCGGCACTTAGCAGTCTTTGCTTCCTGACTGTGGATGCAACTTGAGCATGCGCAAGCTTCTGCTCCCATCCCTTCCCTGCTGGATGGCCTGTAGCCTCAGACTTCGAGCCAAAACAGACCTTGCTTCCTTAAGTCAGTTTTGGTCAGGTATTTTGTCACAACCTCAAGGAAAGTGACTAATTCCTGTTCTAAGGATAAAATGGTGACACCATAGTAGTGAAGAGACTGCACACGGCAAAGGGGAAAAGGATTTCCTGCTTGCCATAATCAGCTGGAATGTGCCCTAGTGCACCCAGGTCGCCATAACAAAATACCATACACTGGGTAACTTACAAACAATAGAAATTTACTTCCCATGGTTCTGGGGTGTGGGAAGCTCAATGTCAAGGCACCAGCAGGTCGGGTATCTGGTGGGTGTTAGTTTTCTGGTTCATGGGTGTCCCTACATGATGGAAGATGTAAAGAAACAATTTTGGGTCTTTTTAAAAAGGCACTAATCCATTTAAAAGGGCTCTGTCTTCATGGCAAAATCCCCGCCCCCAGGGTCCACTTCTGAATATAATTACCCAAGGGATTAGGATATCAACATACAAATTTGGGGGTGCAAACACTGAGACAGTAGAAGAGTTGTTGACAACTGTGACAATGTGACTTAGGAATGAAACCCCCTAAGGATCACATTCCACAAGAGGAAAGAGAAGGGAATGATGGGTGTGTCTGGACTCTGAAATCTTCTGTCTCTTATCCCTTGATAGTCTAATGAGCTTATTTCTCAAAGTGTGTCCTTTGGTCCACTTCCACCAACAATAATGGTCGCTACATGGAAAATAAAAAGGAAGGGCCCCTCCTTAGTCAGATGGTGGAAATAGAGTCCAAGGAACACAGACTCTGTTACTGCACTATCTCCGTAGCTCCACAGAATAAGAGACATTCTCCAAGTGAGAAACGCAAGGTACACTGTTTATTTGAACACAGGACTCTTCTCTGTCCCATCATAACTTTGGGGAGTAGAATATGAAAAACAGGCTTTGAGTAGAAACACAAACCTAATAACTAGTAAAATTCCATATAAGACAACAACCTCAAGCCAGATATGCTAGCTCATTCCTGCAACCCGAGGCAGGTGCAGACAGATCACAAGTTTATGGGTATCCTCGGTTGCATTGAGAGTTGGAGACTAGCCTGGGCTACATGAGATGCTGTCTCAAAAACAGAACAAACAACAACAGAAGAACGTTGGCAAGAGTGGTTTCCTCACCATTGTGAACCATCAGGACAACCGTCAGTACCCACTCTCTCTTTTTCAAAGTGCTCAGGGTGGGAGGGAGGGTTTCTCTTTTGTGCTATAGTAGAGAGGCTGGGAACGTGCTACTGTGTACTCTGATTCCATGTTTGCTCCCTTTGACCTTTGTACCTCTCTCCTTCCTATCCCGGGCCCCAGGAGCCAGCAATCCCACAGCATTTAGTGTGCATGTCTGCATGGCTTTACACACTATCATCATTTCATCACAGCATTTGTAGTCACTGTAGCATCAGAGGTCTCATGCCTATGTTTTTGAGTTCCGTCATGTTTCTGTGTTCTCTTCAAATCTCTTGTACTTCCCCACTGCCTTCCACCTGAGCCTCCCACCTGTCCACTCTCCCAGGGCTTCCAGAAAACCCTCCTCTGGGCATCCTTTACGTGGCTCTTTAGGAGCCTGTAAGATAACATTCTGGGCTACCTTCTTTGCTTTTGTGACGGTAAGAAATGCTTATCGTTGTTCCCAGGGTCCATCTACATATCAAATGTTGTAATTAAAGAGTTGGATACATCCTTCCCGTACAGTCTGGGATGTAACCACCCAACAATACTTAAGTTTGGCTGAGCTAATCCTATAGTTCAGAAACACAAGTGTCTTTAAGATGAAAAGGGCACGCATGTAGTAAGCAGTGGGCACCAGATCTATGGTGTATTAGTTTGCTGTCCCACTGTTGTGGCAGAATTCCAGGAGAAGCAACCTAGCTCGTGGTTTTGGAGGTGTGGTGGTTTGAAAGAGAGAAATGTCACCCATAGGCTCGTGTATTTAAACACTTGGTGGCTCTATTTGGGGAGGCTATGAAACTTTTGGGACACAAAGCCTTGCTGGAGGAAGTACGTCACTGGGGGGTGGGCTTTGAGAATTTGTAGCCTCAATCCACTTCCAGTTCACTCCCTCTTTTTCCCTGTTAGCAGCTGAGATACGAGATATGACCTCTCAGCTTCCTGCTTCTGCTACCTGCTGCCCTGCCTCCCACACCATTATGGACTCTCCCTCTGGGACCATAAAACAAAGCAAACCCTTCTAGAAGATGTTTTGGCCCTGGTATTTTCTTACAGCAACAGGAAAGTAACTGATCTAAGAGGTTTCAGACCTTGAGTGCCAGTTCTGTGCTGAGGCAGCATACCATGGTGGTAGCAGGAGACTGTTTACCTCACGGTGTCCAAGAAACAGAGTGGAGACAGAAAGAGTCCAGGGAAATGGATGCCTTCAAAGACCAATCTTGACATTTCCTTCAACAAGCCCCCCCCCCCCAGCATCTGCAATTACCACCTCTCAGTAGCTTGTTCAAACTTTGAATCCATAAATAGATGAAGCCATCATGAAGACAGAACCCTTATGGTCCGATGGCAACTCCCTGACACACACCCCAAGGTGTGCCTGATTAATCTCCTAGGCATTTGTCAACACAATCAAGTTGATAACCAGGCTCCACCATTATAAAATTATCCCACGATATTTGCAGAAAAACACATATCTCTAGAAGTCATTACAGAAAGTGAATCAGCCAGACGTAGACAACTGCAGCATGTTTTCTCTCTGGTGGAACCTTTAAAGTGTATGAGTATGTAAACATGTGTATGTTTATATATGTCTGTTTGTAGGTCATGAAGCTAGAAAGAGGATCTCAGGAAAGGGAGATCTAAAGAGAGGTGGGAGATAGAGAGGGTGATGGAACACATTTGATGGGAAACCGAAAAGGGGGGACGAATGGAGAAGGAAGGGACCAGCTAGAGAGGAGAGTATCTGAGCAGGCAGTCAAGGAAGGGACCCAATGAAAACAAACTGTAATGACACACAGGTATGAAGATTCCAGGACGAAGCCTTGCTTTGTGTGCTGACCTAAACGTCTTTTAAAAGGCCAGCCACCGTACACGAATCTCTTTGTCAATCTGAAGCTCTCACTCCACTTTTCCTCTCGGTGCTCATTGGAATCTCTAAGCATGCCTGCCTGAGGACACTTGCCTCTGCATCAGGCAATATAATTGTCTGGTCACTGTCAAGTTCTCCTGATGGGATGTAAACCCCACAACAGGAAGTCATCTCTTGCCCATCCTCTTATGCCAGGCACCTAGAGCGGTGTCTGGCACGGAACAGGTGCTTGTTAAATATTTGTTGAATGACTAAATGAATTGCCTCTTTTTCACAGTAATTTTAGCCCTAAGAGACCTCAAACATTAGGAAGATCTTCTTTTGCTAATTTGGGTAACTGGTATTTTCTAGAAGATGGAAAGAACAGGGAAGAAATTCCTCTTAAAAATCAAAGCTTAGAGAAAGAGGGATCGTGATCGTCCTTATCAAGAGTTATCCCATCGAAGTACAAAATTGGTGTACACTATGAGGACCGTCTTGGGATCTGAAGGATGAATGGAGGAGAGGGGTATTTGTGGGGCTAGTGGGGCTCCATCCACACAGGGCATTGGCTGGGTCCTTGCTGATCTGCTACCTCACATCCTGCTCCCAGGGTGTTGCCATTGCCTGACCTCTCTGGGGTCAGCTTAGGGCACCATAAAGAACACTGGATTAGAAGCCATCATCTGGTCTTAACCCAGCTATTCTTAGTCAGGAAGTCCCAGGAATCTTTCAATCATTGGGTCACCTTTACAACATACTTGAGTACGTGCCTTTATCACAGGTTCAGTGATGTGGGACTTAGAGGTCACTCAGAGCCCCGAGATAAGACCATCAAGGATCCAGGAGTCTAACTGTGATTTCTTTATTCCTCTGGCCTGAGTTTCAAAGTCCTTCTTGTAGTCATTTGGCATCCTGGGGGAGACCATACACATCAGGAGCCCCTTCCACAGCTGCTCGAGGTTAGGACCCGGAGTCCCTGCGTGTGGGTATGTGGGTCCTCTCATTTTCGTGTCTCGAGAGAATCCTGGCCCTAGTACATCCTCCTGAGTGAGGGGTGTTCTCGGGAGATGGTGCCTCCCATCCAGTTGTCTCTTTTCTTTGTGTTCATTTTCTTAGCTAAGAAATGTGTGTGCACACGTGTGTGTTTGATCATCTTGAAGCTCACTGCCATTTCTAAAATACTATTATTTATGCTTAAAAATTCTCCCTTCCCTGTTTCTCTCCAGTTGTGTCTGAATCTCTTATTAAAATTTCCTTTCTTGTTGTCACACATCTGGGCTTTCTAACACCCAGGATAGCACATCCCTCGTTGGCACTGGGTTCTTCCTCTGGCTTCGTTGTCTTTGCACAAGTGACAATGCCTTTACCAAATTCTCTATTTATATTCTGAGTCTGTGTGGCAGGTGATTCTGCATTATACTTTCAAGTAAATGTATATTCTATGTGTATCTATATAATAGGATGGATGGACAGACAGACAGATACACACACACACACACACACACACACACACACACACACACACACACACACACAATCTCCCTCCAGGACCCAAGAATGTGCCTGGGTGTAACGTGTAGGCAAAAATATTCAGGGACAGCCAAATGACTATTTTAATGTTTCTTTGTCTCTGTGGTACCATCCAACTATTTATTTAGTAGCTTAATGCTGTTGGCATCAACAACTTTGCCTTATAGGCTGTTTTTCATGTTTATGATTCTTACTGTGAAAAAAATCGCTTGCCTAACATCTGTTCTGAATTTGTTTTTGTTTTTTTTTCTTTATTTTTATTTATCTATTCCCGATTGAATTAAATTTGCACCAAGGACACTAACTTGAATTGGAATCTTCAGTGTCCTTCAGGATTTCTACACACTTCAATACATCTCTTAATTACTCTTTTTTTTTATTGTTATGAGATACACATACATACCCCGCTCACACAGGCAGATTGGCTTGCAGCTTACCTCTGCCTGTCCCCCTCTGGGGAATACGTTTTATTAACTGAATAAATTAAATGGGCGGGTATACTCGATAGAGGAGGGAGGTTTATTGTTATAGGTTTTGTTTCAGATATTTTTCCCCTTTGCTGTTCAGTTCTCTCCTGAATCCATCGCTCTGTTTTTGGAGAAAGATTTACTATATCTTAATGTAGTCATAACTCACCAGGATGGGGGGCGCTTCATCTTTCAGATGAAGACTCCGAGGGCTGGAGCCGGAGAGGCTATCTTCCTGCATCCAGAAATGATGGAGAACCACCACCTCTGAGCCACAGACTCAGAAGTAGATCATTGCCTGGACCCATGACTCCTGGCAGACAAGCTCAGGACCTTTTTGGAAACACAGGCAGCCCCCTAGGAAAGCCTAGCCACTACCCACACACTACACCATTGCGTCAGCCCCATTCTCCCAGAGCAAGCCTCAGCCGTGTTTCCATGGGTGCAGATGGGGAGGGGAGGTTAGGAAGCATGTAGAAGGTGATATGAACTTGAGCAGCCCAGGGCGAATCATAAGGGTGCTTCCTCTTCTTGGGACCTCCCCTGGTGGATCCACTGTTCTCTGGCCTTTCCTAGGGTGGCTTCATATGGGGCCCCAGACCCCATTAACCCCTGTTGTCACTAATGCTTAGAAACCTACCTAGAGACCCTATGCATATTCCTAGTAGTCAGCAGGAATGTTCTCAGAAAGGGTGAAAACCTGCTTTAATCCAAGCCTAGTGACATTTTCCAGATACAGAGACAGTGGCCTAGATACTCTGAAGGGTTTAGCCAGTCTCTCCACAGATCCAAACACAATGGTCTCTCCCATGAATTCTCTGCTCATTCTGAGAAAGGACACCCACTTTGTGACCTCTCTTTGATGTTTCAAGATTTTTTCTCAGATCTCCCAATGGCACAAGACAGAGGGGTGGCTGTCCCATCTCTGTGAGTGCTCCCTGGTGGCCCTTCTTTAGGTGTGGTGTACTTGACAGTGACATCTGTCAGTGTTCAGCACTGAGCTGACAGTGGTGGCAGAGGCCACCATCCCTCCCCACAAGCCAGTTTCATTCTTGTCTCTTTTCTCAAAGAAAGTTAACATCTAATTTGGAAGGAAAACACAGACACTGTCCAAGGTGCATGAGAAATCTGGGTAGGAAGTGATAGTACTCCCAAAATAGAACAGGAATGGGCATGGGATCCAAGCTGTGAACGCTGAGGAGGCTTTTGGGAGGAGGTGGTACTTGACTACGGCCTCATGGGAAGCATAAGAGAACCTAAGGGGAAGGTGCACTCTACTTGGGAAGAGCCACTAGGGAAAGGTCCTGAAGACGGGGCAGTGGGGCAGGAAGTGGAAAGCTGGAGAAAAAGACAGATGGTTCACAGCTCAACACATGATAAAGTCTTGGTTCCGGGCTCAGGGCGTTGGTGATCGTCCTTGCTCATGGCTATGGAATGGTTAAAGCAGGTCTTGCAGGTTGGTTCCCTGACTGACAGTGAGATGGACTTGATGTACAGCATGTCTGCTATGGATTCTTGGGTGTGGTGGGAGGAAGACAGGCTCCAGGGATGAACCCTCTTCTATCATTCCACTTCAAGAGTCTCAGCTTGTATCTCTCTACCTATAGATTAGTGCAGCTTTTAAACCTGATCAGAGAAATTTTATGCCATGGATAGTAATTAACACATAAATTCACAACTGGTCAAAGAGTAGAGAATGTCAGTGGAGTGCTCAGCCACAAATGAGGTATCTCTATCACCCTCACTCACCCAAGCTCGGGGACTATCAAGGAAGAGGTAGCAGGAAGACTTTAAGAGCCTGCAATTAAGGAGGAGTAGACAGGAACAACGTCTCATGGATATGACAGGATTGCGTGTTCATGAACTCGTAGCAGCTGGTGCCTGTAGAAGACATGTACAAGGTCAAACCAGACAACATGTCATCATGGAGCTGGAAGAGACATACGAGTCCCCGCCATAACCAATTACCAGCAGTTGACGACTTCTGGAGAAGGGAGGGTCAGTCTCCTTTAAGGTTGTGGCCCCAGTAGGTTGACCACACTCCAGTGCATAGCCCCATACCCATGAGCAGATGGGTACCACAAATTAGCCTTAGAGAGCTATTTAAAAAGAAGTGGACATGAAGTTGAGGAGGGATAAGGAAGGGGTGGGTCTGGGAGGCGTTGGTGAGTGTGTGTGTGTGGGGGGGTGCGTATGATCAAAATATATTACATAAAATTCTCAAAGAGTTAATAAATATTTTTTAAGTCAACTGCAGGAGTGAGGGCCCCAAGAACAGGGTGGGTGGCCTGAGTGCCTGTAGGGTTTTCCCATGCTAATAAGCACTTTGGATGGGAAATCTGCACAAAGCAAAGCAATATGGAGAAAGACTGCAAATTTAGGAAATCACAAATAACTTTTTCATAACAAGAGTGGAGGACTGTTTCTCAAACTGTGTGCTGAGACACCCCAGGGTGCCCCAATTAATCCATAGGGTCCCCCTTAAATATTGTAAATGTTTATTGAAAAATACAGCGACATCTATTGGTCTCTACAAGAACTGCTTCCAATCTTGTATGCCCACGGAGTGCATGCATGCCTCTGTGTGTGTGTGTGTGTGTGTGTGTGTGTGTGTGTTTAAATACCTACTAAGTTGTTAGAACATGAGTACTTATTGTGTGGACTTTGCTACTCAAAAACAAGAGTGTTAAGTAATTCTTTTGGCCCACGGGATGCTATAAAATTAATTAAGTCAATAAGGAATACGTGGACTTTGGTAGAAAAACAGAAAGGTTAAAGGTCAGGAAATTGGGGCTTGTTTCAAATAATAGAAAACCATCAGAACTTACAGTGGGTGAGGTCACATAGTCACCTTCTGTCCCCAAAATGTAGATTTGTCCTTACTGGGGACTGGCTTTGGAGATACGGAATCCAATGAGAGCTACTGCAATAGTCTATGTAAAAGTGGCAAGGCCCAAACACAGTTGGCATGAATGGGATTCCAGCACCCTCCATGACAATATGGAAACTATAGCTTCTATACAGCATTGTGGGGACTGCCATACCAGGAGAGGCAGCTATCCCAGGGGCCATGAACCCAGGAGTTGCCATTAACCCAGGAGTTGCCATTAGCTCAGGAGCTGATTGCTAAGCAGCTGCTGCTAGCCCAGGAGGAGCCACCAGCCCAGGAGGAGTCACCGGCCCAGGAGGAGCCACCGACCCAGGAGGAGCCACCGACCCAGGAGGAGCCGCCGGCCCAAGAGGAGCTGCTTAAGCCAAATGTCCAGGAACCGCAAACCCTCAACTTAACTTTCTCTGGACTTGGAATTTGTGAGTCCAGCCATTCATCATGGTCTTTGCCAGAGCACGTGACTGCCTTTTCCTGTGGAGCTTCCTGACACTTCCATATCCAGCCAAAGATGAGATGTGAGGTCAGGACAGCAGCTGCTTTGCAGCCTCTCCACTGCTGGGAGGTGAGGCTGTCACTGAGGCACAGTTTTGTAGAAGTCCGATGTCTAGTGGTGCACAGCAAGGCTCATCAACCATGCATGCGTTCATATTCCTTCTGCTGATGGGGGGGTGTCAGGCTTTCATCAGGAACCCTAACCCCCCACGGGCACCTCTAAGTTCATTTCTCATAGACAGGGGCTGTCGCTGCCCACTGGCCACACTGACACCCAGCTTCAGTGCCGACAACCCGCCCACTGACCTTCACCATGACCTCTCTTATCAAAGAAGCAGGCTCAAGACGGACATCATCTGCCCAAGGCGGCACAGCTATCAATTGCAAACGAGGCCTGGAACTGAGTCCCCAAGACTCCAGTGCCCAAAGACACAGCACTGTCAACCTCCCCTTGACCCCGATGACCTCAGTAGGCCAACTTAGTGACAACCCCTTCCTTCTTCTTCCAAAAGTCACACACTCACTGCGAAATCCTGACACATCAAAGAAATAAGTAACCCGAAAGGGAGAGTGCCCACAATTCCCTGTTCCAGATGCATGGCCAGGGTACTCGCCTCCAGACTTGCAGGAGTTTGTCGGCTGGTTGCACATACGTGCTCAATAAACACTTCTTGAGTGTACTAATTAGTACTGGGCTTGACTATTATTTATTAACAGAACCACAATGCTATTTTTATAAGGTGCACCTCCACCTAGCTGTGGAGCCTGGATCTCCTGTGTGATTGTGAGTGACAGCCCCCCACTCCCACCCAGGAATGGCCCTATCGTTTCGCCACCCCTGCCAAGAGCAGGCCTTCTAGAACAGGGCCAGGTGGCCCCCAGGCTAATGCCAACAGTCTTGCTTGTCATGGTTCCCAGAAAGTAGGCAGCTGTGCTATTTTGGTTAGACTGGTCAGTTTTTGTTTTTTTTTTTTTTTAAAAAAAAAAGAAAGAGAAAAGAAAAGAAGAAAACCACTAATTAAGCAAGTCAAACAAGTGTTATTTTTAACTGCACAATACTTCACTGATTTGCCCACATTTTCTCTTCGACCAGGTGCTTTGGGGTTGAATAAGCAAATTATTATGTGCATAAATAAATATAAATGAATAATCGGTTATGGATTTCTTGCCCCTGTAGTAGTCAACGTGCAACTTGGATTAGCGGAGAGCAAGACCTCACTTCCTTAATTAGGCTGGAAGGGGGTTTCTGGGCCATTAAGCAAGACTCTGCTCTCAGTCTGCACCTTCAAGAGAGTCAGTCTGTTGCGGGGCTGGAGATACAGACAGTGTGGCTGGAGCTTGCCTGGGCCCTTCACACACCTGCTTGCACTGGATTTTACAGACCAGGCCAGCCTGGAAGGAATGGAAAGGTTGGACATCTTGAAGAAGGACACCTCTGAGGCAGGGGTCAGACAGTCCTTGTCTTGGTTTCCTGTTCCAGAAGTGAACAGAGTGACTTCCTCTTACTTACATGCAGTGATAGAGGTAGTGTAGGAAGCTCAGGGCAGGGCAGGAAGCAAACACTGATGCTAATGATGGTTACCACGAAGGTTCTGAGAAGGACTCATGACCTAGCCACATGATGTGTGGTTTGGGATCTTTCTTTGCACCCTATTGGCTTAACTTTCAAGAACCATGATTTCATTTCCTTGGAATTCATAGGATTGGTAGGATTTAAAGCCACAGGGAATCATGATTACCTCAATTTCACCCCCATGTTTCAGCTGCAGCATGGAGAGTTTGAGGGTTTGTGTCTAAAACTGTCCCCTGCAAAAGGTGGCAGATGAGTACAGATCCCTCCTGCTGACCTCTGAGGCATACTGTACCTACCATCTCAGGAAGTAGGAAACAGGGAGCAGGACAATACATACCAGTGTGGTCCGTTTTCTTTTGCTATCACAAAACACTTCAGACTGAATGACTTATAAAGAAGAAAGGTTTCTCTGACTCACAATTCTGGAGGCTGGGAGGCATGAAGTTGATGAGCTGCATCTGATCAGAGCCTCACGTGGGTGGCCATTCCACGCAGAGTCCAAAACATCACATGGTGTGAAGACCTGGAAACGTTACCAAAGTGGCCTTTTGACAGATCTGCTCTCGAGGTGACCCATTAATCCATCCCTTCTGAGGCTGAGCCTTTGTGGCCTAATCAGTCCCTGAAGATACCACCGGACACACCTCTGAAGGCTGCGTCCCTCCCAACCAAGATTAAATTAGAGCAAAGGTTTTGGTAGAAACATTTAAACCAAAGTACATACTAAAAAAAAAAAAAAAAAAAAAAAGGCAGAGGTCATGTTTTTTTTTTCTTAAAGAAAGTTTCCTGGAGGCAGAAGGACACTGTACTAGTCAGATTTTGTGATTATATATAATAGAAACCCAAGTCAAACTACAACACTTTAAGCCTGTGGGATCCAGTGAAGGGATATAAGGGTCAGAGCCTGGAATTTGAAAATGTGCTTCCTAGACAGTCTCTCTCTGTGTGTCTTAAACCTCTGCCGGTATCTCTCAGTTCCTTCTGCAGATAGGTTCCCTTCATGAGGGAGGAAAATGATCCGCACGCCCCCAGATTCATATGTTGAGCTGGAGTTTAGGTGCTGCAGGAGGTAGATGACGCTTTGTGCCCCAACATCTATGGAAAAATCCCAATGCATGCTGGATCATGTGTGCAACCCTTGGGCCAGTTACCAAGGATGGGGTGCTCTGCTTGGCCGTGCCTGGATGATTAAATCCAGCCCATGAGCTGAGAGGCGTGGTTCCGTGATTAACCTTGCCTTCAGAGCTACATAGGATAAGAGGATGGCTTTCCAAGGAGAAGAGATGGGCCGACCCATGTGGCGGAGCCATCCTGGGCTCTAGGAAGGAAGGCCGCACCTGCCTAAGTCAAATACATTTTTCCCATTTAAGATCTTGCTAGGAGCTCCTCAAACTACAGATGAGCATTTTTATAAGCATAAATTCACAAGATTACACAATTTACATGTAAAATGGGGCCAGTTTCCTCACGAGGTTCATAAAGCAGCTCTGAGGCAATTCTAAAGGAATTGTTGCAAAATTGGTTTTAGCATTAGTAATATTACTAGAAAAATACAGAAAGACTCCCGTGGCGACTCCTTCCACCAGAATATACAAGTATTATTTTGCTTTTTAAAAAAAAATCCAGAGGGTGTACAAAAGTATTTTGATCATAAGAAACTCAATACAAATATCTTGCCAAAATATACATGCCTCCCACAGTCTAAGGATTTGAGGAAATGAAAATGGGTGTGCCCTCTGCTCAGACAGAGATCAAGATTTGTAAGGTGGGGCCCCGATCTGTTCACTGTCAATGGCATCAGAATCCCCTGGGAGCTTGTTAAAATAAGTAGTGACTGGTCCCACCCCTGCCTGAGACTAGGCCTGGTAGGCGTGGGTGGGGCCCATCCTTCCTTGAGTGCTTCAGTTTTGGCTTTGGCCAGCTGCTGAGGCTCTGAGCCACTGTGCCGGGAGGGTGACCCATCTTCTAGTATCAGAATCTGAGAGCTAGTTCTTCTTTAGGTTTCTGGGGCTCACCCAAGCCTGGTAGAACAGGCTTGGCTTGGTACGGGTCTATGTCTTTAAGCTTTATTAACTTCCCGAATGACTTGTAAAATGTTATCTTAATTTGAGATATTATAGATGCAGAGGGATTTATAAACAAATGAAGAAAAAACACACAGGGAGGCCCAATGTCTTCCCCCATGGTGATCTGCACCACACTCAGGTAAAACTACAGCATGTCATCAAAACCATCAGGGGAAACCCAGCTCATGCAGAGATCATTCCGACTTTATCCAAGTGTATACGCACACGTGAGTGTGTATGTGTAGATATATATGTACGTATCTATCTCTCTCTGCCAATATAGTTTCAGCTGCTACTGTCAAGTTGCTGATACACTCATTTCTCCTGCTTCATTCTTCAGGGAAAAAATCAGTTATTCTAAATCTTTGGTCTTCCCATACAAATTCTAGAGTAAGTTTGTCCATGCTTATATTCATTCTTGGTAGGATTTTGATTGGAAACGCATCATGTCTGCAGGCCAGTTGAAGTAGGATTGTGCCTTTGTAGTGTCTTCCAACCCATGAACATGGTTTGTCTCTGCATTTACTTAGACTTCTTTCATCAAGAGTGTGTGTGTGTGTGTGTGTGTGTGTGTGTGTGTGTGTGTGTGTGTGTGGTCTGTTTGTTTTATAATGATGGGAAATGAATCCAGGACCTCATGAGCTGGGCAAATGTTCTATCACTGGGCGCCATCGCTAGTTGGTTCTGTGTGGGTTTCCCCTAAACTTTTTAAAATTATACTTACTGCAGTAGTTTGGATGAGAATGAATTTAAAAGCATGCATTCCATCGTTGTGGTCATAGGACCGTTTAGACTGTTATCATATTTTTCTTTTATTAGTATTTTTATCAGCATGAAAAGCAAAGAGCTCCACGACAGCATTTTCACATCCACTTCCTTTGTCCTCTGCCACTCCCTTTCGGGTCCTTCTGTCCCCTCCTTGCTGTTTTTCTTTCTCTGTTTATTATGTGTGCATACGTGTGGGAGTCTGCATGGGCCATAGGAGGGCATCAGATCCCCTGGAGCACTTACAGGTAGTTGGGAGCTGCCATGTGGGTGCTGGGTACCAAACCCAGGTCCTCTGCAAGAGCAACATGTGCGCCTACCTAACTGTTAAGCCATCACACGCTCTATGATTTAATAAATCTTTATGATTTATTAAAATGTTTCTATCATTTCGTGTCACGTTCTTAGTTGCATAAGTATGCATCGTAGTTTATCTTGGTCTATGAGTATGGCTGCCTTACCACGTTGAGTGACACGTGCAAACCTTCCACATTGGTTTGCCTTCCTTACTTCAGCGTTTCCTCCACGTGTGTTGATCACAGTTGATGATTCTTTAGCTCTTGCTCCAGCCATCCAGTATACTTGAAGAAGCCTCTGAGCAGAGGGATCGCCTGTTATGCTTCACCCATTCTGTGGTCTTTGTTTTAGGACGTTTCTTCTGTTATCATTCCACTTCTCCCTGGAGAATCTCCTTTTGCCTTCCTTTGAGGGTAGATCTACCAGTGATCAATTCTCTTGGTTGTTCTTCTTCTTAAAATGTAATTTTTAACCTGTTTCCTGAAAGATGCAGCCACCAGACAAATATTAGCCTGTACCAGCTAAAATATGCCAATTCCTTCTGACTCAGGATTTTGGCCTGTGCATGTAGACATGTTTGTGCATGTATACACATTTATACGTGTGAGTATGTGTGCACGTATGCATGGAAGTCAGAGATCAATGTTTGATGTCTTCGTCCATCTCTCTCAACTTTGTGTTTTGAGACAGGATCTTTCCCTGAAATTGGAGCTCAGTGTTTGGTAGAACTGTCTGGCCAGCAAGGCCCAAGGATTCTCCACCTCTCTAGAGTTAGGATTATAGGTGTGTACTGCCATGCCCAGCTTTTCCTCCCATGGGTGCTGGGAATTTGAACTCAAGTTCAGCAGCAAAAAAGTCAACTGAGTTATCTTTCCAGTCCCCTAGTTCCCATTCTCTCTCTCTCTCTCTCTTTCTCTCTCTCTCTCTCTCTCTCTCTCTCTCTCTCTCTCTCTCTCTCTCTCTCTTCCTCTCTCCCTCCCCCAACTGCCTTTCCCTTCCTACTTTGTGTGTTGTTGGTATGTGTTCTGGCCTGCCACTCTCCACCTCGTTCCCTTACGACAGGGTCTCTCACAGAACGCGGAGCTAAGCCACCCCAGCCATCCTCCTGTCTCCATACACTGGGATTATAGGAACACTGCCACACCTGGGTTCTGAGGATCTCAGCTCAGGTCCTCATCTTGGCACAAGTTCTCTCACTGACCAAGCTGTCTTCTGAGTATCAGTCTCCGGGATTTCTGATGAGAAATCTGCTATCCTTTGAATTAACCTTCCCACAAGGAGCCGTTAAAGACTTTTCCTCTTTATTTTGCCATTTTTTTCCTCCCACAAGCTTGATTGTGATGTGTCTTGGTGTGTGTTTCTTTGTGTTTAGACTATTTGAGGTTCATTTGGCTTCTTGAATTTTTAACTTAGTCTTTTTTTCAGACCGAGGGATTTTTCAGCTAGTGCTTCCTCAGATGAAGGGATTCAAAGAACACTTAAGTCTGAGAGCCCTGCTCTGGGCAGAGACAAGGGGTGGACAGAGTCCTGTAAATGTTCGTTCTTGGCCCGGCATCTAGAGCCTGGTTCTCTCTCTGGTTCTTCTCAGAAGACTCCGTGACACCTGCCACAGATTTTATAACAGTGTTGGTTAGTGGCTGCACTGGGTTATTTTCAGTGTTCTTGGTTAAAAACAATAAGAAACTAGTTGGTGGCCTTTCTTTCCTTGTACCACATCTGCTAAATTCCTGTGGTCCAAAGACTTCCCTAACAATTTTGGAAAATATGATCACTTGGTTGAATATTTTCTGAGTGTCTAATAGATGCTAGATAAATCTTTTTTCTTAAAAAAAAAAGCTGTGTGTGAGTGTGTTATAATTATGTACCTCACTCAAATATTGTGCACATATGTGTATGTATGATGCGGAGGGCAAAGGCCAGTGTTGAGTGTCACCTTTAACAACTCTCTATTTTATTTTTTGAGACAAGGTCTTTTACTGAACCTGGGGCTCACAGGCTGGCTGGCCTCCCTGACAAACTCCCAGTCCCGGGGTTCTGGAAGTTCATGGCCATACCCAGCTTTCTTTACATGAATGCTGGGGATCTGAACTTAGGTCCTCATGCTTGTGTGACAGGTACTTTGCCAGTTGGGCCATCTCACCAGCCCCTTCTTATTTTTTTCCCCTTATTTTGTGAAGGGAAAAATAATTTTTAAATGAACATCATTTTGGCTTATGAAAAGCTGAGTTAGAATGCCAGAGCAAACTCGGCTGCTTTTGAAATGTGATTTCCCTTTTAAAACCTGACCCATGCTGCTCTGAACAGGCTACACCAGCCAGTCAGTTACACCCAGGAATGTGTCAGCTCATACACTGGAAGCATGCCTGGCACCATGGCCCCATCATCATGCAGCTATGCTGTGCACAGTTAGTTTCCTGTCACTCACAGTGCTGCCCAAGCAGGTGGGGCCCTAGGTCTTGGTGGTTTGGGTCCTCAGGACTTTCATAAAGATCAACTGTGTATGTAAGCACTTCCTCTGGCCAGAGCTCACCAGCAGCAGGTGACTGGCTGAGGCTGTCCTCCACTTCTCAGATGCTGTGAGTGTCTGCTGAGCTCCCTTGTACAAAGCTCAGCCTTTCGGAAGCAGGGTTAATCATTCCCACGTTCTCTCTGACATCTGCTTATTCATTCAGTGTAGAATTAGTATAAATGTTTTCGTTCTAAAATGCCAGCCTCTCGTGTTTGGAAAACGCTGCCATTTCCCCTCATCTTACTGTTGGATCTCAGGAGCCCTTGTTCGTGCATTGACATTTATCGACCTGGGTTTCCTCTCAGCCTGTGAGCTGCCTGAGTCAGGGACTGTGTCTTATCTGAATTTCCAGTGCTGGGACAAGGTGGCAGTCTGCAAGTGTTGATGGGAAGCGCTTTGGCGACACTTTATCGCAAATCTACTACTGCTCGCCATTGGAGCCTGTACGCTTTCATTTCTGTGTATTTACTTCTCACTTATTGTTCACCCTTCATTCTAAAGCGACTGTGAGTTCTTTTGGAGGGGAGGGGTAGGAGAAATGGGTAAAAGTGCCACGTTTTAAAAGCAATTTGTTTGATCCTTCCTAGGTACTATCTTGGTCGTCGGATGTATGTTGTCATTTCTGAACCAGACATGATCAAGCAGGTGTTGGTTGAGAACTTCAGTAACTTTTCCAACAGGATGGTATGTAGTTTCTCTCTGTGTGTGGATGAATGGGGGTGGGGTCTTCCTAAGATGGAAGAACTTACAGGTATGGTGGGGTGGCTTGTGATAGCTAACCTTAGTTGACAGTTGGACTCACTTATGAAGCAGGCGCCTCAGCAGAGGAATTGCCTCCATCAGACTGTTGTGGCTTATTGATGTTGGATGTCCAAGCCTACTGTGGGCAGTAACATCCCTAGACTGGTAGCCCTGGATTATATAAGAAAGGGAGCTAAACATAAGCCTAGAAGCAAGCCAGTAAGAAATGTTCCTCCACGGTCTCTGCTTCAGTTTCTGCCTTGAGGTACTGCCCTGACTCCCATTGATAATGGGAGCTGTAAGCTAAAATAAACCCTTTCCTCTCCAAATTGCTTTTGGTCATGGTGTTTATCACAGCAAGAGGGCGTTAGTTATTTTATTGTTATTGCTGTGATAAAATACAGTGTTGAAAAGTAACTCATAGAAGAAAGAGTTTATTTTAGATTACAGTCCAGAGGGATGGGTCCATCATGGTGGAGAAGACACAGCAGCAAGCTGTGGCCAGACAAGGAACCTGAGAGCCGACATCTTCAAATGCAAACCGGAAGCAGAACAAAGCAGGAAGTGAGGTGAGACTACACACACTCAGAGGTTCCACAACCTTCCCAAACTGCACCAGTGGCGGGGGACCAAGTGTTCGAATGTCTGAGCCTCCAAGGGATATTCTCATCTAAACCACCACAAACAAGAAGCAAAGTGCCCAGGCTTCTGTGGGGCTGAGGTCTTCTCCCCTCAAAACTTAGCTCCCTGGTGAGCACGGGGTTTTGGGAGCTGCCCAGAACTGCTGCAAAGATGGCATTTACACCTAAGAAATACTCCAAGAAAGCTGGAGCGAAAGAGAAATTGGAGCTAGCAGAAACGCTAAAGCCAGGAGCATTGGCTAAAGCTGTGTTCAAAGCTGGAAGATCCACAGGGCACAGGCCATGTGACTGAGAAACAGTGAGCAAGGTTAATCCATGCCAGCAGGAGAGCGAACTTGGAGGGTCTGTGCTTACGTCTTCCTCTGCAACTGGGAAAGCTAAAGAGAGAAAATAAACAACTTCAGTAGGGAAATCAGCCCCCAAGTATTAACAGCAGGAGTCGACAGAGGACCCGGTGCCAGTTCAAGTCCCCAGCCCACTTCTTGCTTTTTACCTTTAATGGAAAAATTCCAAACGGAAGAAACGGCAGTGTTTAGTGCCGCCCATATTTTCCCAAGGTGAGGAGACAGAAATTCTAACAAAGAAGGGTAGTTTACGGGGTCAAATTAAAAAGTGTGTGTGTGTGTGTGTGTGTGTGTGTGTGTATGTAAGCATGTATATACACACATGTGTAAGTGTGTGTGTGTGGGTGCAAGCATGTATATACACACGTGTAAGTGTGTGTGTGTGGGTGCATGCAGGCTACCGTGTAGGTGTAGAGATCAGAGGACAACTCACCTTGTTTGAGACAGACTCTCTTGTCATTTGCTGCTCTATACACCGAACTAGTTGGCTGGTGAACATTTAGGAATTCTCCTGCGTCCCTCTCATCTTGTTGTAGAAACACTGGGATTGAAGACGTGCTGCTCAGTCTGACTTTACAGAGGTCTGTGGATCCAAACACAGGTCCTCACATGCACTGAGCCGTCTCTCCAGCCCCGGACTACACTTACCATTCTTCCAGAGATTGTTGGTAACTCAGTCATTCTTTTGTTGACTATCTGGCAACCCTGTGCACACCTGCTTTAGGCCAGACACTCTGAGGATATTAATTGTAAAGAGGGAGAAGACGGCATCCCATCCTCAGGTCTTGTGGAGCTAGCAGACCAGTGGGAACATTTGCAGGATGCATGGGGCAGCTCCCACAGTAGGAAGTGCCGGGTTATCCAGGGTTCAGGTGCGAAAACTCACTTAAGACAGCATGAACTTGGGACAGAGTGATAAAACAGCAGGCATCCTCCTGCGTTCTGTGTGGATTAAACAATGCAGGGCGGGGTTTTGATCATTACTGAATACATGAGGGATGGACAGAAGGCTCAGCAGTTTAGAGCACTTGCTACTCTTGCAGAGGACCTGGGTTTGAGTTTCAAGCACCCACGTGACAGCTCACAATTTCCTGTAATTCCAGTTCTAGGGGCTCTAATGCTGCCTTCTGACCTCTCCCAGCAGTGTACCCATGGGGTGCACAGACATACAAGCGGGCAAACACTCATACACATAAAATAAAAAAGTATATATGAGATTGATACAGTGAACCCATCCATTTCACAGACAGGAAAACTGAGGCCTATGGGGGCTACATGGTCAGCCCATTCACAGGCTAATTTGAGGATGGGCAGAGGTACAAGGGTCACCTCCCACTTCAAGTCCAGCACTCTCTTTACTTCACTACCCCAACAGGTGTCTCGGGTGACATTTCTAGATAGCAAAGTTTAACAGAGTAATTGGCCACTCACCCTAAATCCCAAATGTGCTCATCTTCTAGCCCAGTTCCATGCCCCACATGCCACTAGAAGGAGGTGACCACGTGGCATCCTGCCTCCACGTCCTTGGAGTGGCCAAGGGAATCACATGGCTTAGCTGCTTCCTGTTGCTTTGAGTATTATCCTTCTTTCCCCCAAAGACCCCTGGCAGACTGCACCCTGCTGGGACCTAAGAGACCAAGCCTGATGGCTCGGCCAGACTTCTGAGTTAAGGGATATGTGTCAAAGAACTCAGACAGCCAAGTCATAGCCAAGCAGGCAGCAAGGGAGCTCTGGGTTCCTGCCATGCTTCCTGAGCCCCTGAAGGTGACGGGGCATCAGCCTTCTGAGTCTCTGTTTGATTTCCCACCACACCCGAGATGGTTGTGGGGCAGGGGACCCCGAGAGCTGGCCCTGAAGAGACCTGCACTCTGATGGGTGTGTAAGGTGCAAACAGATCCAATGTACATGTTCGAGCAGAGGCCACTAAATAAGCTGGCCTCCGTCAGCTTCTCCCCTACACTGTTTTTTTTTTTTGTTTTTTTTTTTCTGCACTCTTTAATTTCCTCCTCCCAAACTAGGTCCTGGCCCTAACTGCAGACTGTGGCTCACAATTCCTTTCCTCTTCCACTCAATGAGGGATGGAGCATTCAGCTCTTGAGGTCTTCCCACAGATGGAAGAACCTCTAACTCAGAGACAATCCACATGTTCCAACCTGACCTCTCTCTGCTCTCCAACATAAGGTGTCCCTCCAGTCACCCTGGCCTCTATAGTCACTCCATACTCTCCTAGCCTGCCACCAGATCTTTGCAAATGCCAACAATTCCTAAAATAAGAGGGACTATAAAAACAAGGCTTACTGTGCTTATTAGCACTGTGAGTTTGAGTAGATCTAACTTCTTAGAGTCTCCTGTTCCTTGTTTGGAAGCTGGGGGTATATAAGCTACCTTACTAGGCTGATGTTAGTTAGACGGGACCACTCATACAAGCCATGGCCCCTGCGCAGTGTTTGGCAGGGTCAACAACTGCTCAGTATCCATTGGCTGCTTTCAACCTTTCATTTCTTCTGCACCTATGCAAAACCTAGCTGTTCTTCAAGGCTCTCTTAGAGTCTGCCTCCTCCAGGAAGCCTTCCCTGCCTCCATCCACATTTCCCCTTCTCTGTACTCTCATACTTTCATTTACCTGCCTCATTTGTCTTTGTGACTAGCCTCATTGGAACTTCTGGCTTTTGTCCTAACTTAGAGAACTTTATTTTTTCAAGCCTAAGGACCGTATTATCTACATCCTCTTTATACTTTATGGTCCAAACACATAATGACCATTATGGCGTGAGTGAGTATGAAATATCTCCCCATGTGCTCATGGGTTTGAACACTTGCTCCCGAGCTGGTGCTTCTGTTTTGGAAGGCTGTAGAGTTTTCAGAAGAATGGGGCTTAGATGACGGGAGATGGGTCCCTGGAGAGTAGGTCTTAGCGATCATAGGGCTGCCTATCTAAGCCTCTGGTCTACCAAGATATGAACAAGCAGCTTCACGCTCCTGCCGCAAATTCAGCAAGCTGCTGTCACCAGGATTCGCCCACTGTGATGCGCTGTACACTTACACCATGATATGGTGATATTTTAATTGTACTGAAATGTGATTTTATTTGTATGTTAATAAATAAAGTTGCCTGGGGGTCAGAGCTAATAGCAAGCCATAGCAGAAGCTGGGCGGTGGTGGTGCATGCCTTTAATCCCAGCTCTTGGGAGGCAGAGCTAGGCGGAACTCTGTATGTTCAAGGATATAGCCAGCATGGAGACACACATCTTTAATCTCAATATCAACCATAGAAGAGCTGGAGGTCTGTACAGAAAGGCAGTGACGAGGAGGTCATGTGGTTGGGTTTACAACCAATGAGAAGGCAGAACAGAAAGTCTTTATAAAGACAGACACACAGGAAGTAGGTCTCTTGGCTGAAGAGGACAGCAGCAGCAGTGAAGGGTAAGGTTTTTAGCTCTTAGCTCTGACCTCTTGGGCTTTCATCTCTGCATTGGCTCTGTGTTTCTTATTTAACAAGACGGTTACATCTACACCATGAAGACGAATAAATTCATCCTCTATAAGTTACTGCATGTCAGGTATTTGGCCATGACAATGAGAAAGATAAATAATACAACATGTCTTATGAATCCAAATGGAATATGCAAATGTCCATAAGCTTGACCTTCTCTGTATGAGGTATGCCTGAACCTGGAGATTCCATATCTACGTCCCAGCAAGGTCATTCACAAACGCGTAAGAAGACCCATCATAGATTAGATCTCTAGGAAACCCTAGGGATCCTTTTCCATCTGGGATGACTGTGCTTGTCTTCAGCTTTGTTTATGGTCTTTAAGTCAATTCCATATTCATGGTAAAAACAACCCTAGTGACTCAATTTAAAAAAAACAGTCATTAGAGTGGGATTTTCTCACAGGTTTTTGAAAGTCAAATTAAACCAGGTTCTGTGGTTCCCTCTTTTCCATATGCTTATTTATCTGCTCAAAGAACTCCAGGAGATTAGTGAGGCGTGATTTCCCCTCACCGAAGCCATGCCAGCCTTCTCTTTAATAAGCCGTGTTTACTTAAGTGTTCAGCTTTATTATACATTCACTCGGTAAACATTAAACGCTTACTCCATGCAAGCGTCTACCAAGAGGTCCCTTGTGATACAGAAACACTTCGGCATATTAGTTTGATGCATTAAATGAAAAGGAACTTAAATAACACATAGCTTCATTTTCCACCGTTGAGAGACTTGTCGCCGCTCACGCATCCCATTTTGAGTCATGCGGATTCAAGGACAAGCTGGTAGAGAGCGGCTGTGCGAAGCTCTGAATTTGATGTGAGCTGTGAACATCTCATGAGGGACCCACGGAGCTGAGGTGACACCACACGGGACTCTCTAACACATATCGGTTCTGAGTAAATATTGAATCAAAAAAATCATTGAAAGAAGTGTTCTTTTTCAGCTGGGTAGGGAGGCACATCCTTGGAATCCCTGTATGAGGAGACTTAAGTGGGACAGTCACAAGTTCGAGGCCAGCCTGAGCCATCTCAAAAGAAGGGGTGGGAGACACAATATTTTTTTTTTCAAACTCCAAAATGCTGGACTGAAGAGGCTACAAATGTTCTGATTCATGAGTGGCAGCTCTCACATCACACTTTCCCTCAGATTTTATGAGGCATGTTTTGGCTCCATCTTGCCCATAGCTCTCTCCACCCCTGTTGGCACTCCTGGTACTCCCCGAGATGGCTCCACTAAACCTTGAACCCAGAGATGACCATTAAACCCAAATCAATCTTCTTAGTGTTTGTAGATGCTCCATTGTTCCAGCAGCTTGGGACTTAGGAATTTTTACTTAAGTATTTTTGGATCCTTCTTCTTGGTTATCATGCTCTCAATGAACTTTAGGGTGGCTTCTTTTGTTTTTAATATCTATGGAAACTGGAGCTGAATCTACATGAGTTGGCAGAAATGTCCACAGCTAGTGGATGGATTTACTCTTGGGAGGGGTGAAGAGTAGTGGGCTGATCTTTAGCCTATGTTTGTTTGGTCCTGTTGGATGTGGTTATGAAGGAGATGTATCAGATCCTGTGACATGCTGCCTAGGTTCTGAGTTCTCTCCCAAAATGAGTAGCATGGAGAGGCTAGGGCTGTGGGCACACTGGCTCCTGTCTTGGCTGCTTGAATATGGAGTAGAGGAGGGAATTAAAGCCATTGCATATATGTGTGGAAGGGTGAGTACCAGCCCTCAGGTCCTTATGAATAGCTCAGAGACCACCTCTCTAGGGACAGGTTGAATCACAAAGTCTCATCTAAAGCCATGTGATTGATTCGGTGAGTGGTTTTATCTTGAACCATAAACACCGAGGGCCCTGGCTGACCTAGATTTAGCCTCTCAAAGGACCGCCTCATCCACTCATCATGTGGCTGTTAGAATCCCAAGGATGAGTCACCATGAGACCACAACTTGGCCACAGAGATGACTAAAATCAGGAGGCAAATTAGTCCCTTGGAAGCGTTGTAATTCTGCATCAAAGCAGTGTACTGCTCAGAGAAGCCCAGAGGGCAGCGGCCCCTTAAAGCGCTCACAGTCCCGAAAAGCTCCATTCAGAGGCACCAGCGGGTCAGACCCACCTGTGCTGGGGCCTTGGGGATGCCTGTTCCAGTCTCCACTGATCATAAAATTGCCCTCTTTTAACCTGTCCCTGCCTCCACAACTGGCACCTTTCTACCCACAGCTTTTGAAAATTCATTCATCTGCTCCTGGTCCCTGTCTGTCCCTTAAAGGAAGCAGCTAGCAAATGAACAGGCCCTCAGCTTCCTCCGGTGAGAAGGGTTGTTGCTTATGCCTTAAGGAAGCTCTTGTCACTTTGGCCAAGCCTGGAAGGTTGTTTCGTTTTGTTTTGTTTAAATAATTTGCTTATTTTTATTTTATGTACATTGGTGCTTTAACTGAATGTATGTCTGTATGAGGATGTCACATCTTGGAGTTACAGACAGTCATAAGCTGCCATGTGGGCACTGGGAGTTGAACCTGGGTCCTCTGGAAGAGCAGTCAGTGCTCTTAACCCCTGAGCCAATTTTTCTCCCTTTCTTTCTTTCTTTCCCTCCCTCCACTCTCTCTCCTTAAACATTTCTTAAGAAAGGTCAAGCCGGGCGGCAGTGGCGCACGCCTTTAATCCTAGCACTTGGGAGGCAGAGCCTGGCGGATCTCTGTGAGTTTGAGGCCAGCCTGGTCTACAGAATGAGATCCAGGACAGGCACCAAAACTATACAGAAAAACCGAAAGAAAGAAAGAAAGAAAGAAAGAAAGAAAGAAAGAAAGAAAGAAAGAAAGAAAGAAAGGAAGGAAGGAAGGAAGGAAGGAAGGAAGGAAGGAAGGAAGGAAGGAAGGAAGGAAGGAAGAAAGAAAGGTAGGTCAACCTCCTAGCCAGGGGTGGTGGTGTGTACACCCTTGATCCCAGCACTTGGGAAGCAGAAGTAGGTGAATCTCTGAGTTTGAGGCCAGCCTGGTCTATAGAGTAAGTAAGAAAGAAAAGAATTAAAAAGAAAAGAAAAAAGGTCAACCCCTGAAACCACAACCTAGGCCCTCTACATGTATATGACAGCTATGTAGCTGGGTCTGTTTGTGGGGCTCCTAGCAGTGGGTTCAGGACCTGTCCCCGGTGTTTAAGCTGGCTTTGGGGAACCCAATCCCTGTGCTGGGATGCCTCACCTCATCCAACCTTGATCTTGGTCCTGCCTCAACTTGATGTGCCATGCTTTGTTGATGCCCATGGGAGGCCTGACCTTTGGAGAAGGAGGAGGAGTGGATGGGGGGGAGTGTGGAGGGGGGAATAGCAGGTGAGGAAGGAGTGGAAACTGCCACCAGGAGAAGAGAGAGAGAGAGAGAGAGAGAGAGAGAGAGAGAGAGAGAGAGAGAGAGAGAGAAGGGAGGGAGGGAGGGAGGGAGGGAGGGAGGGAGGGAGGGAGGGAGGGAGGAAGGAAGGAAGGAAGGAAGGAAGGAAGGTCAACCCACAGGACAGGCCCACAGCTCTGAGCAAGGCAGCTCTTCCTGACAGCTCAAACCTCCAGCAAGACCAGTGAACACCCCAAATGGGGAGGTACAACCTTGTCTTCTGAGGCAGACCTATTTGTTTTCTGTAAGTACTTGGCAATGTGCAGAGAAGTCTGCAGCCTGAGCTGGAAGCTTCTCGTGCAGACTGGGCCGCCCACTGGGCATTCTGCCCAATGGGGGTGGCCTGCTTGTTACCTGTGAGCTTCCCATCTCACCGCATTACTCGGGAGCCCGGCTGGTCCTGGAGACAGCCGGGACACGGGGTGACACTTATCTGTGAAGTACACCTCAAACCAAGTTTTCAGCATGATGGGTTAGTTTGAACTTTGACATCTCCTTCCTAGGTCCTGAGTGCCTGGGAGGCCTTGGGATGCAGGAACGGACCAGGCTAAGTGGTATTGATTCCATGCTCGAGCTTTTCTTTGATTCACAACACTTCCTTCTAAATTTCAAAATGTTGTTGGAGGGATTTTATATGTTTGGTTTTAGCAAGAGCTTCCTTGTTGCGTGTATTTGTGTGTGTGTGTGTGTGTGTGTGTGTGTGTGTGTAGCAGGGGTGGGGGTAGGGGTTAGGAGGGGAGTGGGGTGATGGGTTCCCACAGCGCACATGTGGAGGTCAGAGGACTGCCTGCAGGAGTTAGCTCTTTCCTTCCACCATGTGGGTTTGGGGATTGACTCAGGACATGAGGCTTGGCAGCAGGCGCCTTTCCCTGCTGAGCCATCCCCAGCCTTGTATTTTTGGTGCTACTAGACTCTTGGCTCAGCAGAGAATCAACTTTTAAAAAAAAGAATGAGTAAAATCTTATTTGTCTAATTACGCTTTCCCCTCCTGACCTTTATGGTGGTGGAAGTAGAAATCAGTGTGTCAACCAGGAGATGAATGTCTAGAATTTGGGGGACAAGCTGTAAATGAGGCCCGGAAGCAGTTGTGGTCTCCCCGTAGTTACAGTCCTGAGTATCCCATGCCGTTGGCTTGGCCTGGTTACCTTCCTCACAGCTTGACAAGACACTCAGTGAAAGCAACTTAAACAAGCAGAGATTTGCTCCTGCTCACAGGTCCACGGTGCGGTCCATCGTAGCAGGGGGGCGTGGTAGTGGGAGCTTGAGGCAGCGAGTCACGTCGCATCCGGTGTCCCCAGCTCGCTTTCTCCTTTCTGTGCAGTTCGAGACCCCAGTCCACAGAATGGCGCCTCCCATATTTAGGGTGTGTCGTGTCAGAGGTTTGCCTCCTAGGTGACTCTGGACCCTGTCACGTTGGCAGCCAATGTTAACTGTCATGCAAGTCATTGTACAGGCAAAGACTAATGTTCATTTTTTTCCCACTCTGATTTCCAATTTTGTACCATCCTCTTTCTTCCCACACTCCCCTTCTTCTTCTTCTTCTTCTTCTTCTTCTTCTTCTTCTTCTTCTTCTTCTTCTTCTTCTTCTTCTTCTTCTTCTTTTTTGGTTTTTCGAGACAGGGTTCTCTGTGTAGCTTTGCGCCTTTCCTGGAACTTGCTTTGTAGACCAGGCTGGCCTTGAACTCACAGAGATCCGCCTGCCTCTGCCTCTGCCTCCCGAGTGCTGGGATTAAAGGCGTGCACCACCACTACCCAGCTGCCCCCCTCTTCATAACAGTTGTCTATCAGTGAGGTAAAGCCTTGGTTTAAATTTATTACAGATTTTTAGCTGTGTGACATGTCGGTCTTTTGACTTCTCTGTGCCTTGAATTTTTCCTGTATGGGTGGCATAAGGCTGACTGATTAGTAAAGTCTGTGACAGAGACAGTCCACCCTGGAATCCTACCGGCACCGCATGCAGCCATTCTAAGCTCTAAATGCAGGGACAAGTTCTCTGTCTGTCTCTGTCTGTCTGTCTGTCTGTCTGTCTGTCTGTCTCTCTCTCTCTCTCTCTCTCTCTCTCTCTCTCTCTCTCTCTAAGTCCCTTAAGAAAATGTTGTCCCAGCCGAGCACAACTGGTGCTGTGTCAGGGACACCCTTGTCCATCTCTGGTGCTATTCTACGGTGGGGCTCTGCAGAGAGCTAGTGAAGTCTTCCCGTAGGAGGTAGGATTTGACAAGTCCCAGTCTCCCAACTCAGGAAGGGCCCTGCTGTCAGGTGTGGGGCTAATGGAAGATCTAAGTCTCTGTCTTTCTACCCCAAAATATAAGCCATACTTGGCTGAAATCTTTGCACAGATCACAGTGATCGTATATTTAAAATCACCTCAAGCAGAGAAATTGAAATAATTCAAGTGACAGACTTCTCAAGCTTAATTGACTGGACTCTAACGAGTGAACGTGTCAGAGGTTTCAGACACCGGAGAGCTTCTTCATGTGTGTGAGGCTGTGTGGGAATCAGCAACGTGGGTGGCAGTGGCGACCACGGAAAACGACGTATTGTTGGTATTCTGAAACCAGCTTGACACGCCTAACACCAACCAGTTGGCAGTGTTCAAACAGTGACCATCCGAGTGATGAAGTCTGTAACCTCCATCACTCTGCTCGCTGCAGCCCTCCTCTGCTTCCTGCCTCTTTTGCCTCTTTGAGGCTGAGGAGACGCATGGACCGACATGCTCCAAGTAGCGGCCACACTGGAATGAGGATACATAGGCCCAGGATTACACCTTGTGAGAGTCTGTTGGGAATCCACGTTAGACAAGAGAGGTCAGTTACCCGGACTCCAAGGAAACACGTGGGAGATACAAGGAAGCTAGTGTGACCCAGGGTTAAGGAAACCAGAAGAAGCTCGTGAGAGATGAACGGCCTATCACAACACAGGTGGCGTCGATGTGGTCTCTGAAGGTGGCACCCTCAGCCGCGTGCATAAGATGGGAAATCTGAGTCAAAAGTGATCCAGCGCTACAATGGTAGAGTGCTTATCTTAGGTCTCATTTATATCATAAAGGCAAAAGTTTAAAAACCTACTAAATCAGCCAAGGGAACTCTGGGAAGAAGGGATGTTCTTAACTTAGCTCTTAAATTGTGGTCCATGTCTGAAAACCATCACCAAGATGACAAGGTCTAATTCTATCCCACATCACAGTGGACACTTCCTGAGACTGAGCAGGGCCTTTATCAGGAAAGTAGGCCAGGCTTCCTCTCTCCTGCCAGCGATGGCCCTGCCCAACAAGCTTATTGTTGATCAAGGCCCTTTCAGTGAGAAATGTGGTAGGTTATCCCAGTTCTGAATAGCTACATTTAAGTCCCAGCCTGAAGCCTTCCACTCATATGTGGAGATTCTCATTTGGGTGTTCACCATCACTCAAGTCTACACGAATTAAAGATAATGTGGCACAGTCTTGTCTTTTGTTGTTTGGGTTTTTGGTTTTTTATTTGTTAGGTTTAGTTTAGTGTTTGTTTTTTCTAGACAAGGTTTCTCTGTGTAGCCCTGGCTGTCCTGGAACATTATTTGTAGACCAGGCTGGCCTCGAACTCAGAGATTGCCTGCCTCTGCCTCCCAAGTGCTTAGATTAAAGGCATGCGCCACCACCACTACCACCACCACCACCACCCGGCTACACATCTTGATTGTAAACTCAGTGTGTTTTTTAATGTGTGTGCACTCACACCTGGCTACACATCTTGATCGTAAACTCAGTGGGTTTTTGAATGTGTGTGCACTCATGTGACTGTCAGCCAACTCAGGGTTGGAGCAGATCCTACACTTGGCGGGGGTCTCCTCACGTTTCTATCCAGTGCTCTGGTCCTTACCACTCAGAGGCGACCGCTTTTCTGACGTCTATTACCATTAGACTTGTATTTCCCATTCTTGAATCTTATGTAAATGATAACTTACAGAGTGTGTCATTTTGTCCTGGCTAATTTTTTTTTCTCAATGTATCTCTAAGATTAATCTACAGCCAGGCATTAACGTGAATGCAATCCACCTTGTTTATTGCTGTAGAGTTCTCTGATGTATACAAGATCTTTTGTTCCTCTGTTGTTGGACATGTAGGGAGTTGCTAGATTTTTACTGCTCTGAGTCCAATTGTTAAGAGCATATGAAGGAAATGCACTTCGGAACAGATCCCTGGGATCACAATTGCTGAGTCACAAGAGCAGGTGTGTGCCTGCCCTTCCGGTTTACCACGGATCGGTTTTCAAGGTGGCTGAGCCTGCTGAAACCTAGGTAGTCTGAGGCAGAGCACTCCATCTTACCAGCCCGCTACCCTCCGCGGTTTCCATTGTTTTTCTGGCTGGGTAGTGACGTATCATTGCCATTTTAATCTGCATTTATCTAATGAATAATGATACTCGGCACTGTTTCATATGCTCACCTGCCATGTGAAAGTCCTCTTTTGTGCTTGTAAGACTTTTGCCTGTTTTTAAACAGGTGTTTGATTTTGTTTTCTGATCAATTAATTGCCATCCTTATATGAACTGAAATTTTTTTTGTCAGATAAATACACTGGGGATGCCGGACGGTGGTGGCGCACACCTTTAATCCCAGCACTTGGGAGGCAGAGCCAGGTGGATCTTTGTGAGTTCGAGGCCAGCCTGGTCTCCAAAGCGAGTTCCAGGAAAGGCGCAAAGCTACACAGAGAACCCTGTCTCGAAAAACCAAAAAAAAAAAAAAAAATACACTGGGGATATCTTCCCCTTGTCTGTAGCATTCTTTTTTTGTTTGTTTGTTTGTTTTGTTTTCTGTTTTCTGTTTTTGTTTTTCAAGACAAGGTTTCTCTGTGTAGCTTTGCACCTTTCCTGGAACTCACTTGGTAGCCCAGGCTGGCCTCGAACTCACAGAGACCCACCTGCCTCTGCCTCCCGAGTGCTGGGATTAAAGGCATGCGCCACCACCGCTCAGCTGTCTGTAGCATTCTTGATGTGTGTGTGTGTGTGTGTGTGTGTGTGTGTGTGTGTGTGTGTGTGTGTGTGTGGTGTGTGTGTGTGTGTGTGTGTGTGTGGTGTGTGTGTGTGTAGGCCAGAGCACAGCTTTAGCATTGTTCCTCAGGAACCGCCACCTTGTTTTTTTGAGACAGGGTGTCTTGCTCGCTATTAGGGTAGGCTGCCTAGCTAGCAAGCTCCAGGGATCCTCCTGACTCCACTCTCCATTGCTGAGATTGCTACACGTGCACATTACTGTGCTCTGGATTTTCACGCCAGTCCTGGGGGTTGAACTCAGGTCCTCACAGGTGTCCAGCAAGTACTTTATCCACTTAGCTACCTCCCCTGCTCCTTGATCACTTTCTTTTTCTTATGGATCTTTTTCTTATAGTGTATTTTTTATTAAGAAATGTTATATTCATTTTACATACCAACCACAGATTTCCTCCTCTCTTCCCTCCTCCCGCCTCCCCTCCCCAGCCTTCCCCCGCCAACCTACTCCCCATTCCCTCCTCCGACAAGTATGGTCTCCCATAGGGAGTCAGCAGAGTCTGTACATTCAGTTGAGGCAGGTCTACGCCCCTCCCCCTGGACCAAGGCTGTGCAAGGTGTCCCACTGTAGGTAGTGGGCTCCAAAAAGCCAGCTCATGTACCAGGGATGGATCCTGATCCTACTCCCACGGCACCCCTTAAGCAGATCAAGCTACACAACTGTCTACACAATTATGCAGAGGGTCTAGTCCAGTCCCATGGAGGCTCCACAGCTGTTGGTCTAAAGTTTGTGAGTTCCCACTAGTTTGGTTTTTTGTCTCTGTAGGTTTCTCCATCATGACCTTGATGCCCCTTGCTCATAGAATCCCTCTTCTTTCTCTTTAACTGGACTCCTGGAGCTCAGGCTGGGGCTGGGCTGTGGAACTCTGCATCTGCTTCCATCAGTTACTTGATGAAGGCTCTCTGATGACAATTAGGGTAGTCACCAATCTGATTACTGGAGTAGGCCAGTTCAGGCTCCCTCTCCACTATTGCTAGTAGTCTAAGCTGTATGGATTCCTGGGAACTTCCCTAGCACCTGGTGTAGTAGGAATCTTAAAAGTTCTTATTAATAAAATCAAACCCGGGGCCAGTTATTGGGGTGAAATGCTGGATGGTCAGAAAGACAGAACAAGCCACAGCTAACCTCACCTGGCCAACTTCTCAGCTGATCATGTTTCCTCAGACTGGAAGCCTCTGTGTCCTCATATCTGAATGGCTCTCAGCTGAACTGTGCTGCTAGAAGCCTGAAAGCTTAACCAGCCAAATGCTTAACCAGCCAAATGCTTCTAGATTCTGGTCCTCACACCTTATATACCTTTCTGCTTTCTACCATCACTCCCTGGGATTAAAGCCTCGCTTTCTGGGATTAAAGGCGTGTGTCACCATGCTTGGCCGTTTCCAATATGGCCTTGAACTTACAGAGATCCAGAGAGATTTCTACCTCTGGAGTGCTAGGATTAAAGGTGTGAGTGCCACCATTTTCTAGCCTTTGTATCTAGTGGCTGTTCTGTCTCTGACCCCAGATAAGTTTATTAGGGTGCTCAATATTTGGGGGAACACAATACCACCACAACCTGGTTTCTCCCTATCCCTATAATGTCTCCTTCTATCATGGTATCTCTTTTATTGCTCTCCCGCTCCATCCCTCTTCCAGCTCGACTATCCCGGTCCCTTGTGTTCTCATCCTCCATCCTATACCCTCTATTGTCTCCCCCACCCCCATTTTACTCATGAAGATCTCATCTATTTCCCCTTCTCAGGGCAATCCACACATCACTCTTAGGATTCTCCTTGTTAGCTTCTCTGGAGTTGTGGGTTGTTGTCTGATTATCCTCTGCTTTACATCTAGTATCCACTTATGAGTGAGTACATACCATGTTTGCCTTTCTGAGTCTGGATTACCTCACTCAGGATGATATTTTCTAGTTCCATCCATTTCCCTGCAAATTTCATGGTGTCATTGTTTTTTACTGCTGAGAAATACTCCATTGTGTATATATACCACATTTTCTTTATCCATTCTTTGGTTGAGGGGCATCTAGGTTGTTTCCACATTCTGGCTATTACGAATAATGCTGCCCTGAACATGGTTGAGCAAGTGTCCTTGTAATATGATTGAGCATTCCTTGGGTATATGCTCAAGAGTGGTTTGATCATTTTCTTAATGATATTGTTTGATAATAAAGTTTAGATTATCAAAACCTCTAACGGTATTACTTTGGTTATTCTGTTTAAGAACTCTTTCCTGCCTCCAAGCTTTGGAAAGCATTCTGTAAGTTTCACTTGCTTTGCCTTTCACTCATAGGGCTATGGCCATCTCCTACCAAATGACTTTCTGGTAGGAAGTAAGAGATGGATCATTTTGATATCTAAATGCTCCAGTATCATTTGTGGGGAAGACCATTCAATCCCCACTTCACTAAATAATCCCTTTGCCACAAATCAAAACGTTGTGTGTATTTATTTCTGGATCCTGTCTTGTGCCATTGACTGATTTGTTACCCTAATACTATAGGGTAAATAACTATTCCATCATTACAATACATTTGAAAGATAAAGGTATCATTGATCCTGACTTTGAGGTCCTTTGATTCTTTGCATACAGTTTTGAATCAGCTTGTCTACTTTTGAAGAATTGGCATATCAACAGTGTAGTTTCCAAATCTGTGAATGTGGCCTCTTTCTATCATTTACATCCTCTTTGTTTTAGTAATGGTTGGTATTTTTTAATTTAGAGGTTTTGTACATCATTTGTTAAATATATTTCTTAACAATTAGATAATTTTAAAGCTGATCTTGGCACACGCCTTTCATGGCCCTTGGGAGGCAGAGGCAGGCAGATTTCTAAGTTTGAGGCCAGCCTAGTGCATTAAAGAAATGGACAGTTTTAGTCTGCACTCAACAGTCTTACACTCAGTATAAATTCAAATAGTATGGTGGCAGACACTCCTTGAACTTTCTATACTATTCCTCCATGCCATCTATAATAAATACAGTTTTATTTCTTCTATGCAAATTTGTACATATTTCACGGTTTTGGTTTTGGGCTTGTTGTTTGTTTGTTTGTTTGTCTGTTTTGAGACAGGATTTCTCTGTGTAGCCCTGGCTGTCCTGGAACTCATTCTGTAGACCAGACTAGCTTCAAACTCACAGAGACCCACCTGTCCCTGCCTCCTGAGTGCTGGGATTAAAGACATGTGCCACCACCACCAGGCATATTTCATGTCATTTTATTCATAGTCTATTAAGATTTGGCTATTGAAATTTATTAAATATCAAATTTACTAAATATTAAATTTATTAAATATTTCTTGGCATCTGTTGAGATTGTATAGGTCTTCTCCTTTACTGTGTTAATGTAACAAATTATATGTGGTGGCTTTTCAAGGCCTACACTCCTTGAAAAAGCCCTGTTTGGTTTTGATAAAATACTCTTTAATATGTCACTAGATCATACTAGCTAGGGTTTTGCTTAAATGCCTTTTGGATCTGTGTTCATGAGAAAGTTTTTCTTTCTTGTAAGTTTCTGACAGATTTTGGAATCGGCTTTTGTTGGCTCGGGCAGTGGTCTGGCTTAATGTTCAATTGTGCTCCTTCAAGCATTAATCTCAGCTTTGATTACTGCAAATCAGTAGTTTATTATGGCAATAGCAAATAACATACGCAATTGGATTAGGCTCAGTGTCGAAACCTATGGTTTTCCACTTGACTCCAGATTGGTAGAGTTTATCTGTCTTTGTTCTATCAGCCATGAAAACACCCAAAAGAGTTATTTACCCACCCACTATTTCTCTTCCTTCTCCATAAGAATGTCCTTGGAAGTAAGTCATAAATGCTCCCTTTCCTGCGTCTACAGATCAGCCTCTCTAGGAAAGAAGAAATCACGAGGTTGCTTTGGTACCACTTGCTGTTCGTGAACTTGAGCTGACTCCTAAAAAGCCCTCCTTTACAAATTCCTTCAAGAAAAATCCTGGCTTCTACACATAAAAGCCTTCCAAAAGTGGGAATGAAATGTATTATTTGTACAGGGGCATTGGAGCGATGTCTAGGCAATGGAGCTTCCTTTGGGAGGTGTTTGCTCAGCTGAGTTCTATATGGAAAGTAGGAGCTAGCAGACAAGTGAGGAAAGGGCTGGAGTGGGACCAAGAGCGCCAGGTGAAGAGATGAGCTGCTGAGATGACGGAGCCTTAAGAGAGAAGATGAGGAGGACTGAATAACATGAAGTAGCCTCAAATACTGCATGCCAGGGATGCTCTAAGTGTCTTAACTGTATTGATACAATCCTCCCTGCTGCTCAGTTCAAAACTCTTGGTGTCATCCTTGACCCTGGTCTCTGTACTCGTCACTGTCTTGCTGAGGTGACCAAACGCACGGCAAGAAGCAACTTAAGGGAGGAGGTGCTTATCTCACCTCACAGGCTGAAGACAGAAGTCTGCCGTGGTGAGAAGGCGTGTGATGGAAGTGTGAGGTGGCTGGTCACGTTTCACATGCAGTCAGAAAGCAGATGTGGATACCGGTATTCCTCATTAAGGGCGGTTCTTCCTCCTCAGTTAAACCTCTCTGGAAACAGCCTCACAGACACATCTAGGTGTATCTCCTCGGTGATCCCGAATCCAGTCATGTCCACAATGAAGATCAATGCTCACGCTCTCCCACCCCATACTAATCTGTCAGGGAATCCTTCTGGCTCTGCCTTCCAAAGCACACCACATCTGTTTCTCTCCTTGTCTGGCCATAAAGAGTGACTTGCCCAGCACAGTGGGTGGGCAAGGTATGTGTTAAATATACCTTATGTTTCTGTCTGCCTTCCTCCTTTAGAATTGATGCAGAGAGAGAGAGTTTGGTTTTATTCACAAATGTATCTCAAGCACCCAAATCCAGGGCCTTGCTTATATCAGGTACTAAGTAAACATTAGTTAAGTGAAAAACTCCGCCACCCTGCTTGAGAATAAGTAAATATCATTGACAGTTTATCAGGAGACAGAGGCCTAAACAGATCACTCCTAAAGCTTACCCAGAGCCAGGCTATGACCTCTGCATCATCCTGCCCAAGCCCAGCCTGGACTTCCAGAAGGCCCCACCCTGTATCTTCACACTATTTCAACAGAGGACTGAGAAGTTATAAAGAGGCAAGCGAGTGCATGACCAGCATGAGGTGGATGCTCGATGTCCAGAATCCGTGTGAAAAGGCGGCATGCTGGAGCACGGGCTGTAACCCCAGTGCTGTGGAGACAGACAGACTGACCCCCAAGGCTGGCTGGCCAGCCAGTCTGGTGTGCCTGCTAAGTTTCAGGCCAGTGAGAGACCCTATCTCAAGAAACAAGGTAGATGGTTCCCAAGAATGCTACCCAAGGTTGACCTCTGCCCTCCTCATGCGTATGTGCACACATGGGCACCGGTACACACATGACCACACACATGCTGAACAAAAGAAAAGAAACAAACAAATAGCAACAACAGCAAAACACAAGGTCAAAGGCGTCCTTTAAAGACGTCCTTCTGGCCCTGTGCTGTGTCTGGGAAGAGTAGGGTGGCTAGTGAAAGCATTCCTTGGCTTACAAACAAGCGAGAGGAATTCTCACAAGGAACTGTTGGATGAGGCTGTATTTCTGCTTTTGTTGTCTTTTTCTTTTGTCTAATGCTCAAAGGCATAATAAGGGCTGCTGAGATGGTTTGTTGAGTAAAAGTGTTCCCTGTGCAAGCCTTACAACCCGAGTTCAACCCCTGGACCCCACATGAAGGTAAAGAGAAGGAATTGGCTCTAAAATTGCCCCTACCTTCATATGCACTCATACAGATCATGCTCACACAACAATAATATTGTTTAAAATGTAATGATTTGCATAATAATGAGGCACCCTTACGTTGTGTGATGTTCAAAGCAGGTTAACCACATCTGTCTTTCCTCTCATTTATCATCTTCATGGTAGACTAATGCAGTATCCTTTCTTTTAGCTTTCTGAAACACACACTCCACTGCTGTCATCCAAGGTTATCATACAGCGTACAGCAGAGCCTCTTGCTCCTGCCTAACCATAGCTCAGAACCCCTTGGCCAGCCTTCCTCGATCCCGCTTTCCTCCTGTAACCATCAACTCACTCTCCAGTCACAGGAGATCAACTTTCACACTCTGGAAAGGTCCTGCAGTGTGGAAAATGGATGGGTGTGATAAGGCTGGAGGCCAGGCCATCAGTTAGGGCAGAGATAATGGTGACCACAGCCAGGGTGGTGGCCCTGGGGGTGGAGCGAGCTGGCCTTGGCTGATCAAAGAGACTTCAGAGTTGTGACTGATATGCTTTTAGTAGAAAGAGAGGATGACCTGAAGGGTTGGGGTTTGGATTAGAATAGGCTTTTCCAACTTGCTTAACTAATAGTGAGAAACTGGCCATGACCAACAGTAAGAGATACATTTTTGATGTTGACACATACATATACACATAGATACACACACACCTATGACAAATGAGCTGGATGACAAAATCCCAAACGTTTATGAAAAACTCAAGACATCCTACTGTATTTCTTGTTTCTCTTTATCCCCTTTCTTTGTTCTCTTTCTCTCATTTTTTGTATTTTCTTTATTTTTGTGTGTTCTGATTTTTGTTACTGTTCTGACAGGACCTTGCTCTTTAGGCTGGCCTAGCCCCGCACCCACACACCTCCCCTGCTTCCGTCTCCCAGGTCCTGGGGTTATAGGCCTGAGACACCACACTTGGGTCTTCTTCCTGTGTGCTGGTTGCAATTCGCTACACAGACAGTCCACAGGTTCTGGCCTGAATGTTACACACATCTGGCCTGAAAGAACTCGGAGGCACTTTCGCGGACACTTAGCATACATGGCCAGATGGACAGACAAGAGTCTAGAGAGCCCTGTGTCTCTGAGCTCCTTTCTGAAGACCCAAAGTCTCCCTCTGCCCAGCCAGTTATGCTTTACTCCTTCAAGGGCCCTCAAGACTTTCCAGGACCTTCCTCAGTAAAGCTAGTGGGGACAATGCATAGGCAGAGCTGTGGAGCAGGGGTGTGGTCCAGCAGGTAGAGCTGCTGCAGGTTTGCATGACGGAAATTCTTCTGTGTTCCAAATCAACACATCACAGAGATTTCATATCAGGGATCACGGCTGTGTGATTCATAGTGATTATGGTACAGAACTGACTTATGTATCCAGCAGCAGAAAGAAGAATAAAGAAAAGGTGATATTTATCCACAACAGCATTTTCTTTCAGCCATAGAAAAAGAACAAAGCTGCATTATTTGCACAATGCAATCAGAGATCATCACCTAAGCAAATTAAGCTTATCTCAAAAACCAGATATTTTTTTTTCTCTCCTTTGTAGTTCCTAGATTTTAAACAGATACATAAAGCCATGCACATGTGTATGACATAAGATTAGATGCAAAACCGCCCTGGGAACAAAGGATCAGGCAGGGTGGAGGTGCATAGTATGGTATGGAGGTGAATATGCTCTATATACAGCACATGCTTATATGAAAATGCTCTATGTAACACAGTACCGTGTACTATGCATAGACAGATGCACATGAGAAATTGAAATAGGAAAGAGAGCTGTGCACACGGCGGTGGCAATGGCCGCCTAGCAGTGGAAAGCACCCAGCACTGCATTGAACACTTAAGAACAGGTTAATTTTGTATATGTGTATTCATTTTTCAAAATTTATTTAAAAAAACAGCCTGGTACCACATGCTTGTAATTCCAGTACTCAGCAAGAAGATGGAGAGCCTGGGGCCAGCCTAGACTACATGGCGAGACCCTGTCTCCAAACAAAATAAAACAAAATGTCAACTGGCATGATGATCTGGAGATGAAGCTTCAGGTCTGGAGAGTTCTAAAAGGTCATCTAGGTCCCGCTCCCAACCCAGGGGCCAAACTTCTGGAACTGTGTTCCTAGTAAGCTGTGTATCATCCTTCTGGTGATGGGAAGCTCACTGCTGAAGGCAGCTTGGCTCGCCTTTGAATGATTAAGAATTTTGATTAAAGAGCTTGCTCCCCTGGAGATAGGTGTGATTTTCCTGTGAGCTCTTTCCAATTCCACACCTCAGGGTCACAAAAACAACCGAAACTCCCTCTCTTGTGTAATATGAATCCAATAAATATTCACTGGGCACACGCCAAGTCCCACAGCCTGTATTTTCAAGGTTTTTCTTTTGCAGGTAGACATCCTAGAATATGACAGCTGATTCACACCTGTGTTTTTGTTCTGTTTTATGTAAAATGCCCCCACCACACACAGCTCATGCATTTGGATATTTGGTCTTCCAATAGTAGTGCTCTTTGGGGAGGTACTAGAACCTTTAGGAGGCGTGGTCTAGCTGGAGAAAGTGGTGCACTGAAGTATAGGCCTTGAGATTTATATCCCAGGTCCATTTCCTGTCCCTTCTCTGCTTCCTGGACCACTAAAATGTGGACAAGCACCTGCCACACTCCCATGGCCACAGAGCCACCTTCCGCCTTGCTCTGTAGACGAATTTCTAAACAGTCTTATTAAATAAGAAACACAGAGCCAAATACAGGGGTAATAGCCGAAGAGATCAGAGAAATAGTGAAGAGCCACGACTAGCCTTAGCTTACCACCTCACCATTGCTTCCCCGGAGACAGCTTCTTCCTGTCTAACCTGCGCTTTTATTGCCTTCCTGCTCTGCCTTCTTATCGGCTCTAAGCCCAGCCACATCACTTTGTCACTGCCTGTCTATACAGACCTCCAGGTCTCTATGGTTGGTACTGGGATTAAAGGCATGTGTCACCATGCTTGGCTGTGTCCTTGACCACACAGAGACTCTGCCTGCCTTGTGATCGGGATTAAGGGCGTGCGCTACCACCACCTGACTTCTTTTTATGGCTCGCTATGACCTCTGATCTCCAGGCAAACTTTATTTATTAACATACAACTAAAAATCACATTTCAGCACAAATAAAATATCACCACATTGTTTCCATTCTGTCAACCTAAGCAAACTCTTCTTCTATAAGTCTCTTCTTGTTGGGTATATGGTCACAGCCGTGAGATAAAAAGCTGATACTGAAAACTGGTGCTGAGAAGTGAGTCGTGGCTATGACTACATGTGTTCATAGGTCTTTAGAGCAGGGCTATAGAAAGGATTTTGAAGAGTTTGGAACTATGGACTAGGAAAGCCTTAGAATATTGTAAGCATTATATAATGGGTCATTCTGTTAAAAGTTAGGAAGATCAACACGCCATCAGAAATGTAGACAGTTACAGTCAGGTTCATGGGCATGGCCATCTAGGGAAGGTTTTTCCAGGTCCAGTCATGAGGATAAACAGAGCCTAGCGTGCCTGTAGACCAGCGGGCTAGGCTATATCTCCATCCAGGAGAAGAACTGGATTCCTTGTCAACATTGTGCCGGTTTTGCAGGCATGTAGAAACCAAGAGTTATAGGGTCATAGAATCTTGCACCAAGGTTCCAGAAAATTCAGAGGCCAGAGAATGTGTAGCAGGGTTAGATTTCCCCACATGAAGCTCCTGAGAAGACTGTGAATGAAGCTGTGAAGTTGGAGCCTTTGTTGGAGATGTCATAAATACGGAATGCTCGATGAGAAAAACATCGAGCACTGGGAGGAACCAGACCTAAGGAGAGACCACGTGTATTACAGACAACAGAGCTGAGAGGCAGCATTACTCAAGCCCTTTGGAGCAATGATGATGCAATCAAAGTCCCTGATATCAGACACAGAGCTGTGCTGTGTAGTGTTTGTCTTGCTAGGCTTGGGTTTGGTTTGGGACTGATTTTTTTGTTGGGCTCCCATTCCCCCATTTTGGGAATGCTCACTCTGTGTGTTGGGAGGTGCAGCTCATGGCTTGTTTGTTTGTTTTACAAGGGCTCACAACCTTGAGTCTCAGAAGAAACTTTAGACTCTTAAACAGTTAGAACTGTGAGGCTGGGGGAACCTTTGAAGATAGACTGAGTACATATTGCATTAGGAGACGTCCATAAGCCTACAGCAGCCAAAGGCTGAAGGTTTGGGTGTACAATCTTGTCCTCGGGCTCATGTAACTGAACACTTAGTCTTAGCCAGCTGTGCTAACTTGGGAGGTGGGGGAGCCTTTAGGACAAAGGGCCTCCTTGGAATAAGTGGGTCCCTGGGAGACATGGCCTATTTTCTGTCCCTCTGCTTCCTGATCTACTGAGATGTGGACAAGCAGCTGCCACACACTCCCCCATTATCACAGAGCCACGCGCCGCAGGCCTCCTCCACCATGAAGAACTATATCCCCTCAAACCATAAGCCCGACAAAACCCTCCTCTCAAGTTGCTTCTTGTCACAGCCACAAGAAAAGTAGCTAATACACTTGCCGTTAATACCTTCTTGCCGTCTGTTGAAATGACTGCTTTGCTGCTCTTTTTGTTCTAATACATGCTTAGACACGAAATACTTCCGGGAGTGTTACCCTTGACTTTGACTATCAAAAACAAACAAATGAAAAACCCAAAAAGCAAAGCCACGGAGGACTCCAGTAGAACCAGTCTGAAGATATAGCAGGCTAAGGGGGCGGTTGGGAGTCTAATAACAAACTACATGGAGAGTGAGGTATTTTCCCTATAAGATGGAAGATAGCAGGAACCCAGCCCTTAGGTCTTCTGTGTCTGTATACAGGGACACAGGGGCACGCGTGTATGGCCAGAGGTCAAACACGGGTGTCATTTCTCAGGTGCCATCCACCTTGGGTTCTTGTTTTGTTTTGAGACATGATCCCTTATTGCCCTAGAGCTTGCTTGCTGAGTAGGCTGGGCTGGATGGCCAGCACGCCCCCGAGATCTGCCCATCTCCTCATCCCAGTGCTAAGATTATACGTGCACCCGCCACATCCAACCTTTTTATACGTGGGTTCCGAGGGTGGAATTCAGGGCCTCAATGAGCATTCTGCTGGCTCCCCAGCCTCCCATTTCTTAAGTCTCAAGGACGGATCAAATCCAGTCAATCTTGACCCTGACTCAACAATTGAGTCTGTTGTAGCAGAACCGTATAAACCTATGTCTCACTTTTTTTTTCTTTTTCCAAGTGAAAAGTCTTAGCAGTGTGGCACAGGCTGGGACTTTGCCACTCTATAAATATCCATAATGTATGATTTCCTCCTTTGACTCTGGAACCTAAATAAACAGATTATGTTCCAAAAATTCCATAAAACCATAATTTAGTGGCCACAGCACTCCTAAAGAATCTCATTCTAAATATAGAGAGGTATTCCTCTGCAGAAAAATATCCCAGCAACTGGGTTCTAATATATAATTAAATCCTCTAGATACTTTGCAGTTATGTTTTATGGCTTATTTTGAGTGTTCATATTTTATCAGAAAATTATAATTTTCCTCTAAATAGGAGTTTTTACAAGGCGTTTGAATTATGATGGCTGGCTTCGTGCTTCAGCTATAATTAAAACAGTGAAAGGAAACACTGGAGCCCCAAGGCACACATGGTCCTGCAGAGTGCTTGGTCCCAGAATCCTGCTGCATCCTCAGAGCTGGGGCCACACTGACGAACAGGGAGGGCACCATTTGTAACCACAGCTGGCATGGCTGCCTTTAGGATAGAAGAGTGGCCTGGGGGAGGAGGGAACGGAGAAGGCCCTAGGGAGGGACTCCTGTGTATGTTTCTTGGCTCAGTTACGAAATGGCTTATTCTCAGGACCAGGATCTTGACCATGTAACCCTATAACATGCCCCCACACCCCGTCTTCCCCTTGAGAAACTCACTTTCTCATAAGCTATAATGAATGATATTCACTCTCCTCTGCTTCTCCACTCGACCGTCAGCCTCATGAGGGCAGTTAACTTTTTGTCAATTTGGCACAAGCTAGAATCATCTAGGAGGAGGGAACCTCGTGTGAGAAAGTGCCTCCATCAGATTGGTCTGTAGGCAAGGCCGTGGGGCATTTTTTTAAAAAAAAACTGTTATGAAAGACTGATGTGGGAGGGCCCAGCTCACTGTGCGCGGTCACCCTGGGTTATATAAGAAAACAAGCAAATCGGTTAGCAATGTTCCTCCACGGTCTCTGCCTCAGTTCCTGCCTCCAAGTTCCTGCCCTGACTTCCCTCCATGATAGTAAGGTAAAATAAACCCTTTCCTCCCCAAGTTGCTTTTGGCCACGGTCTTTGTCATATCAATAGAAAGCGAACCAATACAAGGGCCAACGCCGAGTGCTTCCTGCTCAGGACTGTCTGTAACAAGTTCTTGAACATTCTGTATGAGTTTTCTGGGAAGACCACAGCTGAGTGTCTTATACTGAGGGACCCACACCCAGGAATGCATTCTGTCACAGTTCTGGACAGGCTGGAAGTAGGAGTGAGGTCAGGGTTGATATCATCTGTGATCTGTCTCTTGGCTTAAATGACTGTCTTCTACATCCCCCGTGGTCCTCTGTTTGCATGTCTGTGTCCTAATCTTCTTTTTTTTTAACCATAGCTGAGGACCGAACCCAGGGCCTTGTGCTTGCTAGGCAAGCACTCTACCACTAAGCTAAATCCCCAACCCCCTGTGTCCTAATCTTATAAGAATATACAGACACCAAACACACTGGACTAGGGCTCACCATAAAGGCTTTATTTATTTTAGATACCTTTTAAAATCCCTATGCCCAAATAGGGAGTTCTAGGGATCCAGATTTCCATATTTAACCTTTCAGGAGGTACAATTCAAGCCAGAATGCCCATACTGGGCATTTAGCAAATCTATGTTGATTAAGAGTGAAACAAAGACACTCACAGGCCTACCTCCAGACACAAGGCTCACACATCCGCTGTGCCTGTTGAGTCCCTCCAACTCCCATCCACTCCATGCCATAGGCACACTCACAGACCTACCTCCAGACACAAGGCTCACACATCTGCTGTGCCTGTTGAGTCCCTCCAACTCCCATCCACTCCATGCCATAGGCACACTCACAGACCTACCTCCAGACACATGACTGGCATATATGTAAATGCAGATCTCATCCTTTGCTTGACAAACGTGTATCTCACCCTTCATCAAAGGGGTTTCCTTTTGCAGTCAACAGAGACCATTTCAGAAAGCCACAACTGGCCAAAACTCAAAGAACAACTAGCCATGGGGTACCCAGCCCCAGCTGATAGACCTATGACACACACCCCTACACCTAAGGCTCTGGGGACACCAGAGGAGTGGGACAGAAAGACTGTAAGAGCCAGAGGACCTTCTTCGAGATAGTGTCTTCTACACGACGGGGAAGCCGCATCCAGAAACTCTCAATAATGCTGTTGCCTAAACAAGGCTTGAATAATGGCAAGACTGTGGGAGGAGTAACTGAAGGGGAAATCATAATCAGAATATATAGTACAAAAAATATTTTTTTCAATAGAAGAAAAATGACAAGGCCTAAAAAAAATGACACCACCAGTTGACATACCAACATATATAGGGAAATCTCACAAGATTCCATCCCTAGATGAAGAGCTACAGGCAACTGACAGATGCTGAGGGAGGGAGACTTGGCCTTCTCCAAGGATGAGACCTCCCCATAGGTTATCCGATCCCAAAGGTCAGCTCTGAACACATCTGAGCAATACTAAATGAACTTAGAAACTTATATGTGTGTGTATCTATAATTACAAAATAAGATCATGAATTTGAGAAGGAGTCATTAGGGATGCGTATGGGAGGAGAAGTGGGGGGATGATATAAATACAGTACTCACATATGGAATTTTCAAAGTTAAAGTTAAAAAAGAAAAGGAAAGCCCAGTGAATGCTGGAACATAGAACCATCATAGCAAATGAGCTCTTAGAAGCCTCTCTCCTGGGTGCCTCTGAAGGACACTTGTTCAGCAATCCTTTCTCTCACCTCCAACATCCTAAGGACATGGGTACACAATTCTGTCATCTCTGAGCCAAACCCAATCAATTCAGACACCCCAAATCTCTTGCCCCAAAATCCAGATGTGACCTTCAACCCTAGGAAACGCACTTTGGTCATTGTCAGAGGGCCTCACAAGGGGCCTCAGGGCACACCGAGGCCACTGTGTTATTTTGATAATGTTCTCACTGTGACAAGGCCAGCAGATCTGTCCATCTGTCCCCTGTTGTCCTCAGCTGTGGGTCCTAGATCCTTGTCCACAAACAGTATAAAGCTTCTCTGTGACCTTGCAAGAGAAATCTAGGTTTGGGTTATTGGTGGAGTTTAACAGGGGTATTCACTATGTCCTTCAATTACCACTGTCCTGTTTTCATTCCGCAGCTGGGATGAGACACTCTGACCAAAAGTAGCTTTGGGGAGGAAGGGTCTGTGTGGGTTGTGCTTCCAGACAGATCACAGTCCATCACTGAAGGAAGTCATGGCAGGAACTCCAGCAGGGTCTTGAAGCAGAAACCATGGAAGAACGCTGCTTGCTGGCTCGCTCTTGGGCTTGTGCTTAGCTGGCTTTTTCTACAGCCCAGGACCACCCGCCCAGGGAGTAGTGCTGCCCACAGTGGGCAGGACCCTCCTCCATCAATTAACAATCAAGATAACCCCCACAGACATGCCCACAAGCCAATGTGATCTGTTCAATCCCTTGATTGAGATTCAGAGATTCTCTTCTCAGATGACTTGATTGACAGTTGAAGCTAACTAGGATAGCCACTGAAGTGGCTTTGGCTCCCTGGATGCTAACCCTCTGCTTGTCACTTTCCTTTAGGCCTCAGGTCTGGAACCCAAGCCGGTAGCAGACAGCATCCTGTTGTTACGTGACAAAAGATGGGAAGAAGTCAGAGGTGCCCTGATGTCTGCTTTCAGTCCTGAAAAGTTGAATGAGGTAAAAGACAGGAAGCAGATTCTTGCTCTTACAGAACAGGTTTCTCTCCAAAGTGAGGCAGAGATGGACCAGGTGCAAGGCCTGCCCAGGTGGGACATCAAAGTGTCTCACCCACTGGGGCCCTCGGCCCATCCATTAGAGAAAGCAAAGTGTCTTGCATTTCTCTGGTGTCCCACATGCCCAGGTACCATAAATCAATGGTTCACACTGCAAGCCTAGCTCTGTCCCAGGACACTGCTTGAGGCACTTTGAGAAAAACAGAACAGTGTTTGTCATACTTTCATGTGTAATTGATTGGGGAGCCTGTTCAAATGCAAACTCCCACCCAGGAGGTCCTGGCCTGGTCTGAGATTGTGAACTTCAAATTACCTGTTGGGTGAGGCTGTTTTCTGAATGGAGAAGCACTTTGCAGGGCTGAGACGCGTCTTAGATACAGAAGTGCTGGCCTTGTGTGATGGGGAAGAAGAGGTGCTCTCCTTGCAGAACTCTAGGAGGGCAGCCAGGCCAAGGTAACATCAGGCTCCATGAGATGTTACAAATGACTCTGGGCATTCTCCTTTCTCAACCCAATGGCCCTCCCTTTCCTATCAAAGCTGGTGTTGGCATTTCCTCACTGCCAGTGTCTCCAGCATCCATTCCCAGCTGCTTGTGGAAGAAGGCCCAGGAGATAACAGACAGAACAGGCTGCCCAAGAAGTGTGTCCTGACTACCTCCTTCCCCAGCAGATGTGACCCTGATGGCTTCCAGATGCTTCCTTGACCTTTCACCTCTAGCTCATTGGTTCTCACTATGGGACTAGGGGCAGATTACAACTTGTTGGCTATAATCGCAGCATTGGTGAGGCAGAGACAGGAGGATTACAAGTTTGAAGTCAGCCTAAGCTACATAATGAGACCTTCTCTCAAAAATCCAAACCAAACAAACTAAAAGCTAGTTCTTCTTGGCTACTCCAAGTCACATGGAATTAAAGTGTCTGAGGTGCCTGAGAACCTGTGGGTCCCTCCAGGATTCTGCTAAAGCCTGAATTGGACAGCCCCAGGGTGGGGGTGCTCTGCCCGGTCCCCCCACCTCACTGTACCACACACCTCTCTGCTGCTTTCCCAGGCCCGGTCTTCTGTGTCTTATCTCTCCCTGACTCCAAGGGGCCATTCAGTCTATGTATTTACTGGGTTGGTTGTGTGCCTCATCCTGCTTCGTGGATGCTCCAGGGGACAAAGTTTTTTCTTTTTCTTGTTACGTTATCTTTGTAACTTTTCGCTGCACACACAAGGTATATAATAGGCACTCAGTAATGGTGGCTCAGTGGACGGGTGAATGCTGTGTGACAAGAAAAAAATAAAAGGGAAGTCACATTATCAAGAAAAAAAATCAAGGGACTGGAGAGAGGGCTCCAGGGTTCAGAGTCCACATTGCGCTCACGGAGGACCCAAGTTCGGTTCCCAGCACCTACACGGTGGCTCACAACCCCCTGTAACGCCAGCTCCAGGGGATCTGATGCCCTCTTCTGGCCTCTCTGGGCAGCCACACTTGCATGTATGTACCCACACAGAGACACAGACGCATAATTGAAAAAGAAAAGGCTAAGTAAGAGGATGTTGCAAATTGTTGGCCTTCTCCTTACAAACTCATAGGCCATCCACATGGAAGTAGAAACAGCAGGTCATAAAGAGACAGAGGAAAACCAGACAGTGCAGGGATGCTGAGCCCAGGCCCGCAGCTACATGGAGAGAGCCGTTTCCAGTCCTTCCTGAAGCAAAGGCTTTTGGACTTCTGTCACCAAACTTCAGGGTTTATCAGCCCCAGGGTTTATTCTAAATAAACAAATACAAAGTCTGCTTTTCTTTGGAATTGTGAGACTTTTCCTGTGGGTGCTCACAGAAGTTTCCTTGTGAGATCTGAGTTTGCCTGACACAGAAGAGCTGCACAAGGGGATGATTTGACCACGGGCAAGGTCGACAGGTGGTTGGAAGGGTCTGCACTTGGCTGTACTGGGGGGAGGTCTTTTTGCTCCTCCCCTTGGCATTCATATAAAAGCCCTTTGGCAGAGACAGTCAGGGCCTGATGGATAAGGATCCAGGCCCTCCCGAGGCTATTCTGTGTTTCTGTCTGTCTGTCTCTCTCTCTCTCTAGCTATCTTTCTATCTAATATTTCCTGCTGCTCCTGCTCAAGAGTACCCTGGGGAAAGGTGGGGGTGTGATGACCCCCCCACATTTTCCTTTGGCACTTTGAGAGCTGTGGTCCTCCCCACCTGCACCCGAATGCCACCCGCCTCCTTCCCTAGAACCCTGTTGATTTCTGGAGGCCTTCTTAACCTGAAAGCACCCCTCGGCTTCATCTGTCTTAGGTTAGGCTGCCTCAGTCAACAGTGCTCGGAATCACTTTATGATCAGCATTGTGTGTGTGCATGCATATGCACACATGTGTGCATGCAGGTTTCTATGGCTTTTGCTTGCTTGTTTGAAAAAGCTGGGAGTCAAGTGAGGTCACATTTTCATTTAAAAATAAATTGCTTTTGGCTTTAGTCTTAGTGGGGATAATATGCAGAGGTAAAGCCAGAGCAAATGTGATTGATGCAGCTCGCTTCAGGAAGAAGGACCAGCAGGATCATAGGATGGTGATAGACTAGTGGTTAGGATTTATAGAATGGATTGCTGAGTATTGCTCAGTATTATTGTTGTTGTTAGAGAAATCTTGCCTGGTTAACCGCCCATCCTCCAAAAATGTTCGTGCTTTGAAAAGGGCAGCTGGGAGATTTATTTAGGTCTTGACAATCTTTCACTAGATTCCTTACCAAAGGCTGTGAGTAATCCTGGAATCGTGTGCAATTTTATTGTGAACCAGGAAGTAAATGGATTTAATTTCAGGAAATAAAATTGAAACTAAATCCATACTTCTCCAACGGAAACACATAAATAATGGGATGCCCTCAGGGCAGGTTAGTGCTTTTTTGGTTTTTTTTTTTTCTTTTTAAATGTCATAACTAATCAGAAAGAGGGAAGGTATAGTGGAACCCGCACATCTGTGTTTCCCTCTACACTCTTCCAACTTGAAGGACTAACTTTCACAGACTCTCGTAAGATTGCGTGAGTCAGCAGGAGAGTGGCAGGTGACCTTCGGGTACCCAAGAGGAGAGAATGCTTTGAGGAGGAAGCAGGCAGCTGCATTGACATGGTGTTGAGTTGGGCTCCCTTCTATTCCTGGGATCCTGAATGCCTCCTAAAGGCCTGTGTTGTAAAGGCTATGTAGTAAAGGAGGTACATCCCTGAAAGGGGACTGTGGCATCCCAAACATCTGATTCCTTCTCTTCCTGGCTGTGCAGTCAGAGGTTTGGCTCTGACACAAACCCTAGCTGGCTGACCACGAACTGAACCATCCAAACCTGTGAGCCAAGAGAAACACATTCTCTGTACAAATTGCTTGTCTCAGGTGTGTTTTCGTAGTGGCAGAAAGCCGATCAATACCAAGGAAAGGGATCTGAAATCATTGAGGATGAAAAGGCCTCCGTGGTTGAATAACTCGATGAAATATTACCAACTATTAGATTCACCATGCACTCTAACACATTAAGAAGACATTTGATTATTAGTCTAGCTTTGTTTATTCTGGACTCATAGTTTAAAAAGGTAAAAGCCTGGGGAGTTAATGCCATAGTTTGTTATTGAGCAAAATGGTGCTGTTGGATAGTAGGTCTTTGCAATATCCACTATGAGCCTCACTTTTTAGTGCTTCAAGGACAACAAGCCCACATGGCATCATATTAGTCAACTTTGCATTGCTACAATAAAATACCCATGGCAGGTAACCTATCAAGATAAAAGGTCTAGTTAGCTTGTAATTTAGCAAAGTCAAAGTCTAAAATCAATTATCTCCACTGGCTTGGCCTCCAGGGAGAATGGCAGATGGTGGCATGTCATGACAAGTGCATGTTGGAACAAATGTTCACATCTAGAATCAGAGCAGAGACAAAGACAGACCAGGGTCCCACAGTCTCCTCCAAAGGCATGCTCCCTGTAACTTAGCAATTAAAGGTCCACAGCACTTCCTAATACCTCGGTCCTGAAGACCAAACCTCTACACATGATCTCTCAGTAACAGTGTTAAACCCCTATCTGTTCTGTCTTGAGAATCTTCTATCAGTGGTGAACATTTGCTCCCTCACCCAGATAACCAAGGATCCAGCAGATATAAGAGATCAGGCAACTTTATAAGTGAGACCCGGAGGATGTGGGTGTCTCCCCAAAGTGAATAAGCCACTCACACATGGATACCAGTTTCCACAATGTGAAACAAACAAGGAAGGCTGGCATCTTGCACAGCACCAAGGGCTGCAGCTCTCTGCCTAATTTTTCACTTTCATCCAGATGTTTCCTGTCGGGAAGGCATAGTCAATAATGTATGAGTCTTGTAGACAGAGGCATATGTGCTTATTACTCCCCATAGGCCCTTCCTGCCTGGGAGAAGACGTACGACTCAAGAATGGCTACAATTTTAAAAAATTCAAGTGGATACAGCCAGCTTATGAGTGAACGTGTGGCGCGGACCATTTCAGTGTGAAAGTCTTTGCACAATTACAGCCATCATCGTGGCTTTGGGCTCCGTTTGGCCCTTAAATTCCCTGCATAAACTCTTCAGGCAGTCGGTGCAGGGACTTCTACAGCAGAAGAGTTTTCCAATAACTCTGGAGCAAGCAGCTTTCTCTTGGCAGCGTCCCTGCCGGCGGGTTACTTTTAATATTTGCTTTTATTTCTTAATCCTTCCGAACAATAAAAATAAAAGTCATTATAAACCAGAGTAGCTGTGGTAATAAATACTTCAGAGTCCAAAAATACATTGCCCCTGTCTGACCAGCTGCCCATTTTCCAGGATGTCTGGGTATTTATCTGGCAGCGTGAGACCATTATCCTGAGACACAGTTGTATCCCTACTGACACCTAATCTTCTAATTAAAATCAGAATAATGACGGACTGTTTAAACTCTACTTAAAAAATGTTCGTTTTCCATTTCCATTTAAAAGAAAACACACTCCTCATCACGGGTACCCCATCCTGGGTTATAATTTGTCTTTCTTTTGCTGGAATCATAATGTCACTCCCAACTAGCCGCCGGTTAAATGGAAAGGAGCATCTCAATGTGCTTTACAGCTTGGCTGTTGCTTGGCAACCCGACAGCCACCTCCTCACCAGAGTAAGTTCTAATTGGCCACAACTCTTGACAGGAGTCTCTGACTTATTGGAAATGACACTTGATTATTCATCTAGGTGGCTGGCGCTGATGCATATCAGCAGGGAATTTTGCATAAAAATGAGTCACGGATGTTTTTAATATCTGGGTGGCTTTTAGCAACGGTGTAGTAGATGGAGGAAGTGATAAGTTTCATTAGCTAGAATTAAGTTTTCATTTGTTAGTCAACAGTTAGAACACTTGAAGGTATTCATTTTTAACGCCCTCTTTGGTAGTTCGCCCTTACGTATTCAGTTCTTGAACATGGAGGGCCTCAGGCCTGTTGTGTTAGTCCATGGTGCGTTACTATAGCAAATACCAGGGGGGAACAAAGATATTTTAACTAAGAGTTCTGGGGATTCCAGTCCCCAGAAGTATGATGGACATACTTCTTCCGAGTCTCTGCTCGGGAATGGGGCCAGCAGTGCATCACGGAGGGAACACAGGCAGGTACAGCCTCTCCACTGGAGGCCAGTGGGTGAAAGAGAAGACAGGGCAGAGGCCACAAGAGGCCCTTCAAAGTCACACTCCCAATAATCCTGAGAGCTCCTACAAGCCCCACCTCTCCAAGTTCTACCACTTCCCAGCAGCACCCTGGACCAAACCATTAACGAAGGGACCTTCGGGGACTAGTCCTGATTCGAACTGTGGCACCGAACAGGAAAAAAGGTTAACTTCTCACATTTGTCGATTTAGATCTTCAAGGAATTTATAGTGTGGAAGTGCAGCAAGAGATGTGAATCACTGCATAATGACCAAGTAGTGGAGGGTGGTGACAGAGCCCATGTCTTGTTTTGGGGACCACAAACTTCAGGGGAGGGGTTCAGGGTTCACTGAAGGAGATGTTAGGGAGAAGGTTGTGAGGTAGGTAGGTACACAGGCGTCTGGACAGAGCAGTACAGGACTTGCTCAGAGAATGGGGGGATTCACTCAGGCTGGAACCCAGCATGGAAGAAAGAGACCAAGGGAAAAAAGAATTGCAAAAGTGGGTTGAGGCATGCAGAGGCCACTGCCCTGTGCCAGGGAGAGTCAAGAGCTGTTAAACACTTGGAAGTGGAGGAGTGACTTGCTCAGAACTCACTGGTGGGAGAAGGCACTCCATTCTGCTTTTTAGCCTTCAAGATGCCAGATGTCCCCAGACATATGAGGCAATCCTTCCGGAGCAGATGAGGAGAACTGTAAATGGTACATCTGGAATCTCTTCTACAGTACGCAGCCAAGGGGTGTGGGCAGGTTCCCAGGGTCCAGGTGTGGGCAGGTTCCCAGGGTCCAGGTGTGGGCAGGTTCCCGGGGTCCAGGTATGGATAGGTTCCTGAGGTCCAAGTGTGGGCACGTTCCCAGGGACTGGATGTGGGATCAGGTATGAACGTGTAGGGCTCATATCACTTTAGCAATGTCATAAAACTCAAGACCCCTTTTTTCCTACTCTCTGAACGGGAAATATTTCATCCCAACACTCAATGAGATGCCATTCCCCAAACTCCCAGACTTCCAAAGGCTTTTAAATGTTAAAGTCTCCCTCCCTCCCTCCCTCCCTCCCTCCCTCCCTCCCTCCCTCCCTTCCTTCCTTCCTTCCTTCCTTCCTTCCTTCCTTGAGTTCATAGTATCAGATCTGCAGAGAGTGAAATTATAACCTAAGAGTAGATATATTGAGGGGCAAAGGGAATATGAGACCTGACCTGATTTTGGTGAGAAAGCAACAGGAGTCAGATGACAGTTTGACATTCTTATTCTCATGTCAATGTGTCAAAGAGATGTCAATGAATTTCTTTACAAAGATGGGATATGTCACTTCAAGTAGATGGGGTTAATGATATGACCCTCTACAGACCGAAATTTAAAAGATGGCTGCTTTTTTCCCATGGTCTCCAGCAATTTCTTAACCAATATTTCACAGTGTATTAGTTATGTGTTTTGCGTTGCTGTGATAAAACACCAGAGAATAGAAACTTAAGAAGGGAAGGATTGATCCTGGATCACAGTTTAAGGGACACAGTTCATCACGGCAAGGAAGGCACAAAGGCAGGAGCAAGAGACAGCTGGTTACATTGTGTCTCCAGTTAGTAAACAGAGAATAGACAGGAAGTGAGGCCAGCCTCCAGACCCACCCCAATGACCTACCTCCTCCAACAAGATCCTACTTCCTAAAGGGTCCACAGCTTCGCCAAACAGCACCTCCATCTGGGGACCGGATGAAAGCCTGCCAGCAGTGATGGCCCACACCTTTAATTCCAGCACTTGGGAGGCAGAAGCAGGTGGATCTCTATGAGCTTGAGGCCAGCCTGGTCGACAGAGCGAGATCCAGGACAGTAAAACCTGTCTTGAAAAAAAAAAAAAAGATCAAGGATCAGAAACAGCACTTACCTAATGAGAACAAATGTGTGGGCCCAATGGGGAGCTACCTGTGAGGAAGAAGTGAAGTTCAGAGAGGATCCCAGTGTTTAAACCAACCTGGAGATGGATCCTCCATTGGACAGGCGCCATGTTTGGACCCCTCCTGACTGTGCTAGGTGCTTTACATATTTTGTTTCTAACCGTAGTTAGAACACTTCAAAGGAGGCACTATTATCCCCATTCTGGGGGTGAAGGTATAAGCTCACCCAGGTTAGGCCTCTGGCAAGAAACTACAAAGTTCCACGGGGTGGAGTCATTGTCATCGGTGATGACTATGAGGGCTTTCGCTGCTTGGAGCCAGTATGAATTACCCAAGTCAGATTCTTCCCCACAAGAAGAATGCCAAGGATGAGATTTTGGAAAGCATCAGCAGGGGTTGGAGAATGTTCCTCTGCACAGGGGAATGCCTCGCCCTTTCTTGGCCATCTCCCTACAAGGTGCCTTCTCTGTCTATTCCTAAGAATTAGAATTCACCCACTTACCTTCTGTCTTCTTCAAATTCTTTGAAAAACACTCGTCACTGAATTTATGTAATAAAGTCCAGGCTGAGCAAGAACCTCCTTCCTTCCTTGGGAATCTTCTTCCCAAACTAAGGATGTGGCTTTAGTCTTAGCAACTGTGCCTAGTCACCAAATAATCACCCAGTCCCATGTTCTGACTGTCTCCTCTAGGGACAACCCGGATTTGACTGCTGGCCTGTCGCCCTGGCCCTAGCCAGCTCAGACTGTAATAGGGAAGCTCTATAGAATGGGTGGTTTAAATACTAGGTGTTTTCTCTCAGTTATGGAGACTGCAATTGGAGAACAGCGTCCTGGAAATTGTGGCTTTTGGTGGCTTCTCTTTTGTGGTTTTCAGGGAGCCACCCATCTTGCTATGTGCTCACAAGATCCCCCTTTGGAGACAGTGTCTCACTGTGTAGCTCAGGCTGGCCTCAAACTCACTATGGGGCCCAGGCTCACCTAGAAGTCATAATTCTCCTACTTCAGCCTTCTGGATGCTGTAGTTACAGGTACACACCATCGTCTCTGCATCAAGGCCCTATTCTTAAGATTTCATTTAATGTTAATGGTTTCCTAAGAGGCCACATCTCCAATCCAACTACACTGGGAATTAGATCAACAACATATGGATTTCAGGAGGACACAAACATTCAGTCCACAACAACCCCCAGAAGAAATCCATTTTAAAAAACCAAATGGTATCAACATTTTATGTGATTAAAAGTACAACATATGTGCATCTTGAAAATATTGGCTAAAACAAAAATAAAAATCACTCATTGTCCTACAAAGATGAAATACAACAAAATGAAAGCCTGCCTTAAGCTCTGGGTGGAAGAGCATTGGGTTTCTTCTGGTCCGTACATATGCCGCATTCACTTGCTTGTCTGAAAACTCAGGGAAGGAGCTACAGGGCTCCTTCCACAAGCCCAACCCACACAGCCTTTGCTTGAATGTAACTCATGTAAGAGTAGACATTCTGTAACAGTGCTACATACACAAGAAAGAAAAACTGAACCGAAGGCTACTGGCCAACATCCCAATCATGCTCCACTGTCTTGTGGTATTTTCTCTGCATTATTTCTTAAAGCATTTTCATATTACATGCCCCATCTCATATCATAGTAATCCAGACAAAAACATCATTATCCATTCAGTTGTGACAGATAGTAGGCATGGCATAGTAGAAAATTGCAACCATATCAGCCAGCAACAAAGCATTTTAGTCAAGTGTACGTGGGAGAAGCCATGGTAAGCAGCTGGTCCTGGCTCCTCTGAATTATCCAGGTCTGCATTTGGACTCAGCGTCAGAGAACTCTCCTAATACACATGCCATGATTCTAGCTTCTGAGACGTTTGTATAAGTCAAATTGTACACAGTGTCTCACTTGGTGTCTAGGGAGACTTGCATTCCAACAAGTTTTTGTTGGTGGTGGTTTTGTTTTTTGATGCTCCTCTCAAATATATTTTTTTAAAAACCCTTCTATTTTCAGTGTTTTATTAAAATAAGATTCACTTGAAAAACTATGCTTACTAGGATAATTGAAGGGGCTGCAAATGGCTTAGCAGGTAAAGGTGCTTGTTGCCAGGCTGACCAGTTTCTCCTTTGGAAACCAAGGTAGAAGGAGAAAGCCAAGCTCCACGTTGTCCTCTGACTGCCACATGTCACTGTGGCATGGGCACACTCACACATACATCCTGAGTAAATAAGTAAGTTCCCTAAGATAATTTGAGGAGGACAGCCAGAGAAGCTAGCCAGAGAGATGTAGTTTAGATAGTATTGAGTTCTCCAAATATTAGGGAAGTCAGATTTCTTGGGAATGATGGCCTGGGAGTCATTTTAAGGGACCCAGCTACACACATTCTTGTACGATGGGTTTTTCAGTGGATGGTTTGTGAGAATTTAGAAAAGAATGCCTCAGACATGAAAAATTGATACAGAGTCATCAAAACCAAATCAGACTCACCATAAGCATTTCTTTCCTGAATGGACTTCAGGACAGATAGATAGCTGGGTCCATGACACTCCCGCTTCAGCCAATCCATGACAAGGTCTCCTGCCAACTACTGGGAAGGTGGTGCTACGCTGAGTATTTACTTGGGTTCACTCAGACTGGCCAGAAGATTTTGAAAATTCTGCAGATACCTGAAGTAACTGTCCAGGGAAGGGTCACAGGCCTGTGATTGAGCCAATCTGCATAATCATGAGGTAAATGAAAACTTAGAAGGCACATTACCAAAGTTTCAATGGAACCAAGGAGGAATGGCCACTGTTCCACTTCGAGTTATAGAAATGCCCTGGGGCTTCTCAGACCTGCTCCCTCCTACAAGGCTCCCACACCTCTACAGGTAACGAAGCCCTGATGTCAGAAGTGTGTCCCCATAGGGCATATGGGGCCAGCTGGCAGGGCGCCATGAAAGGGAGGGACCCAACACAGCCACATGTTGTTCCCAACATCTCCACAGCTGTTCCACCGTGCCCAGGGTTTTAGGGCAGTTTAGGGGGTCATTGTTCCCAGAACAGCTGAAGACAACTTTTCGTGGAAATAAAGGCAATAGAAATGCAAAGCCTAGGGCTGGAGTGATAGAGCAGTGGACCAGTTCCTCTTCCAGAGGACCTGGGTTTCATGCAGCTCATAACTGTCTGTAAGTCCAGTCTCAGGGGGTCTGACGCCCTATTCTGGCCTTCTCGGGCATTGCACACCCATAGTTCATAGACATATATGCAGGTAAAACACCCATGCAGATAAAATTTTTTTTTAAATACAGGAAAAAAATTTTAAGAAGAAACGCAAAGCCTTTCTAATGAATGGACCCTAAGGGCTAAAGGATCAGTTGCATGCAGTTATGATTCATGGAAAAAGACATTGTGGCTTTTGTCAGCCTGAACCTTGCTATTTGCTTGTGGGGTGTGTCTTCTGCAATGGTCAGCATAAACCTGACCTTGCTACTGGCTTACAGGGTGAAGATCACACAATGTGATTAATTTACTATTTACTAGACAGTGCCTGAAATAGGACTGTGTTCCACCTCTGGGTTGCTATTCGAGAATAACTCTTTTGAAGAGGAGCAATAAGAACAGAGAAAGGTGTACAAACCATGAAACCAGAGAGATTGTTGTAACACGTATCAGTCTGCTTCCCGTCACTATCACAAACACTTGTAGCCATCAACTTAGAAAGAGAAAAGGGGTTGTGCATGGCTTACAGTTCTAAAGGTGTCAGTGTGTGACTGGTTGGATCCATTGTTTTGCTTCTGTGGTGGCCCATGATGGAAGCACATAGCAGAGCAAAACCCCTCACCTCAAGGCCAGAAGTGGAAGAGAGAATGAGGAAAAGACTCATTCCATAGTCCACTAAAGGACACATTCCCAATAGCCTAGAGACCTTCTAAGAGGATACTTAACATCCAAACTGTAACAGAGGGAGCTGGATTTTGCCTCAATCCAGTAACATATCTCTGACAAGTAGATTAACATCTATAATTTTTCCCAGTGTCTTAAGATTTGAAGAGCAGAGAACAGATATTGCATAATCACTGAAATCCATCTATCTATCCATCCATCCATCTGACACATAATTACATATGCCAGGGTCTAGAGATTGAAAAATAATAGGACAGATAAAAACCTCTCTTAACTTCAGGTACTTCATATTCTAGCACCAAAATACTGACAACCGGGTGCTGGAGAGATGGTCTAGTGGTTGAGAGAGCATATTGCTCCTGTAGAGAACCCAACTTCAGTTGCCAATGCCTGTGTTGTGTGACTTACCTGTAACATCAGCTCCAGGATGCCCCAAGGCCTTTTCTGGTGGGTATCTGAAATGCTCCCCACCAGGGACATGCACACACATAATCTTAAAAGTAAAATGGGACAGGGGGGTGGGAAGAGGTTAAGAACACTTGTCACTCCTGCAGAGGACCTGAGTTCGGTTCCAGGACCCACATGGCTGCTCACAACCACCTGTAACTCCAGTTCTAGGGGATCACGATACCCTCTTCTTACCTCTTCAGGACCAGGCAGGCATGTGATGTACATACATACAGGCAAAACACTCATGCACATAAAATAAATCTAAATTTTAAAATTTTAAATACATTTTTAAAGTTTCTTAAAAATAATAATAATGAAAACTAAACATCAGGCACCATTTCAAAGTATGATTTCCATAAATGTTCAGAGGAACCTGCAATAGCATGTTGCCTCAGCCATGATACTATTCTAGAATGTGTGCCAGTTCAAATGATCCCCCTTGACAGTTCGAGCTTGGCCTCTCAAATATGCAGGCGAGAATGAAAGGCCATAAGGAGTTCTACCCATCCGAGCGATCCTGTCGGAAGTCAGAGTGATGGGCAGCCAAACCTGCGATCGGAACGCGTTGGAGCCAGCTGGCACCACACAGGTGCACACAGACCTTTCTCTTGGAGTTAGACATTTTCCACGATAAAATATTTTAATATTAAGAAGCCAGCAACAGCCTTGTGCAGGTCAAGAGTTACCCTGTCTTGGGACTTTTAAGCAGCTGAAACACAAATGAAAAACCATCTCTCAGAAACACCATCGCGATAACTTCTGGGTTAATTACGAAGGTGAAGCGGCTGACCCTCAGGTCCTCTGGATCCGAGGTTCTATCTATGTTCTGGTGGGAGATCTGAAGGCTTAATTGGAGCAAGCATGCATGGACTTGGGGTAGCGCCAGGGCCAGGACATATGGAGTGTGGTCTAGTTGCTCCTAATGCTAACCACATGTCAGGAAGCCGAGCGCTGATTTGAAGTTTTGTCTAAACACTTAATGATCACTTCCATAATTACTTCACCAGATTTACTTTTGATGCTTTTCTTCTTTTGTGCTTCTGCCACAGAAAGCTTTCTTAAGCTTAAAATAGGTCTTTACAGACACTGGATTTACAGATATTGTGGATACTTCCTTAATCTTAGCCTCGTGCAAAGTACCTCTGAAATACGGTCTGTTTTCCCAGAAAGCACTGCGTGTAACCTTGTTCATCATCTGCAGCCGATTTAGGCACGATGCCCTAATTGCACCTCTGCTATCTATTAACAGATGACACCACTCATCAGCCAAGCCTGTGAACGTCTCCTGGCTCACTTAAAACACTATGCAGCATCAAGAGACACATTCGACATCCAGAGGTAAGGCTGCTCCATTACAGGTGAGAAGTCACAGCCCTGAGTGGCTGGTTCTTGTGACGGTACATAATTGCTGGACAATTACCTGGGGAGTAGCAAACTGGAAATGGCAGATGTTCCCAAGAGCATGGATGGGCTGACTAATGAGGAGAAACCCACTTAAAACAAGAAACAAAGCAACCCGAGTCAGGGATGTCGCCTGCTGAGGAGACTCCAAATAGGCAGTGGTTAGTCCCTGACTAGACCTGTCCTCTGACCTCCGTGGACAAAATGGGCAAGACATGCCATAGCAGAAAGGACAGGGACTTTGGGGAAAGTACCTATGCTTTCACATCAAGAAAAATTGTGAGGCCAGATGTGGTGGCACATGCCTTTCATCCCAGCAGTTGGGAGGTAGGGGCAGGTAGATCTCTGTGGGTTCGAAGGTAGCCTGGTCTATATAGTGAATTCCAGGCCAGGGTTGCACAGTGAGACCCTGTCTTAAAAAAAAAGTGATCCGGGCGGTGGTGGTGCACGCCTTTAATCCCAGCACTCGGGAGGCAGAGGCAGGTGGATCTTTGTGAGTTCGAGGCCAGCCTGGTCTATATAGTGAATTCCAGGCCAGGGTTGCACAGTGAGACCCTGTCTTAAAAAAAAAAAAAAGTGAGTCATGAGGCTGAAGCTATAGTTCAGTTGATAGAATGTTTGCTTGGCATGTACAAAGCCCTGGGATTAATCCCCAACACCACATGATACCTCGCATGTTACTGTACACCTGTAGCTCCGTATTCTGGATATTGGCTACATGGGGAATTCAAGACCTGCCTGGGATACCTGTGACCCTGTCTCAAAAAAAATTAAAAATTAAAAAAAATTATGTAAGCAAGGCATATGATCTGACTTGCTCAAGAAACAAAGGCAGGAAGGTTACAAGTTCAAGGCCTGAATGGGCTAGAGTGAGTTTAAGACCAGTCTGGGTGACTTAGTGAAACCCTATCTCAAAATAAAAAGTTGAGGGGCTGGAGAGATGGATCAGCCGCTAAAAGCACTTGTTGCTCTTCCAGAAGATGTGGGTTCAATTCCTATCACCATGTCAAGTGGTTCATATCTGTCTGTCACTCAGTTCCAGGGTATCCAAAGCCTTCTTCTGGCCTCCAGGGGTACTGCAGGCATGTGGTGGTATACATACATACACTCAAGCAAACACATATACACACAAAATAAATAACCACATCTCTAAAAATATATAAATAAATAAAAGTGGGGGATAGGTGGGAATCTAGTTCAGTAGAATAGAGTGCTTGCCTAGCATGTACAAGGCCCTAGATTCAATGCTCGATGGAGTTAAATGAACTAATATATAAGTGAGTAGTGGATCATTTATGCACAGCAGCAGCCACAGCTCAGTGGCGGGCAGGAGAGTGATGTTAGGTCTACACAGCTGGCGATTCAAGTGGCTGACTTTTCTCGTAGCCACCTTTCGATGCTTTCTGCTCAGTCACGGCTGGCAGCAGGCTGGCACCAGAATGCCCACAGAGCAGGCACAGCTGACTCAGAGTTATCACTGCTAACAAAATCACAGCATAGCCAACGCCAACATTTACGTTGTGTCCAACTGTTGACAGAGCTCCTCATCCGCACTCTCTCAGATGGCGCAGAAGGTGGAGGAAGATAAGGGGCCTCCTCAGCGAGTGAAGCACAGCAAATGACTCTTCAGTCTCTGGACTCATTAAGTATGAGGGTCTGGTGGAACGGCATTCAGTAGTCAGGCATAGTTTTTGCATTTACTCTCCACTGACGAGCTGGTGGCTGCAGAACTCACGCAGAAGAGGATCTAAATGTGTCTGTATCCACGACACACACAGACGTTATAATTATAGAAGAATATTAATAACCCAGTTATTAGCGTCCTTAAAATGACCTGAAGATGGCAATGCCTGCAAGAAAACAAAAAGAGGGCTGGAGAGATGGCTCAGCAGTTAAGAGCACTGGTTGCTCTTCCAGAGGTCCCGAGTTCAATTCCCAGCACCCACATGGTGGCTCACAACCATCTATAATGGGATCTGTTGCCCTCTTCTGTCTCAGGACTGATGAGGTGGCTCAGAGGTCAAGGGAAGCCTGGAAAACTTAGTGATCCAAGCCTGATCCTCAAAAACCACACAAAGAAAGAGGCCGACCGCCCCCATGTAAACGCGTGCAGTTTCAATGTGCTGATGATGGAGATGACAGGGTGGAAGGTGGAAGGAAGGACAGACATGTGATGTGCACCGTGGCAGCATGCCCCCATTGTGCACACACTCATACATACACACACCATGTGCGTGTACACAATAACAATAAATACCTAACGTCCTATCAAAGAAGAATGTTAGTTTAAAATGGCCTTTGGGGCCGGGCGGTGGTGGCGCACGCCTTTAATCCCAGCACTCGGGAGGCAGAGCCAGGCGGATCTCTGTGAGTTCGAGGCCAGCCTGGACTACCAAGTGAGTTCCAGGAAAAGGCGCAAAGCTACACAGAGAAACCCTGTCTCGAAAAAACCAAAAAAAAAAAAAAAAAAAAAGGCCTTTGGGAGGGACAGGCTTCCTATCCTGAGGTTAAGTTTTCTATGGCTATTAGAAGACACATTTCATTTTGTTTAGAAAAGACAATGTGCGTTTTCAGTAATAATATAAGTAGATCCCGGAAGCCTTCCCCAACTTTTGTCTGCTATCCATTCGAGGGAGAAGAACCCTTGCTTTTGTTCGCTTTGGTTGTTGCACTTTCAAAAACTGCAAAGTTATCAGGTGTAGTGGAACATGCTTTTAGTCCCAGCACAGGAAAGGCAGAGGCTGGCCAGGGTTACAGACATCTCCAAAAAGATAAGGGGAGGTGGGGAGGGAGAGAGAGAAAGAAAAAGAAAACTAAACAAAACAGTTTTCCAAATCCATTAGAAGGGAGGGGAGTTAATAAAATGAGCAAATAACGTTCATTCATCAATGCCAATTTGACAGCTGTCAATTAATCATTAGATTCTGGCCTGAGAAGGGCTGTACATGCATGGGGGTTCAAGTCCCTAGGCTTTGGGGCTCCTGTTTCCCTCCTCACAGGAAGGCCCCCTCCCCTGGAAGGTACACACCTTGATGTTCAGCTCTCTTCTAAGGCTTGAGTCAGTGATGCCTGCCCTCACCTTCTCTCCTATAGCTCCTCAGAAAGGCTTCCGCTCATACTCTGCTGTGGCTGCGCATCCGGGAACCTTCCCTTCCACTACCTGGCTCAGATCTGCGGGCAGTCCCTCTGCGGTGCTAAGACCAACCATGTAGACCAGGAGGGGTGCACTGTGGGAAGGTCAAATTCCAACGCTTCTCTCTCCACAGGTGTTACTGCTGTTACACCACAAACGTGGTGGCCAGTGTGGCCTTTGGCACCCAGGTGGACTCCCAGAACGCTCCGGAACACCCCTTTGTGCAACACTGCCGGCGTTTCTTTGCCTTCTGTATCCCCAGGCCCCTCCTGGCTTTAATCTGTGAGTGCACCCCCTACCCAGGGTGAGGAGACCAGACCACCACCCCTGGGACAGCTTGCAGGGCTGAGTCCCTTCCACTAGGAAAGGTCCCTCGGGGGTCTCTGAGAGTTGACTTGTAAAGACTTCTTCTTCCTGGGGCCACCAGAATCCTCCTGTCACAATCTGGGGTGACTTATCACCAGTACAGGTAACCCTGGCCTCTGTCACACCAGGATCAGAAAACTGATGCATAGAAAGGCAAAGTCAAGGCTAGAACCCAAAGTCTCTCCTTTCCTAGGGCTTTTTGCCTTTTGGGTTTTTTTGTTTGTTTGTTTTCCCCCTCACTCAAAATCCTCTTCTGAGGACTTCTCTACCAGAAGCCAATGACTCCTAAACTAGAAACCACCCAATGGGTCATTGGAAGGAGGCTTAACTCTAACAAGACTAGTCCATTGACTTTCAAGGGAATCTTTGCCTCTGGCCAGTTCCGGTCTCTTCCCACTTTATGGAGACGGGCCCCACACTTCTCAACCTCTCTGTCACACTGGCACAGTCTAGACGCAGCTGGGCCGCTTCATTCTTATTTATTCCTCCCCCCTTTTCCTCCTCTTCCCTCACTTCTTCCTCCTCCTCTTCCTCCTCTCCTCTTCCTTTTTTGAGACCAGGTCTTCTTTACACAGTCTTGTCTGGTCTCCAGTGAACAACCCTCTTGCCTCCCCCTCCTGCATGTCGGACTTACGGCCCATTCGCCGACTTTTTTTCCCCTCATCTCTGAGCCAGTTTCTGTGGGAAGCCCTCTCACCTCCATCATCAGCACACTGAAACTGTAGGCATCTGTGTGGGTCAGTCAGCCTCCGTCCTCGTGTCCAGGAGGTCTGCGGGGGCTAAGGCTACCCCTCCTATGCACCTTTAGCCGTCAGACATTCTGTCCTACGAGGCAAGGAGTTCCATTAACAAGGCCCCTGCTCTCTGTACGTCTAAACAGGCCGAGGTGTGTGAGTGTCGGGATCTACCGCCTCCAGCCCGACTCAACACAGACGGTTGTGTACAAGCTGAGAATCTAAGCAGAGTCACGTGCCCCTGGGGCAAGCCCTCACCCCTGGGCCCAGCACCTCTCACAGGGAGCTCTCAAGTGTCTTGATCCAGGGAGGCCTGTCCTAAGGGCCCAGGCTGCATGTTGTTAAGACAGGGGAATATCCACAGTGGCTGGAGCCAGCATTCCTGTCAGGAGCTGCAACAGCATGTCTCAGGGACAATTCAAGTGACCGCTGTGGGGACACTCATCCAGAGAAAGACAAATACAAATGGCCAGAAAGTTAATACAGTAGACATACTTCTACCCTCTGTGAAGGCTTGACACACTGCCAGTCACCTATTCTGTCCTAAGGAACTGCAAAGACCCCACCACCACCACCACCACACACACACACACACACACACACACACACACACACACACACACACACACACACACACACACACATCTGGGATTGACAATAGGGATTTCCAAGTGTGAAATTGGGTTTGCAAGGCCAGGGACACATGAGGAGTCACTTTATTGCACAGGCATTTAACGAGGGCTTACTGTGTGTGGGGAATGGGCTAGAGAGCAGAGTTCAAGTCAGATCCAACCCTACTATGGGAAACGCTGAGTCTGTAGGGAAGACGGGCCTCCCAAGCGACTCTGATTCAAGACTGGCTCTTGCTTCCGAGTAACAGGAGTCTAATAGCCCTGGTTCATTATCACTCCCCCTTCAATGCCACTTTTGTTTTTCTCTTTCAAGTATCATTTCCATCCATAATGGTCCCATTGGCCCGGATTCTGCCCAATAAGAACCGAGATGAACTGAATGGCTTTTTTAACAAACTCATTAGGAATGTGATTGCCTTACGGGACCAGCAAGCAGCAGAAGAGGTAACTATTTTAATAGGATGCAGCCTGCAAACAGAATGGAACCTAATCTGGCGTCACTCTCTCCTTCCTTTCTCCACCCTCCCAGCCCCTCACATCGCATGGGGCTGTCTTTTCCGAGTCCCCCATTCGGAGCTTCTGGGGGCCAGTGGAAAGCAATAGGAAGGAAGGGAGGAAAGAATGGTAGGGGGAAGCCCCCAGCAATGTGCCTGTTCCTGGTGTGAGTTGTAGAATGAATGCCAGCCCCCGAACTGTCTCACACCACCTAGATGTTACCCCAAGCACAGGTTGCAGTAACCCCACCCCCAGATTTTCTAAGTAAGTGCCTCATGTAATTTTCATGAGCATAGTCTTTCTGCTGAGAAATAGAAAGATGGGAATTCATAGCATGAAGAGCATAAATATTAGCAAGAAGTTTGGGCAACTGTCAATCAATCCCACACTCTTTCAACACGGAGATTCTTGCTAGAAAATTTGTGGTTGAGGCCTCTGCTCTGTTACACCCCTTTGTTTCCTTTTTCCCTTACAGGCTTACACTCTGCTTGGCACATAGTAGGGATAAGTAAATATTGGTTGAGCTTGACTCTGAGTAGAATGGTGTTTTCAGTGTGAGAAATAATCTTTCAGCTTCAGGAGATGCTCCTGCCCATGTTAAAGGTGTCCGTTAGGGGTCTCGCTGCATGAAAGACAGTTACTAAAATTAAAAAAAAATGGACTAAAAGGGCTTTCCCTTTACTGCCTTGAGCAAGATGGAGCTTTAAAAGGGTTTTCTGAAAGACAGTGACTCAGAGGGATTCACGAGGCCTGATGGTTAAGGCATTGGCCTAGAATGAAATCCGAGTCAATTAGTAGTTTGATGCACTTAGCAGCCTTGGGCAGCAGCCTGTCCTACTCAGCTACACACCCTGGGGACTGTGCAGCCACTTTTTCTGGATAGGGAAGGTGTGGGGAAGTATATATAAGCTCTCAACCCCTTGGCCCACACCACCATCAGCTCCACTCAAATGCCCTTAGAGGTGGGGAAAAATGGGCCATCTAGTATACCCAGCCCCACTCTGAAGCAGACAGAAAGGACAGGACAATTTCATTCAAATCTATGTTTCTGGGCTGTGAGGAAGAGGTCTAAAGGACAAGATAAAGAACCATTTCAAACCTCATCATTGCTGCAAAGGGCTGCCCTGTGAGAGCTTGCACACACACACACACACACACACACACACACACACACACACACACACACACACACACACAAGCCTGAAATCTACTTGCTGTAGAACCAGGCTGCAAACCCAAAAACCATTGCACTGAGTGACTAAGAGGTGAGAGGTTATTAAAGAGCCAATTACTGGGATTGCCTCAAGCTTTTCCTTTTATAAACTTTACAGCTATTTGTTTCAAACAATGAGTTGATCTGAGAAAAACCTCCCAACCACAAATGCAGGGCTGCCTGTGTCAAGACAGAGCTATAGAGTTACTAAGAAAACTCACTTAGAACCCATCTGAACTCTGTATACATTCCATCAAACAGATGTGTGTTTGCACAGTGAAAATGCCACACAGATGTTAAAAGGTAAATATTTTTCTAAGCTCTAGCCGATGGGCGGATTAGACACCTACATCTATCAGGGCATGTATTTTTCTTGGATATAACCATAAACCAGCCCTGTTTCCATCCTAAATGGGCAGCTTTCGCATGGCCTTCATGATGCTCTGTGAACGGAAGAATCCCATCTGCACTAATGTTCCTCTCTAGCTCATGAGCCCTAGAGAGAGGCCCTTTCCCCTGGCCTCATTAGCTGGCAGTTAAGACAGATTTCTGCAAGACTTCACCAGCCCTTTTAGCAGTCTGGCTGGGCTGGGATAAAAGGGGAAAATGCCAGCCACCATGCTGCTTCTGGAAAAATACATGGTGTGGGTACGGCTGTGAGCTGCCTGGTCATCACCCTCCTCCACCCAAGAAAAGCTACAGCCAAGCCTCAGGGACTAAACTGTGCCCTGAGGCCTAAGAGGAAGCTCACTTCACTTCTCTAGTCACATCCAGGCACCCAGGGAGCCTCAGATATCATGTTCCCCTGTACCATCTTATTCTAACCCCTGTGACATGTCAGCAGTGGGACCACAACTGCCACCCCGAAGCTGACCAATGACAGTGAGGAAGTTGGGACAGAAAAATGAGCAGGGTCGGGGAAGAGTGAGGAAGCCCAGGCTTAGCCTTTTTCTCTGCTATCCAAGTGGGAACAGGCTGGTGGGAAATAGAGACCTTGCCTCCTTGGCCTCGATGTATGTGAACCTTTAGTGGTGAGCCCTGCCGGGCTCCCAGCAGACACCTTTGAAGGTAACCACCTGTTCATCAGCAAAGGCTTCCTGCTCCCAACAGTAGTTGAACAGTTGAAACCAAACCCGATGCACCCATCCCTGAGGGCATCTGTTGCTTACATTCTGATTTGTAGAAGATTCTATTGCGCATTTAATATGCGCTCAGGTGGGGGAAAGAGGAGGGTCTCACCCTGGGGTTGCTTTTCATCTCATGGAGCAGAAAAAGTAGCCACACATGAAATGCCAACAAACTTAAAAGATGGAATTACATGCTGATGTGTGGGGCATAGATTATTCATGCAACAGAAATTCAGAAGCCAATGAATTGAGAAAATGCTGCAACTAGGAAAGTACTTTGAAATTATAATATTTTCCTGTCGGAGGTTCTGATACTCTCCTCTTGCTGTTTTAATCCCATAAACTTTAGAAAAGAGCAACATCCTGGTTGTCATTCATCACATTAAAGGACATTTCAAAGAAAGGATGTGTTGGGAATACACTTTGTGAATGCCAGAGCAGTGGGTAAACACTCCTATAGTTAGAATTAGTGGTAGTCAAAATGTAAAGGATATGCAAATTACTGATAAGTAAGGTAGGAGAAATGATAAGAAGGCTTTACCCACTCAAAGGAGATTGCGGATTACTGAAGAGAAAAAAGGGACTCCATAGGAAGCAGGCTGCCAAGTCTGGGGACTTTGAAGACAAGGCAGCTCCCCACTACATGCCCCCATCCCATCCTGTTGTCTCTCTACTGTGTGAGAAAACTTATAGCTGCCCACTATGTCCTTGCATGATAAACAGTAGACATGTGCTCTGATTTAAATCTATCAGGTGTTTTCTCATTGGGAATTCAGCCAACAGTACAAACGTGTAGAAAGTGTTAATCAAAACTAAAAGACCTTGGTTTTCCCACCTCCTCCTGCTCTAGGGATCTGCTGAATACAGATGTGACCAATGTTGACTACACATGAAGAATACACACAGTTCTCTAGATTGTACACTTACTGTTTTTGAAGAATGAGATTCCACTGTATTACTAAAACTTGCTTTATTTCAAGCACGTTTTGGGGTCGGGTAGGAATCAGCCTGGATGGAATGGCCTCATCCAGAATAGATGAAGGTGGTATGGTACATAAACACAATAGAATACTATTTGGCCTTATAAAAGAATGGAATCTGTTGGTTTTCAGTTACATGGATAAAAACTGGAGGACATTATGTTAAATGAAGTAAGTCAGGAACAGAAAAACCAACACAGAATGCTGGGTATGTGGGAGCTGCAAATCTGATCTCAGAAATAGAGAATGATTGTCCCTGGAGGCTGGGGAGGATGAGGGAAAGGGAAAGAAGGTGGTGGGGTACCTGAACCCCGATGAGTAAGAGGACTAAGTTCTGGTGTTCTCCAGCTCAGTAGGCTGACTATACTCACAGCTAGGTGTGACTGTTCCGTGAACAACTACAAAAGGAGAGTTTGAAGGCTCCAGACACACAATGCACACATGATAGATATGGAAGACAGCTCTCACCATCTCACATTGCATGCATTAAATTGTCACACTGTTGCTCCCTAAGTCTGTACAATGGCAAAGAAGGCAACAGCCTCATCTTTTCATGGGTGCATTGGTCTGCCCCTCGCTGCTGTCCTGAGGGTCATTCAGGAGGCCACCAGGCTCTCACCATCTCAAATAACCCAGTGACAAGAACCTGTTCCTCCTGAGCTGTTCAGGGGCTCCACCCAGGAGTCTCCTCTCTTGTCCTCCAGCCTCATTCTGTGGCTCTAATGTGCCTTTTCTTCTCTTGTCCTCAGAGGCAGAAAGACTTCCTGCAGATGGTGCTGGATGCCCGGCACTCCACAAGCTCTGTGGGTGTGGAAGACTTTGACATGGTCACAGAAGCCCTGTCCTCTACCAAGTGCACCGTGGACCCTCCCCAAAGAAGCCACCCTACGTCCATGTCTAAGCCTTTAACCCTGGATGAAATTGTGGGCCAAGCCTTTATCTTCCTCATCGCTGGCCATGAGATCATCACTAACACACTCTCCTTCATCACATACCTGCTGGCCACCCACCCTGACTGCCAGGAGAGACTTCTGAAAGAGGTGGACCTCTTCATGGAGAAGCATGTGAGTACAGCATGTGTGTGAAACTTCGCTTAAAAACTTGTTAAAACCACATTCTAAGTTTGTAAGATAAAATAAGGTCACACCCACCTTCACCATCTCTCTGGGCTAGCAAGTAAAATGGGGTGTTCAGAGGAAAGGAAAGAGCCCACAAGACTGGCTCTGGAGGCCTGCAGAGGCCAGGAAGGAGTAGGGGGTCAAAGGGCAGCCTTAGGGAAGGAGCCTGGTTATGGCATGCTCTGACTGTGGAGAGGCCTCTGTGAAGACAGGAGAGGGGAGTCAGCGAAGGGGCCGCGTCCGGAGGCAGGCGTAGCCCCGGGACACCAGAGGGATCAGGAAGGAGAGAGCAGAGGAGGAACTACAACCAGACAAGAAGACAGAATGGGGCTGAGAGCCCCAAGCACAGGCGGGGTCTGGGGGTTCCTTGGAGATGAGGCCCCTCTGTAGTAGATCGCAGCAACCTTCCAAGGGGGTAGAGCTGGGCTGCTTTCTCAGGATGCTGCTGTGTGCACTGCCTTGAATCGCTTTAAAAGTCTGTACTTTAAATAAGGAAGTCCCCACAATGGAATCTTGTCCATTATATTCTGATGTCATTAGTCAACAGTCACGGTTTTGGAATGTGGCTCATTCTGCTATTGGAAGTGTTAGACCTAGGAACTGCTTCCTAGAAAAGTCTACTTCTTTGTCCTACCGGGGAGTGGAGGCAAAGGTAGTCTTCCTTCTCCAAGTCACTTCATAAATATTTGAAACCTGAATAACTGCTACTAATTGCCCCAGTGTTTAACTCCATATGAGCCTGCATGGTCAACTTCAAGTTCTTTGATGTTAGGACAACTGCTGATCCAGGTCTCCCCAGTACCCCTCTTATACAGATTGATCTTTTGAGTAGAATGCAAGAGTTTGTATTTCTCCTTATTACTGTTCCATCAGTCAAAATAATTTTGAATCTGGATTCTGCCATCTGTCATATTAGCATTTCCTCCAGCTCATGTCATCTGAGACTTGCTAACCATGTCTCCCATTTCATCCAAGTCATTGATTAAAATGTTGAACAGGACAGGGCTTCCTCCGGACTGACATTGATCCATTAATCAATATTCTTGGAGCATGGAGTCTCAACAAGCTGTGAATCCAGAGAGCCCACCACTGGGTCTCAGTGTGCTTTATGGGTAGTTATTTAATATTTGCTTCCAGTTGAAGAGCAGGGGGGAAGAGGGGTCAAAGAGGATGGGGCGTGTCTTGTGACATGTTTAGTACCAGGTAACAAAACTCTGAGTCAAACTGAGTTTAGCAAAACCAAACATTTGTATTTATGGGCACAAAACCCTGCTCACTTCGGGAGTGAATAAGACTTCAGGAAAATATTTAGCAAAGCCTCAAAGATACCCTCAGGCCTTTGTCTTTCTGACCTCTGTTTTTGGCTGTTTCTTCCTGTTGTCCCCATGTTTGGCCACGCTGTTCTTGGGAAGCCATAGGAAGCCTGCCAAGAGCGGCTGGGACCACACGCTTCCTCATTCCTCACCACCAAATAGGCTCTATGACTGAAAATTCCCAGTCACGAAGGTCACTCTGCTCACAATGCTGAAGTCACTGTCCACCCATGGGCCAATTATTGTGGTCAGGGCATAGGGACACAAATATGCCTAAGCAAATTGACTCTAGCCCCAAGATCAAGTGTGCTGAAGTCCCATGGTTGAGGACTGAGGAAGGCAGCAGAGGGAAGGTCAGCCCTTAGTCTGAAGGGTGCCTTGTTATGACAGAGGCTTGGGGAAGGTGCAAATGCTCCAAAGAGGTAGGGTCATTATCTTCACCCTGAGGGGATTAACGGCCAATAGTCTGTTAAGCAACATCCCTTCCAAATGAAACCCTCCAGGGCCACATAAGATGTGCATAATTAGTTCTAGACTGTGTTATCATCTAGACAGTAGCAAAGCCCCAGGAGTCTGCCAGGTTCATCAGCTACAACCTGTGTTGGGTCTGGGTATAAAGCTCTGGGCATAGCAATGCTCCCACACAAAATCCGGTGACATGCCCTCACCTCTACCATGGCCTGAACTGGCCCTGACCTCAAGGAAGGTGATGCCAATTCACCGGACCCTGGCCTCCTTCAGCCTCTGCGCCTAGGAACAAGGCTTCTTTCTCCAAAAGGCCACCCCCGATGGGACTGTGCTCAGTGTCCCCAAGCACTGGGGAGACCCATGGGCACACGAATTGATTGTACCAGGTACAGGTTTTCAACCTCTGAGAAGATGATTTGAATGCAGATTCCTGGGCCCTGACCGTAGAAGTTCTGGTTCTGCAAATGTAATCTGGGAGGAGACTGCATTGGTGATCTACAGTCCCACAGGTGCTGATGCAGCCGGTCCCTGGTTCATTTTGAGAATGCAGCATTAGACATTTGGGACCTAGAACCATCTCCCAAGAAAAAAGCTCTACTCCACCCATGCAAGTCCTAAGGGTCACTTTCTTCCTCTGGACAACACTTGGGGTCATTTTTGACAGATGGGAATGTCTCCAGGTTGTCTTTTTTCTTTTTAACAATAAGTGGGAGAGTCGGAGAGCACACTGCTTTGTGCAGCCTCGCTCACAGTACCCGCTCCATGAATACTTGTAGGTTTTCTTTTTTTTTTCCTTCCTTTTCTTTCTTTCTTCTTTTATTTATTTATTTATTTTTACTATACTCAGAACTCTGTTAATATGGGCCATCTGTCAGGACATGGAAATGCAGATTAGCTGTTCACACATTAAGTATTTCCCTGAAAATATTCCCAAAAATTTGCATGTAAAGTATGATTTGTTATAACTTTCCTGCTGCTTTCCATTCAACAAATATCTCCTGAGTGCCAGTTAATGCCAGCTTCTGTGGCTGCAGACATTTCCTGTGCACAGGGTACACTGGCCTGGCTCTAGAGGGCAGGACCACTCAAGTGGCTGGATCCTGGCTCCAGCTAGTTCCTTCTCCCTCTTCCTTTGGGAATGTGCTAAGAACCACTACCCTCCCCTGTGACAAAAAAAACTGTCGTCTGGGACTTCTTCGGGCAATGGGAGAAAATGTCACCCAATAGGCAGTCGAGAAGGTTCAGCTGGGAAAGCCACCTCCTGCTAAGCTTGATGAAATGGGTTCAATCCTCCTCCACCAACCTAAACTGTAGGATGAGAAAAACAGCTCTCACTGCCACCTGACAGCCACACTCCAGCAGTGGCACCCCCAAACACACACACACACACACACACACACACACACACACACACACACACACAATAAATAAATGTAAACAACAACAACAAGTAAACCAGGTAGACCCCAGGGCACAGCAAACTCCAGAGGCTGGCTCCCACCAGGAATGACTGATTCAAGTGTTCCAACCCTGTGCCCAGCTGCTCTCTCTGTCTCTTGGTTTCAGTACCTTGGACACACTCGTCATTCTCAGTCTCTCCCGTCACTCCAGGAGAGCTGTGTCACCTGGATTTTGAACAGTGTGAATTAAATGAGGCGCATGAGGAGCTTTTGTTTTCTCCCACTATTACTTTAAATGCACTCTCCTGTTTTTCGAGTGTGTTGTATGTGCATGCACGTATGTGTATGTGTTCACATGCCTGTGAAGGTCCAAGATTGACACTGGGAGTCTCCCTCCAGTGCTCTCCATCTTATTCATTGAGACAGTGTCTCTCAGGAGACCCCAGAGTTTCTGAATGGCTAGTCTGTCTAGCTCTGAGGGTTCCCCATCTCCACCTTGGGAGTGCTGGAATTATAGGTAAGCTGCCATGCCCACTCAGCCTTTCAATGACCGTCACACCTCTGCAATATACTGCCACACCTTACTTACACATAGGTGTCAGGGATCCAAGCTCGGGTCCATTGCTTGTACAGCAGGTACTTTACCGACTGGGCCATCTCCCCAGCCCCTGGCTGAGAGGGTCAGTAGGAGGACTCCCACCTCGATTGGAACTGTGAGGTATAAGTACCCATCTCCAGTCTGGCGATTCTTGGTCCAGTGAGCTAGCATTAAATCCCTCTAGCATTGAGCTGCATCTCCGGCAGCTCTGACCTCTCTATTAGGAACATGGAGACAGCAGAAAGCAGGTACAAGCCCAGCATGGAGAAGCATGGTTCTCTTTTGGAAATGCTCACACAGAAGTCCCACTGAGGCTCAGGGACAGATCCCTCAACCAGCCACTGGCAATGAGAACAGGAGGTCCTGAGTCGTCTTAGGCCTGGGTCACCTGTCCGTCTCTGCAGTTAAAGAAGGCAGGCTTCACCCCTTCCTCTTAGCTTTCCAGTGGGTAGAAGGGTGGATCCCTAAGACCCTGTTAGTGGAAGTGGGGTAAATGACTTCTGGGTAGCCAAAAAATAAAGCTTGTCCAGCACTGGGTATAGAATCCACGGTTCCCCAAACCTATAAATCCAAAGCTGCAGGATCTCCATGACACAAGGCAACAACAGGATATCCTAGAGGAGTCCCAGTGAGGGCCTAGTGTCAAGGCTGTAGCAGAAGCCAGAGGCCTCGAACCTGACCAATGGCTCATTGCAATGAACACTTACAAGATGGAGGGACTACAGGGTATCTGTGTGACTCACTGGGCCACACTACAGCTTCCAGGCCGAAATTTGTTTTACTTGGGGTTTGTTTGTTTGTTTGGTCTTACTTTTAAATTTTGTTTGGGGGTGGGGCAGGTGGCAAGGGCAGAGGGTAGAGGCAAAGGGACAGGGAGATGAGTGGTGTCAGGATGCATGATGTGAAATCCACAAAAACTCAATAAAAAGTTTTAAAAAGACAAAAAGAATCCATGGTCCCCAAAATTAGAAGTTCCCACTCTCCAATTTCCTTCTAGGAGACCATGCTTTCCTTCCCTCAGAACTTTTCAGAGCAGCTTTAGGAAATCAGGACAGTGACTCCAGCATGCCTAGGCTACCTGGCTCCTGTGTATTTCTTATAAATGATGTGGCTGCTTCCTGTGACTTCCTCAGGGCTCCTTGTTGCTTCCTACTGCTTATGATGAAGCCCAAGCTAGCAGGTGGCCACAGTGCATCCTTTACCAATCTAGAAGTGATATATCAGCCATGAAAGTCAAGAGTTCAAAATTTCACTTTTAGCAAAAACAACTTAACTCATGCACAGTTCCCCCACCCCGCCCCTCGTTGTTGGGGAATCTCTTCGTGTTTTTCAGCCCTCACCTTCTGCCTAGCAATGCTCCATCTCTTTCTCCCTCCTCTGACCCATTTGACTTCAGCTGCCTCTTTCCTTACAGGGGACGCGTTTCTGCTCCACTGTAAATATAACAGTTATAATCTGCCTCACAGTCCGTGTCTCCAGCCTTCTTTCTAGACACACGTATTTTCTCCCAAATCGTCTGTCTGGAGAATTGTGTTTGACCTCTCTTCCTTTTGCTCAGAGCCTTCCCTCAGTCTGTTGCTATAACAAAAGACTTGAGAACAGACAGGTTAAAAAACAAGAAGTTAGCCGGGCAGTGGTGGTGCACGCCTTTAATCCCAGCACTCGGGAGGCAGAGCCAGGTGGATCTCTGTGAGTTCGAGGCCAGCCTGGTCTACAGAGCGAGATCCAGGAAAGGCGCAAAGCTACACAGAGAAACCCTGTCTCGAAAAACCAAAAAAAAAAAACACAAAAAAAAACAAGAAGTTCATTTCACTATCGTTCTGGAGGCTGGGGTACCAGAGTCTGCAGGGCAGGAAGGAGGCAAGGGCCTCTTGTTGCTTCATGACATGGCAGAGAGTGTCACATGCTGAGACAGCAAGCATGCTGCTCCTTTCCTTTTGTTTTTGTGTATGTTTGTCTGCGTGTGTATACACATACACACGTACACACACACACACACACACACACACACACACACCCCTATGGAGGCCAAAAGTCAGTGTTGGCTGTCTTCATCACTCTCAGCTTTATTTATTTATTTATTTATTTATTTATTTATTTATTTATTTATTTTTGATTCAGAGTCTTTCGTTGAACTTAGAGGTCAATTCAGCTAAACCGTGGCTAGGGAGCCCCAGGGATCCACCTGTCTCCATCTCCCCACTCTGGGATGACGTGTACAAGCCGATGACCCCAGCTTTTTACGTGAGTGCCAGGCATCCACACTCAGACCTTCACGCTAGGACAAGCCAAATGAACCCCTTCCTAGTTCCTCTGTTTCTTTTGTTATAAAACCACTCAGACCATTTTAGGGTCCCTGACCTCATGACCTCATTAACCCTAATTTCTCAAAGGCTCTACCTTCCAATAGCATTGACGTATAAAATGAGGGGCCAAGTCCTAAGACGAAAATTCTGTCACGTTCAGACCACAGTGTTGTCCTGCTCAAGTCACTGGGCCTTTTGGAGAACTCATCTTTCCCCCCATGTTGTCTCGGTCAGACTGAAGAGGGGGTACATCCATGAAGCTAGTGGCAGAGTACCAGAGGAAGGCTTATCCCGTTTGTGCAACTTAGGAGACTGCAAAAAGCACTTGAACTTTCTAGTCAGGCCTCGGTCATCAGGGTGTGTCACCGTGTGCTCCACTACGTAATTGTTAAAAGATGAGAGAGAAAACACAATTCTTTCCTTTTCGATTGTTTTGCTATAGCTTTAGCTCTGCGTGTTGAAATCACTGACTCTTGATCTGGCTAACCCACTCGCCTTGCTCCTCTTTGGTGCTGGACTATGCCAGCCAAAATTTATGAGCCATTTTCCTTCTGCTTAATTGTTGATATAAATCTGCTCTGCAGAACCCAGTTATAAATTTATCACAAACTGGACGACACTGATATACAGCCTCTGTTCAGGGCGGTTTGAACAGTCATGGCTTAGAAGGGCAATCAGCTCCCTAGAATGCTCCAACAGCTACTTTGTCACATTATAAAGATCTAATTAAAACACATCTTCCTCTTCCTAGTTCTCTTAAGGATCAAAGAACATTCCATGCTGGTTTTTTCAGCTGATTAGCTCACGCCGCTTAATGTGAGCAAAGTTGGGGGGTTTGCTCCTTGAAGCAGTCAGCAGATCTCCAAGAGCCAAACATACCCCATGGTTACAAGAATACAATTGCTGTTAGCCACAAGCAGCTGTTTCATAAACACGTGTGTCCTTTTGTCACAGGGGGAGCGCTGGTTGAAAACTATTTAGATAGACTAACATAAATTGGTCCTCACTATGGGGGAAAAAGTCTCCCAGCTAGGAGAGGGTCCAGGGTCATATCCAGGATCACGCAGGAAGTGGGTATGAAGCTGAAACTGGGAATGAGGCTCTCAGTCACCAGGGGTTCCTCCCTTTGCCCAAGTCTGCAGGAACTCTGAATGAGTTTGGGTGCTTGCTGTCAGCTCCATACCAAGCCGCAGTCCCCATGGCTCCTTAGAACTCCCCTTTCCTTTCAAATCTCACAGCAGTGCATTTGAACCTAAAGCAACCACATAGAAGAGAAAAAGTAAGAACACCCTACTATCCAAGCACAAAAGCAAGAACCAGGGTGGGGGCAGTGGGAAGCAGGCCCAGGCCACAGCACTAGCCATAGGCTAAAGTGCCTCTGGGGAGATGGCTCAGTTAACACCTACCTGTCAAGCAGGTGAGGGCCTGAGTTTGGATCCCCAGCAACTGTAGGCAGGGTAGTGTATGTCTACAGTCTGAGCACTGGGAAGGTAAAGACAGGAGACTGTAGACCTGCTGGTTGGCCAGTCTGGCCCAGTCCGTTAGCTCGGGGTTCAGAAAATAAGATAGAGCTGATACGGTGGTGCACATCTTTAATGCAGCACTCGGGAGGCAGAGGTAGGCAGAGCTCTGTGAGTTTGAGACTGGCCTGGTCTACATGGTGAGTTCCAGGCCAGTCAAGAAGGAAAATAAAACAGAGAGCAACAGAGGATGGCACAAATGTCAACCTCTGGCCTCTAAACACACCACACACACACACACACACACACACACACACATCAAAAAACACACACAAATTTAACATGCATAGGAACTGTGGAGCTAAACTGCAGATTCCTGTTGGGCTGAACTGGGGTGGGGCTTGAGCATGTGCATTTCAGTTTCCAGGGAGAACTCCAGATTCTGACGTCTGTCAGCAGCTCGCATGGCGAGAGCCAGGCCCTTCAACTGTAAATCCTGCCCCTGTTGGGATGTGCCTGGAGTCAGTGTGTGTTTATTCCTAATGATAATGAAGGCCTTGGGCTTCAACAATGGCTCGCCTTTGGTGAATACATTTTAGTGGTTTCTAGATTATTCCGGTGATGATGCCAGTCACTTTATGGATGAGAGATAAAGTGTTGAGGAACTCCTTCCATCCTATTCCATCTTGGAAGTCCGTTAGTCCTGAATTTGCCCTATAATCTTCTTGCCTCCTTAAGCAGTCAGTTCTCTGATGGGAAGTGAGGGCAAGCTTCTGGTTGACTTAAAGCCGTGTTCAAAACAAAGACGGCAAGCAGGCTGCAGGATGCTCGTGCAAACTGGAGACCCGTCACAGTCAACATGCGGGTACCCACTATGTTATCTCTTCAGGCAGGGTTCGCTCTCCGGCCCTGGAGCTTGCCCAGGAATCGACCGTCGTACCCAGTAGTCTTGGTCACTGATGAGGCCCTGCCCAAAGTGTTGTCAACAAAGGGAACTTCCCCTCAACCAATTCTCTAGTGTCATGTGAAGAAAGGGACTCTCGTGAGGGGGTTGCTAGAAGTGAACCTCAACTTGCCTACTTTCCTGTCCTTTCTGGGAGCTTCTGATCCAAGAGCATAGCACCCCAACAATGAATGCTGGGTAGGGAGTCTTCAGATGTATGAACAGGGGTCCCTCTGGGAGTGTGCCTGGCGCTCTGTCCTAGAAATTACGATCTGTGGCCCCTGACACCAACCAGACGGTTTCTGGAGGGAAGACAGACAGACTACAGACATGTCGACATGGACAATTCGTGAGTCCCTAGAGCAGAGTGGCCAGTAAACCTGGACCAGGTGCCAGAGAAACTATCGCCATGGCTTTTACACAAACAGGGGGAAGGGCAGATGGCACCTCTCAGGGCCTGTCAGGGCTGTGAATGGTCACAGTCTCTCTCTGTCACTATCCAGGGCTCCTAAATCTGTCATATTCACTACAGATGCCCAGTGCCTACCCCTGCAGTAACCCCTGGGTAATCTGACCAATCCTGACTGTGACCTGCCTCAGCCTCCCCAGTTACTCCCCTGTTCTCCCCTCTACCCCACTGCCATCTCCTGTCCCTTCTGCTCTGATGCCCACAGGACTGTCTTCTCTCCTTCCCTCCTTTTTCCCTTCATCCTTGTCCTAGCTCTGTTCCCCAGATCCAGGGAGATCCAGAATCCGCCCTGCCTCACTTCCTGGCTCACTGCCCACGAGCGCCCCCAACCATCAAGACACCCTGTAACTGAACACTGAGGTAAACGAGACAGGAGGCAGGTGGAAGGGCGGGAAGGATTTAGGAGCAGCTTTTCCGAGCTGCCCCACCTCGGCAAGTGTAGTGTGCGTCTGCTCTTTGGAAGCTCCAAGTCTACCCCCTCCCCACCCCTCTGTGTCCCTGCAGAGCAAGGGGAGATGTGACCTGTAAAGAAACAGCTCTCCTAGGGCGGCACCACACCAAGCAGCCTGGACGTGTGCCTTTCCCATGACAGTTTAGAGTGTAGTATAGTCAATATCTGCGGCTCTAGGGGATCTGGGCTTTGCTAAGAATGTAAGATGGTAGGGTCGGTTCAGAGCAACTCAGAAAAGCAGGAATTAAAAAGAAGTATGAGCAAGTTGAAGCCACAGGTGGAGCTCAGTGTTCTGTGGGTGCACTTGGCCTCGAGTCACACCTGAGCCAAGCGGTTCTTAATTATTGTGCACATCAAAAGAATGGATTTTGTTCCCTCCAATTAGCTTTGGAAATAAAAGAATAAATGGAAACTTCATGTTTTGACTTCCCTGGACACCTTTGACAAATGCTGTTTTACACAGAAGTTTCTAAATAGCTAAGCCTGGCGAGAATTTGAAAACTCGTGGTCCTTAAAAGACTTCCTGTCAACCCAGCACTAGACTCAGAATGCCACCATTTTGTCCCGACATACCCACTATTAGCCTGAGCTTTCTCTGGCAGGGGCACCAGACTCCAGCCCAAGCAGGAAGCCAGCCCCATGGGGATAGGAAGCCACATCTGCCAGGCCCACTGGTCCAGCCCAGATCCTACAACAGCACCTGGTACACACCAGGCCTGTAGGATGCAGGTGCTGAGAGGTGTGTGGATGCAGTGCCCTCCTCCTCCAGCTGGAGGCAGATCTGCGTGCAGACCCGGGATGGGGTTAGCAGGGAGGCACACGGGGTAAACCAATCAGTTACTGCCTTCTGGGAGGACGGAGATACTCAGGTCAGACAAGGGCCACCACTGAGGGAGGGGCCGTAGGCTGAGGAGGCTACATGGGATGGCCCCCACAGTGAGTCAGACAACTATGCTCTCACAGGCTCCTGTGGAGCATCACACAGACCTATCAGGCGATGGCTAAAACCTTCCAAACAAGGAAAGGAGGAGAACCCGGGCTGTCTATGGCAGCCCCGCACCCAGGAGGACAGGTGTATGACAAGAAGCTGTACAGACAGGCTTGATGGTTCCAGCACAAGTGACTTTCTACTTTGGTATGAGTGTCCCCTAGAAGATAACACATTCATGGTTTTGGCCTGGGCCTCCATCCAGTCCTCCCATACCTTAGAGCCAAGTGGGGGTCGGGGTGTGTGTGTGTGGGGGGGTAATCAGGGAATCACCACAGAACAAGGGGCCTTTCCAAAGTGTTTGTGTACAGACTTTCTTGTGAATCTGTTCCACCCCAGGTCTGTGAACAGCATTATGTTTTGTGTTGTCTGTTTTAGATGTTTCATGACTGAACATGGCATGTGTGAAAACACCAACTAGATGAGCATGCCCGGCCAGGCCTATGAATATTCCAGATCAGAGGGATGCTCGACTCTCCAGTGAATGGCAGTGTGGAAGGTTTATGAAGTTGAGCGTTTAGAAATCTGTCTTTTATGTTTAAATATTTAGACTGGGTCTCTAGGACACAGGACGCAATGCCTGTTCCTCACTTGCTTAATTTGATTTTCCCCCCTCCTTTTGGTAGCACAGGTTGTTTTTCAAAGGCTCATTTCTTGAATGTTCCCTATAGGAAGAATGTAATTAAACTCCACTGGCCGCCTCCTGCTGGGACCAAACTGGGGCAGGAGCTGGAGGGAGCACACCACAGACCCCTGCCAAGGCTTCTTGTTATGGAGATGAGAAGGGAACACATTTCCCGGGCTATGAACAAGAAGGGGTAGAGAGCCACCCAGACTCGGTACCTTGTGGCTTCCTCTCCTAGACACTGTAATTAGTCGGTTAGGACTGGAAGGGAGACACCAACTCCTCGCCTTCTCTGTGGCAGGCAAGGATTTGAACTACATGAGTAACTGACTCCAGTAGTTGGCAAAGAAGGGAGCTGGGTCAGGAGTGGTGGAGAACCCCAGTACTCCAAATTCTAAGGCAAGAGGATCTTGAATGTGAAGCCGGCCTGGGCTAAGCAGTGAGAACTTGTCTCAAAAACTGAGTCAACCGGCAAAGAAGAGATGGTTCAGGATTGTAGTTCTTTGAAAAACAAACTTTTTCCTGAAAATGCATAGTTTGGGATCCTGGCCCCCTCCCATCAGTCAGTGGGTTTACAATCTCACCCCTCATGGGCCTGGGGTACAGCAGGATTGTGTCTCTCTCTAGGACTCTTGGCTGGTACCACAGGCCCCCAGTCACATTCCACCAAACTGGACCAGAGCAAAGAGCATGCCTTCTAAGGGAGCTCCAAGAGCCAGATACTGATCCCACATGGCCAGGAGGGCACATGGAAGACACTAAGTGACCATTGCTGGATCTGTGACATGACATAACTTTTTGTTCCTTGGTTTTCCTCTCTGTAAAATGGGGATAGGTACATTCTATAGCCATGGGTTGCCACACAGACTGAGTTAACACATGTGTGATATTTGTGACAGCATCAACAATACATGCATCAGCTGTTATCCCCTTTCTGTGCCTCAGTTTTCTTATCTATAAAAGGGAGGGATTGGAACAGATGATGTCTCTGCTGTCAATAATGACGGCATTGAATGTTCTCAGGGAAGACCCAAGCTCCTTCCTTTGCAAACAAGCATTAACCTGGTCCTCACAAGAACTTCACAAAGTCAGAGCTGTCACGGTGCCCGTGGCATTGGCAGGGAAAGAAGAGCTTCAGAGAGAGAGAGAACCAAGGAGAGCGCGAGGTTTATTTTAAGGAGTTGGCTCGCGCCATGTGGGGGCTGGCAAGTCTGAAGTCTGTAGGGCAGGCTGGCAGTTGGAAACTCACCAAGGAGTTGATGCCACCGTCTGGAGACGGGGTTGCTTCTCCAGGAAACAGCAATGTTCACTCTTCTGCCCTCAACTGAATAGATGAGGGTCAGTCACCCGATCCAAGGTCATGCCCTTTATTTAATGTGGTACAGATGCTAACACTGTGGGGCAGAATGCCCCATAGAATGCATGGTGGGGTGCCACTATTTTCAAAAGACGTGTCATGACAGAGAGGACAGACAGCATCCGAAGATAAGGACCGTCCAGGGTCCTTCTGGCTTTTCCTGACTTGCTTATCAACACAGTGTCTAATGTTCAGGGTTCCATGGCTGCTCCTCCAGGCTCTGGTGTTTCTATTGACTGGGTAGATGGTGTTGGCACTGAACATACTGGAAAAGAGAAACTTCAAGTCTGCCTTCATGGGTGGAGCTTGGAGCTGTATGTGCTTTGGTTTTATGGAACCATGGAAGTGCCAGTTGTCCAGGTGGTAGGGGCAGCCCTGCCCATGCTCATCTCCGGCAAAGGGGCCCCACCCGCCATCAGTCACTCCACCAGCACTGTCCCTGACCTGCCATCCTGTTTCTCGGCACCGCGGAAGGCTTTAGGTGATTTTCCTGTCATCATGGTCCACTCTCTGAGCTTCTGGATTCTCTTTTCGAGTGGCCTACAATGGGGTGAAATGAACAGCACCTAGGCAGCTGCACCCTCCTGACCCTGGGTGCCTGGATGTTTCACCCACACCCACAAAAACATTCTGGAACCTGAGCGCTCAGTCCTAGGGCTGCTTTCTACTTCAACAGACACCCTGCCTGAAGGCTTTCTTGGTCATCATCCTCATCATCATCACCACCTCCATCATCATATTATGATGTGTATCTTTTAGTGTCTGTCCTGCCTTCTACATGTGTGTGGTATGTGCTCAGAGGTGGGGAGTCACCAGGCTTGGCAAGCACCTCTGCCTGCTGAGCCATCCTGTTGACCCCTTTCTTTCGTTTGTGGGTGGTATTGCCTCGTTCTTATAGAAAGTTCTCTGGCTCTCCTCCATCTTCTCTTTGGGGTCTGTCCCACTGGAAGCTGACACACAATGGTTGGATTTCGCTGTGTTTGTTATTAAATATATTAAGCATACACAAGAGACACTTGGCTTGCAGGCAAATTGATCCCCCACCCCCTGGGGCCCACCCTCTTCAGCGCTGTGTGGCTCCGCTCTCTTCATTCTCCTGGTTACCAGTCAGGGGCCACCTTCTCACCCTCCAGCCTGCCCTTGACTGCTGTCCAATCCTGTTTCATCTCAGTGTAGAGAAGGCCTGGAAAAATGGCTGGAAAGGGAAGAATGGCCCAGAACTCTGAGACTGTGTTACCCATCTTTCTACCCAAAAGGGTACAGGACTTCCAGGCCTCACCAAGTCTCTAGATTCTCTGACTAGAGCACCCCAAGACCTGGTGCTTGTCATGGCTTGGCAATGAAGTGGCCCCCCAAAGGCTTGTGTGTTGAAGGTTTGCTTTCTAGCTGATGATGCTATTTGAAGGTGATTGGACCATGAGGCCTGTGATGCATCCATAATTTGGAGGTACTGCTGGGCAATGGTAGAAAGCGAGGAATGAAGCCTATGTGAAGGAAGCATGTCATTGAGAACAAGTGTCTGAACAGCCTCCTCCTCCGCCTGTTCTGCTTTCTGGCTACCATGTGAGTAGTCTCCTCTGCCACGTCCTACCATGCCCTGCCACCACATTGTACCTTATCATACAGGGAGCCACAGAGCCTGGTGATCCTGGACTAAAGCCCCCAAAACCATGAGCCAAAATTGCTCCTCCTCCTCCTTTTAAGTCACTTCTTACAGGTGACTGTCACAGTGGCAGGAGACAAACACACCTACTCTACACAGCCATCTGACATGATTCAGACAACCAGCAGCCCCCAGCACTGTGCAAGCTGTTCCCCACTCCTGACACCAGTTGGGCCCCCCAAAATAGCCAGAAACTGTCCTCAAGAGCTGTAAAAATGCAGTGGTTGGGATCTACTTCTGAATTAGTTGGTCCAGAGTGAGTCTTGGGCTTCGGGAAAGCCCCGGGGATCTAAGATGCAGCTAGGGTGAAGACCTGTTGTCACAATGCTGTGAGGAGTCTGCACCGAAAGATCTATAATGTGACCTGAAGTCACTGTCAATGACAGGAATGGTTTTATACACACCCTGTGGTGACTGGGGCTGCTCGTGGCATTTTAGAAAAGCCCCTGGTCAGGTTGTTGGGAAGCAGCAAGCTTTCTGAGACTGTGTGGTGGTCACACCCAGCTCATCTTGAGAGCTACAAGTCTAGCAAGGCCTTAGAGATGGTCGCTCTGACAGGGCCGGCAGGTGTGCCTGTCTGAAAGCATCTCACACAAATCACATCAAACCCAAGGCCGGGAGGTCACCTGGTCTGTGACCAGCTCAAGGACTGTGAAGCCCATTTCTCCCTCTTGTCAGCAGGACAACTGGAGCCCAGGGGTGTCCCATCACAGGGCCCCACCTCAGCTAAGAACGAAGACAAGGTGTTCCTGGTGTGGGCAGAGGGCTGAGCGGGCTCTTTGTCTCTCTCCCACCCTCTCGCCGTTTCCCCTTTCTCTGTAAATCTCATTTGATGAGTCCCCAGCTTGGCTGCAAATGAAAGATTTGTAGACCTGGAAGATGCTAATGATGGTTCTTACCTGCTGAGTAACAGTAAACATTTATGGAGCATTATAATTATTCATAATCACTTTTATGTGCTAAATAAATCTGACCTTGCTGTAAAGAAGTCGACCCTGCTAGCCAAGAATCCTGGGTAAAATGAAGTCTCCTAGAAGCTTTCAGTGGCAGAGGCTCTCGTTCAATAGCACAAGTACTAACCAGGTAACCCTAACAGCCAAGTCTATGTTCTGACTTCATTTCAAAGACTAAAACGAAAGAGAAGCTTGGGGTTGAAGTAACTAAGTTAGAGACAGAGACTTAATTTGAACCCAGAACAATGCTGGTGCCATCTTGGGAATGGCCACTAAGTCTGGGGGACACTGTCCTGTGAGAGCAGATGTCAAAAGTGGGGGGACTTGCCGTCAGATGCACATACGACTTTTGTTCTGTTACCACTGTGGCAGCCAAGTTCATGGCAAGGTGTTGGAGAGATCCCAGAGTTGATTCTTCTCTGCCCTGAATGCCCCCTTTCTGCAGCCACCAAGTCTCAAAGGGCACTATTAGATCATTCTTTACTTGGCAACAAGGAAGTATCAGTAAGTTAAGATGCGTTTGTCTTTACCAGTAAAAGAATAAATTTAGTTCGATAATTAATAAACTAATCAAACAAGATAAAAAAAATAGACAGCAAAGAAAATAAAAGAAGGGTTGGAGAGGTGGATCAGCTGTTCAGAGCTCTGTGCCCAGTGCCTCACAACTGTCTGTCACAGGGGAGCCAGTGCCCTCTGGCCTCCAAGGATGTCTGCACACTTGGTGCATATAAACTTATGCATACACACACACACACACACACACACACACACACACACACTCACATACATGTAAATAAAAAATAAATAGCTCTTTAAAAGCAAACCCAAGCTGATTAGAAATGGGTTCTTTTTACTTAACATTTAACAAATTTACATTCTCCTTGTCTACCCTTGGGTCTCTTAAAATTAATCTCTATAGATATTTCCATGTATTATTAGCTTTTATTCCCATGTAAAATCTCCCCTATCAAGAATTCCTTCCTTCTGTCCCCTGGGCTCCGGGCAGACAGCTTCTTCCCCTAGGAATAATTTGTGTGTTAAGCCTGTCAGTCGTCACTGTATCTAGTTGCATTTTTCTCCCTGTCCCTCAAATTTTCCCTTAAATCCTACTTAATAGGGCCCATGGTGTCTGTCTGGAGTTCTGTGAAGCGCTGGGCTGACATAGACCCTAATGTAGCTAAACAAACCCAGTCCGTGTCTGGCATCTACACAGTAGCCTGTGACCTTTCTGTCCTAGCTTCTCCTTCCCAAAGGAAGGAGTGTGAACACCACCCCTGCCCTCTCCGGCTCCTGGCCTCCTAAGTCGGATTTCAAAGGCTTCACTGATGCGAACCTCCTTTAGATTCTGTCTTTCATTTGCACGTGGGCCAGCCTTAGCCGGAAGTGGTCCATGAGTGTAGCCTCTCCTCGCTGGTGAGGCATCTCGGGTCCACATTTCCAGAAACAAGCACCTTCCCCTTGGTCCATGCTCAGGCCTTAGACCCTCTTACCTTCTAACTGGTACAGACTGTGACCAAGCAAGCCACAGACTTCACCCCCTCCACCCCCCCGGAACATATCTGCCTTCATCATTTCAGAAAAGCAAGCAACTCCTACCTTGGGAATTTCACATCTCATCCCCTCTCTCCCTGCCGCCTTCCCCTCCCACTCCTGCATGTCTTCTCACAGGTCGAAGCCTCTTGTGCTTATGCGCCCCGGGCAAGCCCGACTGTCTCACCACAAGCGCAGGATCTGTCATGATCACCAGTGGTCAGGGTCTGGGCCAGAGGTTGCCAGCTTCTTGGCATCTTAGTCAAATAATCGAAATAAAGATGCACACAGGTTGCAAAGTAGTAAGGAAACTTTATTCAAAGCAATGCACTAGAGCAAGTCGGGAAAATAGGAAGATACGCACATTCAAGAGTGACAGCAAACCACATGAGGGACGAACTCAAAGGACCCTGTTACTGTTTGAGACCTCCTTCTACCGGGTTTAGGAGAAGGAAGAATTCGGCCGATCTCTGCTCATTGAATATGTCCCTTCCCACGATGCATCTGATTGGAATCATGCATGTGCAGCCATAGATGGTAAGAAGGGAAGTCTCCCTAAATGTTCACTCAGAGGATACAATTTGCCTGATTGTGCATGCACTCAAAAGCCAAGTAAACCACATCAGAGCCACTTGCCTTCCATACCCAGACACATTCTGGTATGTGTTTTCGTAGAAATTGTTCATGAATGGGGAGGTCTGATCCTTGTCTAGGGGAAGAGGAACTTAGTCCATTGTTTGGAGTGAGGTGCTCATGCAGTCCAATAGGTTACAAGGTGTCTTGTTAGGAAAGGGATATGTGTGCTTAGCCCGAACCAAGTAGAGTCCCAGGTTGCTAAGCTATTCCCTATGCTTATCTGCCTTATCACGTCCAGACATAGATGCTCAGCAGTAGTCATCGGTAGTTGAGTAGGTGATAATTAAAGGTGAAAGACATAGAGATCATTCACTCTAATCCCCCTTTGAATGTGCACACTAGAGAGAGAGAGAGAGAGAGAGAGAGAGAGAGAGAGAGAGAGAGAGAGTTACTAGGAATTGAATGCAGGGTTTCACACATGGTAAGGCAAACACTCCACTACTGAGCTCCATCACTGTTTTGTAAATAAGCAAATGGGGAAAGGACATTAGGAAACAGTCCAGAATCACACTGTATTGTAGCTTCCCGGCCCAAGGCCCATGCACACTTGTCTGTGTGCTTTGAGAAACCGCATCCTCTCTAAGAAGGCAGTGAAGGCAAGCATCAGCACCCCTGAGAATCCCTGGGACTGCCTCCTCAACATCACTGCTTTCTGTTCCAGATCATTCAAGGCCCTCTTACCGGCCTTTCTCCCTGTAGCTTACTTCTGCCAACAACCATTTTCCAAGCCAGGCCTGGCATTTTGCAGTCTCCTGAAAGCCATCTGGCTTCCTGTCCTCCAAGCTTTACTTGGTACCAGGTTAACGGAGGTCATATTCCTTTTGCAAGGCTTGACCCTCCCTTCCAGAACAGAAATGGGCACCTCTTCCACAAGTAGTGCCCTGACTTTAAGAAACTGTCCTCCAAGTGTAGAGACACACCTATAATCCAAGCACCCAGGAAGTAGAGGCAACAGGATCAAAAGTTCAAGGTCATTCTCAGCTGTCATAGCTAATTCAAATCCAGCCTAGGCTATCTGACATCCTGTCTCAAGGAGATAGATGATAGATAGATAGATAGATAGATAGATAGATAGATAGATAGATAGATAGGGATGGATGGATGGATGGGTGGGTGGGTGGGTGGGTGGGTGGGTGGATGGATGGATGGAATGGAAGAAAAAGAAAATAAATTATTTTTAAAAATCTAGTGGGATATACCAGGAACCACCAGGAAGGTGGCAGCTCTAAATGATCTAATGAAGTGCATCTGTCCAAGGAGCTAATGGCATGTACCTATGTCTGCTTGAACCTTAAATTAGCCAGCTGGTGGGACATCAGGCCAGAGATGTCCTTCTCCTTGTGTGTGACTGCTCCAAGACAGAATGCCAGAGATTAAAGCTAAAACCCCTCCAACTGGCATGCCCTCGAGCCCATGTGCCCACCGCCAGGAGGTGCCATTCTTGGGCAAAGGGCAGGGCTGTGCGTCACCCGATGGTAGAAACCACCACTCCCAGACTGTTCTCCTAAGACTAGACCAGAAGGAACTCCGTGAGTTACTTACACGAGGACCTCTTGGGAGGGGTGGCCACAGTATTCAGGCATGGGTAATCAGCTGCGCCAAAACGCAGAGCAAAACTCTTATCAGAAGATGTCATTTTCCCCCTAAATGTCATATATACCATTTTTACTGGGGCATGATGACAGAGTGAATAGCTTAACATAAATTTGCATAATGCAATACAGCTGTTAATTTATGATCATATTAAAGCACAAAGTTTTTTAGTTGGAGGCATTTTAAAGTCTTAATCTTCCAACTTTCCCTCCTGTTTGCTCTCTGTTTATTACTTACTTTAAGCTGACAGAAGGAAATACAGGTATCTGGTTAAATTTGCATTCCAGATAAACAATGACTAGCTTTTAGTGTAGCTCACTCAGTATTGGGGATATCCTTACACTAAAAATGTAGGTGCTGTACTCTGATACTTAGTTAACTGAGTGCTTCTGTTTCTGTTCTAAATTGGAGGCGCCTGCACTTAGCTCAGCAATGGCTTAACCCCCGGATAGTTACTGCCAGAGCTGAAGGGCTGGTAGGCATGGACAATGTCCACTGTGGGGTCCACTGATGAGCAGAAACAGAGTTAAGTGAATCCAACCACAGAGGGGTGCCAGTGAACATGGGGAAACTGAGGCAAGATAGGATATGTGGGCATTCCTGGCAGCACCAGGGTGTTGCAGCTTTGGTTTTCAAACTTTGGTTCCCATCATGAGAAATATAATTTATAATTCAGCTCAGTGCTCATTTACTGGAGCATACCACACAACAGAAACAGAAGTTTCACAAAAGGACACATAGCTGTGTATATGTGGGTCTGCTCTAGTCTACTGTACATGTGCATGCTCGTGTGTATATGTGTGTGTGTGCTATGCCCTGCATGCATTCACTTATTTATTCATTTATTTAGGTTTTATATTTTTCTGTTGTGGTTCAGCTTTATTTTGTTTTGTTTCAGACTGAGTGTATATCCCTGGCTGTTCTAGAATTGACTATGTAAGACCAGGCTGACCTTAAATTTGAGTGATCCTCTTGACTCTGCCCCACCCCCACCCACCAACCCCCCAGTGACAGGATAGCGTGCGTACACCATCATGCCTGGCTACCACATCATTCTAAATTTTTGTCTTTGCCCCTTAAATTGAATTTATAGACCCCTAAAGGACCATAGCCCCTGTTTTGAAAATCACTGCATTCCAGGAAAGTAAATAGATTAAGAAAGAATCCATGAGGTGTCGAGATGCTCAGTAAGTAAGAGGGCCTCTGTACAAGCATGAGGACCTGGATGTGGATGCCAGGACCCACTTACAAAGTGGGGCATAGCCACGTGCGCCTGGAACCCAGTTCTGTGGGGGACAGAGATACAAGAACCACTGAGGCTGGCTTGTTGCCAGCCTAGCTCCAGGTTCAGTGAAAGACCCTGTCTCCCATGAATTAGGCAAGACGTCGGATGTCCTCCTCTGCTCTCTGCATGCACAAGTACACGAACACAAGTACACGAACACACACACACACACACACACACACACACACACACACACACACACCAATCTCCTCTACAGATGAGGAAATATATCAGACCAGTGAAGACTCTTCCCATTTGTGCGCATCTGTGACAAAGCAAGGGCTAAAACTTTGGACTTTGAACTTGTGAGCCTGTGTTTTGAGTTTCCTGCCGTCCTCTTCCGAGCCCTTTGCCTGCTCTTTGAGTGGAATGCACTTTCAGGGACTCTCTACTGCACCTGCCATCATCACATGACTGGGACAACACAGTCTTACATGTCATCTCCTCAGATTTCCAAACTTTGCACCGTTTCTGGGTTGATTACCTCATAGCTATGGTGTCTACTCGACTTGGATAGCATCAAAACTCGTTCATCCTGGTTCTGCCCGTTCGGTCTTCAGCAGCTCACTGATAAACCTGTCTCGTTGTCTCTGTGCCTCTGGAGAGCTTGACAGTGAGTCTCCCGCGTGTCCCTGCTAGGACTGTCACCATCAATGGCATAAGGAAAATGCAGTAATAGTAACTACTGCATGGTAGCACATGCACTCCAGCACCTACGCAGTATCTGTGATGTCTGTTGCCAACATTCCCTTTTAGAGTTGAGAAAGTAGAGAGGCCTCCAGATACTTTTTCTCAAGGTTATGATGCAAATCTAGAATCCAGCCTTCTCCAACTCTTACACTGAGCTGAGTCTTGCAAAGAAATCAACTGACAGGAAAAGGCAGTGGGTCAAGAAATTCCCATATCAGGGGTTGGGGATTTAGCTCAGTGGTAGAGTGCTTGCCTAGCAAGCTCAAGGCCCTGGGTTTGATCCTCAGCTCAAAAAAAAGAAAAAGAAAAGAAAAGAAATTCCTACGTCCACTGTATATTTCCTTTCTGTCCCCACACAGAATGCTCTCTAATCTTAGCACCTCCTCTGGAGTGCCCTAGAATCTCTTCGTGGACTCTCCATTCCATACACATTTTTCTTTTTGGTTATGACAGGCAAGTCCCAAGGAAACTCTTATTTCCAGAGCACTTCCCCGCGCCTCTACAGTGACTGCCACCTTGCCCACTGGATCCAAATGCGACGTTCCTTCAGATGTTTTTATTAGCTCGGTGACCAGTGTACATAGAGAAGCAGGTTAGCCCTCTCCGTCCCTTCTGTGGGAGACGCTTTCCACTCCATCCCTCTGGCCCCCGGCATCTGCTTCATGAGCTGCTAGACAACCCCATGGGGCAGTACAGCAGGGCAAGCACCCACACCCAGGAAGGTAACACGGAGACTCACCACGTCACCTTCACGCGGCCTGTGATGCCAAGCTCTGAGTCCCAACTCCCTGCTGAAAGGCCCCTTACCTAACCATACTACCTTGGGGACAATACAGATCCTCCCCGAGCCTCTGTCTTCATCTGTTAAAAGGGACAGCAACACACACACACACACACACACACACACACACACACACACACACACACCAACCAGAGTCATCCCCCTGCCACTGCATGTCATGCCCTCCTCATTACTAGGAACTTTTTCTACTCTCCTGCTCTAAATTCACCTCTGACATCCCATTTTCCCAGGACATGATTTCCTTCAAGAGGCCAACAGAACAATGCTTAAATCAGAGAGCATGTGTAGATCCCAGCCACTGGGGTTTCAGAATCCCCTTCTAGGTCTATACAGGAAACTGTTCTGTCCATTCCTGCCTACTATACCAGGAATAAGAAGCTCACCTCCCTGGGAGAGGGGCAGCTGGTGGCTGGACCAGGCCGACATCCTTCTACCTGTGAGTCAAACTCCCCTAAAGAGGCTCAGCGGACACCTTCTGGCTTGACCATCTCTCCCAGAGTAGCAAGGTCTCATGTCTCCTGCTCATCTGTGTCCCCCATGACTGGCTGTGTCCCTCTGGAAGAAGCAGCAGACCCCATATGGGATGGTGAGATGGTGTAATGCAGAAGCTGAAGGCTGCTTCCATGATACTCATCTCCAAAAGGTCGGGGTGGCCCCATCCCTGACACACTATCAAGTCACCATTGAATTATCTAAGTTCATAGCAAGTATTGTGACCCTGTATCATGAGTAGAAGCCCTGTATGTTTATGATATAGTGGGTGGAAAAGGCATTTCCTTTATTTTTCTTCCTGAATTAAGTCTTTCAGGTATTCTGGTATCTTGTGAACAATTTCTCATGTCCCTCCCTCAGATCCTCTTTAAAACATCTTGTCTGTGCCTTTACATTTGCTGATGGGATGGACTCATCCTCCATGGGCTGGAAGCTCCATGTTGAGGGGCACATACTCAAGCATCCCCAGTGCCCAGCACAGAGTCTGGGGCATCCTGGGCATCCTGATGGACCATCCATCACCTGCATCCAGACTTCCCCTCATCCACCTTCACCATCTTTCTATGTGCACAGGGCAATAAGGGGTCTTCCCCTGAGGTGCTGGTTAGCCTACTTTCTAGGACCTTGTTCCCAAAGCAGCCTGGTAAAAGTCCCACCCCCACCACGTGCAGTGAGGCTGTGCAGTGAGCATTCGATGAGCCTCTCCAGAAAGAGAGCAAATCCAAGACTTGGTCAGCTCCACCTACAACACGCTGCCTGAGGGGAGGCGACCCTGGTAGGGCACGGGGAAGCTGAAGACAAGTTGTGAGCGTCCACTGAGTTTTCTTAGGCAGACATTCTTTTCTGAGCCATCCTTGAATGGAGGTTCGTGCTGACGCAGCGCTGCGCAGCAAGGCCAGCGCGTCTCTCTTTTGCTGGGTGAGAAACTGCAGCTGCCAAAGTCGAGTCAGGCCGCGCAGCTGGCAAGTCGGGAAACCAATTTAAACTCTGTGTGCACTTCTAGTATTGAGGACTGGCTCCCGGGGTGGGATTTGAAGTCGAATGCAGGAGGCCCTGGAAGAATTTCCCTAGCAATCTGTAAGAACTAGTCTTGGTCTACTGTTCTAGAAGTCACCATCTTGAGCCTGGGAGCTTGGCTTTCCTGTGATAGGCCAACACTCAGCACTACAGCCTCACAGAAGGTTTTCTATCCTTGGATACAGCCTGGACTCACCCTGGGAAGTCTTCTGCCTATGGTTCCCTGCAGCCTCTGTGTCTCTAGAAACTGGCCTATGTACAGGCTTATCCACAAGCTCCCTGGTCTCTCCAGGCACACTCAAAGATGGGAATCACAGTCCTTTCCTGTCCCCCAGAGCTCAGTGCTCAGTGGTACCCTGAGCTGGAGTCTCATCTCCACACTCCCCACCAAGACCGAAGGCCCCTCTCTGCCATCATTCCATTTAATCTCGCTGTGTATTCCCAGTCTCATTCTTATGTTTGGGGGCCCCTGAGCCTAAAGCGATCACGCAATTATAAAGCACACCTCTGATGGTGGTGGAATCATTTGTACTGAGACCACTCATCAGAAAGAAAGGTACTCCAGGGATGTAAAGGATAGTTTGAAATTAGTCCCAGGCAGTTTTGTCTTCGGTCTGTGTGACTTTAAAAAACAAAACAAAAACAAAAACCCTACTTTTGGACACACTCATCTGTGGGTCCTGAAAATGAAAGCAGGTTGACGTGGTCATCCTTGCCTTGACCTAAAGACTCTGAGGGTCATGAGAACCTCCTAGACTCCCAAGAGTGGCCATGTGCCTGAGAAGGAATGGCATTTTCCCATCAGGTACGCTCTTCATTTTTTAAGATTCAACACCCAAACCAGAAATCCACCCACCTGCCAAGTCTAAGTTTGGGGAAAGAATGCTATTTTCTTAGCCAAGTGTGGGGACAAATACCACAGCATCCTAGGGACTGAGCCAAAAGTGGGCAGACATGGAATGATATGGCCCAGCCCACAGAATCCAGTCATGGCAGCCTGTAGAGGACAGAGGTCAGCACAGGCAGCCTATAAACTGAGTGCGACTGGAGAGGTATTGTTCTAGCTTTGAAAAATGTACTCATTGCTGAATTTAAGAAATCAGAATTCTACAAAAATCTAGATCCTAGCTTTTTCTTTGAAGCAGTGGGAGCTTAGACCACTGTCAGCCCACCCCTTCCAGCAGCATCGGACAAGGGCGAATCCTCAGTGTGCCTGGAGCAGCTCCTACCTATAGCAAGACCAGATGCTGCAACCCTTCTGTATCACACAGTCCTGGTGCCCCCTAGCTCCACAGGCATCTGGGTTTGCAGCACCATCTGAGCTATGTGATCTTGCTCCTGCTTCTGCATTTTGACTACCAGGGGCGCTTCCTCGTCTGTTCCGCACCCAACCTCCACCGGACACAGACGAAACACCTCTGCTCGCCTTTGCCCTCTGCAACCTCCAAAGCTTTCTCTGAGCCTTTGCACGGGTCATGTTGCCCTCTAGAATGCTTGTAGGACTGGTGTGATTCACAAGGAAGTCTAGAGAACTCTGGACCCCAGCTCAGGAGCTTGCAAACCCAGGCTGGAGGCCAGAGGGCAGAGGGCTGTGTGACACTCTGTGTGGCAGGAACAGGGATGTCTTTGCCCAGGGCTGTATGAAGACAGCCTTTGGTAGCTGTCCCTGCTTGTCTGGCTGGCAGGGAGAATTGGGTTTGCTCAGCCATCTGTTCCAGGGCAGTGTGCCACCAAAGTTGGACCAGTTAGTCATGCTTGGTGACCTATAAGAAGAGAGGGCACACAGATGAATGGAGGAACCTTTAGAAGAAGCCACTGATGTCCCTCTCCTGCTCTCGTCTGGGTCCATTTCTTCTGGCCCTGCAGGCCCTTGGCAGAAATAAAGACAATATATAGTATGCTATTTTCACTATTTCCAAATAGATTCACAAGTCTGGCCAAACTTCTCAAGGGTGACCCCTATTGGTCCAGGGACAGCTCTTGGAGAAGAAGCTGTGCTCACTGAAGTCACAGAGAGGGGAGACAAATTGGCAGGGGGTGTTCCCACCCCAAGTTAGACTATGAAGACAATAGGGTAGGTAATTTCCACTTATGTGAACTCCATGCCAGAGAATTCCACTGAAACTCAGGGAGGGCTGAAGGTCAAGGCTAAGAAGACCAGAGCCAAAACTCTAGGTAGCTAACCACACTGTAAGCAAAGGCTGCAGGATTCCCAAATGGCTTCCTGTCCCTTCCAAGAGAGCTGCCCTGTGCTAACTGGGACCAGCCCTGACCAGCCAGAGCAGCCTGTCTCAGGCACTGGGCCAGTCTGAAGAGAGAGGTCCTGTATGGTCTCTGCAGTGGCTTCTCCAGCTGCGGGAGCAGAGAACCCACAGCACCTTTCCTTCTCTTGGCCAGAGTTCCACATTCAACACCACAGTCCTGCCCTCTCTTACCCACCTTTAACCTCCCTGACCCCGAAGACCCTGGTCCCCAGAGGGCGCCTTACTCTGCCGGCCTGGTTTATGTTCTGTCCCGTGAAGCATCTCCCACAGGCTGTTCTCCTGTGTCTCTGTGCTGTCCCTGTCACAGGCCTTGGAGTCCGCGTTTGGTTTTTATTCACTCCGTGATGCCACAAGCCCCACCCCTCACTTTGCCAGATGCCGCCATCTGTGCCTCCTGACCGTACACACGAATCCCCTGAGCAAATGCTCAGGTCCCTCGTCTATAAACTACAACTCGGTCTGTACACGGCACAGGTAAAGTCGCCCACAGAACTCAGCAGAGTTTCTCTGTAGACCTAGAACTTTCCTTTCTCATAAATGACTTCATTGGCTCTGCTTCCATCCCTCCCCCAGCGTAGGCGTCTCTGCATCCCAACCCGACCCTTGTTACAGCCACATCTCTCTGGCCCTCATTCAGGACCGAGGCTCTGAAGGGTGATCCTGCAGATACCTGTAAGGGTTCCCCAGCCTGTGGAGTCTGGGGGTGAGGTGTGCTTGTCCCTGCCTGACACGCCTCTGTCATCAGCTCACCGCAGCAGCCCAGACTTAGAGGTGTTCATCTCCGCTCGCCCACGCAACGGCAGCCCTGCAGATCTGCATCCTGTCAGTGACACATGACTCTTGTGTTCTCTGAAAATCCACCCTACGTCCTGATTCTGACCCCTAGGAGGGATCCAGCTCAGCTGTGCCTACCCCTCAGGATTGCTGCTCTGGCTTCTCTGACCAACCCCCAACACACACCCCACACACCATGCTTCCTTCCTTGCCCTCTTTACCACCCCACCTTCTCAGTCTCTGTGGGTGTGGCCATAGACTTGACCTCTGCTTTTGACTGCCTGGACCTATGATCCTGATGGAAAAAAAATCCTACAGCCAGCTGGCCCTCCCCTAAAGGCCTCCTTGGAGTGACCTGGAATGTCACCTCTGATACCTAGGGGGACTTGTCCTCTCAGCCACTCTGACCTCCATGCTAAGCTTCTTTGAGAAGCCCTGCCCCTGTGTTGGGTAGGATGCTCTGAGACTGTAGGGTCTCAGAGTCAGGCGTCCATGCGTGCACGAGGCCCAGAACCAGGGCAGCAGGCACAGAGACGAAAGAAACCTAAGACTCTAAGATCCCCAGCCAAAACAAATTGCCCTCATTAACACCGGCCTCCGCCACTGTCTCTGAGCTGGGACCAGACTGAAGTGAGGCAGAAACCACAGAAGAGCGTGCGTGTGCCAATAAAATGGCAATAAACATCAGCGGCGATGGCACACGGTTCCGCGTTGTTCCAAAACCTTGTCTAACTGCGTTTATTGTTTCTGTGTGAAAGAACACAAATGCCCTTGGAAAATTGCTTCAGCATCAGGCTCCCGTTCTCTGGGGAAGGCTTTCCAAAGTCCCCACCCCCACCCACTGTAGATCCTGACCTTCACAGTGTCCCATGAAAGCCACAGGGCCCTCACTTCCAGCAATGCACTAGAATATCCCTGTGCCCCTGACCCCAGGGACTGTGCATTAGCCATCTCTACCCATGCCTACACAGTGCTGGGTGCAGGGCAGGTGCAGGCGGCACTTGGCCATAGGAAAGGCAGGGCACGGACCTGTAGGGGTCCCGTGGGTAGCTAAGGGGATCCGTGTGAGGCAGACAAAATTCTTATTAGGGGGGAAAAAGGGGGCTTATTTCTGAAAGAATCCACCACTGAAATAAGAGCATTAAAAACACATAAACTAAGAATCTTTTGTCGCGTGAGACTGTCTCTCGGGGCCATAGTCACCACCTTAGGGTTTTCCCCACATCAGAACAACCTAATCACAGAGAAAAGAGAGCCAAAAGAAGGCACCAGAGCCGGACCCAGCGCTGGGACTGGAGAGGCCTGTGTCAGGAAGCTCTAAAGAGAACAGGTAGAGTGGCCTTTGGGGGAAGGCTTGGGTGCCACAGGCCCAAATGACCCAGAAAATGAGGAGGGGATTTTTCTAGGGGCATTAAGAAGTGAGAGGGGAGACCCTTCCCATTCCATGAAAGATGCAGAGAGCCGGGCCTCTCTGCTCCACCTGGAGTGCTATGTAGGTACCACATGGGAAGGAGAAACGGGGGACAGGGGGTGCACAAGGAGCCTGTGTCTCCCCAGAACCCACTATGACCTCCAAAATCTTCTCTGGCAACATGCCATGGGGAGTAGAGGGGATCCACTGTCCCTCTGGACAGGCCTGGAGGAGTCTATCTGCGGAGCTGCTGGCAGCCCCCTTCACTGAGGCTCAGCCAGAAGTGGGGAGTCTGAATTCACGGAGCAGCTACTTTGAGCAGTCGCCAAACTACGCTGTGTGGAAAATAAGAGCGTGAGGCAGGTGCTATCCCTGATTAAACTCGCCACCCCAATTTCATTAAAAAATCCCCTTCCTGCCATAAGCGTCATACCACGTCACTTCCAGCTGGAGAAGGGGCATGTCATCCTATCTGGGGCCTTTCTCACTTAGTTTTGCCATTGCAGAGGCCACTCTTGGCAAGAAGTCCTTCTCACGGGAGCCACCAGCTACAGAGAAAGGCCTAAATTAAGAGCACCAAGTCGAAAGGGGACTGCCCTCGGTGTTACAAGAGGGTCCCGAGTGGTGTGGAAACAGGCCTAGGTGCAGCCCCAGCTCTCCCATAGCCACCTAAGCTCTGGAGCCTCTATTTCCTCCCGTGTGACCTGAGCAGCCACTGGGAGGCTGTGTCGGTTACTTTACTGTTCCTGTGACACAGCTTCCAGTTTATTCTGGCTTACAATTCCGGGGGGAAAGAACATAATGGAGGAGCAGGAAGCTATGAGATGACTTCTCAGTCACACACAGGAAGCAGAGAGAGCAAACCAGAAGTGGAGTGAGTCTGTGATGCTCAAAGGCCACCCCCAGTGACGTACTTCCTCCAGCAAGGCTGCACTTCCTAAAGCGCTATGACATCCCCAAACACATGACGAACAGGAAACCAAGTATGTAAAATACACGAGACTATGGGGGATCTTGCTCATTCAAAACAACAGAGGCCTTAGCTGTCTTTGAGAGGGGAGTCACTTGCCTTGCACAGACCTGTGGGTCATAAAGTGCCATGGAAAGAAGTGAGACCACCATGGTACTCCTCAGGAAGACAGGGTTAGAGACCACAAGGAGTCCAGGACCAGAACCTACTCATGAGCTGGGCAACGCTGGGAAGACCTTCCCACAGCCAACGGACCCAGAGCCAGGAAACAATTGGGCCTGGGTCCATCTGGCACACTGAGCTGCAACCCCGCCTCGTCTTGGAGGATTTACCCAATAGCACCCTCCATCTTCCTGCCACCAGAGAGGACCTCCTCATGGCATCTCCCCAAGGCAGTCCCACCCAACATGGGATCTTGTCCTTGATCCAGCTGTCTCCTATCTGAGCTGGGAGGGAACTGGCTTATATGGATTCACAGGGCCTGTAAACCGCCTTTGATATTCATGTATTCATCCTGTGTCCAAAGCAAAAGAACCATAAGCAGTGCCTCTTAAGAAAACATACAACCAGCACTTCAGAGGACAGCCTGGCTGTGACTCTGCAGTGCCCATTTTCCAGATTTACAAAGTCTCCGGGAGGCCAGTAACTATCTCCAGCAGGACCTGCTAGACTCACAACTCCGCTCTTTTCTTTGCAATTCTGTCGGCCAGTCGTGAAAGTAAAAAAATCTCTAAGTGTTCATTATGAAAGAAAACACAATGAACTACTCTTTAGACTTCTGGTGTGTGTGTGTGTGTGTGTGTGTGTGTGTGTGTGTGTGTGTGTGTGTGTGTGTGTCTGTGTGTGTGAAAGCTCTCACAGGGCAGCCCTTTGCAGCAAGGTCTCCATATGTATTTCAGGCTGGCTTGGAACTTGAGATTCCCCTGCCTCAGCCTCCTGAGGGCTAGGATTACAAGCCTGCCCCCAAAAACAAAACAAAGAAACAACTTAATAAAGTACTTGTAACTGTTGTAACTGGGGCTAGGTATATGTTAAAGAGTAGCTGATCAATGGCATTTTCTTCCAGAAAGCAGCAAGTAGACCTTCTGTGTGAGCGGCCTGTCTGACTGCGCTGGGGTTCTAGGTACATAAAATGAGTGCTGAACCAAGAGGACCTCTGAGTTTCCTTCCTGTTGTTCCTTGACTGGTCTCTCAGCCCCGTGCACCTGAGAGCATTGGTCCAACCACATAGCTTTCAACTTAGCATGGTCAGGACCACCCTCAAGCCGCCAGACTGGCAAGCGAGAATACAGATACCCAGTTAAATCTGAATTTCAGATAAGCAATGCATGATGTTCTTACAGCACAAGAATGTCCCGTGCAATAGTCCACACGTACACACAGTTTGAACGAACAGCATTTTGGGTCTTAAATCAGGTTGCTGCAGCAAAATCACCGTAGACTGGGGGCTGGAACGACAGCTAGCAGTTTCTCACGGGATGAGAGTGCTGGCAGATCCAGGTCCTAGGAAGCACGACACCTTCTCTGTGTACACTCACACGGCTCTCCTCAGTGCTCCCTGGGGAGGCGGGGAGCACCTGGGCTTCGTCCTCTTTCTACACCACCTGACTGACTGACTGACTGGAAGCTGGAGTGTGAACTCAACGTGTTAAGAACTGCAAAGTCACACTGCTCCAGTTCACCTCCTATTTGATCTAGAACCGACCCCATGTCATTCCACAGGTGCGTTGTCTCCCTGGGGATTTTCCATGGTCACCCCGGAAGGATGCACCACTGCACTGTCTCACACTTGAGCGTTGAGAACGGGCTCAGCATGTGTGAGGTCCTGGGTATCTCTAACACTGCCTAACAAGAAAGGAAGGAAGCGGGCGGGGGGGGGGGGGGACAACAGAGAAAATACATTCAAGGGTGCGTTGGTTCTTTTTTTACTCTTCTACTCTTAGCTCTTTGGGGGACCCCCAACCCAGCTTCCAAATAACCACATGGAAACTTATTCTTCCTTATGAATGCCCAGTCTTAGTTTGGCTTATTTCTAGCCAGCTTTTCTTAAATTATACCATACCTTTTGCCTCTGGACTTTTATCTTTCTCTATCCTATATACCTTTCTTTCCTTCTTATTCTGTATCTGGCTGGGTGGCTGGGTGGCTGGCCCCTTCTTTTCTTGCTCCTTGATCCCTTCTTCCCAGATTTCTCCTATTTATTCTCTCTGTCTGGCAGTCCTGCCTATCCTTTCCCCTGCCTCGCTACTGGCCGTTCAGCTCTTTATTAGACCAATCAGGTGTTTTAGGCAGGCAAAATAACACAGCTTCACAGAGTTAAACAAATGCAGCATAAAAGAATGCAACACATCTTTGCATCAATAAACAAATGTTCCACGGCATAAACTGTAACACATCTTTAACTAATATCCTACATCAAGGATGTAGCTCTGGATTTTAATATCCTGGTTCTTGTTTCATGCTTCCCTCTCCAGCACCACTGGCAGAGAGCATACTGCTGAGCCCCAGTCTATTGACCTGGAGTCTGGAGCTGCCTCTGCTCCTCATTTGTTGAATACTCGGAGTGAGCTACTTCACCTCTCTGGCCTGTGGTTCCTCATGACAGGGTTACATTTCTGGAACCTGGGTATCTCCCCTTTCATTTTTTTTCTTTGAAGTGTCCCATGACTGACATCCAGTGCCAGCAAAAACACTGGCATCTGACTCTCCTTTCTCCTAAGCTGGTGCATAAAAGGACCTCTAGGGGCATAAAAGGACCTCTAGGGGCTGCAGAGACAGTGCAGTAGTTAAGAGCACTTACTGTTTGTACAGAGAAGCAGGTTTTACTGCCCACCGAGCGCGCGCACACACACACACAGAGTGGCATGTAACTCCAGTCCCTACTCTAGCCTCTGTAGACACTGTATGCAAGTGATACACAGATAAGCAGGCAGGCTGACACTCATACATAAAATCAAAATAAATAAATAAAAAGCTCCTCAATTTTCAACAGTCCTTGAAATCTGGTCCCCAGACACTATTTGGGCCTCTAGATATCACTCTTGGACAAAGGAGGATTTTTTTTGATGGGGGAGGGGATTTTTTTTTTTCTAGCTTTGGCTTGGCCCTCCCCACCTAAACCCTGAGTTTTGAAAATAGACTGAGAAGTCAATAGGGATTTGAAGATGTGTGTGTGTGTGTGTGTGTGTGTGTGTGTGTGTGTGTGTGTGTGTATGTGTGTGTGTGTTGGGGGGGCTATTCCTGCTACAATAAATTGCATCACAGTGGAGATCCTTTTCCAGAAAATTCTGAGCCCAGACAATGGCTCATTTATTTAAAGCAATATTCAAAACAACAGAACTCCAAGTCAACAAAAGGATTTCTCTGGATCTTAGAGTTGATTGCAAAGGGATTTATACCACATAGGAGGAAAGAAAAAAAAAAAAAAAGAAAGAGCCATTCAATGATAGATTCCAGGCAGGTGGAAGGTGACCTTGTAAATAAAAAACCTAAGATGGTCTGCTGAAATGCTGTGACATCCCGTGGGGCACAGCCCACCTACGACAGTGTGAGACAGAAGCCCAGGAGCTCTGCCTGGGAGGATGTTTGGGTAAATATTTGGGCAGCCTTTGGCTGCTGCTGCTACACTGGTGAACTGAGCTGGAGACCGGAGGAAATGGCTCTTGTCTCCCAGGCCCTCCAATGATACATTCTGATAAACATCCAGACAGGCTGACTCTGGCCCAAGCTCTGTGAATACATTACATATTCCACAACCAGCAGAGACCACGCTCTAGGCATGGTGGCAGAGAGGGGACAGGAAGCAAGAGGCGGGAGGGGTCTGGAACCGGCTGTCTAAATTTAACAGGCAGTGGCTTTTAGGCCAAGTGGATAAAAAATAAATTCCAGCGCTTAGAGCTCTTATCTTTGTTTTACCATTTCTCCAAACAGCGGATGACCTGAACTCTGGCTCTCGGGGTAGATTATCAACAAAAAGCACACAGGAAGTGGGGCTGGGCAGGGCGTAAACCCTGGACCACTCTGCCTTCCCATGGCATTTACTTGGTCTAACAGAGTGACTAAAATGTGCTAGGGCCACAAAGCTGTGTTTGAGCAGATGAGGTATGGCCCTAATACGTCAGGCCAACTCAGAGGTGGAGGCACCTTGTGGTCACCCATGTCACCCGCCCAATGATGAGGGGGCATCTATTAATATCCTAAAGTGACCTTTACAGATGCCCATGGTCCTGCACAGCATTTTCCCGTCACATGTTACCTACTGCATATGACACACGCTTTGTTTGTCCCTTGTGTTTGGTCTGTTCCCAGTCCTCCTGGGACACAGGACACATGGTGTGTGAGTTTCACATTAACCCTGTCTCTTGTTCTCTCTGTGTTCCCTTTGTCCCACTGGTGTCTGTTCTGACTTCTCCCCTCCCCAAGCTGGCAATGCACTAGTCCTCCCTAGACCTGAATCCCCGGCCCTTGATGGGGAGGGGTGTCAGCTTCCCGTCACTACAGCAAATTCCCGAGATCATCAACTAGTAAAGAGAAAAGGGCTGTTTGGGCTCACAGCTTTGAGGGTCTCAGTCTCGGCTGTAGGTCTTCGTTGCCTAGAGCAGGCAGGATGTGGTGGCATGAAGCCTTCACCTCATGGCTGAGATGCTAACAGAAGAGGATTGGGCTGGGGATCCCACTCAAGGTCAACCCCTCCACGGACCAGATGGCCTCCTCCCCCTAAGCCTTGAATACCCCCCTAAGACTCTTGAATATCCACCACTTCCCGAAAGCACAGGGCTGGTGCTTTCCTGTGTGAACCTTTAACACATGGACTGTGGGAGACATTTTAGAGCCAAATTACAGCAATCTGAGATGTTGTCCAGTGTTCCTTACTTTCCAGTGACCAGCCACCTTCCCTGGGCAGTAGTGAAGGTTCAGTCCCTCTGTGCTTCTCTTTCTCTTAATCCCTGAGGGCACAGCCCTACGTGACTGCGCTTCAACGGCCCACTTCTAGGCACAAGTTGCTGTTGTGGGGGAGGGGCTCCAACACAGATCCTCAGGTTCCAAGCTCCTCCCCCACACCGTGGCTCCTCTTTCCATCTTTTTCTTAGTCACCAGCAATGAAGCCTGGGACTGACTTTAATCTCCTGTCCCCTTGGACCTTTATATCCCAAGCCAAGCCTCCCTCCCCCTCCTCCCCTCCCCTCCCCTTCCCTTCCCTCCAATCCTCCTTTATAACAGTGATTGTGATATCCAGGCTACACATGATAACCCCTCAGGGAGCTCAGGAAACTACACCAATCCCTGTAGCCAATCCAGGCCAATTGAATGTAAATGTCTTGGGATGACCCCACCCCATCCTAGCACCATCAGGGAGTACCAAGATGGAGGCACATAGTTTACCTTCTCGGGCCGTGCGTGGAACTCATCATTTCAGCAACAGCCCCCCGCATGGTTCCCCAGTTCCTCCTGCTCCATCTATCCGTCCTGTCATTGTCAGATGACAAAAACACCATTTCCACCGTGTTACCTCCACTCTTCAAAACCCTCAGCGGCCCCGCCATAACAATCAATCTTTGAATGAACAAATGAATGCCTTCCCGATGCACAATGAATTCCATATGCTCTGGGATCGCGTCTTATCTCCCCTTCTCTCCCCTCCCCACCTCCCACAGGCTGCTAAGCAATGCCTATCTGTGGAATGAGTGAATAAATACATTTTCCCTACAAATTAAATGCAGTCCACTCTTTCTCCACACAGAGAGAGCTGGCCGGGTGATTTAACTATCATTTGCGAAAGGGCTTATTTCTCTAAGCATCAAATACAATCAACTGTGAATGATTCATGCTAATGGAGGGGACAGAATGCTAAATATTATAAAACAGCAGCTAATTCAAAAGCATAAATTTGCTTGATGCCAGAATACATTTTTGCTTATGAGTGCTTGCATCTGATAATTGGGACAATTTTTTAAATTATGCAATTAGGTATGTCTTATTTGTTCCCATCCCTACCCCTACATCCCCCCCTCAAACTATTTGAATAAACAATTCAACTCCCAAAATAGTACCCAAGTTTGTTCCCTCAACCCTTCCCTGAGATAGTTAAAATTGCTAGACTTGAGCATATCAGAAGGATAGAGGAAAGATGTGGAGGAAATAGAGAAAACTAAGATGTCAACTTGCTGCTTTTTGGTGGACCCATCCCCAAAATTCCAGGCATCACAAACAATTTGTAAAACCGTTTGAAATATCTCCTACAGCTGAACCCGCACATCACTTAGGACCCTGAATTCTATTCCTAGACACATACCCCAGAAACTTGTGTACAAGCTCACCCAAAACCATTGGCAAGAGTATCCACATCAGCTTTGTTCATGATGGCCCCCCAAGCTGGGAACAACTCAAATGTGTTATGAATTATTACTTGGGGGGCCCCAAGGGTATCCGCGTGCAGGGAACCATGCTGGTGTGCTGGGCAGATGCATGGACGGGCTGGCGGGTGGACATTCACAACCCAGAGGCTGCGTCCACGTGGAAATGGTTTATCATAATAACGAGACCAAGAGAAGATAGGAAAAGACAGAAAGGAGAGGGAGAGAGAGGAAGAGAGAAGGGGGTTCGAGGGTACGCACCTCATGGGAGGAAAGCGGAAGAAAGAGAAGAAGGGGCAAAGTTTTTCCTTTTACACGCAGGGCAGCGCCAAGGGGCGGGGTCAGAATATTAACGAAACGTCCACCTGCAGTGGGAAGGGTGGACACATGGGTATGTGTCCGTGATAATGTCGCCACACACGAGAGTGCCCTGAGTGGTGGGATCTCTGACCAGTATGTGTGATGCCCGGGTTCCATCCCAAGCACAAAAGAAAGAGAAGCCGCAAGAAGAGGAAAGGCCGCAGCTGCCACTGCACTCACGGGCGGATCTCAGACAGCACCCAGCATAAGAGGGCAGACGCAGCGCCTGCTCACAGACCAGTCCACAGGCAAACACTCGAGCCACCTCTGCGCTACAGGTCAGGTACTTCTGAAGCAGCTGTGACAGGAACGGGGGCACGGAGCACTACAGAGTTCTGGAATGTTCTGTCCCAGTCTGGAAACTTTTATACCGGTAAACATTCATTGAGCTCTGCACGTCTGTGTGCTATGTTTCCTGTAGGATGCTATTTTTCCATAAAACATACGAGAGGGAAGAGGGGAAGACGGCAGAGCTGGGTGGTCAGCAGGGCAGACAGAAAAAGGCTTGGCATCTGAAGACCTGGACTTGGTTCCAAGTCTACCTTTTACTAGATGTGTGGCCTGGAACTGGACGCTCAGTCTCTGGGACTCTGAGGGGAAGAGGGTTGTCCATTATAAGATGGACAACTAAAGTTGCCCCATCTCTCTGGGCAGTTGTGAGGACTGAATGGTATAAAGACGTGGAATCTGATGAGCAGGCCGGAACTGCACAAGATGAAAGCCTAGGATGCTTTATCCTCTAAAGGCAGGATCCTGAGAAGGTCAGCACAGCTGATGACGGTCAAGCGGCCTTAGGCGGAGAGGATTGGTGATGATGATGATGATGATGTGTGTGTGGGGTGTGTGTGCACTCAATCATATGTGCATAAGTGTGTGGCGTGTGAGTATGTATGCATGTGTGTGTGGATGTGTGTGTGTGTGTGTGGATCTGTGCGTGTGTTATCTTCTTTCCTTTGTCCCCTCAGCTAATCCCTTAATGGCCTGGGCCTCTGAGCCCAGGCACACCTGAAAAATAATCCCTTTGTTTGTGTGAGATGGATTCTGGCTCTTTTCTTTTAACGTGGATATAAATAGATGCCATGTACACGCTCCTCGTGGCTTCCTCTAAGCTATGAATGTATTTCTGCCTCGAACGCTGCCAAATTCTCTAAAACTAGCACACAGTACTTTCGGAGCATAGCTATGTAAGCCAGGAAACTTGAGAGGAGATTGCTCACACGTGTGTGTGTGTGTGTGTGTGTGTGTGTGTGTGTGTGTGTGTGTGTTTGTGTGTGCGTGTGCACGCGCGCGCGCGTGTATGGCTTCCTAAAGCTCACAGGAACCCACTGAACTCCTATGAAATCTCAGAGATGAACCTGGAATGTTGGTAAAAGTTAGAGACCTGGCTTGTGAGGTAGCCAGTGAGACCCCAGGACAAGTAGTGAGACCCCAGGACAGGCAGTGAGACCCTTGGGACAGGCAGTGAGACCGCAGGACAGGCAGTGAGACCCAGGGACAGGCAGTGAGACCCCAGGACAGGCAGTGAGACCCAGGGACAGGCAGTGAGACCCTGGGACAGTCAGTGAGACCCCGGGACAGGCAGTGAGACCCTGGGACAGGCAGTGAGACCCTTGAGAGAGGCAGTGAGACCCTTGGGACAGGCAGTGAGACCCAGGGACAGGCAGTGAGACCCTTGGGACAGGCAGTGAGACCCCAGGACAGGCAGTGAGACCCCGGGACAGGCAGTGAGACCCTTGGGACAGGCAGTGAGACCCCAGGACAGGCAGTGAGACCCCGGGACAGGCAGTGAGACCCTTGGGACAGGCAGTGAGACCCTTGGGACAGGCAGTGAGACCCTGGGACAGGCAGTGAGACCCTTGGGAGAAGCAGTGAGACCCTTGGGACAGGCAGTGAGACCCCAGGACAGGCAGTGAGACCCTTGGGACAGGCAGTGAGACCCCGGGACTGGCAGTGAGACCCTTGGGACAGGCAGTGAGACCCTTGGGACAGGCAGTGAGACCCCGGGACAGGCAGTGAGACCCTTGGGACAGGCAGTGAGACCCTGGGACAGGCAGTGAGACCCCGGGACAGGCAGTGAGACCCTTGGGACAGGCAGTGAGACCCTTGGGAGAGGCAGTGAGACCCCGGGACAGGCAGTGAGACCCAGGGACAGGCAGTGAGACCCAGGGACAGGCCATGTGCCTCAAGGAAGGCTTTGGTCCACAGTTTGTGGTCAAAAGGTCAAAACTAAGGTCATCACATTTTTCACAGATCAGTTTCATGCTGTGGTCTCTGCTCCCTGGAGAATCCAGGTGCAGGAAACCTTTTTCTTTCTGGGTCTCTTGTGTCTGCACTCCCACCCCCCTGACTGTCCCTACACTTAAAAGATTTCTAATTCCCTCTTCTAGAGAGAAAGGAGACATCACTGTTTGTACAATACAGAAGTAGCAATGGGGTGGGAGCGAGAGAGCCCCTATTAATGCCACGTGATGCTGCTGTAGAGAGACTGTATGGAGCCAGCCACTTTTAGTTCCTTTGACAAAACAAGAAAATGTTAATTTTTCTATTAGATCTCTGAATCTCCAGGAGAAAAATCTTTGTAAATCGATGCCACTTTTATGTCCTTGTTTTCATTTACACTACAGGTCACATCTGTGTGTGGATATGCGTAGGTCTATAAGTAAGTGTGTGTCTAGCTTTCAAAGAACATGATACACACACACATACACACACATACACACACACACACACACACACACACACACACATCAGAAACACAGGCTACTATTAAAGGGAAACACTACTTCTCACTTAAAAGATCTATCAATAACCTGGGAGTGATGCTACACACCTGTAATCCCAGCACTTGGGAAACTAAGGCAGAAGGATCACAAATTCATGGCCACCTAGGGCTACAAAACAAGAGACCCTATCTCAAAAAGGAAATAAAACAAAACAAAAACAGTGTTTAATATAGGGAGCCAGAGAAATGGCTCAGCAGTTAACAGCACTTCTGAAGAGGACCCGGGTTCAATTCCCAGCACCCACATGGTAGCTCACAACCGTCTGTAACTCCAGTCCCAGGGGATCCGACACCTTGTTCTGAACTCATAGGGCATCAAGCACACACATGACACACATACATACACACAGGCAAAACATACACATAAAATAAATGTTTAAAAAAATTAGACTGAGGCCAAAATTTAAGAAATAAAACTAGAATTTACTGCCTAGTAAAGATCAAATGTAAATGAAGCTCTCCCTGAAAATCAAGGAATGTAATGTGAGAATGTAAACACAGGGCGGGTCCCACTCACATTTTCCCTTTCCATTTTTCCTGATATTTAATTTCCTCCTTTCTAAGAGCACAGAAATTCATTTTGTGAAGCAAATCTCAGCTGGAATGACTTTGGGGAGCCCTGGGAATCGCTTTCTTACTAACACTGCTTACAGAGGACAGACGTCTCCTCTCAGGGGTCTTGCCAGTGTGTGTGTCCCCACAGAAATGTCAGCCAGTTTGTTAGTAGTTCCAGAAACTGCCACTTCCGTCATCCATTTGCTCTCCTGTGAAGCGGGGTGGGACGTCCAAGGTGACCTGTTGGCGGTGCTCTGGCCGCTGGGCCAAGGCCGTAGCTGTTGTGTGAACCATTCCTACCTGTGTCCTACACTTGTGGAAGCCGGTGGCTCCCCAGGGACAGAGGGACAGAGGGACAGATAAGACTACTTCATGGGAGAGAGGTGGCTTTCAGGTTCCTTACAACTCCACTTCTAAGTCTGGAGGCCGCAGAACCCAGGTGACTTCATGGTGTTATCTTTGGGAACCGGGGAAGCTCGACATGTTGCCTGGCTTGAAGAGAATATTCTACTCGTCTCTCCCAGTTTTCCTGACCTTCCAGGCCAGGCAGACCCCACCTCGCTACCTCCTTATTCTCCTGCCCGCTGCTGTCCACTTCCTACAGACATTAAGCAACTGTCAGAAGCTAGGACAGCAGCCTGGGATAGGCCAGCTAGAGTTCAACGCTGTCTGTCGCTCCATCCCCTCCCACTAGCTATGTGGACATTTTGTGTGTGTGTGTGTGTGTGTGTGTGTGTGTGTGTGTGTGTGTGTGTGTGTGTGATTTGCACACATGAGGGTATGCTTACTTACGTTTGCACATGTGAAAGCCAGAGGTCAACATCAGGTAGCTGTCATTCACCACCTCGCCCCCTTTTTTTTTTTTTTTTTTTTTTTTTTTAACAGTGTTTCTCATCAGATGGAGAGCATGCCACGTCCGCTAGACTGGCTTGTCAGTGAGTCCTGGGGTTCTCATCTCTGTCCCCAGTGCTGGGACAGAGTGTGCTGCCATGCCTGGTTTCCACACGGGTTCTGGGGATCTGAACTCAGGTCCTCATGCTTGATCAGCAAGCATTTTACCCACTCAGCCACCACTCCAGCCTCAACAGATGCTCTTTCTATTTGAAACATGTAGAGTGAGCCTCCAGCCTTTTCCTCCAAGGACACTTCCGTGTGTGTGTGTGTGTGTGTGTGTGTGTGTGTGTGTGTGTGTGTGTGTGTGTGTATGTTTTATTTTATCTTTTTGAAACAGGGCCCCTCACTTAACCTAGAGCTTGCTAATTCAGTTAGACTAGCTGGCCATCAAGCCCCAAGGATCCTCCGGTCGCTTCCTCACGAGGGTTGGGGTCACAGGCACAGGCCTCCAGTTATCCGGCAAGCACTTCCCCGACAGCACCACCGCAGCAGTCCAGGACAGACACACTTCCTTCACCAAGCTCCCCATCCTTCCCTTCTGTCAGACACCAACAGCGCCTGCACACACACACACACACACACACACACACACACACACACACATGCACACACACACACACACACCACTCTGTGTCTGTGTGTTTCTAGATGCCGAAGAAAGCCCACATCCCGAAGGCCTGCCATGGGCCACACCCTCTCACCAGCGGCTACCTGCTGTTCTCTGTCATCCTTTCTTAGAACAAATGGCCACCCAGATGGGACTCCTTTCTCCCTCCCGTGCACGGCACAGTGCCATCCACCCAGGGTCCAGCTCAGGGTGGTCCATGACCCCCACTTGTCAAGCCTGGCAGAACCATTTTAATTCTTTGCACGCACCTCGAGGGTTTCTGCACAGATGGTCCCACTCACTGCTGCAGGACTTATATTTTTATCTGGTATTTTAACTTTTTATTATGGAGGATTTTACAAATTACAAGGTTAGAGGCCAGAGAGATGGTTCAATGGTTGTTCATCCAGAGGACCTGGGTTCTGTTCCTAGTACCCACATGTTGGCTAACAACTGTCTGTAACTCCAGTTCAAGAGGATCCAAAACCCTTTCCGGCTTCTGTGACATATGCGCACATATGTGCAGGCTAAACACCCATACACATGATGTAAAAATGAACTGCTGGGCGGTGGTGGCGCACACCTTTAACCCCAGCACTGAAGGAGCAGTGGATCTCTGTGAGTTTGAGGCCAGCCTAGTCTACAGAGCCAGTTCCAGGACAGCCAAGGCTACACAAAGAAACCTTGTCTCCAAAAAAAAAAAAAAAAAAAAAAAAAAAAAAATCAAATCTCTGAAAATAGATAAATAAATAAATCACAAGGCTGTTTAAGGGACACCTGTGAACCTGTTACCCACGTCAACAAGTACTATTTCACGGCCAATCTAGATCATTATTTACCCAACTTTCCTCCACTTGCAAGATTTTTTTCCCCCCCTGAGATAGGGTTTCTCGATGTAACAGCCCTGGCTTTCCTGGAACTCTTCTCTGTAGCCCAGGCTGGCCTTGAACTCACAGAGATCCACCTGCCTCTGCCTCCTGAATGCTGGGATTAAAGGTGTTCACCACCACCGCCCGGCCTGAAGATTAAGTCCCAAATTTCCTTCCCATGTAATCTGCAAATATTTTAGTGTATTTCTCTCACATGGCCAGTGTATTATATTCCTAAAACGTGGCCATGATGTCATCATCACACCAAAAGCAAACGAACCATGATTCTTTAAAAATAACCACTCTACCATTGGGTTCAAAGTCCCTGGTTTGAGCCATAATCGTTGTTCATACAGGTTTGAAGCACCATCCACATGCCTTTTTTTTTTTTTTTTAACGAAGGTCAGTGTGAACATGGCTCCCTCCCGGCGGCAGCTGTCAGGTATGAGTGTGCCTCCTCTGTTCTCCTCTGTCCAGCCCTAGCTGACTGAGAGCACTTGGAAGGTGATGGGCTGCTGCTGTGTGTAAACGTATCTCCTGTGCCTGGCCCAGGGCTTACAACCTGGGTGAAGGACAGGATGGTTTCCCAAGCCTGAGGTGTTCGCTGTGGGAGTGGTGGGTAAAGGGGTGCTCAGAACACCTCTCAGCAAGACTCTGGCTGACAGACTTTCTCTCCTTTTTTTTTCTCTGTATCATGAAGCAGTCAGAGGCAATGATTTCTAAAGTCCCTACAGGAACCAGGGAGTCCCCCATTCACCATACACTTGCTGCCCTCTGCTGGCAAGCTCAGCTCAGGACCTTGGTGTCCCTGGGAGGCTGGGAACAAACAGGGATGAGTCCACGGCTCTGTGAGACGACAGAGCTTGCAACTTGGTTGCCTGGCCTGGATCTACGTTACATGAAGGGCGTGTTTCTCTTTGCCTCGTTTGCCTACTCTTCCTGTGTGGTGGGCACCTGAGGTTCCAGGAAAGCTCTGGAAGACCCCACCACAGGCCATCAAATCCCCACATAGACTGAGAAGACTGGGCCCAGGTGATGTTCATAGGTGCTTGAGTCAAAGCTGAGGGGCAGTGGGAAGCCAGGGCAGGGGAAGAACAAACGAAGACATCATGGGCTTTATAATGAAGGTGCCACTCAGCCTGCCTAGTGGGCTTCTCCTTCTTTGACAAGTCCTGACAGTTTATGATCCACGCAAGTTTAGTGGGGAGCCAGCACCATTCACCCATCAGAGACACGGCTCCTAGATCTATCTCTCTCTCTCTCTCTCTCTCTCTCTCTCTCTCTCTCTCTCTCTCACACACACACACACACACACACACACACACACACACACACACACACACACACTATACTGTGTGTGGTGCAGTCACCATGCCCCTCCCTCCTCCCCTCCCTCCCTTTCTTTCCTCTCTTCCTTTCATATTTTCACATTTGTTAGAACTCCTGTGGTTCCAGATATCAGGACTCAAAATACCGCTGACTTTGTCCACAGATGAGAACTTGCCTGGGACAGACAGCAGACAGGAACTGGTGCTCTACGAGACAGGAAATGATCTCTGTCCTTTGCCCCCTGCTTCTCTCTTTATATCTACTTGGTTTCTTTCTTAGCACCAACTGGTGCTTTGTGCTCACTGATCCATGAGGCAGAGGTGGCCACCAACAGCTCTTGACTTATCCTCACTCAACCTCTGGCTCCTTCTTCTTTGCCCCAATTCAGATTTCTATACTGGTCCCCTTGGACCAACTAACACATCCTGCAGAGCCCACTACACAATTTGTGAGGCCTAAAGCAAGACGCAAACCTGGGACTCTATACTCAGAAGAGAAGAGGAAGTGCCAACCAGGCCTGGGTAGCCTTCCTCCTTTCCTCCACGTTCTCTTGTTGGATCTGTCAGGGTGCTGTTTCATTTCTACTCAGTGTTATCGCTAGGAAAGAAAAAAGTCTAAATTCTCAATTACTTACTTGATTTTTCCACCTGTCTGCATGCATGCAAAGCCAGTTACTGAAGTCACACCGCAGACCCACTGAAGTGGCACAATTCATGTTGTGTGAACTCAGTGGCCAGAGGACACAAACACAAAGCAAACTCCTGACGATGGAAAGCAGAAGAGAAATTGTTCCCAGAACCCCCCAGCTCCTCAGACCTAGGCTGCGCTGAGGGAGTCCAGACCTTCTCAGGTATCCTGAACCCTAGTCCCAAGCTGGCCGAGAGGTGGGGCAGGGATGAGAGTCAGGGAAGTTGGTCCAGGTGTCCCCCCTTCCCATAGTCCCCCCAGCAACTGCTACTTCCAGGGGACTCTCTGTGCCCTTCGGCCAGTCCCACCACATACATAGTCCATGCTCTTCCAGCTTGAAGCTAAGATGGCCACCATGGTCACCCCAAGATGCTGCAGCATATGTGAGCCCTCTCCATGTCTGTCCAGGAGGCAAGACAGAGACAGCAGCTGAGAACTCATCCAGGGAAGGCAGCCAGGGGACAGGGAGTGACCATCCGAGCCCCAGAATATGCACCCCAGTTCTTTCCAACTCTACCCCACAGCACAAGTCTAAGAGTGAAGTTGTTAGCAGTCTCAAGACAATAATCCCTGAGTGCAGCCACACTCACAGGGTCTAGGATGGAGGTGGAAGTGTGAAGCCAAGTAAGAGCCTCAGATAGAAACAGTTCCCTGAGCGGAGGTGGGAAAGGGCTGGGAAAACCAAGCAGTAGCTGACATGTTATATTACAAAGTGCAAGTATCTCCCTTGCCTTCCAAACACATGAACACTCACAGACAGGGGATTCAACCACATACATTTACTGCAACCTGACTCATGAGGACCCATCATTAGCAGCCGTGTTTAATTTAGTGGCTGAACCATCACAGATTAGCTAAAGCATTGATTATGGACTTCAGGACTCCGAGTGTCCCGCCTCTGCCTCCTCTCCCACCACTAGTTTTTCTGCATTTATAGCCACCTCCCAGGTGACAACGCTGTGGCCCCAGGATGCTCATCGGGGCACGCGTGGCAGCCCACCTACCAGTGTGGCCTTGTGGTCACTCCTGGCTGTGAGCCTCTTTCCTGCAGGTAGAGTGGAGTCACCTGGGGCTGGTCTCTGGAGAGTGACAGCTGCAGGGCTGCCTCATGCTCTGCAGAGGAGGGGGGCACAGAAGAAAGTCCTTCCCCAGATTAGGGGTTCTGCTGGGATGGCTGTCATTAACTCACTGGAAGCTGCAAGGCTGTTACCTGCTGTAGGGCTTTTCTTGTTGCTATGACAAGATCCCAGACGGAAACAAGTGAGGAAAGGATTACTGTGACTCACTGTTCCGGAGAGTTCGGTCTGTCGCGGCGGTGAAGACACAGCAGGGTGGTGGAGCTGTGTTGGCTTGCTCCTGGTTAGGACCAGGAAACAGACCAGGACCCGGGTTTTAACCTTCCAGGCCTGCCTCTAGTTACCTACTTAAGCAGCTAGGCCCCGCCTCTTGAAGGCTCTTGACCTCTCTAAAGAATGTCACCATCTGGAGAAACAAGCATTCCAAACATGAGCCTGTGGGAGCATTTCAGTGACAGACAGTAACAGCACAGGGTGTGCAGCGGCAGGCTGGGAGTGCCTGGGTTAGTCCTGGCCCACCCATGGGGGGTACCCACAACCTGCTGACTACACACACCAATCTGCCTCACCCCTCCAGAGTCACCAGGAGATGTCAGGAACCCTGGCAACTGAGCTCCCAAAATTACTCCGTCTTTTCCAACGTCTAGTCTGATGTGGGAGAATATTACTATTGCACATTTTTTTTTTCTTCATCATGACTTCTATTCCTTCTCTTGGGTTTTGCCTTTTCATGCCCTTTGACAGCTTTCCCTCTGAGCTGTCTCTTCTTGCTGGTATGTAATAGCTTTGGGGGGTTTTGTTAACTGTTCATCCTCACTAACTGTTGCAAGCATTTATTCTTTGCTACTTCTCTGTGTCTTTTAGCTTTATTGCCGTACCAATTACTATGCAGGTGACAGCCACTCCGAGCCTCGGCTTCCTCATTTAGAAGGAAATAGCTGCCACCTTGGCTTGCTGGGAGGATTAAACAAGTGCCGGGGCTTGCCATACTTAGCCATGCCATCGTCTCCCGATAAATGGGACTGTCACTGTAGTCTTAGAGTAGTCTGCCCGTGTTGCTTTTCCTGTTGCTGTGATAAAAATACTGACAAGACGTAAGGGGAAAATGGTTTGTTTTAGCTTACAGTTTCAGGTCACAGCCCATCATGGTGAAGAAGTCAAGGCATCAGGAGCTTAAAGCAGCTGGGTCACAGGTTCACAGTCAGAAGAGAGCGATGAATGCATGCACGGCAGTGCTGAGCTCACTTTCCCCAGAATCTCCTGCCTAGGGAATGGGGTCACCCACGGTGGGTGGGTCTTCTCCCCTCAATCAACCCTGTCAAGATTATACACTGCAAACCCCTCTCCCAGGTGACTCTCCCTTCTGTCAGGTAGACAACACCAACCATCACACCAGATCTCTCCACATTACACCCAAAGATCCCCAAGTCCCAGACTGCACTTCCTGGTCTTTGATAATGATATGAAGCAAGCAGAGAATGCCGGGGACTACTGAAAGGCCACCTGGATGGGATCTACTTTTCATCTTGTGGGACTTTCACAGAAATGTTTGCTGAAGTTGGAGCAAGGGCCCATGAAAAAGACCAAGAGCTGTGAGAGTCCGTCTAACCCCACCTCCCTTTGTTCCCTGCCTCAGCCAGCCCCTGGGTACTGCAGCCTGCAGGAAGGCCTGCCCTATCTGGACATGGTGATTGCAGAGACCCTGAGGATGTACCCACCAGCTTTCAGGTATGTCCACGGCCCCTTGAACATCACTGTTTGGGGCCTTTACTGATCCTCAGTCTGTTGCAGCCTATCATCGCACATGTCCTGAAGGGTTCCTGGGTTTCTTTGTATCCCCTGGAGCACCAGGCACAAGGCCTGAAAAGTCTGGCTCATTCTCCTGTAGGTTAACTATCTTTACCAAACATTACTAGCCTTTCCTGCCACAGCCTTCCTCCTTAGCCCAGCCCCGTCTCTTTGACCTCTTAGCCTTTGGTGGACTCTGCCATCACCCCTGCCCATTGATCCATCCATCCATCATTCACTCACCACCTATATATTCCGCGCTAAGTACTAGAAAATTAGCCCATGCACAAAACAGGCTAAAGTCCCTGCCCTTGGAGGTGACATTCAGCAGAGGACCATCTAGGGCTGGAATGTTCCTTCCTTGGTGTCCAGCAGCCTCTGCTGGAGCTCTTACACAAGACTTCATGGCAAGAATTTCCTTTTTCAAAGATTTACTTATTTGTGTGTGTGCATGTGTGTGCCTTCACGGGTTTATGTGCACCACTTGCTTGCAGGTGCCAGCAGAGGTCAGAGGGCATCAGATCCTCTGGAACTGGAGTTGCAGGAGGTTGTGAGCCACCTGATATGGGTGCTGGGAACTGAACCCAGTGAGACCAGTAAGTGCTCTTAGCTGCTGAGCCGTTTCTGCGGCAGCGAGGGCTTCCGCCTCTCCACCCAGCACTTTATGTTACGTTCATATTACATGTCCTTCATATTACATTCTTGGACACATTTCAGTACTTGCAACATCACACCAACCTGCAAATCAGATTAGGAACCAGGTCTGCTTCTTTCAAACTCCCCCAAACCGAGTGCCCCATGGGGAAAGGCATCTTACCCAGGGTCCCTTGAAGGTAATGAAATAGCAAGCAGACTTCACAGAAGTAGCATGAAGCATTTAATCGTATCTCATAAACTTCACTCCGCACTTCTTCAAATACCACGGAGACCATATGGAGATACCTTTAGTCATTTTCAAGAGAAAATGTGATCTGAGGGTAGCTCAAAGGAATGTTTCAAACCACAAACACGACAGATTATGTGTACAGATATAATCCAAAATGCGCTGGCCCAGGAGCAAATATTCCAAGTTGCTGTAGTGTGAATTGAGGGTCTCTGGACACAGATCAGCTCATTAATTCAAAGGCTTCCTTGTTGCTCTTCTGATGCTGGTAGAAAGACCCAAGTCTACCGCCCTGCTGTGGCTTTCTTAGAAGCCACAAGTAACCTGATGTCCAATCCTTTTTTCTTCTTCATGATTTACATCCAGCTTTCCTCCCAGGGGACTTGGCAGGCAGCTGGTATGTAGTGCGAAGTGTAAATTCAAAATGAAACTCAAAACTAAGCATTCAGTAGTAAAACAGAACCAGGCTACTTCAAGGCCCATCTCCAAGGCCCAGGAATGACTGATAATGGGGGTCAGGTCTTCCCATTGTTGCTGAGATTCCTGGGAAAGAGGGAACTGGCTGAGCTGAACAACTATATCTCCCCAGAAGGAGGAAATTATATAAATTGGCCAAAACTACATCATTTCAGGCTGGGTGTGGTGGTGCATGCCTTCAATCCCAGCACTCAGAAGATAGATCTCTGTGAGTTCTGGGCTGGCTAGGACAACATAATGAGACCTTATCTCAAAATTTTAAAAAGGGGGAAAAAATCATTTCCTAGATCTAAACCCAATCAAAAATCCATGTCATGGCCAGACATGGTGGTGAATACCTATAACCCTAGACAGCATTTGAGCAGCTGAGACGGATCACTCATCACTCGCCCAAGGGTTTATCTCACCTGAGGAAGTAGTACCCTCAGCCCCGCCCCTTTTCATCTTCTACTGAGGAAATTAACCCTTCAGTGTCTGCTAAACCAGCAGTGACTTTTTCTGAAGGAAATGCCATGTAAGACAATGCTGATGTCCCTCAAGGCCCACCAATAGTTGCCTCTAGACCTTGAACCTCTGGTACTGGCTTATCAATCATGGTGTTTCCACGCATAAAACAGATAGGAAGCCAACTGCATTTCTGTTTGATCTGTAAAAGCAGAAAAATTCTCAAACAAATGAAAGAAAGGCTGCATTCGATCATGGCAAAAGTAAGTCTTGGCCAGTGAATCAATTTCCAGATTTGAGCCAGTCTGCAGACCCAGAACCCCTGGAATGACAGGGTGGCCAGGTTCCCCTGAGGAAGGATCCTGATAAGACACCTAAAAGTTGTACAGTTATTCTTTCTCCAGTTCTTCCCCAGAGGGACCTGAGGCCTTTTACAGAGGCAGTTGTACATTGGGGGGAAGGAGACAATCACACTCTCCAGGGTCTGTGGGATACCGGTTCTCAATTAACACCGATTCCAGGAGATCCCACGAAACAGTGTGGCCCTCCAGTAGGGCTCATGGAAGCCAGGTGATTAATGGAGTTTTGGCTGATGTCCAACTCACAGTAGGTCCAGTAGGTCCCCAAACTCATCCTGTGGGTACTTCCCCAGTTCCAGAATGCGTAATTGAGATAGATATGCTCAGAAGTTGGCAGAATTCTCACACTGGTCCCCTGACCTGTGGAGTGAGGGCTGTTGTGGTTGGAAAGGCTGAAAGGCTTTAGAGTTGCCTCTGCCAAAGAAAATAGTGAATTAGTCATAAAGTGGGATGTGCACAGCGCCAATCTATTATCAAATGGAAGTGGTAAATACGAGATCAGGCCTGAGCAGGTCCTGAAGGCACAAGCAAATTACATGAAGAAGTTGCCCAAATGCCTACGGTTTCCATTCCTGTTACAATGCCGTCTGCTGCCAAGCATGCACCCATAGCCTCATAGAGTGTTCTCTATGATCAGTTGACTGAGGAAGAGAAGTCTAGGGCCTGGTTTACTGATGGTTCTGTACATTATCCCAGAACCACCCAGAAGTGGACAGCTGCAGCATTAAAACCCCTTTCTCAGACAACCCTGAAAGATACCGGCAAAGGGAAATCTTCACAGTGGGCAGAACTTTGGGCAGTACACATGGTATTACAGTTTGTTTGGAAGGAGAAATGGCCAGATGTGTGATTGTTCACTGATTCATGGGCTATAGCCAATGGATTGGCTGGATGGTCAGGGACTTGGAAAGGGCATAATTGGAAAATTGGTGAGAAAAACATCTGGGGAAGAAGTATATGGATAGATCTCTCCAAACGGGCAAAGGATGTGAAGATTCTTATGTCTCATGTAAATGCTCATCAAAAGGTGACTTCAGCTGAGAAGGAGCTCACTAATCAAATAGATAAGATGACCTGTTCTGTGGACAGTCAGCTGCTTTCCCTGGCCATCACCCAATGGGCCCATGAACAAAGTGGCCATGGTGGCAGAGATGGAGGTTATGCATGGGTTCAACAATATGGACTTCACTCACCAAGGCTGACCTGGCTACAGCTGCTGATGAATGCCAGATCCACCAACAGCAGAGACCAACACTGAGCCCCACATATGGCACCATTCCTCGGGGTGACCAGCCAGCAACCTGGTGGCAGGGTGACTACAATGGACCACTTCCTCCATGGAAAGGACAACGCTTTGTCCTTACTCGAGTAGATACTTATTCTGGTTATGGATTTGCCTTTTCTGCACACAATGCTTCTGCCAAAATCCATGGACTTACAGAATGCCTGATCCACTGACATAGTATTCCACACAGCATTGCTTCTGACCAGGGAACTCACTTCACAGCCAGAGAAGTGTGACAGTGGACCCACAATCATGGAATCCACTGGTCTTACCATGTTCCCCACCATTCTGAAGCAGCTGGCCTGATAGATAGAATGACCTTTTGAAGACACAGTTGCAGCACCAATTAGGTGGCAGCAGGCTGGAGGGCTGGGGAAGGGTTCTCCAGAAGGCAGGAGATGCTTTGAATCAGCGTCCAGTATATGGTATGTTTTCTCCCATAGCCAGGATCCATGGGTCCAGGAATCAAGGGTGGAATCCACTCACTATCACCCCTAGTGACCCAACTGGGAAAGTTTTGGCTTCCTGTTCCCACAACCCTAAGTTCTGCTGGCCTAGAAGTTTTGGTTCCAGATGGGGGAGTGCTCCTGCCAGTAGCCACAACAAACACGCCATGGAACTGGAAGCTCAGCTTCCCTTCGTCACTTTGGGCTTCTAATGCCCTTAAAACAACAGGCGAAGAAAGGAATAAGTGTTGGGAGGGTGACAGATCCAGATTACCATGGGAAATTGGATTGCCTCTCCACAATGGAGGTAAGAAGGATTACGTCTGGAGTGCAGGAGACCCTTTAGGGTGTCTCTTGGTCCTACTATGTCCTGTGATGAAAGCTAATGAGAAGCTACAACAGCCGAATCCAGGCAGGATGACAAAGGCACAGACCCTTCATGAAGGTTTGGTCACTCCTCCAGGAAAAGAGCCAAGGCCTGCTGAGGTGCTTCCCGAGGGTGGAGGAAAAAAAAGAATGGGTAGTAGAGGATGGTAGTTCTAAATACCATCTAATGCCACGTGACCAGCTGCAGAAACAAGGATTATAACTGACATGAGTGCTTCTGTTGTATTTTGTTAATGTTTTTGTACAGATATTTGTGTTTTCGTGCTACTTCCTTATACGTTGTAACATCAATTAAGAGAATATCAACGGTTATCATACTAGAAGGATGTCCCCCAAGGGACAGTGCCACTATTCTAAATTTATGATATGTTTGTGGTTGTACAAGGGACAGTTATATCATGTTAGGTGTAATTATGACCTGGTTAAATATATATAATGCACTTCTGAGTGTACATGGGATGGTTATATTTAGGCATTATGACCTGGTTCTTGTTTTTCATTTGGAAATTAATAATGACATAAGGATACATGATTGTGTGTCAAGTTGACAAGGGGTGGATCATGATGGCTATTCTTAGATGTCAAATTGACTATATCTGGAAAGAACTATAATCCAGAAATGGAGGGAGGGCACACTCGAGATCCAGATTTTGAGGCTGGAAGACACAGGCTTTGGACCTGGATCTTGAGGTGGGATGACACACACCTTTAATCCAGATCTTGAGGCTGGAAGGCACACCTTTAATCTGGCCACACCTTTGCTGGAAGCCTAGATAAGGACAATGAAGAAGGAAGGTTTGTTCGTTTGTTCTTCGCCTGCCTGCCCTCGTCTTGCCAGCTTCCTGGTTTCTGATCTGCTCTCTCCTCCTTGTCACAGCTTTAGTTCATGAGATAGAGTTGTATTAGTCAGGGTTCTCTAACGGAACAACTAGAGAGCTTAAGGATATGGATCTGTACTGGAACCCTGAGGGAACAGGTTCTAACCCCAGTGAAGGAATGGTTCATCAACAGGATAGATGGCCTTGCCAGTGAGAGTGAGGACCAGCAGGCAAAAAGCAGACACTGCCTTCTCCCATGTCCTTTTGTGTGGGCTGCCACCAAGAGGTGTGACCCAGATACAGGGTGGGTCTCCATCTCAAATAATCCAACCAAGAAAAGTCCCTCACAAGTGTGCCCAGCTGCTTGAGTTTTAGTTAATTCCGGATGTAGTCAAGTTAACGACCAAGATTATCCATTAATGACTGATCCATCACTAGTCAATGGCATATAGGGGCTAAGATGCAGGTCCACAGGATGGGCCACCCAATCGTGATCTTAACATGAGAACCACCCATGGAATGGGGAGCAGAGGACAGAAGCCAGACAGCAGGGCTACACTACCAAATGAGAGGAGATGAAGGGAAAGAGAAAACGAGGGTATTAGGGGAGGCTTGACTGTGATCAAGAAGACCGAAGAGGCAATGGCTGAGGAACGACCTTTAGATTGATGTAGCCCCTAGAAGTCACCTCCACAAGCCCCACACACATGGAGGGCTCCCCAGCGCTCCACTCATGGATGAGGCATTATCTCCAAGGGCCATGCACATCACAAGGGCCTTGAGATTGGAAGGGGTTTATGGGACAAAAACTTGGTTTCCTCTCTGGTTCACCCTGGCACGAGGGTTGGGTCCAGTCTCTAGTCTCACTCCATCTTGGGTCCCATAACACCTGAAGCCCCTACCCACTGGCACACTGGCAAGCTTTCCTGCCTCTATCTCCCACAGATTCACACGGGAGGCAGCACAGGACTGTGAGGTGCTGGGACAGCACATCCCCGCAGGTACAGTGCTGGAGATAGCTGTGGGTGCCCTACACTACGACCCAGAGCACTGGCCATACCCTGAGATCTTTGAACCTGAAAGGTGAGTGGATTCTGTCTAGAAACAGGTGTCCCTGAGGGATGTGAGTGTATGGGATGGAAATTTTGCTATAGAGACAGCAGATAGGAGTCACAGGCAAAGTTGTCCCCAAACAAAGATCACACCAATTCAGACAGACTGTGAAGCACCATTTCCAAAGGAAAGCTAATCCAAAGATCTAGCATGATAGCAATAATGCACATAAGAGTCAGTATCTTCTGTTTGTCCAGGCCAGGACACAGGAGACAGGGTTGGTTTGTTTTTATTTTTTCAGATTTCATTTCTAATTATGTGTCGTGTGTGTGTGTGTGTGTGTGTGTGTGTGTGTGTGTGTGTGTGTGTATGTGTGTGTGTGTGTGTGTGTGTGTGTGTGTGTGTGTGTGTGTGTATCTATGGAGGCCAGAACTGCATCAGGTCCCATGGAGCTGGAGCTACAGGTAGGTATGAGCTGCCCAGCATAAATACTGGGAACCAAACTCTAGTCCTCTACAAGAGTGGTACATGATCTCAACCACTGAACCATCTCTCCACCTTGCAGGGTTATATTTTGTGTGTGCATGAGAAAGCAACAAAACACATCACTTCCATCTAGTGCACTCATATCAGCATAACTGCCCTTCAAACCTAAATTCATGAGATCCAACAGACCCGGGTCCTCTTCCTTTCATGGACATGAATCTGGCTGCTGTCGATTTCATTTCTAGGGTATATGGTATAAAACACCTGGGCAGCCCTCACACGCTGCTTCTTGACAGAATCAGTCACTTTCCTTCTCCTGTGGCCCACCAGGGGAGGCGCTAAAGGAGCCACTGGGGTTCTCCATTTACTGACTCCATCTGAACCCAGTGCACCTCTCCACTAACTAACATCCCACAGCTCAGGAGCTCCTGCAAACACGACAAAAATTCATAACCAAAAACAGCAGCTGTGGGACTCACAGCATGACAAGAAAGCCTAGAAGTGGTAAGAAGCAAGCTGGTCATCACAGGTTGGTGACTGTCACCTAGCTCCACAGAGCTAGGGCTGAGATCTGATGGCAAGCTCAGTCCTTCTGCCTTCAGTCCAAATCTTGAGGCGCCCAAGGACTCAAGCTTCCCACATTCTGGGCAGCAAAGCCAGGGCAGTGGGGAGGTAGCCTCCAGTCTTCGACGGGATAGCAGGTCGGACCCTGGGAGGGCTTCTGGGATGTGGCCAAAGTGCCTGGGAACTTCACTGAGGAGGAAATGAGAGAAGCTGTGTGGTCTGATGTGAGGGGAGGGGAGGCATGCTGGGGTCGGGGTGTGCTTGTCAAGTCTTAGGAGTTTGGATTATCTCTGGGCTTCACACATACATGGATAATAATGACTTCCTAGACAAGGAGAGAGGGTGCACTCAGTTGTCTGTCTGAATGGAGCAGCTTCTGGGATTGGGCAGGACAGTGCTGAGGGACCAGAGCATGGCGGTCAGAGGCCACCAGCTACCCAGAACCTTGAGAACAGTCCTGGACACAGGATCTTCTTGTCCCTGGTTGAGGGAAGGGACCTCAGATGAAGGGGTCGCTTAGCCAGAAATGAGAATTCAGATCGGTCGTTTCCAACCTGTGTCCTGCATATCACACATGTATATTACGATTCATAACAGTGGCAAAATTATAGTTATGAAGTAGCAATGAAATAATTTTATGGGGGGGGGGCTCATCACAACAGGAAGACTGTATTAAAGGGTCGCAGCATTAGGAAGATTGAGAAGCACTGCCTCCGATGGGGCAGGTGTCTCAGGCTGACTGTAACCTCCACCTGACCCGTAGGTTCACAGCAGAGGCTCGGCTTCAGCAGAGACCCTTCACATACCTGCCCTTCGGAGCTGGCCCCAGGAGCTGCCTCGGAGTGCGGCTGGGGCTGCTGGTGGTCAAGCTGACAGTCCTCCAGATCCTACACAAGTTCCGCTTTGAAGCCAGCTCTAAGACTGAGGTGAGGGTCTGGTGTTCCAGGGAGGGCCCCACCCTGCTTCTCTGCCTGTGAGCCAGGGCTGGTCCCCCTCCTCCCAGGGATGCCCCGTCTCTCAATCAAAGCATGTGCTAGAAACTACAGCCTCCATCTCATCCCGGTGTGAGGGGGGGTGACTGCACGCTTGTGCTCCAGTAAGTGCTGGCCTGACTCCATGAGATTCTCTTATTAGCATCACCCTCAGTACAGTGGCAAGTAACTGTCATCGTAACTGATCCTGAAGGGCTTTGGAGTGCTCGACTTTTTCTACAGAAAGAAGCCAGGGACCCTCTCTCTGGCTCCTTCCGACTCCCAAGGTTTTGTCTCTCAGCCCACAGCAAGATTTTCACAAGCCATGCTTCAGGCTAAGTTCTGACAAATATTTTAATTTACTCTATTTTAGGTTCCACTTCAGCTAGAATCCAAATCTGCCCTAGGCCCCCAAAATGGAGTCCACATCAAGATTGTGTCACGTTGACAGAGAAGTCAAGTAGAAAGCACTTTGTGATGATGACATCTGCAAGTCCTGTTTGAAGGGCTCCCCCCGGGATTCCAACAAAAGTCTGGTGTGGAGACAGAAATGTTTAAAAAAATACAGAGATGGTATCTTTATCTTAGGGTGATTAAAAGGGTACCTGGCACTTGAGCATGTTATTTATGTCACAGGTCCTGGACGTTTAATAAATGTTTGTCACGCTTCATTTTGACAGTGGGGTTCAAAGCATGGCTTTCTTGGGATTGAGGTTAAATAAGGGAAAGGTCATTTTGATTAAACCGTGAGTATGGTGTCAAAACAGTCCTGGCCTCAGAACGATACAGGGGAAACAGGGAAACTTGGGTGAACAGGTCCTGAGGGCACCAGCATGGGCTTTTTTAGCTTCTCGTGATGAATAGGTTTCAGAGAATAATATGTATGGACACTCAGCCTCAAAGTGGCTCCAAAGCCTCATTATGTTTTGACTAAATAAGGGTAGAAGAAATTTACTGGAAGTTTCCACAGACAGAATAATACAGGTTAAAGGATCTTTTTCTTTAAAGGGCACACTGTTGGCTCTCTTAATGCTTGGTCCAGGGGTTCAGACTCATTTGGAGAAAACCAAACATTCCTGGAGACCTGCGGACCTCCCTTACTTCCCTGACAGTTCTCCCAGTTTCTGACACTTATCAGCCACTGCAGGAGGCCCAGCTAAACATGCAGGTAAGCTGGGCGGTGGTGGCACACACCTTTAATCCCAGCACTTGGGAAGCAGAGGCAGACAGATCTCTGTGAGTTTGAGGCCAGCCTGGGATACAAAGTGAGTTCCAGGACAGGCTCCAAAGCTATACAGAGAAACCCTGCATTGGGGAAAAAAAATTCATGTCCCTGCTGAAGGAACAGTCCAAAACTGGAACAGGAGGGGTGGCCATCTGATGAAAGGTGTTAGAATGATGTCTGGCGCAAAAGGGTACAGGATTCAGGGAAAAAACATGTAGATGCAACTGATTAGAAGGGTCCATGAGGATCTAGGTGGAATATAACAGAAGATTGTGTGCACATCCTGTTTCCTGCCCAAGGTTATTGGTGTTGGGCATGAACAGAGTAGGATGTAAGCAGGGCTAGGAAGGACATTGAGGGTTCTCACTGCTAGAAGGGATGGGCTTCCAGTGATTCTAACAGTCCTGTCTGTGAAGACAGTGGCCTTATTTATAGACCTCACAGCAGGTCTATAAATAATAAATATATAATAAATATGATAATAAAAAATATAATCATAAACAGCCTTTCTTCCCCAGCCCCACACAACCGGGCAACTGCTCGTGCGGCTCTAAGCCCCTCCCTAGCACTGCCAGTCCAAACAGTGTCCTCTGCAACACTCACAGGACCAGACAGATGCCCTCCCCACCCTCTACACTACCACAGCAGGACCAAGAACTCAAGCAAAACACAGTGAACTTTCAGGATCAGTCAGGATGTGATAGAGCCACATTGAAAACTCATGAAAAGCACATTGTCTGCAGCAGCTATGTGGCTGACCCTAAAGCGAAGGCTTATCTTTCTGACCACTTAACTCAGCTCTCTCTGGATTGATTAGTAACAATGCCCTGTGTAAGGTGTTAGGTCACTCCAAAGATGATAAATCTAGTTAAACTGCCTTAGATCTGATCACCACAGGACATACCAATTGCACACCTCTTTAAGATGGAGTCAGTCTCCCTGCCAGCTTGGACCACACAAGTGTATTCAGACACAGATGCATGTGGAGAACACGTTGTTCAATGGGGAAACTAGGTTTTGTGGGACAAAACCTTTCTATCAATTGGAGGAAAGAAAAATATAAATATACATGTGAACACGTGACTATATTGCAAGGGCCCTTCCTAGAACCTTGGAAGAGGAGGTAGCAAGTGAGGGAACCAGACCTTCAGCCCTACAGAGGCCAGTGATATTAACTGTTACATCTTGCTACGGTCTGAATGTTTCTCCCCACAAACCCATGTTAAATCTGCACCCACTGGTGATGGTCTCGGGATGTGGGTTCTTCAGGAGGTAGTTAGGTCCAGAGAATGAAGCCCTCATCAGTGAGATTAACATCCTTATAAGGGCCTGAGTTAGAAATCCTTCTGCCTCCAAGGTTATTGTAAGATGGCCAGCTATGAGGAATGATCCTTAACAGACCCTGAATCTACAGGCACCTTGATTGTGAACTTTCTAGTCTCCAGAACCTTGAACAATAAATGCTTAGTTTTCATTAAAGCCACTCAGCTTATAGTAATTTGATTTATTAGCCTACAAGACTAAGATAATCCCAACGCCCAGGGAAGGGCCTGCTCCCTATTCTTGGTAAACACACTGAAAAATGAACTCCAGCCTTGATCGTTTCATAGTCTTTTATTTCCATACTCTTATGTGACATTTGCAGCACAGGTTAGTCAATCTCACTGGGACAGAAAACCCACACCCGGGAGGTGTCCTGTATGCTTACGGGATTTGGGTACAGGCACTTAGGAGACAAGCCCAGGACTCGGGGGTACTCGTCTATGTCTCCTGTTGGGGGCAGGGGGGAATGTACTTAATTTATACCAAGAACTGCCTGGGTTAGTGCCAGAGCAGTGGGCGGAAGTGACAGCGATGCCCGAGGCCTTCCCTGTAGTCTCCCCCAAAGGCCACTATGCTACTCTGACAAAAAAGCACAATGGACCACAGGACCCTCCAACAGAACTGTTCGACAGACATACACTCTTAACAATTAAAAAATTCTATAAAACAGTATGTAGAAATTCTGTGCTTATAGTTAATAAACATCAAAGTCATCAAAGAGTTAAAAATACAATGCTAATATTACTAAAAGGCAAACTTGGGCTCACAATCACTACTGGTGGGATCATAAGCCAACCTGAAAGGACCTAAAAACTAAAACTGTTATCAGCCAAGGATTAAGATTGTAGCTTCAAGTCAGGCCTGGCAATATAGACCTGTAATCCCAGCTGCTCAGGAGACTGAGGCAGAATGTAATTTAGCAAAACTCTGCCTCATAATAAAAACATTTTAAAAGGGCTGGGGGTGTAGCTCAGTGGTAGAGTGTTTGCCTAGCAAGCACAAGGCCCATCCCCAGCACTAGGGGAGAAAAGAAAAAAAAAAAAAGAAAAAAGGACTGTAACTTCACTGAGAAGCCACATTAAATAGTTCATTAAAAGTTTTGTTTAAAAAAAGACTTTCCAAACAGCTCCATTAGAAAGGCCGAATGCACCTTGGCCACACTCATTGCCGGCCGGTGAACAAGGAACCCAGGGTAACAAAGATGGAGGGGGTAGTAGCCGGGGGCTTGGAGGAAGTGGAATATTGGATGAGGTACTCGGGGTAAACTTGATGCTTCTCAAAAACTACAAAGATGGTTGGGTCGGACACGCTGTTCACGCAGCTGTCATAGAAGGTATTGCTCTGGCCCTCCTTGGCTGGAGGGCGGACGAAAGCAGCATTGCCCCTGATGAAGTCTCCCACCAGCACCCGGGCCAGGAACATGGTGTGGGAATGCGTGTCGGACTTGCTGTAGTGGTGGGAATAGGCAGCGTCTCTCGCAAAGTAGCTCCCTGAAATGACACACACAGGCTCTACAGGGCCCTGAAGGGCCCATCCTAGAACTGATGCCAGCAGTCTCTGCTCTTCCAACACCACAACACCCCCTTCGACTCCAGTTCTCGACCCTCTTCGCCACTCCTGGAAGTCATCAACACCTCTCTATGTAGCCGGGCATGAGAGGACGTCCCTAACTAATCTTAGCTCTGAATCCAGCGAAAACCTAGAGTCAATACTTGGTTCTGGACTTCCGTTTCGCACCTATAGAACAGGGCTGCCCCACCCAGCCTCAGTGGGTACCATGGAAAAGGAGCAACATTCTTCCTACTGAGCCATTCTACAGACACCAGTAGCCCAACCTATAGAACAATGATTCTTCTCAAATGGGAACCTGAACTAGAAGCTGCTCCCTCTCACAGGGCTTACAAACCTATCAGCAGCTTGTCAATCCCACAAATGTCACATCAGACTAAAACTGATGATCAGGTAGTCCATGGAGTTCAAATCAAACAAACAGATTCTTTTGGGTTTTGTTTGTTTGTTTCTTGAGATACGGTCTCTCTACATAGCCCTGGCTCTCCTGGAACTCATGTAGATCAGGATGGCTTCAAACTCACAGAGATCCACCTGCCTTCTTCGTAATGAGTATTGGAAGGTGCAAGAGAACCACAGATGCCAGTTACTTAAAAATGGTTCAGAAAATGAAAAGATGAAAGAAGCCAACATGGCAACATGTTAAAATTGAGGAATGTGGATACAATTTATGCAAGAATCACTATACATACATGTGTGTATAAATACATAAACACACAGCTTGCAACTTTGCTGTGAGTTTGAAATTACTACCAAATAATGTTTTAAAATAACTAAGAGAGAAAAATGCCTAGAGAATTCATATGTGCTCGATGAACGACACTCTCTGGTTTCTATTCTAAGGATGTCATTAAGGCACGGCCTAGGGTGCTCAGCAAGGTTAGAAAGGTGTAGTTGCTCTCCTCTTCCAACTCTCACTACCTCCCAGAGCCTCCACTCCACCAGAAACAAGGCCCAGTGAGCAGGACTGCCCTGCCATAAGCTGACAGAGCTCTCGATCACACGTAACGGTGGAGCTGTCCCCACCGAGCACGGCCAGAGGCACGGCACTTGTCACTGGCAGCATGGACTGGCCGGCTCCTCCTGCAGCCTCTGTGAGGCTGTCTTCAAGCCGTTTCCCAGCTGCTGGTGGAGCCAGCCCTGCCTTACCTTTGCCATAGGATGTGCCATGCAGACCACAGACCCGCCAGTCAAAGTTCTGCTGGCAGATGGCATCCACAAAGCTGGTGTTGGTACCATGGAACAGCTGCCTCTCGTCTACTTCCTTCCCTCCATTCTGTTTCTGCATCTGCCCTTTTTGCCTAGAATGGTAGAAACACGCATGCTGAAGGAAGAAGGTGTTGACCACCAAAGAACAGCTTCCTGGACCCATTTTCTAAAAAGAAAAGAAGTATCATGTGACCAGAAGGCGGCTACGGCTTCCCTAGCCAACCCCTGGAGGCTCAAGCCACAGAGCACAGAATGGAGAGAAGATGGGCTGGGGTCTGGTCAAAGAGCAAAAGGTTCCAGAAGCAGAACAGCTCTTAGAAGCTCCTGAGTGGAGCTGAACCTGGGAAGCTGCGAAGCTGAGCAAGGCTGTAAGGCTGCTGGTCTGGGGGTGGGGGCATTCGCCCTCAGAGCCCATCCTCCCCCCTTTACTATGACTGGCTCCATCACTGCAGAGAGGTATGGTACTGTCCCAGACCCACGGGAGGCCAAGTCAGCAGGCCCCAGGCATCAAGGAGAGCCATGATGAATTTCTACCCTATGTGGAGAAAAGGTAGGTGAACACGAGCATGCTGGTCCTCGTGGGAAGAACAAACAAACAAACAAACAAATAAATGAGGCCCCTCCATTCTCTAACTACAACTTGAAGTTCTTAAGGCTGATAGTGTGAGTGAACTGTCTTGCTCTGTCCCGCTGATCTTCAGAAAGTCAGAATGGACAAGGTTTACCAGTCATAATGAGAACAGGGCCAATGCTAGGGAAGCTTCAGTCCCTTCACCTTTACAGAGGGCTGCTACATCAGCCTCAGGATGGGAAAGTAAGAGCAGAGACAGTTCCTGACATACAACGGCACTGGGCGAGCATGCTGCTGCCTCTTGACTGTCCTGGAGAGGCAGGGCACGCTGATAAGCAGTCAGCAGGGTAAGAAAGACAGCTATCAGTCACACATACCACTGGTAGACTTCCCACAGGCCCAGGTTCTGGATCCGCTCGATCTTTTGAACAAAGTAGAAAGGCAGTGTGCGGTTGAAGAGGTTCCACACCTTCTGGTACTCTTCTGAGGAAGAACTGAGAATAATCTTCTACAAGGGGAAAATAATTTTCCTATGTTATTGTCAGATGACTCAAATATATGAACTGTCTTGAGATCACTGGGAATCTCTATAACTTCAAGATAAAGCCGAAGAGTGATGGTTTGCCCCCTCTTCTCTGAGATGCAGTTTCTCCAGATATGAAATGTTTTCAAAGTATAGTAATTTCCCTCTTGTTCACTCTGAAAATGGTTCCTAGGTCAGCTGGTGGTGCCTAATCTACCCATTTTAAGTATCTCCAGGATGTCACTGCTACTGTTTTATACCCCACATAGGCCAAAGACAAGAAAGTAGAGCACATGGCCTGCAAGAACTAGAATCAACAAAGGTGTGTGCGCTCCTCTAGCCCTTCACATGCTGCCTCCTGCTACCGTGTATGCTTTGAGCTCTGTAAGAGACATCCTCCCAGGACAGGCTCCATATTGGAAAAGCCTGTCTGCAGTGTCTGGCATGCTCCCAGCCCTGGAAATCAGCCAAGGTGCCTCACACTGATGGAGCACCAGGGACATTCGTCAAGACAGTGTTCTGCTCAGCACCATTCCAAGAAAGCAGGCCTCCTGTCCACTACTGTCCAGTGTCTTCCCCTCTACATGTCCCTCATCACACTCAAATACTCCCCTGTTTCTTTTTATTACTTAGTGAAACAGATGTATCAATCTAGCCCTGCTTGGAAGCTCCTTACTTCTGCCCTCCCTAGCAAATGTCACAGCTCATATTTTCCCTTACACTAAGCACCTCCTTTCTCTAAGAGCTACAGTCAACCCATACATATAACCCATAGTCACCCAGTATGAAAATCCCAAGATCTACAGAAAGAAAACAGAAAGCCCACATACATCTCTACCCTCCAGTGCCATGAGCCATCCATCTTTATAGAACCCCTTCTGTCCAGCTCCAGGGTGTGTGAATCCCATACCTTAAATCCTGGGTCTGGCAGGGCTGCAGGGTCCCAATAGTCTGGGATGCTCTTTGGGACTTGAAACTTAGTATTGCTACAAAAGGTAAGCAAAACCACTTAATTCTTAGACATATGGAAATCCACAGGTGATCTCTATTCACCAATATCACGAGTCCTGAGTCTTAGCATAATATATTTTAAGAAACAGAGGACAAGGAAGTACATAGCAAAATATCTACAGCATAAGAGCACTTTCATCTTGCCTACCAGCCAAGGCAAAAAACCATCAGTCCTGAGAGATGCACTTCTCACCTGCATCCCACCAACCACACAGAAGGGACAGAGTACTTCAATAAAGCAGTATACACGGGCCCCAGCCTTTACCAAAGTCTTGAAATTCAAAAAACACCAAAGACTTTTTTGAAGCCTTAATGATATACACTTGATATAAAGAAAATATTTTTAAAACAGTAAAATTGGCTCCCAAACCCACTTTGTAACAGAAATTTGAGTTAAGCTGATGAGAGGGTACTTGTGGTCTGTTGTTTGTCCTTAAATGTGCATTCCTTTTTGCAATTCTCACACACACACACACACACACACACACACACACACACACACACTGTGCTAAATTAAAGGGTGTCATGTAACAGAGGCATTACATTACCTTCTAAAAATATAAACAAATAAAAGTAGTACTAAAAACTGCCTCAAAGGGCTTAGAAACATCACTATGAAAAGTACAATCAGCTCATTTCCCTTACATTGAAACCTCCCCTGTCCTTCCCACAGCAGATCTACTTTCTGTTTCTGCTGGCATGGGACATGTCCCTTTATCCCAAGCCTCCAGGAAATCTCACAAATACTTTTCCTAGGAAAACGTCACGGTTTAAAAATAATTAAGCAAGGATCCAAAAGCAAGAACCAGCCCCAAGGTTCTTTTTTTCACCTGTTTCACCTAGGAAGATGGTGAAATTATCAGACAGATTATAATCAGCGTTTATTCTTCCTATGCTTAAAACAAAACACTTGGAACACACATGTAGGAAAACCAGAAAAAGACCTACAAGAACCTAACAAGAACCAAGCAGAACTGCTAGAAAAACGAAGTGAATCCCTGACAATAGAAACTCAATGGCTAACTCGCAGATTCACCCACCTCAAGCGTGAAGTGAGCTGAAAGATGTGTGGATGAAAGTACTTAGAAACTGGTCCAGAGAGCAAGGGCATGATGGGAAATGTGGGAGAAAGGCCTAGTGGGAACCTAAGGAAGCTCTAGACAGGACAGAACTGATGAGACACATTAACCACAGCGTTAAGAAGCCCACAGAATCTCAGTCAGAATAAATACAAACACATGCCTAGACACAGCAGAATGAAGTACAGAACACCAAGACCGACCCCTTTAAAATTAGCCAGAGGGGATTAAAAACCAAGTGATAGCATCGAAAAGTACTAGTTAGACCGACAATGCTACCTCAGAAGCTACACCGAAAGGCAGAAGCCAGCAGAGGGGTGGCTTCAGTGTTCTAAGAGACGGTAACTACAGCCTAACAACAGTCTTTGAAACCCAGTGAAACCATCTTTCAAAGACAAAATAAAGACATTCAGACTAACTAGAAACAATCATCTCTCTCCTCCCCAGGAAATCTTATCTAAGGAATTTGAAAAGACAAGTCAAGGTTAAAATGTGCATAATTTAATGAAGGCTTCACAGTATAGAACAGGTGTCTCTTAAAGTTAAAACAAAAAAAATCAAGAGGAGATTATGAAGGTCCTTACAATAGGAAAGCAAAGACATTCATTTCTGCCTAAGTGAAGAACCCAGACTTCCTTACACCGTTTCTAACACAGCGTACAACTTCCAAACTAGTAGTCAGGAAAATAAAATTTATTTATTTATTTATTTATTTATTTATTTTTTGGTTTTTTGAGACAGGGTTTCTCTGTGGAGCTTTGCGCCTTTCCTGGGACTCACTTGGTAGTCCAGGCTGGCCTTGAACTCACAGAGATCCGCCTGCCTCTGCCTCCCGAGTGCTGGGATTAAAGGCGTGCGCCACCACCGCCCGGCAAAATTTATTTTTTTAAAAATCAAAAAATCTTCATATTTTTATACACTTAATTTGTGTCTGCATGTGTGCATGTGGAAGCCACAAGGAAATTTGTAGTTGTTTTTCTCCTACTTTACCCACTGAGCCATATTACCAGCCCTGGATTATGTTAATAGAAAATGGAACTAAACTCAATGTATACAAATGCAGTTTCAAATTTTACATTAAATGATGCTCCTACAGACTAAGGTATGACTCATGTGTGCCCAGGCAGCCATTGTTGCTAGAGTTACTGAGTAACTAGCTACTGTCATAAGGGTTGAGGAAGGAACGAGGCACCTCACCTGCATAGGCAGGATGCAGGATGCAGGATACAGCAGTTAGCTCACAGCTCACTGAGGAGTAGGACTTGAATCATTTGTACCTTATTTTGTATCTGATCAAAATAACTACTTTTTTGTGGTGTTAGGAATCAAATGCAGTGCCTTGCATTGCACATGCCACGCATGTCTGCTTATGGTCCCTAAAAACTAAATTAGATGATAACACAAGAAATTCAGTCTCAGAAAAGAAACAGAAAGGGCTTTTCCAAATTTTGCTTAGGGAAAGAATAAAAAATGACTTCATGTAATGTGATATAGGCCCATCACAAACAATCACAACTAAGCCTAGAAGCAACACCAAAGAGACTGACATTGAACCAAAACAGTTAAAAAAAAAAAGCGCTAATGAAAAACACCTTATGAATAGCAAGATAATAAAGCAGATAAAAAGCCGAGAGGGTGTATTTAGAGTTTATAAAAGCAGTCAAGGGCTAAAAAGCAGGCAGAGGCAGGCAGATCTCTGTGAGTTTGAGGCCAGTCCAGGCTACAAAGTGAGTTCCAGATAGGCTCCAAAGTTACACAGAGAAACCCCGTCTTGAAAAACCGAAGGGGGGGGGGGAGGGTTGAGTCCTAACAGATTAAAGAGCTCTTGGGGCTGGGAAGCCGCTTCATCTGTTTCATTCAGTAAAGTGCTTGTTGTTTAAGTATGAGGACCTGAGTGTGAACCGGGAACCCACAGTGGAAGGGGAGCCAACTCCCAAAGTTTTCTCTCACCCTTCTATGCATGAGCCACAAATATGCAAATCTGTTTTCATCATACGTACAATCTTAATAAATAAAATTTAAATTAAAAAAAGACCCAGGCAGTGGTGGTGCACACCGTTAGTCCCAGCACTCAGGAGGCAGAGACAGGCAGATCTCTGTGAGTTTGAAGCCAGCCTGGTCAACAGAGCGACTTCCAGGACGGCCAGGGCAGTTACACAAAGAAATCCTGTCTCAAAAACAAAAAGACAGTTCACAGGAGAAAAAAAAGGATTTGGAGAATTATCCCTTATGTTTTAAAAAATATATACTCAATCTCATTCATAAAAGTAAGCAAACCGGGGGCTGGAGAGATGGTTCAGTGGTTAGGAGCACTGACTGCTCTTCCAGAGGACCCGAGTTTAGTTTCCAGCACCCACATGGCAGCTTACAACTGTCAAAACACTAATGCACATAAAATAAAAAATTTAAAAAAAAAAAGAATAAAAAGTAAGCCAACTGAAGTACACTATGAGAACGGCAGAAGCCCCAGGGCTTGATGACTCACAAAGGCGGCCAAGGAAAATCCGTAAACTGTGATTTTGCTGGGTGGCCATAGTGGTCCAATTTGTCTTCTGACTCTGACCTGACAACCAACCTCCAAACACACCAGAGGGTTCTCTGTAGCACTGAATTTTGTAATAGTGAATTACTGGAAACACAAACATCCATGAAAGGGAAACAAATCAATACACTACGTTATATACAAATGCTAATAAACCACCCAAGCAGAAGCAGATTAAAGAAGTCTTCAGTAATCTGATCGGAGCAATTACCAGGGTATTTTTAAGATTTTTTAAAGGTTCCGAATGGTGTCTATATAGTAAGCTGCCATTTATGTAGGCAAAGATAGGAAGCAGGCAGATGGCTTTATGAGCACCTGTACATGCATATATACTATTTTATTTTTGCAAAGACAAACACAGAAAAGAGCAATTAGAAGCAAACAAAAATGGTTACCATAATGGGAGCAGGTTTGAGATAACACAGATACAAACTACTGAGTATGTTGTATTATAGAGCTCTGACTTTTAAATAAGTACATGTTTTACATTTCATCAAAAATAAACTTTAATTAGAAGAGGAAAAAGGAGGGCACATTCTCAAGAAATTATGTTGCTGTATTTGAGTCACGAGGCATTGCTTCTTGGACTGATAATACACTTTTCGTCTTACTTATTCCAAATCTTTTTTAAATGACCTTTGTTTTACAAATATAATCAATACACTTTACCTTCAAAGTCTTCAGAGAACCAACAAAACCAAAGTGATCCTGGCTTTTCAGGCTAATAAAGCGTAGGCAGCTAACAACATTGTTATCTTAAAAGTCCCAGCACTGGCCATGGCAAACCAAGACTCCTAGGGGAACTTGGTACATCTTCATTATCCAGGCCATGTTCTTCTAGTGCACAGCTAGCTCCAATCCCATCACGCCTGCCCAAGACTAAACCATTCTTGCTTTAAAAGAGATGTGATCAGTACAGCGCTCAAGAATTTCCCATCAGCTGCAGAAAGTCTCTCTCCTCCCTTATATGCTGCCTACGGGTTCAATCAGATGCTCCTGGCAGCCATCCTGTGACCCAAGAAACCCACTGTGGCTGGGTGCCTTTAATCCCAGCACTAGGGAGGCAGAGCCAGGTGGATCTCTCTGAGTTCGAGGCCAGAGTGAGATCCAGGACAGGCACCAAGACTACATAGAGAAATCCTGTCTCAAAAAAAAATCAAAACACAAAAAAAATGAAAAGAAAAGAAATCCACTGTGAAGTGAAGCTGGTTTGCTAATGACTATTAAATCAGTTTCTTTCTTTCCTTGTGTTTGGTTGTTTTTTTTTTTTTCAAGACAGAGTTTCTCTGTGTAATAGTTTTGGCTGTCCTAAAACTCACTTTGTAGACCAGGCTGGCCTCTAACTCACAGAGATCTGCCTGCCTCTGCCTCCTGAGTGCTGGGATTAAAGGTGTGATGGCATACACTGGCAACTTCACCATTTTTTAAAGATTCAGGTCTATAACTCAGTTGTCACACTTAAAGACAAACTGATAGGCTGGCTTCAAATCTAGTCAGGTTTGCACATCCCAACAGACAAGCCTTGTGACTTTTAGATGAAACCCACAATGCTAATTCTCACTATGGCTCAAAGACTTTCCCAACTAGAAGGTTTGGGGGTTTTTGTTGCTGTTGTTGTTTTGTTTTGCTTTTTTTTGAGACAGGGCTTCTTTGTATAACTGTCCTAGAACTAGCTCTGTAGACCAGACTGACCTCGAACTCACAGAGATCCGCCTGCCTCTGCTTCCCTGGTGCAGGGACTAGAGGCATGTGCCACCACAGCCTGGCTCCCAACTAGTAAGTTTAATGACAGTAGTATGCCAGTCATGCATGCCAGTCAGTACCCTTTCATGTAGTTTGAGAAGCTTCCTGTTACTGGCAGCAAAGCACTCAACTGAACCCATACACCAAGCAAGCTCACAAATGTTAACTTACCAGGATTGCTTCATCTGAACATCCTTGGGAGACACATACTTGGGTCTGCGACAAACTTTTCTGACAGTGCCATACACAAGGTTTTTCTGCAGAAAGGCTGAAAAAAAAATCAGATGTGTGTGTATGCACAGCAGTAATGTTCTGTAAACATAAATTAAATGGGTTGGACAGATAATCCAACATATAAAGCCCAAGATCAGTCTTAAAGATAAGGCAATTTTACACATTTCAAATAGTCATAAAGAAAATAGGTATCCTTAGGAGACTGAGTTTAATGAATAGAGAAATGATTAGTAATTGGTGTATCAATTATACACATGAATGCTTTTGAATTGTTCCTTCCAATAATATTTAAATTATTGTTTTGCTTAGCAATTTTTTCCAGCTTGGATGTAAAGAAGTTCCAGCCAAGCCTGAGACCTTACCACATCTTGAGTTAATGCAATTTATAGGTAATAATTTGCCCTTACGACTCTTCTTAAATTTGAGTAAGCTGACTCTATAGCAGTGTTTATCAATCTTTTCAAATTCATGTTCTCTTTAATAAACAACATTTGACCCACCCTCAATCTCAGGTTCATCCCAAGGATAGAGGGTGAGTATCCACCCACATTTGCATTGAAAATGACAAATATCTAGAAGTTATATTTCCTACTAAGAAACCCCTATCGAGTGCTACTTTTATACTTAAATATATAAACCAATTTTTATTTTCATTTTAGGAAGATTTTAACACTAAAAATGATAGATGTCTGGAATTTACCTGCCTTTGAACATAAACTATATAATAATCTTGCACTACAGCTATCCTCATTATCTTCTGGAGTCTACTATTCACCTAGCTTCCATAACCCTTCTGTCACCATCATTCAACCCTCCATGACGCTTTGCTCATGAACACACTTGGCTTATTAAATGACCTTTCAATAGTAAAAACGGGCTATTCGGCATATATGGACTAGGTAAGAATATGTTAGATACCTTCTCTGACCTTCCATGGGGAAAGAAGAGCCCCTTCCCCTAATAACCTTGTTGTTTCCTTAATTTACACTGGGATACATCCCTAAATGAGTTTGCTGTGGGGGATTCTGCTGTTGACATCCAGGAACAAGATATCATGACTCTGCTTCTGGAAACTTGGCTATCACTTTGAGTTTGAGTTACTCTTTCATGACAAGAATCCTTCCCAGAGCTGGTCTCCCCAGACTAGGTCATTTGGGCTGCTGTGTATATACATTCCTGACAATCAGGAAGTGTATACGGCAGAGTCTGGTTTGAGATTCTATTTCATTATACATAGTAGAGACTGTGTAGGTGAAGCCAATGACTTCCATCCTCATCCTCCTCCTCCTCCTCTTCTTTTTTTGTTTGTTTTTGTTTTTCAAGACAGGGTTTCTCTGTGTTGTTTTGGTGCCTGTCCTGGATCTCGCTCTCTAGCCCAGGCTGGCCTCGAACTCACAGAGATCTGCCTGGCTCTGCCTCCTGAATGCTGGGATTAAGGGCACATGCCACCACCATCCGGCCCATTCTTTTCTTTTATAGGTACTATCATCTACCAAAAACTAAAAAAATCAAGCAACAGGTGAACTGTGACCACCTAATGACCTTAGGTCAGGCCACTGTGAGCATGCTTTTTCAAGCTATATCCTTGTCCTGAAAGTCTGCTCTATCTTCAGGGAGCAGAACTAGAACTTCCAAGTTGAGAACTAGAAAGGTATGTCTGACATTTTTGTTGTATCTGTTTAAACATTTTCTAGATATTTTAAACTGTGGTTAGAGGCAGTCAGAGGAGTGACCGCTGCATAAAATGGGTCTTTAAGGCAGTCCTGCCTTTTCTATCCCCCTGCCCTCTTCTATACACTATCATTCCTGCCTTTTCTATCCCCCTGCCCTCTTCTATACACTATCATCAATTATAATGACTGTCATTTGTGACACTCATGGTCTTGGTTGGTTTCCTCCAATAGAAGTCATTCCCCTAAAGAAAAGAAGAAACTTCTCTGAGGGGCAAGACAAGCATCAGGAGTCTTCCTTAAACAAAACCACAAGTGCTACAAAACCACAAACCAAAAATAACTGGCCAAAAACAAGCAACCAAGTGGTTTTAGGACAATTCACCAATGGCACTTTGCTGCTTTCCACACAGAACAGAGTATAAAAAATAGTGAGGATAGTACACTGTGCCAAGGCAAGTCCTCTGATTCCCTTTAACATGCTGGATTTGCAGCGGGGTGGTGGTGGTGCACGCCTTTAATCCCAGCACTCGGGAGGCAGAGCCAGGCGGATCTCTGTGAGTTTGAGGCCAGCCTGGTCTACAGGTTCCAAATCTATACAGAGAAACCCTGTCAAAAACAAAACAAAACAAAACAAAACAAAAAAAAAAAAAAACATGCTGGATTTGCAAGGTGCCAGGTGTCAAACAGTAAACGTAAGCAAAGGTGACCTGAGCGGAGGTGGATGAGAATCTATCTTTGCACGGAGATGGCATTAAAATCACAGCACAACTAACATTGAAACATTGTCACAGATCAGTCACTGAAGAACTGGCCAATGGGTGACTGGTCTGCTTCTGTCTGTTAAGGTATATTGGAAAAATCATCTCAGCTCCAGCTCTGGACACTAACTACACATACAGAACTTGTCATTAGTGTGTCCGACAACATCAAGGCTGAAGGTACTACAGAAAAGGCAGTAGCTTCGGTCCTACACCAGGAAGAATGAGGCGACCCTGCATAGTGGAGCCACTCAGGCCTTGTCTGAGACAGGCTAACCTTCAGACCCAGAACAGCCACACTGTACTCACGGGCCCTTCCCTCCAGGTGTCCGAAAGCCCCCTCTCCTTGCACCCCTGACAGTGCAGGTCAGTGTCATCTGCTGATGGGTCTAGCTGCCTTTTGGGATAGATACACCCTCCTTTCCTGTCTTATACCAGGCCAGGACCCCAGGTTAACACGGGAGAGCTAGACTCACTCCTCAAGAAAAGGGTACCTTTGAAGTCTAACTCGTAGCTGTGTCTTCCAGCCTGGAACTTCAAGGTGGCTGCCTGGGAATCAGCCCCTGGGTCACAAAATGCCAGGTAAGCCTTTTCCACGTCACTGCTGCTGATGGTGGTCACAGGGTGCACTGTACCCTGTAAGAGGAAATCCAGAGATGTCATGAGGCAAGAGCCTGTAGTGATGGCAAAGATGCTAGTCAAGGCAGCCCCTCTTCTAGACAGATGACCTTATTACAGGGAAAGAGGAGGGGAGCAGGGAGCAGGGGGAGGGGAGGGGTGGGGGGCTTGGAAGGGAAGTGACATGACTCTCCTGAAGCTATTCTTGTGAACACAAGACAGTACGTATAGGTCCTGCTAAGCAGGGTAACCAGGATGCAAGCAATAAAAAAGCATAGGACAGCAAGATGGCTCAGCAGGAAAAGGTACTTGCCACCAAGGCGGATAACTTAAGTTCAATCCTTAGAACACACGATAGAGAGAGAATCAACTGCCAGGATTTGTCCTTTGACTTCTACATCCATGCAGTGGCATGAGCACACCCATATACAGACATATACATATACACAAATACAAGCATTTTAAACATTCTTCAGAATAGATGGTACAAACGATGGCAAACTACCAACAGCGAATTCACCTAGGCTCCGTAACTGATCAGCTCAAGAGACGAACGCTTCTACTGCTCGGGCTAGGCTCATCCCTTCTCCCTCCAGCCAGGCTTGAGTCCTTTTCTGTGCTGTTCTTTTTCCAGTCTCTTGGAGGACCTTCTACTTTTCCAGTTACTTATCTCAATCCCTCATTTTCTCTGCAATTACCTACTAGAAAACATTTGGGATTGGATGGACTAAATTTGAATTCTGAGTTTTTGCTATAGTTTAGATATGGCTTGTCTCTCAAGGGTTTATGTTCTAAAGCATAGTCTCCAGGACGGGGTGGAGCTTTAAGAAGGAGGACTTGAGGATGTAGGGATGGCTCAGAGGTTAAGAGAACTTATTGCTATTGCTGAGGACCTAGGTTTAGTTCTCAGTGCCCACTTGGCAGCTAACTGGTCTGCCACTTCAGTTCCAATGTTATCTGAGGCCCTCTCTGGCTTCTGCAGGTACACGGTATACAGGCAAAATATCCACATACAGAAGATAAAAAGAAATTTCCTCTTCACTAATCACAAGTTCTACAATGTACGGACAAAACTTACATAAAAACGTGATCAGAGAAGAGCATTCTGAGTATAGTTAAGAACAAGAAACCAAAGCCTCAGTACAACCTCCAACAAGCCAGGGAGTAACAAGTACCCGTCGGCCCCCAGGTAATTCTCCCTGGGGAAAGGGATCTCTACATAAATGGCTCTCTCTGCATACTACATTTCTGTACGTCCCCAGACTCCTTTCAATTTCAGCCTTTGTAGACACCTTCATAGAGTTGGCAGTGAGTTACCCGACTTGCGTTCCAAATCAATAGCTGATATAAATCAATATTCTCACACATTGCTATCTTCTGAAATTGTGGAAACAGGCAAGAAAGGCAATTTGAAAGCCTTCAACTTTATACGACAGTTTAAGCGCTAGCTCCAGAGTTTTTTATTAACTAATAAAATCAATGAAGAAGACTGCCACCATGACAGTTATATAACATTCAATTCTCATGAGCCAAGATGTCTAATCATTCAAAGACAGGCTTGTACAGATGTACTGTCATTCAGATATCTGAGGATCCTGGTGTCTACCAAGTACACTCCCTGGCATCTTTGTGCTTTTGTTTAGAATGGCTTCTCCATCTTATACGAAAGGGTCATCCTTTCCATCATCACACTTACTTGTTGTCCATATTCCTGCCAAGAACCAAACTCATCCATCCAGTACCAAACCCAGTCAGTAGTGAGGATGAAATGCGGGGGTTTGGTGACAGAAGAAGCTGTGGAGAGTCGGCGAGCCACAGTTCTACCAAACTTCATGGACTCAAAGTCTAAATCAAAGTGAAAGCTAGCAGCTGACTCTGTGTACAGAATCCTGAAAAAGAAAATGAAGAGATTAAAACTTCACTAATTAAACAACACAGGTCATTCTGCTTCTACCAATGAGAATACGTGATGTGCAAATAATAAATGTGTCATACAGTTTTACAAATGGTTCTAGAGGTAGGGAAACCTGTTTTACAAGATTGTCACTTCTGCTGTGTAAAAACTAAAATCAGGGAGATACAGAAGACTGGTTATCATGAAAATCCTTTCACTGTAAAATTCAGAAAATGCTGATTAAAACATTCCTTTTTCAAAATAATTAGGACTGGGGATGTGGCTAGGGGAGAGCACTGGCCTAGCATGAACAGCCAGTTTGGTCTCCAAGGGTTTGATCTCCAAGGCTACAAAAATAAAATGCATTACTAAGCTGTAAAAAAAAAGAAGAGAAATCCTTGGAAAAACAAACTAACAATAGTTATCATGAACTGAGCCAGCCCCTCCATAAAATAATTTATGTACAGTAGAATCAATCTTTACAACTCTATGGGATCAGTCTATTATCTCCAATGTAACAACTGGAAAACAAAAGCTAAGAAACACATCTGAGCAAAAACAGCCAGCAAACAAGGTATGAAGAAAGCAGTTTGTCAGCACAGCCTGCCTGGCTGCCACCAGACCAGGCTCCTTTCCAAACGGGATGCTGCTCAAAGACCAAAGGGAGTCACAAAACCAGGAATGAAAGTGAGGAGAGTGTAGATGAGTAATGATGTGTTTTCAGCAGCCACAACAGGGAGGTGGGGACACATGCAAATGTAGTATCTGGATAAGGAGGCCAAATCTAAGGAGATTTTTTTCCCTCCAGTGCTGGATACCGAGCTAAGGACTTCACACACACTAGGAAACCACTCCTCAATTAGCTATATCCCAACTCTCTGTTCATTTTGAAGTAGTCATTAAGTTGCCCAGGCAGGTCCTGAACTTGTGATCCTCCTGCCTCACCTTCCCAACTAGATGGGATTACAGATCTACACCACAGACCCAGCTCAGAAGAGATACTTCTAGCCAGGCCTGGTAGCACACACCTGTAATCCCAGTACTTAGGAGGTCTAGGCAGGATCAGAAGTTCAAGGTCATTCTTGGCTACACAGTGAGCTGAGGCCAGCCTGGGTTACTTGAGGCTCCATCTGGACAAAAGAGAGCTTGGGGTGAGGCAGAGGGAAGGAGGGAGAAGAGAGAGACCAGAGACAGGTTTCTGTACAGCTAGGTCCAGGAGCATGGCGTGCCAAAGCAGTCAGGAAGGACAGTCGGCTGCATGCACACTGGCTCTGGAGGGGAGAGGAAAACTCCCCAGGACTCTCAGTCAGTCGAGCCTTGCGGCTGCATGCACACTGGCTCTGGAGGGGAGAGGAAAACTCCCCCAGGACTCTCAGTCAGTCAAGCCTTGCGGCTGCATGGCTGCATGCACACTGGCTCTGGAGGGGAGAGGAAAACTCCCCAGGACTCTCAGTCAGTCAAGCCTTGCGGCTGCATGGCTGCATGCACACTGGCTCTGGAGGGAGAGGAAAACTCCCCAGGACTCTCAGTCAGTCGAGCCTCACACCAGTTTGAGAACGGTTCACACTTCTACGTTAGAACCAGCTGTAAAGATAGTGGTTCCCAGAAAAGCAAACATAATTCCCTGGAGGAACTCACCTCACAAAAATTTCCACAAATCAAGTCTCATCAAACATGATCTCAAAATCAAATCGAACAACACTTGTGGAAAAAGACTGTGAAAAAATACAGTTGACAAAAACAAATAGAATCAGACTACTAGCATTCTAAGATACAAACATGTGTAATGTGGTTCTTTTTAGTTAATTATCGAAAGTCTAAGTTAGGGTTATGAGACTGAAAAAAACTGACGAGGTAAACTTGATGAAAAACAAGAACACTTAGGAATAAGTAATATAACATCATAAATTTTAAAGTCACAGATGGGACTCACTGGATCTCAGATGAGGCTGAACTAGTGGCCTGGGACTCTGAGAAGAATTCCCCTAAATGCAGCCAAGAGAAGAAAAGGAATCGAAAGGGAAGATAGGAGAATAAAAGACAAAGTGAAGACTTCTCAGCCCACCACTTCATCAGAATTCCAGAAAGTGGACATGTGTCTGCACTGAAATCATAAAGACACAGTTCTCCCCAAACTCACGACAGTCAATGTAATTTCAAATTAAAAACACAGCAGAGTTATCTGCCAGCTGATGAAAACTTTAAATTCCTAAAGAACAAAATGGCAAGATCCAGAAGTAGAAGCAGCAGCAAGAGGATGAGGAGGAGGAAGAAGAGCCTTTGCCTTCCCAGATGCCAGAACTCAGTGTTAAGCTCCAATGGGTGAGAGACAGTGTGGGATTGATACAGACAGGCACTGCCCAGAGGCCAGAAGACAAGAGACACAGTGACCAACACAGGAGGCTGGTCACATACTATCCTTTCTTTCCACACTCATCTTCAGTGCCTCCTGGGCTGCTGAAATATGAAAATGAGCTGAAATGAGCTAAGGTGTGTTAACATTTTACCAAATTTGGCTCTCTTTTGGTGGTTTTTAAAATAAGCTTCCAGAAATGAGTAGTCATGAGCTTGTATAATATGAGTGTACTCAGTAGTTTAAATTTTATGTCAGGTATTTTAATCATGAGCAAATTAATTAAACTTTTCAAAGTAGGTGTTGGAGAAACTGGTGGTTCACCTAAGAATGAAACTGAGCTCAAATTGAATCACATAAAAGAGAATTTGAAGACAGTGTTATACTTAAAATCTTCACTTTTAGAAGAAAACTCAGGAGAATTTCTTTTTGTTATTGGAATAAAGGAAGATTTCTTTCTTTCTTTTTTTTTTTTTTTTTTTTTGATTTTTCAAGACAGGGTTTTTTCTGTGTAGCTTTGGTGCCTGTCCTGGAACTCACTTGGTAGTCCAGACTGGTCTTGAACTCACAGAGATCCGCCTGGCTCTGCCTCCCACATGCTGGGATTAAAGGCGTGCGCCACCACCACCCGGCAAAAGGAAGATTTCTTAAGACACATAAAGTACAAAACCATAAAGGAAAAGATGGATAAATATTTCTCTGCATTGAAGGCACTATTAGCTGACTAAAAGAGTTGATTTAGCTCACATTTAATATGCAGAAATGTAGAGACTGCCTCAAAATAAATGGATAGGTAAAACACAGCTCTCTTTACTCCCAAATACATTTAAGGATGGACATTGAACCAAAAACAGTCAATGGACCCATGGAAAAATTTTTCTTCACTGAAAATCAGGGCTATGCAAACTGAGAAAACATTTTACACTCTTGACTGGTTAGTATGTAAATGTTCAACAGTACCAGAATTGGGGGTCCACGTCATTAAATCCTGCTAACAGGAGTAGGAAGTACTACAATCACCTGAAAAATGTTATCACCTGACAAAGCCGGGGACAAACACAGGACTTCCCAGAAGACCCCTTTGGAAACTCCCACAGAAACACACGGTGGTGCACAGAAGATTGGTCCAACACAGTCTTGGATTGGTGTGGTGGTACAACCCTGCAATCTCAGCCCTCGGGAGGTCTTGGCCAGACTGACAGGTTATGGACAGCCTGTGCTGCATAATGAGACCCTGTCTCAAGCAAAACTGAAAATTTTTAAAAAGCAAAAGTAAAGAAACCACAGTGCTGTGAGACTCCAGGCATATCAGCACACAGCAAATGGTTCAACTTATAGGTCCAAGAACTAACAAAACCAGTCTAAGGTGAGAGAAGTCAGTGAAGACAGCTTTGGAAAGTGAGCTGAATGGAGACTCTTTTGGGTGATGAGATACTGTATCTCAGACTGCTGGCTACATAAGCAAATACATTTGTCAAAAGTCACTGAGTTGTATACTTGAAATATTTATACACAACACTGTCTAAAACTTGCTTCAAATAGAAAGATTATGGGTGGTATGTGAGCTATTTAATCTTCCTAAGGGGAATAATTTGTTTCACATTCTTAGCCAATAGCAATTTGCACATATGCACACTAAGTTCAAAATCATTTTAGATATTCAAATTCTCTTTTTAGGGGGCTAAGTGGTTAAGAGCACTTGCTGCTTTTACAGAGGATCAGAGTTTGGTTCCCAGTACCCACAGTGGTAGCTCACAACTGCCTATAATTCTAGGCCACAGGATCCAGTACCCTTGTGTGACCTATGCAGGCACCTATACTCACATGCACCCACATACACACAGATATACACATAGATATAACCAATAATAAAATAAATTTCAAACTCTTTTCCTTTTAGTAAAGGTTTATTTATTTTTATTTATGTCTATGGGTATTTTGTCTGCATATACATTCACCACGTTAGTGCAGTGTCTGAGGGGGCCAGAAGAGGGCACCAGATCCTCCACTACTGGAATTTCAGACAGTTCTTAGTGGCCAAGTGGGTTCAAATGCAAGGGTTCTGGCAGAGCAATGATAACTTTACCTACTAGGCCACCTCTCCAGTCCATGCCCAAATTAAAATTTTTTAAATTACCTTTTTAGCAACATATTGCAGCACATTTTAATCCAAGTTATGGTTAAATATTTAAAAGAAGGCTATCTGAGATTTCCTTATTTACTATGAATTGGCTGAGTGAAAATGCTAAGAAAAAACTTAAAAGAATAAAAACATTCAGGTTAAACAGTTTAGCTGTGTGACTTTACGGAAACGATTAGAAATTCACAAATTATTATCTGGATTTTCTGCAATAATGAATAACTGCATATGTGATCAATCCTAGCAGCAAGTAATTGAGGATACTTGGTCTTGGTACCACCTTCTTTTCTCACAGCTCCTCCCTGAATGGAGGAGAGTGGGAGAACAGATAACTGACTGCCAGGATAAACACAGGCTTCCATCACAGGCTTCCATCTCCAGATCAAGATGATGTGATGGTGCGTGTGCGTGTGCGTGTGCGTGTGCGTGTGCGTGTGCGTGTGCGTGTGTGTGTGTGTCTGTGTACACATGTGCCTATGTATGCTCATACTATTGTTTAAACTAAATCCCTTATGCTGTACACAAAAGGCCAGGCACAAAGCCTGGATGAGGGGTGCGTTTTCATTCTCCTACCTCTCTTTATTGGGGTTACTATAAGCCTCTTCAATAAGCTCCATGTTGTTCAAATCCTTCCATTTGCCTCCATCCAAGAACTGCCACCGATATGGCAAATGGAAATGAACTCTATAGCACTTATCTAAAATAGAAACATAAAGCAGTAAGACACCCTAGCAGTAAACAGTGTGTCCCCACCCTATAATTATCGATGGGAGTGGTCCTGATCACTGACCTGAGAACATTCTGAGAAGTTATGAGGAAGTTGTGTTTTGTTAGTGCAGTTACAGCTGGGCATCTACATAATGGAATACTATGGGTTTTACCATGTGTGTGTCTTTCCTTTAAATGAGACATTTCAATAATTTTTTAAAAATGTGTAGGTCTAGAATGTCATTTCCTGACTGTAAAGGTGATCATAAGAAGGTCATCGGTCCCAGCCCTACAGGGGTCAGTCAAGATGCTCCTTGTCTCTATGCACACCACAGCATGTGTATGGGCAGATATCAGATTCCAGATTTAACTCCAACAGTAATCTATCCCAGAATCTAGCTTGATGGCTGAGGCCTATAATCCCAGCTACTTGGGAGGCTGAGGCAGGAGGATCACAAATTCAAATTAAAAACAGGGTTGGAAATACAGTTCAGTGACAGAGCACTTGCCTAGCATAGACAAAAAAACCTTAGCTGGGTTCAATCCCTAGTAGAAAGGAAGGGAGGGATGGAGAGAGGGAGAGAGGTGGGGGAAAGGAGAAAGCCATCCGACTTCAACACATCCCACTGAAGGTGGCTTGGCAATATAGTTCCGGCTGCTGAGATGTCTTCTGGGTATCTGCCTAGAGACTCACCTCTTCAACACACCCCAGCAAGTCTTCACATACACTGCTCTGCCCATCAGTACCCATGTCCTCCCCTCGACTTTTTCTGTCTTTAGGTGCCACAGGGCTCAGGGTCTCCACTTCAAGCCCTTGCACCCTGCCTCATCTTTGCTTATGCTGGCTCTGACATTCTTTCAAAAGCCCTGTGAGCTCTTGACACATCTGTACAGAGATGGGGGAGGGGTTGGAAAAAAGGCCTAGAAAGTTCACTGAACTCTGACCTGGAGGTATAGTCAACCAGGTGCAGAATGTTTCTATATACAAAATAGGAGACAGAGATTAGTAGAACTCTAACTAAATACACGTACATATGCAGATATTTCTTGTAGAGGAATGAGGAAAGACTTCCTCCATTTTGCACGTTTCTAACTGAGTTATAAGAATGTATTCTAGCCGGGCGGTGGTGGCACACGCCTTTAATCCCACCCAGCACTTGGGAGGCAGAGGCAGGCTGCAGTTATGGTCCAGAGGTTGTGACCAAATCAGAGTTCCTATTCCCTCTTTGAAGGGCACTAAAGGAAATGATTAGAAGTGGGCAGAATGCACCCAAGTGTTGAAATGTTATGTTGATAAACTCCAAGTACAGGAAAATTCTGGGTGGCCCAAGGAAAACCTCCCTGGAAGAAAACACCTCCTAAAGAACAGTATCTCCCCCACAGTCACCATACTGAGACCTCAGAAAGGACCCAGGGACCCAGGGCTGTGGCTAACAGCAGGCTTGGAACTGAGTGTAAAGTCCCAGGCTTCTCACAGCTGGAGGCCCATGGGAGAGAGCACCTCAACCACAGCAGCTGGCAAGAACTTTGGCACAGCAGTAGGAGCAGAAAGCAACCCTTCCACGGTCATCTTCCCTGATCCTCCACCCTCTTTATCAGCTTCCTCACTTCCCTTCTAATGTTCCCCAACTCAACGCAATCCAGACTAGGCTTCCCAGGTGAGTTATGCAAATGGAGTCAACTTGGAAGGCAAAGCACCCACATCCATCTCCACTGCCTCCCTACACCCCTTGATACGACAGGGTAGAGAGAAGAGTAAATGTAATGGAAGCAATAAGAAGTACTACAAATAAAACAGGATCCTTCAAGAACCCCTAAACTACAAAGCAAGCAGAATAAAACTGAAAGAAAAAGAAAGAAAAATAAATATTTTAAAAACAAGAATGAAGGGCTAGAGAAATGGTTCAGTGGTTAAGAGCACTGGATGCTCTTCCAGAGGATGCAGGTTCGAATCCCAGCACTGACACAGTGGCTCAAAACCTTCTGTAACTCCAATTCCAAGGGATCAGACACTCTCTTCTGGCTTCCTTGGGCACTAGGCACAAACAAGGTGCATAGACATACATGAAAGCAAACCACCCATACACAAAATAAAATGTAATCTGAAATGAATAAAATGTAAGACAAAGCGGCACAACATGCAGCAAGTGTTTACCACGGGGAAGGATGAAGGAGGACTTTCTGCTCTGCTCTGTAATTATCTAACTCCTTCACAAAGTGAAAACAGTCATGAACTGCTTGAGTGACATCTAAAGACTGAAATGGAACACAGTGTTTTGGTGGCTGCAGTCACAGAAGCTGAGAAAGAATCTTCAGTCAAAGGCTAAGTTGTCAGTGAAGAACACAAAGCTTTTGTGAAAACATTGACCCACACAAGAATTACTGTTTGTAGAAAAGGATAGGTAAAGGTCCCAAGCAGGGACCACTGGCCTAATAACGGAGAAACCCTGAGCAATCCTCCAAGTGTGAATACAAGTGTTTCCTCCTCTTCACTGAGGTCTTCCTAGTTTCTGAGACTCCCCTAGGCCTACTGTCAACCTTCAGAAGTGGCAATTCTTTCAGCTTCCACTAGATTGAGCAGCCTCATTTCATAAAGTTCTGTGGTCACTTGACACTCCCTGGTAGAGATCCAGATTGCTATATTCCCAAAAACTCATTTACAGTTTCATTTTCAAAAATTCAAATAATCCCTTCCATTCTCAACAAAGCAGATTCAGAACTAGTTTGGCAAGACCTCGCCTCTCTATAGGGATGCCTCAAAGCAGTTCCAGGAATGAGAAGCAGTCTCCCCTCCCATGAGAGGAAAGAGCTTCTAACTTACCTTGAAAGCTACAACTTTTCCGAATGTGGTACAAGCAAATCTGATCACTCTCCTCCTGGGTAGGAGCACCTGGTGTTGCAGAACCTGAACTGTCTTTTCTTTCTACAAAAAACACCACACAATACGTCAGTGTCCACTTGACGGCAAAAAAGAAGACAAAATCTATTCATCTCCTGCACAGACAAAAGTGACCTAGGCAAACTAGAGAACCTATCCTTCAAGGATAAGAGTGCCCCAACCACACAGGTAGGCACCTGACTTTTAGGGTGAATCCTACAACACTCAGCCATACAGCTTTCTACTAAACCCAGGACACCACAGAGGGGTATTTTTTTTCAACTCTTACTATATCCATCCAAGTTACTAGAAAAGAAAAAATTGAAGGGCATTTAAAAAAATCATATTTAGTTTCTATGGCAAATATTTGTCAATGAAGTCTTTAGAACTGGGTACTAATAAGAAAAAGGTAATTAATATATGGGAAGTTTTCATCTCCAAATAAAATATTCTTCATTTTAGTTTGCTTATAAGCTCTTAAGTTCTTTCAAAGTGTACCTTTCTCATTACCACTCCTATTACATTTATCCCATCCACTTAACCCAAGTAAGAAAAACCTTTACAACCTTTCCTCCTTTGCCATCCTATCCCCTGTACTTCTGCTATCCGCATCTTTCCTTTTCATTCTGTAAACTCCCAGATGTTCCGCAGGCTGGGCCTCCAAATCCACACCTGGGAGACCCTCTTTGTAAGACTTGAGCCACTCAGAAGCAGATCCTCCCCTCATTTTTTATAAAGTCATAATCCAGATAATGCTCTAACCATTATCTAAAGCAAAACCTTTGTGGAGCTGGGGATTAAAAAAGCATCTGAAGAGACAGGGAGGGCAGCTCAGTCAGTGCTTGCCCTGCAGGCTTGAGGGCCACAGGTCAATCCCCCAGAACCCACATTTTTAAAAGTCTGAGTGGGGCTGAAGAGATGGCTCCACAGTGAAGAGCACTGGCTGCTCTTCCAGAGGATCCATATTCATTTTCCAGCATTTGCATGGCCTCCAACTGTCTGTAACTCCAATTCAAGGGATCCGACACCTTCTTCTGGACTGTGGCCACCAAGGACTCAAGTGGTGCACAGACAAGCAAGACACACATGTACATATACATACACACACACACACACACACACACACACACACACACACACTCAAATTGAAGAAAATACAAAGAAAAACTAGAGGCAGCAAGAATAATCTTTAACTCTGACAATCAGGTAAGACTGCAATAGTCGATACGTTTGCTGGCTGTCTTGGCACTGACCTGATATTTTAGGGAAAGTTCTATTAAAAACGTTTTCTATATCAACATCTAAATGAGTAGACGGATAAAATGATGTGCTCTGTGGGGGAGGCCTGTTCTCATGTTTACAAAAGGCTAACTCAGGCCCAAGACAGAGACTGCACATGGAAAATTCTCAAAGTTGCTGAAATGAAAAAGCAGAGAACCAGAGTTTGGAACCAGAGTTCCAAATGAACCAAGTTCTCATAAGCTCCCTCAAGGGCCACATTATTCATCCACATACAAAAGGCAGTTAAGAAATGCTTATTAGCTGGAGAGATGGCTCAGCAGTTAAGAGTACCCCATATATGCAGGCAGAACACTGTATACATAGTAAAGAAATGCTTATTAAAGCCGGGCGGTGGTGGTGCACACCTTTAATCCCAGCACTCGGGAGGCAGAGGCAGGTGGATCTTTGTGAGTTCGAGGCCAGCCTGGGCTACCGAGCAAGTTCCAGGAAAGGTGCAAAGCTACACAGAGAAACCCTGTCTCAAAAAACCAAGGGAAAAAAAAAAAAGAAATGCGTATTAAATAAAAACCTTTAGCCAGGCACAAAGGCATACACTTACTGCCCCCGCTACTAGGGAGACTGAAGCAAAAGGCCATTTTGCCTAATTTGAGGCCAGTGTGGAGAAAAGAGTAAGCTGTCACTTCAAAAAACAGTAAAATCTTATGCAAAATCTAGCTTCAAATTTTTAGATTTGTGTATTTAATTTGGGGTGTCTACAGAGATCAGGAAACTAGAAGGGACACACGAGGAAGAGAAAAGGCCATAAGGCAGGCAAGGGGTTGGAACACCAGTAGATAGGGGGACACTGGGGACTAAAGATTTAAGCAGGGATAGGGGCTGGAAACGGTGGGGAGTAAAGGGTTGGGGTGCATTAACTGAAACTAAGGCTCTATGAAAAAGGCTTATGGAAACACACAGCTTTATAAGCTAATTTAAATTAAATATGTCATTTTTAAAAAGGAATTTGAGTAGGAAGTACATTGCATGGATGGACAATTCTTTCCTCCAGAACACCTGGGTTACTAAATAAAATCTCAGTCCCAGTCATGGGCTACCTGTCTATGAGTTATTGGTCAGGGAGGCCCCAGAGGCACACCCACCAAAACAACAGAGGCTATTGCTCTTGGTTGCTCAGCATAAGTAGAAGGTTTCTGAAGACACAACATACTTTGATTGGAAAACAGAGAAGTCAAACTGGAACTGACCTGAAAACATCCTCCCTGTTGGCTAATTTTCACAGTGGTAAAAGGCACAAGGCAGGCCACTGGAGGAGAAAAGTCATCAATGGAATACCCAGCAGTGGATTCTGCAAGCTACATCCTGCCAGGCAAGATATGCCTACTGGTACAATAATAGCACAACTAGTGTGGTGTGTGTGTGTGGGGGGGTAACCAATTGCTTTCTGATTGGATTTTGGCTTGCTCTATAGGACAGAATTCACACTTGGTACTGTAAACCTAACCCAAAGTCCATGGCTGGGGAGGTCATAAGGCATTAGAGGGTAACCTACTACTGCTGTTTTTTTAAATGGACATGTTGTCAAACCACCTTTTAAATATGTATTTTATACCCATCTAGTAGTGCTGCTCTCAACCTTGGTTAGAGAAAATGTTTTTTGCAGTGAGTAGCAACCAATGCAGAATTGTAACTGGTCAAAGTGCCAAAAATAAGTGATGGTTAAGTGCTTAGCCCTAAGTAAGACATTTGTATTAGCCCCCCTCAAGGACCAGGAACTTATCAGAAGGGGGACAGAAAGAGCGTAAGAGCTGGAGGATGAGGAGAGTGTGATGAAATGCTGCATTCTAGACAAAAGATGGCCATTGCACTCATGCATTTATAACAGCTATGGTTTACCTACACAAGATTAAGCCAGTCAACACTCCACTAGGAATGGGAGAAGGGTTCATGAGGCTCCCTCCTAGCTGAGGAGCTATTGGCAACTGATTGCTGCTTTGGAGAGGGAGACTCATCTTTCTTTGGTGGTACAGCCAATGGTAGGTTGTTTAATCCCAGGTGGATGGCCCCATACCAATAAGCATGTAGTCAGCACTAATGGGGTTCAGTGGTAAGGACACTTGTTGCCAAGCCTAACTAACAACCTGAGTTTGATCCCTGGACCCACATTGTGAAACTGTCCTCTGATATACACACATAAATAGATGTTAATAAGTAATTTTTAAAATGATAGTGTAAGGGATCTAAAAAAAAAAAGGGTCAGTGGTTAAGAATATTTGCTGCTCTTCCAGAGGAACCTAATTCAGTTCCCAGCACCCACATGGAGGCTCAAAACCATCTATAATTTCAGTTTCAGAGGATCTGATGCTCTCTTCTGACTCTTATGGGCACCTGCACACATGTGGCATACATACAAATGCATGCGCGCGCGCGCACGCACACACACACACACACACACACACACACACACACACATAAAAGTGAAATAAAATCCTTTTTAAAAACCACAGAGAAGTTGGAGAAGAAAGTACTGGAAAGAATTGGAAAGAGTAGGAAGGGGATTTGGGATGGATATGATTAAGAAAATTGTATACATGTATGAAATTATCAAAATATAACTAAAAATTATACTTTAAAAAAATATCTACTAGAGGCTAATTGGCTCCTCTTCCTGAGGACCTGGGTACAATTCCCAGCATCTACACAACCATCTGTAATTCCAGCTCCAAGGGCTCCAACACCTCTCCTAGCCTGTGGCCTCTGCAGGCACCAGAAGTGCATGGAGCACAGACATACCTAGAAGAAAACACCTATGAATGTAAAATATTTTAAAATTTAAACTGAAAAGTCCTCCGTCTATCTGTCACTAAGCCCGACAGACTCTTAAAAAATAAATCCCCCCACACTCACTCATGTTGAGAGGCTACTATGGGCCTGGCACTGTCTAGGTGCCAAAAAGAGGCAGAGAATGAGGCCAAATTTTTTTTTTTTTTTTACAAGGGGGGAAACTTCTGCTTACTCATGGCAGGAAAATGGCCAAGGCCACAGCTTTACAAACTTCTTCTTGCATTCATTTGTAATATTATAAAGAATGCCACCTAATGGCTGCCCCTAGAGCTGCATAACCAGCATCTCAACTCTAGGTCCCTCACTGAAAGGAAAACTTCTCCAGAGATAGAAGGCAATTGCACAGGGAGGAGCTGACCTCACTTCAGTGCAGACCCAGATCCTCCTGGATTGAAAATGCACCAACCTCAACTCACATCATCTAGAATGCTTTGTTTGACTACGTCTGGATTTCAACTCATCTTAGGAACCTCCTAGCTAGGGAAGGATCAATGACTGTTATTAAAGAAGGCCACAATTGCACAAAGTCATATTCTATTTACTAGCCAACAAAATCCAGGCCCCAAGCACAGGGCCTACAGCACTTTCCACCAGCCTTACCGGAAGTCCCCTGTGGACCCGCAGGAGAAAGGGACACTTTGCTGAGGGCTGAGCCCTGATTCTTGATGTCATACGCATTCCGGTAAGTAGAGAGCAGCCTGCTCACCAGGTCAGAACTTACACCCAACCTTTCCAATTTCTCCAGATTCTCCGAGTTAGTGACCTCGTGGGACCTCTTACAGCTAGTACCGAATTTGCACTCTCCCTGTAAGTAGTACTGGCAGATGTGGAGTTTAATGCATTGCTTTTGAAATGAGCAAGAGCCGAAGGGTCCATCGCCTTTGTTGTAATGTAGGCAGATCTGTTGACAAAGAGGGAAAAGACATCAACCCATGAACACTGTACACAGCGCACCTCCTCAGTGGCCACGCCATGGGGGAGAAGGGGCCTCAGGGTCAATGTATTAGTTCACCATTCACATGGGCCATAGAGAGCTCATCTCTCACTTAAGACATGGATACCAAAATGTTCCCTAAGATAAAATTACTCCGAACATGCCTCTCCCTGGGGAAGAGCCACAGAACTTCAAAGGATCCAGAACAGTAGCAGCCTTCTATGTACCCCATCTACCTACCCTTCCCCCCACACATAGCCTCACCAAACCTAACATCCCTTTCTAGATAATTTCTCCCAATTTTCCTTTCTAAATTCAAAGTCAGAGAGGTTCTGAGGGTTCAGGCATCTCAGAGAAGACCAAATACCACCCCTTCACTTCTCAATGGAAGTGGAAGACTCCGAAGCTCAAAAGTCAGAGGCAAAAAGACACCTGCTGCTCAGGCCTGAGGACCTGACTCCAATACAAGAGTCCATCTAACTAGGAGAGAAGAACAGCTCCTGGAGTTGTCCTCTGACCTCCACACTGGGGCATACTCACACTCACCCTGGTACACATGTACTCCTAACAAAGCTAATACATTTTATTAAGATTTCATCAGCTAGCCCCAGTCATACAGCTAGTCATTGTATTTGTTGTTTGTTCAACTGGGTTGTTGGCAAACTGCAACTTTTTTTCTGGTTTATTGATACAAGGTCTCCCACAGCCCAGGCTGGCCTCAAACTACATAACTAAAGGAAAGATGAGTCCTAGTCCTCTGCCTCCACCATCCAACTGCTGAGATCACAAACAGGCACGACAATGCACAACTACAGACCTGCAACTTGAACCTCAATCAACTGCCCCTTCGCTACACTTCAAATACTTCACCATGGAAGCTGGCCCACCTACGACTCCTAGGCATTGCATTTCACAAGCTGCAGGAAATCCCTCCAGGGCCGTTTTCTTTCAAGAATTCTACTCTACAGATGGTCTACCCAAGAGAAAAGCCAGATATCAATTCCAACAACTGCCCTGTACAAGCTGCTCATCAGCTTTGAGATTCCATTTTTTTAAAATCTCTAAAATGGGTAAAACTCCACCAATGTCACAGAGTTGTTGTGATTACTAGACAGGAAACATGAAAGTGTCAAACAGTGCCAGCATATAAGGGGTGCCAGACTGCCCTTGTCCTCACTTATCTTCCAGCACCCAGGACAGGCCTCATCTACCCCAAAACACCTTTCCCCACAGCCCAGAGTGTGGACTCCCACAATACCTCAAACATCACCCTGAAATCATCCTGTGACTTTCTCATCCCACCATTTGATTTGACTCCTTTAAGGGCAAAGCAGGGTCTTTTATCTCCCAATCACAGTACCTAACCAAAATAGATATTCCAGAAAGTTTAGCTTAATTAAATCAATATGAATTTTCAAAAGGCAAATATAAAAAGTTAACATTTATTATGTGCCACTCATGATGCTATGCTACCATTTCTCAAATGGGTGACATTAATTGTCTAATATGGAAATATCTGCATTAAAATATGCCAATCTAGTTTGTAGGCTCAAACCAGTAGCAGTGCCAAAGCATCCCATGTAACTTGTCCCATCCATGGAAAATACTCTACTCAGATCCGCTGGGGAAACTGGAGGCCCAGAGGAGCCCTATAGAGCCAGGGTCCTGTTCACACTGAGGTCTCTCCCAGCACAATGGAACACAGCACTGATCCTAAAGCAGGTCTAATCTGGTGAGTCACAGTATCCCTCCAGCAGCACCTGTGAGCCTGGTAGAACTGTTCTCGGAAGCATGCTACAGTCAGTCTCCTCCTCAGCTCCTTCCTTCCTTCTCTCCTGCCATGAATGTCATTCCTACCCCGGGCTGTCGAAACGTTCTCTATACTTTCCCCTGCTCCTTACCCAGTAACTCTTTTGTGCTGTGAGTCTTCAGTCACCAAATGATACAGAGATAACATAATAAGCTTACACAATCTGAGACTTTGTCAGCTACTGTACACATTCTCCTGGGAATGAGGGAGTGGGTAGAGAGAGTACCGGGTGCCTGTCGAGAAGCTCTGGAAGGTGGCTCCATAGACCAGTGAGTCAAGCAGTACCCAAACACACGCTTCCAGTTCCTGCTATTCAGGGACAGGCCAATGGGGTCCCTCATTCTGCTCAGTTCTAAATAACACTCGCTTCAGGCACTGGCCAACCTCACTGAGGAGCCAGCCCAACTGACAGGGAAGGAAAAGTTTCAAGAGGTGCCAAGGCTGGGCCAAGACCAGAGGAGCTGGCTATTAAATCCAGCATATTTAATTAGCAGAGCTGGATATTAAATCTAAGTCTCCTCCATGCAATGGTTCGTGATCAAAATGAGGTTCTCCGTTCTCTCCAGCACTGAGTTATCTATCTGCCAACCATCTGGCTTCTCCACTATTCAAAAAAGCCCTCAAGCCCACCATCCCTCTGGCACTCACTTCCGGTAAAAGCCAGGGGTCATTCTGAATCAAGAGCTGGCAAAGCTCACTATAGGTGAGGTGGTCAACACCATGAGTTCTCAGCACACTCAGGTTATGATCAGTCTTCAAGTTGTGACCGTTCCTACAGTTCTTCCTGCAAAGAAGCAGAGACGGTGTTAGGGGCTAAATCTGATCTCCTCAAACCCCCTGATTAGAGCCCCAACTTCCAGATCCTTGGGGTGTAAAACTGCTTTTGGAGACAGTCATGAGAGAGGTAATTACATTAAAATGAGGTCATTAAGAGTGGCCCCAATTCAACATGACTTTAATAAAAATAAAAGGAGACTAGGGCATAGATCCATATATAAAGAAAAGGCCTATGAGAACCCCAGGAAGAAGGTGGCCATCTGAAAGCCACAGGAAGCAACCTCAGAAGAAACCAACCTGCCCAACACCTGTCTCAGAATTCCATCCTCCAGAATTGTGAGAAATACATTTTTGTTGTTTAAGCTTCCTGGTCTGTCTATCAGGTTTTATAATATACACCTGTAATCCCAACACTCAGAATCTGAGGCAGTGGGTTTACAAATTCTAGGCTAGTGGGACAACATAACAAGCCTCTATGAAGGAAGGGAGGCAGGAAAGGGAAGGAATGGGAGAGGAGAGAGGACAGAGAGAGGGAAGGAAGGAGTAGGGTCAGGCCACCCAGTCTATGGTATTTATGGCTGACTTACAGAGCTGGTGAAATTGTTCTTCATAGCAATTTTTCACAAACATTTCCTGACCCTACTTATAAGCACCAGAGAAAAAAACAGCTATGCATGAAAACGTGATTATTTACCAGGAAGATCTGAGACTGAGCAATGTATAGGGCCAGACAACACTTCTCAGCAGGTCCGTAACGAGAATGGCAGGGCCATCGTGAAAAAGGTCTCACAGCACACTGGTCACTCAGTAAGCACTTAAACGTGGATTCAAAACCTGATTAGGGGCAGGCATGATAGCACACGCCTTTTAATCCCAATACTCAGGAGGGAGAGGCAGGCGGATCTCTGTGAGTCAAGGTCAGCCTGGGCCTCATAGTGAATTCCAGGACAGTCAGGGCTATGGAGAGTCAGTCTCTCTCTCTCTCTCTCTCTCTCTCTCTCTCTCTCTCTCTCTCTCTCTCTCACACACACACACACACACACACACACACACACACACACACACACACACACACTATGCAAAAAACCAAGAAACTGAGTAGGGGGTAGAGCATGGCTCAGCAGTTAAGAGCATTATACTGCTCTTCCCGAGGTCCTGCATTCAATTCCCAGCACCCATGCTGGGTGTCTCTCTTCTAACCTCTGAAGGCACCTGCACTGAAGTGCACAAACCCCTTCACTCTACCCCCACACAGACACATAATTAAAAATAATCAAAATCAATCTTTTTTTTTTTAATGCTAAGCAGAATGACTCATGCTTCCAGGTATTTGTACACGTAGACACACACACTCCTGGGTCCAACCCTTTTGCAGCTCCCCTCCTCCATGCTTTCAGTCCACAAGCATCTGGAGAGCACTTATCAACCAGACACTAGTACTCCACCCTAAGAACTCAGGGACAAATCTTTAAATGACTGTGGCAGTCACCTGGAAAGCCAGGCAAGAAGCATCTGCCATACCTCATTTAAGTTCTCGAAAGAATGCCAAGCTCCTGATCCATTCCTAAAACCTTTTCTCCTACTAGCTCCCCTGCAGATCAAAAACCCAAAAAGTCATCCTTGACTCCTTGCCCCCACCTGGTGAACGCAACAGAAAAGAACTCAAATATGGAGAGGGAAGTTCGAGGTCAGCGGTGGTAAGAAACCCGTAGCACAAAAGAGAAAGGGCACTGCAGAGTCTGGATTGGAGAGAGAAATGAGGAGGAATAACCAGGAGAGGCCATTAGAAAGTATAAAACAAACCAGCCAAATACTCAGAGGGTTAGGGAAGAGCTGACTAGGGGAGGCGAGAAGGGAAAATTAATTGGTGCTGCCAATGCCAACCACACCAACTAACTGCAATAATGACGGTTACAACCTATTGAGCATTTTCTACGCACAGGCGCTGCCTAAACGTCTCATGAGTTAACTCAGTCCTCAATGAACCTGTGAGGTAATCATCTTATCAGCGTTGAGGGAGCTGAGACTTGGCCATTAAAGCCACTTGCCCAAGATTACCAGCCAGCAAAAAGCAGAGCTGGGTGTGACAAGGTGACGAGCTCATGGGACCATGCTCCTGATGACCAGGCACACTGCCTCCTGAGCACAAGTCTGCAAGTCAAGAACTGAAGATTCCTTGGGCTTGTTTCTCACAGAGCTAATCCTGTGATTAAGAAGACCAGTCACAGGAAAGTACAGTTAGTCACATTCACTTTCCATTTGCCATCAAAAAAACGTTTCAGGTAGTTTAGGAAACTACCTAGTCTAAATCACGGGCTAAAACAAAGGTGAAAAATGAGGAAGAACCACCTCGGCCATGTAGGCCAGTAAACAGAAAACGTTCAGATTTCCAGTACGAAATCTGAACCCAAATTTTGGGAATTAGCACGAGAACAGATCTTCCTTCCATGATTATGTTATCAATTAAGCACATTATAAAGATTCACCAGGCAGGTGCAATGGTGCATGGCTTTCATCCCAGAAGCAGGCAGATCTTTGTGAGCTGGAGGCCAGCCTGGGCTACATAGTAAGCTTTAGGCCAACACAGCGAGGCTGGTTCAAATCCCTTCAGCATCCCTGTCATTGCACGCCCCCAGCCACCACCTGTTCCGGACCCTCTTTCTCTGGGCTTGCTGCTCCTCCTCCACCCCAGATGCCTCATCCTTGCTAGGCAGATTCCCTAGAGTTCTACCATCTCTGCAGACCCACCTTCTCCTCAGATCTGGTCTACTCCTGTGACAGGGGCCACAGGATTTACCGCCTAGCAGCTTCCAAATCAGTACCTAAGGATTCGGTCTTCCCTTTAAATAACAGAACTCAAACTCTCTCCTGCTTTCTGTCCACGGTGGGAGCAGAAGCATGAGGCATCATTCCTCCACAGCCTCTCTTCACACTGTCACGTCTCCTTCAACTTCCCAAATCTCTCACACACATTCTTTGTGAAGTTCTAGACTATTTCTGAATAGCTGAGTCCTAGAGACCACGTTACCCAGGCCATACCCCTTAGGTAGGGCGGGAGACGGCTTAGCTTCAGGTAGGTGGGATACTTACCACTTCTAGACCTGTCCCACACAAACCTCCCACCAGACCCTCTACCGTGCAGATTTTCCTTCAACCTCTAGAACCTGATGCTTAGAACCGCCTCCAAAGTGTTGAGGGTGCAGCTCTATTTGTCAGCCTGGATCCCTGAATGACTACATGGGTCAAGGTCACTAACCCTGACATCAGAAAAAATAACGTCTACTATGTTACAGCAAAAGGAGGCAGAAGAGGGAAGAAACTAATTCTCCTAGATAACTGGACTAGCTTCGAAGCAGGCAGTCTCAACATCCTCTGCCAACTCAGCATCTACACCATTACCCAAACATCTTCCTAAAATGCAAACCTGGTAACTGCCACCCAACAGGCCTTACCACCTTCAAGGGGAGGCCCAAATGCTTCAGTGTAAACAAATTTCACCAATCACGTATTGATCATATGCAGGTGTACGTGGAGAGCCAGCCCAGACTAATGAGGAGAGTAAACAGTGTGATGTGGAAGGGTGAAGAGGAAGAGCTCACAAACGACATATTCTTCCGGCTGCTGCCCGAGACACTGCAAGGGCAAACCTGGAAGAGTATTCCAGACAGGACAATGCCACCAAACGAACCAAAGCCGGGGGTGGGTGTGTAGAAAGGCACCCAAGAGGACTAGGAGACTGCGGGAACCAGTTCCCTAAGGACCTTGAAAAATCTGAGTTCCTGCTTCTAAGCAGACAAACAAGAGTTGAGTGGAGCTTTGGAGGGTTTCTTACAGCTGCCTGCCCCTCAAAGCTACCTGGCTGGGCTCCGTCTCCACTTCCCTCCCGGGAGCCAGCCTCAGGTGTCCCTCCTGGTACCACAGTCTACCTAAGCCACTCCATCACACAGTGCCAGCCACTAAGTAGGCGATCAATGAACGTTCTCGAGAGTGTAGGACAGGCCAGGCTGTGGAACGGTCACCTAGTCGTCTGCCCCAAACTCGGGGGGGGCGGGGGTGGGGGGCGGCAATGGAGGCCCGGGAGCCGAGGGAACAGGGGCCTCCGCCCCTCGCCGGCGTCCTTACCCGGTCCTCAGGAACTTGCAGGCGCCGTAGATGAGGAACTTGCAGAGATGCAGCTGCGCGCAGAGCCCGGTGCAGCTCGGCTTGGGGCCCTGGTGCGCGCGGCACAGACGCAGCGACGACACGGCCAGCACCACGCGCTCCGAGGCCGCCGCCGCCCGGCCCGCGCCCGCGCCCGCCCGCGAGGCCACCACGAAGCGCCCGCGGTCCCGCAGCAGCCGCTCCAGCGCGTCGGCGCCGGGGCTCGTTCGCAAGCGGCGCCGCAGCTCCGCTAACTCCAGGGCACCCCCGGCCGCGCACAGCACCTGGGTCATCTCTGCCACCGCCACCGCGGCCTGGGCCATGGCCGTCGCGGACCGAGCTTAGCGCGGACGACGACGACGACGACGACGGCGGCGGTCACGGGCCCGGCCCCACTGCTCCTCCGCCCGCAGGATGGAGGAGACGCTGGAAGGAAACGAAACCGAAAGCGGGGCCCCGGCGGGGAAAACAGGAGCTGCGGGGCCTCGCCACGCCCCCCGGGCCGCAGCTGAGGAGCCGGCGCCCTCGCCTGAGGGCCCGCAGCTGGGGACCGCGCGCCTCGACGGCCGCCCGCGCGCGCGCGCGCACTGAGCCACCCGGCGCGCCTTCGAGGCGTCGCGCGGCCGGAGACGCGTCTGAGGGCGAAGCGGCAGCGGCGGCGGCGGCGGCGGCGGCGTCCTTCGAGGCAGCGCCGGGTGAGGCGAGACGCGCCTTCCGCTAAGGCCGGGCGTCCGTCAGCGACCTCGCTCGGTCTCGAGAGGCTGAGCGAAGTTTCCAGACGGCTCCGGCCCGTTGCGGCCGGTTGGCCGGGGCTGGGGTGGGGGGCGCGTCTGCCGTCTCCGCCGCCGCCGGCGCCGCGGCGCGTTCCAGGGGCTCAGGAGTCGCCCAAGCAAACGCGGGCTTCGCGGGCGGACCACGGAAGCGGGATGGCCGCCCCGGTCCCACCCCAGCCCGGAACAAATGCCCGCAGTCGCTGGGAGTCGAGAGGCCGGCCCAAACGGTACTTGAGCGGCAGCGCTCGTAACGGATTCCGTCTTTCCCGCACGGAAAGGGGTAGGTTCGTCCTTTAACCGGGCAGATCCCTCTCCCCTCGCCCCATCTGAATAAAGATGGTACACAGACTTGGAGATTCTTCACCGGCAAGGACTCTCCTCTAGGTTACCCAGCGAGTCAGACGTTCTTGGAGTAAGTACATGGGAAATACCTGTTGAAGTAAGGGTGACCTTGGGCATCTCCCGTTCCTTCCCCCGGGAGTCTTTCCCAGAAAGAAAAGCATCAGTGAATCGTGTTCACAAGAGGGGACAGAGTGCCGAGAACAATGTAACTGTTAGTCAGACGACACGGCTTTAACAAGCGTACGTTAAATCTCTGTCTTTGAGCTAGAAGGACGTCCCTCTGTTGTGAGAGAAGATCGTTATATAGAAATATCCCACGGCAGTGGTGGCGCACGCCTTTAATCCCAGCACTCGGGAGGCAGAGCCAGGCGGATCTCTTGTGAGTTCGAGGCCAGCCTGGGCTACCAAGTGAGTCCCAGGAAAGGCGCAAAGCTACACAGAGAAACCCTGTCTCGAAAAACCAAAAAAAAAAAAAAAAAAAAAAAGAAATATCCCACGGGCCTGGAGAGACGGCTCCCGAGTTAAGAGCTCACCCACTTGGCGGCTCACAACTGCCTCTAACTAGTTGCAGGAGGGAATCTAACACCCTCTTCTGGACCTCGGACATTAGGCACACACAATATACAGAAAGGCAAAACACTCATACACTTGAAAAAAACCAAACTTTTTTAACCCAGGTGTGGAGAGGCACACCTTTAATGCCAGCACTTGGAAGGCAGTGGCAGTGATCTCTTGCGTTGAAGGCCAGTCCATATTTGAGAGTGTACCAGTAGGATGTTTTTTGAATGAACATGGAGGAAGCTCAACACTTTGGTTAGGGGAGAGTGTAGGAGGTATGAGGAAAGTGGAAAAAGGAGAAGAGTTGAAGGCAGAAAATTGGGAGGTGAGTACTTATAAACTTAAAATGAATATAAAATCCTAAGTATAAAATATTACCAAAAAAAGGGGGGGGGGACTGAAGGTATAGCCCCTGAGTTCAATCCTCAGGAAGGTGCAGGGAGTATTACTATAAAAATGTAAGAAAAAAAGGAAGTGGGCCGGTGGCTGTGGCACGCCTTTAATCCCAACACTTGGGAGGCAGAGCCAGGCAGATCTCTGTGAGTTCAAGGCCAGCCTGGTCTACAGAGTGAGATCCAGGACAGGCACCAAAACTACACAGAGAAACCCTGTCTTGAAAAACAAAAAGAAAAAAAAAAAAGAAAGAAAGAAAGAAAAAGAAAAAAAGACCAATTGGCAAGCCCCGGGCTCCAGAGATCCTGTCTCAAAAAAAAACAAGGTGGGAGCTGGAGAGATGGCTTAGCAGAGCAAAGTGCTTGCTGCACAAGCCTGCCAACCTGAGGTGGATCCCCTAAACCCAGGTAAAAGTGGATGGAGAAGAACCACATCCCCAAAATTGTCCTCTGGCCTCTACATGTGTGCTGTGACACACACATACACCATATATACATGTACACAAGAAAATAAGGTGGACGCTCCTGAGAAATGACTCCTAGGCTTGACCCCTGGCCTCCACCCCTACACATACATGCACACACCATAATAAAAAGGGCATGCTGGAGCTGGAACTCAGTGCTAGGCTATATAAAGCAGGCAACACTAGATCCACTGCTCAGTGCTCAATGCTCTCCCAAAAAATCGTGTAAAAAAAAAAAACAAAGTATAAAGAAGACTAAGCCGGGCAGTGGTGGTGCACGCCTTTAATCCCAGCAGTCAGGAGGCAGAGCCAGGCGGATCTCTGTGAGTTCGAGGCCAGCCTGGTTTACAGAGTCAGATCCAGGACAGGCACCAAAACTACATGGAGAAACCCTGTCTGGAAAAACCAAAAAAAAAAAGTATAAAGAAGACTAGATTGTAACAAGGACAAATGAAAATGCATTAGGGGTTGTGAAGGGCAATTTTTTTCTTGGACTACTGCGTGGTTTTGATATTTTGATTGTTAAATATTTTTATTTGGTTAAAACATTTAACTGTTTACTTGTACTTTTGACATTGTTATAAAGCCTTATTATTTTCAATCTTGCATGTCAAACAAGTGCTCTTCCATAAAAGTTCCCCCATTTTAATATGACTGGCTGAAGGGCGATGACGGTGAAAATAGTGGGTCTTTCCATAGAAGCAGTGAAGAAGCTGGAAAACACTGTTAATTATTTCAGAGCTCTGGAAGTTAACTAAAGGCTCGCAACAACTCCTCCGGAGCAAACGCGGCCAAATCTCGGCAACTTTTGTAGCACTCTCTCTTACTCAGTTCTGTCTTGCCCCCCTGAAGCTCTTTGATACCTTTGAGAAATGACAATCACATTCCTAGTATCTCTACCAAGGGAGCAGACAGGGCTGGAGCTGTTTCAAAGGCTTATCAAGGACGACTATGGAGGGCCTCCTAAAAAGGCATGTCCTTATGTGGTCTCATTGGAACTGTCGAAGTCATAACAATGTCCCCATCCTGCCAAGAGGACACAAGTGTCAAATATTTTAATATCATGGCTGAAGCAATGGATAACAGGTGGGGAAAACAATAGACTAAGCAAAGAACTGAATGGACAATTAAGGGTTTTGAAAAGTGCCAGCATATTGTAGGAACCCACACAGGCATACACATGCCTAAGACCACTCAGAGGCTTAGGAAGTTCTACCTGACATTCAGGCTCAGTGCAAGCAGGAAGCAAAAGCTATGCATACTTGTAAACTGCCTGACTGTTGCAGGCATATCCAAAAATAGTCATAGAGTTCCTTGACAAAGACTAATACATACTGGTTCCTGGTGCTTAAGGGAATCTCCATCGAGTCATTAGCTGAGAGGTAAGCTAACCAAGTAGGGACTTGAGTCACACACAGTGCAGATGCACACTTCACAAAATTAGATCGGAAAAGTCACTAGACAACACAGCAATTTGTTGTTAAACAGGTGTGGGTTCACACCGGGCTGTGGGAAGAAGACACAGCCACTTTAGGATGTCTCTAGCCTTTCAAGCTGCAGGGGGAATCAGAACTGAGACACCTTCCCTTAGCCAAGGGCACTTTCATTGTTCTCCAAATTTACACTTTTAGCAAGTTGATTTCCATATCCCCCCAAACACCCTGAAGAAGCTTCCAGAGGGACAACGCCAAATACAAATTCTTGATTAAGGAATATCACAGTGTGCCACATTTTTCCAAATACAAATTCTTGATTAAGGAATATCACAGTGTGCCAGATTTTTCCAAATACATATTCTTTTTTTTTTTTTTTTTTTTGGTTTTTCGAGACAGGGTTTCTCTGTGTAGCTTTGCGCCTCTCCTGGAACTCACTTGGTAGCCCAGGCTGGCCTCGAACTCACAGAGATCCACCTGGCTCTGCCTCCCGAGTGCTGGGATTAAAGGCGTGCGCCACCACCGCCCGGCTCAAATACATATTCTTGATTAAGGAATATCACAGTATGCCAGATTTTTCCAAATACAAATTCTTGATTAAGGAATATCACAGTGTGCCACATTTTTCCAAATACATATTCTTGATTAAGGAATATCACAGTATGCCAGATTTTTCCCAACCAAGTTTTGCATATGGTTTGTACCCTTGGGAAACTCTCAGACAAGATTCACATAGAGGGCAACAAGAGAAACAAAAGCCGGATTAAGGCTAGGTGCTAGCATTGTGGAGCCAGACCAGGTGTAGCCCAACAGGAATCCTCCCACAGCAATTAGTTCAACAAGAAACAATAACCCCAGGAAAGGAAGAAAATATGACTTTGGGAGCTGCCACATTAATTGAAATGTCCATCTTCAAGTAAATAGTGAGATGTGTAAAGAAATGAAGTGTGACCCATACAAAGGAAGTAAAAGCTAATAATACAAATAGCTCTTAGGGACTAGAAAGATGGCTCAGCAGTTAAAAGCACTGGCTACTGTTTCAGAAGACTCAGGTTCGGTTCCCAGCACCCACATGGCAAATCATAACCAGCTATGACTCCAGTACCAGGGAATCAAATGCCCAATCTAGCCTCCTTGGGCACCAGGCATGCAGGCAGAACACACATAAGAGAAACAGCTCCTGACAAAGCCAGATAGCAGACTTGAAGCTGTCAGAAATGTTCAAAGAGCTCCAACTCTGTAAAATAGGAAAGCATGAGAATAGTGTCTCATGGAACAGAGAATATCAGTAAGGAAATTATAAAAAGTAACTGGAGTAGCAATTTTGTACAATAACTGAATGGAGAAGCTCATTGGTATTTAGCAGCAGAATTGAACAGAGCAAGAAAGGATCAGAACACCTGAAGATAGTAAGTCAATTAAGGTTATCTGGTTTGTGTGACAAAAATTTTAAAGAATGAAAAAGTGAACAAACACCATCGGCTGTAGCACCATATGCATAATGGGCACTGTAGAAGAAGAGGGAAGGAAGGCTCTTGGAAGAAATGATGTCCAGAACCCTTGAAACCTGATGGAAATCATTACGTATCTAAATTCTATAGCCTCAGGGTAATTAGACTGTTGAAAGATAAAACCTCAGAATAGTAAAGGAGAGGCAACTAATGCATTGTGTGCAGGGAAGCCTCAACAGCTGACTTCTCATCAGAATCCATGCATGCTAGAGTACTCTTCAATAAGTTAAAGGAGAACTCACAGAGGAAGTTAGAGAATAAGACAAATACAAAAACCAGCGTTACAGAGACAGCTCAGACATTGAGTACTTGCTGCTCTCCTAGAGGATCCAGATTCAATTCTTAGTACCCACATAGTGGCTCACAGCTATCAGTAACTCCAGTTCCAAGGGATCCAATGCCTTCTGGCCTCTGAGGACACTGCATGCACCACAGACATACATGCAAGCGAAACACCCATACATACAAAATAAATACAGATACTTCAAAAAGAATACAAAAAACCTGGGGTGTAATGAAAACAATGTTTAGGGGAAATGAATAGTTGTCAATGCCTACACTAAAAAGATCTCAAGTCGATAACCTAAAATCCTACCTTAGAAACTAGAAAATAATATCCAAAATAGGAAATAATACAGATTAGAGTAGAAATACAGTAGAGACCAGAAAAAGAATACAATGAATCATTAAAACTAAAACTTAGTTCTTTGACATTTAAAAAAAATTACCATATCTTTACCTAGAATGAAAAAAAAAAGACTAAAATTATTAGTAACCAAGGATAAAAGGGGTCACTATTAGCTGGGCAGCGGTGGCGCACACCTTTAATCCCAGCACTTGGGAGGCAGAGCCAGGCAGATCTCTGTGAGTTCGAGGCCAGCCTAGTCTACAGATCGAGATGCAGGACAGGCACCAAAACTATACACAGAAACCCTGTCTTGGGGGGGGGGGGGGTCACTCTTACTGAACTTACAGAAATAATAACTTATATTTTATAAGTTATATTTCTAATTGTTTTATTGGATGCTTTGAGCTCTGACTCTGGACAGACAGCTCACTGTGGTGGGTTGCCTTTCACTTGCAAAGCACTGATCTGAGCCTGATTCTACAACCACCTCTTTCCTTGCTATAGCTCACCTTGGGCTCCCACTACCTGGGCAGTTACTTCCCTTCTTTAATTGCCCCAGGTCCAGGTTTTAGACATTGAGAGAGCCAGTCCTTGTATTCCACCACAGGCAGGTGAAATTATTCAAATTAGCCTATCCCAACTTCCCCTTCACCACCTGTTCTTTCTCAAGGACGTCTCTCACAGTGAAGGCTCTTTCCCCTGCTCTCTGCCTCCTGACTTACATTGGTATTTACCTGTGTGTTCCTGAATGGCACAGTGTGCTTATTTCTAGAGCTCTCTCAATCTAAAAACATCATTCATGACAGTCCTGTCTTGTCATACTAAACAAAATGAATCCTGAGTAATCTTTTCAAATTTTTAGTTACATTTATTTAGTGTGAGTGTATAAGGGTGCACACGTCACAGCACACCTGGAGGTCAGAGGACAACTCAGTAAGTTCACTCCTTTCACCATGTGGGTCCCATGGATTAACTCAGGTCATGAGGCTTGGCAGCAAGCACTTACAAGGTGAGCTGTCTTTGTCATCCATGAGTAGTCATTTAACAATTTATGAAATAGTTTTGGGTTGCTCTTTAATAATTTTTTAATTATATCATTTCCCCATCCCTTTCCTCCCTACAGCCCCTCTCATGTATACCCCCCCCCACTTTCTCTCAAATTCATGGACTCTGTGTGTGTGTGTGTGTGTGTGTGTGTGTGTGTGTGTGTGTGTGTGTATTTGTAGTAGTATCAAAACTGGGCCAAGGGTATAATATGCTTTTATATATTCATATATTCCTAAATAAATATATAAATTTATATATTCCTAAATATATAAATACAACCTGCTCAGTCTACATACTGTCTATGATTTCAAGGCTGACCACTTTGCATTGGATAACTAATGGAAGGGAGTGTTCTTCCCGAGGAAGACCATTTTTCCTGCTCATAGCATTTCTTAGTTGACTATGACTATTCAGTGTTTTAACAGCCAGGCAGAGGTGGCACACACCTTTAATCCCAGTACTTTGGAGTCACACGCCTTTAATCCCAGCACTTGAGATCTCAAGCCTTTGCTACCAGTATTTGGGAAGCACACACGCCATTAATCCCAGCACTAAGAAGGAAGTGAAATGGCTGGGTGGAGAAAGGCATGTAAGGCGTGAGGAGACAAACTAAACTTTTCAGCTGAGGATTCATGGAGACAGGATCTCGCCTTCCATTCCACCTGAGGATTTGGTAGTGGTGAGAAGTTTCTCTAGTGGCTTGTTCCTTTGTCTCTCTGACCTTTCAGCATTTACCCCAATATCTGGCTCCGGGTTTTTATTAAGACTATTTAGAATTTGTGCAACAGCATTTGAAACCACAGGGCTGGATGAGGTCATCCCAGAAGAGAATAAATTGAGAAGAAAAGGATTCCAAGAAGCTGCCCCTTTCGTGGAAAAAGAGTCTGAAGAGAAGCCAGTGGGATGAGAGAATAATGGAGAATATGAGGTCATGAAAGCCAAATATCTAAATATTTTAATAAGGGGTAATCAGCTACATTGAATACTATCAAGAGATTTTTAATATATATAGTATAGAAATATATATCGCTGCACAACAATCACCTCAAACTTGGAAGCTAATACCAATGATCCTTTTTTCTTCAGAGGTCTGAGCTGACACAGCTCTCCTGGGTAGTTCTTCCCATGGCAAATTTAAAACCCTGTGGCTGCATTCAGCTGGAACCTTAGTTAATTTTCCCTCTCCCTTCAGCATCAATCCCTCCCCTCCCCTCCCCGAGCACTTAGAAGCCCGGCCTGAGCTTCTGCAGAGTTTGCTGGTGGCCAACATGAGAACAAGTCCCGTGTGCGTGTGTTTGTTACATTCCTTTTTTCATAGCACTTCTTGGCTCTGCCCTCAGTTGGCCTTTACAAGAAATGGCTCACAGGCCTGGGCTAGCTAGAGAGAGGGCTCAGCAGTTAAGAGCAGTTCCTGTTCTTCCAGAGGACTCAAGCTCCATTCCCACCTATCACTGCCTATAGCTCCATGTAACATGTGCGCGTGCACACACACACACACAATTTAAAAATAGTAATGATAAAAACAAGTCTAAAATAATGATTCATATTAGTACCCAAGCAGCTTTCTCAGTCTATTTTCCATAAGACATCGAGAGCCGAGGAGACTGAATTCTAGCACTCTCTTTTTCTGAGCTGGTACAGTTTAAGTTTTCTGTGTAGTGAGTTATAATTACTCCACTAGACAAAAGCCACATCCATGACACCTTTTGAAACAAGTTTTTCTTTACTTTGACCTTCATGTCAAAATGCCCTTCAGATTTTACACCACTAGCTACTCTGACTTCAAATGTGAGGCTACATTTCACCACCAGGCCCTGTATATTGCCTAAGGCCTGAGGGGTAGTGGGTACAGAGACAAGAGGAAAGCCTCCAGCCCCTCTTGCTCTCTGCAAATGGGTAAAGTAGCTGCAGAGGGATAAGGGTAGCCTTCTAGATACAGGTCTTAGAGGCAAGGCCCACAGACTGTCACAGAGACAGGGTTAAAAGGACCCAAGTGGCATTCAGTTAGAACAAGAAGTTATCTATTTTGTACTCTGTGGTTCATCATGGGAACATTATTGACAGTTCCCATAATGAAGCTGCTCACCAGGGCTTCGATACCAAGCATAAGAGCATATTATCCCTTTGACCCAGCTTTGGCACTATTGCAAAATACACTGTATATTTCCTTAGGTCTGCCAGAAGAGAACCTACCTTGTTCCTTCCTGTTACCCACCCGGAGCCTACCTAGCACAGTACCCAATATTCAGTAAATATCTGAGGAAGGAATAAAGGCAACATGTCACTCACAATATCACTACCCAGGTAAAGCCTAGAATATTAACCCCTGGATATTTTCTCTGAAAATGAATGATCTAGAATCTCTTCATCCAAATTTCACTTGGTTTAAGGGAAAGTGTTCATCCTAAGAATCATAGACAGGAAAGAGTTCCATCCTTCAGTCTTTACCACTATCATGGCCCGGGAATCAATACTGACAATATACTGGTAAGAAAAATACTTTATATGGATTTATACACTATACTAAGAATTGTCTGAGGGGTATGTGTGTGTGTGTTGTATATAGGTATCCTTATAAGAGAACTTTGGACATAGGCGTCAACAGAGGAAAGATGATGTTTAGACACACAGAGAAGATGGCCATCTACAAAGCAGAAAGGTTGGGAATAGATACTTACCTCAAGGTTATCCAAGGCATCAGTCCTGTGATGATGATTAATTTTTTGTCAGCTTGATGGGATTTAGAATCATCCTTCTCTAGCAGTAATGGCCCCTCTTCTTTTACTACTAACCCCAGGATGCCTCAACATCCCTCTTTGATATAGTAAATAGTTCTTTTATTAAATTCTGTAACTACCCAACTTGAAAAGTGCCAAGTCCATCTTCAAGGACCCTCCACAGATACTAGACTGGAGAGAGGTACCAGTAGAGGGGTCCTGGAGTAGAAGCAAGAGCAAGGAACGGTGTTTCTGAAAATGGTTTCTTTTCTTCTGGTCTATGAGGAATCATCATATTGAGTGGAGAAATTAAACAGTTTCTCTCATTCCTTTCAGTGCATTAACCTTGAGTTAACACCTGTTGGTGTGCTTAGCTTTTTGTGTGGTGTCTGGGGAGCTTACGTATGACTAAAAGGACAGTGTGGCCTTTCTCAGCTCCTCACTATGCTGTGGTGAAACTATTTCCAGGGCAGGACACAGTGGCATCCTAAAGATCTAGATAAAGAGCTGATGAAGAGTATGTTTAAGCAGTTACCACTCAGATAACTAGACACTGTTAACAACTGGGATACTTCATTCCAGGAATTGAAACAACAGGAAGCAGCTGCCAAAGGCTGGGTCAACTCAGGAGAGGATGTAAGGCAGATATCTGCACCCCCAGATAAAACATAGCCCAATGAGGTGTTAGGGAAAGTTGATTCTGTAGTGACATAAATATGTGTATGTGTTTGAGACAGAGACTCTCGTATCACAAGCTTTGAACTCCTTATGTAGCTGAGGATGACCTTATTATTTCCAGTGTTCTAATCCTTTCCTGTTTTGGGTTTTCTCTTTCTGCTGCTGAATCTACCTCTGACATACCACATACCAAAACATGTTTGCTCTCCTGTTTATTCAGTGTATCTTTAGTAAGATTTAGTGTCAAGCTCTACAAGTGGTATTGATGATAGTTCAGGGCCCTGGTCCTAAACTCAGCTTAACAGGAAGGACACTGATAAACATGGAAAAGTCAATAGTGAGAAGTGCAGCAGGGGCAGCAGAGGGAAACAAAGTGAGGGAAAGATTCTCTGGAAAGCCTTAGAATTCTGGTGTTGTCAGCCCACCCATTCCAGCAAATGACCTGTGGAGGAGCAAGAATGGGACTTCCCAGGGGCTGTGCGCAGATATGATGAACAGCATGTGTTGGGGTAACCAGTCCACTACTCCATAGAGCAGTGCTTCTCAACCTTCCTAATGCTGCGACCCTTTAATACAGTCCTCATGTTGTGGTGACCCCCACCAGAAAATGTTCATTGCTACTTAACTGTAATTTTGCTACTGTTATGAATCATAATGTAAATATCTGACATGTGACCCAAAGGGGTCACACAGGTTGAGAGCCACTGCCATAGACTTGTCAGACTCCAAATTGCTGTTACCTGGGTTTGAAAACAATAATCCAAGTTTGTATGTGTGTGTCCCCCAAAGTCCCCAACCTTGGTGATACTTCCTTATTCCCATCCTACCTATAGGCAATTAGCCACTATGCACAGTCTTATATGCACTGCTACAAATGCTGAAACAAACTCAGGGTCCTCAGCCGAGATCTCAGGGCCTTCCTATATTCCCAGGGTCGCTTTTTCAGTTTTGACTGCCTACCCCAAAGGGAGGACTCTAACTCCTTAAGCAGCTAGCCTTTTCTTTGTCCTTAGTATGTCTAGTTTTGCTTATGCTGTCAGATAAGCATATTAGATGGCACCAGGTCAGTCATAAATTGAATCCAAGGGAAGTGGTTTTTAAAAAATGTATTATGAATATAAATGTGTATGTATGTGTATATATGTATATGTTGCATGTACACAGTGGTAGTGCTGAAGCCCAGACCTTATGCATGCCAGGCAAGTATTGTACCTCTGAGCTACACTCCCAGCTCAACGAGACTGTTCTGATGGCAACAACCAGTGTCTTTTTGTGTCAAGCACTGTCCTAACTGCACTGTAGGTTTTTGTCTATTTAATACCTTCTATAATCTAAGTGAGATTGAGAAGTATGTCACTAAAGAGCAAACTGAGGCCTAAGAAGAATATAGAACTTCCAGTCAGAAAGTAACAGAGCTAGTATTTAACTCTGGCTTTAATCTGTGCTCTTAGTCCTAGAGTCTTAGGATGAAGTTTTACAAGGT